>NC_135118.1:30216061-31574748 GCF_050908995.1 Andrena cerasifolii | reverse complement strand
CCCTCGAAAACCGCCCTATTATATCACCACCAAAAACTAAGGTGGTTCTCTTACAGACGAACTACTCCACTTGCCCACAAAGCTGCGCAATTCTCTGAATTTCCGCGTTGCCCAACTTCCCTCGTTAGTACCCAGTCGTCCGACGGGGACAGGCATCCCGATCGCGCGAATATGTAGCAGCCTGAAATAACGGATCGCGCGCGGTCGCACCGCGAGAAACAAGCCTCGAAGGAGGGGAGGGAGCGTAGCGCGGGAGAGGAAGAAAGACGGCAGGCGGTAGTTGCAAGGATCTCCCGCCACGATTCCGCTTAAAAATAAAGTCTTACGTTCGCGGGCGGAGATTCGGTTCGCGCGAAATTCACGAGGCGGGCTCTGCTCGGTGACAGGTCCGGGGCGATATTCCGGCCGGCAGGGCGAACGTCGAGAAGTGACGGGGGAGAGGTGGTTTACGAAGAGACGGAAAATAGCGAGGATGGACAGTGGCGCGAGTGAATCCCGGCGTCGCTGAGCGCTACAGGGCGGGCCAAGTGTCGACCGGACTTCGAGGATCTCCGCGAAGGATCGTTGTGTAGCGTCCGATGTTGTTATCGCCCGGCGTGGATTCGCGAGCGCGGGCACAATGACGACCACCCACGGAGGCCACGTGTATTACGTGATCAAGGTACCCAAGGACACCGACGGCAATGAAAGGTAACGATAATCGTCGCTTCGAGGAAGTGGTGTGCGGCTGGTTTTCTCTGAATCTGCTTCGGTCGCTCGAAGGACGAAGGGGGGGCTTCGGGAGCACGCAACGAATTTACGTGCGCAGTTCGACAGCGACACGACGACGTGCCCTTGTTTACTCGCCGCTCGTGACTTTGCGACGGCGAAGGACGGCGCGCGCTCCGGCGCGCGTAGAGGTGAAGCGTAGCTCGCGACGGCACGCGCCGGCGATTCTTCGACTCGCGTGTTTCGTCCGACGAGGGGTCGGCAACTCTAAAATTCAGAGAAATTTGAAATGTAGCGATGCTAATAAGGTACCATTATTTTTGCTTCGGTAGTGGAACTTGCTCGAGGGGTGGCGACACCCCCTAGGGGTGTGCTTGTCTAGATCATTTGCAGCGTAAATAATTGAATTGTAGAATTATGCATTCGCACATATCCTACTGAACATCTTTGTCACTCTATCTTTGTCGCTCTCTGTGTGCGTGAGAACGTCACGCGTACGACTACGTCGGTGACAGTTTAAAAATAAGTCAACGCAGTACAACGAATCGAAGCAACCATTTTACCCGTGTTCCGACGTTCCCCGTGAATCAGCCACATTCTCGGTTACTCCCACCCCTGAACGTTCGGTCCCCTGCTGGGATTGCGCCTCTCGGCGTTTCCGACACGTTGCAAAGATTTTCCGCGCGCAATTTGTACTCGATACGAATCGGGGGATTCGGATATACCTACGAGGCACGACGATATAATTATTATTATTATTATTATTATTATTATTATTATTATTATTATTAATATTATTATTATTATTATTATTATTATTATTATTATTAATATTATTATTATTATTATTATTATTATTATTATTATTATTATTATTATTAACGGGAAACCCTTTAGTATACAGAGATACAAAATTATTACCATTACTACATAGAAAGATAAAAATAAGAGAAATAAAATAATAACATAAAATAAAATGAAATAATATAATATAAAATAAAATAACAAAGATAAATTAAGATGAGATAATAATAGATAACAAAATAATGTCGCTGCGACGTGCAGTAGGCTGATTCTCTCTGGGAAATCAAGTCGAAATATAATAGCTTTTTTTGATTAAGGTATAATTTTCGAATAATTATAATCCCCGACTACGCGCGCACTTGACCAAAGAAAATTGGTTCCAATTTTCTCTGTTTAATTAGCATTCTTATTAAACCTTAAGATATTTTAAATGTTGCTACTTGTATCAATAATATTTCAATACCCAAGACGAATCTTTTGCATTTCACGTTTCGCGTCAGAATTCCTTTTATTTTTTTTATTTATTTATTTATTTATTTCTTCAAATCATCCGCCCATTACATTTCCTACATTTTGCGCAAATCTTAACAATTTCTGTACATGGTATATAACCTGGAAATAGTGCAGAGTAATAAAGACGATTAATAATAATAATTTCTTTTGATTGCTCTTGGAAGTTTGCGTGCCACGTCACAACCGAGCACTTGTGCGAAATGGAGCGAGTACCTATTCGAGGATTAGGTATATATCACTCATCGCCGCAGTAAATAGTAAATACATGGACACCGATTCACGATCAGAGCCGCGATAAAGCCTCTGGATGGCCGCACAAATAACGCGCGCCGCTTCCTTTCGCGGACGTCGGACGGTTCCGTTTGTCGTCGACTGCTCCATTGTCGCGAACGACGTCGGAACTGCGGACGAACACGGTGGAATGCGAACCGCCGCGACGATTAATCGCGGCGGGGAAAGCGAGGGAAGCGGCCCACGGTTTCGCAATATCGAACATTATTAGTCCGTTTGGCCGTGGTCCAACGGTTCCGAGGAGCCTACTAACCGTTTCGCCTCGGCTTCACCGAGTAGCATATCCTCTTCCTCTTCGCTTGCCCCGCACCTTCCGGCCGGCTGCTTTCGTTCCCCCCTTTTCTTCTACCGATTATGTAGCTCCCTCGTTTACCTCGAAATACCTACAGCCACTCGAAGGCAGCCAGCTCCTCTGCAAATAATACACACACCACACGCACACTTGGAAAGTGCGGAATACAGTGTTTTGTATTCCATTCCCCAGATGGCGTATGGTGGAAATGTGCGGAGCAAGAGTGGCCTCGAGTATACATAACCAATTCGTGGCTCCCCAATTCCTGTGTTTCTCTGTGTTTAGTACGTGGGTAAAAGTGCAGGAGCTTCGCGTTACACGGGTAAATGATAAATGAGCGATCAGAGGGGCGAAATATCGCGGTGCTCGGTCTGATTCGTTGAATGGAACGATTGCGTGCTCGTTCGGTACACGTGCACCGTTAGGGAGCGGGTGGAAGATGAAGTGCAATTAGGTGCAATCCGATACCATGGCCAATGTCACGGTCGGCTGGTATAGCGGTGATTATAATTCAGCCTGTTTCGTCGTAATATTTTGAGCGTGATGCAAGAAGAACGCTGGACGAAAACACACGTATAATCTCACTTTTATTCGAGCAATTAAGTCTGCTTATAGAGAACGATTGATAAAGAAGTCGGTGCTGTTTTGTAAACAGGAAATTGTATGTACAGGGTGATTCACAGAGAATGATCGACGGTTTCGAAAGGAGGGAGCCAGGTAACTTTGGGACCTTGTATGACTCGCTACTGGCGGTATTTCAAAACAAACGGTCGCAGAGGAAAATTTGTGAACATGCCTGAAGTACCAGTGGCGAACGACAGAAGTGCCTCGCGATACTTGGAGGTTAATTAACACGTTACGTGCCACGTGAGCCACTGCTGGCCCACGATACTTATTAGTGGAACTTTTGTTAAAAAAAATACATGTGTTCCTCCATTCAACGTGGATATCAAAATAGAATAAAAGTGAGCTGAAATTATGGAGAATATTATTATTATAAACGGGAAAATCATATATCGCAACTACTATTTTTATATAGATAATTGAATATCGCAATTTAGCTTTCTCGTCAATTTTGTGTCTGGCTCTCCTTTAAAGCCCAGATTATCGAGGCGCTGCGTGACAATGTAACCAAAGGGTGACCACCCTTTTAATAATAATAATAATTTTTGCAGTCCCACCAAAAATCTGATAAACGTGTTAAAGCGC
Source organism: Andrena cerasifolii (assembly GCF_050908995.1). Taxonomy (NCBI): domain Eukaryota; kingdom Metazoa; phylum Arthropoda; class Insecta; order Hymenoptera; family Andrenidae; genus Andrena; species Andrena cerasifolii. Next base: position 31,570,931 of record NC_135118.1, on the reverse strand, counting down.
GCACTTGGCTCACAGTTATACGTGATGTTTCCCTCGCGATCTCTGTCCTAAACCCTGCTCACCCCCCACTCGCTCGCTAAATTCATTTCACTCTGTGATTGGGCGCAAAGAGTGGGGTCGGATCGATTTTAAGGAAGCGAAGGGTTTAAAGTTTAAAGGGACGAATTAATTTGCAGCACGGACAGCGGCTGGGACAATCCGTTCAGACCGGACGGAGACCTATCGAGGGAGGCCGACGAGATAGTGGAATTGATAAAAGGCGGGAAGCCCATCACGCCGACCCCCGGGCAAACCGCCCCTCCGTTGCCAGGATGCGACACGGCGGCCAGCAACGCGCAGACCACCGTCGACCACGACTCCAGCTCCAGCCCCCTGCTCAAGTCCTCCGCAAACGCGACGAATCGACACGCGAGCTCGTCGCCGAAGCTCGGCCAGGAGAACGGCAATGCCCACGGTACCCCGATAAAAGCCGCCACCGCCAACAATCAGCAGCCCGTCAACGATAAGGTACCATCCCCTTCCCTCTCGCTCTCTCTCTTGCCCCTTTTCCATAGCAGGAGTCGCGCCAATCTCCTTGCGGATTAGGCGGCTCGAAAACTGTACGGCGAAATCCAGCGCTCTGCTTTGCGGAGAGTGTTCCTCGCCGGGTCAAAGCACTCGTTCGCGCAATCTTGAACAATCTGCGAGACACCGGGAACGTTAACGAGAGGCTCCTGGTAGTGACGCGCGATATTTATCGATTACTGTACATATCGATATTTGCATGTCGATATTTCGATATTTTTTTTATCGATATTTCGATATTTTTTTTATCGATATTTCGATATTTTTTTATCGATATTTCGATATTTTTTTATCGATATTTCGATATTTTTTTTATCGATATTTCGATATTTTTTTATCGATATTTCAAACACTAATAATTGCAGGTATCGATAACTTTGTTCAAACTATCGATAATAGTTATTGCACCTTCTTTCGTCGTAATTTTCAAATTACTGCGTCTAAGTAAAATTCAGTAATTCTTTTTCATACTTTTATATTGAATGGTGCCTATGATATTTCTTATTAAAATAAAAATTCTAGTTTCCTTTATCAAATATGATTTGGAAAGTAGATTACTTGTTTTCATTGTAATACTTTTAAATCTTAATTTAAATAAAATAATTTCTTAATGGTACTACATAAAATGGTTGTTATCTTTGAAAATTCTGTTTAATGAAAAATAATATTCGCTTGAATATATGTAGCTTAATTTTTAATTCGTAAGATCTTCGTATCGATATTAGCAATATCGATCATTTTTTAATAGTATATTTCATGTATCGATATTAAACGAAAAAAATATATATTGATAAGCATTATCGATAGTTGGGACCAATATCGCACATCACTAGCTCCTGGTGGATTGCGTGCCGTTAGTCGAGGGAAATTGGAGTATAGATCTGCCTCGAAAGAAGGTGACGGGACTTGATTTCCTAAATGTCTGCGCACACATATCCGTTCCGTGTCAGTTCCGTATTCGTCATGCCAGTGGTAAGGAGAAGAGACCCTCTACGTCCCTCTTCTTCTTACCGCTGGCACGACGGATACGGAACTGACACGGAACGGATATGTGTGCGCAGACCTTTAGCGTGGAGAATGAGAGAGACGGTATGCATCTGCGCTCGGAACCTAGTCTCTCTCGTTCGCTGCGGCGGGAGCAGAGGAAGCGGAGGGGATAGCGCTCGCCTTAGTTCGAAGCAGGGAGCCCGAGCTTTAGTTCGAGGCATTGGAGACAGTACTGCAGTGATTCCCAACCGGTCGCCACGTTTTTTTTTTAATATTAGTAAGTTAGAAACATAATCTGAAATACCTATTTTTAATGTGATTTCTTTACCTTATTAAATTTACCTTACCTTATATGAGGGGAGGGAAGGCCGCAGGTTATTTGAATATTATAAAAGGGGGTGGCGACTAAAAAAAGGTTAGGAAACACTGCAGTTTAGTTTCTCTATTAGAACGTAAAAGTGCCGAATTTTATATATTAAAAATAAGTTTTGAGGCTTTGACCACGAAAATGGATATAGTTCTTCAATTCACATTTGTATTAAATTTGTAAAATTAAAAAATTTAATTTCTGTAGTTTTGGCGTTAAAGTCGCAAAATTTCCCCACTGTGCGACAGTCGCAAAACAAATTAGAATATAATTTCTAATATAATAATATGGCAATAAACAAAAGTTATATATTTAAATATAGTAAGTGATGTTTATTTCTTTTATTTTTATTTTCTTTATTATTGTTATTCTTATCCTCTTTCGTGAAAAGATTTTATACTATTTTACCGCTGAGAAATTCTTTGGGGACCAAAAATATTCTTTGCGTCCGGGCCCCTTTACACAGTTCGTCCCGTGACGAAGAACACGGAACGAAACCAATCGCAACAATCCGCGGATATGGACAGCCGCTGAGAGCCGAAAAGTAGGACTTCTTGGAGGGGATAAGGTGGAGCGAGCAGGCGATTCCCCTTGCCCCTGTGACATTTCAGCTTGGTGGTAGTCTTGTTTCTTCTCATCTCGCAATAGTACATGTGACAGCTAACCCGATTAGACTGCTTTAATTTTCGCCACCAGATTCCGTAACGGAAATAAGAAAATGCCAGTAGGGATCATCGTTTTAGATTCAGCATGAACTATATACATATCATACGAGTCTCCGTTCAAACACGTTCCGACAACTTCAGTCACGTATCGTTTCAGTCAAAACATTCTTTTCGAGAGACTAGCGGCCGTAGCCGTGATGGAAAACCGGTTCTCGTTAGATCACCGAAGTTAAGCATCACGGGGCGGTGTACTGGGGAAAGATGGGTGACCACCACCACGTTTTTCTCCCGGTGCGCCGCTGCTGCTGGGACCCGAAGGAGAGGGGAGGGAACAAAAAAAAATGGGACTTATAAGTTCGTTGGGCAATATAAGCAAAAATAAGCTTGAAACGCCATCCTACTCTTAAAACACAGGAAAACAATAAAAACAAACAAACATTCCCAAAGACGTTATACCCAAAGCGTAACGTGTTGTAACTGATCGCGACGCTGCATATATGTAAACATATTCGTATGCAATAACCCACAACAATATTTGTCTGAACCGAAACGTTTCGTGTCTGAACGGATAATATAAATCGACCTTTTAACAGTCGTGTATGCGTAGCCTAGCCCAAAGAGAGCAATGTTTCCATTTCTACAGTTGTTGACAGTTTAAACGTTCTTTCGACCGCTATTGCGAAGCGACTCGTAGCAAGGACTACCCGGTAAACAGTAAACAGTATGATTAAATCTGCGCAGGTTGCCGTGGCGTCGAGAACAGCGACCGTGGAAGTGGCCAGAATGACGGCGCAGGGACCAGGCGACGCTTCGCAGGTCGAACACGTCACCCTGAAGAAGAAGCCTACATGCAAATGTTGTGTTCTGCAGTAATAGAGAGAGAGGGGAGTAAAGTAAACAACGGATGTCTCAGCCGCACTCGGGCGATCGGTGGGTCGTCGAGGACGCGTCGCGACTCTCCCGTCGACGGCGGGTTCTCGGTCCGCGTTTCCCTCGAAAGGCGGTCGCCACGTGACGACCAGCGCCGCTGGAAGAGAACCGACAAAGAGGATCCCCTACTCTACTCTGAAGAACCAGTTCCCTAGGAGGGAGGGAGAACCATGGAACTACGGCGAAGAACGCGAACGCGCGCGTCAGAGGACAGTAATCGCGGGCGCGTGCCGCGTTCTCTCGCCCCGAAACAAGTTCGATTTCCCTGCAGGCGGAGACGAGGTCCCGTCGAGGCCCGAGAACACCACACTCGGGAGGGGGTTTAAGCGATCGAAACGAATCGACGCGACCGAAGGAAGATACCTGAACGCGCGTAAAGCACCGAGCCTCTTGATATAGCCTTCTTTGAGAGACAGTGGGGGGAGTGTCCATAAAGTAATAGACTATGAAAGGAGAGAATTAAAAAATATATATATATATATATATATAAATATATATACATAAAACTATATTGTAGATACAGAAAATGGTAGTTGTATAGCTTATATGCTTTTACTATTGTGGTTAATTACTGTCAAAACTATCGTGATTCCGAAAATGTGTAAAGGGCGCGGGATCGCGCGCGCTAAAGATGACGACGAGACGCGGGCGTGAATCCGAGTCGGATGTTTTATCAACTTTGACCGAGTTCACGGGACGATCTATTATACTTCGTTGGACATCGATATATAACACTGTATTATAGGTTCATAGATTCTCGTTTTTACTAAAACTCGAGCCTCTTCTACGGGCAACTTTTACGGCAGATTTTTTAACGTCGCGTAGAGCGTGCGCCAATCAAAAAGGTACTACGATCGTGAGACGGCGATTCGGCGAGAGAGGCGGAGAATTATAAAAAGAGACAACAAAAAAAAAGGAGACGAAATCGGCGTATTTTTTCTTCTCGCGAATGAGACGGTGTTATCTACTCGTAATCGCTTTACTTCGACACGGACCCAATCTCGGTACCGTTATTTTCTACGCCTCGCATCGATGAGAAATGCAAAACTTGTATCACGAGAGGAGGAGGAAGCAGAAGATTAAAAAAAAAAAAAAAAAAAAACAGGGCGGAGAACGTTGCAGTGGCACGAGCTGGCGCTCGGCAGTCGAACCGCGCGAGTAACTATTCAGGATCGTCGCGTGGAACGTGTAAATACCGCGATATTTTTTGAAACGTGCGATTGTCGGCGATCCCCGGCGGGGCGCGTGTGCGCGTCGCGCGGAGGTGTTGCGAGCGAGATTGCTGCCAGTGCACAAAGTGAACAAGAAAGGGAGAGAAAGAAAGAGAGAGAGAGAGATGTAGCTCGTAAGAATCGACGCGCGAACGATCGTTTTTTTAATTTCGAATTATTTATTGTTTTTATCCAGAACGTTATTTCGTTTCTACGTGTACTTTCGCAGCTTTTTAACCCCGTTTTTATTCTATTTAACTGTACGTACGCGCGCCTGTACGCGCCACGATGGATCCTTTTGAATTGACGCGCTGTTAACAGAGGAAAGCGAGCGTAAAAGCGCGCGCGCGTATTATAGCGCGGACGTTGGTGTTCGTCGAACGGGGGAGACCGTTGATCGGTTCCACCGTGCGTAATTATGTAAGAGAGTTTGAATCGCGTTTTTCCCGCCGCACGAGATTGATTGCTCGCCGGAGCCGTCGCGTGCACGCGAAGGGGAAGGAGAGTATCCTCGGGCGTTGCGTCGAGCGGTGCTTGGTTCCGCGTTTGCTGGCTGTACGCGTGCGTGTGTGTATGTCTCTGTCTGCCTGCTTGGTGCGCGTGTGCTTGTCCCCGCGAGTGTGGCTGCCTGGTTCCGCGAGTGCATGTATTTTTTTAATACACATATCCGCGTATTTTTCCTAGATCGCCGGAGACAAAAAGATATTTATGAGAGGCTGCGCGGCGACAGTGGAGGGGGAGGAGCGATGATCGAGGAAGTGGCAACAGCGACTCGGAGGAGAATATATAAGATTTCCTTTATTTTCGATTCATTGTACGCAGCCGCGATGTATGTACGGTACGGAGTGTAATATAAAGTTGTAAGTAATAGGAGAGATCCTGAATAATTTACTCGCGTCCTCGCATAGTCACGGGAGGAAGGCGGAGGGCCCTTTGTACAGAGTATGTAAATGGTCCGCGCACGCACTACACACATACACAGACACACGTACACGCGAGGGGACACAGAGAACGAGGAGAAACATTGTTTGTTCAACTGTTTCGCGAATTCCATTTCGCTTGGTATTTCCTGAGAAAGTAATAATAAAAAGACCTGTGGAAATCCTGTGAATATTCAAATCTGCGATGTTGAAGTTCTCCAGAGATTTCGCGTGGCAATGGCGTTTCGTTCCAGGTGGACGGGGCCCGTTTTCGTCCTGAGAAATAAGTATTTTGCTCCCCGATAGGAAGAACTGCAGCTGCACGAGAATGCGGAAGTCCTACCTCTCGTTTAATCGAATCAGAATGCTCAGTCTGTTGGAAAAAGCTGAGGTCAATTCAATTCCTCGGGCCCTGCAATACCTACTGAGAAAAGCAGAAATATCTGTATGTACAAGGCCCTCAAATTTGAATCTACTCCTTTTCCAGCAGCCTGTATTTTAATAGAGAAAGATTGTCCACGGCATTGCATATTGTGATCGATTGAATAACCGTCGAAGCTGTTAGCAAAATCGAAAAATGTTTCAGATAAAGATCGAAAGGTGTCAAAGAGGATGTAATTTAATTTTTCAATCTGAAACTTACTTTGGTAACGTTAATCAACATGGATCACTCTGTACTCGGTATAGATGGATCAGGTAATGAAGCACTCGACTGGGTGTTGGGAAAGAGCGTTTAACAAGCTCGGTGCATCTGTGGTTCTTTCTGTCGCAACACCTGTCGATATATCGAGCAATTGTCCTTTAAAGGTTACCCTGAGCAACACTCGCTGAAAGCAGAAGCTTATTAACGCCATTGAAATTGAAATTCTTTAGGCTTCGTTGCGCACTGTTTGTTCTCTCTACCCATTCGACAATATCGTGGCGTGTAATAATCACTTATGCGTGTCGTCGTTCAAGGATCAGAACAAAGTTATCCTGTCACTCTGTGAAATATCCAATCAGCTCGCGTCGAAACTGACGGAGGGGAAATAAGATCTTCGGGTCGAAGAGAAATTAAAGATACTATAAAAGATTACGTGCACCGATGTTTCAGTGTCTAAAAGCCTTCTCGCACCTTATCGAGTACCTAATTATATTTTTTATCGAGAGAAATCGAGTGTTCAACGGTGTCTGAGAAATTGCGTTAATCGGTTCGAGTCGGATCTACAAAGGAATTTCTTCACGTCTGTTCCCATGCGAAATGTTGATTTGGCTGAGCTTGCAGATACTGAGCGAATATTAAATGTCTTGTTAAAAAAAAAGAGGGAAGAGTGAATGCCTCCTTTCCGCACTCCTCCGTTTTCAGGTTTTTTTTTAAAAGCGAAAGTTATGGAAAAATTTCACCGTCGGCAAAAGTCAATTAGCGTAGTTCCGTGAAAGTACCATTTTTGTCTGTCTCCTATGAGGGTTCCTGTTTATGGTTTTATCTCCTTGCATAAACACACCTCTGGGCTCAATAGCTTCTATACGGGAATAACAGGAAGGATGACATCATCTTTACTCTCTCCATTAATTTAATTTATCTTTATTGACGTTACTTAATGTCCTATGAACAATCACTGGAGCGCGTGAGGTGAACGCCTATAGCCTTTTGTGAATGCAGTTAATGAGCTATGACTGACAGAATTGTGTAGCTTCTAAAAATTTAAGGTTAACTACTGTCGTGAATTGCTTGCAAAATTGAGCCCAGTAATTTCCAGAATTCTTTTTGTGATCAAATCAGGTAGAGCCAACCAATTTTTTTTGGTGATTTTTTTTCTTCATTTGGATTTTTTGCAAATCCCTAACGATCAACCATTTCCTTGCACGACGTATGGTAAAGCATTCCTCGGATGGCGAACTGTTCGAGTGACCACACGGAAGTCGACGCCTGGGTCAGTTTTGACCCATATTAACTATCCTACCGTACCTTAAAAAGGACGTTCTTTTTTCAGAACAATAGAGAAGTCATCGGGTACCCGAGATCTGAAAACATTTAAGTTGTGATTTTGCAGTGTGATCAGATGTAAGAACTTTTAAGCAAGAAAATCGGGTCCCGTAATTTCGGGTACCTGCAACACCCCTTTAGAGAAACAATATTTAAATTCCCTAAAAATTTAATTTAAATTCCCTAAAAAACTTAAATTTAATTTCCCTAAAAAACTTAATTTTGAATTTTTCCCTACCACTACTGCGGACTGACCAGGGTATCAGCTTGCCCGAAGGCAAGTGGGCCCCTTAGCCACCGACAATATTACTAAATATTACTAAAACGTATACCTTTATTTCCCCAAAATTTTAATTATACTTTCTTGCCACATATGTATTTTTTTAAATTTTATTTACTTATAAAAATGAAACGATAAGCTTAATGTGGTCATGGGTGGGCCCCCTTTGTCTCCTGGCAACCAATATTTCTAGACCCAGTCCGCCACCGATGACTACCCTCGGCAACTTGGGTCCAAAAGGACTCAGCACCACTGAGGTTAAAATCTGCGCTCGGAAGGAACATAACCTACTCACGCGTTACTGTTAAAACATACTCGCTTGCGAATGAATGCTGGGAAATACAACTCCACGCAAGTCCCAAGCGTTTTACGGTTACTATTTATTTCTTACTTTGTTTACGGCTTACGTAGTGGCAGCCGTAACGAACTTGGGAGAATCTTGGTCAACGACGCGTCCTCGAAAAGTCAGGTGTAAATCACGACAGATAAGTCGCGCGCGCGCGCGCGTATCAGTCCCATGCGATAACACGCTTGGATCAGTCGCCGCTGAGGATGCACGAGCGCGTATTTTTCCCTCGCGGGACGACTCGGTCCTTTCTCTCTTCTACGTCTCGGGGAACACGATGCGAACGGTCGATTATGAAATCGTTACATCGCTAGAAAGATCGGTATATCGTGCAACGTCGCGCGCGACAAACAGAGACGCTGCACTCTGTCTACATCGCAGCAGCTGAAAGACGTATAATGAAGTCGTAAATCGAGCGAGACAGCAGAGCAGGGTGCGCGATTGACAAAATAGGTGCTTCTTAACCCTTTTCAGGCTGCTGCCTGAATCGCGATAATTAAAATAATAATAATAATGAAACGTCTTTATTGCACTAAAGTACACATCAAGGGTAAGGAGAAAACAGAGAATATCCATTTTTAGAGATTTTATGGTGTTAAACGCATTTTGTTGGTGGCAACTGGGACTACAGAATTGTCGAACCACAAAGGGTTGCTAAGTAGAAATATCCATATGCGATAAAATTAAAGATTTGGTGTCCTAGTTAAAAAAAAATGGCCTCCCTCAATTTTTGCACTCCATGTGCTATATAATTTCTAACTCTACTATTTTTCTCTTTCTTGTTTTCTTATACGTATTTGTTTCTCTATCTTCTTTGTTATTTTCGTAATGTGTACAGGTGCAATACAGAATTATTATTATTATTATTATTATTTTTGTAAAAGAAGGAAATGTCTCCACTTTTCCTACAAGCACTATTCTGAATAGTGCAAGCTTGCATTACGTCAGGAGCCCTTAAAACTGCTTTGACATTCCTTATTTTCCCCCTTTCCCCTCAAATAATGTACAAAACGATGGTGTAGAGGGAAAACTCGGCTTGCAATTAGCTGCTTTAAGCCTGACGTGTAGATTATCCGCGTCCCTTATTTTTGGTTGGTGTAGAAGCTCCCAAGTTTCTTGTGAGTTCAGTAACCACGACAAGGATGCCAATTTCCACACCACTCGAGCACACAAGTTAACTACACGGCTCCCACCTGAGCTACCTTGTCCCAAATCCGAAAGAGGCACTTTTGGGTAAAGCTCAGTGCTCTCCGATCGATCTTTGACCGCTTGCCAAACGTCGCCTCGGGGGATGATGACCCTTTGTTTCCTCCACTCCCGGTTTGTCTGTACTTACCTATATCGATGGATGCAGAGGTTTTAATTAAACTACTCGGCAGAACAATAGCCTTACTTGTGATTTCCTCGGAGAATTCGAAGACGAGCTAAGGAAAAAGGAGTGAAGACACGTGGCGCTACTAGCGGTCGATGCTGGAACTTCGTTCGTACTTCGGCTCCGTACGTGTTCCAGTCTGTTCGATCCTGAATCGTGATCGATCGAGAACGGAACGAAAGGGATCGTTGATCGGCTACCGGGCACGGAATGCGATGGGTTCGGTGCGAAAGGACGGAATAAAAGGGTAAAATGTCAGCGCGACTCTGTTCTACCTACGAAAGAGCAAACGCATCCCATTAGCAGTTCAGAGATCGCATTGTTTAGCCCGTGTGCCCTTAAACGAGAGAAATCTCATCCATCGTAACGACGTTGGCCTTTGAATCGCGTGCCAAACGGATGGCGATAAATCCAGCCGTCCCCATGGCTGGGAGAAAATAGTCGCGAACGAATCTCCTACTTGGCAATTCATCGAATACGTCCAACACACGATATCCTCCGAGATACGCAACGATAGTCCGAGGTGCAACACGGCGCGCGTTCTTCGCGTCTTCCGTGGGTATTTCCACCTCCTGTCGCGATTATATCGAATTAAGACGCGCGTCTGTTCCTTCGACCGCCATTTGCCAACACGATGTAATATTCACGAAAAATTGTGAACTCCTAGATCGTGAGAATTTAGGACGTTAATTGCGAAGGAAGCTTTTAACTCGCTGATCTCAGCACCCCAAGAGATCCTCCGTCGATTCGAATTTGTGGATCAGTAGGAATTAGATCCGAGAGACAACTTTTTTTTGGTTGAATTATTTACGGGAGATACGAAGTCGATGACAGCGTCACTAACGAGGAACACTGTCGAGGTGTGCGACGCTGATTTTTAACCTTTGAAATAAGTTAAGCACATCAATCTGAGAGACACGTTGTTTTTTTAAAGGGCGAAAGCACCCCTCAAAGTTCGAAAGTCGTTATATAAAATTATAATGCTATATAAAAGCTTATGTAATTAGGAAAGAAAACTTGCATAATAGAACAACTATAATTAGATAATACCGTGTATTATTTATCTACTTCGTCTCATTCACAAGAAAATGGAAAGCTGTGCTGTGTCCACCCCTTTAAGCTTCCAGGTTTCGCCAGTCCCTCTTTATTCCGGTTACCATTTTTGCAACTGTTACCCCATAGATCGCTTTGTAACATCTTTGTCTTCTACAATACACGTCATTTCTTGGACATTAGGCGTTCACAGTGGCAGAATACTTTATTCGGGAAATGCCAATTTTCGAGCTTTTCATCCCTTAAAATTGACATTGGCCAAAAATACGCGTCTCTCGGATTTCTGTGCTGAACCACGAGTTTCAAAGAGAAAAATTAATTTAGGAGCCCTAAGGCTTGCGCCTGCTATCATTTAAACTCATCAACCTCATTTTAAAGGCAGTTTCATCCGCAAGGTGCTCGTAAAGATCGTGACCTCCCCTCGTGAAATGTAAATCGAACGTTCAGAAACTTATCTCCAATGGAAGAGCATTAAGATTCTGTTGCAATGAAGCACTCTTCTTAGCCATTTGATATTTCTTTGTTTGGCAACTGCACTTCATGTTCGAACAGAGGAATTCAGAAGTCTGAAACCTATCTGTACCGTATGCGAACTCGACGGAGTTTACGATCTCTCATGAATCGCTAAAGGACAATCTAAAAATCCTTGCCATGGAAAATACGTCGAAGCAAGTCTGCGCTTTTAATATAAACTATTACTCCTACCTTGAAGAGATTCGCAAAGAAACAGGGATCGAAAAGCAGGAACACGATACCCCAACGTCCATAAATGATTCACCAGATATCTCTTGCACAATGTTTTGAGAATATGAACGTCACCTTCGTCAATTCTGAAAGCAGAAAACTGAAGTTTTCACAATTGCGAGGAGGTACTAGTACATACTCTTCAAGTACCATTCATACAGGCAACGACTCAGCCAGTGAATTAAATCACGTACAACATAATAGTACTACCATTACCAGCATTCAATAAGAATCAGATTTAAGCGTCCTGATCGCGGTACATCGTTACCACACTCTAACAGTACTCGCTAACGCTTTCCTGATCCCATTCAGAAGAAGATGGAAAAGAATGAGAGCTAGGGGAGCGTCCTTTCGATCCCCCGCGAGGATCGCGATCGCGAGGTCACGTCAGAGGGGGAAAAAACCGTCATCCTTCCACATAGCGACCAGTATCGGGTATATAAAAGCTGGCGGAGCGAATGAGCGCAGATGTTCGCAGCTTCTGAAATCCATCCGAGTGTCTTCGCGAGTGGTACAGTCGCGCGTGTGTCTCGAGGGATGCCATTTCGAGCGTCGTCGGTGTGATCGATCCTCTGGCGACGATGACCTCTCGCGATATTGTGCCTCGATCGCTGGTACGTTTCAGTCAATACGACTGTGGATAGCTAGCTGGGCGCCTCGACAAGCTTCTTGCGATTCACGTGACAGTGGGTCGATCCGACGGGTCCTACAACTCGCTTTGCCTAGCAGACGAAGGAGGATGTTACGTGGCGACTAGCGCGACAGCGTCCACAGACGTTTACCCGAGGTGATTTCGAGTGTTCGCCTCGGGAGGATCAATAAAGTAGAAAGTGCCCTTTCGATGCAAACGCACCAGCCAGCGTGACGACGCGTTGTAACGCGGAAAGATTGCACGGTCGCTGGCAATTGAATGGTGCGTTCGCGTACTCGGATCGGTCAAGAGGTCAACCGAGCGTCGAATGAAACCACCTCGGGCGAACAGTCCCTTCTTTCACGTCCGAGGGAACAGTTCTCGGAAAGACCTGCTATTACGAGATGTTTCAGAACTACGCGTGAGAACTTAACTGAGGAATCAGATACGACTTGTGCAGTAACCCTCGAGTGGTCGCGGTTGGAGCGCCGCGCTCCTTTCTTGTGTTTAAAGCAGCGGGATTTAGAGTTGCGGGATTATTTAGTATAGCAGTACCTAGAAAGTAATGCTATTTTTTTGTTTCTGCCTTACAGTTATTTTTATAAGTTCCACAGGAATATAAATTATCTGCAAACCTTCTTTAGGAAAGTGTTCCATCTTTGATTTCGTAAATCAAAGGATACTCTTCGGTATCATTTACTATGCTCTTCCGCGACTCCTCCAGGGTTAAGACTTCTTTTACCACTTTTTCCAACTTCCATTACTCAGTTATGACTTCACCTGCAGCTCTAAAACGCCCTGTCTACCCTATTATTTCAATACTCGTATCGTTGACGAAGGGAGTATCAAAAGACCTTTATCTTCCATGACCGTATTACACCTTCCTGGCAGTTCGCCACTAGCCATTCGCTGGGGATCCATTTACCAAGTTTGGACGCTTTCCCAGTAGTTTGTACGTATCGATGAACCCAATCTTTTCTATAACGGTAACACTTCGACCCCCTCCCCCCAAAGTCACGCCAGTACACGCTTCATGAACCGCCTAAAATTGCATGGTTCGATTAAAGTTTGCCTAAGTCTTCTAGTAATTGAACGAATAAAACAGAAATCGAGAAAACTTTACTCACGTGTGACGCGGTGTAGAGAGGTAATTCTGCAAAGTGGCCGTTTAAATGTCGGTTCGTCCAGGAGATCGTAGTCACTTTTACCTCAATTTCCAGACAGGCGAGGCTGGGGATGGAAGATTTACAATCTCAGTATAAAGAAAGCATGTTAAAACAACGTTAATTATTTATCATGACCAGATATTACCTTGTCGATGGTTTCGCGGCCCCTTTCCCCAGATCTTTTGGCTGGTGATTCTCTACGCGAGCCATTGCATCGGTGATAAGTTGTCGCCCGACCAGAAGGCGCCTGCGTTCGCCCGCGGTTCCGGTGGATTGATCCTGAACACGCCGTACGACGACAACAAGGCCCGAAATCGGCCGATCTCGGCGCCGGCAGCGCAGAACGCGCCGGACGGGGTGCAGAGGGAGGAGACGGAGATGCTGAAGGAGGTGGACGGTGAGCTGGTGCGGACCGTGAAAGGAAGCTTCTCCTATGATAGCCCCGAGGGTCTTCCCATAGCGGTGAAGTGAGATCCCCGGCTGTTTCTTTCTTACCCGTGCTCCGTCGAAGACGTTGCTACTTGGGTTACTTCTCTACCACGAATACTACTCGAGTTAACGTCCTCTTCAAGGTACGAGGCCGACGAGAACGGGAACAGAGCCAGTTTCAAGTTTGGCACCGCTGCTGGAGGCGCTGGATCGGGATCCACCGGTCGTCCATCGGGGCCGAAGGGAGATGGCAATCGCGGTGGTAAAACTGATCAAGGCGCGAAGGGATCGAAAGGATCGAAGGGTAGCAGCTCATACTTGCCGCCGAAAGACGTCGACAGGAGCTACCTTCCGCCGCAATAGGACCAATGCTTTGTCTCTCGATCGAAGTACAGCGGGCCTTCGATGCTAGGACATTCCAGGAAAGCTTCTTGTTCGCTAAGCTGGCAATAAAGGATATTCAGGGCCGAAGGAATATAGTGATATCGTGAAAATAGTAGAGGCTGAAGACAGCGCGCTTAAGTGTTGGCAATCAACAGCCCACAGATATATTGCTGTATAAATCTCGGGCACTGTATTTGTCACAATTTAACTCGCAAAAGATTGCCAAGTATGATAAGAACCTAGGCACATTAAGGTGGACCTTGCAGCTCTGTAATGAGCGATGAAGAACATATTTCACGACTTACATCCTCAAAGTTATTTTGCACATTCCTTGGGAACGTCTTAAACGCTTCACTATATTCATTCCACCCGATATAGCCAACCGATGGAAGAAATACAGCGAATTATTTCTTGAATATGAATTCAACGAATATTCTTCCACTGTTTCTTCTGTGGTAATTGTTGTTAGAAGTTATACTTGAGAAATTCGTTCGCGAATTGCAGGTGCCTGGCCAATAATCGTTAGCAATCGGTATGCAATGATTTTCGAATTCACTGTATCTCTTCCACCGTCTTCTCGCGATCCCTTAACACCAAGATTGATAGCGCGACCATCCATCCTACTCGCGAACGCTGTACACCTTTCTTCTCCCGCTTCTCACACCTGCCGAGGCACGCGACGCGGTGTAAAATACCGTTCTTCTATCTGAAAGAAATGTACAACGTGCAAGTAATCGCGCTAGAAAACGCCTAGCTAACTTATTAATGAACGCATCGACGCATTGACTTTTACAGTAAGTACGAAATAAAATATACTTTTCCACAAACCCTCGTATTAATTTGGCAGTCTTAACAAGATCCTATTATCGAACTATCACCATCGTGTTACTCGTCTTAAGTAAACCGCCGAAGAGAAGACACTATGCAATTCTCGTCAGCGTTTCTGATTACAAAAATGTTTATTTCTGTGAAATTTAATATATTTTACAAATAAACCAACCCAACGGTCGCCGCTTGAAATGTTTGGCAAATATCACGATTTCGTTAACGTTCATCTCTCGGAACCGCGGTACGTGGTATAGCCGAACGGGCTCAACAACACTGGTATGTGATAATGGCCAGCAGGATTCTTCACATCGAAAACTATCTCGATGAACGGGTACATCGTTTCTATTCTCCTCAACGTGAAGTATTTGTCAACGTCGAAATGAATCTTGTAACGCCCTGCAGTGAAATTCACTTTCATGTTGTCCACTAAGTCTACGCATCGACCATTCGGACTCGTGTTGCTGGAAAGATGAAAATACAATTTTATGTTTGCAACAGTAGAACCAATAAGGCAGAGTTGAGCGTTATTCGAGTAAAATATCGAATAAATTCTGCTTCGAATAATATTCGAATAAATTCTTACGAATAAAATGAAGTTATTCGAGAATAACGAATAAAAATTTATTCCAAAATAACGAATAACAATTTATTCGAGAATAACGAATACAAATTTATTCGAGAATAACGAATAAAAATTTAAACGGTATACCCTTGTATTCGTCACATTTATTCCTCGCTGAGCTCTCTCGAGGAACAAATAAATTCTTACTCGACTAAACCTAGCTCGGGTAACGTTACAAATTTATTCGTTACTAGCTTTACTCCTCGGCTTCGCCCGAAATTTAGATTCTGATTTTATAAAAAAAATTTACTTATTTCTTTGTGAAAATAGTCACATTATCTGGATTAGCTAGGCATAATGAGGTGGGACACATTTCGTGGCCTCAGAGTTTACCGTTTGAAAGTTTTTAGGCAATAGACAAACGGTTCCTGCTTTATATATTAAGATTCAAGAATAATGTTTCGTCGAATAAAACTGTTGTTCGTTATTCGAAATAAAAGTGTTCGATAACGGGACCACGTTTATCGATCAAATGGAGAAACAGTCTGAAATTATACCTTTCGTTTAAGAAAGTCCATCGACCGTCCATTAATTTGTAAAGACTGACTTGCAATCCTCCCACCGGTAAGCCTTTGCTTGTATCCACTACGTGGGTAGAAATGCGAGGCTTCTTAACCGTGGGACACTTAACTGTCTTTAAAAGCACATGCTGAAACAAACGTGTAGCTCAACAACCACATCAACAAATCACTCGAACACACTTATAAAGAGAAACGCTGCAATTAACGTACTTTCTTCGGGGTTTGATAGCTAGTGCTAGCAACAGCTGCCTGATCCTTATTTATCGGAGCGCCCTTCGCGGCGTCCTCCGCCTGATTAGCAGCGATCGCAGGCTTCTTATCAGCCATTACCACGGTAGGCAGTTTGCCCTTTAATTTGCTCAGGACGTACTGAGTGCCAGGTTGGAACGTGCCACCTGTTAATGTCAGAGTTTTCCCACCCGATGTCAAAGTAATCGTTTTACTTTGCCCAGGTGTGATCGGGATCGTGTTTACGGGTTGAAGCACGCCGATCGTGTTAGATGTGGGCGCGACCGAGGAGTTTATTTGATATGCTGAGCCTAAAATTGGCAACGGGCAGGCCACCATTATTCCCGAGTCCCCTTGTTGCTTACATTCGCCTTGCTGAAATATTATTAACTACAATGAAAACTGATACATTTAAGGGGACATTCTACTCTCTCGGTCGAAAAATCCGCCACTTTTCGGTGATGGTTTTTATAATGAAATACACACTCCACATTTTCTAATTTCGGGGGGTATATTGTACCACTCTTGAAATACAAGAAAAAATCTTTGTTGTTTGTTTATTTTACTTGTTTACTTAAATATTTCGCAGTGAAGTTGGCTTTTTCAGAATTGCTGGCGGTTGAAATTTCGGACGATTGGATCATCGGAAATAAGAAAACCAAACATATTTTTAATTAGCAGAAGTATCGCTATCTCGCTAACCACAAATATCTTAAGATTTTTTAATATTTTCCCACATTTTATATCTATTAAACAGAAAAGAAATGCCCTACTTTCAACTCTGATCAACTCCCATTTTAATAACTTTGGTCCAAACGTGAAATACGTTTGATTTTTTATTTTCGATCATCCAGTCGTCCGAAATTTCAACCGCCAGCAATTCTGAAAACGCCAACTTCACTGCGAAATATTTATGTAAACAAATGAAATAAACAGCAAAGATTTTTTCTTGTATTTCAAGAGTGGCGCAATATACCCCGAAAAGTTCGAAAACGGTAAGTGTTTATTTCATTATAAAAAGTATCACCGAAAAGTGGCGGATTTTTCAACCGAGAGAGTAGAACGTCCCCTTAATCGATATACAGTGTGTTATTTTACTGCGTGTAATATCTACCAATATTTTCGCGGACTTTCTATCTAATTTACTCTCGCCTCGCCGAATCGCTCTTCCGTTCTCGCGCAACTCTTTTTGGGACTCCTTATTAGGATCCTCCGTATTGGGCATAATAGACATAACTTGTATCTCTGGATGACTGTGATCCTCCGACTCTACCACCATCTCCATCTGCACAGCCCCCTGATTGTCTGCTTCCTCTAAATATTCACTCTGCATGTGGTCCATTGCCCCGGTCAAAGTATCTTCCTCCTAAAAACTCCAGCCATTAACATTCGCAGATCACGCTGAAGCGAACAGGCGAACTTACCACCCTCTCTATTTTGATCTTTTTTATGGACTGTTTAACATCCTCGTCGTCTACAGGCATTTGTAAATTCCTCATGTCCTCTTCCTCATATTCGTCATCCTCGTCGTCCTCCTCCTCTTCTTCATCTTCATCTTCCTCCTCAACTTCGTCGTCAATCTCATCGGACGGGACTTTCATCTGCGTGTAATCCAACTCGTCGTCCGTTTCCAATCTTTCAACGACATACTCCACTTCCTCCTCGTTCTCCTCTACCTCCGTCTGCACGTGCTCGACAGTCTGGTGGAGAAACGTGACCGTTCTTAAAGATTTGCGGATGAGACCGTACGGAAGGATTCATGAAAATGAAAAGCGCAAACCTCGATTTCCTCGATCTCTTCTATCTCTATATCCTGCTTGCAATTTACGTTCCGCGCGGCAGCCTTCTTCTTCTCCTCCGCTTCGTGCAACAAAGCCGCACGTTGGTGCTTCATCGTACAGGTGTGCTTCAGTAAAGAAAGTCTGTGCGCGTGTAGGTTCTTCTTGCAATACAGGCAGTAGGCGCGTGTTGGCTGAAACTGGACAGACGTCAACCATCCTGTAAAAAGATTGCATGAGGTAACACCGGCTATGGTGGGTAGTTTTCAAGACTCAATAGCGAACACGTTAAAATGGATACAAATCGTTCGGTACAGTAAGCCAATATCTCTTTAGCCGTACGGCGTAAAAGCTCGTCGAAAGAAACTTTGTTACACCAACCTTCGGCACGGTGCTTCTTAGATTCTGACGCCGAACTTACGAACTTCATTCGGAGTCTTATCAACGAACAGTTACGAGAATGAGTTGCTCAGCAGAGAATAGCTGCTGTATACATTGGCGCGGAAGGAGCCGCGCGAAGTCCGTTTAAATGATTCCCGAGAAACACTTGGTGCACGCTCTTAATTCGCGTTACTTGATTTCGGTCGGACTCGCACGTTCCATTTACGCGCGAGGTCTGTACTGTATATTATCTCGTGCGAGCATCTAACGCGTTGCGTTACCTGTATCCATTTCAACCACATTGCGAACGCAGTGCCGCTCGAATACCTCGCGTATCCCTGAGCCGGTGTTTCGTTATTTGCAATTTCGCGCGCGCGCCATTCCCGCCTGCCTGCAGCAATCGCGGCAGAATATCCCGACATTGAACGGCTTGCTAAGCAACATTTTCTTGGGCAAACTTATTAGGGAGGGAGATCACCTACAGGAGTGGTGGTAATGTTTGCGTGACGCCACGGCCAACCAGCGTCGCTGAAAATATGTTGTCGACGCTGGTTGGCCGTGGTGTCGGTTAGTCTCCAATTACGGCGTCTCACGCACGATTACCAGACTCCTGTAGTGTTCCCTCTCCCTAATAAGTTGCAAAAGAAAATGTTGATTAGCAAGCCTGCGGCATTCCACTAAATACGTTTCGATCGTATGGTGATATCCACTCGAAGAACCATAGAATTACCCAGCATTCCCATTACTGGTAACTTATTAACGCTAGTAATATGGTTAGATATGTAACACTGGGTAATGTCATACACCGAACGTGACGGATCGGTCGTGCAATTCTCCACGTAGAGAATGGAGTGACGTTCGATTGAAAGGAATACGGTTAACTGTTCGGAGGCCCGTCGCATCGGAGTTGCGGGCAGATCTGTATAGAATAGTCGTGTCGAGGTAACGGGTACGTGGCGATGGCATTGGGACTCGGGAAAACGGTACGCAGCAGCCAAAAGAATATCGTGCGTGATGGGAGGCGTTCGAAACATTGGAAGATGTCGGTGGCTCGTCGAATAAACGACGAGAGGGAGAGAGAGGTGGATGTAACGCGGGAGACGGTCCCTCTAAAAATAATTTACTGGCCGTTGCGGAGCGAAAGCGTGATTACTTAAGGCCGTGACGAGACGCGATGCAGCACGGGATCAGCAGGCGTATGCGTAGCGCGTATACGCGGGGTATGCAGCGTGGCACGGATGGACGTGAACGACGCGCTGCAATGTCGCGAGTCATAACGTTCTCTAACGTGTTCTCGGGGACAGCGACGGACTGTAACCGGGTAGTACCTTTAAAGTCGGGCATCTGTTCCCATTCTTTGCGATACCGCTGCGTGTAGACACGCGTTTTAGCATGGCTGATTTTCCCGGTCGGAGTAAGACGCTGGCCCGTGGTTGTCAGCAGATTAGCGTGCAATACCGTTTCACCGCCCGTGATCATCGTTGGCTGCATTTTTTCCTCCATTACTTCCGAACGTGGGGCCGATTCGAAATCGCCCGGATCACAAAATACCCAAAATCGTAACACGAAATCACTAAATAGTTTTTTCCACGACGAAAGGGAGAGGGGGCACTCGGCGAGCCCCGAGATCCTCGCCTAGCCTAGTACCGAAGTTAACTCCCTAGCAATGGCGGACACTACAACGTTGCGACGGTGTGCGGCCCCCCAACCCCCTCTGCTCGTTGCGACCGAGCTGCTCCAACTTACACTAACGTACCAACTGCATTCGCGCCCTGCCTCCTGTCCACTAAAATTTCTCCCTTTTTTCTGTAGAACTTGCGTATTGTAAATAATATCCTTGTGACAAATATTGAAACTTTTTTCTTCGCACTTATTATCAAATTTTTAGTTACACAGACGTGAAAAACGAAAGTAATTCATTTTTACGATCGCAACTGTAAAATTATATAGTATCCGTTTTACTTCGTTGAGGAGTAATCTAGATATCTAAAAGTTATCTAGATTTTTGAATACATGAAGATTTATTCAGCATATCGTTTTTAATATCGACTGGGAGTATGTTTATTTTGTTGGGTGTGGTTTTTATTGATTGCATAATCAGGGAACAATTACTTATCGTTTGTCTACTGTATGTAACATATTGCTCTTCGTTTTCTACGTACGACACTGCTCTCAATAGGATATACGTAATAATTGGTCAAATCGATATGCGCGCGCATACTAACGGATATTCCATATTAGGCGGGAATGGCGTTAATTGGTTGTATCCAGAAAATGTACAGAATACTTTGTTTTTGAGGTCGCACATAAAATATTTACTACACGCTTGTTACGTAAATTGCATATTTAAAAAATCGTGTACGACTGAGGCAAGTAATGCTCGATTTTGTGTAGAAGATTTGGAACGCCATCTAGGCGGCCCTGGATTAATGAATCAATAGTAGCGCTCCCTTTACAAAAGAAGAGTAAATTAAGAATATCCAAATTAAGGGCAGCCTTCAAAATAACTTAAATTAGGAAACATAAAAATTTGCAAAGAAATGCAGATAACTTTGCACATACCTTTCGATATAATTCCCTCATTTTTTTATATTGGTTAATGCTAAAAGAATAATAAAACAGAAAAATCATAAAACATTCCTATATTTGTCTCCCTATCTTTCTCCCGCATTAATTCCCATTAAAAATGTGTCCCAGGGGATTATTAGTATAGGAATACATCAATTCAATAATTGTTCGATGTTTAAGCACCGATACTTAAATAAAATTTCAAACCCTTTTTCGTCAAAGATATTACTTGCACGCATCATACTTGCTTGTCGTGCATTAAATTGCTTGCAAATTAATACTCTCCAAAAACTTTTTCTCACTGTATAAAAATCGTAACAAATTATTGTTTCTAGATTTTCTATGGGGAAGAATATTTGCCTGCATTCAGTCGGATTCATTAAACAGTGACAGACACAATGTCACTAGTTGGCTAAACAATTGTATCATTAAATTAAATCTACTCAACGCACGATAACAATTTAGTTTCTGTTTTTTATAAACATCCCGAAAGATTTATTTACATTTTAGTGCACAGAGACTGATATTTAACGCGAGTATAGAACGTTGGAGTTATTATACAGCATCTATATGCGGACGCAAGTTTGCGTCGCGTACGAGCACAAACGGGGAACTTAAAGCTTTAATAATACATGAATGGAACAATAGAAGAATTCGTTTCAAGTGAAAGAAACACATCTCAAGAATGCAATACGCATAATATTCGATAATTTTCATTTCTATACCCGCCACTTCGAGAAACAGACGCCGGCGAAACACCGTGTAAACATGTACGGTGTGAATGGAGTAAGGCAATTATTTACTTAAGTTTTCTACTTAGCATCTGATTAAACACTTGCAGTGTTTAACGTTTGAAAGAACGTAATAAAATTTAGATAAATGCAAGGAGCATCGATTGTCTCTTACGGTTAAAGAGGTATGTTTGATGAAACCAGATTCTTCCAAAAAGTTGTTTCGGGCTTGAACAATGAAACAAGCAAGATATAGAGTAGAAGCTTTCATTATACCTGTACATAAGAAATGCTCTACTTCCTCTGTTTTGATGGAGTCGGACGATGTGAAAATGAAACTGCAGAATGTACATGATACTGTAAATATTGAAAACGAATCGAGTTGCATACAGAGCGATAGAGATAATTCACTGGTCAGTGAGGACGAGAGTATGCAGAATTTCAGAAACTACATCACCCTTGAGAAGCTTGAATCGAGGCTCTCGAATGGAGTAAACAAAAGTAACTCGGTTAATTTTTATTCCTCTCTTATTATCCCTGAAACACGGTACCAAGTATTATACGACGTAGACAGTGCAAGCTTCTCAGCGAATGTATTTAACGAGGCTCACAGATTGTCGACGATTGACGAGAAAAGTGAAGAGTCCGAAGACAAGCTCGCGGACCTCTGTTACCATGGGTGCGAGAATGGATGCTCCGCGACTGTGCCGACGCCGCAAGAAGTTAGCGAAGAGGTGTTTAAGAAGAATTGGTTGCAGAAGCTGAAAGATATAAAGCGAAGGGAAGAGGTATTAAGAAGCAAGGAAATGAATTTTCAATATCGCGAGAGAGCGCTGTCTCAGAAAGAAAGAGAAGTGAAAGCTTTGGAGCGGCTGTTGAAAGACAAATTGAAGCAAGCGGATTTGCATCTGAAGGAAAGTAAACACGTGGAAGATTTATTGAAAGTACATAACTCGCAGGAAAATACTTTAGAACCTTCGATTAACTGTGATCTTAAGGAAGCGCATAAACACTTCAATACGAATGTTTCTGCGAAGGAAGTAAACGATACGGATGCAAAGAAATTAAGTTCGAGCGTGCAGAATGTTAAAATGCAAGAGACGTTCAGTAATCAAGCTGGGCAGGTAGATAAACGTGTAGATAATGTAGACACGGCAGAGAAAGATTCGCAAGAGAAAACAACAAGCACTGGTAGCTCCTCTTGTTCCTCCGATAATAGCCTGTTCGAAGGGAAAAGGTCGAAGAGACTTTCGACTATAAGAAGTTCCATGACTTTGAAATCGTCTGGCTACAAATCTGCTTACAGCGGTAGCAACAGGATGAGGAAGCCTAGCAAAATATATTACGAAGATTTGGATACGACGTTATCCGCCGATATAGGGGACTCCTCCTTCGTTCAAACTTCACAGAAATTTAATCCTGAGTTATATAAAAAGCCCTCTGCATTTACGAGATCAGCCAGCGAGCGTCGCGGAAAATCTGCGAGCAGCGGAGTCGACGTGATTCCCGAAGTTCAAAACGTGGCCAATCCTAAACAAGCGTTTCAAGTACCTAGAAAAATCGAGCAGGATAAAGTATTAAAAAGAGTGACTCAGAATATTTCTGTCTCGCAAGATAAGGGTACAAAATTTCAAAACTATGGTCTCATCGACAATGGAGATATTAGAAATAAGGTGGACGGAATAGAGAACGAGGGGAAGTATTCGTACCTCAATTTAGAAACTAGCAATAGCTTGCGCTCGCACGAGAAATTGATTAAAGGCTCGAAGGATAGACCGCTGTCCTGGAACGAGGAGACGAACGAGTGGCTGCTGAAGAAACGAAAGGCTTACAACATGACGATGAGGAAAGCGTCGCCAGAAGATGCAGAGAATAAAGAGAACCTCAAGTGCGGTATGAAAACTAATAAGTCTGAGAAAGTGATTAGCAAGAGGGATATAAAAAGTAGAATACTTACCATATTTCGTTGATGCGACGACGACAATATGGGAATGAAAAAGTGTAATCGAATTATTGTAATTATATGCGATAGTTAATTGCTAGATGAAAAGCTATGTTTGTGTCGAAATTCCTGCAATGTATTTTTGTACAAATAAGATTATATTTTATATGCTATTATTAAACTATGCTCGTCGAAGCGACCAGAATGTTTGCCGCTGTAATGTAATCCTAATCTTGACGCCTTTTGAAAATCAACATTCAGAAAGTTTATTCTTTGATGTTAGTTACATATGCGCATAACATTATAGCGAACTAATAGATCGATGAATATACAGATGCGAGATGGAATTATGACCAGCTCGGAGCTTCTCCAGGCTTCAATTCCCTTCCATATAATTTAGATTTGTCTCGGAAGCGTGTCATTCTCGATGTTTCTAAGCGATCCAAGTACCACCCGATCGATAAACTAATCGACATGATAACACCAAAACCCACGTATGCTTGTTTAAGCGAGGGCTTTGGAACCGTCATTTTGAAGGTTTAAGTGCAACGCTTTCTGCTTCGCTAGTTCCTTTTTCCACAAACGGGTGTGATTCCAATCCGCATAAATGCAAGCTGCAGTCACGCCGGGGAAGAAAGACACTGCCCAGTATCGTCCGATCAAACGTCTGATTTTTTCTTTACCCATCAAACTGAAAGGCAAAATACATTTAATCGCATCATTTATCTGGATACTGTAGCTGTGTACTGGATTACAATTAATTTTTATACAATGTTACTTTACATAATACATACACCGTGTGATTGTGTGTGACGAAAAACAAAAACCGCTAGACAAGTAATTACTCTACAAAGAAGTAGAAGTTTTACTTTTAAAAGAAACAGAAGTAAGTCAGTGGCAGGATTTAAGAAAAATTAGGAAGCACCGAATGGTTATGATTTGAAGGGAAATCAAAATTAGTTCGAGAATGTGTGCGTAAATAGATCGACAGTTATGTGACAACGGTAAATAAATCGACGTGAACAAATTGAAAGGAATGTTGAATACTACGTAATAACGTTGAACAGATTTAACGATTACAAACCTGTATTTCCCAGTAGAAAACCTACTGCGCGACGAAGCTGCACGCCGCTGCACGCTACTGTGTGACGTAATCGTAGAGTATGATCCACTATAAGTACATATACAGGGTGTTACGCTACCTATAGTTAATATTCTAGGGGGTGATTATACGGGCGAAAATAAGGCGAAAATCAAGAGTGACGAAATTCCGGTGAAGCCTTCGTTTTCGAGAAAATTGACTTTGAATTTTAACTAAATACGCGTGCATCAGGCGCCTGAGGTTCAAAGTCAATATACTCGAGAACGAAGCGTTTACCGGAATTTTATTACTCTTGATTTTCGTCTTATTTTCGCCCGAATAATCACCCTCTAAAGTATTAACTATAGGTAGAGTAATACCCGAATGAAAGCTTCCTTTTTTCTGCATTCTTTCCAAATAGAATGATTTATTTTGAATAGACCATACATTATTGTATTTACATCCAAGTTTTTCATCTAAAGTTAGGGACTAATATATATATATACAGTTTGTTTTCAACTAAACACCTTGATAAAAAATCAATCACTATTTATAATTTGATTGATAAAGTTAGCCATCGATTGCTGACAGAAAATATGTATTAATGTATAATTGATTAAATGTATAGTTGACGAGCAGATTTCTCAAAATCTACAGGATAATTTGAAAATACGATTGGTGGCCAAACTTCGCGAGTGTGTTCTACCCACCTTAACGATAGAAAGTCATCGTATTCGTCATTTCGTTTGGAGCTCGCAGGTTAGCGTTACGCATTCAAATTATAATCTCTTCATTCATTCGATTCGAACAGCACAATACGTTAGAATGATTCGCGTTACAGTTAAATAATAGTGAAATTGAGAATTAACCGTTTTCCGTTGATCTTAGTTTCAACCGCGATATAATAGCGTGTAGCGTTTTTATAAAATCAAGGCCACTAAATAATTAATAAGCTCATGCCTTTTGAATTTTAAACACTGCTTGTATTTAATACTTATGTACAATATTTTGTGTACGATACTATGAACATATTACTGTAGCAGAAACATTTACGGCAAACGAGAATTTCTTGAACAATCAGGGAACTTAATCGAGGAAACTACCGTTTTAAAAAACTATACACGTATTAACCAAAGCATACACCACATTAAGTTCGGAACCCTGCAATTTAATACTATAAATCCTTTTTTGGAAGATCACTTTGAAAGACTATTAACGTCATTTACTCTCATAGAATTTCCTTAATGGAATGCAAATAAATTCATTGAAATACTTTGATTACATTACGACGTGTGTACACATTGGCTGAATATTATCATCAACATAATAAAAATACATGAATCTTCTTTCTTGTTTGCATCGCGTCGTTGCACGAGGATGCATTTACTATTTAATGAAACAATAGGCACTGCACATAAGTACCTTTGCCTTATCGAGCGAAGAAGCAAAAGCACCAGTTCTTCGCGAAACATCATTATTTACGGTGATTCTTCTTTAAGGAGCCTCGTATCGATATCATTTAAAACATTATAATATATATATGTATATATATAACGGTATGTAATACTTTTGTGAAACCAGGTATCGAGGGACCGAGCAAAAGATCGATCAGCCTCGGGCATCTATCATCTCTGTGACTGTACAAATTGTACCTTGTCTAGTTCATCGTGCAATATGCCAAACAATACGCGACAGAGAGAATTCGTGACGGTTGGATCTTTATATTGGTTATCATACAAATGAGATTTTAAAGAAACTCTTCGTAACGATGTCGATCGAGAATATCTGGAGAAATTGTATTTCAGGCGAGGATGTACCTGTAATCGAGGCGTTGGCGATCTGAGAACGTACGCATGTACATCGAGTAATACACTAAACATAGTTGAGCGTCGATTAGATTTCTTTCCCACTTATCATTCCGCATTTATACCCTGCTCTAAGGTGGTAGTTACCCAGCCGCCAACGCGATGAAGCACAATTAATGTAATCTAATGAAAATATAGGGACGTAATATATACTCTGATCGTTCGTACAAATTTATACTGATATGATTTTCTTTGTTCTATTGCAATGCCGTACTTAAGAAATAGCGTTTCATTTGGCATCCGTTGGCGGCAACACAGCTTCCGATGACGTGTTCTCTAAACTACAGGACATCTTGTAATCGCTCGGGGATTTCTCGTTTTGTACCGTAACAGCGACAGCTTCCGTGTTCATCGCGCTCTCTTCGCAAGCTGTTTCCCTGTAGCGCACGATGTGTATTAGAAATCTCCGTTAAATTAATTCTGCTGTTAAATTAGAATGCTCTTTAGTTACCTGGTATATAAAACTTCATTCGGACAACTGGGGCTCGCGCTTTTATCAGCGGTACAGGCGGAATACAGACAATCGTCGGTGCTTTTGTGATTTATATCAGCTTCTATGCGCGAAGCACCGTCAACGGGACCTTCGATTTTCACATCACCTGCTCCAATAGCGTCCACAGCTGTTTTACTTCCGGCCGCGGCTTCCGTTTTATTCGGATCCGACGCCGCGTCCGGCGTCTCTTTTTTCATCTCATCGCGTAGCTTGTTATCTATTATCACAGTCGGGGATGTGTTGTTCACGCTGGGGGTATTTTCAAAATTATCAAAATTCGCCCAATCAACATTTTCAACTACTGGCGGCACAGTTACACTGTCCCATGGATTCACTTCGGGGAGTTTGGGACCGGTGGACAATGGTTCGGTCGTATCCCAAGCTAATGTAACAGATAGTAATATTATTGAATCGGTAAAAGAAACTCGATGTATGTCGCGCAAGAGAAGGGGAATTATAGTTGAATTAATAAAACCTTCGTCATCTTCATCGGACGAATTGGAATCGTTATGGGGTTGTTTTGCGGGCCAGTCTTGTTTATCCACGACGGTCTGGAAAGTAAGTTCACCCTCGTCGCCCCATTCCACTCCAGCGCTGCAATCTTCCAAGCCAGCCTTTTGTTTCTCCTGGCATATCTGTAAATAAGCATTATTTTGAAAACACGAGATATAAATTCATTCGGGGCATAGAATCGTTATTAACAGCAGCCGTACCTTGTTGAACATGTCTTCCCTTTCTTCGTGATCTTCTTCACTGAGATTAAAGGCCAACGTTGTTAATTGGTCAACCGAGTTACTATAATAGCATTTTTATAAAGAGAAAAGAATTTGCGGAAATACCATACTACGTTACATTTCTTCTACTCTGGCTACTTTCCCTTCAACGGTTTGTTATTCGAAGTTCTAACGTTCTCTTTGCACTTATACGCGTATAATGTGGATGCGAAATTGGGTGGCATTAGTAATAAATTAATCGGAAACGCGTGCACTGAGTTACTTACTGAAGATCACCTTCGCTGTTGAACTTATTGTCGTAAAATCCAAAAGTCTCGATCAATTGCGGCGCCATGTGCTGTCCCAGGTAGTTGGTGTAAAACTATTCGCGTTGGACAAATTTATTTAAGGTAGTACCGTATAGAATTTCAAGAGAATTATATTTTTTACGATATTTTCTCGCAAGTAGATCGCGCGATACTAACTTGCTCGACCCGTTGAACTTGAAGGAATTCTTCTTGAGGATTACTGTACTCATCTGGACTTTCTCTGGTATTGTTCATGTTTGGCCGGATCTTACCACTCTGAAAATTCATGTGACGAATGTAACTCGAGCAATGTTACAAAATCGCAAGTATGCGAAAACTCGAACACACCAAGAGAATTTGATGAGTCTTATTAATCGTTGCCAATTCATTATCCACAAGCTTCTCCCATTTAATGAGACACACGGGTGATAAATTGTCTTTCAAGAATTTATCTAGATTCCCGCTCTTTTTACATTGGTTCACAATGTTATTCGCGATATTTATCAAATGACCCATGTATCCCTGTCTGACTCCACTTCCTGTATTTCTAGAATATAACAACATGTTTAGCAACTTCTGCGTATTCCTACGAAAATATGAAATTTCCATTACTGTTCAACGTACTGTTTATTATCGTTTTTATCCCACGCTTCTAAAATTCGATTTATTAATCTGCACTTGACAAATATCTGAAAATTCGGTCGATTAGTCAACTCCTGTTCCTTTTTACACTCGAAGAATGTTCGATCTCGTTGGCGTGATACTTACATTATCATAAATAATGTCATTTGTATACTTAAAATCACAATTAATAGCTAAAGCCAGGCACGATTGTACTTGAGTATGTAGGAAGTTGTTCCATGTGTATTTAAAAAATAAGTCCTTGAAAAGTATAAAACCAAGTGTACATTTTTAAATGCTAGAATTTATTCAATTGCTTAAGCAGCACAAATTTTACTTACCAGTAGCGTTTGGAATGTTCCTAATTCTATTAAGGTCTCGAAAATCTTCACATTCTCTGTTGACATCAATGCTGTAAATAACTTTGCAACATGTATGCGTGTATTTCCTAATGGACATTCTAATATACCAGTAGTTGTTTTGACCGGAGGTTTCTAGAACATAAAGACACGTTTCAGAAAAATCGAATTTGAGTAAAAGAGATTCAACTGTTTTACTTCGTAACGTAAATATTAAGTGCAACGATCATTTCTTCAAAACATATACGTGTAATGCTTACATAAGGTGGATCTAGTAAGAGCTTGTGAAGTTGCTCCAAATAAGGCAGAGTTGCGTTTGAAATTTGTAGGGGCTGCTCGTCGTCCGTGGGCTCTTCCCCAATGCTACTATCATCTCCCTCGTTTAAGACACTAGAATTACAAATATTACTTCCGCTAGCGCATGTACTTCCTCCGAAAGAATCAAGATCCATTTAAATTAATTAACATTCTTACTTGTTAGCTTTTTGGCCTAATAGTTTAAGAAGTACCTGAATTCCTCCGACAATACTACTCTCTAATTTTTCTCCAGTTAGGATAGTCTCTAGCAACAGAGTCACCGTGTCTGCTCTGTAAAAGAGAAAGTGTAACTTACTTTAGAGGCAGAAATTGCGATTAGTTTAATTATCGTGAAAGTAGCAATTGCCGAATACACGGCTCCTTCGGTTTTAGATTCTCTCCTATACTTACGATTCAAGAGTATTTAAAATAGGATCCGGATCAGTGCGTTTCGTGGATGTACGCTGATTCTCTCTCGTAACAGTTATCATGTCGCAAAGTAATTGCGCAGTATTTGCGTGTTTACTTGGTTCGGAATTAGAAGACAGTAACTTTACCAATCGTTGCACCAACTGTTGACTATCTAACCACTGTTAAAACAAATATATATATCATGTTTCGTGCGGAGTGATATGATCAGGTTTATTACTCGAGCGAACGCATCTGGGTTTATTATAAAACTGGATATCACGTCTTAGACTTTAAAACCTTAATTTCTTACGCTTAAAATATTTTGCCGCATTTCAGTGCCTTCCACCTGAGTAACGAGTTTCAATATTAAATCCATGATCGCGGATGTTTCTAAGTGCTTCAGAAGTAGATCAACGCATGTTTCACGACTTTTTAGAAACTCTATCACCTGTAAGCAAGAGAACTGATACGAATACCAGTTCTGATGGAAGGAACGAAAGTGTAGGAGTTACAGGGTCGGGTTGCAAACAGGGAGCAAGGAAAAAGGGATATTTATCGTTTAATACTTGCGATATAATCATGTTTCAATTAATTGATATTACCAACTACTTTATGCTTTGCGTTGAGTGTTAATAAAATTGTCGCAATGACACATATTCACCTGGTCCGTTTTGCGAGCTACAAGTACTCCGATCGTTTTACTAAAAAACGATGCCAACAGAGGATTTAATGGCTGGTCCGTATCGATAAAGGAGTAAAGTTTGGCCAAGAGAACTTCGTCGGCTAAAAAATGAATTGATTTTAATCTTCTTATGAAAAATTATATTCCTACAAATCTAGTCTACTAAGATACACGGTCGTTCACTCGATGTACCTGCCAGTTTCTCGTTTAAAGTCGGTAAATCGCAAGTTAACAGCTCGCATGCTACGTTTGGGTATTTGTAACGCCAACGCTCCTCTATGTCTGTCGGTGGTTCTTTAGTCGTCAGCGTTACCAATTCCTCCATTACATCTGATCTCGTCAGACTGCAAGCAATATTGTAATAACATTAACCAGTCTCCCTACGACTACATCACGATCTTACTTACTATTCGAGCAGTTTTTTATTCTGGATTTTACATTCTTGTAAAATATCCTCTTCATCCATTAACTCATACAACGTAACATCCTGAAATTACAAGCAGAACTGCATTTTCATTTGAATCGAATAATTACTAATTTATGTCTAACGAAGCGTATAAGATATAGGTTACCGAAAAACACACATTTTACGCAGCTTACAAAGTAGCATTTGAGTGTAAGGTTAACCCAAATAAACTTGTTGGCAAGAATAGAAATGCTTTCCAAATATTAGAAGTTAGAAAAGAAAGTATCGAGTCTCGAAACATTTAATTAAAACAGCGGGAGTCATTAGCCATGACCCTGCATTGTTCGCTTTGTGCACATTTCATTGCACGTATTAAAAATTCATTATTATCAGATATTCCCCAACAACTCTGTAGTAAGTTGACAAAATCTTTGGTAACAAAGAAAAGTGAAGCTATGAGAGGGTAGGGATCGTGTGCTATAAAAAAATAATACACGTAATTCTGACCAGGAGAGAAATATCGTCGCAAGGTACGAGAAAGAAACGGAAAGGCTTATTCCGAGTTGGATCGAGAATGAGCTGGTAGAATTTCGAAAGTGGCAATTAAGGAAGATAACAGTTTTGTGTCCATTCCATAGAGGAAAGATATTCGTACCTGCTTGTTGAGCAATGCCTCGATGTGAGGCGATGACACGTAATTATTCGCCCAGAACATGATGCGACCGAGTATCTCGCCTTGCTCAACCACGATACGATTAATCGGATACGAAAATAATCACAACATTGAAGTGGTAGCCACTAAAAAAATAACGTAATGCTTCGCGAGAGGGAGAGCCAACTAACATTGCATGGACACGTATTAGAACGGTGGACGGTGACGACGCCACGGATAATTGCAGCAACGGTTGTCGCCGCGAGAACTAAAGTCACAAACAAAACCTTTTTTTTTTATTTGCGTAGAGCCTAGAGCAGGGCTATATAGTTTCGAAAACGTTCGCTTTTCCACCTGAAAGCGGAAGCTCCCGACGATTGTTTTAACTTTGACGTTTGCTGCGGAAGCGATGCTTCGCAATCGACTTTCGACCGTGCGAGTGCACCTTATTTCAGAATATTCACATCACAATTTAATCGCATCGGCATTACGGAATCAAGATTACCGTCCCGAGCCTGCCGGACCTTCCCGTGCATTCCCTATTAGCGGGAAAGTATCGCTGTAATGTTGTCGCACTTCTTTCTAATTGGGTAATTGAAACTTTTATTTTATTATCGACCAAATCGAATTTCAAACCTCACAGGTGTGATGTGATAAATACAGTGTAATGTTTACTTGTTCAGCTTCAGTGGCTGTCGGTTTTTTGTAAAAAAACATTGTAATTTATTATGCGACGATGTTCATCAGTAATCGTAATTAATTCATAAAGTAAGTTTTTATATTCATTGAGAGATGTACAAATTTGTTTATCATTATTTCGCATTCCGAGGTTCAAGGTCTCTCACAGAAGCTGTGAAATTCATTTTACAATCACCTTCGGTAATAATGCTGGTAATTTAATGCTTTGGAAAGTATTTAAAAAATTTATTCAGGTTATGTACCAGGAAACGGTATAGCCATCTAATAGCAGTGACACCTGCGAACCAAAGCGTTCCATTCTATGCGTGTAAGCACAGACGAGGTATAGATAGATATAATATCTTGTGCGAGTTGTGTCACACGAACTGTAATATCGACTTTGTGACAATTCTATGGTTCTGTAGCGCACTCTGCGTAAAACAGCGGTGACTCTAGGAACTATATTCTACTCAATTATAAAAGTCGGTAAAGTTATGAAAGATGAAAGTGCTCTTTCCTTCTTCAGACTATCCTAGAATAGTCCCACGCTATACTTATACAATTCCCGCATGATTTCTCCGTTATTCTTTATAATCAGACTAATTGCTGCTCAGAATAATTGCTTCTATTGAGAAATATTGTGAGAGCTTCATCTACTAAAGTAAGCTCTGTAATCGGGTGAATCACGTTGCAGGACTGGTGTCACACAATTATTGAAATATTGCAGTAATGTTTTTGTCATTAAATAGTCTGTTAAATTTTACAAAATCGATCATAAACAGTCGAAATTCTCAATACTGCCAATAACAGGTGATAACTAACCCGATTAGACTGCTTTAATTTCCGCTACTAGATGGCGTAGCGGAAATAAGAAAATGCCAATAATCACGTGGGTGGATGAAATTTGAAAGGTAAAGCCTTTACCGTAAAGGTAACTTTAGTTATTACTGAAAAGTTTCATAGCACAACATGGGTAAAAAGGATAAGAACAAAAAGAAAGTAAGCGGTAGCGTGAAAACCGCGCTTAAAACTGAAAAGAAACTGAACGCGAAACAGAAAAAGGAATTGGCCGCACTTGGTGAGGTTAGAAAACTGTTTAAATATAACCTGTATTTAACGTTGCCGAGCATCATAATTGTCAGTCTTATAAATTATTGAAATACGCATCTGCAAGTAGTTCTACGCACCTACAAACACATAATAATCATAAAGTATACTTATAATACAAAGATGCATGTTTTCTAATCTAGGACAACATCGAACATGTGCTCGCCGAAATTGAAAAGGAAGAAGCTCGAAGGCAACGTGTTGTCGAAAAGACGGTACCGCAACCTTCTCGACGTGTAAACTTTACGTTAACAGCGCATCCTTTCAAAGATGAGCTCATTATGCTTGGCGGAGAGTTTCACGATGGACGGACGGTAAATTAAAGAATATTCTGCTCATTATCGCAACACTGTTTCACTGACAAAATTTCATTAATCTAATCAATATTCAAGTTACCTCGGCGAGCCTAATGATCTTACTCTTGTTCAGACAGTTGTTTACGGAGACATGTTCACGTATAACTTGAGTAAAAATGAGTGGACCATTATAAAAGCACCAGGCGCTCCACCTCCGCGCTGCGGTCACCAAGCGGTAGCAACGTCTACGAATAAAGGGGAGTTATGGGTGTTTGGCGGTGAATTTTCTAGCCCTTCGGAATCGCAATTTTACCATTACAAAGATCTGTGGGTGTATCGAATCGGAGGAAAGAAGTGGGAAAAAATTTTGTACGTACGTACCTTCTAAGAGTTACGTGAAGAGATTTTTCTGTTACTTAGTTCCATGTATTTTCTTTAGGTCCCCCGGTGGACCGTCCGCTAGGAGCGGTCACAGAATGGCACACATGAAAAGGCAATTAATAGTGTTCGGAGGATTTCATGATAACTTAAGAGACTACAAATATTACAATGACGTGCATATATTCAATCTTGAAACATATGTGTGGCAGAAAATCGAATTAACTGGTAAAATTATAGCAGTTGGAGATATATAGATTTGGCTGTAGTTCCGTAAGGGATCCGGTGGCCGATCGAGATGAAACTTGGTGGGTATTACGAGGGGTGTGGAAAAGCTCGAAATATAAAATTTTAGCTTCGGCAATTAATGCGTTCAAAAGATACAGGGGTAATTGTGCATAAAAGGGTACACTTTGCCGATTGTTTTTCATCCCTTTACCACGGTCCCCCCTCTTAACAATATTTCTGTTGATTTATGTCGACACAACGCATTCCACTTTCCTACTTGTCCCGGGTATTAGTATTGGTTGGGGCTAGATTAGTGCGGGTGGCGAGCGGGCGCGTAAAACATGGTAGCGAACCGATGTGAGTTTGGCGATGCTAAAAATGAGACTGTGGTTACAAAATTTCAAAAATAAAAAATGGGGGAACGGAAGGGTTCCCGGGTGGGGGGGGGGGGGGGCTGTATCAACGTCT
The DNA here is from genome assembly GCF_050908995.1 of Andrena cerasifolii. Classification (NCBI taxonomy): domain Eukaryota; kingdom Metazoa; phylum Arthropoda; class Insecta; order Hymenoptera; family Andrenidae; genus Andrena; species Andrena cerasifolii. The sequence goes on along the minus strand of NC_135118.1, from coordinate 31,536,274 downwards.
GAAAAAAATTAACAATCATTTTTTATTAATATTTCGAAAATTAATAAATACCCGAAGCTACAATTTTAGATTTAGTGTCGACCCCCCCCGAACCTCATGTCGATCGACCACCAGTCCCTCTTGGGATAATATCCATATATTTTTATGTCTGTATCGTAAATATGGTCTACAAAATTTCAGGTATTCCACCGCTTCCACGGTCTGGATGCATAGTATTACCTACGCCTGAAAGCAAACTTCTTGTATACGGTGGTTACAGCAAAGAAAGAGTAAAGAAGGATCTCGATAAAGGTTGCGTTCATCACGACATGTTTTTAATGACTCCCGAGAGTAAGCGGTTTGTTTCACGAAGTAAGATTTTGTGCTCGAATCTTAGACGTTACGTAGAATATTATTCCAGAAAATGACCAAACTGGCTTAAAGTGGAAATGGGTGCTGGCGAAACAGTCAGGAATTAAAATGTCACCGCGATGCAGCGCGTCGGCTGTTTTGGTTCAAGCTAATCTAGCTTATCTGTTTGGTGGAGTCTTTGACGAGGAAGATGAGGATGAAGAGCTTCATGGAACGTTCTACAACGATTTAATGGCTTTGGACTTAGAAAAATTACAGTGGCACGAAGGTGAGTTCGTTAGTTGCAAACTCGCTGTATTTCTATTGCTATTAATGTTTGAACGATGCTATTTATATTTAGTGTCGTTATGTGGGAAGAAAGACGTGACCGCACGGCGTCGAAGGAGAAAAGCAAAAGAAGATGACGGGCAAGAAGACAGTAACGAAAACGAAGATGACAGCGACAGTGAAATACAAGCAGCACCTGCTCCGGTTGAATCCAAAACTACTGACGATGATGGTATATTCACAGTTACGATAGGTGCAGCACAGGCGTCCACTGCAGATAAAAAGGAGAACGCGCGGGAAAACATATTTGTTCCGTCTCCGAGAATAAATCCTGGACTCGCTGTGAAACATAATGTTCTGTATCTATACGGCGGGTTGCTCGAAGTTGGAGATCGGCAATATACACTCAACGATTTGTATAGCTTGGGTATGTACAGCATTATTATAATTTACTAGCTTCACTACTCGGCTTTGCCCGAAAGAGTGACCCAAAAATTTAGTTTTAGCCTTTTTTTGGTCCCACGATTTTGGAGCTGAATTTTGTGCCAAATGACACCTTATGATGAGGCATCATTCGCAATAAATTTTCAAGTTGAAGTGATAATTAGTTTTTGAAATATGGGAGGTTTGGGAACTTTGTTGTGATTGATGTCTCGTCATAAGGTATCATTTGGCACAAAATTCAATTCCAAAATCGTGGTACCAAAAAGAGGCTATTTCTTGGGTCACTCTGTAGATTCTGATTTTATAAAAAAAAGTGTTTTAATTAATTTTTTTTTGGTGAAAATAGTCACATTCATCTGGATTAGCTAAGCATAATTAGCCGGGACACATTTCGTGATCCCAGAGTTTACCGTTCGAAAGTTTTTAGGCGACAGACAAACACACAAACACTTTCTGCTTTATATATTAAGATTACATTTCATATAAAAGTTTATGAAATAAAGTGTTCCTACCATATCGTTTCTAGACTGCCGTAAATTAGATGAATGGAAAACGGTGATAGCAGATGATTTAGCTTCGCAAACTTGGTTCGAGTCCAGTAGCTCGAGCTCGAATGACGAGGACAGCGACGATAGCGACGAAGATGAAAATGACTCTGAAGTTGAACACATGGATGTCGATTAAGATTAATCCTGTCTTAAATTGTAAAGTATGATTACTCTTGTTAAAATACATTACGTTTTAATATGGGCGTTTCCTTTAATTTAGGTTAAATCTTACGAATTTCTCTGTTACCAACAAATATTCTTAAATTTTCAAATTCCCTTCCACCCGTGTAACTTTCTTATCCAAATTCTTCTTCAGTTGCTCTAAACTTGAGGAGTCCTAAACAAAAGGTGTACATATACGGTGAATACAGACTATCGCTAAACTAAATTAATATCTAATATAATTGGAAAAAATTACCTCCACGGTAATAAACAATGTACAGTCAGCAGTAACCGGATAACATATACTGCTTCCATTTTCTGTGTAATCGTTTTCTAAAAATGTATAAATATTGGAGATTCTGCTTCCTCCTTTAATTAAATTCGTAACTTCGTTGTAAAACTGAAAGTCATCGGAATCCCTAGTCACAATGTGAACTGTAAAAAGAAATCCTTTGTGACAATTTCAGACAGCGTATTTCATAATTTATACGAATAAATTACCTGTTGGGTTGAGTTTTTTACTGACATTAGCCAGAAGGCTTCTAATTTCAAATACTACGTCTAATACTTCGTCTGTTCTTTCGTCTAGAGTAACATCTCTCCACTCGTTAAACTGTAATAACCACATAAAATACAAATCTCAATTTCTGAAACTCATAAAAGTGTAAACAGATGATCTTACCTGCTCCGGTGTTGGATACGACGCTTCCATTAACGATGGTACTGATAAAAATTCTGGGAATTTAGTTGACAATCTCCTGTACAAATCTTCAGCGAGATAGGGCATTACGGGAGCAAGTACTCGTAACGAAACTTCCAAGCATTTCCTCAAGCCGTACGTGTGACTTGCAATAACATCCGAGTCTTCACATCTGAATCCCCATTTAGTTGCTTCCTACATAACAAAGAGAAAATCTCAGTCGTACGTTACGTAAAAGGAGATTTCTTTGCCAGAATCTTACCAAATAAAAGTCGCAATATTCGTAATGTAGAAATTGCTTTATCGATTGAGCAGATTTGTGAAAGTCTCGTTGTGCAAATCCATCGTTAACTATGTCAACCAGTACGGATAATCGACTTAAAATCCAACGGTCAATAAGCGTCAGAGTTTCTGGTTTCTGGTACACTTTGTCACCCGTTGCGAGTAACACGTATTTGCTCGCTTGCCAGATTTTATTGCAAAAGAACGCAGTGGTTTGGCACTTCATGATGTCGAAATTGATTTTCTGATCTGCAGTTGAAAATAATCAGCGATTACTAACAATACTTTGAAAGTCACAAGATGCTACGCTTATAGACACTGACTTTTGATATTGTGACTGGACAGCGTCATACGCAATGCGTCCGCGCCGCATTCTGGTATTCCGTTAGGGAACATTTTATTATTTCCTGATAACATTCGTCGCATCTCAGCCTTGCTAAGTACACCTGTGTCATAACTTTCTTTCATTTGTGCAGCTAGGTCCTATTTACAAATTGTTTGATAGAAATGAACTACGCGCTTGAAAGAGGCACACGTTAATACCTACTTTTAAAGTACAGCCGTTAATAATATTTTCCGGTAAGACGACGTTTCCGAGCGTCTTGGACATTTTCTTTCCATAAGCGTCGCACAAAATTCCGTGCAAAACCACTTCCTGTGTGTGGAAAATTCTTAAGTAATTAAATATGGAGGCGACTTTACTGGAAAATGTACGTTTAAGGGGAGAACCTGGTTTAGAGGGCCGAAATTTTCTATTTCCATTTTTGCTTTAGGAGCAATACTCTTAGAGAACATATTTCTAAAGTTTCAGAGTGAAATTCGAAGTATTTCGGAAGTATTAGCAATTATGCGTCGTAAAACGCTTTTTCTTAAAACAACATTGTTCAAGTTGGCGGGAAAGATAGCAAAAAAAAGACTATTGACCATTCAACTTTTCCCGGGGCTTTTTAGTTAAATAATGAGCACTCGTCGTCGATCAAAAAATTAAATTATACCATATTTTTCGCATAAAAACATCGAAATTTTTCCGTCAACACCGTAACTTTTCCTTTAAAGTCCCACAAATTTGTCAATTTCAGTTTTTTTTCTTATTTTTTAGTTCATCCACAATGTAAGTTTATGAAAACTAAGAAAAACTTCGGTTTGTTTATTTTGGGCAAAAATTAAAGACTCCAGTGGCGAGGCGCATCAACGATTTGATCAATTTCGGCGCAAGAACTTGAAATTTTTCAATTAAAAATTATTTCTGTATTGTATAAATATATATTAAAATACTCCTAAAGTTTTGGAAAGAGCAACTTTATCTTTCCGTGTTAAAAAAATTCGCGAAAGTCACTTTTTTTCAGCGTCCGAAACCAGGTTCTCGTAAGAATAAACTATCTTACATTGAAAGGTAGCCTATTAGTCAGCTCCAATCCTAGCATAACCATTTTCGCGACCCAGTGAAACAGAATATCGTGTCCCGTTTCCATTAACGTCAATGGATAATACCTTTTAAGATCCTCCGTCTAAAAATGCGTTTGTTGATATACCTATAATATCATGTAACGGTGGAGAAACAAGGACGTCGTAAATGAGGAGAAAAAAAAACATGAGAGACAAGCAAGTCATTTTGAAATTGATCAATAGGAACTAATTTAAAATAGGAGTACTTCATCTGTTTATTCTTTTTTGTTAGCTTCCATTTATAGCCGTCCTCAATGTACGACTTCATTATTTCTGTACCATCGTCAATATATCATTCAATTATCATTATACTATACTTCATTTGGCCATCCCAGTGCTGTGCAAGGAAGAATTGCAGAGGAGAACCACGTATCCAACAAATCTTGCTCCGGATGTAGCTCTACATCGGATCCGTACTTCTTTTGTGCAATGAGTCGAGCATCATTTTCTGTTCGAGCAGCTATCCATTCAGTTTTGTCTCCAATCGTAACGTAATAAGCTGGAATAGTATGACCCCACCACAGCTGTCTTGATATACACCAATCTCTAACAAGAGTATTGCCATTAAAACAGATATCGCAGCTCATTCTATCTCAACGCTTTACTTTGGTCTTCCCTTACCTAATATTACTAAGCGAATCATACCACAGCTGTTCGTGAGTACTAGGAACTATTTTCAGTCGATTCTCCTTCACAGCTTGCATCGCTTTCTCCGCCATACCTTTGCACTTAACGAACCACTGTTCTTTTAATATGTATTCCACAACGTCGCGAGATCGAGAACATATTGGAACGCTCATCTTACAGTCGCATACTTTCCTCAGCATAGCTCTGCGCGACAACTCATTTAGAACTTTCTCCCGAGCAATGAATCTCGGAAGACCCTGTAACATTGTCCAATTACGATTATAGTACGTTCTTGTAGCAAAAGGAACTTTTAAAAGAACGTTAGTATGTAATGGAAACATTAATATACCTTAAATTGTTCACCTGCATCTGTTATGTTGCCATACTCGTCAACAACATCGATAACATCTAACTGATGGTTCGTAGCGATTGTATAATCAAGATGATCGTGGGCTGGCGTTACTTTTAATGCTCCTGAAGAAGTTTCCTTTATTATAACATACTCGAACCAGTAAAGTAAAGGATCATAGTATGACTAATAGGATGGCTCTTATTTACTCTTGGTAAAATTTTTTTTCAAGATTTTCTTCGGGCTACCCTCCAGAATAGTTTCAAATAATTAAAAAAAAAATCATGTTTAAAAAATAGTCCTCGAAAATAAAATTTTCCTTATTTTTTGTTCGTTTTCATAAATAAAAAGTATTCTAGAATTTGAGGGAAAAAAAGTTTTTTTTTTTAGTTTTTCGGACGTTTTTCGAAAACCGTTTATCGCACGAGAAAAAGTAATAGAACATTAAAGATGCTCCTTGTACGGATTTACAACTTTTGTTTGACATATTTTTTTATTTAATCAATAACTTGGAGGTTATTACATAAAATCGACTTTGCAAGCAAAAGCTATTTAACAATGTTATTATTTAAGCAACAGTTATTTAATAATTTAATAAAATAATGATTTAAATGTTTAAGGGCCCAGGGTCACCCTTTGCCGTTATCCGATCGAGCTCAAACTTTACACGGATTTTTTTTTAATTATTTGGAACTATTCTGGAGGGTGCCCCGAAGAAAATTCAAAAGTCGAAAATAAAAGCCACCGTAATGACTAAGTATTGGGAATATATTTACCAGTGCCGAAGTTGATATCTACCAAAGGATTAGGAATAACGGGTATATAGGTTTCTCTTAGAACGTGCCAAACCTTCTGGCCAATATACTTTGCGTATCTTTGATCGTCAGGATGAACAGCAATCGCTACGTCACCGAACACAGTTTCTGGTCTGGTCGTTGCAACTACTATTTCATCTTCTACGAACAGAATTATTTTCTTAAGAAATATTATTAATACAGATGGCACGAAGATTGTACATTAAGAAATTTTACTCGAATCTTTGACCGGATAAGCTATATAAGCCATTACACCAAATTTAACTTTCTTTTGGTACCCGGGAACTTTGAGCTCTGTTTTCTCATTAATATACAAATGCTCTACTTCGATATCCGATATTGTGCTACGCAAAGTAGGACACCAATTAATCAACGCCTTCTTTCTGTACAAAAGGTTTCGATCATTTAGCCTTAGGAACGCTTCTGTAACAGCCTTGTTATGCTCCTGAAATATTAATTACGAACATACAACGTGCGCGTTACAGTAGAGTTACTTTTTGTACGAAAAAGCGCATGGAATACCTTGCTCATCGTAAAATACTCCCTGGACCAGTCTAAGCTAGCGCCTAAGGCTTTCAACTGCAACTTCATCGCGCTCTCTTTCTGATTCTTCCATTCCCAAACAAGCGAAAGGAACTGCTCTCTCCCTACCTCAGACTTGGTAACGCCTTTCGTTTTATAAAGATACTTCTCTATTGTCACTTGCGTTGAAATTCCAGCGTGATCGAAACCTGGTATCCATATTACAGGGTGGCCTCTCATTCTGTACCTGAATTTAAAATATATCGAGCAACGTGAAGAATAGTGAATAAGGGAATGCTAAGGAAATATACCATCTTGCTAATATATCTTGGATCGTAACAGTTAACGCGTGTCCTATATGCAACGTTCCAGTTATGTTCGGAGGTGGTAGAAGCATCTTCAACGCTTCTTTCTCGCCACTTTTAACGGCAAAACACTTATTCCTTTCCCAAACATTCTGACACTCACGCTCCACATCTTTGAACCTGAACGTTGCTGGAAAATCTAAAAGGCACCCAGCGATGGCATTGCTTGTTAGAAAATTCGAATTGTAAACAAACGAGGAGCTACCTTAAACAGATGTTAGTTATTCCGGATGCATAATTACCTGCTAACAATTCATTAGAATATCTATTGGAGCAATATTTGTAACAGGAATTGGTACGCAAGAGTTCGTTTAATCGTACGATAATCATCGTACGGTGAGATAATATTTTACAGAATTAACACATTTAAAAAAACATAACCTAAGAAATAACGTTCAAGTACTGATTGCAAGGAATTAATGACAATGATTACTGTTATGTTAATCTTATTTGTATCAAACTGTATATCGAAAGAACATTTGCGTTTGGAATTGTAAAAGACCATTAAAGATTCAATTTATTTGAACCTAATCGCCGGGCGTGTTGAGGTTAGAGTTTTCGAACAGTGATTCTCAGTAGTTCTCTCCAGCAAGAAACTTAAATTCTCTTTTACAATATTCATTTATTTCAAATTACACGTTAGGTAGTCAAAGACTTTACATCGAGTTAGATCTAACTTTCCATTCGCAACAATCGTCAATAATTACGTTGCTGTTGTCAGGCTGACGATATATAAATATATCCAATAAGAACAAATCAAAACCTATTCCTTAAGCAAGCATTACGTAACAGTGGCTGATTGATAAGCAACGAGTAAATAAAAAATACGAGGAACCGCAAAATATAGAGAATATCAGATTTTATTCATTTACAATCGTAGTAGATATATTTAAAAGTTCTTTGAGTCGTAAGAGATGATATATTTCTCTCCAACTTTGTGAGGCAAAACGAACTTATTTTGCATCTTATACAGTGTTTCTCGGCTTCGGTCAAACGTCCTTGAGTCAAAGAGAATCAAAGTACATGTTGCCGGCGCTTTGAACCGACTGGGTCGCGTAGTGTTAATAGAAGAAGAGCTGCACTTGCTCTTTTTTTCGGGTGTCCATCTCTCTCGGTGCCTGTTGCATTATTCTCTTTGATTCTGTTGTTATCGCTGTTTAATTCGTTGATAGGAATTCATGAGATAGGGAACGCCCCTTAAGTTCAAAGTTCCGTGTCGACGGAGTTCTCTATTTCAACATTCGTCGAGTCATATATCCTCCTTTGCTTCCATTCGTGCTAGCCGGCATCAGCCGGTATCTTGTAACTGCTCGTAACCGCCGAGGGGTTGAATTACATTCCTCCGTAGTTACTTACCCACACTCTTCCAATATCCGTTCCTAGTAGTTAATCACAAACTTTTCAAAATGATGAAGGTGAGTTGCGTATTATAGTTTTCCTCTGTGCGTACGCTGAAATTACAATTGTAAATGTTAACGTGCGAATTCGCGAGAATTAGTACGTAATGTTCCTCGGTTCGTTGTCGCGTTCCTATGTACACGTCGTGCACAATATCGTCCGTTTTGCGTATTTACTACCATATTCGCTGAAAGTAGTTCTTCCTTTACACTTGCCACTGCCCAGAGAAAACAGATGTTTCCTAAAACAAGTTCTTCGATCACAATGCATTCTTTTGTGGTGGAAAATATGGATAGAAAGTATTTAGGAACGTACATCTATTATATTTAGTATAAGTGAATTTATGTGTAAAACATGTATGAGTGAATAAATACATTGAAAGCTTGAAGGTAGCTTTGAAAAAAATTTAGATTCCTGAGACCAAATATTCTTTGCTATTTACGTGACATTTGAATTTATATTGAGAACTTTGAGCAGTGAATCCTCTATGTTGTAACTTTTGTTATGTCGCATTTAAGACTTGTTAAGAAATTTATATTTTTGCTTAATTACAATGTCACTACATATATATAGGACATGAACTTCCTTGTAGTTTCAAATTTTAATGCGAATACAAGTTTATCACAATTTTACAAGTTTATTACAAGAATATCAATGAATTTTAATACTGAATATGTAATTTTCCTGAGAATGATCACAAAACATTGGTTCACAAAAATAAGAATTGGATTGCACTTGCTCGGTGTTACTTTTTAATACAACAACTTGTCTTGTGATGATGAACATTCTTGAAAAAGGAACGTAACATTCAGATAGTTTAGTGCATTATAGTAAACACTTATGTATCGTTTAGCGTGCGCAGAAAATAATGTACCATTGAGAAGGTTTATTTACATAAAGCTTTTGGATTTATTGGTGTATACGTGATATGTTACAATAAAGTGAGGTGTCCAAGAGAATGCTATAATTGACATACATTTCAGGGATTGGTTGCTCTTGTAACTGGGGGTGCCTCTGGTTTAGGGCTCGGTACCGTGCAAAGGTTCGTGAAAGAAGGTGCCAAAGTGGTTATCGCTGATTTACCTGTTTCAAGAGGAAAGGAGATTGCTGGGGAGTTAGGCGATTCTGTTGTTTTTGCACCAGTGGATGTATGTATTGATAAATTAATATTAGTAGTAGTAATAGCAGTAACAGTGTGGAAACTAGAGTTGTAAATATTTGAATAGTTGAACTATTTAAATAATTTGAATGATTTTGAATACTCCTAATTATTTGAATTATTAGAATATTCGGATAATGTCTAATAATTCTAATTATTCGAATTATTAGAATATTCAGATAATGTCTAATACTCCTAATTATTCGAATTATTAGAATATTCGAATCTCAAATTCGAATTATCAGAATATTCGAATCTCAAATTCGAATTATCAGAATATTCGAATCTCAAATTCGAATTATCAGAATATTCGAATCTCAAATTCGAATTATCAGAATATTCGAATCTCAAATTCGAATTATTAGAGTATTCGAATCTCAAATTCGAATTATTAGAGTATTCGAATCTCAAATTCGAATTTTTAGAATATTCGAATCTCAAATTCGAATTATCCGAATATTCGAATCTCAAATTCGAATTATTAGAGTATTCGAATCTCAAATTCGAATTACTAGAATATTCGAATCTCAAATTCGAATTATTAGAATATTCGAATCTCAAATTCGAATTCCACTGGTATTCGAATGACAATATTCGAATATCCGTAAGAGCCCTAGTGCAAGCTATGTGAAAGAGTGCTTAGTCATAGTGCGTTATTAATTTAGTAACTGAAATGTGAAAAGAAATTTCAAAGCATTTAAAGAAGATATACATTTCTTTCACAATATAATCATTTATTGTAGAATCGTTAGTCTTAATAGCGATACGTGATTGTTAATAATTTTATTAATATTAGCATCGTTACCCTCGTTGGTCTTAACATACTATACATATACTACTACCAATATCGTTAGTAACCATTATGAATTGACATTGAAAGTGTAGTTGTAACAGCTTTCTACACGAAAACAAATCGGCCATCTATAATTTGCAATTTCGCGTTTGCTCTCGTAAAAGAAATTATTACGACAACAAAACCTATAGTGTCTTGTGCATACACTGACATGCTTTTTCTTTTAAAGGTAACATCGGAGGAGGATGTGAACGCTGCGTTGGCGTTAGCGAAGAACAATTTCAATAAATTGGACGTACTGGTGAACGCGGCAGGAATAGCCGTTGCATTCAAGACGTTCAACTTCAACAGAGACCTTCCGCACGATTTAGATGATTTTCAGAAAGTGATTAATGTAAACACCATTGGAACATTCAATGTAATCAGATTATCCGTCAGGCTGATGTATGAAAACACACCAAATGAGGATGGGCAACGTGGAGTGATAGTTAATACAGCGAGCGTTGCAGCCTACGAAGGGCAAATGGGTCAGGCAGCGTACTCTGCCAGTAAGGGTGCGGTTGTTGGCATGACTCTACCGATCGCCCGCGATTTAGCCAAGGCTGGCATTCGTATCTGCACGATCGCGCCTGGATTATTCAACACACCTATGCTACAAGCATTGCCGGAGAAGGTGCGCGCGTACTTGGCGAAAACGATACCATTCCCACAACGATTGGGCAATCCGGACGAATACGCTAAGCTAGTGCAACAGATCGTTGAGAATCCACTTCTAAACGGGGAAACTATAAGATTAGACGGTGCTTTGAGGATGCAGCCTTGAGTTTTGCATAAACCGATCGCACGAGCATGGAGTCGGATAAAGGGTTCATAACAACATCGGGTCGAGAGAAAGATTGGAAACAAAAGAAACTTATACAAACAGACAGATGTACGAATATACGAAAGATGAATAAAAAACGTTAACTTCCTTTTACATGCAACACCATTATAATTCTCTTAAAATGTACACGAACAACTAAAAGTTTTCATCTATTATAAGGTATCGACAATTCTCTTTATTACCTTATGACTGTACATTAACGTCTTGTAAATACGTTGCAAAAGTCGCAACACCCTTCTTTAAATAGTTAGTTTCACTAGATTATCGTCTAGCAAAAAGGTTGTGTACATAGTATTAACATAAAAATTCTTCTCAATTGTCCCGTTTAATTTTTCGATTCGATTAGTCTTTCTTCCCATTAACCTCCGGAGATTTCCAGAATTCCAGCAGGTGCTGGAATTTATTTTGATGATTTTGCGGAAGAGCCAGTTTATTCGGTAAGGCAGGATAATCGGGATCTCCGAGGTCTAGTCATTCCTAGGCATTCGATTCTTTCAGATTTTGTAGCTTCTCCAGCTGGTCAGGTTGTAATTCATCTGGAATACTTGCCCTCCCCCCCACGACCATCTTCTCCGGTATGATCTCGATATCCTCCGTTTCCTCGGCGTCCTCGGTTTGCTCCTGCACGTCGACCACTGTGCCGCGAGACGGTATCGATTGGGAATTCTCTCCTGTGCTCGGGCCGGACATCGAGTCCGCCTCGCTGCCCGAGCTGCTGCTAACCGGGAACGGCGCTGAGTCCGCCGGTAGATCGTCCACCGTTGACTTCTCCTCCATGTCCTCCATTGCCTCTGTCGTCTCTTGCTCCTCTTTCTCGTCCATTATCACCGTTGGCTCTTTGCCCTCGCTTTCGTTCATGTCAGTGGTGGTGCTCGAGGGCAGATCACCCTCTGAGCTCTCCGTCGACTTCACCGTGTCGTCGGCGGTCTCCTCTAGTCCCGGAAACGGGTGCTCGACCTCCTCCATCGGCGTCGCCGCTGTAATCACGATCTGGGCAACACCGAGCCCGAAATCGTCCTCGGACTGTTCATCAGCCAGCAATTCTGGATGCTTTGCTCTCTCGTCATCCGTCTGGAAATATTAAACGACGGATGATTAAGCTCGTAAGAAGATCCGAGGCTTCCAATGAGTCTCTCCGCAGCATTTAAAGAAAACACCATTTACCTTGGCTCCCGACTCATCCGACACTTCTACGACTAAGCAGCAATTTCGCGTAAATTCAGACACGGATTAAATATCAGCGTGAATATTAGCGAGATTAATAACCACTTACCTACTATACCAGGCCCTTCGTTCCCATTGGCTTCGAACTGCGAGCCGTATTGACTTTTTCGGTCCTGCGAGAGGTTCATCATGAAACCGTCTTGCTGCGGCTCAGCGTCTACGTTATTGGCTTCTCCGCTTTGAGATTCTGTTAAACGGGGACGATGGAACTGTAACTCTCTTTTTCTTTCGCTAGAATTTAGTCTGTCGACACGGTCATTACCTTTCATCATGCTTTGCGCCAGTTCTTCTTCTAATAAGAATTCTGGAATCGCGGGTGGCGTAAATACAGGTGGCGCAGAGCTCGGCGGCGTTATGTTCTCCTGCAGATAACGCGAGACGTAAGAAGATCATGGGGAAATAACGCAATTAGGTACAGCTATAATCGCGTTACAGAAGCTAAAAGTTCAAAGTCATGTGCTTTGAACTGGAAAAGCGTTCGCGCGCGTTTATCGATTGAATTTTAACCTGCGGGGTTAAAGGCGAACCGTCTGCAGCGCACGGCTCTACGATTAAAGATGGGAATAATCCTCGTTGCTCGCGCAATTCTCCCTCCCACCATCCGTCGTCCACGTCGTGCGGCTCCTTCCTTAGAACCTTCAGGATATCGCCCTCGTAGAAGCTCAGTTCCTCGTCGCACGTGGCGTCGTAGTCGTAAAGAGCGATACAGTATTGCTCTGTTTCTAAAAAGGCAACGCACGAGCATATGCAGTTGACGTTGGTATAGCAGCATACAACATTTTACTTAATTTAAAACAGTCGATTCACCTCCTATATGATTTTGTATGACCAGAGGTTCTGGGACTGCTGTTTCTTGTAGATTAGCGTCAGGATCCACTGCCTCGTGATCGTCGATCGTGTAATCTATCGAAGTAAAGGATATTTGCTGCACGAGCAATGGTCCTTGGGAACTGAGACCGGGAGTTACCTCGGTCTCCCTTTCCACGTCAAGGTAATTCTGAGGAACGAAACCCTCCTCGCCACGGTAATTTCGTGCTCGGAGCCACCCGTCCCCGTCGCCCTCGCCGACCACTTCGAGCTGCTCGCTTTCGATGATCGACAATTCGTCCGGATTCTGCGCCTGTTATAAAATTTATTCTGTAAGTTGCAAAGTGTATAAGGATAGTTTAAAGGGAGACAGTACTTTGTAACTTACAGACAATTTGTACAGTATCTAGAAGGGACATAACGTGGTCGTAAAAGCTGCGAGAGTCCCAAAGTTTACAGCTCTGAGGATTCGGAACAAAAGCTCTGGCACTTTTTTTGGAAGGTAAGGTTTCTAGACATCTCTTGTTCAAAAAACTCAAAGCTGTAAACTCTGGGACTCCCTTGGGTACCTTCTGGTGCCCTTAAGCTAGGTTTTTAGATTTCAAGAACTTCAAAGTCGGTTTTCCCGAAAATGAAGCGCACTATCAAAAAATTGTATTCCTTTTTCTCCACTTATTTACTTGTTATAAGTCGAAAAGAAAGGGTACCCTTTTTTTATATCGCGCTTCGTTTTCGAGAAAATCGACTTTTAAATTCTTGACGTTGCGGCTAGTCGCGTACAGGAAAACATTCCTTTAGCTCTACCTTAAAAGATACAATTCCAAGGAACAATAGAATTATGAGAAACGGGTATTCATACCGTGTATGAATAAAGCGCAGTGCATTTGTATATAGGCTGCGTAGAGGGCGGTTCAGAAGCGTCCTGAGTGTCAGCTTGTTCGTCCTTGTCTTCGTTATCCCAAGCCACTGATGTCGGGTCGTCCCAACCGACGGTCAGCTCCTCTATTCGCTGCTTCTCTTGCTCGAGTAAGGCTGTAAAACAAACGCTTATTTATATCAGACTTCTGACGTTGAGTATAGTGCAATGCGTCACGTTGGTATGCGCCTACCGTCAACTTCTTCGCTGTCGTGCCTCTGTCGCTCCTCGGTCGGCTCCTCTTCTTGCTGAGAAGCATTCCTGGCGCTGCCTGATCGCTCGACGGTCGTCAAGTCGCTTCCACCGTCTCCGTCGCTGTCGTAGAAGAAATCCGAGGACGGATGCTCCTGCACGATGAAAATCTTATCATTGACACTACTTCGTCGTGCATAAATGTATACAGGGTGTTTATCAATGGCGGATTTAACAGGGCGGCCGATGAGCAGTTGCCGCCTGTGCCTCTGCCCAGAAGGCCCCCGGGGCCCTATCCTTAAAAAAACATTATGATTTATCCAAACTATATTTTTTCTGTACTATTACACTGAGCCCATTTTTAGTAAACCACCTCTTCATTTTCCCGAAAATGGGCCCCTGCTCAGAAGGCCCCCCCCCCCTAGGGCCTGGTCTTCCAAAAATAATTATGATTTTATCCAAGCACTATATTTTTTTCTATACTTTTCTGTAGATTTACTCCTTTTTAGCAAACTACTTCTTAATTTTCTCGAAAAAATGCCCCCCCCCCCCCCCCCCAGAACATTTGCCACCTGGGCCTTTTTTCTTAAATCCGTCACTGGTGCTTATATCATCATTATTGTGAATTAACAATCGTTTTCATAAGGTACGAGTAGACTTTTGCCACCTTTACGTAATTCAACAGATATTACAGTTTCTGAACATTGATTTCAGTGTACAATAATAACACGAACACCCTGTACACCGTTGAGAATCGATCAAGATGAATAAGTACCGCCGTTCCAGAGGCATCGGTCCTGACGGACAAGGAGCTGGCCGAGCGTGGCATGTCCTGTACGCTGAGTGTTTCAACCTCCTGCAGCCACTCGTCCACGTTCACTAAAGAAACAACAAGGCCGAAATGGCGGCGCCGATATTATCAACAACCACATTCAACCAAATTCGAACAAAGAAAGAACACAATAATTAACAAACCTCCGCCGGTTCGAAGGCATTCTAGTCTCGCTTCTGACTTCAGCTTCGCTGTCTAATGAACAAGTAAACATGTAAGGGAAGGGAATTCACGCGACTGACGTTTCGCCAGAAATCTTACCTCTGCGCGTCGTATCGCCAGTTTCAATTCATCGATTTTCGTGTCTATATCTGGACCTTGCGGATCGTTCGGATCAGTCTGGAAAATCGTGATGTTAAGTACCGAGTTACCCTCGAGCGCCAGAGAAGGAAAGCTGCGCGTCTGGCAAGTAGTAGCTAATCGCGCAGCACGCTCACCTTTTGCCCAGACTCTTTGAGCTGCTGAAGCACCTGCACTTTCCTACTGTTCTCTCTGATGGTACTCATTTCGCGCGCTATTCTCGTCGACCAGCGACGAGCTTCCTTTCCAAGCGTGGCTGAAGCGGAATGATCGGCGGTTATCCTGCAAGGAAGCACGTTTCTCTAAATTATTGGGAAACACGACGCTCGGAACGCGATACCCTCCGACGATATAATATTTACGGACCTCTCCACCGGATCGTTGTCGCAGGGCTCGAAGTCGTACTGTATATGTTGCTTCAACACTGGGTAATACAAACAGCAGCATTGTATGTTGTACTCTCTGGTGAGCTGCAACGAACGCGAGGATATTTGCTGGCATTAATCCGATACATAACCTGAGCCACTTTTAACAAATCAGTTGCGGGAATTTTGCAAGATATACTGTTGTGCTTAACGGTATCCGTCGATAGAATAATAGTAATAACACTATAATCAAACGGAGCGAAGTGAAACGACAATACCTCCGTGCTTTCTGTTTTACCATTATTGGGCAAACCGCTCGTTGATTTACTGCCTGTTTAATTACTCACTTGTTGCGCTTGGTCGCGAATTTTGGTGAAGCTGTTTTGCGTCGCCAGACAGGTCAAAAGTTCCGTGCGACCCATCAGCGTTAAATATTCCGCTACTTTATCGTAAACGCCGTGCTCCAAAAACTGTTCGGGAAATGGAGGTTAGAAAATGTCGCGAGAAAGAGATCGGGAATGACGGTGTTCACTTACTTGCATAGTGTTCTGTAAATCGACTACAAAATATCTATTTTGATGGGCATTGGCAGCGGCGAGGCTAAGTAAATAATCGTTTCGTGCGCCGGTCGATTTTTCTTCCAAAGCGTCGCGCTTCGAGCTGACCTAAGGGCACAGAGGAATAACAGCAGTTCTTTTAACGACAAAATTCCTCGAGTAAGCACTTATATGGCACGATACTTCTCGAAATTGGCCCGTACCTTCGCGCTATTTTTTTGCAACGATGTTATGGACTGAAAGAAGGATCCTTTCTTCTTCTTTAGTCTGGAAAGAAGGGAGACGAAATTTGTAAAAATCCAGAGCTCAAGTGTCATTCGAGTGTACGCACTTTTCTTCGATGTCTTTTGCCTTGTCCCGCACGTCGTGGGCGCTGTGCTCTTCATCGAAGTACAGTTTCTTAGTTTTGTCTACGTCCTGCACGCACATTTGCAATTCTTTTTGTACTATCATTAATTGGTCGATTGCCTGGAACAAGTAGGAACGTTATATCCTCCTCCATCCGTAAATATGAGCGCAATAACATGGTTCGTAGCTCGTTTGAAACGGCACCTTCTTAGAAACTTGAAGTTTGTGCATCTTTAAGCTTTTCGCGTCGTCAGCAATTTGCTGTTGAAAAACTTCCACGGCGGCCAGCCGCGCCCTGGCGAGCTTCTCGTTCTCCTCCAAAACGGTCCGCCAAACGTTCCACATATTCCTGGAATATGTTAAAGAATTTCAAACCTCCCGAACAAGCATTCCGTCGTTTAACGTTTTCATCGACGAAACCAGCGGAATCTCGATGAAAGCGCAGTGGATTTTGGGGGAAACACTGGCGGGAACAGATGTACCATTTCTCGTCGGCGCCATCGACTTTGAGGTCCGGAATATTTGGTATTTTCTTATTCAAGTAAGCGGAGGATATTTTGAGGAGCGCCTGAAACGAGAGGCGGATCGTAAATCGGAAGAGCACAGATTCGTATGCGCGTGTAACATATCGACCGACTTACCTCGGAATACGATTTTTCAATCGCAGACTTCTTAATCGTAAAGTTGCTGAAAAAAAACATATTTTCAGCGTAAAGCAGCCATGTTGAAAATATTCGAAGGAAGGCAAGATTAACTCTCGGATGGCGGACGGTTCGAGTGAGCACATGGAAGTCGACGTCCGGGTCATTTTTGACCCGCTACTATACTAAAGGCTGATTCAGACACGTCGAGCAATTTAGTCGAGTAGCGAGTAATTTACCATTGTTTTACTAAACTACTCGACTAAATTTTAGTGTTCACACGCGAAAAAGTACTAAATTACTCGCTACTCGATTAAATTGCTCGACGTGTCTGAATCAGTGACGTTCTTTTTTCAGGACAGTAGAGTATTAATTTTTCCATTTTTCAAATATTCCCTGCTATCATTACCAATGGCAAAGGGGTCCAGAATTTTATTCTTTAAATAAATTTTTATAACCACCTATTTTATCGAATTTGGATTAAAAATACTCGACTCCCCCAGGATTAAATCCTGAGGTAACTTGGGTAAAAGAAGACCCAGCACCGCCGGCCGAGGGTCAATACATGTCTTGAAAAAATTGGAAGCAGTGTAATTGAACGTTTGTCGATATGAAACAGGGAACATTGTCAATGGGGAGTGGCTGAATGCTGCCTGTGTAACACGGGAAGCATAAAGCAGAAATTGATTTCTAATAAAGCAACTTGAGCGTGTCATATGAACAGTTCTATATTCTGTTACGGGTTATTCACTTTTCGCAGTACGCGTAACAGGGGGGAAATAACGTCACTTTTCATAGCGCCGAGGAATTATATGCACCAGGACATTGTGACTAAATAACGTCACTCGTTTCTCGCTGGGGAAGGATAAATATTATCGAGAACCTCTTTGCCTGTCGAAAGTAAAAGTTTAACGCCGCAGAAATGGAAATCGCTGACACGAAACGACTCGATCTTAAGACGTTTAAAGAGCTTTCGTCTAATCCTCTTTTACATAAGTTCAAGACTCACCGGATATCCTCCAGAAGGTCGCACTCGTGCTGATTTTTCGCCTGCAACTTCGCCGCTTGCTCCGCGTGCACATTCTTCAGAAATTTTGCGAAATTTCCCTGCGGGTGGAGTTGAAAAAAGGAATGAGATTTTCTACTTTAAATGGGGTAAGTTTATTACCCTTTCAGGCACTACTAAACGAGGCTTAGGCACAGAATTGGGCAAAAAATTTAATAAAATAAAAACTTCGAATTCCGAATAGAAGTTAGAAAAAATTATTGTCCCATGTAAAAATTAACTATATTCGTCGACAACTCTTAAGTAAAAATAACTTTTATTTTATCCGTTATTTAAATAATTTTTTACTCTAATTATTCTATTTATTCTTTTATTGTAATTATATTTTTTTTACAGATGAATCATTTAGTGATGGTGTTAACTAACAACGAATAGGAGGACGAGAAAATAAATAAAACCAGTAAAAAGTCAGGTATTTGTTCCATTTTCTTTTCTTTACTATTTCTTATTTTATCCTCCCTTCTCTATATTCCGTCGCTTATTAAAAAAAATATTAATTCTACAGAGGAACCGAGATGGGGGATTGCACCCTCAACATAAAGCACGTATCCACAACCGAATAAAAGCTGGACTCAAAGCGTGGAATAATCAATAATCTTTCTTTCCCGAATCCTCTTCGCATGGTAATATTATTATTACACTTCATCCTGCTAAATCCCTGAAAGAAGTGCGGTAATCCGTTGCGCACAGTAGATTCGCTGTGCAGCAGGCTAGCCGCCTTGCTCCCCGGTTCGATTATATTATCAGCGTCCAGCGTGCGGCAATAATCGCGGCGGAGGGAAGCTAACAAGGGTGACGCTTTAATCAGCGACGACATTGTTCGGAGTCAAGTTCAATTTTGCGGCGGAGACAAGGGTGAGCCGATGATTCCGTTACGCATCAGGGCTCGCATTGACCCCGTGAACTCCGGCAAAGTTAGCGCGTAGGGGCGAGTCCCAGGCCGATCATCGAAATTCTAGTTACGCTCTCTCCCCTATCGATCCCCCCCCGCAGGGGCCGGGCGTTGCATTTTTGAATGCATCGCACACAGATATGCGCGGCCCGCGGGCCGGCGTGTAATTACTCTGTGCGCGCTGCTGGCCGTCGTGCATTGTCAGGCGGATCGTTAAACGGGGGGAAAAGCTACTTCATCGTCCTCGAGTGCGACACGAATTTCCCTCTGTTTTTCTTTTCCTCCGGGGCGGCGACGATTTAAGCAAACATGCTAATGGAATTATCGAGTAACGACGCAGCCCTCCTTCGCCTCCCTCCGATCCCGCCCCTGCTGAGGCGCAACAGCTCCCAATCAAATTTCAAGCACACCCATCCGCTTAATCTGCCGAGGGGCTATTTTCAATTTTCCCTAGTGTACATGTTTTTTTCTTTTTTTTTTAGATCACTTCGGGCCTTGCTTGGATATGAAGAATTTTGTTGTGGTTTACTTATCGCGAAGGTTTCGTTTTAAAAAAAAAAAGGGACCTCGCTCGGGGCTGGAAGGGTAATTGAATCCTAAATCAAGCCGTGAGCTGCGGGGCGGAATGGCCCGGGCTTTTAACCCGAGCAAGGCGCACTCGACAAAGTGCCATGATACAGCGGAGAATTTCCAGCTACGGATGAAAGGCCACGCTCAAGGAAATTTATAGCCAGGACCGTGATAAGGACGTTTATTACTTTTAAAAAACGTTTTATCGATCAGAGTGCTCGAGCTTCCTTGTAGCGGCGGGGGAGGGGACGGAGGAGGATCTTTAGAGACTCTCGGGGGGGTTGAAAAGATTTCTACGCGGCGCGAGCAATTATTCCCGTCGCTGGAATTTCGAAACGATCTCACCCCCGTTGAGCGTCCTCCGCGGAGGGAGCTTCTCGAGGGCTGTGGAGAGTCGGTAAACGCGAAATCGCCTGGAAGACACGAGGAAACGCTCTGGAGCGGAAAGGGCGGCTGCACGCTCTGGGGCGTTTTTCTTTTTTTTTTTCAGATCGGCGACGCGTGTTCCCTTTCCGCGGACCACCCCCGAGAGGGCGGTCTCTTTGGAGTCTTATCGCTCGAACGGCATTCGACAAGTGGGAAGTGGGTCAGGAATCCCCCGATCTTTAACTGCGAAACTTCATTGTCATGAAGCTAGACGAAGGGCCAGTTGGCGCACGGCGTGGTAAATAGGTCAGGACAATCTTGTTATGTGAACAGGGACGAGCGAATAACTCGAGGGGAGGTCTTCTTAGCTTCTCGCTAGTCCTTCGGAGCGACTTCTTCGCGTATGCAAGATTATGCAGAAGGAACTGAGGGGATTATACCGGGGGGATGCCTGAGGGGACGTTTTGTGCATTTCTTGACGCTGGCTTCGTTATTGGCATGCGGGGCAAGGACTATCCGGTACCGATGCAGCCATTGAGATCTTCTAATTATCTCTCGAGTGTGCTCGGAGCTTTTTGTTTTGGGAATTAGGGGCTCCGAGAGGACTACAACTCGCTGGAGACAGTCCAAGATCGTGGCGGAGTAAATCGATTGCGATGTGAGGATTACTGTGCGGAATAGGGGGGTGCTCCCGCAGAGGAGCCTTCTCTCCCATTTTTCTACTCAAATTTAGTTTTATTTGCATTTATTTACGGGGCAGAGCTTATTAATGTACAATTTTTAGCCGATTTTAAGTTACAAATTTCAGTCAATTTTAGTTGAAAAATTTCAGCCAATTTTAGTTTAAAAATTTCAGCCAATTTTAGCTTAAAAATTTCAGCTAATTGAAACTTAAAAATTTCAGCTAATTGGAACTTAAAAATTTCAGCTAATTGAAACTTAAAAATTTCTGTCAATTTTAGCTTAAAATTTTCAACCAATTTTAGCTTAAAAATTTCAACCATTTTAACTTAAAAATTTCAACTAATTGTAACTTAAAACTTTCAGCTAATTTTAACTTAAAAATTTCAGCTAATTTTAACATAAAAATGTCAGTAGAAATTTTGCTTGCAACATGGTCTCCCAAAAATTTGTCCACACTGAAAATACAGATATAAGAATACCTAAGTGGAAAATTTTCCTTCTTTTCCCATCACGAGGAAACAGGACTTCCCAAAAATGTTACTACACCCAAAGTTTAGAAGTAGGAACGTTTAGAAACACTTCCATCCCTTCCCCTTTCTCTGACATTTCCTTTAACATTTACTAGACCACTCCAAAGAGACATGGCCACCCGAAAATCCTGGCACACACTGAAAATTCAGGATCGATTTCAATGGACGTAGCATTGCATAATAAAGTGGACGGCGACAAATTCCGGAGATATCGAGCCGATAGAGCGGCGTAGGGGAAGGAAACGGTGTGTCGCGGAAGTGGCACTGTTAAAGATCGCCGTGAGGACGGAAGTGATCGCGGGATACGCACGTTCCCGTCGACTTGACGCAACGTTAACCCGGGTCTTTGGCCTGCCCCATGGGTTTGAGCTTTCGGTATAGATTCGCGGCGAGGGGCCCAAGTGCGCATCGATTTTCCCATCGCGGCAAGGTTCGAGCGGCGTTTACGTCAATTTTTTCCGTAAGACGTCGCTCGAGATCGATACTCACGGGCGAATTCGTGTATCTCGATCGTGCCTGAACGCTAGCACAACTGTCAACCCCTGCGCTTCCCCTAGCACGCACGCCTGACGCTTCGGGAATCGTTTAACAAACGGGAAAGCTATTTCTACCGCTTCGACAGCCCTCGGACGGTGACACTTGGGAGACACGTTCTCCAGAGAAACGCAAACCGAAGGTACCGCAAGTACCTACGACCCGAGTGGGAGGGAGAGATGTTGTAGGAGGCGTAGAAATGCGGATAGGACGAAGGGTGAATTGCCGAGGGACGTAAAGGGGAGAGACATGTGCCTAGGTGGATGACGGCTTACTTTTCTCGGTGGTGGTTGCATGCTGGACGAGCGGCCTGCTCTGCAGCCTCACCGCTGGCAGCCCGTTTTACACCGTCCGCCGGGGAGGGGTGCTCTGTTGTTTTCGTACGCCTCACCCGACACACAACAATAAACGCGCTACCACCCTCCTCACTGCTCGCGTGTTCGTACGCTACTGCTCTCCTGCCCTCGACCGAGCTAGCCTATTTATTGATCGCATACGCGCCTGCGTCCTCCCGCGACATTACGCCTTCGGGACCTCATCATCTCTCCTCTCCTTTTTCCCGAGTGACCCCGACGCGCCGCTGAATCCTCCTTTTCCTCCCGCGATCCATGCTACCCCGCTTGTCGTACCGACCGAGATCAATCGAAATCTCGCCCCTCCAGAATTGGGGCACAAATTCATTTGGGTAACCGCGAGGCCACTATTCTTCGCTAACAAAAGCTTCTTCGAACGGCGCGGAGCGCAGACATCGGTTAACACCGCGGCGACAAAAGACGAATTGTTGCGGCGAGGCGCTGAGGAGCAATGTTTCGCGGTGAAACGAATTCCTTGAATTGATTCTATTTCAGTTTGCCGGGTTCTATATAGAAATGCGAACAAAGTTTACGCCTCCGCTTTGTACTCCCAAGTTTCAGACGCTTTCCTTTAATAACTCGCTGGCGCTTAAGGGTACGCTGAATTATGCATGTAAGCGACGCGGGGAGTGACGTTGCGCAAGAAAAAAAACGAGCGTGAACTCGGTAACGGTATCCAACTTTATTAATCGTATAAAACGCGGAAATGGTAGTCGCGAGTACATACCAGAGACGAGCCGTTACTTCACACACAATTGTTACAATAACGTTTAACGTTTACATAGAAAATTGAAAAAGTTCGCAGCGGGTCGCGTTTAAATTAATCCGAAGGCCGCGCGCGAGGGCTATCACAAGACGCTAAACGAACATCCACAAGATGCGATAATGTAACGGTGCAACGTTCCGGCCGGGTAGGAGGCCTCACCCGCTTCCGTTCGAGCACACAGTTCACCGTGCAAGCGATTTTACTCAACTAATCTCGGTTCGTCTTATAAAAATATGGAAAACACCTAGAGGCTTCCTCTTTGGAGAACCAACGGCTTGAAACTTGATTGCCCGGCAACGAAATCGCGAGATAAGCCAGTCCGACTAACTTTAGAAATTGACGCGAGAAGAAAGCGCTCCATAAATACTTGGTATTTTGTTCGATGTGAATTCTATGATAAATGTTCATGGTAGCTCGTCGGGCGGCGCCGAGCCGAGGTCCTGGTCGGTGCACAGACCTATGGCACCTTCGGCGTCGGCGTCCGAGCCGACCGCTAGGACCACTTCCGGCTGGGGCACGGGTTCCGTTGCTTGCAGCAGACCGATCCCTATAGGGTTCCCGCCAGCGTCTAGCACCGGGTCCGCGGTGGCCTCCGCGAGGTTCGTCACGGACTTGGATTTCACGCACTGAAAGTCCACGTGGCGGCTCTTCGCTTCCTCTTTCTCCCAGGACATGTGGATGAACGGCCTCTGAACGTAATTGTAAATCACCTCGGCCCGTCCACCGGCCCTCTTCTTGATCTTCTCCTTGTACGTGGGATAACCTTCGATACCTAAACGGATCTTTTTCAAACCGCGCTCCTTCATTACCTGCTTGGCCACGTCCCTGTTCTCGATGTACTTGAAGAACCGATACATCGCGGTACTGTTCACGGCTGTTCGAAGATAAAGAGAGTTGCGTTAACGAGGAGTAAGATGCGTGGAGGGTGAAAGGGGTTCCAGTTTAGACATGGAAGGTAAATGAAACGTCCTGTATAATAGGTAAAGCCTCGACGGTTGACGTGGTTATCGATTTTCTGTTTTATATATTTAATGCGGCGTGTATGAAGGTTGCATATCTGAAGCTTGGTATCGAGAGAAAAGGGAAAGTGAAAGGAAGGTGACAGTCGTGCACTTACTTTGAGAGTATTCCTCGCCCATTTGCGGGGGATACTCCTCGTCCCAGTCGACGATATCGTCCTCCAATAAAACAACAATGTGACATTCCCGGTCGCCTCTACGCGCGCTGTTTACCATCAAGGGCAATATCAAGTCCTCGAGGAACACTTCAAACTGGCAGCGTGCGCCTTCGTTAGATAACTCATGTAATAACCCTCCTACAATCAATTATCTAGTTTCTAGAGCTCCTGTCATTTAACGCAAGTCAATGCAGTCCTTTTTAAATTATTCGTCATATCGGATACTACGTAATTCTACGTGAACTTTCTCAGGAATGCGGAAGGGTAATAACTTTTTCATGTATCGATATCTCTGAAGGCCGTCGCGTGTTTTGGCCAAGCGCGGCGGTACCAGGAGAAAAGTTTACGAACAATTGATGATCAAAGCGCAGCGACAATTAATTAATTATTATTAATTTCTTCGGTTCGCTTTGCCAAAATCCACGACGGCCTTTAAAAGCTGCAAATCACCAGATTACAACTGCTACTTACTCAGATTCTGACACTTGACAGTGCTAGAGTCGAATGGAACAAGAAGATAGTCGCAAGCCTCGCGCAATTCTTGAACGGCTACCGTCGGGGGGCAGCGAATTATTCCACCCTTGTAATAATCAAGGATAGCTCTAAATACCATAGCAGATATGCCATCTGCGACTTCATACTCGCCCCGTTCATTTGGTTGGGCGTATTCCACGCCAGAGCTAAACATTCTACCTAACATAGTATTCGGATGCGCAGTGAACAGCGCGGGATCGACGATAAATCTGTAAATGAATTTCAATATTTTTTACATTCATTCTGCTGTTGCAGTGCTTCCCAACATTTTTCCAGTCGCGATCCCCTTTTAGTATAATACCCAAATAACCTGCGCCGCCTCCATATAAGGTAAGGTAAATTTAATATGGCAAAGAAACATTAAAAGTAGGTATTTCAGAATACAATTCTATCTTAATAATATTTAAAAAAAAAAAAACTCCAAAAATCCACTTTGCGACCCACCAGTTGGGAATCACTGTGCTATTGCCTGTAATTCTATCGCACGAGGCATACCTGGTGTTATCGACGATAAGGGTGATACGTTCGTCGCTGGTCTGCGGATTACTTATACCAGTTATGGATCCAGATGACGACAAATTGTCCCTATTCTGACATTGCTGACTCTTTCCGACACTAACCCCGGTGCAGAGTCTGAAGAAAAACATGTTCTCAGTAACTCCTGAAAGACATTTAACACTAACACCTATACGAAACAGAGGAGTGGTGTCTAGTAAACGCACGAAAGCAATGTACATAGAGTATTCGAACGAGAGTTCTGTGTGCCACGTACCTCTCGGACGGCGATGCCTGGACTCTTCTTTTCGATGATTAAAGAATGAAAATAGGGGTACATAAGAATGTAAGATGATTAAATACTTTGTACTATCCGATGCTAACGAAAAATCTTTGTGTACCTTCGGGGGAAAGATGACAGAAAAATTTTTGTTTCGCAATCATTCGCTTGCCTGTGAACATTACCTGTTTTGCTGATTAGTGATTATGTTTTGCTTGGCAGAATTGAAGGAATGACAGTGCCTTTCATTGCTTCCATCCCTTTGTACCAGACAAGGTTTTGGTTTGGAAGAGCCACCACAACTACATGCAAAACAACGACATTACCTTCCTAATGGTTGCATTCGAACAAGCATCGTGTAATACCTGCTAACTCTAACGTATTGGCTAGTCCAAACGAAGGGTCGAGAGTGTGTTTCCGTGTATGTACATGAATAAGTAATCATTCCAATTAATCTAAAGTGTATCGTTATTTCACTTATCAACGCTGTTTAATTCTTCTAACAAACCAACGACTAGTCGAACGTAATTAAAGAACGTCAAGAGTGTAAAGAGTGCCTAATGCGAAATAAATTTAAGAGAAATCATATGTAACGATGTAAAATGCTAGATGAATTCCAAATACGTCGTTCGATATGTCGCTCTTCAACTAATCTAATGTTAAGGGGTAATGCCACTGTCGTGCCCGGAAATGCAGCCTGATTTCGAGATTTTTTTATGCGAGTATATTGAATGTAATACAACATCTGTTTGCAGGCCTTTATTGTACATACCTTGAAGTATGATCACAATTATTTTTTTTAATATTTTTAATACAAAACGGCGGTGCCACGGCTCAACAAAAGAAGCTTCTTCTGATTTTTCAGTGTTCCGCGGCCAGAAAGATTTCTCCTTCAATTTTTGGCCTAGAACAAAAAACCAAACTTTTTTCAGTTCTATATAAGATTATCTCGGGAAATACACGAGGAAATTAAAAAATACTGTTTTTTGTAAGAGTGGTGCGTGATTGAACAAAAAGTGACGCAAAGAATTGCTGAATCGTTTTGTTCAATCACGCACCATTCTTTCAAAAAACAGTATCTTTTAATTTCCTCGTGTACTTCCCAAGATGATCTTATATAGAACTCAAAAATATTTGGTTTTGTGTTCTAGGCCAAAAATTGAAGGAGAAATCTTTCCAGCCACGGAACACTGTTTTTGAGAAGCTTCCTTTGTTGAGCCGTGGCACCGTCTATTTCTATTAAAAATATTAAAAAAAAAATTGTGATCATACTCCAAAGTATATACAACAAGGGCCTGCAAAAAGATTTTGTATTACATTCAATATACTCGCATAAAAAATTCTCAAAGTCAGGCTGCCTTTCCAAGTTCTTCAGTGGCATTACCCCTTAAAACGTACTAGAGCAAGAATGATCGGTTCTGAATTAAAAGATTAATTAGCATGCATGTAACATACTGTATGACAACAGCCGTAAATGCATGCTACGATGTGAACACGTAATTGTTGAAATAGAATTTCTAAGAATATAACCAGTTACAGATAGAATTGTGTTATTGGTCGTCTAAGCTGTTTCCCGCAGAGGCGAGAAATTAAACTGCTATTAAAAATTGCCGATTTCGAATCCCTTTCGTATCGAGGTATGCTTACGCGTATCTCTTAAGGGACGACGTTTTACCTCATTCTATTCTTATAAACTCGATGCCGTCCTCTGCCGCCAGTTTCCTTGTCCGTCTCCGTGTCACTGCTGCTGTCTTGGACATAATTCAAGCGCTCAGCAGGGTTCGACATCTTGGACCAACTGCGAGAATTCATTGAAAGTTCAGAATAAACTGCGTAAGAATTAACAGTACAAGCGACGCACGCGAGGTATAAAGTTGAACTTTGCACTGCTTTATCATCGGCAAATAAACGTAAAAGGCCAGAGACTCGTATCTTTCCCCCCAAGCTCACTCTTAATTACATTTATTTCACATCCTCGCATTGCCAAATTCACCGGGTACAAAACCACTCTTCCGACATCAGGATCGTGCAATGAAAATTGAATCCGAGCTCTAGAACTTTCAAATACTCGCAAGGTGACTTATCCTCTTTTCTAAATTTCTTTCGCAAATGTAGCAAATTCGTTAGAAACGCGTAAAATGAAAGCAAATTTGCGACGCGATTTTAAAATATTTATTTGGACGTGCAGGTGCTTTAAGTAGCACGGTTTCGAGCGTAAGTGCGTATAATCGGAAATAGTTAAGAAATTAACATTACGAAATTGGGGGACGTCCTGTCATGTATTTCTGCATGCTTCGCTAAATGCCTTATGCGCGATACATACGCCTCGAATACTCACAAATTGGATATCGACAAATACCAGCCAAGTTTCTTGAGAAACCAGCTGGTGGACGTGCAAATTTCCAAGCCACACGACTGAAAGTTAACCTGAACTCTCCTTTTGACGGAAAGTTGCATTCCAAACCGATGAAACGGATAATGCGAAACACCGCACGGTCATAGATGACGATTCGTTTCGACAGGCGTTGCCCAATCTTTACGTCGCAGCATCTAATGGAAATTTATTACTTGGCTCGCGTATAATCGAAATTAAACGAACAGTTATCAACGCAGAATTATAGTACTATACTTTAAAGAGCATCAGGAAAATATTCTTCTCGTATTAATCTGTTACTCGAGGAATCGAACGAATTCAACGTGGCTAGCGTTTTGAAATGGCACAGTTTCGCGCCAAGACAGTCGCGGCGCCTCTTTTAATAATTCAAACTAACATTCCTGTCTAGATTGCATTTACACGCTTAATGATCTTCGCGATTCGGGGGACGGATTTGTAAACAATTGTAAATTAATTTTAGAATATTTCTCCATCGATGAATTACCGTTATGTACATTTCTTACTAATATTATATAATTACAATGTAGAACGATAGTTGCTGATTAAACGACATTTTCTCCGGAAGTATTGCTTCAGTTTATTTATTTACAATCATGTTTGTAAAATGTATCAGCGTAGCGACGTGCGCAGCGTGCTTTTTATACACTTTCTACGTTTTGTGTAATTTCACATATTTCCTGTCGAATCACAAGGAAAATGAAGAAGCGAACGCTCTACTGGAGAAAGGTGAATAATATCTAGAATTAAGAGTTTCTTTCGAATGCTTTTACGAAAAGTTTAGACTACAGTGACCAGATATTTTCTGTTCCAACGCGGGACAAGCAAGCAAGCAAGCAAAAGAAAAAATAGGGTTGACAGATCCGTGAGATCTTTTCCGTAGTTTATTAAAGCATTTACGATATATTTAAAAATACATACTTATGATTATAAAGTGATACATTGAAACGAAATTAAAAATATTTCTTTTTTTCAAAACAAAAAAAAAGTAGAGGAAATAGTAATTTTATGCCACTGCGAAAATGTAAAAGGTTACATGTCCAGTGCGGGAAACTTCGCGGGACACTTTTTAATGCGGGAAAAAGGACTCATATGCGGGACTGTCCCGCGCAATACGGGACATCTGGTCACTTTAGTTTAGACCCACAAATGGTATTTCAAAATTTATGTCACAAATTTGTATTTCAGACGAAGATGTTGACTCGGTGTTGTGGCTATCGATAGTGAACGTGTCCTTGTTAAGTACGTTCATGTTGCAACACTCGTTTATGGCCACTGACTTTATAAAACACTTATTTTGTAAGTTATATATGGATTACATGGAGAGGAGCGCATACAATGTTGTCAGTGCTGCGGCTCTTCATTTATTGATCAACCAGTGGCAAACTATACCATCGATTGTGTTATGGAAAGTCGATACGTCTTCTAATAGCGTTGCATGGTTCACGTTCACCGGTCTTCATGTTTTGGCTTGGTCGATAATTTACAGTGGATGTTTAATGATGGATGCATCAGACTTGGCTGGGTTAAAGCAAGTGTATTATAAATTTTCATTCCGACCGAGCCCCATGGTAATGAAATCTAGAGAGCTGCTGCGATATTACTCGCACATGAGGCATCCCAGTTTCACGGGCTTCCTCATTATTTTGTGGATACATCCTTATATGACGTAAGATGTGTGTAAAGCGAGATGATCATTTCTTTCCTGGGGTTTCCGGGGACATGAGATACTTTTTTTTAGGGGTCGCTATTTCTCGTAGACTCAGGTATACTGTTGCCAAATTAGTAGAATTTTAATTGCAAACTCGTGGCTTTGGTTTCATATTGACTACTTTGTTGGTTTAAGGGGGTAGGTTACCCTCCACAGCCAAAAATCAGGCCCTTCTTCAAACGCATATACCGAAGTAATAAATGAATATAGAGATAATTTTTGTTTTACTTTTTAAGCGTCATTTTGTTAACTTTAATGCGCAAAAAGAAAATTTTAATTATATTTATAGGAACAAAAGAGTTTATGCATTGTCCCGAGAAGCTCCTCCACCGTTATGCACGTAAGCGGTGTATCAAATTATGACGAAATGACGGTTCATCCGAAATTAGAAAGACCATGATCTTAATAATTAATTACTTGTCGCTGCACTGGGGAACTTCAATTGTTCCGCTTCGCCGCGGTTCGCTACAATGCGCAATGGTTTTAACTCGGCCGTTTTTGAAAAGGGGTAAAATATATTTTTGGGGCTCCCTAATATCCCCGATTAGATATCAACTTGGTCCTCACTCACAAAGATTACCCACTCGAATGCCTAAAATAAATTTCAGGATTTTTTCCCTAACCAACCCCTAAGGGGGTGAAATGTATTTTCACGGATTCCTCAAAATCCCTTAGGCCCGATTAGATATCAACTTGATATTTACTTCGAAAGGTTGCCCACTTAAATGCCTAAAAACCAATTTCTAGATTTTGCCCTAATCAACCCCTAAGGGGGTGATGAAAAGGGGTGAAATATGTTTTCACGGAGTCCGTAATATCTCTTAGGCCCGAAGCGAAGCGCGGGTGTATTTTGCTAGTATAGAATAAGGGGATTAAATATTACCGAAAATCGGGGACGAATGATTACCTTAAATTCTGAATGGGGGAATTACAAAATCGAGAATAAAAATTACCGGGAACACAGATCGTGTCCGGAGAACTGTCCCCGGAAGTCTGAGACAAATGGTCAGCTTAATATAGAATGTTAATATCTTATCGTTTTATCACGATATACAAAAAGTTTAATCTTTAACATTTTATAGATTGGACAGATTACTGTTAGCTTCGATACTGACAACTTACATGGCCTTGATGTGGACCATCGACAAGGAGGATTATAATTACCACGCTAGTCTTGTGAGGAGAAAGCAAAGAGAATTGTTCTGACATTTATATAGCTAGCTTGCTTTATATTTTCAACCACCGTGTTCATTATACTTAAGTATACACTAATTTGTACCATAACATTTTTTACCCCTACTCGATATAGTAAAATATGTATTTAACACAAATATATATTAATACCAGAGTTTTGAACACCCAAGTGGTTTACTTCATATATCTAATCTATCGCGTAATTACACAAACGATCTAATAACATTACTGCATCCGGAACAGGAACTCAATTTATAATTTCAATAAGTAGGGCCGATCCTTTCAAAATCCAGTACGCTTGTTCTTTCGCGGACGGCAGCAAAACGGCAACAACGAAGTTCGTGCTATGTCCTGTCGTAGATAAGACACCTGCTCGTACAGCCGTCTTATACAAAGGGCAAGTGTATCTCGGATCGTCCTTTGGTAACTCTAATACCGGATTTATATGCAAAACTGGAAGGTCTGGATGCATTTCGCCTGAAAAGCGTTTCCTGAATAACTTGCCCGTCTCTTTAGAGTGCGTTACTTCAAAAACTGTGCCGCGGATTGACATTGTTACCTATATTCGCGTCTACCAAGAGCATAGATTCAAAATCCCATCTACCAGCATCGATGGCCAACCCGTGTATTAATACTCCATCTGCCGGCGCCTCCAAGCCTTTGTACACTTCTAGCACCTGTGGGAATATCTTTGGAACTGATTGAATTCCTAAGAGTATTTTAAAGCAAATGTGCAGAGAATGGACCTCTTTCGCAGAGTTCTTATGTGCTTCCTCGATTTCCTCTTGATCGAGCACCACGTTGGTGGGAATGAAGTCCAGCTTCAGTTGGTCGATAGGAGTGTTGTACTTCCTTGCATACGTTTGCAGCATACCGGTTAAGAATCCTTGCGGAAAGGATAAACCCGAAATCCAGAAGGATACAGGTTTCGTATCTAGCAACCAAACCTACGGTACGAACAGTTATTAAACTATCCAGTCTTTCATAGCATATTCTTTTTTAGAGTCGAAGCGCATTACTACCTGAATTAAATCAATCCTCAGCTCCAAGTTCTTCACCCAGCTTCCCAAAGTTTTCAACGAAGGGTAAACATTCACGTTATGCCACATTTGTGGCACCTAATTTATGCGAACACATATTAACTTACGCTTCTACGAATATACAGGAGGCTCGTTGTAAGAATATATGACAGACGTATGAAATCGTAGTGAAACCTGATTATTAATAAGAGCTATGAAGACGTTTTCCAATTCCTCAGACATGACGACGAAACCTTTGATGGCTCGCTGCAAATTATCCAGCGATGCAAGTAGCTTCTTCAGGAGAATATTGTACCTATCAACTTCGTGGATGAGCACAGTGGTCAGGGACGGAAGTCTTCCCATAGAATCCCTCTGCGAAAGTTCAGTAACTGGTGGCTACTTCGTAATCAGTCAGTGACTCAAGGGTACCCTCCCACCAAGTCACTCCAAAATTGGTATTTTTCAGGATTTTATTTAAAAAAAAAAGTAAACGTCGTAGGGTCAAAATACTTTTTGGGCTGTACTTGTTCATCTTTAAAGATAATAAAAAAAAAGAAATTGGAAATTTTATCTAATCCAGGTGAAACAAAAAAAAGTTTCGCATCTGCGGAATTTTTAACGTCTCGTAGAATTATGTGAAATCAACAAACCACGGAAATTCTTGAAGTTTATAAGATTGTTCGTGGAGTCACCTACGGTCGTAGCAAAATATTGTAATCTCGTGTGTTGACAGACGTTCGAGCCACGAGCATTGAAAAAACGACTAATTTTACACACGAAAGTGTTTATAAAAAGAGAACGATTGATCGCACAGTTACCATCATAGATGATTCCACAGAAAATTTGGTAACGAACGCAATCCCCCAAGAATTTTTTAAATCGATCGATTATTTTTTGTTAGGACTCTCACAATTTTAAGAGAGCGTGTTTTGAGAAAAACCGGGTGACCGAAACAAAGGGTCACTTTTATACCTGTGGACTCAACATCGCCACGAATTTTGAGGCCAAATTTTAAGTGGGCATTCTTCGGATGATGTACTTTAAAAGAATTGATGTTTTAGAAAACTTTAATGGGAGGGTACCCTTAAATTGGATTTGTCGCTTACTATCTTGTGATCCGGATTACAATGCAAAGGATCTATCTTCGGTTGAATTCTAGCAATAATCATATCCGCAACTTCGTACGCAATATCCGAGCTGGATTTACCTTGGTCCACGCCGGACTCCTTGGGTTGCACTTCCAGAATAGTGTTCAAGATGAATTGCGCCTCTTGTAGCTTGCAAAATTTGATCGTATAAATGTTTTACTTGTAATTGCCCATGAAAAGCATTCTTAATTGTTCTACGTTCTATTACCTGGTAGGTAATGTTCGCATTCTCGTGCATTCCAAAGACCTCTGGGTCGTCGATGATGGGTAAGGTGTCCACGAAATCTTTGTATTCCTGCAGAGTTTTATAGGTGGGACAGTAATACTTGCCAGACTGCGAATATGTATATTCTAAAAGGTTTCGAAGTGGATATTATTAGTACTTGAGGAGATTGGTTCTACTCGAGTGTGTCTTACTGATATCCAGAGTTTTGGGAGAAAAGAATATATCTAGGATAGTCTTCAAGCACCTCGAGTCCCAGCTGTCTGTAACTCTGCCTCCGTAAGTAATTTCGCCTGAAAGAAACATTTTAATGAAAGGAAACGTGCGCTATTTGACACGTAAAACAGTTAATGAATATTATAAGGGGGATGCCACCCCGGAGGCGGTTAAATGTAGCGTACGATTGCGGAGCTGTAACTCTGCTATAGATTATTTTTATACTAGATTACTTTTATTAAAAATAGATTCTTAACGCCTCGTGGTTTTTGACAAACGAAAATGAAATTAGGGTTTTCAATTAAAGGCCTAATCAAGGACACGCTAGTGGCGTGCACTTTCTTGCTGGAACGGTGGGCACTGTGATGAAACCAATTTTTCTGCGTAATCAGTATGGCAGTAGTTCTGGTATGAACCACTATCATTAGGATCAAAATTAATTTGACTCCATTTTTGGGTACTTTGATTTCATAAAACGGAAAATAAGCACAAATGTTTTGATAAAATATTAAAAAAACAGGATTTCTAGAATTTCAACAGTCTTCTCCGTAGTTCACGCCAGAGATTCATGTGTGGTTAAACTGCTGTAAAAATTGTAGGACTGTAGGTGCCTTAGTTTTTGAGTAATGATGCACACGGATTCCAAAAAGGTGTTTTTTTGGGAAAGCAGCATCGAAGGTGAAATTCAATCTAAAGTGCTATTATGAACACATGCATTGATTTATCAGTCTGAGATGGTTCCACCACTAATTTAGGGTAATCAGAAAATGCAAAAATAAAAAATCGACAAATTTTTATCTCAAGGGTGACAACCTGGTGTAGTCGGCAGAAATGAAGGTTCTTTTGGGAAATCTTTTGTCAGGAAACTATACACGCAATCTTTTTAAAACTTTCTAGCTACATTATCATATATTTCAAGAAATGAACCAAACATTTTTTTATATAAAAATAACGCCGTAATTCCAAATAGAAACACGCTCCGAAACACTTGGGCCATTTGGAATTACCTCGTTATTTTTACCTAAAAAAATGTTTGTTCCCTTCTTGAAATACACAACAATATAGCTGAAAGTTTTAAAAAGATTGCACGTATAGCTCTTTCACAAAACATCCCAAAGGGAAACCTATATTTCTGTCGATTACCCTCCCTTAAACATATCAAACCTGTGGTGTATATCAGCGCGTGCCAAGGAACGTTTTCGAAAATGCAGAACAGCTTCAGGTTCAGCAAGCAGCACTCCCTATCGCTATCGTTAAATTCATACAAGATATTCCACCCCAGAGGTCCAAACTTCTTCCTTTCCTGGATGATGGCGTGGAAGAAGCAAACGCCAAATATCATTCTTCGCCAGCTGTCTCCCAAATCTGTCCACGGAAAGAAGAAATTTCAAATCAGTCTTCACCCTGAATTTCTAAATTTTCCGTTTCCCTTACAATGATCTTCGAAAATCTCTTCCTGCAGATCGAACAGAGCTCTCAATACGTTGGCTTTCAGACCTTTCGGTGGCTCGTTGGTGACCTTCACCGAGTTCTGGAGGACAGAGACTGGGAAAGCAGTGGTCGGCATGGAGCTGAGGAACAGTCGGAAATCGGGGTGGATCACGCCCTCTGGCTCCTCCGCGATTTCCTGCAAGAGCTGCTCCATGCTCACCATCCACGATACGGCCAAGTGGCAATTCTGCAGAAACACCCATCTGCCCTCCATGGTGCCTGTCCTTACGTGCCCTTCTGCGACAGGGCCTTGACCCTGCCCCAAGGAGATGGAGTCGTACTTGTCGGAGAAGCCCATTTCGTTGGCGAATCTCTGGAAACCGCTGAAAGGGTCCGATCCAGTAGTGAGTATGAAGACCAGTGGGATTTTGTTCGACGTGGCAGCGTATC
The DNA here is from genome assembly GCF_050908995.1 of Andrena cerasifolii. Taxonomy (NCBI): domain Eukaryota; kingdom Metazoa; phylum Arthropoda; class Insecta; order Hymenoptera; family Andrenidae; genus Andrena; species Andrena cerasifolii. Next base: position 31,500,947 of record NC_135118.1, on the reverse strand, counting down.
TGAAAGATAAGGAGTTATGAGCGTCAGTTAGATGTTGGTGGGAATTGTTGAAGGGGTAATTGTTCTGTTACATACAGAAGATGCAACGGCGCTATAGGCGACTCCACGAATTTCGGTCCTAGATGCTTCGCCACGTAGGCTGTGATCGCAAAGATCAGCTCCTCTTCTTTCAGAGCTTTCAGCAACATCAACTTTTCTATGTCGGTCAAGATTTTATCCCAGTTGTGCGTGGATACATCTGTGTTCGTGGGGATCACGTTGATTTCCTGAAAGTTACGCTACCATGTAGCCCACTCGGCCCTTTAATAGGGGGATGCTATTCCTTGGGGTGAAAACATAGCAAAATTTGGGATTTTTTTCTTAAGAAACCAGCCATTGGATTCATTTGAAATTTAAACGATGTTTTGATGCATCTTTGAACAAGCTGCAGGTTTTTTTTTTATTAATTTTTAAATATAAATATAGTAGTTATGCATGAAAGACCATCACGTTGTGCAAAATTCGTCGTCCGTTGGTGTGCTTGATATTTATCTATCAGGTAATCTAAAAAAGAAAAATGAAACGGCGTTTTTTATATATATATATATTCGTGTAGCTTGAAATTGATGAATCACAAAAAAACAAAAAAATTTATTGAGCACTGTGGAGAATTTATAAATTGAAAGGTCTGAACCTTTAATTTTTGCAATCCAATTTTGCGCCAATTTTCTTATCTAACAAAAGAAGTATAGAATTTAGCTGTATTCTGGTTCATCAATTTGAAGCTACATATGTACAAACTAAAACGCCCTTTCATTTTTCCATTTCAGATTACCTGGAAGGTAAATATCATGCGCACCATCGGACGGCGAGGTTTGCGCGGCGTGATGCATAACTCCTATATTTATTATTAAAAATGAATATAAAAAAAACTGCAACTTCTTCAAGGATGCATAAAAATATGGTCCAAATTTCAGATGAATCGAAATGCTAGTTTCTTAAAAAAAAATCCTAAACTTTGCTATGTTTATAGCCCATAAAATAGGATTCACCCCTTAATTAAATAACGGGGTACAAGGGACTATTGAATTATCGAAAAATCGTTTCTTTTATTATTATTAATTCTGAAAGTGTCATCCTTTCTGAATATTTACAACAAAGTTTCACGAGGAAATTTAGTGCACCGTCGAGTAACAGCCCCGCAGAGTGCTATCGGCGTAGGGCCTTCACTTTGAAGTCGTTTATCTCGAAACTAAATTTAAATATTAAACGAATAAATATTTTCGCTTGAAATTTTAACTGGAGGTGTAGAATTCCTTTCTCTACACTGTGCACCTTGCGCATTACCATCGAATATTTGTAAAACATTTTACAACTGAATAAAGACGATTTAATTCGTAAAATATGGGGAAAAGTTGATTCGTGTGTAACTTTCACAATTTTTGTTTAAATTCGCCGGTACAGTTCCTCACTGTAGTTTTTAACGTAGAAATTACTCACCCCCAAAGCATTTTACTTTAAGATAACTGCTGCACCTGCGCGTCACGCAGGGCAATTTTTAGCGTTAAATGAATTCAATAATTTTCAACATTCTGACAATTTGTTTTTAAACTATTTGTGAACTTATTTGGTATCTAAGCGACCTAACCCAACAGAAACCGTCGATTTTAGTCATTTAATAGCCCTGCACCCCCTTGAGGTCCAAAGAGAGAAGACGGAGTAATTACTTTCGTGAAGTACCCAATATTTAACGTGATTCTCTTCAACATATCATCCAGAATGTTGCTGAAGCTTTTGAACGTCTCACTCAAATAATTCACCGTAATCCACATCCTGATGGTTAAGGTGGGGTGAACTGGCATTTCTTTCTAATCAGAGAACGTTACCCATGAATACAAAACATGCCTTTCATAAACAAATCCGTGACTCCAAATCGCAACTTACCACGATAATTTGCGTGGCACCTCGTAACATAAAATTCCATTGTGCCGGGGCTACGGTCTCGTTGTTCATGTGTATCGCGATGCTCAGCATGAAGCTGAAAACCAGCTTGTGCTTCTCGAACAAACCTCGCGATACGTTCGTGTAAATAGCTAACGTTATTTCCCCGACCAGCGTTTGCAAGCGTTTCCGCAAAACGTCCTCCTTTTCGGTCGTATCGATCACTGTGTTGAATATCTGGAGGGTCAGTAGAATAATAGAGAATGCAATTATTAGTTAACCCTTTCACAGTTTAATAGAATTTCAAATTCTGGTTCGAAAATTAAAATTGAAAGTTATACTAAAATATTTATTTAAATATTTAAGTATGTTATTATATTAATAAATATTGACTAAAAAAAATATTTATTTAAATATTTAAGTATGTTATTATATTAATAAATATTGACTAAAAAAATATTTATTTAAATATTTAAGTATGTTATTATATTAGTAAATATTGACTAAACAAATATTTATTTAAATATTTAAGTATGTTATTATATTAATAAATATTGACTAAAAAAATATTTATTTAAATATTTAAGTATGTTATTATATTAATAAATATTGACTAAAAAAAATATTTATTTAAATATTTAAGTATGTTATTATATTAATAAATATTCACTAAAAAAAATATTTATTTAAATATTTAAGTATGTTATTATATTAATAAATATTGACTAAAAAAAATATTTATTTAAATACTTAAGTATGTTATTATATTAATAAATATTGACTAAAAAAAATATTTATTTAAATACTTAAGTATGTTATTATATTAATAAACATTGACTAAAAAAATATTTATTTATTTAGATATTTCCAGTTATGATAAAAATAGTAAACAAAAATTCTTTTCATTTCTTTTTCTGTATTTTACTCTGCCCGTGCCCCGCACGGGATAAATTCTAAAAGGGTTAAAGCTGAAGTGTGTTTAGCTTAGTTCACCTGATTAAAGTACTTCAACGAAAACTGATACATGGGGTCTATGACGGCGAGATTCGCGACGACGAAGTAGAGGACCGATCCATGATTCGCGACAGATCGATACCTCTCCCGCGCCACTGTTATCTCCTTTTCGGTAGCTTCGCTCTCGATCAATCTAGTCGCGATGATCGCGGAAGTTTCTTTGCTGTCGTTTAGGGTTTCGATGAGATCCTCGTTATCGAGGATGTCGTCGCCAGCGCCGTACAATAACGTCAATATTCTGTCCTCGATGCTCTGCAGTTGACCCCTGTCTGCGTTGATCTTCGTTATCAAATCGTTCCTCATCGCCTCGAGATCTGGCCTCTCGAGGCGCACCACGTCGCTGTGTAGAATGAAAAATGGATGTAGTAGCATAAAATCCCGGTACACACCAATTTCGTTGAAACTCGGCATACTTATAGAGCACCTACAAATATTACGCACAAATTTTTTTAGCGGCGAAAATTTATGTTTAGGTGGCGAAATTATCCTTCAAACTTCAAGGCTTGGGGAACTATTTAGTGGAATAAATATTTTTCGCTTACGCCGTGTTATTCTCCATAAAAAACCATGCAAAGTTCCTCTTTATCGTTTTTTTCTATCCCCACTAATTTTCGAGTTATTCGAATAAATAGTTTTGCAACCCCTAACTTTGTAGAGTAATTTCATCCCCTAAACATAAATGTCCACCGCTGAAAAAAATATGTATTTAATATTTTTGGGTGCTCTATCTATATGCCAAGTTTCATCAAAATCGGTTCGTGACAGTTGGATGATGTGCCCTGGTAGCCGCACGAAGTAATCCGAGGACTTTAAAGGCGTACGCGAGCAATTGATCCTCGAGGCCGCCCATCGTCACGGTGAAGTTCACTATCGTCACTTTGATACAGATTTCCGGGAGATAATGAGGGTTCGCGATTTTCGTCGTGATGTATAGCTTGAAATTGTCATCGTACTCGACGTCTGTATCTCCGAATCGTATCAGCGGTCTGCCGGCCTGCATAGCGTCACGGTAATTTTACATAATAGCCGTGTCGCTCTCTTAACCGCTCCTAGACAAATGATACCATCAATGTTGTACCAAGAGAAAGATTTGCTTGAGCAAGATGGGCTCCAAGCTGGGATCCAGCGTTTCCCCAACTTCTTCGAGTAACACGGGCGTCCCGAGTCTGATGGAGACTTCCAGTATCCTGGTGAAATTTGGATCCGTCAGTTTGCATATCTTCAGGTTGTTGTCTTGCTCCATGTTCCGTATCCACCTGTTCGCCTGTGCGAATTTTAAGTGCAACATTTCGGAGACTGGGGAACGGGTTGGTGGGGAAGGGGGATGAAAGGGAGGGGGTGATAAGAATTGCTAGATTTAGATTGGAGAGCGAGATGAGGCAAGGATAATTGGGGAAAGGAAGAGGGAAGATGCAGAATTTGTAAAGAAGGAGAATCGTGGGAGCACGTGGTGGGGAGTTGTATGAAAAATAGGGGGAAGGGGTGGTAGGAAGTATAGAAATATTGAATAATAGAGGTGCAGAATGTGGGATCAGGAAAGTAAAAGGGAGCCCGGAATAAGGGAGCTCGGAGGATAGGCTTTGGTGAAGTTGGTTAGGTGCCTGACTAGTACGCTGAGGGTCGTGGGTTCGAATCCCCGTCGCCCGAGGACCATTTTTTCCGAGGCTCCCGCAAATAGGAATTATAAAACCTATTCCTACAAGAAGAAAAGTAAATCCCGCTAATAGGAATCATGTAAACCTATTCCTACAAGAAGAAAAAAAAATAGATCCCGCAAATAGGAATTGTAAAACCTATTCCTACAAGAAGAAAAATAAATCCCGCTAATAGCAATTGTAAAACCTATTCCTACAAGAAGAAAAATAGATCCCGCAAATAGGAATCGTAAAACCTATTCCTACAAGAAGAAAAATAAAAATAGATGAAGAAGCTTGAAAAAGAACAAAAAGGAAGAGAAACGAGATTAGAAAAGAGCTTCTCTTCACCTGTTCTTGAGGATCTATCATTAAAGGCCACCGACCAGCCTGCGTAACAAAGATAGCATTCTCGGTGCTGACTTTGTCCCTTGGTAAACCATGAGTGTTCCAAAGTCGAATGTCATAAGGATCAACCAATATCGAAATGAGATTATAGTTTTCTGTAGTCTTGATACGATACTCATGGCAATTGGCGAGCCAACTCTGTACCAGCTCCTCTCTATACTCGTTAGTAAAAGCACCCAAGTAGGCAAGTGCTCCCGCAGCAACCATGGTGTCGCCAGTTAAATTGATCATTTGCTGGTCGAAACCCTACAGATTGAGACAAAGAAGTAGCTTCCACACTCCATTCTGTGATATTCTCAAGGTGTCATAATAATAAATGAAACCCGTTAGTCGTACGCGTGTCAGTTGTTCCCATCGAATTCGCTCGTCCGCTAGAGCAGACGTGAGTCGTCCTGACCGATTCAGCCTCGCCTCCGCCAATTCCATTTCAGCTTCCAGTTTATTTAAATTCTTCACTGCCGCGTCATAAGCTTTCTTCAGCACCTCGATTTCCTCCTCCACTTCGGCGAGCTTCTGCTGCTTCAAGGCGAGGACCTCCATGATCGCTTGGAGCTCCGCTTCAGCCGCGTGCAGTCTACGCAAACGCACTTCTTATATATATAAGAAAACGGTGCCAACCAAAAAAATTCTAATTTCAATAAAACTTTGCGTGAATGATTTTCTGAGGAAATTCACCTTGAAGGGTTGAAATCACTATCAACCCTTAAACTTATCGCTTCTTCGTTTATTTAATATAACTTCGTAACGGTGCGAGATAGGAAAACACTTTAAATATAAGAATTGTTTAGCTTTTTATCCTCTATCACACTGCCAAAAGGAAAATGAAGTTGCATTAAAAAACGAAAATATGCGATAACTTTACGGGCTGATTTCACCCCTTCAAAGTAAAATAAATTGCTGCTTGCAAACTCTCCAGTATTCTTTACCTCGCTAAGTTTAATTAAAATCAGAATTTTCGGGTTGGCAAAGTTCCCTTATTAGATAAATCTGCTTCACCTCTGTCGCTTCGGTTCGACGACTCTGTAAATCTTAGCGTACCCGTCCATCGCCCTCACCCAGATGCACAGCGATCTGCACGCTTTGCTCTGCCTGGCCACCAGGTCTGGTCGGAACTCTGGATGATTGATGTACTCCTGTAACTTCGCCAGAAGCTTGTCGCTTATGTCATCCTTAGGGTAATTGATTAATCGGTCGAGGAAGTGGATGTCACCCAGAACCAATTTGGCGGATGGCCAATCGATCCTAGCAAAGGAATTCACAAATAACAGGGCTTCTGCACCTTGAACGTTCCAACGAAACCCACTTTTCAGCAAGCAGCAAGTTCACTGCCTCCATAACGAAGCGTACTAAGTGTGGAGGTTGATTGAACACGCGGATCTCGTTGATATCGTTCTTGTTCAACGCTTCCAGCGCCTTCTGAGCTTCCAGCAGCGCGGGAATCGTTGCTTCCAAGTCTTGCCTAGCGTCTGCTTCCAGAACCGCCGTTTCGTCAGCTTTTAACTAGCGAACATTAAACACAGGTTCCCACGAGTAGCTGCGAAGGTACCTTCAGTGTGTCTGTCATTACTTTTGCAATTGCTTCTTCAGCGGTTACAACGTGCTTCACTTTGTCGCACTCGGCCTGCTGCTTCGCGAGGATTTTCACCAGCTCCGACACCTCGTCCGTGCTTGCTTTAAGCTTCGGGGCGAGAATCACTAGGTGCTCCTTCATCGCGCCGACCATCTGGTTGGTCTCGAGAAGTTTCTACGCAGGCAACGTGGATACTGAGCATTCAGGTACCAGGGATAGATATTGTTTCCTTGATAAAAAGTACTTACGTTAAGGCCATTCATTATTTTGCTCTTCAACGACTTTATTTCTACCTGCTTCTTCTGCAAAGTCGTTCTGAATTGCTTCAGCAGCTCCAAGTAACTGCTCGGCGTGGTGTAGTATCTTCGCCGCATTTCAACGTAGAACCGAGCCGTCACCTCCTCCACGCTCTGCAATTTTCAGTAGTTGTATTTGAAATTGTATTTTTTATGAATTAAGAGAAGAGGAATCGCCGACGGCTCGAGTAGCTCACAAGGGAAGATCCGCAACCAGGAAATTCAAAGGATCATAAAACTTTGCGGACATGGAGAGGATATATAGATATGCATTATGGAATTTCTTCTGCTGGCTAAATTTAGTCTGAGGGGATGAAATTGACCCTGAGAATTCGGCTAGTTTCCGACTTTCTCTTATAACTCGCGGAACTGTAAGTTACCAAATGATATTAGTCCAAATGATATAATGATGATAGTCCTAATTAAAAGAAGTAACTTTTGCCTGAAAACTTTGTTTCTATCTTTTACAGTTCCGCGAGTTATAACACATGAAGCGGGAAATAGCCGGATTTTTACTCCCTCAGAGTGAATTTGGGTAGCTAAAAGAAAAATTGCGTATACCCCCAAAGTTTTATAAATTTTTTAATTTCTCGGTTGGAGATCTGCCCAAGGGCGGATTTGGAGATTTGGCGCCTCTAGGTTAACAAGCGTCTGCCACCCTTTCCGTGAAATATCATCAAATATTTTAATTAAAAAAAGTCCAGACAATTTCAAATTAATTCAGTATGGCAACTGACATCGGAGTCATTGTTAATTCGCTGCATGAAAAAAGTGAATTGTTTTGAAAGTTGTCTCAGGCTTCTGTGTTTAAACATCTTTTAACTTTTTTCGCTCAAAATTTGTCGCCTTACAAAAATTGATTGCACCCCAAAATTTGACTACTTAGCCTACACCCAAATCCGCCCTTGGATTTCTTCTCGCCAGTGATAAGAGCAGTCGCCCGGGAAGTAAAATACTCGGGTTCGATTGGCGCCCCAGTACCCGATCGATTCTTTTTCTCCTGCATAATCTATTTCTCATTGTTTTCATCGGTGGTATACTTCGTGGATCAAGACGCAAACGGAGCTAAGGCCAGCTAGCTGTTCTGAATCTGGCGGTATGATCGCATTTAAGGAGCTCTCCGCCACAGAGAGCAGAGCTTCCTTCGGCCATTTCGTAAACCAGTCAATCGTGCAGCAATTTACCAATGAAGGGAACATACGACAGCGATATCTACGAGGATAGATCGTATCCTAAATTGGCAACGATGTGTAGCAGTAGCTATTTGCATAGAAGAAATGGCACTTTGAGTGGCGCAAGCTTTTAAAAAATGCTGAGAAATTTCCGCTTAACTAGCACCGAGCGAACACCAGTCTACGCATTTAGATCGCACAACAGACCTGAAGGCATCGCCTATGGGGCTCATACAGATCATCAGATGCAGCTGGTTTCTGACTCTTCCAATGAAGTACTGGTAAATCGCATCTCTGTTTCCTTCACTGATCCCTGCTTTCTGCGCTGCGGGCCTGGTACTTATGATCACTTTTTCCAGTTCATCTGCTTCGTACAAGTTGGGTACTTCGCCTGGACAAAGCGAAGAACGGAGTGGCCTATTTAAATTTTAAAATACCACGACGGGCTTACCTGTGTTGAGGGTGTTATTGATATCTTCCAGGAACTCCTCGTACACGATCTGAGTGTCCGTGAATAAAAACGTCGTGTGTTTCGCGAGCGCGCCCGGCTCGAAGTAGAAGCGACGGAGGTCCTCGTGCCAGGAACTTTTATCGTACGTGCGCGTTACTTCTATCTGGTAACACCTTGAAGAGTTTGTAGCTCGAGTTCCGGAGGCAATAGTTCATTAATACGTTGCGTAGTTTATACAGGGCGCGGTCGAAAGAATGGCACAAACCGGCAGGGGGTGGTTCGTTACGAAAAGCGTAGAATAAAATTTTTCATCCGCAGCTTGGTCCTCGAGAAAATCGAGCTCGAAGATCTAAAAATCGGTTCCACCTTCAAAACGATTTTTCCGAAAGAAGTTATTCTACAATTTAGACTTATTTGTATACGGGCATTCATTCCATACTCACAAGGGAAGATGCCGAACCCGAAAATTAAAAAAAATTCTGAAACTATGTGAATATGTAGGATTTCCTCTTGATTACAACGCAAATTTCGTTTGCTGCCCAAATTCACTTGAACGGGGTGAAATTAACCCCTAAAAATTCGGCTATTTACCGATTTTGTGTTATAACGATAGAAAAAAAGTTTCAAGACAAAAGTTACTTTTTAGCACTAGATCTATAATTTGGTAAAAAAAAATATTTTACAGTTCACGAGTTATAACACAAAAGCGGAAAATAATCGGATTTTCAGGGGTGAATTACACCCCTTTAGAGTGAATTGAACCGTCGGAACCGTCTGGAACCGTCGAAGCAAAAAGGGCTCTCGGACGCTGCATTCTACGCTTTTCACTTATTCTTCCACAAGGGACCAACTCCTGCCCGGTTGCGCCACCCTTCCGGCCAACACCCCGCATACGAATCGCGACATACGAACTTGTATCCATTCACGTGAGACGCCAGTTTAGTCAGACTCTGTTTCCCCATTCCGCCGACGCCGACAAGAAGACCGTTGCCCCTCTCCGACCGAAGAATCCTCGCGAGCCTGCAGGCGTGCTCTACGGCGTCCGTGAAGAAGATCATCCCCATCTCTTTCCCAACAGAGAACTGGTAGTCCTCTAAGTAGTCCTGCAGCATCGATTCAAAGAATGCAGCACCGCGATACACACGGTGCACACACCGGTGTACATTACTTCAGTGACTGACGGACCTGCAGAATCTCCTTAACCTTCGAGATATCCGTGAGCTCCCCGTAAATTCGCTGCTCCCTGGCTGCGCCGAAAGTCACGAAGTCACCGAACAGCAGAAGCGGCGGCTTCTCGATAATCGCGTCGTCGGGGAGTCGCAGTACTTCGACGGCAAACGTACTGGCGCAAATGGTGTTGAGGAGCCTGAAGAAGTAAGTCTTGTCCTCCAGGTTGATCAATCGGTCGTGGAACACTCGGAGGCACTCGTGGTAGAAGAGCCTGCAACACCCGACGTGTACTTCGATCTTGCGAAGTCCTCTTCAGGGTACCGCTTGCACAGGTTCCCTAGTACCTGTACATCTCCATAGGCTGCTTCACAACCGTGGCGTCCACTTGCATGATACCTTGTATGCACTTGGACAGGTCGCGCAGGTTGAAGATGTAGTGGCTCTTCTCTGGCGTGGGTAGAAGGTCCTCCGCGATCCTCTGGTACAGGTCCACGGTGGCGTTCACTATTCTGTGCCCTATCAGCTTCACAGACTCCACGAAGTCATCCAGGAAGCCAGTTATTATCGCCCTGTGAAAGTCGATTTATCATCATCCGCCAAATCTTAAGGGGGCATTAGGGGAGGTGCCGGTCTAAAAATTGATTTTTTTTATTTTTATTTCGTCTTTCGATTGTTCAACCTTTCAGGAATACGCGTTTAAAAGCCACTCGGCACTCATGTAAAACTTTAAACTCGTTTTTCTCGAAACGGTGTTCTCAAAACGGTGGAACCTGTATTTCCAAAAGTTATTATCCGATTCGACTGAAACTTTTTTTATTTTGAAGAATATACTTCTGGCTAGGGGGGAAATAAGACAAAATTACAAAAAATTGAAAATTTATAATTTTCAAAGGCGTGGAAAGGACGAACAGTATAGGGGAAAAGTGATTTCAAATTTCAAGTGTCGTTATTTTCTTAAAAAATATCATTTTTGCATTTTTTTCTGGTTTCCCCTCTAGCCAGAAGTATATTCTTTAAAATAAAAAAAGTTTCAGTCGAATCGGTTAACAATTTTTAGGGATACAGGTCCCACCAATTTTGATGAATTTTTTGACGCCTTGACTTTAACGACTCCCCAGTGCCGTCTGTAATGATTAATTATAAAACAAAAAATATATTTCTATAACTTAAGACATCCTTAATACAATGCAACAAGTCGCATTAAATTGTATACAGTAGTTTTCCTTTAATTAATTTCTAAAGATCACCTATTTTTATGGGTTCTAGACCGGAACAGCCCCTTAAAATTCTTCTTAAAATTGTTTTGTTTTTATATATAGAATCTATAGTGTAGTAGTTGAAGGATACTTGGTAAAAGTTATAAGACAAAATTCGTAACGATATAGATTCTACAACGATAGAAGCGACTCGATCTCCGAACGACCGCAGGGAATATAACAAAAAGAAATTATGAACCGATTCCAAAAATCTTAGTAGTATTTTGTTTGTAATTGAATCCACTATCGTATCAGTCGTGGATCATAAATTTTAGAGGACATGGTTTACCGTTATTAATCTTTTTGGCGTAAGATTACCCTTTTCCTCATTCTGGTGTTCAAACGTTGCCCCAAACAACATAAGAATATCTTTGGTATTTTAATTTCATAAAATTCTACGTCGAACTCTACTGTCTACCCTTTATGCCATTTTTTGTTGGAAAATGAAAAAAATTCACATCCTTGAAGAACGAATAAACAAAGCCCATAAAGTTTTTTTTACTGCAAATTGTATACTTTTCCAAAAAAAAAGATCTTGAAGATCACATACTTTCTGAGCGTTTTGATGAGAATGTCCCTTTAATTCTAATACCTAATAGGGTGACTCGGTGTAATATGCCACGTTGGGGAATATACCACTTTTCAATAATTTAAGTTTTGAAGAGTTTTGTATTTTTAATTTTATTATTAAACTATAAGAGCTACATACCTGTAATTATTGCCCAATAAGCGTAATTAATCATACTCTCCTATAGTTTTACCTTTTTCTACTCGAGCCTGCGAGAGATCCAAAATCAAGACGAATGTAGACGTTTGAAAATTAACCGTGGCATATTACACTTTAAGTGGCCCTAAGTGTTTACTGGAAAATTCCTTTCAAGGACAGCTCAGTCGGCGGCGGAATCAGCAGCATCGCGAAGTGTCTGACGAATCTCGGGGTCAGGGGATTCCTTCCCCCTCCTGGGGGAGCGCATGCCACCGCGAACACCACGTCCTCCACGTCCTTCCAGAATAACTTCTCTAGATCGTACATTCCATTGTAATCTAATATCTGCCTGTGGAATTCAACGGTCGCCCGTGGTATGATCGAACGATTGGTCCAGCGATAACTGTGTTTCGTTTCAATACCGGAGAAGCTCGATGGGTGGTTGGGAGCCATACGTGTCCAGTTTGGGCATGTTCACGTCGTCGACAAACACGCACACTCGTTTCCCAATAGGGGCGCCCAAGGCTGTCCTCCTCCTTCTCTCCAGCTTCAGCTCGAGAATCTCCTGCGTGCGCCCGCTGGTCGTCTGAGCGGAGAAGATCAGGGTGATGGGCACCCAGAGCTCTGTATCCTCCAGGTCGTTCAAAACTACTTTAGTTATCACCGACTTTCCGACACCTGCCAACCACAGGGGATACTTTGAATCACGGTTGCGCGTTGCTCAGGTAGGATCGACTACAGTAGTGTCTCGAAAGAAGCTGAGCGTTATCCCCTTCACTTATTCGGTTCTCCCGCGGCAAACATGGTGCAGTAAATTCTCGCTAGAGCGCGTTTCAACCACCGTTGCCAGGGAAATCCCTACCGAGGGAAATACTATGACGTCGCATTACCCCCACTACTACTCTACATCAGAGTCGGGCATTAATCGAATAAATCGTTATTCGAATGAATTGAAGTTACTCCAAAATGACGAATAAACTTTTATTCGAATGAAAATTTATTCTATTGGGTTAAAGTTATCGCGTCTTTTCGTGTTTTTGTATGTGACTTTAAACAAACAAAACTTTAAGTACAATAATTATCCAGCGTTTTAAGCACTACCACACAGAGATGGGCAAAATTCTTATTTAAATAAAAATTCGAATAACGGATAAAGGTTAAAAAAATTATTCGTCATGCGTCGAATAAAGCTAACTCGGGTTAACGAACGAATGACGAGTTGTTTTTTTTAACTTTTCGTAATTTTAGAAATATTATAAATAAGAATTTTGTCCATCTCTGCGGTATCACACTACCAGAAGAAGAATAAAGTCCCTCCGTTCTGAACATCCGAACAGTCACCTTTTTTCGAGACAAACCTGTAATTCTTTCGAGGAAAGGACGGGTTGCCATCAAAAGAGTTGGATAAAGACTGCTAACCAGTGGCGCCGGTGAAGAACACCGGTTTGTTAATTTCCACCATTTTTTTCATCATGTAGCCGAACCGTACGGTGTCCACTGTTGGGACGAGGATATCGAAGAATGGTACATCGCTGTCGTAAACGAACTCTGGCATGATGTCCATCCACATGTCCAATCGATGCTGCTGGACGTTCATATAGACGTCCCACAAATCTGTCGAGGGGATCCTGCGAGTAAACGAAGGCGGTTAATGAATTTAATTAACAGGATTATAGTTAAGCGAAGGGGTTGGGGCTCTACAATGCGTCCTCGTTGTCCTCGAACTGCTTCCTCACGAAAGCCTCGAAGATGGTTCGGGAGGAGTCTATGATGTTACCTCCAACCGCCCATAGATAAGCAAAAACAAAGGATTGTATCAGGAACGTTTTAATCCGTGCTCTGTCTGCGGTCCTCGCTATGGCTCCCGGCTGGTTTAAGATGCACTGTATGATCGCGCAGGCCATATTTGCCTTGCTGATATCGACCTGTCGGTATAAAACAAACGGTTGATTTGCTGCCTCTATTCAAGTTGATTAAAAGTACTATTGATTGTCCTTAATTAGTAGAGTGAATAAATTTTTATGCACCAACGAGATGCCTGCGATTTCCCTACACATCGCTGTACATCTCGCTTTGCTGTCTCTGATTCTGTGAATCGTATATGTATTGCTGCGAATTCGTCTTGCAGGATTTTACATTTTTTTTATAGTGACATTATAGTCCAGTGAAATTACACGCAAATATGGCCAATCCGCGGAATAATTCTCAGCAAGCTAAATTTTTCTTCATTTCGATGGTTCAAACAATATGTCAAAAGTCCATATCAGAAGTTTTTGCGAATATCCCGTTATCTGTCAATTTTAAGACAAAAATAGTTATAATAAAATTTGTAGCTTAGGAAATTCTGCATAAAAAAGATTGTTTGAGTTTTTTCGTAGGAGTCACCATTTTCGTGTATGACGGCTTGCAAAGTTTCAACCCTCATACTTGTGACAATCAAAACACAAAAGTACGAGGGGTGCAACTTTGTGAGCCGCCATACACGAAAATGGTTACTCCTACGAAAGAAATTCGTAGAACCTTTTTTGTACATAATTTTCTAAGCTACAAATGTCATACTAACTAATTTCGTCGTAAAACTGATCGATAACGAGATATTCCTGGAAATCTGCTTTTTTTCATCTTTGACCCTCTGTAAAATTTTTAGCGGCGGTCACATCGACGGGGACTTTTGATAGTATCGTTTAAAGCAACGAAATATTTAGCTTGCTGGGAATTTTTTCCGCAGACAGATCATAATTCCACTGGACTGTTATCTCTTTCAGAAATTCTGCATTCAAACTTTTGTAAGTCTAAATGACAGGTCCGTTTTTTCCTACACTTTCACGTCTTTTTTTGCCACAGGTTCTTATTTGCAGTGGCGCACCCAGAGGGGACGGGACAAGGGGCCCAAAGAAAAAGGAAAAAGGAGGTTAATGTAAAAAAAAAAACTGAATTTTATTCTTTAAATAAATTTGTATAATCACCTAATGAATTTTATTGAATTCATAATAAAAATATTTTTATCCGTTCAACTCGGCTCCCCCGAATTTAAATCCTGAGCGCACCACTGCTCATTTGTATGTACAACACTAATGGAGTTTTCCCGTTTATTTAAGTAAATAAATAAATAAAATGTCTATTTCTCCGTTGAGCAAAAGGTACAGGCTTCGACCTGGGAAATAGGGAACTCGCAATTCCTGCTACAGAAGACCAGCCCGTCTTCGAAGTACGTCTGAAAGAGTTCGATGATCAAGTCTCGATGCTCATCCTTCACGGTTGCCTCTGGGAGAGTTGTCACCCATGTACTCACGTACGGCATCCACTTTAATTCAGCAGGATCCACGTACACCATACCTTGAAAGAGGAAAAGAGAACTTCACCCTGATTTAAAAAGATTAATTTTATATTTCGCAATTTCGCTATTATTACGATTGCGGTGGATTATAAGGATTAGTATTTCCTACCACAACGACTGACAGTAGCGGGCGACGCCTGAGCAAGGTCCATGACCTCGAAAAGCATACGCATGTACGGGGTGAATTTAATTCTCTCCGAGTTTGCCAGACACAGCATTTTATTGTCGTCCAAGACGGTGTTCATGTTTTCTATCCATATAGCGTCCACTGGGCCATCGCACACGATCCACTGGTGGTCCTCTGTGGTAAACTAGAGGGGTGTTTCAAATACTGTTGCATCTCGAGCTCTCTGTCTCAGTGGTTCCCAAACAGTGGATCGCGACCGCAAAGGTGGCCACGAAATGGTTTTTAAGGGGTAGCCGCGGTTATTTTTAGGTGACGATTCTTAGCACTTATTTATTTTAATATGGTTTATGAAAAAAGTAAGAAACTGGTTATTCAGATGCGAGCACAACCATCCCACTAAATAATATAATTAAATATATTAAATATCTTGAAGTATATATATATATATATATATATATATATATATATATATATAGAAAACAAATTAAAAATAGGTATTTAAGAATATAATTCTAACTTAATAATACCTATTTTTAATTTGTTTTCTTTCCCTCATCAAATTTACCGTACCTTATATAGGGTGGTTGCAAGTTATTTGAATATTATAAAAAGGGGTCTCGACTCGAAGAAGTTTGGGAAACACTGCTCTATCTTGACTTTATTTCACATTTTCTTCTGTTTAAGAGTTTGCGCTTTGTATTATCACTAACAGAACAGGCATGGCGGACAGTCGATCCAATTAGTCCATCGTGCCACTCGTTGGTCATTATGTCCACCTGCCCGTATAGTTTGCCGATCGTCACTGCCTTTGGGTTGACTATGTACATGTGAACTGGTTGGTACATCAGACCAGGTACGCCCATCTTGTGGAGGCGGGTGTACGTCTTAGCGAGGGTCTGGAAAGACAGGGATCAAACTTACGCTCTTTTTATTTATTGCAACGAAAGAGATAGATTTTCTCAGTAACAACTACTTTTCATTTGCCAATTGTTAGGAGTGACAATCAGGGCCCTTATGCAAGTATTTAACAATCGACTTACTTCAAGAACCGTGGTCTTCCCAGCGCCAGTAGGGCCAACCAGCATCACCCCGTGCCTCACTTGCAAGCACTCGTGCAGCTGAATAGCCTTCTTCAAGGTACACTCTTTCGGCTGCAGATTTGCTTCTACCACTATCTAGGAGAAGCACATGTTCAGGGTTAGAACTACTCGTACAGCTGTGTCTGAGGTAATCCAAGCCTTAATTACCTGGACACCTGTTTCCTTCAAAATACCGTAGTCCTCCTCGGGGATCACGATGCCTGGGAAGAGGTCTCCCACGATACCCTCGAACAGTTCGGCGTCGTCGTGCAGGAACTTTGGCAGATTACTCTCGCGCAGAGCCCTGATCAAGACCACGTCTTCTGGTCTGTCAGGATTGTTCCGTTTCAGACTGCCCGCCATCACCAGCACGCTCTTTACAGCCCTTCAAGAACAACGAAGATGGATATGTGGTTCCTATATAAAGCAAAGCAGATGAAAGAGACCTCATTCCAAAATCGTAATGGTCTTGCTGAGAAAGCTGCTCGCTGCTCAGCGTGTACATCAACGTCATCTTTTGCGACAATGGCTTCGACGACGCGAATCCTTCCGAATACAAAGTGACTTCGGCGATGAGCTCTGCAAGGGAGAGTTAGGTAACTTAAATTGAGTTACAAGGGAAGTTATGCAACCGAAAAATAATTTAGAAAATTATGCAGCTTTGCGTGCAAGTAGAGCCGTTCATCTGTAACACAAACATATTTTTTGTTGGTGCCATAGTATGGTTTTAGGGGATGAATTCATCCCTAGAAAAAAATTCAGAAGTTCCTTTTTCGTGGAATATCACCAGAACGGTGAGGGATATCGAAAAGGAGTTTAAACAAAAGTTGCATCTTTTTTTATATCTACAAAACTGCAAGAAATAATTATCGAGAAATTTATATTTTTTAAGTTATCCCCGCCACCAATCCTCATTTCGATAATTATTTTTACGCAGTTTTCTAGATATAGAAAAGAGATGCAATTTTTCTTTGAACTTCTTTTGGATATCTCTCACCGTTCTCGAGATATTCCCCGAAAAATAAAACTCTTCGCTCCTAAAATAAAAAAATAGGTTTGCTTCGTGTGAATTGGGAGAATTCTGTCAACAAGCATACTGTAATCTGGAACCATCATAGCGAAGGGTCGGAATAGCGCCTTCAAGTTGTCTGGTAATTCGGTTCGACCGGCATAACCGGGATTCATGGTGATGAAAGTTGCGCAGGACATTACGAGCTTTATTATTCGTCCTTCGAACATGAACCTGGGGAAGAAAAAAGATGCTTGGATCTGGATATCCTTGAAACTATAACCCTCTAAGATCTCCGCGGCGGTGGGTATTTTTTTACCCAAGTTGCCGAGTGTAATAATAGTAAGGAAAACTTTTTACCAAGAAATGAAGATTTAAAAAAAAACTCTCTTGTTCTAATTGTGGAAAAAAGTTTGTAAAAAATAGTTGTTTTTCTTAGACCGGACGCTTTGAATTTCGACGGGACGCTTTGTGAACATGTTTCCCACATGAAATACTATCGATTAAGTCCCAAAACCAAAATCGATTTTTTAGACTGATTACACAAGTTTCCCCCTCAACTTGCAAAAGATTTTGAAGAATCCTCTTTTTTGCGTAGAAAGCGAGCTGTTTGCTTGGTTTGCTTTTGAAGGAAACCTTCGGGGACTCTTGGACGATACTTTCGATGCTTTATAGCAGTGATTCCCAACCTGTGGGTTGCAAAGTGTTTTCTGTGGAGTTGCCAGGGATTTCCTTTTCTTTGTTTTAATATTATTATGTTAGAATTATATTCTGAAAAACCTATTTTTAATGTGTATTATTTACCTTATATGGAGGAGGGGGGGTTGCAGAATAAGAAAAGATTATTTGAATATCATAAAAAGGGATCGCGGCTGAAAAAAAGGTTGGGAAACACTGCTTTCAAGAAAGTGTTGACGTGAAAGCACGCCGGGACCGTGCACAGGACGACGATGCCATTGAGCCTGTTAATAACCGTTGAAAAAATGAGAACGTACTCTCTGGCTCTGATAAGTTTCGCGTTCCTGATGGTAATCAATTGTTGGGCTATGACGGAGAGCACTTCGATGTCGATCCTGTTGAATTCGTCGAAGCAGCACCAGGCGCCGGAAGTCGCCAGTCCAGAGAAGAACCTACCCATCATCTGCGATCACAGAATCGCTCTGTTTTAATGCTGCTGAATTTTAATAACTTAGATTCTCCCAGAACTGAGACAAAGGGCGTTATCTTTTCCATACTCTGTAATCGAGTCCTTCCGAACAATTGAACACGACGCACTGGACGGCATTGGCTTTGGCCAGGTCCTTGGTGGTTTCCGTTTTCCCTGTTCCAGCAGGGCCAGCAGGAGCTCCGCCTATTTAGCAATTTTCAGGAGTAATATATACCGTGACAACCATCTGTCTCCAGTCTGACATCAGATTGGTAGCAGGGTCTGGGCTCTGGCATGAGAGCGCAGAGTCTGACGTCAGAACCGTAGCAGACGGCAGAATCTGCTGCCGATCTGACATCAGACACTGACATTGAGAGTTGATGGTTGAGGGTTGATGGTTGAGGGTTGATGGTTGAGAGTTGATGGTTGAGAGTTGATGGTTGATGGTTGAGGGTTGAGAGATGAGAGTTAAGAGTTGATGGTTGAGAGTTGAGAGTTGATAGTGGATGGTTGAGAGTTGCGAGTTGATGGTTGAGAGTTGAGAGTTGATGGTTGAGAGTTGATGGTTGAGAGTTGATGGTTGAGAGTTGAGAGTCGGTGGTTGATGGTTGAGAGTTGATAGTTGAGAGTTGAGGGTTGAGGGTTGATGGTTGATGGTTGAGGGTTGATGGTTGAGAGTTGATAGTGGATGGTTGAGAGTTGCGAGTTGATGGTTGAGAGTTGAGAGATGAGAGTTGATGGTTGAGAGTTGATGGTTGAGAGTTGATGGTTGAGAGTTGAGAGTGGGTGGTTGATGGTTGAGAGTTGATAGTTGAGAGTTGATAGTTGAGAGTTAAGGGTCGGGAGTCGAGGGTCGAGATTCGAGGGTCGAGGGTCGAGAATCGAGACTGTTTAGAGGATTCCCTTGTCCCCCGAGCATCGCCCTTATACCGAGACAATACTGAACCTGGTACCATCTTCACTATTTGCCATTTTTACCTAAGTCCAACTGGAGAGCTCCCATAAGACACAAGTAACACCTGTCAGTGAGGGGCGTTATAACAAGTCTCTTCTGCGCACCTAGGTACTCGTAGCCGTAAAGATACTGGGAGTTGCTCATCCGCGACACACAATTGTCAAGCTCTTCGTCCCAGTAATAGCGTAGAGCCTTTACCCATTCGAAATTCGTGCTGAAGCACAAAAGTGTCTCAAAGAGAACGACGAAATGTATCGTCCATTTCCAAAGAAACTTTCTCGGGCACCTTCCTTTAGACTTGGCAATTTCAATATCTCTCACCTAGTCTTTACTTGGTTTTCAACCAGAGCCGTAACGATGTCCCTCGCGTGAACATCTATCGTGATCACATTGGTTAAAACGTCCCGTATCAACGTCGGCAAGTCACCCCTCACCATCGCCGCCCACTCGGCTAAATTCTACAGAATTGAAGCCTCAAAAACCGACCTATACACATATCCCTGCAAATGACAGTAAAAGAAATCGAGCGTACCGTGAAAGATTTCACCTCGAACGCCTTCATCTCCTCAAGCACGTTACCAGGGCTTTCCAAAACGGCATGTACGTCTCGAGCCCAGAATATTTGGAAGACAGTGAGGATTACCTGGAATGGATGAGGAGTGGTGTATTACTAACTTTATTACTAATACACGAAGACACATTTATTCCAGGCAAGGTGCTCTAAACAGGAAGTCTCTACAGTCTGTAACCTGAGAAGGATGCATAGCTAGAAACGTTTCGCGTCCTTTCGCCTGCAGGTCGTTAATCCCCTCCTTCATCCTTCTCCTCAAGGTGGAGAACATCGCATCCTCGACTCGACCTAGCCAGTCTTCGACGTTGCCTCTGGCCTTCAAGCCTTTCCCAAGAGCAACCACCTCGCCTTCCGGTGAAACCATCGCGACTATGTCAGTCGTCAACACAGTCTCTACCACTTCGCCGGATTCGTCCCCCTTCGTTGAGGTGGCGAATTCCAGTCGGTGTATCGCGTCGAAGCATTTCTGCAGGTGCCTCTGCACGGCATGTGGGTTCTTCGTCTGTTTCAGGGCGATCGGTAGGTATTATAGAGTTGTCCCTTTCCAGCGGATCCCGTGCCAACGCGAGTGGACGGACGAGACACTTTGGCGTCCCCTCTTTTAATTGATACCTGAGCTAAGATTTCCAGAAGTTCGTCGTTGGACAAGAAGTAGAACCGCGGGAATGCTACTCGCTTCACCTCGAGATAAGCTTCCAAGCACTTCATCACCTCGTCCAGTCTGTTGTTGTTCTCATGGAGCAGCTCCAGCAAGCCTGGCTGAACACAGGCAGCAATGGCCAAGGGCGACTGAAAATTATGTGGTGAAGTGATGAGTGAATAGCGCGAAGAATAGTTTTCTTTTATCGAATGCTTCTGGGCAGGGAAGATGGAAAGTTTATAAGTAATTGCTGACCGAAGCACAGCAAGAATTAATTAATTATTATTAACTAGCAAGCTACCCCCGCGCTTTGCTTCGGGCCTAAAGAATATTAAGGACTCCATGAAAACACATTTCACCCCTTTTTACCCCCTTCGGGTTGGAATTTAAAAAAACCTCTTCTCATTGAGCGCCTACGTCACAACAGGAAATATACCCTCCGAATATCATGCTTCTAGGGTCAGCAGTTTGGGCTAGACAGTGACACGACGATTATAAACGTATAGATTCCTTCGATTCAACTACTCTCTAGAAACCCTGAAATAATTAACTCAAACACCCTTCCTTCTAAGCAATTGAAGATTGCTGCAGAAAGAAAACAGCTCGAAATTTTCAAAGTTCACTCTGCGATAGAGAAAATCTTCTGCTAAGTAGCAGCGCTAAATGCTGTGTCAATATGACGATTTTAAGTGTCTAATTAATTCTGTTCTAATTAACTTTCCAAAAGTTAAATTCAAAGCTGCCTCCTTCTAGCTGCAAAAGTCTTCAATTCAATCTTAATTCAGGAAAGCTCCTTCGATCCCACAATATAGGGAAACTCTGCATCGCATACCTTGTGAGTCCTCCTCATGAGGTCCTTCCAAAACTTATCAACCTCGATGAACAGCTTCGCCTCCTGTGGAAGCTGTCGCTGTATGTCTGGTGCTGAGAATATCGCCTCGAGGTACAGCCACTGTTGTTGCAAGTATTGCCACGCTTCCTAAAACAAACGCGAGACAATGTTGCAGAGCACTGCTCTACATACCCCGAAGGTTTCATAATTTGGTTTGAGTGCCCGGCTTGGAGATCTTCCCCCGTAAATAGATAAATGCAACGCCTGAAAGATATCTGCCCTCCCCGGTTAAACTGTCCTATCTAGCATTTTTTCATTTTTCAAGATATGTTGAAATATTTGAAGTTCCACGCGTCTTTTACCTTGTACGTAAAGTTAGAAAACTCTACGTGCTTCGTAAAGATTTATAAACAGTATAATGTATTTAACCTAACTTATTTCCAAATGGTTATAATATCCTATCTAAAACAATTAATCAATTGGTACGGTAATATTACATCACCTACCGGTACACCTATTACAAAAAATTATATCAGGTGTTACGAAATAATGACATGTTTTAAGTTAAATGAAGGAAAATAAGGACGGTACAAAGTAAATGATAAAACTTCAGTTGTCTCGGTTGTTTCAAAATGTTAGATAGGACATTTTAACCAAAGAGGGCAGATATGCGCACCAAGGTGACCGTGAACAGGTCCAGCTTCTCGATCCACTGCACGACTACAGGTCGAATGGGCCCAACGTGGCGGGACGCGATGATGGTCTGCAGGTTGATGTTACTGTCGTCCATGGCTGTCTGAATGTCCTCCAAACTGCCGAGGATAAAAACGTCCTTCCCTTCTTTGTGGTGCACCACGATGAATTCCAGCCCCAGCCAGGTGTCCAGGACTTTACGCAGCATGTTCTCCAAATTAGCCTCGGAGCTGGCCGCAGCGGCCACTTCCATAAGTTCGTCTGGCTTCAGGAAGGCGCCTAGGCTCTCCATCGCCGGCCACGTTTTCATTTCCTTGGGCTTGAACGCGTAGCCCAGTATGTCTTCGATCATCTTCCAGTGTCTCTCCTTGAAGTTCGGGTTCCTCAGGTAGCCCAGGACAGGCAGCTTGTTCCTTATCAACTCGGCGTTCTCCTTCAGACCCGGCAGGATGTTGTTCGGCGGCAGGCCGCGCTCCAGCTGGATGATGTTCTTCATGGTGTTCATCGTGAACGTGGTGATCTCCTCGACGTCCAGGGTGTCGAAGTCCACGGTGTACCATTCGTGCACCGTCTGCTCCCAGGTGGTCAGAGTCTCCCAGAGCAGAGTGCGGAGTCTCAGCTCGTTCGCCACTTGGTCCATGATGTCGAACCTCGTCTGCTCCAGCTTCCAGGTCAGAGCAAAGTACGTGCTTCAGTTTATGATCAGCTTGCGCTTCGTGGAAGCTTCGCCAAGTGCTGTCTGTTGACTGGGTACCTTAAATGTCCTTTGATGGGCACGGTACTCCTCAGCGGTAGCTGCGCACACGGCTACTCGTTTATCCAGCTCATTCAGGGTCCTGAGACAGGCGTCGACGTTGCTCTCGTAGTCCAGTAGCCAAGGTTGCTGTGAGAAACCGCGAGGTTGTAAGGAGATTCGATAGGCGGCTCTGTCTACGCACCGTTGTTTCCTCGTGGATCTCCGATATCTTCTCATTTAACGCTGTGATGTCCTTTTGAAGCTGGGCGTTGAATCTGTTTATTAACTTCTTCCGCTGCTCCAGGCAATGGTCCACTGCCAATCGTAGGCTGGTGAAATGGGACCCGATACCCTATTTCGAAAACAATGCTAACTGGAAGTTCTGCCGAAGTAACTCGTGCGGGATGTATTAGGTTGGTTGGTTACCAAATAATTCGCCATGTCGACTGTCGGTATTGGGAAACCGAACTCTTCCATCGTGTCGTACAATTCTTTCACGTAATCCAGCTGAGCCTCCTTCTGGTCCACGTTCTCGCGGGCTCTGTCGACGAACTGTATGTACGCCACGTATTCGTCCGTTGTCACCGGTCCAGATTGCAGGTAATTTATAGCGTCGATAGCTTCCGCTAACAGAACGTCCACTCTGCTTTTCCCCAGACTGTCAAAACACGGGTGGTGTTTACGTAGGGAAGGGGAATTGGGGGGGAAGTGGAAGCAGCGGGAGTGGTTGCAACGAGGACGTTCTTAAGAGTTTCTAGTACCGGGAGCTAAAATTATTTTAGAAATGAAAGAGTAACGCAACGTGTGGGTATAAGAAATGGGGAAGAGTTAATAGAAAGATCATGGCTGCTAGAGATTTAAAAAAGACTAACAAGGGACATCGCCCAACTGTAGATTATAGTTCTCGAAAAAATATTTGACACGTATTTTTTTATCGGCAAACGTCCGTATCTATGGGGTGAAGTGAGTTCTCAAAGTTAGGGGTGGAAGACACGTTTGCCCCCAATATCTTGGAAAGTAGGGGAGACTGGGGCCAGTTGATACGCTTTCCAGTTTTCAATTTTTTTCATTTTTGTTTGAATTGATTACTTGATAACCAATTTGCTAAAATATACTTTGGTCCTTCCTCTTTAATATGTTGTAAATGAAAAGTTGAGAAAATACATGCAAAATGAATGAAAAAATGTTATTTGGACGAAGGCAAAGTGTATCTATTTACCCCACTGCGGGGCTAGTTGATACGATATTCTGTTTTCAATTTTTTTCATTTTTTATTTGAAGTAATTCCTTAATAACAAGTATGCCGAAATATACTTTGGTCCTTCCTCTTTAATATATAGTAAGGGAAAATTTGAGAAAATACATACAAACTGAATGAAAAAATGTTATTTGGACGAAGGCAAAGTGTATCTATTTACCCCACTGCGGGGCTAGTTGATGCGTTATTCCATTTTCAATTTTTTCAGTTTGTATTTGAATTAATTACATAATAACAAATATGCCAAAGTATACTTTGGTCCTTCCTCTTTAATATAGAGTAAGCGGACACTTGAGAAAATACATACAAAATAAATGAAAAAATGTTATTTGGACGAAGGCAAAGTGTATCTATTTACCCCACTGCGGGGCTAGTTGATACGATATTCTGTTTTCAATTTTTTTCATTTTTTATTTGAAGTAATTCCTTAATAACAAATATGCCGAAATATACTTTGGTCCTTCCTCTTTAATATATAGTAAATGAAAACTTGAGAGAATACATGTAAAATGAATGAAAAAATATTATTTTGTCGATCAATTTAGATGTATCAAAACTATTTAATTTTTCTCTATATAAACGAAAACAGTTAAAAAACGATTGTTAACGTCAATGTACACACTCTCGTGCCCTGGATCGTAGGAAAGAATTGGACAACAATCTTCAAATATCTGGCTCGAATGGAGCTACATATATACGGTGTCGAGATAATTAATTAATTAATTAATTCGTCTGTATCAACTAGCCCCAGTCTCCCCTATCCACTACAGAGAAAAATCTTTTAGACGAAAATGATGTATTTTTTTATAACAAATTCAGTCACGTAATTGGATTTAGTGAAGAATTATTACTGTTTAGTATATTGTTTAAACAAAGTGACCATTACGAGTCTGATTAGGTGGCTGAATTTGTTATAAAAAATACATCATTTTCGTCTAAAATATTTTCCCTATAGTGCATAGTATCGGAGATATTTAGGCAAACGTGTTTTTCACCCGAACTTTGAGGGCTGACTTCATCCCCTAGATACGAACGAAAAATATTTGTTCGAGATCTAGAATCCACCTCATCAAAATCGGCTTGTAACAATTGGGTGGTGTCCTTTGGAAGAATAAGAAGGCAGTAGAAGAAATTATCACTATGAAAATTATGACTATAAGCGAAGTAAGATAAATTTAGTGAATCAAGGAGCCAATCCATGTCTGTGGGGAGTTCAAGAAGAGCCAACGTCAGAATTCACAATTTTGCAAAAACTTTATCTTAACTTCAGCTTCGTTTGACATTGACCCCTGTTGAACTAATTGGCAGATATTTCTATCAAGCTATTTACCCCGGCATAACTGCTTCAATCACTCCAATCTTTCCTCTAGGAGCGATCTCGGCAGCAGTCTTGAATCGCTCGAGTTGAACGAGGAATATACCAAGTGGCTGAAAATTGTACACTTTATCGATCAGATCCAGCTCCCGCCTGTAACGAGTGCTCCACTCGCGGAACAGTTTCAGGTCCCGATTGTCGCGTATGATATTCTCGTCGAACATGAGGTCTTCGTAATAGAATTGCCGGATCTCTTCGAAACGCCGAACGTAACGCGCGGCAGCGTTGAAGTTCTTGTTCAGAACCTCCTGCAACTCTTCCTTCAGAGCCTCTAGCAACGAGTCTTGCCTGAGTACTTGCTGGATCTCCGGAGGGTTGCCAGAGATGCGATCTTCTATTTTATGATTGATCATAGGCCTGGAATAAGTGTACAGAAAATGGCATTACTCTTAACAAGTGCAGCGTGAAAGAAACGTGCAGCTGCTTTGGTACCTGGTGAAGGAGTGGAAGAAGGGATCGGAGAGCAGAGGTTTAATCACAAACAGATTCTCCTCCCACATGATTTGGATGGTTTTTAAGATGAAGCGGAGAATATCCACGGTCGGGTCCAGGACGATATCCGCGGATTGCAGGATCACCAAGTCTACGATGAAGTATGGCGACTGGAAAGTTCGATGTTATTTAAGAAATGGTGGCAATTGGGGATGTTATGGATGTACTAATATTGTAATTATTCGTGATGTCACGTCCTGGGTGGCGGAGGTTCGGACTGTGACAATGTGGGATCGTAAGGGAATGTTAGGCGCGAAGGCGAGCTTCGTAGCACTGAGGGTGAGTAGGATTTCAGGCGCGAAAGCGAGAGCTTCGTAGCACTGAGGGTGAGTTGGATTTCAGGCGCGAAGGCGAGCTTCGTAGCACTGAGGGTGAGTTGGATTTCAGGCGCGAAAGCGAGAGCTTCGTAGCACTGAGGGTGAGTAGGATTTCAGGCGCGAAAGCGAGAGCTTCGTAGCACTGAGGGTGAGTTGGATTTCAGGCGCGAAGGCGAGCTTCGTAGCTCTGAGCGACCAGGGAAGGTTTAGACAGTTTTCGTGCGTTTAGGGATTTTAGTGGAGTTGTGGAGTAGTTTATGGGGGAGACTTTAATTTATACGGCGCGAAAAATAGTGGGACGTCACATGAATATCAGTAAAATTCGATTTTGAGATTTGAATAATACGAATATTCTCAGTATTCGAATACCAGTAGAATTCGAATTTGAATTGAAATACCAACAGAATTTGAATTTGTGATTCGAATATCAGCAGAATTCGAAATTGGGATTCGAATACCAGCAGAATTCGAATTTGAGATTCGAATACCGGTAGAATTCGAATTTCAGATTCGAATACCAGTAGAATTCGAATTTGAGAATGAAATACCAGCAGAATTCGAATTTGAATATGCTAAATATTCGAAAGCTAGTAAAATTCGAATTTGAAATTCAAGTACCAGTAGAATTCGAATTTCAGATTCGAATACCAGTATAATTCGAATTTGAGAATGAAATACCAGCAGAATTCGAATTTGAATGTGCTAAGTATTCGAATACCAGTAAAATTCGAATTTGAAATTCAAGTACCTCTAGAAATCAAATTTCCGATTCGAATACCAGCAGAATTCGAATTTGAATGTGCTAAGTATTCGAAAGCCAGTAAAATTCGAATTTCAGATTCGAATACCAGTAGAATTAGAATTTGAAAATGAAATACCAGCAGAATTCGAATTTGAATGTGCTAAGTATTCGAATACCAGTAAATTTCGAATTTGAAATTCAAATACCAGTAGAATTCGAATTTCAGATTCGAATACCAGTAGATTTCGAATTTCAAATTGAAATACCAGCAGAATGCGAATTTGAGATTTGAATAATTCGTATGATTCGAATCATTCGGATAAATTATTTGTGCCGAAATTATTCAAAATCATTCGACTATTCGAATAGTTCTAATGACAATCCTGGTGTTGCTAATATCTTCTTCAAATACAGGCAATGTCTAATAACTACCATGTTTCGAAAGCGCAGGAATTTAATAAGATAAAATTTCATAAATTAGAACAATGTACCTATATACCTGAATTCGATGCGACGCTGGCCGATTTTCTTTCAAAGGAACATCGATTATATCGTTGTCTAACGATTCATCGTCTGGTAAGAATTCTGTGTGGATCTTCAAAGCCTTCAGGATCGCCGTATAAGTGTTTAATATAAGCCCGTGCATCATGTTCGTTTGCATATAATCAATCAGGTGAATGAAGCTGGATATTCAAACGACTGGTCGTCATTTATGAATGACTCCTATTACTTGTATATTCATACCCCTATTTGCATACGTACCAAGACAGTCTGTAACACTTCTCCCTTTTCCGTGCTTGCTCGATGTAACTCATTTTCAGAATACCGTCCTTGGGCATCTTAAATTTAACAGCGCTGAACTCGCCTGGGGAACCACGAAACTGCTACTACTACCATTTTTATTATCACTACTTCTTCGATTAACGTTAGATGCAACAATGCAATGTTATATCGTGGATTTACTGGTAAAACACAACAAGACAAGATGTATAATTTTTCAAAAAAGTTGAAGTTAAATTTTTTCTCCAAAATAAAAAATTTCGTAGCTCAAATTAGTAATATATATAAAAATTCTATAATCCTTTGTTATCACTGAGTGTGTATTTTCATTATGCGAAGAGATAATTTTCATGTGTTTTCAGCATAAAATAAAAAGGGGCATTTTTTAACTAACTAGAATTCCTTTAAATTTAATTATATTTCATTATTTAAATAGTTTAACAAAAATTTTTATTTGTTTAGTGTGTTTCAGCCGCACACCCACGATATATAATAAAGAAAGAAAATCGCAGAGCAGCTAATTCAACGGTAGAAAGAATGGTTTCTCATAAAATGGCACAGTACCAAGTTTTCCATAGGCAGTTTGCTCCACCGTTATATTTGAATCGTCTGGCGTGTATCCAGCACTCAGCAGCGCACCCAAACAGGCATTATTAACAATATCTAACGCCAATCTCCTAAACTCATCTAACTTATCTCTAATTAATTCCAGTTGCGCGAACTGCAAGAGAGAGAATTTCGGATTAATCGTGGTAATCGCAGTAAACATAGTTTCTCAGAACGAGGATCGGTTTGAGTTTCACCTGGCGTTCTACGAAATAAAAGGGTAACAGCTTCTCGGTCACTGCACCGTCGAAGAAGCTCGAATCGAGGAAGATCGAGCACATCGACTTGATCTTCAGCAAAGACTTGCTGAGGATAGGATCGGATATAAAGAGATTATCTTGCAAGATATTTCTCGCCTCGATGAACTTCCTGCAAGAGACAGATTTCCTCCAAACGTAGAAGGCTTTCCACCTCCGGAACACGACGAACGATCTTATCTGATGTCAGAGCAAATGCAAAAGGAGAAGTTGTAACTGCGGAAGAGTCGAGGGTTCCCCGGAACCTAGCCCCGCGCTTTAAATGGCTCCGTGGTAGGCATAATTAATTTAAAGCTCATCGTAAATTATGCGGGGCCCTGTGCATAGATATTTAATATTCTAAAATTTCTTCAAAAGGCCCCGTGGGCCTTGAAAAGCTCATCGTAAATTTTTTCGGGGCCCTATGCATAGATATTTATTATTATAAAATTCTTCAAAAGGCCCCGTGGGCCTTGAAAAGCTCATTGTAAATTTTTTCGGGGCCCTATGCATAGATATTTATTATTATAAAATTCTTCAAAAGGCCCCGTGGGCCTTGAAAAGCTCATCGTAAATTTTTTCGGGGCCCTATGCATAGATATTTATTATTATAAAATTCTTCAAAAGGCCCCGTGGGCCTTGAAAAGCTCATCGTAAATTTTTTCGGGGCCCTATGCATAGATATTTATTATCCTAAAATTTCTTCAAAAGGCCCCGTGGGCCTCATAAAGCTCATGGTAAATTTTTTCGGGGCCCTATGCATAGATATTTATTATTATAAAATTCTTGAAAAGGCCCCGCGGTCAGCAAGAACCTCGTCGTAAATTTTGCGGCACACTATCCATAGATATTTATTATTATAAAATTAAGAAGTGCAAATATAAATGCTTTTTCTTTGTCCTCGCACAATTTTGGAACCCGGCCCCGCAAAAGTTCACGCCGGCCCTGGGGGCACAGCTTCTGTACCTTTAATAATTTTAGGTAAAATATATATTCCCTTTCCCACTGTTCGATAGGGGTGAAATTCATTTCGTCCGGGGTGTACTGGGTGACGCCACTGGCGCTGATCGTCATGTAAATGTGGCCGACATCTTTGTAATGGACAACCCTGAAAAGGACGGTAGCATTGAGTCTCGGTCTTCGCGAAATCAGAGGGAAGAGGAGAGGTATTTACTTCAGGGCGTAGGGGGTGAAATACTTGGAAGATTGTTCTACCGCGTAGACCATGTAAAAAAATCCGACCTTAGGATCGTCACGAATTTTTTGCATCAGCTCCAACTGATCGACTAAGGGAGGTGCGTCGGATTCACGGCGCTTTTTGGGCCGGACGTATGCTGCCCATGAAAGAAAGGCACGATGAGTGACAGTAATCAACCCTGCTACGAGCTTCAGTTCAGCTGTACATTTTAACACGATGCCAAGGAACGAGAAACGCACATGTTACGTTACTTGTATTTTTCTCAAAGTTAAATAGTAATAGCGTTGAAGAAACGAAAACGCGATTGGGTCAAAAGAGACCCGAGGAACGTAATAGTTAAGGGGGCATACCAGTTTCAACCCTCGGAAAATGTGTACATTTTGTGGATTTTTTTGCAAGTCAACGGCTCGATGAATATTTCCTGTTCTTTTACTATATTTACATAGTATCATGAACTACTTAAGAAAAAAGTTTCAGCTAAAAAACTATTGTTTTTCGGAAGTTATGCATGCATATCCGAAAGTCTCTCGATTTTAGACAGCTAAACGGTGGGCCTGATAGCAGCTGTATGTCGTGTCTGAAATAAAAAACAACATAACTTCGGAAAAACAATAGTTTTGTAACTGAAACTTTTTTTTTAAGTAGTTTACAATACTATGTAAAGATAGTAAAAAAACGGGAAATCTTCGTCAAGCCGTTGACTCGTAAAAAAATCCGCAAAATGTACACATTTTCCGAGGGTTCAAACGGGTATACCCCCTTAAGCGGGGTAAATTCAGCGATTTTCAGGAATTTATTGCGAAGACATGAAACAGAATGGAATAAAACTTTTTTCTATTGATTAAACTACATTTCCACAATAACCGAAAAATATAAAAGTAATCAAATTATCGCTGCTATCGCAAATTTGCAGCACCGGCGCGCGAGTCCCTACGAACCTGATCATGTATCTCCATTTCTGCCGAACACTGCGTAACGAAAAAATTAATTTTTATTGTTTGAATGTGAATTAAAATACCCCGAAAGTTTGGAAACGCTCCGCTTAACAGTGTCTTAGAAAAAAATTCCCAAAAATCACCTTATTCTTAGTAAGGTCCCCCCCTTAATAATCGAAAGTTGGTCAATACTTGACAGAATTGTCGATGCGCTGACAATCATAAGAAAAATATAAAAGTAAAAATGCGAGAGTAGTACTTGTCACTGGTACCGCAGCATCTTTCTTCGTTGGCACCCGATCCTCCCCCGTTTTCGGCAGGGGAATATACGGCTTACATACCTGCTGCCTTATCCATTCTTGTTGCTTGCTAAATCCAGTCTACGAAAGTAGTTTCTTTACATTCTGCTTCGATAAAGTTCGATTGAGGGAAATGTAAAAATGTCCGTACCAGTGGCTCCTGAATTTCGGGCTTGTACTCGATTTTCTCGAGTAACTTCTTGTGCGGTATATAGAAGGGTATTTCATCTTTCCCTCTGTAGCAAAGTTGATAAATATGCATCGGGGTACGCGTAAAATTTTCGAGTAATTTTCAGCTTCAGTCGAGGCAAGTGAAATATAATATAAATTAACGAAACTTATGTTGAACGCGAACGAAACTTTTGTATCGTAAACGTTTATAAACGAAACAATGCGGCGTACGTTTGAAGATGCGTTTGGAAATTACTTTTGGCGACTGGGTGTCGGTTTGCGACACACTCTGGACGCGAAATTATGCAGTGGAGCCACGCGAGGCGGGGTAAACGATTTCGAAATATTTTCCGAGCTTCCAGAACCGGGAATTTCCTCGAAGCTTTCCTCGCTCAGTTTGTGTTTTCTGCCCTTCTCCATTTTTCTTCGTTCTCCGTGGAAAATCACTTATCTTCTACGGTGAACGTGAGCCGTTCCACATCTCCACTTATACTGACTCCACGCGAATCGATTAAACAAACGAAACTCCTGTTTGCCAGAGATGCGGCAATTTTCAGTAGCTTATTAAATGTATGCTTGAAATGTTAGGAGGAATAACAGAAGGAAGAGAATTTTAGGTATATAGTGTTCAACTATGAATAAATAATCCGTAACAACTTTAAGTAGATTGTAAATAACACCAAGTAGACTATAAGTAAATCTAAGGAAGCTAGAAACGTACCCTTATGTACAAACATAAAGATTATGATGGGCGATACGTCTTATCATAATAATATAAATAATAAATGTATGCTCCGTTTGCAGCAAACGTGGAACATTTCGATTTAAAGAAAGGTGGGCGAAAGTTTTTATCAATAATAGCATTGTAATAAAATATTCTGTACGTTTTAACGATCTAGGAACATGTTCCAAGTATCTTTCTTATTTAAATACTATTTTACTGTAATAGTTGCATATGATGTTGTCAGTGGCGGATTTAAGAAAAAAGGCCCAGGTGGCAAACTTCCGAGGGGCCCATTTTTGGGGGAAGATGAAGGGGTAGTTTACTAGAAACGAGCCAAGTGTGGTAGTACAGAAAGAAATATAGTGTTTGGATAATCTAATCATAATTTTGTTTCAGTCATAGGGCCCTGCGGGGCCTTCTGTGCAGGGACTTAGGTGGCAACTGCTCCTCAGCCGCCCTCTTAAATCCGCCACTGGATGTTGTAATTCAAAGATTATCAAACACCACCTTATAACTTATCCACGGCCGAATTAAAATTTGTGGGGCCCAGGGCTATCGAACCTCCGAGGGCCCATTGATTGAAAAGCAAATGGGAAGGGGTGTGAAATTTTTTGTAATAAAACAGAATAAAATACGTAGAATCGTGAAGAATTGAAATTCATTCCAAATAAAATTTAATAACACTTAATCGTAACGGAAAATAATGATTTACAAATAAATAATATTAAAAGATATTGTGAAATAATTTTTTAGTGCGAGTGCTAATTATTTCAAGAGGAAAGCAGTAAACAAAATTTCCTTCAATTATTTTTTTTACATAACTAGAATGCTTAGAACGAGGCCCGTGGGAAGTGGGGTCCATTACTGCAACCTTTATTTTATTTATTTATTTATTTAACGCATATACAGTATTTCTCTCTTATATTACAATTTTATGGTACAAAGGAAGTAAGGGGCTCATGTTCTCACTAGTGCATACATACAGAGTGTCCCGTAACTGGTGGGGTGATTCTACATGAATAGATAAGTCGACAATATAGAATAAAGTTTCCTGATGTCGCGCTCCATTTTCGAGAAAATTGACTTCGAATTTCAGCCGAGTGCACCGAAGTACAGTTTTAGGCGCCCGATGGGCACGGATGCTCGGCTAAAATTCGTAGTCAATTCTCTCGAAAAAAAGCGGCTTATGTCAAAATTTTATTCTACACTTCTGATTATTTTTTCATGTGCAGTCACCCCCTCGTACCACCAGTTACGGGACACCCTGCACATTCGATCCTCTACCGACCGCAGAGTACTACTATTAATAATAAATACAGAAAGAGAGGACGATAGGTGTGGAAAAGGGTTAAAAGCAGCAGAATTTATTTATACTTGAAGAGCAGCTGCGAGGCGGGGAACGTAAACAAGGTCAACAGCTGACTCGATTGTGCACTGGAGCCACCGAGACGTATCTCTCGAAAAGTTATATTTTTAGATCCGTAAAGCCTGCATTAAAGTAATTCACAATATTAGTAACATTAATGCCACGACACCCTCTGCTTCTACTTTATTAATAATAATAATAATAATAATAACAATAACAATAATAATAATGAAAATAATAATAATAATAATAATAACAATAACAATAACAATAATAATAATGAAAATAATAATAATAATAATAATAATAATAATAATAATAATAATATATTTATTTACGGGACAATCTCTGGAAAAAAAGTCTGCGGACGTCCCTGATACCCACACAAGTCCACCTAAATATAAGTTTTCAATCATACAGTAATGCGCGAAATCGTTATCGATAAATAACAATTACCCTGTTTACTGTAATCATGATATACCTAATGCATTATTTCGCGATGCGCGCAATAAGAACACCAGATTCTCGTAGACCGTTATCTGTAGAGATAAAGTCTATATTAGCTCATTATGTATACATAAAGTAAACTTTCCAAGCACCTGTAACCAATTTATTATCATTCCGATCAAGTTTAGGGTTCGTTATCAACCTCGTTCCAAATTCCCCTAGTATCAAAATATTTCATTCCCGCGCCTAAACACTGCACGCGAAACGCACCCGCATTCGCCATCAACAACGACGCGCAACAATTTTATTCACTCGAGTGTGCATATTATCAAACTTGCGAAGAGGTGTCCAGTGACGTAGCAAGCGAATGGTGTGCCACGCGACGAGCACCAATTGTTCGGGAGCAACACGTTCGACCTCGCCGCCAGTTTATTACGCCACTGCAAGCTACGGGCCTCTGTTCCACTCTGTTCGCATATCCGCAGAAGCCTCTGTTGCGTGTACACTTAATTCGCAAATAAAGAAGCTGGAAATCAAAGTACGTTATCGTCGCGCGAAAGAATCACAAGTGTTTGTTGTTAAAGTGAATCCACGTTATCATCTCTAGCGGAGACGTATGCGGCTGATAAATACGCCCATCTACAATCCGCATAGTTACAGGTTATAGCGTACACCTAACCAGTCGAACTACAGATGCGCGACGAGTCGCACGCGGATTGGTGACTGGCGCGCTCCTCGCAATATGTTGCGTTTTATCGTCGATACAGTGCTTTCCACCTGAGTTTCGGTCCCACGTCTCTCCGCCGAGGTATGATTCCACGTTCTGTGCTCCAGCCGACGCTCGCAATCCATTCCCATCGCTCTGTACCCTAGATTTCCGCGGAGCAGCGAATTAATTAATCACCCGTCGGCGCTCCTGTCGGTGATGCGTATTTTCGCTCGCGCTGTACGCCCGTAAAGTGCACGTTAATGGGCTATCTTCCTCGTCCCACGTGAATGTTGGTGCATGTTTGTTGGTCCGCTGGTGCGTGTCTCAAAGGCTAAATCGAGATTGATTTCTCTTTACAAGGGTAGCTCTACTGGCTTGCCAATCTTTTCTTGAAAAACGATAGGTGACTCTACTGTTCTGCAGATTGCGATAAAACCTCTTTGAGTGACGCTTGTGCGAAGGCAGTGTTCGTTAACTAGGACCGATTTACGCCTTTCTCGGCAATCGGTGGTAAAATAAACACGAGCGTCGTATTTTGCTCGATGGTGTCTGGTTCGAAAGAAATTTAAGTAGGCAGTTTCCGTTTTTGTGTTATGATTTTGTGATCACTTGCGTCTTATTGCGTCAGGTGGCATCGATACGTCCCACTTCTGAGAAGTAACTCTCAATTGCTTCGTAAATCTAGTTAGCGTTCCCGATCTGTACGTTTCTCATATTTGTCGTTGCGTGCACGTATGTACGCTCACCGCACACCATTTCGTTGATACGCTGTGTACCGTAAATCTGTTTTACCTCGCGTATAAATTAAGGGCACTAAGAAACGAGCAGGGCGGCCATTAATTTGAAAATAATTACCGACAGTCGATCATTTAATGTGCATCAATGATTACCATTGATTTATTTCCCGCGTAAACCTGCAGCATTTTACACTTGCACGTATCGATGCGAAACTTAACGCTGTCCCGCCGGTTTCATGCGCAACCTGCTCTTAAATTTTGATTACACGGTGCCGTCAATCCTGAATATGATTACAACTGTGATTGATGTTAGTCACGCACACGATCTTTTCCTCGTTCGTGGAACATTCCTCTGTCAAAAGCGTGCTCTGTTTTATTAATTCACTTCTGCCGACATAGACATTTACAAGTCGCGTTCGAAAATTCGCGATGAATCTCGTTTTCTTCTTTTTTCAAAGCTATTCGTCACGAATCGCCGACTAGTTAAGTAACAGATAAATGGCGTTGTTGAAAGAATGGCATTTTCCTATAGGAAGCACATGATCGATTATGTTTCCTGTTACGAGTTAATTGCAGAATTCGTAGCCCAATTAAGTAAAATTAAAGTCTACGCGAGTTCAACTAAGATCCTAGCCTATTAGAAGAATTAAAAAAGCCTGCCTTCTAAATGATGCCTAATCTTTACTCGCCATTGCGTAAGATTGTGCCACAGCGGGACAGTCTTTCAGCGGAACTTAAAATCTCGAGTGCCTCGCAGTCAAATCTAATTCCACGAAGCATAAACCATTTCGTGTAAAACTTTCTACGTTCAAACCTGTGATATTTACAATGATAGTAGATTGCTCTAAACTAGAATACATAATTCATAATTCACACACAGACCTTTAAGAAAAGAACTATAAGAAAGGAAACATGACCGCGATGTTGCTATCCCATAAACCCAAAGTACTATTACCCGGCCGAAAGAAGATCCCCAAGAGGCGGGCTCGGGCGATACAGTCCGTCGCTATGACGATTGGTCGAATCATCTATTTGGGCACACTTTTAATGACGCGGCACACGTATTTTGGTTATTGGCTGAAGTAGGCACATACATTGTCGCACCGCGCGACAAAGAGAGCGAACAAAACCCATCGAGATCGAGTGGAATAGAGCGATCTGACCGACAAGCGTCAAAGCAATAGCGTAGGCATCTCAGACGGTTAACCATTAATATATAATAACATAAAAATTTCCTTATTTTTCAAACAATCTGTGCGACATTGCGTTTGGGTTTATTTTAATCAGAAAAATCTAACCAAACCAATGATAATACTTTCCTGAATATATTGTGAAAAATAAGGAAATTTTTATGTTATTATATATTAATGGTTAACCGTTTGAGATGCCTACGCTATTGCTTTGGCGCTCGTCGGTCAGATCGCTCTATTCCACCCGATCTCGATGTGTTTTGTTCGCTCTCTTCGTCGCGCGGTGCGACAATGTATGTGCCTACTTCAGCCAATAACCAAAATACGTGTGCCGCGTCTTTAAAAATGTGCCCAAATAGGTGATTCGATCAATCGTCATAGCGACGGACTGTAATGCTCGAGCCCGCCTCTTGGGGATCTTCTTTCGGCCGGGTAATAGTATTTCTATATAGTTGGCAAACTTCGGTCGAGTGAATGGAAAATTACGAGTCGTAGATGGCTAACCTATAATTCGGAATTAATCGTCGCGTATGCACACGCCTAATGGGAATTGTAATGGCCGGAACATGTGCTGTACATTAGAATATTTGTGTACGGTGCTCGCGAACGCTTGCAGGAGATGGGGTTGCTCTTGGTGCGTCTGCTTTCCGGACATCGACGACGATAGTAGTTTCAGCAGTTGGTCGTCCTGACCAAGTGAACAGTGACTGGGAAACGACCAATGAGGCATTGCGGACCTTCGCTCGAGATTCGGATTGCGTTCGGTGATGGAACAATTCGGTTTACCAGGCGATGAATCATAATGCATAAAGTTTCACATGCAACCAGCTACACGCGACATATTTTCGCTTTTAACCTTTAACCGTTTGTTATTCTTTACGTTCGGCGAGAAATTGAGAATACAAATGAGAAGTAGAAGGAAAAACGGTTTCGGTATCTTCGTGCATTTTAATTGCGTTCCGTGTAGACGGTATTTACGTTACCACTCGACTTTACACATAACAATGGCGCCTCGTGAAACCATTTCTTTTAAGGAGAGGCGATTTGATAATTCTTTCGCGTACTCGCCAATTTCCCTAATAATTATTTCCCATTAATTATTAATGAGGCTTTCGTATATTATGTTCGCAATGGAAAAAAAATTCGAATGCGTTGGCCAGACGATGCTTTAAATCCAGCTGTAATTGCTTCTTCATTACCTGCATTACCCCTTTTTCACATTAATGACTCCTCAGTCCGTGACATTTGACTTGGACGTTTTAAATTCCTACATGTTCCACTGCCTGTCGGTGCGATGCAGTGGCACGAAACATATACAATGAATAGTACAATGCACGCACACACGTACACTGTGACACTTTAATGATTAATTCAAGGGTTCTCAACGTGATCGCTTACCATTTTCTTACAGTAAAACGTGCGATAAACGTAACAAAATAGTAGGACTCGATTGCTACGTCATGAAATATTCTGAACACTACTGTTCACAAGTAGTATTTAGGCAAAATGTGGCATTTGGTGCAGATCGAATACTTCTCTGTCATTACCTTTTTTTCTTAATTTACAATTCGTCAAAATAAATTTGCAACATTTTTCCCAACTATACCGCGCAATATTTACGAACGGCAATGTATGTCATAAGGAAGATTACACTCCACGATATTCCCCAAATTATCTTATCTCTTCATTGCCTAATTCTCTTGTCATCCCGGCAACTAATGTCAATTACAATTGCCGCAGTAACTCTCGCGTGGATTTATTTCTCTGCCACCGTTCAGCATTGAACGAGAACAGAAATAAAGGCGACGGAAGGAACCTCGAAGGAGTTATTCTAAACCGATAATGTGAATCGTTACCGTTGGCCCTGTTTCAGAGAAGCTTCCGCGGCGAGCAACCAAATCGTTAGAATAAAAACCGTGTGGAGCACGGTATCCGGGAAGTGACCCCGAGGATCCGACCACGCCGATCGTATACGCTTCGAATACATTAAACTTTGTTACCATTCGCCAAATACGGGACTGCGACGAAGGGAGCCAGGAGGGGGAAGAGCAGGCATTTCCTCAGGCATTTCATTCTAATACGAAACGGAAACATCTGCGGGGAAATGGACCGGATTTTTGTGGACGAGGAAACCGGCGAGAGCATTAGCGTTCCTGCTGGCGAGTGCGAAATCACGCGGCTCATTAATTCGGTGAACAATGCCGAGACGGGGGAGCCAGAGATCAGCCTGGTGGGCACTGAAACCACTAAGAATCGAAGGATGCGTTTCCAGGTAAAAGAAGCGTGCTATTAATAAACCTAATGGAATCGTTATTATAAACATGCGCGCGTCGTTCTTTTTATTCTCTCTCTCTCTCTCTCTCTCTCTCTCTCTCTCTCTCTCTCTCTCTCTCTCTCTCTCTCTCTCTCTCTCTCTCTCTCTCTCTCTCTCTCTCTCTCTCTCTCTCTCTCTCTCTTTGTTTGTTTACTTTAGGAAGAAAAGCGTCGTAGCGAAATTTTAATCTGCTGCAAAAACAACACACGTGTGATATTTCGGGCATCGAGTTGTAAAGCTAGTAAAAGCGGCTTTTATTCTTCTTGCCTTAATATGTTAACTGGGTCTCGCGGCCAGAGTGCACAGAATGCGCCTCCCTCTCCTGTGTTTAAAGACGAATATACTCGAATTGACTCATCTCACGTAATGTTTTCTCCAGTTGACAGGTTAAAAGTTTCTTATGATAAACGTATATATATATATACTCTGTCATATAAAGCCGGATCCAGACTTGAATGCGTATACGCTGAGCAGGCTGGGCGCGCACGAATGACGCATGCAGAGAGGTCGAAAGTTCCATTGTGTCTTCTCTCTTCACCAACTTCTGTGCTCAGCTTAGCCCACTCCACAGTCGTAAAGATGGCGTGATTAGCTAAATAAACTTACAGCTCAACGCTCCGAGTCATCCTGTTTATCAATACAGGGTGATTCTCCAGCGACGCACAGTGGTTCCGAGTCGCTAATAAGCGGCAAACCCCGCAAAGCGTACTTCAATTCAG
Source organism: Andrena cerasifolii (assembly GCF_050908995.1). Lineage (NCBI taxonomy): Eukaryota > Metazoa > Arthropoda > Insecta > Hymenoptera > Andrenidae > Andrena > Andrena cerasifolii. The sequence goes on along the minus strand of NC_135118.1, from coordinate 31,461,609 downwards.
TCAGAAATCGGTGCCCGGGGGTTTTTGGGGTTGCTGATTGCGAATCTGAAATTCAACAGTTTTAAAACAAAATGGCGAATCCAATATGGCGGACGCGTATATCAGAAAAATATCAGATTTGGTCTAAACTTGGTATCCTACAGTTTTCGAGGTCGCTGATTACGAATCTGAAGGCAAAATTGCAAAAAACCAAATGGCGCATCTAATATCACTGGTGTGAACGTTTTTTTTTCCAAGTTAATTTTTGTGAGAATTGATTACTTTCCGATTTTTTACTAAAACGACATAATTAGAACGTCGATTTTAATATGACGATGTTAATTTGAAAACTTTTTTTAAGAATTATTTTGAAAATTTTATTTTTTCTGATTCTAGTGAAAAGACTCAACATTTCTCCGTTTAATAGGTCACGTAGTTCAAGTATATTGTCGAAAATGATAAAAGAAAACTATGGATTATAAGCGTTGTTTGGAATAACGAATGCTGTTTTATTCATGTACTAAATACACTTGGCGCTATAAATTTAAATATCTTAAAAAACCGCAAATTTCCGCAAATATTCTCAATTGGATATCATACTTGACATGTTACTTTATATCAAGAAACGTGTAACAGCATCATGATACTCGGTGACACTCATCATTGTTTTCCTTCCGTTTTATTAAAACGTGACTTAGATTTATGACACATTGAGAAGAGAATTACAAGGGTAAATTCCAAGATATTTTACTTTGTTTCTGTGGAGAGTTTATGTTTATAACACCTCCTTTAATGGTAAACTGTTTCACATATTGATTTTTTCAGATAAACTTTCTCTGACACATTAAACATGCTACCATTTTCAAGACATTAAGGAGCATGAAATTTCGTCAACTTTGACCGCCTATATTTCAATAACCAATCAATATATTTAAGAAATTCAAGCGGTATGTGATGCACTGATATACACAACAAATCTGCTATAATAACAAAAAGCTGTTATATACTTCGAAAATTGAATTTTAGCCAGCTTTTGGCAATTTGGGACCACTGTGCGACGTCTGGTACCCCGTAGCGAGGACAACCCCCCGCAGTGCCTCACCGAATTTCATGGGTTTCGACCCTCGAAACGGTTGGATTACCATTAAAAAGTTAGAAATGTCCAAGAGTTTCTCATCTGATCTTTGCGGAAACGACGTCAATTGATTCCTTATGTTTCGCCGATGAAACTAACACCAAGAACGACGTAATTCGGACCATAATGAAGGAAATTTCATGAAAAATTGATTTATATCATTTTAAGCTGAATTCGTTAAAAATAGTCTCGTGTGATTTTTTAACACAACAGGGAGTCGGGCAGGCTGTATGGATTAAGAACAATGCAGGGTGTAGTGAAGAAAAGAAAGACAAATTATTTAGTAAAATAGAGCTTTAAAGTCTATCATAGGGTAAGTCGGGGAGAGATGGCCCACTTTTTTTAAAACAATCAGTACACCGTGAATTTAGCAGTTTTATAAAGGACAAAAATATATTTGCAAGAGGAAATACAGTTAGATAAATAATATAAAATTGAATTAAAAAAATAATCATACATTTAAAAAAAATAAAATAAAATTGCAAGCTATGCGAAAAGCCATCTCACCCGGACAATCCGGACTTAACTCTCTCTAATTTCATATGGACTACCACCATTCATTTTAATATCATGAAAATCCGAGACATCGAGGATTTTAGAAAAGAATCACATCTGCTTCTATCTTCCAAACTGAACGCAATGCACTCCAAACTTCCTTTGCTGTGAGGAAGAAACCCGACAACGGTCGGCTCAGGTCATGTGCCTTCGCTGGCATTCGCGAGTCGGGTCGCATGCGTCGAGTCGCCACGAATGAAACGTCCAGACTAGCATATGCGTTCACACTCACCCTTTCTGACGTAGAAGCATGCGACCCTGGCTACCGTTTCACCTGTCCACATCAGAATATTCGTGCGCGTTCAGCCTTGCTCAACCTATATTCATTTAAGTCTGGATCCGGCTTAAGAAGTAACCTGCGCATAGACCTGTTCTGCGCTACTATTGGCTATACCCCAACCAACCCTCCCTCGGAGCCAATGAGCTCATTCTACATGCGTGAAACGGGTTCCTTCTGATATGACAAGAAGATTAGATGCTTGAACATAGGATTGCCATCTTTTCGCGTTCCGAAATCTATAAGGTTCTGAAACAAAAGCTTAATGTCTTTAAGTCTTTGTGTCTTTTCGGTCGCATGTTACTTTGGAATTTTTTAGCATCGGGCGACGTTGAAAATGTGGTAGCCCTAATGGGCAGGGGCGGATTTGTATGTAGGCTAAGAAGGGTGCAGCCTGTGACGGCAATTTTGGGGGAGCGATAAATTTGGTGGAGTGGAAAATTTTTGGGAGCGGCAAATTCTGGTGTGCGATAAATTTTGGGCAGTGACAGATTGGAGGGAGCGATAAATTTTGGGGAGTAGCAAACTTGGGGGAGTGAAAAATTTTGGGTAGCGGTAAATTTGGGGGAGCGACAAATTTTGGCCGAAGGAAATTGGAAAACGTTTAAACACAGAGGTTTGAGGCAACTTTAAAAATAATTCACTTTTTTCTTCATGTAGCAAATCAGCAATAATTAAATTAGAATTAAATTTAACATTACCTCGACTCTTTCAAATTATGTAAAATGATGGGTGACAGACGGTCGTTAGCCTGAAGCGCCAAATCTCCAAATCCGCCCCTGCTAGTGGGGGTCCTATGAAAGAGGAGTGAAACAAGAGAGCTTTAAGATATTCGAGTAGAAAAATCGAACGGGGATTAATAAATAACAATTGTTTAGATTCCCAAAGAGGTGAAAGAGACTCTGTCGTGTAAAGACAGTTGCTCGAAGAAGAACAAAAATCTGCTGGCATTGGAACCCGTTCCCGTTGTGTCAACTGGGCAAATGCGCCCGATTTGCATACTGTTGCTGGCCATTTTATGTTTCCGCTGGTTAATACCAGTATTGACGTTGTTAGAGTTGTCGTTGCACGTTTGGGCCCACCACAAGAACAAGTCGCTGAAGAATGCCAGCGTGTACTTTCGCTCGCCGTTTCACGCGATCTCCTCCGAGTTCTGCGCGCTGTGCCAGAACGAGACCTGCATGGACCGCGTCGGGAAAATGCACCAGATACGGATGCACAAGTTTCTCAGGCACTGTAATTACATGAAAAGAGTCGTCACGTGATAAATTTAGAACCGTCAGAGAAACGCCGCGACCATTACTTGCAATTATTTTCCTCTGCGTGGAATGCGAAGAAACAAAAAACAATCGACGAGTGAGTACTGTTGAACGTTTCCCCGAAGCATATCGTGTTGAATGTAATTAGTATCAACAGAGTAAGAGAAATTGCTCGCGGCCTTCATTAATTCAGGCTCTGTCCGCCGCAAATCAATCGAATTTACTAACGCAAAATGCTGAGAAATAGAGAATAGCCATTGGTGCGGGAAATGAATTTTACATTGGGGATTTGTTTAATACTAACAGTAACGATGTAGCGGGGTAGGACTGGTTTCAGTGCTGAAGTCAGAAATTTGATAAAGCTTTACTACCGTTACGAGTCGAGGCGACAGTAATACTGCAAGGAAATAGTTGCACCATTAGAAACCCATAGAAGAGTATTTATATTAAAGTTTATTTTATAAATGTAAAAAAATAAGTTACTCTTTTAAGGCACGTGTGAGTAAATATGTTCCATATTATGACCTATACCAATTTTGTCACTTGTTATTGAAACAATAAACTGTTACATAATCTTTAACTTTTTGAAATAAAATTATTCAGTCGATATACCTGTCAAATATTATGCTTCTAATCAATTTCAACCCGAGTAACAGTGATTACCCGTTACGAGCTGCGATGATAATCACGTGTTTAAATAACTGTGACGTTTAATATCTAAGAAAGGCCACGGTCGCATGCTACCGCATTCACGGAACCATATTAAAAGTTACTCTTAAAAGCGCTGGAATCGACGTTCCTAGCGGAGCGCTAAAATTTCTCTCGTCGCGATTTGGCACAAGCCGTTGAAGTTGCAGGAAAGATGGGCCCTCCAGAAACGGCACTTGTTCCAAACGTAAGCAGGGTAATTCGGGCTCTGTATGCCGTGAAAGATCCGAGCGACTGCGCGCCCAGTAAAGTTGTTGTCGCGGTAGCTTATAACCAAGTTCCGGACATCGCCGACTACTTCGTTTTCCTTTTCCACTTTCATCTGGAACAAACACGCGACCGCGTTATCATAGAATCTGTTACAAGATACAGGAATACCAGAGCATTTCGTACATGTTGCTTCCAATCGATGTCTATGAGAACTCCTTCTCCCTGGAAGTACCTCCGAATAACGGTCTTCAATTCATCAGACTTGCTTTCCATTTCCTCGTTCAACATTAGGCAGCCGGTCACCGCCGGCGTGCTGAATTTATGAAGCGTCACGCCGATCGTCTCGAGCTGCTGCAGAGCCGAGGTCTCCTGGGACTGTGCACGGCTGACTAAAGCGTCCAGTGCTTCATCCAGCTCGACATCCGTTAGATCGCCTGGTGCTTTCACTCTCAAGCCCAGCTTGTCGTACTTCACTGAGATAGCTGAGCGCTTCGATGCTCCGTTAACTAAAAGGAAGAAGTAAGGTGTTTACACGCGTCTCTGAAGTGCACCGAGTGATTAGACTGATTAGGTACGGAGACCAACCTGTTTTCCATTCCAAGCTTTTAAGATGACTCTTCACTACTCCGCTGTCCCAACCAATAGCGGATGCCACGTCCACCACTGGAAATTCGATGGTGCTGCTATTTTCGTGAGAGATACCCTTCTGCAGGTCCAGCGCTATTGCCATTGCGAGCGGCGGTGACTGAAGCATTTGTTATTACAGTATTCAAGTGAGGCGTACTTGGCAATGAATATTAATAGATACTCACTGACTGCGCCGCGTGCTTTAGTGCCTGAGGCCCACTGTAACTCGAGACTCTAGCTCTTACGTATACAGACGAGAGGACTGTGATGAATCTTTTAGAGTGCAGCTCGAGGTAGCATAGAAGCGTAGCGATCGTTTCCTCGGAGATGTCTAACGCCGCAACAGTTTCCGCGACTGGAATAGCGACTTCGTGACCGGGACATCTGTGGTTTGGATTCTTTTCGCGGATCCTCGCGCACGAGCACGGGAGAAACACTTTTTGAAGTAAACGTCTAATCGTGTGTCTGTCTACTCCCTTTGCGTAAATATGCCTGCGCAGCTCCCACTTGTCCTTGTCCTCCTAAACAGGTGAAGAAGACATTGCGCAAGACTACTCACCAGCCAATCTGTTAATTCCAGTACATTGAATTAGTTTTACTGTACCGTGGGATTTAAAAACAAGTGACAGTGCGCCATTAGTCCATCTCGCCCGGATCTCCCGACTTCCTGAACGTAGCTTTCGAAGGTGCCAGGCATGTTATAGTGAATAACAGAGCGGATATCCGATTTGTTCAGACCCATGCCGAAGGCAACGGTAGCAACGACAATCCTGATTTCTCCATTCATGAATGACTTTTGAACGATTTTTCGGCGATGGGCCGACAGACCGGCGTGATACACCTCCGCAATGCGAGACAGCGTGCTTTTCAGTATCACATCGTTCCGTTCATCCTGTTAAGCACACAAGCGCAGAAAGTTATTCCACTATTAACACAACGGAGTTCTATAAAAATGGCAGAATGAATACCCGCAGGGAAACTCTTAGAAGACCTGCAATCCTCGCGCACTCTTCTCTGCGAGTACAGTAAACGATGATCGAGTCGCACTCCTCGAACCTTTTGCTCTGCAACAACTTTACCAAGGCCTGGTCCCTGCTGTCGTCTTTGGAAACTGTTAGCAACAGGTTCCTCGGCATCGGAATATCAGAGATGACGCCCTGCATCCCGTCGTGTATGCCCAGGTGACTTACTATACCTTCTGCGGTAGCCTTTGTCGCGGTGGCAGTGAGAGCTAACACTGTCCTGACACCTAACTTCTCTCTGAGAACGCGACAGACCATCAGGTAAGACGGACGGAAATTGTGGGACCATTGCGAGATACAGTGAGCTTCGTCTATACACGCGAACGCAATTGGTGGAAGCTGCCTCAGTAAAGCACCAAAGCCGGTTGACTTCTCCCCAGCGACCACCGCTTCGGGAGAGATCAGTAGGATGTTCAGCTTCCCTTGCTTCACCATTTGCATCACATTGTCCCGCACTTTTTGCGTCTGATTCGTGTGCAAACACGCCGCAGATAAGAACGACGGCACGCCTGTTACTTGATCGTCCATCAAAGATACCAACGGCGATATCACTAAAGTGATGCAATTAAAGTGTTGGGAATACATGTACGCAGGTAATTGGTAGCATAAAGATTTCCCGGAGCCAGTGGATAGAGTGACTAACGTAGACTGGCCAGAAAGTATTCTCATCACTGCTTTCTCCTGCCCGGGTCTGAATGCGGTGTGACCAAATCTATGCAACGTTTTCAGAACCTCCGATGGTGCTTCTGTAAACAAAGTACACGGTTAATTTCTGAATTAATTGATAAGCTTAATCGCATAGCACACTTATTACCTATATGTGTTTGATTATCTTCAGGATTATACAGTGGCTGTACAGTGCCGATATCTGGTGGTAATAACTTCAACACCAAATCCTCAGGTACTTTATGCCCACATAAGATTTCCTGCAAATGCGATTAAGTAGAAAGAAATAGTTTTATGAGTATAATAATTTACTATGAGCCGATCATGAGCAGATTTGGGGTGCGGACCCTGGAACACAGGAGGAGGATTTCAGACCTATCCTTTTTGTATAGGATCCTGAACGGGATGGTGGATAACCCCAATGTAATTGCGCTGATCAACTTTAACGTTCCCACCCGCTGTACTAAGCAAACGCCTCTGTTTAGGTTACCGACCCTGGTAATCTTTTTAGCTTTAAGACTAGTACTCGGAGAGCCCTTAGTGCGGAAGGCATTACTTAGCTTAGCTTATTCCCCATCTACCTACCTGGTAATGTTTGTTCATGCCTAGCGTTTCTTTTTCTCTCTCTTTTTTTTTCTTTTTCTGTAGTTTACTGTAATTATCTTTTCCTATATTGTTTTTGTGCTTAATGGGCTTGTTCCGCGAATAAATTATTATTATTATTATTATAATAAATGCTTGCTCACCTCGTCTTCGATGGGCTCCCATAAATCCTCATTGATGTCTTTATTCTCCGCCGTTTCGGTTTCCACTGATTCATTTTCTAATGACTCGTTTTCTGCCGCAGAGTACGCTGGCTTTTCAGGCAAGCGACTAATCCTACTCGCGTGTGCTGCCACTGCATTTTGGCTAGCCATGCTCTGTGCCTCTTCCAAGGTTGGATACATGGAACCGTCGTCTATCTCATCCATGGGTATTAAATTGTCGCCCTTTGAATTAGGGCAGGACCTCGAGAAGTGACCAACGTCCCCGCACTTGAAGCAAGTCATTACTCTGTGCTTTTCAACAAAGTCAGCTACATCTAAACTGCCTTCGCCAGATCCCAGTTCCTTTTTCCTCTCCTTCCACTGGTTTTTCTTATATTTCGAGAAATTGAAGTGTTTCTTACCGCGTACAAATACTTTCCTTTTCAAGTTTATCCTGACAAAGTTTTCGTTAATTTTCCCATCAGCCACTTTCTTCTCCAACGTTTCCTTACCGGTCAATTTTCCTTTCGCTTTTTTAGGTGCAGCGGAATCGCCATTGAAACTATCAGCTGTGAAATTAACTGTCTGCGTAAATTGTTCGATAAGGTCTCCCTGGCTGTTTTTTGTCATAGCGAACCGTGGAACAGCGTCTAACATTTCTATTCCATATATCGCAGGCCCTTCATCTTTCGTACTCTCTGAATCGACAGGCTCAGTTTCCAAGTCTTCGTTACCCTGCGCGTCCTTCTTCTTCCTGGAGGATTTCCTCCTTTCACCCGTATTCTTCTTCTCACCCTTTGCAGTTGATCCCTTTGTGGAAGCTTTAGTCTTCTTCGTGGAAGTCGCTCGCGTTTTCTTCGGCTCTTTCTTCTTCGTTTCCTTTTTGTCAGTTTCATTAAAATCTGCATCCGATTCATCAGATGCATTCTTCTTCTCAGCCTTTGCAGTTGATCCCTTTGTGGAAGCTTTAGTCTTCCTCGTGGAAGTCGCTCGCGTTTTCTTCGGCTGTTTCTTCTTCGTTTCCTCTCTGTCAGTTTCGTTAAAATCTGCATCCGAATTATCAGACTCATCCTTAATTCTCCTAATCACTCTGCGACGTCGCGGTTGTTTCACAGATGTTACATCTGCACTTTCTGCCTTAGTTTCCGACGTATCGTTCAATTTGTCATTGCATTTGACGCTATCGCTAGCCAAGTTTGTCACATTACTTACTCTATTATCATTCACCCTATCATTTGTAGCTGCAGGAGTGCCAGTGGCATTAATGCCCATGCATGTCTTTTGTTCATTCACCCCAGTATTACGATTCTCAATGAGACTCGCAGGTTGCGCATTTATATTATTCTGACGATGCGCCGCAGGAACATACGTCTTCTCCATACATACTCGTTTAGCAGGGTAATTGTCCTGGTCGCCGAGCCTCTTAAAGTTTCTGATACGCTTGTGTCTACGCTCCTCCTCCGTGTCGCTGTTGCAAACAAAATCCTCTTCGTCAGATATCCACGGAGACTTAGACGATTCAGGCAATGGTGTATTCTCGCTCGGCAACTGAATACTGGATTCCATAGATTCGATCCCAGAATCGCTCTTGCCAGAGAGCCTCTGCGAATCGAACGCAGGATACTCCACATTATTCTGCTTCGCGCATCTGTCTAACCACCCCGGATTCAAGTTCCTATTAACAGTATGACCTTTGACCAATTGCTCCACCGAACTAATCGAATGGGCATCGAACTTGGGTTCCACGTAGGTAACTTTTACTGTCTCGCCAAATATAGGTTTCACCGCTTCGTGAACATCGAAGCCGTCTCTCTTATTTACATCTACATTCGCGATCTGTTCTTTGCTCTCATTTGTGCCATTAATACTCTTTTCAGATTTACTTCTGAACTTAGTCGTAGATAACGATTTCCTAGGATTTCTTTTTATGGAGCTTGAGCTTGTAAATTTATTTTGCGACAGTTGGAAAGACGACGATCTTCCTACAATTAAAGGTTGCTTCTTCCTAGGCGCTTGCTCGTTGCTTTTGCTTAAATGATCGCCCCACACTCCTTTTACATTTTTAGTGTCGACTTCATCCGTCGTCCAAGTATTAACGATAGGCTGACTGTGAGAACGTGGATCTGTATTTTTTATATTCTTTTTATCTATGTGTTCTGCATCCTGAGTGTCTAAACTTTCCATACCCTTTCGGTCTGTAGTTTCTACGTCCTTACTTACGGCTTCTATGTCCACTTTGTTCAGAGCTTCTACATCCTTTTTATCTGTATCTTTTATGTCTGTACTTTCTATAGTCTGTTTATTACAATCCACCAACAATTCGTTATCATTCTTGGATTCCCCGATCGATGTCTGAGTTAAAGTCTCACCTGCAGCATTCTCTTGCACATCGTCAGAAAAGGTAATATCTATAAGCGTCTCTTCCAAGGCACGTGTCTTCAGCTTCCAATACATTTTATAAGACTCCTTTATCTTCATGTCGGCCTCTTTAATGTCATTCTAAAAGAGCGGGAGTGAATGATATAACATTTTTAGGGAGGGAATCCCGGTTTTAGCGACAGGATTATTTAACTTTTCATTCAAGGCAACTGTGCTTAAATTGCACCGCAAAGTTCTGTTTATATCGATAAGAAAATCCAACTGAAAGCGATTACAAACGCTCACTAGTGAAATGGAATTCAAGAGTTTTCTTATCAGGGCCGGCGAAACCCATTATGCAAGTAATGCACCGCGTAAGGGTGCCAGCCAAAGGGGGCGCTAAAAACTATATCGCAGACTTAATAATAAAGGAATCCAACTCCCATATAAACAAAATGTAAATGTAATTCTTTTTTTATCGTACCTCGTAAAGGCAAAACATATTAAATAGAAAACAGGTGCAAAAATTTAGGGGTGCCAAAAATTGTCTTGCATAAGGGCGATATTCGTTAATACTACGATAATCTCCGCTGAATCAGTTTGAGTTTTGGATATTAAGAAATCGAGGTAAATACCTTGTTCGGTTTGCGTCCGTGCTTTTCCGTGAAGCTGCTTTCCCATAACTTGACACGAACTTTGTATTTCTGATAGTTTGTCTTAAAAACTGGATCCTGTAGAATCTCCATATTTCCATAAACGTTCGAAAGCTGAGGGTCATTTATAAATTTAAGGCACTCAGGTAGCGGAGGCTTCAGGTTAAGCCGCACGGTCGCTGGAAATCTCACGGGATCGTCCCGCGTAAATACAGTGGATACTCGGTAGGTAAAGTCGCATGACAAACGTCACGGGGCACTTGAAATAACGTTTAATCAAAATACTGCTCACCTTAATCTTATTTCGCGATAACTTTGTTTTTGACGGATGGTTGCGCTGTTTTCGTCTTTTCAGACGCAAGAATATTTTCTGTAATTTTTAATTTATTCCGGGGTAATGGAGATTGACTTCCAGCTGTTCGCTAATGCAAATTTATTTCGTGCCACGGTCTATTACACCGTGCTTCGTGTTCATTTTAAGCGCGTACTTTGAATTTTAAAACAGCTATTATATATTATTATATGTGTATTTATAAATGTAAATATTTTAAGTTCTCTACCTGCAAAACCATAGCTCCAGGGGTATATGCAGGTTTCAGCTTAAAAATGATATTATTTTTAGGAAGTTTTTCTAAATAACTGCACAAGATATTTTTATGAAAATTCTTTCATTTTATTAATCTATGTATAATTTCCCATTTTTATATTGTTATAAAAAAGATTATGCTTTTATAGAGGGCGGAGGAGTACCCTAGATCAGGGTTAGTGTAACTGTTGGCTCGCGGGCCACCGCACAGTGGGGAAATTTCGCGATTTTATGGCCAAAACCACAAAAATAAATTTTTCAATTCGATAGAATAAATGGAAATGTCAGTTGAAGAACTAATATGAGTATCAAATGCCACAAATCAAATGGCCAATTCAACATTGTGGACGATATATTAAAAACGCACCTACTACACAGACATTTATATTTCTTGATTTTTTTTTCGTGAATTTTGAAAATCTAAGTCTAACTGTTTAAATTATTGGAATGACATAAAAGTTTATACATCGAAGCGTATGGGCTGACGCGTTAATGAATTTTCACTTCATTCACCTCTCATATCTCAGAAATTAATTGTCATCTCGACTTGAAAATTTGTCGTGATTGATGTCTCATCATAACCTGGCACAAAATTCAATTCCAAAATCGTGGGACCCAAAAAGGGACTATTTCTTGGGTCACTCTTTATAAGGGCGGCAATTTTGTTTTTGCCCCTGGGCGGCCAACAACCCAGGAACAGCCCTGTTCGCGGGACAATACAACTCGGAAATTTTTTAATATTTCTGTACAATATTTATACAATATATTCATTGATACATGCCCTAAACATAATAAGTATAGAAATAATTTTAAAAATCATGGTATAAGAACAAAAATCGTCTAATTTGGTGCTGTTTCTGCTGTTTTGAGCGTCTCAGGGTGGATAACCCCTTAATTGTCTGAACGTGGCAGCAAGAGCTGCTTGCGCGATCGGCGTTGGCTAGCCTGTTGATTGGGGCCTGTGGCGCGCCCTGGTGGCTGTGTGACGAAGCTGCCACACTGTTTTCAAATTTTGAAACCTCGTGGAATCTACCTATTCATATTCTTTACTTTGTCAATTTGTGCAAAGCCAAAGACAATTATAGAATGATCAATACTTATTTACGTGGGTATATCTCACGCAGCCTGACGGGAGTTAAATCCACGATATTTTTCAAGATTTCATTGTTTGCAAACGTTGAATTGAATATTGTAACGTTGACGTAAGTATCTTCCTCGAAACGCAACCTTTATTTATTCCGTCGTTTCTGCAGCATTCCTACCCAGTTTGAATTCGTAAGGGGACATTCACTAAATACCTTGCTTATGTGTAGCATGGAATAAAAAATGTCGAGTGACAAACTGAGAGCGTCTCTTGGTAGCTATTGCGCATGCGCTACGACAGATTCCCGCCTTTTTAATAAGGTGCACAGGAACTGACAATCGAAGACCGCCGATCTTTTTAATTTTAATTAGGTATGCGGGGTGTTTTGGCACATCCGTTGTATTATTTGTGGAACATTTGGTCCTCTGAATTTTATTTTCTAATCATGTTAAATATTCTATTAAAAATAAATAAATTGAAAAACATTTCTTATTGCTCATAAAATCGTCTAATTCTAAGTAGTTTTATTGCGGAATAGTAGTGTTATGTAAAAGAATGACACAAATATAAATTTAAATAAAAATCTAAATTTTTGTCATTCTTTTGCATAATATTACTATTCCTCAATAAAACTAGAACTAAATGATGCTATAAGCAGCAAGAAATATTTTTAAATTCATTTATTTATTAATATATTTAACATGATAACAAGATAAATATCAAAATACAAAATGTTCCAAGATCTCCTCCCACCCTTTTGACGTTGATGTGAACGTGAAAGCTAGCTGGTGCCACATTGTCTGTGTGTGCCTCGCACAAACACAACGTGACTTGTGGAGGGGGTCAAAGGTGCGTACCGGGCCCCACCCGTTGACAGCACAAGCCTAACTCATATTTCCTGCAATAATGACATAACTAAAAAATCACGACTTCCGGGAAATGAGTTCGAATGCTTTGAATCGTTACAATCTTCATAGGCCATCCTATTGAACTGTCAAATCGGTATAATAAGTTATCGAACTGGGACCAAAGTATTATAATATCGTGGCATTACAATCAGTGCCGTTCCTGGGTTTTGGCCGCCCAGGTGCAAAAACAATATTGCCGCCCTTATTTATGTAATATTTTTTAATTAAGAATTTGATATGCAGTTTTATATCTATATATACATAATTTTAAACAGCTATCGTGCAAAAGAGTTTCGGTTATTATTACTTAAGTCTGGCCGCCCAGGTGCGGGGGCACCTTCTGCACCCCCGCCAGGTACGGCCCTGATTATAATTTTAAAACAACCCCCATTCTGAGTTATAACACACGTGACATTATTGTACCAAATGAGCAATACGTTATTCAATCTTAAAATTTATCCCTTACATCGCGAATTTCCACTGAAAAAAGTATTGCTCCTTAGATACTCCAACATAAGTACTCTACGTTCACTCAAAGTTTCATTAAAATCAGAATTTTCGGGTTGGCAGTGTCCCATGGCGCGTGAAGAAGCTGACCAGCCATTTATAAATAACGTCCACTTTGCTCCGAAGCTCGACGGATCTTTATCCCCATAAATCTTGATTCAGAGATTCATTCAGATTCATTGGAATGACAGCGGGTCGCGCTCGCGCTCGCGCCCGATGCATTATTTGATCGTCGATCGACTGACGTGCGACGCGCACGCTTGCGCCCCAGCGGCGGAACGGTGTCGCCAGCTGTCGACGGTGGGTCGGATCAGTGTAAGGCAAGATGGCCGAGCGGTGGTGACGGGTCGTGGAATGTACGGCTGGAGAATTGGTGATCTCGGCGCAGCGCGGATGGCCTAGCGATGGCCGAGTTCAACATCGACATCGGCAAGCTCCCGGAGGACGTGCGGGAGAAGCTCGCTGAGCTGGACCTCGAGTTATCCGAAGGTGAGTGGGCCAGAGCTTTTTTCACCGATGCGCCGCTTAGCTGAACCCTTTCTGACTCACCCCGTCACTGCACGCACCGCAAGAAAGAATCCCCTAGCCCCCGTTGATAAAATCGATAATACCCTCGGCTGTTGCCCGTTTCGCTCCCTCCTGGCCGCCGCGCACTGCCACCGAGAATATACGCTCGCGAGCGAGCGTGGCCCATCCCCGTTCCCTGTCAAACGTTAATTGGACGAGCAACATTTGGAATTCCTCCAAACGAGTCTGCCCCGATCGTGACGGACACTCGAGTGCCCCTATCGACCGCGCCTCGCTCTCTGCGACCGTCGTTCCTCCGGTTTTATCCTTTATTCCGCCGCGTCTCCACATTTCTGCCCGTTCGCGGCGTGCGTAAGTATTTGGGGAATCTATGGATCCGTGGCTGGCGAGCCTCGTGTCGCCCCGATGCCAGAAACGAATCGTCGCGAAAACCTGTTCGCGCACCGTTCCAAACCGGTGCCCAGTTTATTGGACTCGGTTTTCCTGATAGAACAGGATTCGACGTGTCTCTGCGTGCCCCTCTCGCGACGCGAGACTGTTTAAACTTCGGAATTTTAAACGCTCGATACTTCGCCAATGAGGCTCGACTGTTCTCGTAGCGAAGAAGCGTAACGCTTCTGAAATCGAGCAGCTCTCGATGCCTCGAAACGTGCCAGGTGATCCTTTGACGTCTTCGATCCAACCGCTCTATCGCGGATCGGAAGAGTGCTCGGGTGTTGTAAAATAGGCGCGACGAGATAGGAAAGCATAAAGAGGAGATCTCTCTCGTCCACGGCGTATCCTGCAGCCTTCTATTTGTATTCGCGTTTCCTTCTTTCGTAACAAGCTATCGACCGGTTTCTCGGTGACATCCCCGAATACTCGGTACAGTTGGACGAGGCGTAGAAAAAGCGACGCGTATCTCGAGGCTCTGTCGCCACGTATATAATTCCCGTTTAGTTCCCGAGGTCCATCGCGAGATCTTGCGTAGCTGGGACATGGAAGGGCGAGCTGTTTTCGACGCTCGTGTTAATGGTGGGACTAGCCTCGATACGTGCTTGCCGATCAATGGAATAGACAAGCTTCGTTCAGCTGGAATTAATTACAATGCGGATAGTTTTCGAGAGAATTCCAAGCCTGTACTTAACTGATAATAGGCTTCTGAAAGTAAAAGTGTACATATTGGAACCTTGATGCTTTCAATAGGAAGGTCGCCATTGTATTTTCCTAACAAATGACGGCGGACCAATAGACCCTTGTCCCTTAGCAACGAATTGACGTTGGAAGTGGAAACAAAAGTGTTGCATTTAATACTTGGAATTTTATGTACGGGCTACGTGTTCTTTTGTGTAGGATTGGTCACCTTGATAGCTGCGTTAACTCTGCCACGGTCTTCAGTTCATTCTATACGTTTAACGTAATGTCGAGGGACGAACAATTTCTTAAGAACCGTGAACAACGTTGGGTCAAAAAAGACCCTAGAAGGAATGAGAACATACTGGGGTTAAAAAAGACTCGGAGACCACAGTAGGGACGGCCACGACGCGTACGATTTTTCAGTCACGTTTTCCTGGAAGTATGCAACTGGGTTTTGAACGACAGTAGATAGAAAAATGAGTCGAGTCGAGTTTCTGAGCCAGTTCTTCAGCGACAACGCTCGAGTCTTCTTAATGGTAGTTGGTTAAAGTGTATTGTGGACGAGGCTCCGGTTCTTTGACTGGATTTTTTCATCCTCAACAGGTATCTGGGGTCTTTTAGACCTCGACATCAACAATGCTGTAATTAATTAATCCTGCCTTGAGATTTGCAGTTGCAGTGCCTCTCTCTTCCTCGTAAATTACAATGTCCTTTCCTACTTCCATTTGAAACAAAGAAAATACTCGACTCACCATCGTCAGACTTGAACAACATTAACAGAAACCAGAAAATTTAAAATCTTATTATTATTATTATTATTATTATTATTATTATTATTAATATTATTATTATTATTATTATTATTAATATCATTATTATTATTATTATTATTAATATTATTATTATTATTATCAGCGGGTAAACCCTTTAGAATACAAAACGATACAAAAAATATAAAAATATAATAAATAAATATAATCGGAAAGAGTACTTAAGGCTATACGCACCTGATCAAGTGACAGTTAGGCGGACGATCGTCTGAACAATAGTAATCGGAGGGCGTTAAGTCTATAAAAATTATTTTCGAATCATCTATCCTCGCAACCCCCAGTCTATGAAATACAGAATTTTATTTTTATTACCATTCACAGTTTAAACTTTCTTTCGACCACCGTTATAGCTATATTTACCATTTCTGGTTGTAACACTTAACACGCTCGGCGTCACCATAGGATTTCAGATTTTTCAGCGTGCCTCTAAAAAGGGATTAAGAAACTAATCTGCAGTGTCAGTTACATAATAAAATTCCTTGCAACACCAGTCACCTTCAGCGCTGTTCGACTTCAGCATCGAGTCAGGAACACACGTTCGCCCGCTCGATGAATGTTGCATTGCAATGAATACCCCGGGTCACGGTTGACCCACGTGTTAATTACACGCTGCTCGGGAGAAGTCGCATCGGTTATGAGGCGCGTTCTAATATACGCGCGGCCGTTGCTGCGCGGACGAATTACGGTGGAGCAGAGCGTGGTTTAGTAGATTATAGCCGGCGTGTTCGTGCCGGATCGCTGGGACATATTTCGAAACGAAACGACTCCTTAAAATATCTCTCTCTCTCGAGCGTCGAACCACCGAGTGTCGTTTCAGCGAGGTTTCGCATGGCTGTCTCGTGGCGGCAGGTCTCATCGTTACAGGTGTGAAGTTTCTGCTTCTCTGCTTCGTTCTATGATCGTCTGTTAGCGTTCGCATTTAGAATCGTTACGTTCAACCAGCTCCGCTTCGAAGACCCCTCCTTCGTTTCGAGCTTGGCGCACCGAGTGGCGTCGGCGTGGAAACACGCCGAGGCACTTGCACCCTCTGCGCGGTATTAAGGGGTTACGCCACCCTGAACGTTTTGAAAAAACGATTTTTTTTTCTTTGCGCTTTCTTATTACGTAAAGTTTTAAGAATAATTTAAGCCATGGTAGACGCGAAAATTCCCCAAAACAGCCGAGTTGTAGACTTTAAACGAGGCGCGGATGTCGATATTCCGCAGCAGGTAGCTACCATTCTGCTTTTCTTCTTTTGCGTTTTTCTCGAAACTACATTTTCAAAGATCACCTATCAAATATCTCCAAAACTGTTTGTCCGATTGAGTTCAAACTTGGCACGTATATTCCTAATGGTATTATCTACGATGTAGCATATCAGTTTTTCCAACCTATACCCCATTCGTATATAATTAATGGTTTAAATTCGTTTTTTCATGTGAAAAATGTATAATTTCTTTCACTTTGCTCTCATTTGTGCAATGAATTTTTTTTTCTCAAATCCCTATGCTACATCGTAGGTATTTTATTAAGGAACACGAAAATCGTCGGGTTTTTGATTTCAGACGAACATGTTCGTTATAATTTGTTAGGTTAGTCACGCGTGTAACGGCGGACGAGCTTCGCGGGAGAACAAATAACTCGGTCATTTTTTAATATTTTTGTACAGTATTTATACAATATATGCACTAATACATGCTCTACCCATAAGAAGAAAATAAATAATTTTCAACCTCATAGTATCAGTAAAAAAAATTCGTCTAATTTAGTGCTGTTTCGAGCGGCTCAGGGTGGCGTAACCCCTTAAGGGGTTATACCTAGTCAGGCGAAAAGAGGCGAATGTTTGTGATTTTTTTTTGAAGAAGCGGAAGCGTATAATTTTACCAAACTTTTTGCGTTTAAAAGAGCAACATTTAAAGAACATTTGGTAATTTTTTCGTGGAAAAATATTTACGTTTATAATAAAGTAACCACCGATATCCAATAAGCTGTTTTAAAAATTTGGTTTTGCAGTGAGCATTGCCATTCGGAACCAGATTATCTAAAAACAAAAAAACAAAAAAATTGGTTAGTATATTAATGTATCCTCACGTTGGCGGAAAGAATTTTCCGAAATATTAATTTAAAACAAAATGGCGTCTATTTAAAATTGCAAAAATCATACGAAACAAATCAGGATTTCAACTTTAAATAGCCGCCATTTTGTTTTAAATTAATATTTCGGAAAATTCTCTCCGTCAACCTGAGGGTATATTAATATACTAA
Source organism: Andrena cerasifolii (assembly GCF_050908995.1). Lineage (NCBI taxonomy): Eukaryota > Metazoa > Arthropoda > Insecta > Hymenoptera > Andrenidae > Andrena > Andrena cerasifolii. The sequence continues at coordinate 31,443,611 of NC_135118.1, read as the reverse complement.
CGAAATCTCTTTTGTTTTTTTTTATTTTAGATAATCTGGATGTCGGTTGTTACTTTATTATAAGCGTAAATATTTTTCTACGAAAAAATTACCAAATATTCTTTAAATGTTGCTCTTTTAAGCGCAAAAAGTTTTGTAAAAATATACCCTTCCGCTTCTTCAAAAAAAATTCACAAACATTCGCCTCTTTTCGGCCGCCTGACTAGGTACAACCCCTTAAAGGTCCGTTTGTTCGTGACAGTAAATCGTGACGTTTACGGTGATGATTTTTGTCGTCGAGAAAACTACTTAGATCTCACGATATCGTAACCATGTCGTAACGTTTGATCCACGCTGTCATACAATGCCACGACAACGAAAGTCATGATTTTTACTGCCACGTGAAAACGCACCTTAACAATTTCACGACCGCAGTCACGTACACGTGATTTCTCAATTTTCATGTATTATTTTCCGCGGACCTAAGAGGTCAATTTTATTTCATATTTATGGAGTCCTTGTAAGGGTAAAAAATGAAATTTTAAATTATATGTAGTATTACCATTCGCACGAAGAACATTTTCCGATATTCTTTTTTTTTTAATTTTGCCACTTACAGTGTTTTTCATATGGACATTTTTGTCGTCAACAAATCTGTAGCATTAACACAATAATTCAATTACCCCTTCGCTGTCACAGGCACTGTTTCCCACCTCAGGCAATTTTCTTCCAGAAGTATACGTCTTTGCGAAGATTTCTGTAAATTTTTACACTTTCAACCGTTCGTTGACACTCTGGGTGTAAGCCACCCATAAGCTGACTTTGACTGAAATAGCTTTTTTTTTTCAAAGACGACTTACAAATATTTTTTTCTCAAAATATTATATCTGAAAAACAACTCTGCAGATTTTTAGCTTCTAATATTGAAATTTGTAAAAGTTTTTAGAAGCTTTCTTCGTCTTTTCTCGACATATGGTAATCTAGACTTTTTTTTACAAAAGCTGTGATAAAGTTTCAATGAACAAAACTAGTGAAATACATTTTAGAGACCTTGTGAGGTGGGAGACGCGAGGGTGATAATGAAATGTACGTCTAACAGGGGGAGGACATCATGAGGTAGACACCGATTTTGATGAGCGATTTTGGCACGCTGGTTCTATGTCGAAAATAAGTAAATAGTTGTCCGAGCGTTTCTACCAATGGGCCTTAATAATAAAGATATTTACATGGAAATTATTAAAAATTTCATAGTGGCCGTGGGGTTGTAATGGGTAAAAATCCCACACTACCCTGGCGCCCACGGGGGATTCCCCTCTGATGGAGTGGGGGTGCCTTTTGAAGATTTCCCCAAGTTAAAAAAATTTATAAATTTTTTTTTAACGTGGAGACATCTTCAAAATGCACCCCGACGTCTCCGGAAGGGAATCTCCCGCGGACGCCAGGGTAGTATGGGATTTTTACCCACTAAAATCCCACGGCCACTACGAAATTTTTCATAATTTCCATTTAAATATCTCTATTATTAAGGCCCATTGGCAGAAACGCTCGGACACCCATTTACTTATTTTCGACATAGATCCAGCGTGCCAAAATCGCTCATCAAAATCGGTGTCTACCTCACGGTATCCACCCCTTGTAAGTGAACTCAACAAAGCAATGTTTATTAGAAGAGACAAAAGCAACCGAATATCTGGCAAACGGTCGCTTTCCTTCCGATTCCGAAAGAAACGCCCACCGTGCGCAAACCAGGAAAAACACCCCGAGCCGCGAAAGAGGGGAGGTTTCGTCGCCTGGGAAAGTCCAAACACCGAGGCCACGCAACCTTCGGTTCGACATTTACGATCCCATGCCTGGTCGCCTTCCGCCCCGCTCGAAAACCAAATGTAAGAAGATCCTAAAGCTGAGGGTATTAACTCGCTTTCTAAATTATTCGTTATAGTTTTATTTATTCCGTTGTTAAAAGTAGAGATCCCTATTTCACGTGTATTAAACGTATCTGTCCCTGAATCCGTGTATCTTTTAGTACACGGGTACCCGTGTACTATTTCACGTGTATTTAAATACACGTGAATTTAGATACTCGTGTATTTATAAATACACGTATATTAACGTACCCGTATTTTGATTCGTCTGATTTTTAATATCTATAGATATCCCAGAACTCTGGGGGATTGCGAAATTCATAAAAGAATTAATGTATTTAAATATATTTACTAGAATAATATGCGGAAAGTACGGTTTTACAAATTTTCAGATCGTAACTAATAACACAATTATAAAATTAACAAGATTCATTTAATCGATTACCTATTTTGATACAAAAAATTAAGGCATTACTGGTAATAAGCGAGCTTCTTTTTAGACGCAACGATAATCCTTAAAATTGAGAAACATCACTCGGTTTTATTACACTTATTGCTTAAGTGACCGTCATTGCCCATTCTCCCGTAGTTAATGCCCAATTCTGATCAAAATACACAAATACGTTGATACAGTGCACGTTGAAATAGTGCACGGGTACCCGTGTACTAAAAGCTACACGGATCGAGGTACGGATATATGTAATACACGTGTACACGTGTCTTTTTACTACACGTACCATACCGTGGTCTCTAGTTAAAAGTCGGTAGAGTCGAGAAGGTCTTTCTCGAGTCCCGGTCTGTAATCGACTGACTTTCCGTCCCGTGGAAAGTCCCCTCTTGTCCTTTTGGGAAAACTCCTAAGGACCCCGATGCCAATTTATGATGTTTATGGCGTCGCACTGGTCGGGCCCATCGTCGCTGTAGGCGTCACGCTGGCCGCATCTACGTAAGCTCAACCTTGCAGCCCCTTTTACAAGGTGGTGCTTCAATATTGCTAACACAAAGCTATGCAATTGACTCATGATTTTCTTCACAACGATTGGGTTCGACAGATGAGAATGGAAGTCGTTGAAAAATTGCTCTGGGTGTGAGCAGCCACCCAGGTATGTCAAAGTTGACAACCCTGTACTTCATACCGCGCAGCCTCGATTAGTAAACGCTGGTATAGGAACTAGAAATTTCGGCAAACAGTCGGCCGCATTGTGGATTGAGAGTAGCGCGTGGCGTAAACAAAGTCGTCGAGTTGGAAAGTCGATTAGCCCAGCGGCGGTCTCCTAATCTGCGAGCGATAAACCGGGTGGAATAAATTTGGAACGGCGGTTGACTCGAGGCTGCGAAAGATTCAGGGCTGATAGCTAAAAATAGTCGAGTGGAAGGATCGATAGGTTTTGTTCGACGGGAGGCAGCCTGGATCAGGTAGGGTAAACGCACCAATAAATGAACACTTAAGGCTAATGAATGAACACTATTATAAAATTATGTTTGCAGCGAGATTGACTCCACGTGCTGCAAAAATTGTTTGGATCTGAAGCAAGAAATTACAAGAAGTCTCTGATTAATTAGTTGCTTCTTTTAATAACTTATTTTACTCATTTTAATAAAAAATGTTCATTCACTGGTACGTGTTCATTTACTGGTACATCCACCCTAATCGCGTTTTTCTTGCACAAGATTTTATCTGGCCACGGGGACGGGGGCGGGTCTAATGTCGTTTCTGCGCGGTATCTTCGCGCGGTCGCCTGACGTCAGCTGGACGGGTCACCGTTCATCTTCGCCAAGCTTTATTTGCATGTGAGGTAATTGCGCAGATTACCCGCTCGCGCGTATTTCAATTGAGACGGAGTGCACACGGCCGTCTTCGCACGGATCCTGGACAGCGTCGGGCGTGACGGAAGGCCCGAAGAGAAGGTGTGGACGAAGTCCATCGGCTCGAGATGACGCTTGGTGTTTATCGGGGGAGGCTCGTGACCTGGATACGGATTTTTAAATTTGGAACGTGATTATCGACCAAATTCTAGTTATTTATAAACGCTTTAACCCTTCGGGCGGTTCGAGGGGTCAGATGGAAGCCGGGGGCTGGATCAGTTTGGACCTGTATCGATGGGGAACACCGCACAGTGGTTGGAATAGAGGGAGAAAGTCAGTTTTTGAATGTTAAGTGCACAGAATTTTTTCAATGCAATTCCGTAGTAGGATAGTTGAAGCAACAGAACCAACAAGAATTTTCTGTAAATACCATTAATTTGGAAGGAAATTATAATATGAAAGTTGGGGAGTAGAACACCTGCAATTTTGAGTTACAAACGCACTATCTTTCAAGCAGAATTTCAACTATCTGCAAATTAAAAGGAAAAACGCAATTTTGTAATTTGATTATGTTCATACTGAATATATATATTACATGAATTAAGTCAGTGACACCCTCGTTGAATTCAGTAGGACATAAGTGGGACAAGTAGGTATTTTTAACAATAGAATCGAAGTTTAATTAGACATAACTTTTTCGCGACAGCTAGCGTCAAGGTAAGATTTAATACTAGTGGTGCATTATACCTTTAAGTACATAATCAAAGAGGTTTCAGCCGCGTAAACCTGCGGCTTTGGTGTAGGGAGCATTTTTTCTATAACTTTTACCAGTAAGTATTTGGAGTATCTTCACTTGGTTTTTCATAATATCGAAAAATGTTTTAGATAAAAGTTGAATAGTTTCTAGGAGGCTATAATTTAATGTAATTAGTTTTTTATATGTGGACGCATAAAGGGCATATGTATGAAGGTCACCGATGTTTTGTTAAATTTAATATTTTGTTAATTTTTTAAAATTTAAAAAAATTATATTTTTTAATACATTACTGGATTATTCAGTTCATCATTTTCTATGACAAAGTATTAACTTGTGTCGGAAAACTATTAGTTTAGGAGATATTTTAATTTAATCATTAATATTGACAAACAAATATCTCCTATACTAAGGAGATATTTTGTTTTTAGCAATTTTGACTTCATATTTGTAATCAGCGTCCTCAAAAACCCCGGGATATCAGATAATTCCCGAGATGGGTAAAAAAATATTCACCATGTGTCGAATAAAATTGCCCCGGGTTAATTTTATTCGTCGAATAAAAGAATTAACTGTATTCGTCGAATAAAAGAAATAACTGTATTCGTCAAGTAATCTAAAGTTGAAGTAACTTTTATATGATCCGTTATTTAAATATTTTTTTATTTAGTTAATGACCAACTGGTTAATTTTAATAAAAATTTTAATAAAACCCTGCAACGATTAATTTCCTACTAATTTGTCCCCTATTAAAATTTTCCCGGCACGTCGGCAATTCGATAAATATTATTTATAAATTTTTGGCACGCCCAGATGAAAAGGTTTGCCTCCCCTGGACTACGCATTTTAAAGAACGTTTCCTTTTCTCACAGCAGTAGAGAAGTATTTTTCGATTTATGAAGTTGTCTCTACTATTACTTATTAATATATTTATTTATTAACGGGGATACCCTTTAGTCACAACGAAGCACCTAACCAAGTACGAGGAAGTCTGTAATAATTAATCTATATAAAAGAAGAGAAACAAAATACAGAGTCATTTCGTTATTACACTCGATAACGCCACGCTTGGGTCCGAAAAGACCCAGGACCGTCTGATTGCGAATAAAAGCGCATAAAACGCGAGGAATGCCTTAGACATGACATCAGCCTCAAATCTTAAAAATTGTTACCTTTTTTTCTTTGACAATGGACATACGTCAACGCGCACGTGTACTTTTGTATAATAAAACAAATGAGTGGTAAAGATTGAAAAGGTTTCAACTTCGAAGTGTCTCGAAATAGAGTAGAGGCTGAATTAGCACAGCGAGAAATCGGCAAAAGCAATTCGAGGCTAAGAGTCGGTCGAATTACTCGTCACGTACGAGCAATTACACGCTCGATTCGTGGCGCGTTCACGCGACTCCATTCATCGGCCGAATCGTGTTCCCGTTTCGCGCGTCTGCTGGATCGCCGTCGTTTAAATACTAAGTATCCTCTTTCTGGATTCACGTGCCCGCCGTGGGACTTGAACGGTCGTCGCGACGACTCGGTCGCGCTTGGGAGAGTAGGTGTAAAGTTTCGCCGCGGCGAGCTAGATGCGGGTAGAGCTCTCAAGTTGGTAGCTTCTTCATTATTCACCTTTGAATAGAGACTAGCGTACCTCGAGCAGAGGAATGCAGTGTTTGACGACTGACCACTGGGTGTCGGGAGTCGCCTGCCTTTCTACAGCTGGTATACAATCAATAATTGATTTCCAAGGCAATTTTCACTGTGAATGACCCTTCGCAGAGTCGTTATATTTCCAGTACCGTAGATTCCTGACATTCAGACACCAGCCACAGAGAACTTCTTCTAGGAAGAGTTTAACTGCTAAATAAACGCGGCCCGTCCCTAGTGATATATAAAAGTGAAACGTCTGCTTGTTTGCTTGTTTTTTCACGTCTAAACGGCTGAACGGATTTCAATGAAGTTTTGAATATACATTATGTATGTCCTAGATTAGATTATAGGATAAAGAAATGAAGGTGTAATGAGGTAAAGAGGTAAAGAAGTAAAGAAATCAAGAAATAAGGAAATATCGAAATGTGGAAAAAAGAAAATATAGAAATATACTTATTAAATAAGTAATAATTATTTATTTATTTACTTATTTAATAACAATTACTGTTATTTATTTATTTATTTATTTATTTCTATTTTTCCTTATTTCTATATTTCCTTATTTCTATATTTCTATATTTCTATATTTCCTTATTTTTATATTTCCTTATTTCTATATTTCCCTATTTCTATATTTCTATATTTCTATATTTCTATATTTCCTTATTTCTATATTTCCTTATTTCTATATTCCCTTATTTCTATATTTCTATATTTCATTATTTCTATATTTCCGTATTTCTATATTTCTATATTTCTATATTTCTCTATTTCCTTATTTCCTTATTTCTATATATCCTTATTTCTATATATCCTTATTTTTATATTTCCTTATTTCTATATTTCCCTATTTCTATATTTCCTTATTTCCTTATTTCTATATTTCTATATTTCCTTATTTCTATATTTCTATATTTCCTTATTTCTATATTCCCTTATTTCTATATATCCTTATTTCTATATTTCCTTATTTCTATATTTCCTTATTTCTATATTTCCTTATTTCTATATTTCCCTATTTCTATATTTCTATATTTCTATATTTCCTTATTTCTATATTTCCTTATTTCTATATTCCCTTATTTCTATATTTCTATATTTCATTATTTCTATATTTCTATATTTCCTTATATCCTTATTTCTATATTTCCGTATTTCTATATTTCTATATTTTCTTTTTTTCACATTTCAATATTTCCTTATTTCTTGATCTCTTTACTTCTTTACCTCTTTACACCTTAATTTCTTTAGCCTATAAAATAATAACAGTAATTACTATCAAATAATAAAATAAATAATAATTACTATTTTCATTTATTTTTGTCATAAATAACTCCCTAGTGAAACCGGGCAACAGATCAGCCAGTTGGCAATAAACCTTACCTCTTTTCATCCCCTAATGACTATCTGACTACAACCGCCAACGCTTGCTTCTTGCACCCTTGAAACCTTCCCCTTCAGTTTTTCGGTTCCCCACGCATCATACCCACCTCCCCTGGCATCGATCCAACGAGAGGAATTAATCGACCCGGTAATCGACGGCGTTAATATAATCAGCGGTGATGTAACCCGACGATGTTGCCTCGTTTATTCAACGATACGATTCGTGCATGAGTCATTAAGCCGGGCGGTCGCGCGCCGACGCGTGGCACCTGTTATCTGCCCGCTTCCACTGATCCACGGGATATGCATATCGCGGTTCACGCTTCTTTATAATTCCCGGCTAATTGTTTCCCTCGCGCAGCCAGCAGCGCGATGTACCTACGCGCCTGCATTTAAACCGGTTTAGCGGTTCCTCCTGCACGCTCGTAGATCGGCTCGAATCGTCCGATTCTCCTCCCGGTGTGTAACGGCTAGCGGAACTTTCAGACCGCTCGTTTGCGCACCTGTCCGGAGGATACAGTATTTCGAAGATGACGCGGCGCGGAGACCCGACAACGAGCACGCGTTACCGTGCCCGGTGCACGTCGGTTTCGTTTAAATCACCCCTTAATGGCTCGATCAGAGCCAGCTTTCGCGGTGCCGGGCAATTCCGTTGATTCGATGAAAGTCGGAATGCGCGGACGGAGTTCACCGTAAACGGAGAACGGTAATGGCGGGTACCGTATGCTAATGCCTCAGAGTTCTTGGTTATATATTTTATAACCATAGTAAATGACTTGGCAGAAGAGACGAGGACGCGCTTATTTTATGCATGAATAATTAAGATATTGTAAGGAGATCAATCTGAGTATACCGCAGTGATCAAATATTTTTAAGACAGTAATATCTACTTGAAGTCAGTTGATAATAGGAGGTCACGCTTTGACTCTCTCTTCGTTTTCAAGTTGAGAAAGCTCCTCTAGTCTTAGAGTTAATATATTTTTGTCTCCCTGCGAAATCCCTGAGGGTGGTGCGATATATTTACCCATCTCTATGCAGATCGAATTCTGGGTCTTCTCACCCGGTAAATCGCGTTTGCAACATTGTGAACGCTTTTAGCGATTATCTGGATTTTTATTACAGGATCAAACTATTCCTGCGCGAAAGTTTATGGTGATTAAACTGTCTTACTGATTTTAAGTGTTGCTGTCTTTTTCCTTGTTTTTCTATTGTACACTATTGGGACTTTAACCCGTACATATTAAATAAATATTAAAATATCAAGATGCTAAAAAATTAAGGTATTAAAATTTTAAGCATTAGAATGTTAAATATTACATTTTTAGATATTAATATTTTAAATATTAGATATTAATATTTTAAATATTAAATGTTAATATTTTAAATATTTTAAATATTAAATGTTAATATTTTAAATATTAAATGTTAATATTTTAAATATTTTAAATATTAAACGTTAATATTTTAAATATTTTAAATATTAAACGTTAATATTTTAAATATTTTAAATATTAAACGTTAATATTTTAAATATTTTAAATATTAAACGTTAATATTTTAAATATTAAATGTTAATATTTTAAATACTTTAAATTTTAAATGTTAATATTTTAAATATTAAATGTTAATATTTTAAATATTAAATGTTAATATTTTAAATATTAAATGTTAATATTTTAAATATTAAATGTTAATATTTTAAATATTAAATAATATAAAATATTAATATGTCTGTTGAAGATTTAATATTATATATTTTATATTATTAATATTTTCGTTACTGTACATCATTGGCGAGTTCTCTGCCGCGTGACTTTTCGATTCGTCGGTGAAGTAAAGCGAAGAAGGGAGAAAGAATTTAATGAAATTGTTGTTCCTCTACATCTGATTCTGATAGTTTCTTGTCTAATCAGTCGTGAGAAGCTATAGTTTCACTACAAGTTATTTGACTAGTTTCAGTGCACCTGGTCTAGCTTATCATCAACGTTGTCGCTTTTTACGGTCACTTGAACATCTGTTTTCTCTTGACTCATCGTATACGACTTTCTCGATGAATTGGCCTGCATGGGCGCGTAAAAAGTCAAGTTTCCAACGATGTTCGTAATATCTAGAAAACGCGCCCATTCGTTAGGTGTTTACCGCCGTTGCTTGAAAAACTGTTGGAAAATGCTAGCAGATTCTCTACGGCAATCACTTCGGACACCGTGTTCTCACTTTTCCTGCTTTTTCATCAGAATGATTCTGGAATAGGTATTTGTTTCTTTAAATATACCTGTTCATACGAATTTTATTAAATTAAAATCGCACGAACGTGTTTATTATTTTTTCAAGTATTTTACCAATACTGATTGCACCTTCTTCCCTTCGAATCGTTATTTAAAAATCGTGAGACTGATATATGCTGTATCTTGTTATTTCGAAATGGAAAATATCGATTGTTTTATTCCTTTTTTATTCTTAGTTTTTAATTTGAAAGAAGAAGCAAACTTTATTTTCCACTGATTTATTTGAGAAGTATAAGAAAACAGAAGCTGACAGCCTGAATCAATAATCCACACTACATTTTCACAGTGAACGTTTGATTTTCTTAACTAAAAACATTGAAATCTACTTTACTATCAGGGAAGCTACGGATGGTTGCTAACAAAAGTTAAATATAACCATGCGACAGAATTCTACGCATTTGTAAAATCAGTGTTGCACCTTTGCAACACTGGGACTTAAAGCGCTAACAAAATTTTGATTCGCATTAAAACGCCGCCTGGTAGGGGAGAGCGGGGGCAAGAGTAACATTTTTTACATTTGGCCTAGCCTACAATTACCTTTCATAGATACAAAAATGACAATTATGACTTAAGATAGTATGTTTCTTGGTCTATAATTTGAGCCCAGATTCAGCCTTGCGTGACAAGTAGTCGAAGAGTTATGGCAGTTTTCCGCAGTGACTGTCATTGCTACTTCTGTCCTGCAGGGGTAGGACGAAAGTAGCATAAGGTGGGGGCGAAAGTAGCACTAATTATTTTGAGGAGAATTAAGTAAAACACTTCTTCCAACGCAAAATAGGATTTTTTATTACAAAAAAAAACGGTAGAAAAAAGCATTTAAATAAATATGTCGAATAAAGTTCACTCGGTTTGCCCAACGAACGACGAATAATTTTACTAACTATTATTCGTTATTCGGAATTTTATTAAATATAAATTTTGCCGGTGACTAAGCGAGACCCACCTATATACCTGTTCATGGGCAGTAAATGTCACTCGGCGCACGCTGTTCCATAAAAAAATGTCAATGACCTCGGGAAAGCCCTGCAGCCACCATGCGTGCCCTATCGGAGCAAATAGCTTCTTCCTCGTGCATTTGTCGTTATCTCCAACCATAACGGAGATACTGAACGTGGTCAAGTTAACGGGGACATGGTTGCACGCTACTGCTTCCACGGGTAATCGTTCCACAAATAGGAGAAGTATTATCGCTAGGGAATAGGGCTCTATTTGCCAAAGATCCGTAAGCAAACCAGCGGGGCTGGCTTCTCTAAACGCCGAATTCTAGAGCAAAGCTGCCCTGTGCGCGGGCACCCGCTATTCTCGCACAAACCACCAACTGTTCACCGTTCTTGTGAGCGGAGGAAAATTCTGTACACTGGAGAAGCCGCTCGAAGTTGGGTGTGTATATTGCTCGCGATTGGAAACAGTTCCTGTGATAGATGGGTATTCTCAAAGACCACTTAAAACCACTTTCGTTTGCTTGCGCGCAGAGATTGCTAAATGGTGTTAACTTAGGACTGACTTAAACTGGGGCAGAATTGGTTCAGAACTAGATTGCAAGTGAGCCAAAAGAGCACTGGACTGACAGTTAGAACTCCTGTGGGAAATTCTGCAACGCGTTTTCAGGGAATTTGGGGGTAGAAAGAGTTTGGGAACTCTAGGATAATTTACGAGGGCTTTTAAAGATGTTTTGTGGTAGAGAGATTTGGGAAAGTCTATTAAAATGTACAAGGGCTTTTAAAGAAATTTTGGGGAACTCTAGCGAAATGTACAACGGCTTTTAAAAGAAAGGGGAACTCTAATAAAATGTACAAGGGCTTTTAAATAAATTTTGGGAACTGTAGCAAAATGTCCAAGGGTTTTTAAAAGAAAGGGGAACTCTAACAAAATGTACAAGGGCTTTTGAATAAATTTGGGGAACTGTAGCAAAATGTCCAAGGGTTTTTAAAAGAAAGGGGAACTCTAACAAAATGTAGAAGGGCTTTTAAATAAATTTTGGGAACTCTAGCGAAATGTACAACGGTTTTTAAAAGAAAGGGGAACTCTAACAAAATGTAGAAGGGCTTTTAAATAAATTTGGGGAACTGTAGCAAAATGTCCAAGGGTTTTTAACCCTTCGTTGACACATCTGTTTCGATCAACTTTGACATACCTGGGTGGCTCACACCCAGAGCAATGTTTGAACAACTGCCACTATCATCTACAGAATCCAATCATCATAATAAAAATCATGGATCTGTTTTAAGGTCTCTAGAATATATTCCAATAGTTTTTTTATTGAAATTTAATCACGGTTTTTGTAAAAAAAAATCTAGATTACCACATGTCGAGAAAAAACGAAGAAAATCTTTAAATAGTTGTAACTTTTACAAATTTCAATATTAGAAGCTAAAAATCTACAGAGTTGTTGTTCGGATATAAGGTTTTGAGAGAAAAAATAGTTTGTACGTCAGTTTTGGAGGAAAAGTATTCATTTTGCATATAGAAGGTACAGAGCGTCAGGATCAGCTTATGGGTGGCTCACACCCAGAGTGTTACGAAGCGTTAAAGTAATTTGAGGGTAGGAAGATTTGGGGAACTCTAGCAATATCTACAAGGGTTGGGCTTTAAAGGAATTTGGAGATTGAAAGATTGGAGGAACTCTAGCAAAATCTACAAGGGTAGGTATTTAAAGGAATTTGGAGAACTCTAGCAAAATCTAGAATGGTAGGTATTTAAAGGAGTTTGGAGATTTAAATATTTGGGGAACTCTAGCAAAATCTGCAGGGTCTTTTAAATAAATGTGGGGAACTCTATCAACTCTACAAGGGCTTTAAAATAAATTTGACGATAGAAATATTTGGGGAACTCTAGCAAAATCTGCAGGGTCTTTTAAATGAATGTGGGGAACTCTATCAACTCTACAAGGGCTTTAAAATAAATTTGAAGATAGAAATATTTGGGGCACTCTAGCAAAATCTGCAGGGTCTTTTAAATGAATGTGGGGAACTCTATCAACTCTACAAGGGCCTTAAAATAAATTTGACGATAGAAATATTTGGGGAACTCTAGCAAAATCTGCAGGGTCTTTTAAATGAATGTGGGGAACTCTATCAACTCTACAAGGGCTTTAAAATAAATTTGACGATAGAAATATTTGGGGAACTCTAGCAAAATCTACGAGTGCATTTAAAGGGTTACCTACCGTCAGGAGGTAGAAAAAGAATCGATTCTTTGGGAATTTATTTCAGAAAGTACATGCATATTTTTATGCAGTGGTTTTTGTATTTAAATGAGGAACACTTTGACAGGTTATTATATTATGTTTTGGTATAAAATTAATTAGTTATTACAAAATTACAACTGATATCCGAGAAGCTGTTTTTAGACCGGTGACCACGATTTCTCCAAAACCGCTTCACCAATCTTTCTGAAACTTTGTAGGTTTCTTCTAGAGATTCAAATCTAGTCTTTAATCGAAGCATTTGATTTTTCCAATGCACACTTTTTATTTTATGGATGAAAAATGAGTGTTTTCTCTACGAAAATCGATCGTTTCACTTTAAACATCTGCCACTTTGTCCCAGATTAACATTTTATAAAACAGAACGATAAAAGACTAGATAAACTATTGTACTAACTAAATCTTCTTCGTTATTTTTATTTCAGGCAACCCAGTTCCGACTAATATTGGTCACCGCAAAGCATGTTTCTAAAAACAGCTTCCGTGAAATCAGTTGTAATTTTGCACTAACTAAATACTTTTACACCAAAACATAATATAATAACCTGTTAAAGTGCCCTTCACCTGAATACAAAAGCCAATGCATAAAAATATGCATGTACTTTTTAAAATAAATTCCCAAAGATTCGATTCTTTTTCTACCTGCTGATGGTAGGTGATCCCTTAAACGAATTCGGTAGTAGAAAAATTTACGAATCTCTAACAAAGTCCACAAGACCCTTCTAAATAAATTTAAAGGTAGAACGATTTAGAGAATTCTAGCAGAATTTTTAAAACAAATTCAGAGCTAAAAACGACTTATAGAACTCCGGCAAACTCCACACCAAAACACGGTTCAGATCCGCCCAGAGAAAGTTTCCAGTTCGCAAAGAAATATGAGCTCTCGCAGTTAGCAGAAATCGGCGCAAGCCATCGCGATAGAGCAGATTTTCCTTTGCACGCGCGCCGAGCACAAGGCTGAATGCTTCGAGGTGACTCGGTGGCCTGCTCCACTCGGGGGAAAAAGAATAGAAAACGATCTTAACCCACAATTTCGTAATTACCGCGTCGTTAAAGGTAAGGTGGACCTTTATCCGCGCGATTTCCACGATCGCGCACGGATCGTTGCGCCCGCGGTTGCCCAACGCTCCGCGAGTCGGAGCCTCGAGCGAGCGGGTCGGGAAGCACGAATACCGATGATTCAGGAAACACCGAAACGGGCGAATGCAGTCCCTCCTCTCATCCCGATTCTCCCGCAGGTAACTAGCAATTACGCGTCGCGGTTACTTCTTCGGGTCTTATAAATAATTCTCCCCGTATCGCGGCAATCGCGCTCGAGCGTTTTTTTGCCGGTCGAAGCGCGAATTGCCAAGGATCGATCTGGTGTCCCGCGGTAATTGGCTGGAGGAGCGGGAAAAGGAAACTTGCGCGGCTCGCGCTGGATAGTAAAGATTATTCACCGAACGGTGATTCATCCTTTCGGTGGGACCAGTGGCCGACCAGTTTCGGGTGTCCTATTTAGCTCTGCGCGCTCTCATTTCAACGCGGATAGCCTGCAGACATGTGTCAGCTCTTTTGAGAACGAGGCTGACGACCTCCGCGGCTTTGATTTCGTAAATTTAAATCGTCCGGGCTGAATGCTTACAAGGGAACATCCCGAATCTGGAGATTTAAAACAATTCTGAAATTTTGTGAATATGTAGGGAATTTCCTCCTGATTGCAACGGAATTTTTGTTTGCTGCCTAAATTCACTCTAAGGGGGTATAGTTGACCCTTGAAAATCCGGTTATTTTCCGATTTTGTGTTATAACGCATGGAATATAAAATAATTTTTTTCACCAAATGATAGATCTGATTAAAAGAAGTAACTTTTGCCTTGAAACTTTTTTTCTATCTCTTACAGTTCGCGAGTTATAAAATAAAATCGGAAAATAGCCGAAATTTCAGGGGTTAATTCCACCCGCTTAGAGTGAATTTTGGGCGGCAAACAAAAATTGCGTTTTAATCAGGAGGAAATCCCCTACATATTCACAAAGTTTCAGATTTTTTTGAAGCTTCGGGTTCGGGATCTTCCCTTGTTAGTCGGAAAATGTTACGTCGCACAGTGGGACAAAACCACCCGACGGCGATCAAAAATCTATAACTTTGGTTCTGGTCTAGATATTTCAATGAAATTCGGCTGAATTTAACCGCAAATTTACGGGTTTTAAGTTGTATTAATATAAGTGATATTAACCCTCGGAAGCCCGTGCTAGGCTCGTATATATAGACCCATGTTTTCGAAAAGTGGGTCTACTGGCCAATTACAATTCACATTTTATTAACATCCTTACTAGTTACTGTATTATATTCTGGTAAACCACGTGTTTTAATATTTGCTATTGTTTTCATGTGATCGGTGCACAAATTTTGCCAAAACCGTAAATGTTAGGAGCTTATCAGAAACCTTAATGTTTCCCATAGTTTTTATTCGCGATTCTGAAAAATTTTTCTTTCAGAGGTGCAATTCGGTGAGCGTCGGTGAGTTCATCGATGCCTGGCGCGGCCCTCGAGTGATTACCTCGAACGATGAGACATATCGTTCGGGGTAATCGTGACAGGGTCTTCTCATTTGCGCGAACGTCGTGGATGTTCCCAGCAATCTAATCCGATTGTGGGTTTATAACTGTAAACAATCCTTTCTGAGTAATTTTGAGTGCTTCGGTTTTGCTGGATCATTGGGTTCGCTGTTCTTTCTTCTGGGATAAAAATGACTAAGGGTGCGTTTATGTTGGAGCTGCGATAAACGATCAGAGCGACGATAAGAGCGAGATGACTATATAGATGAGCAACGATAAAAGCGTCGAGAAAGAAATATTTCCTTTTCTTCGCTATTATCGCAGCCCCAACATAAACGTACCCTAACAAAGAGAAGTCGCGATCCCGAGGAGCCGTGAGTCAAATTGTCGAGGCCCGCGGGTATAATAAACAAATTGAAGAATATTAGCTGCACCTGACTATTTAGCCATTTTTATAAAAAGTGGCTTTGAACATTTAAGCATCCTGTTCGTGATACGGTGGTCCTGAGCTCGAATTCTGGCCGACTGAAAATTTTTTTAAACTATTTTTAATTTTTTTAATTTTTCATCTTTTTAAAAACGTGATATGAGGCATTCAGAACAAAACCGGGCTAACCCATATTTGTTGTGAAATTGAGTTAGTAGCGGTAATAGGCTGTAGTAATTATATAAAATATTTAAGCATGATAAAATTATGTTCTCAATGCCTCATGTGTAAAACTGAAAAAATAATGTAATACTTTTATGATAGTAATAGTATTTATTATTTTAGTAATAATATTTATAGTAATAGTACCTACTCATAATATTGTTTTAAATTATTTTTTATAAAAGTGACTGGTCATTTTTTATAAAAATATTCCACGGTTTGTTTATACTCATGGGCTCGAAAAGAGCCTCTGCTTGCGAGCTCAGTATGTAAAAACTCGAAAAAACCGGCATCCATTTTCTGTAATTATGCATGCTGCATAATTTTTATTTTATTAAGATCGTGCTTTGTGTTCGAAGTCTTTGAACTTTGCTTGGCCTTCATTGACCTTGAGCGAGAGGTCGCCGACCCCGTCGCGAGAAGGGCCGCGCGTGAGTGTTTGAAAAGCCGCAGCTCCTCCGAAGAAAGCGAAGGTGAGCCTAATATCTCGAACACGCTTTCATGCGCCACTAGAAAACTATTTCGAGGGCGTCGCATTTCCTTTGGAGGCGATTAACCCGCTAACAAAGGAAGGTTACGACCTGCGCGGGCGTTTTTTGTATGGGGCGATGAGTGTAAGTGAATCCTATTGTCTTAGCTTCTAACTACCGACCTCTTTTATACATCGGTGTCTATTCAGCTGTTATAGGATTTAATCATTTTTTATTGCTACCATTGTATGTAACGTGGGAAAATTTTGGGTTGTGATTCAAAACTAAATTTCACAGTAAAAATTCTTGCTTTTTTTCTATTTTAATTTTGAAAGAACTTGGTACTCGGTTTTGTGATACTTAGATGCTACAGTTTTATAAAATTGTGGAAGTATGTCGAGAGATCTACTGGATGAATCCTGTGGGGGATAGAGATGAACTAGTTTGGAGGTTTGGCAGGTGAACTAGTATCGAGGCATTACTATTTATGCCTAGCTACCAAGGGCACAAAAATCAGGGGCCACAGTGAACTTAGAATTGATTTATTGTAGATTAGGAAAAATGTTGTTTGAGGTCTGAATTCAACTAAAAATTTGCATTGGGCGAGGAAATTATATTTATAACGGAATGGAATTAACTGGCTGAAAAATGGTAATCGGTCTTTCGAAATTTTGAAGTAGAACACCAATTTTTTTGATAGTTTTCCAATTTTCTTTGAGCATTTCTTTGCTAAATGGTAGGTACTAACTAAAAATATATTCACCAAGGTTTATACTAGTGTGAACTATAATAGGTAATTCAGAATTTAATATTACTTAAATAAGTAGAAGTATTAAATACATATTATTAGTATTAAATACGTATTTTAATACTTAGTATTATCAATATTAAATACCTATTTAAATATTTAGTATTATTAGTATTAAATACCTATTTAAATACTTACTATTATTAATATTAAATACCTATTTATATACTTAGTATTATTAATATTAAATACCTATTTAAATATTTAGTATTATTAGTATTAAATACCTATTTAAATACTTACTATTATTAATATTAAATACCTATTTATATACTTAGTATTATTAATATTAAATACCTATTTAAATACTTACTATTATTAGTATTAAATACCTATTTAAATACTTACTATTATTAGTATTAAATACGTATTTTAATACTTAGTATTATCAATATTAAATACCTATTTAAATATTTAGTATTGTTAGTATTAAATACCTATTTAAATACTTACTATTATTAGTACCTACATATGTACCTACTATCTAAGGTGACATCGATTTCTAAAAGCCGTTAATCCCATTCAAAGTATCTATGAACTAGTATCGAGGCATTACTATTGGTGCCTAGCTACCAAGGGCTCCTCACAAATTTTATTATTGTTTGTTACAGATGCCCTTATCGACTCAAAGTTTAGAGAGAATTTCAGCATTAACGCTATCTACTATTAGTTTAATTGGACTACCTATATCATGCAGAAAGCTACCAACTCTCAATGATCTTTTACTTTGAAGATTTTAGTTGTTAAAGAAAAGTAGTTTTATTTCTATTAAGTACGTTATATCTCTTGTTATTCTTTTACAATGTTTTTTAATGGGTTATATTATAGTAAGTAGTATAATTAATATTATTCTAAATTTTCCGTAGCTTTTGCTTTTTAAACCCGAAACGGAACTATGGCTTGGTAGGTAGTTTTAATACTTGTATAATGTAAGAGTTCTTCTATGGGTTGGTAATTTTTTGCAAAATAAAGATCACAAACTTATGAGGTCCGTCTGTGATTAACTAATTTCTTGTCAATTTGAGGGTTGGTAGATCTCTGCATGACTTGGCTCAGTTATAATATATCCTACTCATACTTTCTCCTTTATCACACTCACTTCTCTGCACTACTGCAGAGTTTCTACAAACTTCAGCTTTTTGGTAGGACTCTAAAAATTATTGAGAAAACTAACATGCGATATTCAATTACGGTAATGTCTCAATTATTGTCCCTATTATTATCACTTTATTTATTTTACTTAATAAAAACGTGAAGTACAAAGAATAATGTTAAAAAAAGTACTTTTAAATCGGGACTGTTCTTATTATTGTACACTATTCTTTATACCACGTTACGTTTTTATTACGTAAAATAAATAAAATCTCAGTAATAACGACAGTGGCAGTAATTGGAACATCTGTCCTATATAAAAATAGCAATTGCATAATATTCTCCTCAATTCCAGCTCTTTTTATCCAATTCTGATTTCGCCGCTTAATGGAGAAACAGCTTTTCCTTGCGAATAAAATAAAAGTTTCACCACTTGGCACGAGCCGCGTTGAAAGACGTCGAATTCCTCGAGGTGTATCATTCCCCCACGAGGCTTATTTTTCCGGTATCGTTGTTCCGCGATCGAACGTGTCGACCGTGGCGGAACTGGAGCGCTGTAAAAAGCAATCCCCCGCGCAGAAGCGAGCCACGCTCGAGCCGATTCCGCGTGCGATTCGTCGTAAGCGTATACAGGCAGGTTCTCGATTACAACTAGTCGACGCATTATCGGCGGGAGTGCATCGGGGCGACAAGGTGCGTGCAGAGAGATCGCTATCCCCTCGTCCCTTCCGCTGACGTCAGTTCTCGATTACGCTGTTGTTACGACGATTTACATTGCCGTTCAACCTGACTTGGTGCTCCGCAGCGAGATCTACGCGGCCTCGATCCCCGCGGTACCGAGGTCAGCGTATTTCCGTTTTCGATACCTGCCACGGGACGCCGGGCGGCTTCCTTCGGCCGATCCTTCTGTGTATGCTTTCTAACGTTTTCGAGCGTTTCGTCATAGAACGGACGCGTTGGGACGGCGATAGGAGGTTAATAATGACGATGATGTGTTGGTAGATCGCAGGGGTACAAGACGCTGATACTTTTGTTGGTTAATATGATTAATGAAAGAAATTATGGGGAAATAAATTAATTACGCGAAACATTGAACTTCGTAACTAAAGGTATTTGACTCAACCCTTGTAGATATTGGGCCATTTTGGTCCAATATCGAGTCAGAAATATTTATTCCTTCTTTATTAATAAGGAGAGTGTTTTAGGTGTCCGCCTCCGATTATTTTGATTTTTGGATATGTTATAGAGGACCGAAAAATAAGAAATACGTGTTTTTTTATTTTCCCCGTTTTCATATTTGGGGGGTGAAAACTGCGTTCAAAGTTAGGGTTGAAAAATCATTTTTGTGGATTTTTGAAAATCTGGTGGGTCAGTCATATTTCGCATTCAAAGACACGAAATTCGTCTATTGGCACTATTCCCCTATCTCTAATAGTTCTCGAGATATTCCACAAAAATGATTTTTCAACCCTAACTTTGAACGCAGTTTTCACCCCCCAAATATGAAAACGGGGAAAAATAAATAAACACGTATTTCTTATTTTTCGGTCCTCTATAACATATCCAAAAATCAAAATGATCGGAGGCGGACACCTAAAATACTCTCCTTGTAAGTAATATATTATTTGGATTGAAATTCTTTCATATCTTTAAATAACTAATAACCGCCAATAACAAGTAAATATAATAATAATAATTGTATTTGATTTTATTTTTTTAATTTTCTATTTTTATGTTATTATGGTAGAAATTTAATGCGTTCTTAAAATATTAAATAGTAATAATATTAAATATTAAGTCGTAATAATTAAAATATATACGTAATAATATTAAACCGTAATGATTAAATAATAATAATTAAAATATTAAATAATAATATTACATTTTAAACCGTAATAATTAATTGAACTCGTTTCTTGTAAATATATAATAAGGGTTAAGTTGACCAAAAATTACTTATTCGTGTAACTTTCCAAATTTCGTATAAGAGTTAACTCGAAGTTGTTTCGTTGCGTGTAACTTTAATATTACCGCTGGATTCTTCCGCAATGGCGATGCAATGACTAGTCAAAAAGGTGGTAAAATTTCACGCAATAGTCTGCTTCGTCCCCCTCTATGCATCCTAGTGGGAGGCATGGTGGGGATTCGCTCCGCCCACGGCAACTCTGCGCGATACGATTGGCTGAGACTTTACGAATTTCTCCTGGAGTTTCGTTCTTTCATCGACTAAAATATGTTGGGAAAAGCATTTTCACGTTGAACTTCGTGGTCGAGATTAATTTTGCCCCAAGCAAAGTTCTAATTCATTGAAGACATTATTGCAGCGTTAGCGGAGCCCAATGTTTCTTTTATATAATCCAAACAAATCCGATAACCCTGGTCGCTTTAATCGACTAATTGACATTGTACGCGTCGCGCTTATCAGTCATCAACGCCGGTGGTCTCGCGCAGTATTCTTCTCGTCTGGATAAATAATGTACTTATCGCTGGCAAGATAGAACGAAAACGAATTCTAACAACTTGAAATAAAGAGTCGTGGCAGATGTGTCGCGAGGTTAACAGCCAGTGGTGGTTTATTGCCCACTGAATACCAACCACTTAAATACCTAAGGTGGCACTACATGTGTGCTGCGTGAAACCATCATCAAACCGTAGATCATTCGTTTCGTCTGATAAAGCAATACAAAGGGACATTAATTCCAAATGATACTGTCTTATCTAGGCAACCTCCAGAAAATTCCTCCAACCCTCTCTTCGGTAAAAAGAACAGCGATAATCTTTCCCTCGCTTCGTTATAATAATCGTCGTACAAAGAGACCGATCTGTTAACCCTCGAACAGGGGAGGTTAAAGTCGGTGGTTGGGTCGGTTTCGACCCATGGTAAATGTGAAAGCTACTAAAACTGCTGTTAAAAAGTAATTCATTCCTTCGATTTCTACGGGTTTCTCCATTGGTGTTTACTATTGCACCGGATGGCCTTACGTTTGGGGTCAAAAATGACCCAGACACCGCCGCCTGAGGGTTTAAGGCACCCTAAGGGTGATCGTATCGGTGATGGTCGATGGCTTAATCTTCGGCTTAATCGCACCGTGAAACGATGGCGAGAATCGAATGCAAGTTAACACCTTTGGGAGGAGAGGGAGGGGAAAGGAGGTGAGTGGAGGTGAGGGTGTGCTCGAAATCATTGAAGGACCGTTGGAAAAATAATCTATTACAAGTTAACATCTTTCGGAGCAGGGGGAAGGAGGTGAGTGGAGGTGAGGGTATTATCGAAATCATTGAAGTTGACATCTTTTTGAGGAGGGGAGGTGAGGGTGGTATTGAAAAATACTCTAATGCAAGTTAACACCTTTGGGAGGAGGAGGAGGTGAGTGGAGGTGAGGGTGTGCTCGAAATCATTGAAGGACCGTTGGAAAAATAATCTATTACAAGTTAACATCTTTGGGAGCAGGGGGAAGGAGGTGAGTGGAGGTGAGGGTATTATCGAAATATTTTTGAGGAGGGGAGGTGAGGGTGGTATTGAAAAATACTCGAATGCAAGTTAACACCTTTGGGAGGAGGAGGAGGTGAGTGGAGGTGAGTAGAGGTGAGGGTGTGATCGAAATCATTGAAGGACCGATGGAAAAATAATCTATTACAAGTTAACATCTTTGGGAGGAGGAGGAAGGAAGGAGGTGAGGGTATTACCGAAATCATTCAAGTTGACATCTTTTTGAGGAGGGGAGGTGAGGTGAGGGTGTGATCGAAATCGGTGAAGGACGAATTGAAAAATAATTCAATGCAGGTTAACACCATTGGAAGGAGGGGAGGTGAGGAGGTGAGGGTGGTATCGAAATCATTGTAGGATCGATTAAAAAATAATCGAATGCAAGTTGACACCTTCGTGGAGGGTGGGGGTGGTATTGAAAAATAATCGAATGCCAGTTAACACCTTTACAAAGGAGGAGGGATATCGGAATCGGTAATGGATCGATTGAAAAATCTTTATCCGTCGCGGAGGGCGGTGGATATGTCTGGGCGACGTTGCAGGTGCAGTTGCACCGCCACGACGGAATGCATCCGTCGTCGTAGCCGGTGCAGCTGCTGTCGCGGCGCGTTCGTGGACCGTTTGTAAGATCAAGGTCGCCGGTTTCGTGGGTAAACGTCCTCGAGTCGCCTTGAGTTGCACGTTGCACCGAGGCACGCGTTGCATACGCGCGTCGACGACGCTTGTTGGCTATTATGTCCCTCCTCCGCACCTTCCGACGGCTACGATGCACCATACAAAACCTCCGCGGCCAGCGTGTCGCCTTTATCGACGACCCAAGCTTCGCCAGCACTGGTCGAGTATCCATTTCGAACATCTCTTCCTCTTTTTGCTGCTTGCAATTCGAGGAATTTTTGTGATGAAAATTCAAAAGTTACAGAATATTTCCATTTACAGCTGACATTTTAATTTCGAATATTTCATGCTACATTTATCTACGGGAATGTAAATAATGATTCTCAATAACTAATGTGAATTTTCAGAAGTTACAGAATATTTCCATTTACAGCTTACATTTTAATTATTCTCATTACTTATTGAGAATCATTATTTATACATTCGCTTAGGTAAACGTAACCTAAAATATTCGAAGCATTCGTATTACCCGAAACGTTCAAGCTTCAAGCTACTCGACACAGTCGGTCTGCTCGAAAATTTCGAGCTACTCGGTTTTATCGAGCCGCTCGGTTTTTACGGGTACTCGGCTCGGCTCGGCGGCTCGCTTCCTCCGACTACTTGAAAACTGCCTTAATCGATAAGTCTTGGCTGCGTTCGTTATCGTCGTAAATCAATTACGGATAGATAATGGAGAAAAGAAGTGACCAGTTAATATTCCGAAAAATTGGTTTCTTACAGTGGCGTTAAAGGGTCTGTTATCTCCGCGATAAGGACGCGGTAGTAGTCCCGCTGATTGAGCCATTTGTGTTTGATGTTCTTCGAGTCCAACCCAGACCACCTTATGTCATCGATTTTGGGCGCATATTTTGAGAGATTTTTTTTTTTAATTAAGCGAGCTTTCATTTTATAGCTGTATAACCTCTTTGTGATGTACTCGGCACACATTTATTATTGCTACGTGGTACCCGGCTTCTTCCGCAATTTAGATTCTGATTTTATAAAAAGTATTATTTTTTTTTGCGAGAAAATAGTCACATTCATCTGGATTACCCAGGCATAATGCGCCGAGGGAAATTTCGTGACCCTAGAGTTTACCGTTCGAATATTTTTAGGCGAAAGACAAACACGCAAAAATATGAAGGGTAAGGGAAAAGCAGGGAATGTTGCAAAACAGCTTTATCGAGAAAATTAAGTGTTTTGTGTCAGTGCAGAGTGGGCCATTACCTCCTTTTAACCAATATACCAAAACTTTAACGTTATCATACGGGAGCGTTTGAACTTTATAACCCTTCGTGATGCGACTAGTTCTATAGTCCCAGTCGCCGCCAACAAAATATCCTATAAATCGCAAAATCACGAAAAATGATCATTCCTCGTTTTCCCCCTTACCCTTCATATAAACGTTCTGCTTTATATTTAAAGCACAAGAACCTTTCAAAAAGGGCACTCCTTGTCAGCACTATTTGCAGAAAATATCTGCAGTGGCATTTCTCTATAAAATCCTCAAGGACAATCAAGATCTCCCTGGTATGTCGTTGAACAATGTGCCTTAATGTGCCTTTTTTCAAGCCACGATTTTAGCCTTCAAGATACAGTACAATGACATCAACGATTTTATCAGAACATGTAACATAGATAATCTATGCTATCAACTCTTAAATTCTCACAAGGAGAGTGTTTTAGGTGTCTGCCTCCGATCATTTTGGTTTTTGGATATGTTATAGAGGACCGAAAAATAAGAAATACGTGTTTTTTTATATTTCCCCGTTTTCATATTTGGGGGGTGAAAACTGCGTTCAAAGTTAAGGTTGAAAAATCATTTTTGTGGAATATCTCGAGAACTATTAGAGATAGGGGAATAGTGTGAGTGGACGAATTTTGTGTCTTTGAATGCGAAATATGACTGACTCACCAGATTTTCAAAAATCCACAAAATTGATTTTTCAGCCCTAACTTTGAACGCAGTTTTCACCCCCCAAATATGAAAACGGGGAAAAATAAAAATATTACTTACTTATATATTTACTTATTTACTTATTTACTTATTTACTTATTTACTTATTTACTTATTTACTTATTTACTTATTTACTTATTTACTTATTTACTTATTTACTTATTTACTTATTTACTTATTTACTTATTTACTTATTTACTTATTTACTTATTTACTTATTTACTTATTTACTTATTTACTTATTTACTTATTTACTTATTTACTTATTTACTTATTTACTTATTTACTTATTTACTTATTTACTTATTTACTTATTTACTTATTTACTTATTTACTTATTTACTTATTTACTTATTTACTTATTTACTTATTTACTTATTTACTTATTTACTTATTTACTTATTTACTTATTTACTTATTTACTTATTTACTTATTTACTTATTTACTTATTTACTTATTTACTTATTTACTTATTTACTTATTTACTTATTTACTTATTTACTTATTTACTTATTTACTTATTTACTTATTTACTTATTTACTTATTTACTTATTTACTTATTTATTTCTTTATTTATTTTATAAACGGACTGAAGCCCTCTTTGCACAAATGTTTACAAGGAAAAAGAACTTTACCTAATATAACAAAAGATAGACATGCTAAATTATATGGCACACCGGATAAGACATTATCCGATAATCCTACGTAACTGTCTTTTAAAGGTGTGCGCAGATCCATTAACGAAATCAATACTATTATACAGAGTACTAGAGTCAGCAATAATTCGATTTATTGGATTAATCGATCCATATGTAGATCTGAATTTAAGCGGTTGTAGTCCTGCTCTAGATCTCAATGCGCGTTCAGGTGCGTAGAAATTGATTTGCATAAGAAGAGAGGGACAGTCAATATAGTTATTGATTAAATTAAATATAAAGAAATGGTCGGATATTCTTCTACGTGCAGCTAATGTTTCGAGGTTGACTGTGTTTAATATCGTAGAATAATCATGATCGAATATTGACATAGGGTTCTTTAGCTCATACGAACAAAATCTGAGAAATTTATGTTGCACTCTCTCAAGCATGATTTCGTGATTAAAGCGTTTCGGAGACCATATAATCGAAGCATATTCTAACAAGGGACGAGCAAGGGTAATATATAGCAATCTTAGTGTGTGGATTGAATGAAAATCATTTTAAAAACGTAGTACTTTTATTTAAATATTTCCATTGGATTCTGTCCGAGGCGTCGATTTCGCCAGGCACGGTGCTACTTGTACTTGCACGCGTACCATCGAGCGTGGGCGTTTCGGGTTGCATTCGTGGAAAGCACGATGCGCTCGCGGACCTCTGGTAGTTAAGGCCCACGGGACTGCGCTGGGCATGGAGTTGGGACGGAGGGGGCAGGTCGAGAGAGCACCGAGCAATCAACCCGTCAATTTAAGCCTTTTTTTTTCGTCGTAAACCGAGCATCGATGCTGGTTTCGCTGCGAGCCCTATGCTCCATTCTTGAAATTTCGTCTCTTCGTTGGTCAACTGTGTATGTACACTGCTGTTCTGAAATATTAAGACACTCTGTGCGGAATGACTGTGGAGAATATTGCAGATTTATTGAAGGACTGTAATCCTATTTTACTTGGTGCTATAAATTAAAATTAGAAAATGCAGGGGGTAAAAAGTATTCAATCTGTATTTTATTAGTGGAATAAAAAGAACTATTAATTTTAATACTGAATATTTTAGAGGAAGATTTACTTTGATTTTTATAGCTGAGTATTTGAGAATTATTTTCATAAGATTTCTGATTTCATTAATATTTATAGGATTTAGTTTACTTAGACTAAGATTTATATTAGTTTCAATATTTCATATTTTTTTATTATTTGAATTCGTGGGGTTATGCCACGTATACGGTATGATGAATTAATATATACATGTTGAAAGAAGTTTCTTTCTTGTGTATTAATTTATTTATTTTTTGTGTTTGGTATTAAGTTGTTTATTCAGATGTTTATTTAAAGTTAATAGAAAATATTATTTCTATTCTATATTTCCAAAATATATGTCTAATCAGACTCATTAACTTAGATTTTGTACACAGGGTGAAGGTACCTACTAGCAACTTGTTTCTAATATCGACACTCGTTATATCTCGCAATGCAAGCACCCAAATTCATCGGTCATGAAGCGAATTGAAGAGCTTGCAGTGAGAGGGGCACAGCTTCATCTTCACCAGCTTCGAGGAAATTGGAAAAAGTTATTTTTAAAATTAGAAAGAGAACCCTAGTTGAGAAATATATATTTTCACACAATAAGTAGCGGGACATGAATAATTTATTTTCACTTTAAAAAAAAATTACATACAAAAGTATCAATTATTATTCAAGTAACAGCGATTTAATTTTGTTAGGCGATATTAATAGGTGCCATCAGAGCCTGTGTCCTTTACCGTCGTTACACATGCCAGTTCCCTCTGAGCCCTCGAGCTTAACCCTCCCAGCTTTCAGGTTCCTTTGACTCGAGGCTTAGTGTACGTCTGCGGAAATCCTCCAGTCGTATCTGTTAACCAGACTGCTGAACGCATACACGGGTTCATGGGCCGGAAGGGTTAAAGGCTTCATAAACTCGTTGTCAGTCAGCACCCCGCTCATTTCTCTTTTTCCAATTACTGTGTGCTCTGTAATTTTGCAAATTTCACTTATTGTTAGTCCCTAAGCATATAGGGGAGCTCAGTTTATTCTAGTGGAAAATAATAGTGCTTCGTTCAAGCGTCTTCGAGTTGAGAATAACTTGAAATCTTGTGTGGTTTTAATTGATTCCCATGAAGGTTAAGGTACTCGTGAAGAGCTTCCGTTATGGAAGAGGCTTTATGACGTCGAATGATTCTTCGAGTACCTACAGCTGCAAACAGTGGCTGTTGGTGCTCTTACGTGGTCTTTGAGGAGGGAACGTAACGTTAAACTTCAGCTTGACGGTGTTTCCTCACCTACTATGGTCAGACTTTCCAAAGACAGAGACTGTCTACTTAGAAGATGATAATTAGTTTTCAGGATCGAGTGTGATTACAGTTGAAGGGCGATGCACAGAGTTATTTACCAGTTATTATTTTACTCTGAACTCGGCGGGAGGCGCACTCCACATTGTAACACAGGTTGTCGCTACTGGGTCGAAAATACCCAAAATGGAAACGTAAAAACCACGGTTTTAGAATTTTTGTTAAATTTTGTAATTTTTATGTTAAAGTACAGTGTTTTAAGAATCAAATAATATTTATGAAATATCTTAAAATCTTTATTACAGTTCTTTAAAAAAATGTGACAAAAACTCAAATGGTCCTCATATTTTCGCAACTAGCGCCTCTGTGGTGAATTTTACCCAGTAGCGCCTCCCGCCGAGTTAAGGGGTTACGTATACCTAAGACTGTGAAAAGGGGGATTTTTATGAATTTCGTTTAACTATAAGTAATTTTGTTAATCGAAAATCGTAACGTACACTTGAAAGCTTATAATTTAAAGACTATTTTCCAAAAGAATTACGTTAATTGAAGAGTCCTGGTAGAAAATACTGTAAGTGCCACGAATCAAATTCTATAGTATTCTATATTATAGTATTGTCGTTGGCATGTAGAATATTTTCCGATACATTATTTTTTCTTTCAATTTTGACAATTTGCTTTCTGCGACGACTGTTCAATCCCTCTTGTTCGCCGTGTAGCAGCTGTTGACCAAAGCAGGGTCGTCACTTAAGGGGTTATGCCTAGTCAGGCGGCCGAAAAGAGGCGAATATTTGTGATTTTTTTTTTGAAGAAGCGGAAGCGTATAATTTTACAAAACTTTTTGCGTTTAAAAGAGCAACATTTGAAGAACATTTGGTAATTTTTTCGTGGAAAAATATTTAAGTTTATAATAAAATAACAAGCGACATCCAAGAAGCATTTTTAAAAATATGGTTTTGCGGTGAGCACTGCCATTCGGAACCAGATTATCTAAAATCAAAAAACAAAAAAGATTTCGTTAGTATATTAATGTATCCTCAGGTTGACGGAGAGAATTTTCCGAAATATTAGGTTAAAACAAAATGGCGGCTATTTAAAGATTTTTGCAAGAAAAAATCAGGATTTCAACTTTAAATAGCCGCCATTTTGTTTTAACTTAATATTTCGGAAAATTCTCTCCGTCAACCTGAGGATACATTAATACACTAACGAAATCTTTTTTGTTTTTTTGATTTTAGATAATCTGGTTCCTAATGGCAGTGCTCACCGCAAACCCATATTTTTAAAAATGCTTCTTGGATGTCGCTTGTTATTTTATTATAAACTTAAATATTTTTCTACGAAAAAATTACGAAATGTTCTTTAAATGTTGCTCTTTTAAACGCAAAAAGTTTTGTAAAATTATACGCTTCCGCTTCTTCAAAAAAAAAAATCACAAATATTCGCCTCTTTTCGGCCGCCTGACTAGGTATAACCCCTTAAGGAGTTTGCGGTGCCAAAAATATCTCCCCCGGGTGTCATCCGAAGGGAAAAAAAATGAAAAATGTACCTTAAAATACATACAAAACTAGTCTTTAAAATGCCATTTCTGAGAGAAATTTCATTAGTTATTTAATGATTAAAAACAAGCTAGGGGCTTTAAAAAAGATTTTTTTTTCAAACACCAGTTATTGATGTGAGAAATAATCTTGCGAAGTTTCATTCAAATAGATTCAGTAGATTTTGAAATATCGTTGGCACCGATCTGAAATACGTCATTTTGAGAAAACAGCGTTTAAAGTTTAAGGTGCAGGTCAGAGTGAAACAATTCTTTTTGAACTTACAAAATATCGTCGATTTCTGGGGCATAGAATTGACCTTTCTTTGATGTTGTAGCTTCTACGAATTCTTTATTGGAAATTCGATTTTTTTTACCACTCTTGGTGTATGTAACCCCTTAACATCGAGTTAGTTGCCCGTTTTGGAGCAAGCCTCCACCTGCCGCCGGTATCTCTCAAGCGTCTGAGCTATTCTTTGATTCACGAGGATAAGAACAATTGCACGTTGCGAACACGATCAAGATTAGCAATGAATTTCTATGCTTGCACGCAATAATACATCAAAGGC
The DNA here is from genome assembly GCF_050908995.1 of Andrena cerasifolii. Taxonomy (NCBI): domain Eukaryota; kingdom Metazoa; phylum Arthropoda; class Insecta; order Hymenoptera; family Andrenidae; genus Andrena; species Andrena cerasifolii. Next base: position 31,413,935 of record NC_135118.1, on the reverse strand, counting down.
GCGAACGTGCATATGGTTACATAAGACGGAGTAACTGCAATCGAAGATTTAACCATCTGCAAGCGAACCATGCCTCGCAGGCAAGCTGGACTTTCATTTAACATTGCATGCTTATTCCATTGACCCCTGCAAAACCGGTGGAATTCTCAATTCGTGGGATTAAATGAATGACTAGTTTTGAAATTACCCCTGCATGCCCCAAAGTCGTTTCCCTTCGATCTGTTATTTTCCGCAAGCCCCAAGGATCCAACTTTCTTTCATATTTTTCGCCGATAAAACTATCACCCCGCTCGAAGATTTATATTTTATTCGTAATCTGCGGTTTTGATGGTTTTCAAAAAATAACGAGTAGTTGGGAATTTTTAAAAAGAATCGTGTTCTGAATCCCCGTCAGTTATTTCAAGTTTACACCACGTCCGTTTATTCAAGACTACATCTGAGAAAAAACAATAACTATTTTTTTTTATTCTACAATATGTATAAATTAATATAATTTTTTTAAGGGATTACACGAGAATGTACTCTTCATGCTCTAGGCGGAACGTTAAATTTAAGTAAATTTAAGATTTCCGGGCAGTCAACAAGATTATTTACAATTTTGAAAGTAAATACTAAATTTATATGTATTGGGAAAGTGGCGGCAAAACCGGGACGTTGAGGATAAGAGCTCATAACTTTGACATTATTAATGTAAATAAGAAATTGAAATTAGGATTCAGTAGAATAAACTCTTTATTAAATAATAATATATATCCATTTTTTTAAATACAATAACAAATACAAGAAAATACGATTTACCCCATGGCCTGGGTAAAATCGGGTACCATACTAGAAACTGGCCCTAGCACCTATAACAACGGAATTCGTCCAATTCTTCAGTCCTCCAAGCAGTGCAGCCTTCGTGAGCCCGCTTACTATAAGCTGTACACTGCACCCAACCTTCATTCAATTCAGATGAACCATATGATTCTTCGACATAAATTCCATCCCCAAGGGGATGAAAGAGGGTAAAATGTATTTTCTCGAATTCCTGAATATTTCTTAAGCCCGATTAGATATCAACTTGGTTTTTACTTACAAAGTTTACCCACACAAATGTCTAGAAAAAACAATTTCAGGATTCTGCCCTAATCAACCCCTAAGGGGGTGACAAGGGATGAAAAGTGTTTTCACGGATTCCTGAAAATCTCTTAGATATCAACTTGGTTTTTACTAACAAAGTTTACCCGCTCACAAGCCTAAAAAACAATTTCAGGATTCTGCCCTAATCAACCCCTAGAAGGTGGTGAAAAGGGATGAAATGCGTTTTCACAGATTCCTCAAAACCTCTTAGGCCCAATTCGATATCGATATTGGGTCTTAGCTTAACAACACAAATGCCGAAAAATTAATTTTTAAATTTTTCCCTCATCAACCCTTAAAGAGTCAAATCTGTATCTGGTAACAGATTTTTTTTAACATTTCGTACTAAGTATACATTGAATGGGGGCACTTTAATTTTTGAATAATAGGTGTGAACTTTACAGAACTTTACAGGATACTTTACAGAAATTACTTTAAAAAAAAAACAGATATAAGATAATTCCTCTTAACTATTCTACCGTAGCGAAGCACGGGTATTTTACTAGTCAGACACAAATACAAAAAAGGAGACCCCAGATTTCCCTGAAAAACATATCTACGCATCTCGCGAGGGCATCATTCCCATCGCTGGTAGGCTCCTCCATCCGATTCACGATCTTCGCGAGTCCGGCTTAAGGGAACGCGCATGGGTGGAGGGCAGAGAGTAGCGTGCTCGAGCCAGCGTAGAGAAGGACCAAGCTAGCTAGCAAGAGAGAGAGACCTCCATGGAGCGCGTAACACGAAAATGAGAAAGAAAAGCCCTCGGAGCCCCGAGGAACACTCGGGAGAAGGGAAAGGGATAGTAAGTTTCCAGCGGAGAGAAAGAGAAAACGTGAAGAATGATCGTCGGAGGCGTAGGAGAGGAGAATGAACAGTAGGGGGGTGGTGGCCCCAGGAGCGAGAGGCGAGGAGAAAATACTGTCGAGTGAGAAGGAGATGGAAAAAGCTGGAGGAGGTACAGAAGAGCAGAGAGAGAGAGAAAGAGAAAGGAACAAAGAGGGAAGGAGAAAATGGGATGCTGCGAGAGAAGCAGGAGAGCAGGCGAGAGTGGACGGACGGCATACCACCACTACCATCGCCCCTCTCCTCTCCATCCCCTCTCCGCGTCTCACCGCTTCTCCGTCTCGCAGCGCGACTTTTATTCACGGGGCCCGCTTCCCAGGCCTCTCTCCCTCTCTCTCTGCCCACCTACCCGCCCCACCCCGCGCCGAGCCGCCTCGGCTGTTCCTCCGGTGGGTCGGGTCCGTGTGGTGGTTCTCTCGTCTCGTGAGTCAGGGAGAGGTGCAGTGTCGAGAGCTCGCGAAATGCCAGTGATTCGACGCGACTTCAGCTACGCGCACTACCGACAGTTTTTCTCCTCCTCGAGGGGACCGCGGCGGCCTTCCCCGATGCTCGTGCCTCCGCGATAAGGGTGGACCAGCGTCGCGACACCCCGCGCCTCGAGTACGCCACCACGCACTCCACGCACTCTCGTCGGTCCTCCTTGCGCCGCCACCGCCGCCGATACACGCTCGCGCTGCTCCTTCACTATATTGGCGCCATTGCTGTCGCCCCTCCGCCCCTTTTCCCTCTGTTATCCGTCCACGCTACCTGAAACCGTATTACTATAATCTCCCAGCGCTCCTTTTTGCATCTTGCCTCGGCCTCTTCTCTGCATACCGATCGCAAAGAACACACGCTGTTTACGCTGGATCACGCAGCCTCGATGCAGGGACGCGCGCGCGTTCCGTGGAGCTTTCGGGAGACGCGCCGCGCGCCTACCTTCCTCGCACGATAAAGGCTGCCTTGGGTTTACGCGCGAGCCGAGTCGCGAGAGAGACCGATTGTAGTTGGTATGCTGGGTGGAAGGAATATTGTGAGCCGGTAGAGGCTGTTTGGGGTGAGGATGTATAGTTGAGTGTCCAGGATCGCTTGCTTTTGAATTGTTTCTGGATATTGGCAGTGGCGGATTTAAGGAAAAGGCCCAGGTGGCAAACGTTTTGAGGGGCCCATTTATTCGGGAAAATGACGAGATAGTTTACTAAAAATGGGCTGAGTGTGGTAGTACAGAAAACAAATAGAGTTTAGATAAAATCATTTTTTTTTTTTAAATAGGGACCTAGGGGGTCCTTCTGGACAGGGGCCCATTTTGCGGGAAAATGAAAAGGTAGTTTACTAATAACGGAATCAGTGTAGTAGTACAGAAAAAAATATAGTTTGGATAAATCATAATTCCTTTTAGATAGGGCCCCAGTGGCCTTCTGGGCAGGGACCTATTTTTCGGGAAAATGAGGAGGTAGTTTACTAGAAATGGGCTAAGTGTGGTAGTACAGAAAACAAATAGAGTTTAGATAAAATCATTTTTTTTTTTAAATAGGGACCTAGGGGGTCCTTCTGAGCAGGGGCCCATTTTTGCGGGAAAATGAAAAGGTAGTTAACTAAAAACGGGATCAGTATAATAGTACAGAAAAAAATATAGTTTGGATAAATCATAATTCCGTTTAAGATAGGGCCCCAGTGGCCTTCTGGACAGGGACCTATTTTTCGGGAAAATGGTGAGGTAGTTTACTAAAAATGGGCTAAGTGTGGTAGTACAGAAAACAAATAGAGTTTCGATATAATCATTTTTTTTTTTTTTTTGAAGATTGGGACTTAGGGGGTCCTTCTGGGCAAGGGCCCATTTTTCGGGAAAATGAAGAGCGAGTTTACTAAAAACGGGTTCAGTATAATAGTACAGAAAAAAATATAGGCTGGAAAAAATCATAATTTATTTTGAAAGTCCAACTAAGCTAGGACCCATTTTCTGCAAAGCATCGGAACTATTTCCCGAAATTTTCTTAATTGACCAAAACTTTCTTGGCAGAAGCGCTGGGACATTCCTCAAAATCTTTCGCCCCTAAACGTTCGCAAACTTTACTCTGTCGTTATTCCATAAACATTGGAATTACAGACTAACAATATTTCGTATAGCAATGCGAGGGTACCAGAACTTCTAATGTAATTCCGAGTAGAGTTTAACGCAACCTAAGTGTCCCAGGTATCTCATTACACTTGCTCCACCTACATATAATTCACTAAATACTAGTTTCCATAATACCGGGGATTTCCCGTATCCCCATCGCGACGTAAATCCGCATTACACCGAGCGTTTGTCCGCGCGAGAGGCGCAGGATTGGCGAGGCAGCGCTCCACGGACGACAAGCTCGCCGCGAGAGAGAGTGGTGCCGCGTTTTCCGTGATTCCGAAGGGTCGACCTTACTCCCTTAACCGGCAGGCTGTTGCGGGAGAGCGCCGCGAGTGAATTCCGTAGGAGCCGGTATTATCGCGGGGCATAAATTTTCGCCACGGCTGAATCCTCGGTTTTATTCACGGGCGCTTAAACCCTCTGCCACGAAATTCTTCCCCCTTTATTCGCGATATCGTTTATAGCCTGTCCTGGCTGAGCTCGCGTCGGTATGTGGGCTGGGCGATGGTAGGTTGCCGGATCGGTCGAAACACGCGTTTTCCCCGGCTCGGGGGAGAAAACTCGGTTGGAAAGAAGATGGTCGGCGAAGACCGGGCTCTTTGCTCGCTGTTACTCGCGAAATCGACGGCGGTCGGTGGAGCGTGATCCTCGAGGCCGATGCGTGACCGTGATTTTCTTTTTTTTTTTCCCCCCAGCGGAATAAGAGAGATCCGTGATATAATCGTCTTTGCTCGCCGGACGAGACGGGAGAGGGCTGGTTAACGCGTGACGCAATGGTGCACCGTATGAAATACGCGAATATGCAGCTGGTGGCTCGCGATTCGTTACGTTTTGATGGCTACACCGTGGGCGCGAAGTGAACGAATCGTGCTCTTCGTGCTCGCCAACGTTTCCAGCCGGTGTGTGCCCCGCTCCACGTGTGTGTGCCTGTTTCTGTTGGCCACGGATGGATTCGTGCTTTCCACCGTTACGTTTCTCGTCGCCACGGGATAATAAATACGCGACCAACGGTGGAAGGGTGAAATCAGTGTCGTAATCGTTCGAGGGCGGAGAAAGTATCGTCCGAGATCTTCCCAACGATTCGAGATACTTGCCGGGCGCAGGAGTAGATGCAGATCGGTGGATCAACGCTCGCTGTGAATCGGGTCTTCCTGGCAATGGTTCTTGGACTGTTCGCGGTTTCTTCGTAAAAGATAACAGTGGCACGCCAGAAACATCGAAATCACAAATACCTCTTCGATTAAAAAGAGAATTAATATTAGCCCACTTTAAGCATCACCATCGATCATCGAAGAGGACTTAGTAAATTTTGATGGATGACCTGGATGCTCGATTGTGAGAACAAGAGAAAGAAGAACTGGCGCGAGCTCTCCGCAGTGAGCAGCTTTCGTTCGCACAGAGATATCAAACACCCCGAGCAGGAACACGAAGAATTAAAGATAAAGAGATAGTTACGGTGCAAAAGGCGAGGCGTAGCTGCGTGCTGCCACGAAGCTGAGCAAAATCCATCTACGTGCTTAAATAAAAGAAATATCAGAGCGTGAAATAAATTGCGAGGAATACAGCAGAACTCAAACTCGAGAGTGATACGCGTGGAATTTTTCGCAGCTAGAAAGTACGCGATTTCCTCCGACCAGAACGCACCAGGAAGACGTTTCACGCGCGATTAAGCACTCAGGGTTGGATTAATCTACCTGGCCGCGGTTATTTTCCGTGCGGCTGCGGCATAGTCGTCCGAGTCCCGAATCGGTTTTTGTCCGAGGAGGATCAGCGGCAGTGCGAGGCGAAAAGGGTGGAGGAGGACGACGAGGAGGGAGGAGCGACGCAGGCAAGGCACGTCGAAAAAGGAAAGCGACGCTCCTCCGCGAGTGGAAGGCCCCCGTGTTGCACGTTGAGATCGCAGAAACGCGCAAGCGTGCTTGCCCTGGCCGGAGCGACCGGCTGGGACCGAGGAAACAGGAGAGAAACCGAGGATACGGATGAAACGGTGAGGAAGGGTCGGAGGGGAAGCAGCGCAGGCAACTCGCGAGTCCCTTTCTCTCTTTCGGCTTCGGAAGGACTCGAGGAGGACGTGTGGTTTGCTCGAAGGGACTGGAACGAGCCCTCCGTGCGCCAGGAATCCCTCGGCGGCCCCTCCGAGGGTCTGCTTGATTCCCGCTGCGCGATAACTCGCGGGGAGCAAAAACGGGAACACGGAGGAGGTGGGACTGGACTAGCGGAGAAGGAATTCTCGAATTTTCAGTCGTCAAGGTAGAGTGAGATCGTGAGCCTCGTGCGCATAAAAGGGGTCTGAAACATAGAGACAGTAAGGAGGAGGCGGCGGTGGCCAGTGCTCTGAGGATCGCAGGTTCGAATCCCCGTCGCCGGAGGCTCGTTTTTTTCGTCTCGAATAATAGTGAATATATTCTTCTTCGCTGGAGAAGCTAGGGATATCGAGAAACGCTGTATATAAAACTGTGAAAGTAGTTTCGTTTGTTGGTGACACAACGGAGGTGCGCCGAGTCTCGTACACATGAGATCGCGGTACTCGAAGAAGAAGTCTCGGAGACGCATGGAGGATATATTGAAGCGGGGTGGCAGCGATTGGTCCCAGATGAAATCGTTCGATCGGCGAGTCCGCGGAGGGCCGTACCCATGAGGCCGCTGTCGTTTGAGAACTTGAGGAGGCTCGTCGGCCGCAGGAAGGACCGTAACGAGCCGTCCTTCAAGCGCAGCGAGTCCTTCAAGAGGATATCGATAAGGAAGAGCTATCTGGACAGGGGGAAGCGGCGTAACAAGCTCCAGAAGAACCTGGAGCCGACCACTACCCCCACGATTCAGTCGAATTTCAACGAGAAGAAGCCTATCATCGAGCAGAGCGTGGTAAAGGAGAAGCCGAAGAAGCTGCAGGACGAAACGCTGAGTCGCGAGTCCATCAGCTACGACGAGTGGCTGCAGGGCGTCAGCTCGTCGTCCCGCGAGAAACTGGACGAGGTGAGTCGGGAGCAGGTCAGGCAGCAACCTCCAGCGGGGAGGAACAAGATCGGCAAGTTCCAGAAGCAGAGCGAGCCCGACCACGTGGCCGAGGACCTGAAGATCCTCGAGTTGGACGCGTCGCCGGTGTTACCCGCGAAGCCGTTCAGGGTCTCCAGCGAAACGATCCAGGAGAAAAGCAGTCAGCAAGAGGCTCTGCAGGTCCAGGACACTCACTCGGTCGAAGGACCTCCCAGCGTCAGCATCAGCCTAGGCAGGGTATGGAGGGACGCTGTCCCAGTGCCGTACCCTTCCTCCTCGGGACCATCCGTTCACCACTCGCTGGACAGCGCCCTGAAGGAGAGGAAACCTCAGCCCACCGTTGCCAGAACCGTCTCCGCTCCGGAGAAGAGCGCCGCTGGCAAGGATGTCTCGTCCGCGTTTGGGTTCTCCTTGAGGATCGCCAAGCTGGCGGACTTTCGCGCAGGGTTACTATCGATCGCTTGTTAATCGGCCTCCGTCGACCATGAAATTGCGAAACGCGGGAGGGTGGAGCTTCGTTGGTAGTTTGCAGGGGTGCTTGGAATTTGGGACGTGCACAGGTGTGGGTGGCGGAAAGGACGTGCTAGTTTGGGATCGATTTGGGAAGTTACATTGTGAGCAACGAGTACAATTCACGAAGATTTTGTAACAGTTTGTTGAGGCTGAAATTTCAAACTCGACATTCCTACGAACACGTGCTTGAAGCTTGTTTGCTAGACAACTACGCTTCTGATTTGATCCAAAGCCACTCCTTTCGCTTCTTCACATCGTGCACCAGAAGTACATACATACACACTCTTCAAGTTCGCAGCGCATGTACGTAACTGGTCTCGAGTTGCGAGCTAGGTGTCGTGGTTTCGTAAATTTCATCGGTCGAGGGTTTCCCTAATGGGGCCTGACTTCGATGTGACGTGGCTTCAGGGGTACGAGGAACGGCTTCTTCAACCGCAGAGCGCCGAAGCCGTCGCCGAGCGTGAGCGGCGAGGGTTACTTCAAGAGGACGAACGGCTCGAGGCGGTCGAGCTCCCGTCGCCGCGGGAAGCGGGGCTCCCAGAGGGCCAGGAAGTCCCAGGCGCCCCGTTCGAACAGCCCCGTGTGGTTCGTGCCGCCGGAGCGCCGCCGCTCGAGACGTCAGCGACGCGTCTGGCGGGAGATCAGGTACTTCCCCGAGTGCGAGGCGCCCGCGGCCGAGAGGATCGACGACTGGTCGTCGAATCTGTCGGACGATCAGTTCGACGACCTGAAGCTGCTGCTTTCGGGGGACTTCAACGACAGGCGGGATGAAGGGGCCCTGAACTCGCTGGTCTCCTCATCCCTGGGCTCGTTCTCCGCCACGTCCTCATCCTCGTCGGCCTGCCCCGCTCCGAAGATCAGCGACTTCAACGAGGACAAGCTCTTCTCCGAGGAGCTGAGGACCAGCGGCGTCCTGGCGCGGAGAACCACTTGGCGGCCGGCCACGTCGAATTACTTCGCCAGCAACCAGTTTCTCAGCTTTCTGTCGAAGGGCTCGAGCAATCTTATCGGCAAGGAGAAGTCGAGGAACGAGTCCGCGCACTACAGGTGCCTGTCGTCCACCGACAGCGAGACCGAGGACGAGCCAAGCCGAGCGGGCCCCGAGCGGAGGAAGAGCTCGCACGCGGTCCAGAGGCAGCAGCACCTCAAGAGGCAGAGGTCGGGCCTCAGGAGGAGGCCCCTCAGACGGAAGTCGCAGCTGAGAAAGCCCTCCAGCCAGCCAGTCTTTCTCGTGCGAAAGTGCTCGTCCTTGAGGAAGAGACCCAGTAAGCCTCGATACTTGTACCGTAAATCTCATGGCCCCTTTTTAAGTAACGCGCCTCCAACCGACGCTCCTCATTGTGCCTTTCGTGAAATATGCTTGTGGTTCCTCGTTACTTTCTTTCTCGAGCGAAAGTGGTCTTCAGAAGTTCTTTAGGAAGGTGGAAGCAGCAAGCCTCGATAGTTGCACCGTAGTAAATGGGCCTGGAAAGTGTCCAAGGCCCTTCGAAGCGTTGTTTTTGGTTCGTGAAATAGGATTGTGGTTCTTCGGTACTTCCTTTCTCGAGCGAAAGTGATCGTTCTCAGGAACTGGCTCAGTAAACCTCGATAGGTGTACCGCGCTGATTGGGCCTGGACACTTTCCAGGGCCCTTCGAAGCGTCAGTTTAGATGATGCGTGGTTCTTGGATGTTTAGCTCGAGAAATACGATTGTAGGTTTTGATTACTTTCTTCTTCTTGTCGATGTTCAAAGGGAAGGAGTCATGAACAATTTTGTTAGTCGACTTTGGTGTTACTGCAAGCATACAGGCGAATTTAGACTGTACACTTTGAATGACAGTGAATGTGAATTCGTCAAAAGTAGAGACTGGCTCTACTTGGTTCACTGGCCACTTGGGATGTTTACTTTGGATGGAATGCAGATGGAAACAGTCTTCACCGTTTTCACTGTGGATGAACCATCCGGGATGCGCAGCCAAAGTTTAAATTCGCTTTAAGCTGACAATTTCTGCGATCTTTTATTGGGGTATGATCAGTTGACTGATTTGGAGATATGAAGAATTAAACTCGTACAAAAAGAACGTATTATGTCACGTTGTACGTAGAATTAGCCGCGGGCAAGACAGGTTAATTGCTCTTCAATCATTCATAAACACTCCGCGGTCGCTCCTGATCGCGAAATGACCCAGTTAACAAATTAATTCCAACTACCATTACTGCAAAGCAAAGACTGGAACATTGTCCGAAACAATGGATTCCTGTTATAACAACAAACTTTACCCAACTCTGTTACTAATCCTAAAAAACTTTACCCCAAACCCAGTGCCTTAACCGGCCGGCGGATCAAGGGTCCATTCTACTTTGCTGGTTGAACAAGATTACTTCATTGACTACTATTTCATGAATTTTCCTTCGGGAACTATTGTACGGATTTGAATTGTTTTTTTTTTTGTTAAATATTTATTATTCCTTGCTGTGTAGAATTGCATTTTTCAGATTTTCAAAATATAATTACAAATGTGTGGATTTTCACGAATTTTCCTTCAGGAACTATTGTACGGATTTGAATTTTTTTTTATTAAATATTTATTATTCCTTGCTGTGTAGAATTGTATTTTTCAGATATTCAAAATATAATTACAAATGTGTGGATTTTCACGAATTTTCCTTCAGGAACTATTGTACGGATTTGAATTGTTTTTTTTTTGTTAAATATTTATTATTCCTTGCTGTGTAGAATTGTATTTTTCAAATTTTCAAAATATAATTACAAATGTGTGGATTTTCATGAATTTTCCTTCAGGAACTATTGTACGGATTTGAATCGTTTTTTTTTTGGTTAAATATTTATTATTCCTTGCTGTGTAGAATTGTATTTTTCAGATTTTCAAAATATAATTACAAATGTGTGGTTTTTCATGAATTTTCCTTCAGGAACTATTGTACGGATTTGAATTTTTTTTTGTTAAATATTTATTATTCCTTCCTGTGTAGAATTGTATTTTTCAGATTTTCAAAATATAATTACAAACGTGTGAATTTAAATCGCAATATTTGTACCTCAGCGAGAACACTGCGAAAGTCGTCAGCGTCAAAATAATTCTAAAATGATAAAAATAGAGTGTCCTATAGAGGTGTACACATAAAGTGGACTAGAATTATTGATTTATCAACATTGGTTCTGGCCTATTCTGTCATTTTCTGCCTATTTTTCGATGCTTTTTGTCGCTGGGACGAAAACGGTAAAAAGGTTATTATATTCTGGAGACATGAAAAATAGGATCCTATACAGCAAGGAATAATAATCATTTAACCCCGAAAAAACGGTAAATCCGCACATTAGTTCTTGAAAAAAAAATTCATGAAAATAGGCCTCTTTTTCGACCAGCAAAGTAGAATGGACCCATAACCCCAGCCTGTCCCCGGGTTACGATTTCCTTCATAATTTAAGAACCAGCCGTCGTATTACCACGAGCCAAAGTGAAAATTAAAGCTAAAGAATTATACTTTTCAGTAAAATTAACCATACTAATAGATTTTTTTTTGCAAACTTGCGTTCGTCTAAATATTGTAAAAGAAAAATTTGTTTCGGAACCTACAAAGAATGCAAAAGCAGTCACTAGTTACGTAGATTAAATTTAAAAAAAAAAGGTACTTTAGGAGTTCTCGAGGGTGCTCGATATCAAAATTGTGGGCGTTGCAGCAAGCTCCTAAATGGCGTAAATCTCAAAATATTAGGTTTACGTTAGAACCATCTGTTTTTGCAGCAATCACCACTGTTAGAATATAATGTTTATTTATTCAAGAAAATAAAAGTTACACAGTCGAACGTCAGTATAATAATAATAATAAGAACTGTATAAAACTTAAACTAAAAGTAATAGAAAGAATACTGTCTTTAGCGCGATACAAGTTATCCGTTCAGAGGGTTTTCTCGGACTGAGAAGCGCAGGGGTCGAGAAGACCGTTTTCCCCTCTTTTGGGTCTCCTGTCGCAAAAGGAAAAGAAACTCATAAATTACCGGGTCCTTAAAGTCCCTGACACTCTAACTCCAGGAACAGTCCATCGTTGTACACATTCCAACAGCCACAAATTTCACATCAGCGCCCTCAAAAGCTATTATATAACCTGGAAAACAATCTTTCCCTCCACAGAAAAATTACTCCATTTCGATTTGAAGTTCTGCCACTATATAGGTCCGCAGGCCGGTTAAACGCTAACTCTGTTTTTTAACAATCCTTGAAATCCATCTACCAATCCGTTTCCTTCCACAAGGATAGAAGTCTAATTACCTTTCCATCGGCTGTCAAGCTGCTTGCGCAACGCCCGTGTTTTTATGTCTCCCCTAATGAAGTCCGAGGAACATAAACTCCGCGATGTCGCACAGATACCGAAATAGAAGCTGTGTTAAGATGCCGCTATCGTAAATTATCAGCAGCTCGGTTACTGGCCACTTTCGATAACGATTGACGTGCTCGTCGAGGTCCCCGCGCGCTGATAGCCATTTGATAATCCACTGGCACGTCGTCCTAGGGACACTTGGATCTCTCCTCGACTCCGTTTCGCTCCACGTGATCGACGTTAATTACGTAACATGCCCGCCCGGTTTGGTCCCATTGCAGTTTTTCCCTACGCTGGACTCGATTCCAAGCTCCGCACGTACGCTCGGCTAATCGTCGTCTCTCTTCGACTTCTTTCTTTGTGTTTCGCGTAAAAGCAACAGGCTGCCGCAGCCCGATCGCTCTCGCCCATCGCGTACGATGGCGTTCGCAACTATTGGGACACCCTGCTCTGCGCGCAATGATTCTGAAGAATCTTATTGAAAGATTTATCGAACAACTGTGACAAACTTTAATTCGTTTGGTACTTCAAATTAACCCTTCGTGGTCACGCGGGGTGTCTCGCACCCAGAGATGGGCAAAATTTTTATTTAAATAAAACTTCGAATAGCGAATAAAAGTTTAAAAAAAATTGTTTGTCATTCGTTCGTTAACCCGAGTTAACTTTATTTAACACATGACGAATATTTTTTTTTTTAAACTTTTATTCGTTATTCGAAATTTTATTTAACCCTTAACTGGTATCCTGGGGTCGCTCGTGACCCCAAGCACCCAAAGTTCGATGTACAATTTTCGGTTGCCTAAGTTGGTAAACAGAATTTCTAATTAATTTTAAAATAATAGTTTAACTTAATAATTTAACTATTATTTTCTACATTCCCTAAGAAGAAAATATTCATAGTGGTTGCTCTAGTTGTCGACTTTACAAATTTCTATGTCCTTTTTTATTTGGGGTCTGCCACGACCCCAGTATACCAGTCACGTTTGCCAAAAACAATATACCAGTTAAGGGTTAAATACAAATTTTGCCCATCTCTGAATTCGCACTGTAGGTAATTTGTTTTTCTTTGCCAATTGTTCTGTGAATTTTTAGACACTAATATTAAAATTTAAAAGTTTTGTGAATTTTAACCAAGAAAATCGTTTTTTTTCTATAACTTTCTCCAAATCTCGTCATATCAAAATTTACATTTCTAGAAAAAGACTATCGAAGCATTGTGAATGTACAAGTATCCCTCAAAGGTTAAAATATTCGAAGCTACGAAAATGGTAACTCAAAAATGACTCTGGAGTGCAGTGAAGCCTATGTGACCAATTCCTGGACGTAAGAAGGTGTGACCACGTAAATTGTTGAAGCAATGCAGAGTATTCAATCTGTGCCAAATGTCAGATTTTTTGGAAACACAACGGGTGTCCTAATAGTTATGAACGGCAGTGTACGCGTTTGTTGTTACTTTTTGAATTCAGAACCTGCGTTTGTCATCGTGGAATTTGAAACGCGACAAGTTTCTTTCACGGAAAGTCCTGTGGACGTCGACTGCGGTTCCACGTGCTCGGTAAAGCCTCGTCCACATTAATTAATTACTTGAATCCAAGTAACTTGAAGCTACTTTATCGATGCGAACCTGTTAATCACGTGACTTGAACTATTCTTTCAATTTTCTTTGAAGTTTCGCGCGAAGTAGAGATTCGTTCGCCTTTACTTGCCTTCGAATACAACTCGACTAGTGTGAGCGAGGCTTAAGCTGCGCGGCTCGGTTCTCACGATTGGAGCTTGTCGCGCAATGATGGACGATAGATTAGCGCGGAATCGATAATTCATTAGGGGTAGGGCTGGGAGAAGGGCTCGCGGCTTGGAGCGTATTTAGCAGTCGACCGGATGAGTGGAAAATGGTTAATCGACTTCGGTTGATGTTTGTCGAAGTTGGAAATGATTCTCGGGTTTTGTGACGTCGGTGGTTTGTTTGAATTCAATTAATCCTAGATTGTCACACCTATTTTTTCGGACGTAGTCGTCGCACTGAGTCCAGCCGACCCAAGACAATTTTCAAGCAGCTGCTGTTTAAAAACTACCTGTTAAATTGAGTCGCCAAAAATCTGAGATAAAGTTTGAACATTGTAGAACAGGGGAGACCGGGCAAAGTGACGCGAAAAGAGTTTGAAGTCGAATAAAATTTTTCCCTTTCAATAAAAATGTGTCGAATTAGATTTAAAATATAATTTGAACATTTCTATTGATAAATGACGAATAGCAATACTTAAAATAAACTTGAAGTATATTAAAATACAAATTGAAAAGAAAATGCCAAAACGACCACTTTACCCCATATATGCTACTATCTGGGGTAAAGTGAGCGGAATTAAAATACGAGTTTTATTTAAGGATATAGGTGATTATTAACCCCTTGCGCTGGGGTGACGTGTCTAGCACGTCAGTTTCTGTTTTTTTTTTTAACAGTGTTTGTCAAAAACTGTGGCAGATTTTTCATTTTATTGAGATTTGATTCTGTTCCATCACGCCGCGTGGTTTCCCAGCTAGGTTAGGTTATTGCGCACATCACTCGCGCACCTTTTCTTTGCAGCTCAGTTTACCCCGGTCACTTTGGCCCCAATGTGTACTCAGTGGAAAATTAATTATTTAATAATGTTAGAATAAATGTTTTCTCAAACGCGTTTATATGTATGTTTATAAGCTTGCTATAAACACGCAGAAAAAAATTGGAGTTAAAATAACACATTTAAGACTCATTTATCGAAAAAGCTAAATTGAAAAAAAAAAACAATTGGAAGTCTCTAAAACTTCATTTTTAATTTTTTCAATGAATTTCCATTTTTCGATATCTGAATGTGCATAATTATCGTTGTGGCATTACACACATTTATTACGTCAGCTAAAATTGGAAGTATATTTTATTGTTAAAGAATAAATTAAGAAAGCTCATTTTACCCCGAGCTTCACTTTGCCCCTACATGAAAATTAGCATTTAAAGCATCATCCTGTTTAAACACTAGTACCATCTTCAATCATACCTCAAATATATTTCACCTCAAAGTCACGTTGTCGGTCACTTTTTATTATTATTATTATTAAACGTCTTTATTGCAAACAAACAAACAAAACACAGCAAATAGCAAAACAGAGAGAAACACGACAAATGCAAAGACGGGATTCAGTCAAGGACTGTTATTCAACCCAACCTAAAACGTGAACTTAACCTAGGCTTAAAATTAGTACAACAAAAGTAAAGAAAATAAAATAAGAAAAACAAAGAGAAGACAAACCGACCAGATCGCGAAATATGATTTCTAAAAAAATTTGTCCCAGTGTGACAATCGAGGGTTGAAGTTGCGGCTTCCAACTTTTCTGTCGGGGATGATTATCGCTTCATGACCAACAGAATTAGAATTAGCACAATTTTAAGAGGGTAGCTTCGTGTGCAGGACCTAAAATTTATGATTTCTGCGATTTTTTTTAAAATTAATAGCTCACAATGAAACTTCTTTTAAGCAGAATTAAAAAAGAATCGAAATTTTCTTCTTACCGAAGTTCCCTTGTTAGCCTAAATTACACCCACCCTCGCTGAGCGTCATGCAGCTCGCCAGTGCAGCTCGCATCGAGAAAAGTCTCTCCGTTACGAGGTATAAAAAGATGCGAGGGAATGGCCGCGTGTTGCGCGAAGGGTTGAGTAAGGGACACGATGTCAATGTCCTAGCCGCGAGCTGGCGCGTGTTTAATAGACGCAGGACTCCTCTGGACGCGGAGGAACGGCTGGTCCGCGCAGGCTGCCCATAACTCGGCCGCGCAATAATTCCCCTGGACGTGTTCTCGCGTTCATAGGTCCCGGGCGCAATATGCACTTTGCCCGAAGGACCAGTCGATCCGCGTGCCGATAATTTTAACTAGCGGTTAGATAGCCCGAAGAGATATAACCGTGCCCCGTTGCGCGCTCCAACTCGCGCGAAACCTTCTCCAGTAGACCACCGGTCTGGACGAGGACTCCCCTCGCAGCTAACGCAACTTCCTCGTTCTTCTCCGCTTCCAGAACATCTACCCCGAGGCTTTTTCTTTCCAACTTTCATATACTAATTCTCTGGGTGTTCGGGGGGTAGGTAGGTACTCTACTCGCGAATGGTTGGCGGGATTAATCTGCTTTAACGCCTGGACACCTAAAAAAAATTTCAAAAAATTATTTACGTACCATCGAATTTTTTATACGCTCGACAATTGTGTGACCTGTCGTCACCCTGGGCGCTAAGGGTTGAGGCTGATGCTCCATTGTGAACTGATTTTTGGGATTGTAGGTGGAAGGGGTTTCTGAGGATGTGCTGAGTTTGATTTCGAAGGAGTAGATGGAAGTTTTTAAGTTTGATTGGGGGCTGGGTCGTGGGAAATATCTTGGGTAACTCGGGGAGAGTTTAGATTGCAGGGAGGGAGGGAAGGTGACGCTGAGGTGTCTGCAAGGAATGACCATTTTATTTTATTATTATAGGGAAGGTTACGTTTATATACAAAAGTTTGCAAATTATTGTGATGGAATAAGTGAGGGGTTATTCAGATGCTGTGTTAGTGGTTTATCACTCTTCGGTTTTATTTGGTGTGAAAATACGGAAAATAGGCAGAAACTAAACAAACAGTTGCAATAAGCAATTTTATATGTGTCCAATGTATCCCCGTGTCCAAACTACCCTCGGTCCTCCCCTACATACAAGCGGAAGGTTGGCGATTCTAAATCCAAAAATACTTCGAATATATTGAATACAATTTTTTGATATCGCGCTCCGTTTTCGAGAAAAGTGACTTCGAATTGAGCCTTGCGACAAAAGGGGTGCAGCTCCGTTTTTGACAGTTGAGCTATACCATGTAATAAATGTAAAAAAAAATCTACATCGTTTACAACGTTCTACAAAAATTGAAATATTAATATTAATATTTTTATTGTAGAATATTGTTTCCCCAAAAGTGGAAATAAAAAGTGATCAACTCAGTGACTACTAGGGGAGACCGGGGCTAGTTGATGCAGGGATTCCATTTGAGCGAGATATGTGAAGTTTGTTGTTCAATTCTTCACTACGATTCACCTTGACGTTAACAACAGTTTTTTTTAACTGTTTTCGTTTATATGGAGAAGCAGTAAATAGTTTAGATACATCCAAATTGATTGTCCAAATAACATTTTTTCATACAGTTTGTATGCATTTTCTCAAGTTATCGCTTACTATATATTAAAGAGGAAGGATCAAAGTATATTTTGGCATATTTTTTATTAAAGAATTAATTCAAATAAAAAATGAAAAAAATTGAAAACAGAATATCGTATCAACTAGCCCCGCAGTGGGGTAAATTGATACACTTTGCCTTCGTCCAAATAACATTTTTTCATTCATTTTGTATGAATTTTCTCAAGTTTTCGCTTACTATATATTAAAGAGGAAGGACCAAAGTATATTTCGGCATATTTTTTATTAGGAATTAATTCAAATAAAAAATGAAAAAAATGAAAATAAAATCGTATCAACTAGCCTCGCAGTGGGGTAAATTGATACACTTTGCCTTCGTCCAAATAACATTTTTTCATTCAGTTTGTATGAATTTTCTCAAGTTTTCGCTTACTATATATTAAAGAGGAAGGACCAAAGTATATTTCAACATATTTGTTATTAAGTAATTAATGCAAACAAAACTTAAAAAAAATTGAAAACTGAAGAACGTATCAACTAGCCCCGGTCTCCCCTACTTATTCTGTAAAAACATATATGTTCCAATTAGCGTTCTATTTTTAATATTAAGTCAAAGCAATAATTTCATAACCATTTTTTCTAATTGCTGAAGTAAATTTTCTGACGAAAAAAAAAACGAAGCGCGATATCAAATAATTTTATTCCATACTTTCGCCTTATTTTTTCATCTAGAATCACCACTTGTTACACCACTAATTACACAACGCCCTGCATAGTTTGGGTTTGAAAAATAGATAACTTCTGACTCATCTTTCCTCGTGAGTTGAGGGGAATATATTTGTCCATTTAATAATTTTCCCACGGAAAGTAGAGTTCGGTATTGCATTTACCAGTTGAACTGGCCACGCTGCATCAGTATGCGAAAAATTGGCCGTGTCGCGTTCCCTTGCACGCCGGGGACCGGTCGACTAAATTCAGCGATAATGCTGCATGGCCTAGTTTCGTCGTGCGCCGGTGCTCGCACCTGGAAAAATCGTGTCTCGGCCGTTAGCCGATCGATTCTAGGCATTTTCTCGAGTTACGAGGCGTGACGCCGGCATGCCAACCCGTTTCGCATCGCGCGGGACACGTGGGCAAGCTTGTTGCGCCGCAGAAATTTACAATGCCATATACCCCTTCTAGAGTATCTCCCAGCGAAAAATCCCGCCGGTCGGTTTCTTTCTCCCGCCAGATTAATCATCGCGCCCGGAGAACCATTTCTGCCCGGCGTGCTTTCCAGCGAAATGCCTCCGCCACTTGTAATACGTATTCCGCGAGCAATCCTCGTGAATATACTGCTGGAAATAATTGCGGGGCCCCTGCAGATCTCGGGGGATCCTCTGAACACCCAACCACGTGTCTTTTCAGTCTTTGCTTTGCCATTTCTGCAACTTAGAAAAAGATTGGATACGAATTGTTCCTAATATTTTTTTTTATTATTTATTTTGATTTATATTGATTTTGTTTGTTTTATTTTGATTCATATGGGCTTATTTTACATGGATTTATTTTACTTTATTTTATGTTGATTTAATTCACGTAATCTTATTTTATTTTAATTATAATAATATTTGAAGTTTTTTTTAAATTTTTGTATTCTAATTTTTACAGATGCATTTCTGTGTTGAATATATTTTATAGAAGATTTAGTGATAGAGTTTCCCATTTCTTGTTTGCGAAAAGACGTTGCAGAGTATAAATAGCTACTGGTTGAGGGAAAAGAAGGACGTGGTTCTGAGACCGAAGAAACTCGTTCTAGAGCAGAAATTTGCGTACCCGGGATTCCTTTGCACGGCAAATTTCATTGCTCGCATTTGGCGAGGTCATAGCCAGCCGGGTGTCTCCTTTTTCACGCACGTGCTGGCGAATTGTCCGGGCGATTTCTGGAGTTTGAACAGCTGGGAGGCGTTCACCGATCGTCCTCGAAATTCCTCGGGCCTCGTGCAACGAGAGGAGAGATTGCCTCGAACGGGATCCAGCGAGGAGCTATCGAAAGACGTCCTTTTTCGGCGTCGATGGAGATTAGTTCCACGGAACGAGCATTGAGAAATTCGTCACTCTTATTTAGCCACTCGTTCCAGAGCAGGGTTATTCAACGCGCACCTTTCCAACCTCTACTTCTCCCATCTGCAAGAATAGAACCGAAGAGAACCGAAAACGATCGAGTCCACTCGGGATCAATAATTAATTTAAGATTCGTTACAAAATTCAGTGGAAAGCTGGGCAGCTTTGGTTATCTTCCTAGCCAAAGTCACGAGGCAACAATTCGAGTTATTTAAGGGGTTGTGCCTAGTCAGGCGGTCGAAAAGAGGCGAATATTTGTGAATTTTTTTTGAAGAAGCGGGAGCGTATAATTTTACAAAACTTTTTGCGTTTAAAAGAGCAACGTTTAAAGAACATTTGGTAATTTTTTCGTAGAAAAATATTTACGTTTATAATAAAATAAGATGCGACATCCAAGAAGCATTTTTAAAAATTTGCTTTCGCGGTGAGCACTGCCATTCGGAACCAGATTATCTAAAATCAAAAAACAAAAAAGATTTCGTTAGTGTATTAATGTATCCTCAGGTTGACGGAGTGAATTTTCCGAAATATTAATTTAAAACAAAATGGCGGCTAGTTAAAGTTGAAATCCTGATTTTTTCCTGCAAAAATCTCGCGAAAAAATCAGGATTTCAAATTTAAATAGCGGCAGAAGCCTTTTTTAAGAGAACCTTCGAGTGATGGACAATAACTTAGTTAATGATAAATATTTTTAAATAAAAAAATTACGATGCACGGTACTAGATGCAATCCTTAAAAGGAAAAAAGATTTTTTGAGAAATGTGTTATAGCTTTTGAGTAAAAAATTTCCAAAGACCACCCTTTTTTCGGCCTCCTGACTGAGCATGACCCCTTAATAAGAAATGATGGACCAATTATTTACTAAAAAAATGCTGAACCAAAATTGTTAAAACAGGGAATTATAAAGCAGAATTACTTAATAAGAAATGTGCAATTCTCTTTGGTAAAGCAAGGTTTGTAGTAACAGTTATGATCTGTTGTTTCAGGGGACATAACGCAAAAGGGTTACGAAAAGAAACGGACACGTCTACTTCAGCAGTATGCCTCGAAGCAGCTGGGTGAGTCGGAGTTTTCCTTTGCTCGCAAGAAACCTTAGCCAACGAGTCATGCTCATCATCATCATCATCATTTCATTCTTACCAGACAGCGAGTGCGCGCGGACGAGAAGCTCGCGACGGAATCGTAACGGCGCGATTCTTTGCCAGTTCCACGTGCGGATTGACGCGCTGTTTCCTGCCCGCGTCTTCGCCGGGGTTTTACTTTTACACTAGAAACCCACCAGCCTTCCGTGCCATCGACTTTCATTGACTTCTTTAACGACGATTATCACGCGGCAACTATAGTTCGATTTCACGCGAAGTACGCGTATCGATATTATATATATATTTCGAATTTTTAAAATCTAAGTTCAAATTCGTTGTTAGCAGTCAGTAAAACTCACAATGGCCGACTCAATATGGTGGACGATATATTTAAAAAAAAAACACCCACTACACAGGAATTTATATTTCTTGATTTTTATTTTTTTTTCGTGAATTTTTAAAATCTAAGTTCAAATTCGTTGTTAGCAGTCAGTAAAACTCACAATGGCCGATTCAATATGGTGGACGATATATTTAAAAAAAAAAAACACCCACTACACAGGAATTTATATTTCTTGATTTTTATTTTTTTTCGTGAATTTTGAAAATCTAAGTTCAAATTCGTTGTTAGCAGTCAGTAAAACTCACAATGGCCGATTCAATATGGTGGACGATATATTTAAAAAAAAAACACTCACTACACAGGAATTTATATTTCTTGATTTTTATTTTTTTTCGTGAATTTTTAAAATCTAAGTTCAAATTCGTTGTTAGCAGTCAGTAAAACTCACAATGGCCGACTCAATATGATGGACGATATATTTTAAAAAAAACACCCACTACACAGGAATTTATATTTCTTGATTTTTATTTTTTTTCGTGAATTTTTAAAATCTAAGTTCAAATTCGTTGTTAGCAGTCAGTAAAACTCACAATGGCCGATTCAATATGGTGGACGATATATTTAAAAAAAAAACACCCACTACACAGACATTTTAAATTTTTTTATTTTGATTATTTTTCGTGAATTTTGAAAATCCTAGTTCAAATTCGCTGTTAGCAGTCAGCAAACCCCGTGGAAATAATTGTTTAAATTATCGAACTAATATAGAAGTTCGTAAATCGAAGCGTATGGGTCGACGCGTTAACGAATTTTCACTTCTTGACCTTCGGTATCTCAGAAACTAATTGTCACCTCAACCCAAAAATTTGTTGTGATTGGTGTCTCATCATAAGGTACCATTTGCCGCCAAATTCAGTTGCAAAATCGTGGGACCAAAAAGAGGCTAAAAAGGGCCTCATTTTTGGGTCCCTCTTTCCATTCATGCCTCGACCAATGCCGTCTAATCTCTTCGTTTAGCCGCGTACAGTAATTCGGAGAGGTACACCGAAGCCACAAACTCGGCGAAGCGTTAACCCAAACCTGCAAATTCCGCGGAGCATCTTAACCACGAATAAGTTTCCAAAAATATAAAAATACACCGAAGCCTCACGCAGGGCTCAATTACGTTGTATCTCTCCCAGCTACTATATAACCACCTGGAGGTGTTGCCGAGGCTCGTGGCGCGCGCCCGCTTTCGTTTTCCGTTGGCTGGGCCCGTTTTCGCCCGGCCTGGCGTCAGAATGCTTCTCGTCCTCGCGCGATAATCTCTCCGCGCTTATTGCGCCACGTCCAGACGCAACCAGTCTCCCGTCGTAATATTAATCGCGTTCCGATTCTCAAGAGACACACCGGGGCACGGTTTCTGCCGCGCACAATGCCGGCAGATGCAATCGTAATGGGAATGAAGACGGGACGAGCGAGCGGACACGGCCGTAATCCTCGCATCCGTGCACCGTTTTCCATCCGTCACTATCCACCGGTTTCCCTCTCTTGCGCAATCAAGGCCCCACCCCGTTGTTATCGCGCGGCCCCCGCGCCTTTTTCCATCGATCTCGAGCCGCCGTATCGCTTTCCCGACACTTTTGCCTCGCGCGAGCCGGGAACGCGCGTACCGCGGCACCGATACCCAGAGAGCCCTTCGAGTACGTACCCTTTTAATATTTCCCCGACCGCGAGACTCATCTTGGCCCGGGGTATTCACTCGCTGCTTCGTTCGTCGGGGGAGAATTAATGCTGGGGCACCATAGGGATCTTCGAGCGCCATGATTTTCGGGGGAAGGCCGAGCTGATTGCAGCGTACTGCGAGCGTTTTTTTTTTTCAACTTTAACCCTTTGCACTCTATACATACCCGACGCACCGAGGTTCCGTTCGATGTTGCATGATGACTTTATTACAGTTTGCGAGGGAATGTATTCGTAAATAATAGTAGAACTGGACCCCAGTAAAATGGCCCTTTTTTATACGTCTCGAATTTTTTGTGGCATTTCTTTGCTGTCGACTTATAGTGTGGATCCATTTTATAAAATAATAGTCCCTGGGAAAGGTTCATTGCAATCGGACAACAGTTAAAAGTTTAGAATTTAGCAGTGTTTTGGATTTAAGTTTTTGGGTGCTATGGACGCAGTTAGGCGTTTGGTCGGTTTACGCGGTGTCCGCGAAGAACGCCCATAGGCGTCCGGCGACTATGTGTAAGAGATACGACTAAAGCAGTTCCGCACGCGACGGATGCTGAGCGCTTAAATTGCGAGTATCCTAAAGGTTAAAGAATTTCGCGAAAATGGTAAGCCCTATCGAAATTTTGTTTCAATGATATTGAAAGAGCATTCGATTTTCTAGAATTACTGTATATGTCATTTTTCGTGCCTGCAACCAGTTTTTAGATAATAGCGTTTGAATGGAGAGAAGTGCGCGCTAGGCGCGTATAGGCAATATGCCACAACGTAAAGGTGGCATGTATAAACGCTATTATTTAAAAAATGGTTGGAAATACGAAAAAATTATATTTAGAGAAATTATAGAAAATTGAATGCCCTTTCAATATTATTTAAACGAAATTTCGATAGGGCTTACCAATTTTGAGAAATTCATAAATCCAAACCACTGATGAATTCTAAACTTTGAGGCCTAATCGGCACCCTATCTTGTTGTCCTATTGCAATTTACTTTTTCAAGGATTTTTATTTCTGAAATGGAACTGTACTAGGGGATGGAAGCAAATGAAATCGGATATCGAAGAATAAGAGCCATCCTAATACCCCACCTTGTTGTCGAGGCGTTTGTTTGATGCTGTTTTAAAGCCTTGAATGGGGAGTGTTTTTTATACGCGTGGGATTGAAGGGAGATTGCTTGGAGCTGCTGGTCGATCGATGTTGGAGCGCAGAGGGTTAATTTGTAGGCTTGCAACGCGCAAGATCGATCGTTTAATGGTAACGCTGGGGCAAATAGTTCGAGTGCAATGTGAGTTTCTGAAACGAAAGTAGGCTAATGGAGAAAGGGTGAGGAAAGTGCTCGATCGAATTGCAGCGCGAGTAAGGTGCGCAATTTGAAGAAAGGCCGCACGATTTATAGGGGAAAAAGTCTTCAATCGAATTAGCTCAAGTTTTGATATGTTCTAGATTTTAGTCTTCCGAACAAAAAATTTCTATGTGACAAACCTCTAAGTCTTCAAGATTTTGCGTTAGAGCAATTTGAACCCAGTGCAAGAGGCTCGGGAAGGCCTCAAGTTTTTTGAATTTATTTCGAAAACCATGTGTCGCACGACAAAAAGTAATAGAATATAAAAGATGCTTCTTGTCTAGATCTACAACTTTTGTTTGACATATTTTTTTATGTAACCAGTAATTTAGAGGATAATTAAATAATTAAATTGACTTTGTGAGCTTTTAAGTAATTCAGTATTCAAGAACCCAGGGGCTCCTTTTCCCCTTATCCGATTGGACTCAAACTGACTGAGGCAATTTGACTGAAGCCTTTCTCTCCCTATAAAACATGCGGGGTTCTTTAAGCAAGCAGATTAGATCATCTCGCTACTGTCATTCTGGGGAAAACACTAAATTGTCTTGTGTTTGAGAGTTTCTTCGTAGATCAGTTCCTTGGTTACTTCTCGCTGTGGTAGGAACATTTGCATTTCTAACAAGGGGAGGCCGCGACATCTGGGACACGGATTTTTATGAATCTCATATATGTTGTAGTGTAGGTGTAGCAGACCAATATATGTCTCACATGTTGGGTCCACTACCCCAGAGTTTCCGAAATATTAATAAAAAAAAGGTGTTTATGCGTTGACGAACAGAAGCGATAGCGAAGTTTATAGTAACGATGAATAGCGGCGCGTGTAAAGGGCAGGTCCCGCACCGGAACTTTCACCGGTTCGATTCTCACTGGGATCACTTTTCTTTTTCTATAAATGTATTTATGGGGTAAAGTGGTCGATTTTGCATTTTCTTTTCAAGTTGAATTTTAATATACTTTAAGTTTATTTTAAGTATTGATATTCGTCATTTATCAATAGTAATGTTCAAATTA
Organism: Andrena cerasifolii; assembly: GCF_050908995.1. Taxonomy (NCBI): domain Eukaryota; kingdom Metazoa; phylum Arthropoda; class Insecta; order Hymenoptera; family Andrenidae; genus Andrena; species Andrena cerasifolii. The sequence goes on along the minus strand of NC_135118.1, from coordinate 31,389,271 downwards.
TATTATAAATCTATTTTCACACATGTTTATTGAAAGGGAAAAATTTTATTCGACTTCAAACATTTTTCGTCCCACTTTGCCCCGGTCTCCCCTAATTATGCACTTCAGCAATTTTGCAATATTGCGAAGTCAATGAGATAACAAGAACGTAGGAATCTTAACGAAGAGTGCTCCCTAAAGCTATCGTTAAGTAGTCCTTCAAAAACACTATTCCAATTAACTTTTCTCGCGATGAATCGCCTTACCTCGTCTCGTGCCGCCATGACAGTTTCCTTTCAAATCGAGCTTAATTGTATTTCAATGTAGTGAAAGTTTATTTAAATTTACACAGAATGGAAAACGTCTCCTCGATTTTCAGGCTCTTTGGAAGCGGGAAGGCGTATCGTTGCACTCGTGCGTTTAGTTGCAGCTGCAATCGGTCGAACCCGCTGCAATCGGTTGCAGTGCACACTGTTTAACTGTACCTGCACGCGGAAGAGCCACTTCCGCGTTATCCGCTCGTTATACGCGACGTTACATCTGCCATTGTCCTGTACGTGACACGAGGCAGCACACAGTTTTCCAACTTTCTCGATGCTTTCATCTTCTCCAATTTTCCATGCGCTCTCTTCTTTACTTGCTCGTTAGGCTGTTTACTGGTTCTTCAGAGTTCCCCTGCTGCTGTCTTCTAAAACGCGATCACGGCGAAGCGCGTTGGTGGTTCTGGTCCACTTCGCTTATAGCGTATTTTCAAATCGCGCAATTTTCATTGCTGTTTGGTTATCGTTTCGAAGTTTGCATTCCCATTTGCGTTCCGCGTTCAAACTCTTCTAAGTCCAAGTGACTCATTTTTTTGTCCTATACTTTCGTGTTCTCTTATGCCACAAGTACTTGTTTGTATGTGCACTAATGGGAATTTTCGTTTATTTAAATAAATAAATAAATATGTTACTGTGAAAGTTCGAAGCCTGGTGAATCTTGGAATGTACTGGCAAACTCTAGCGGCAAAAGTTCGAAATATTCCACAAAATAATCGAACCTCGGACTTCCACCAACAGTCCCGTTGGCAGAAGCTGGAAGTTTAAATATTTTATAAAATATTTCGGGTTCCCATCGCCCCATAGCGATAAATGCTGGGATTCACTTGTAAATTCCAAGATTCACTGGTCCTCGAACTTTCACAGTAATATATAAATTCCGTGGGATCAGGAACCCCCATATTCATAAAGAGCCCCGAAAATAGAGACGTCAAGTAGGAGGATAGCGGTGGCCGAGGTGGCTAAGGCGCTGGCCAGTACGCACGACTCCCCGAAGATCCTGAGTTCGAGTCCCGTCGCTCCCGAAGTCCGTTTTTTTCTGCGATTTGTACAATTCTAATTATCTTAATACAGGAGTGTTGTTGTTGTTATCCAGTACTTGAACAAAATTCAAGTTTTCAAGTCAAATATAATAATTTGAATATAGAAGTAGAAGAGAGTATATATATTCAGTAGCTGAACAATTCAAAATCCGAGTCCCATCGCCCTAACCCCCAGACCTTATTTCAGTGATTCCTTCAATTCTTTTGATATCCTGAATGCGCAGTGCCCACAATACCTAAAAAAATTACTTAATAATTCGTAGGAAATATAGCAGGTCGTTTCTAGTAGAAAAATTATCTATCATCGCATTATTCGCTAAATACAATAGAATAATCGTGAATCCCAGTGTTCCACAAAGTGTCGTTTAGAGAAATCTATCCTGTCAGTGTTATTCCATTAGCAGAGGCAAAAGGGACTATTCGTACTGCGCCATCGTTCGTATTACCACATTAAAAAGAAGAAAGAAAGACGCGTCTCCAAAGACAGGTTCCTGAAAACAAGTATTTCGCGGTGGAATGATCCTCCCCTCCCCCGCAAGCTATTCATCTTCGTGTTTGATTCACGGCTGTCCTGCGAATACGTAACCGTGAACAAAAGGTAGCTTCCACCTGAGGGACGCATTACGTATGACCGGCGATTATCCTGTCACGCCATTGTATTCGCTGGTTCATCGGTTACGACAACGGTTTGTCGCCGTTGTCGAATTCCTCTCGGCAATAGGAGCGGGTCAGAAGTTCATGGATTCCGCGGCGTGTCTTCTCGACGACGCATTTTTCAGGACGTTCGCAGTACGCTGATCGAACGATCGCTCCTCGGAGGATCGAAGGGTCGCGATCTTTGCATGAATATTTTTTAAATTGAGGAAGTAAGAGAAAAATTGATAGTAAGCGGTAAAAAATTACCGTTTACATTTTTCCATTAACATTTTTTGATTTTTTTCCTCCTACTTCCATGGTTACGGAAATTTTTAAAGTGGTACCTTCAAAGGGGGTAGCTTTGACCTCTGGGGTAACTGATAGCTGGAGAAACATTGATCTAACCCAGACCACTGGAATAACTTTTACCACTGGGATAAGTCTGACCACTAAGGTAACTTTGACCACTAAAGTAATTTTAATCACTGGGGTTACATTGACTTCTGGGGTAACTTTGATCACTGGGATAACTTTGACCACTAAAGTAATTTTAACCACTGGGGTTACATTGACCACTGGAGTAACTTTGATCACTAAGATAATTTTGACCACTGGAGTAACTTTGACCACTGGGGTTACATTTACCACAGGGGTAACTTTGACCACTGGGATAACTTTGACCACTAAAGTAATTTTAATCACTGGGGTTACATTGGCCACTGGAGTAACTTTGATCACTAAAGTAATTTTAACCACTAGGGTTACATTAACCACCGGAGTATCTTTAATCAGTAAGGCAATTTTAACCACTGAGGTTACATTTTCCACTGGAGTAACTTTGACCACTGGGATAACTTTGACCACTAAGGTAACTTTGGCCACTGGAGTAACTTTGACCAGTAAAGTAATTTTTACCACTGTGGTAACTTTGACCACTCGCGATCGAATTTCAATCGAAGCGATCGGGATTCATTTATTCGCGATAACTTATCGATAGACGCGGGCCGGGGTTAGGTCTGGGTTAGGTGGAATGCGATTCTGGGTTAGCTGCGATGGCACGAATTCGATTTCCATCGTGGACCGTGATGTCGTCACGGTTCGATCGTGGTTCGGGCGTTATTAAATTCCGCGGAGCGTGACTTACGCGCGAATATTAGCCTATCGTAATTGCGCGGAATTGTGCTGGAGCGAACCGTGACCGCAGTCGTATTACGTGCGCTCTATGTATACCGGATAACAATGGAAATATTCGGACTCGCTGCGAGTAATAATCCGTGAATTTGTTTCCTGTATGTACCGTTGTTGTTTGCAAACTCGTGGTACAAAGTTTGGATTGGTGCGGTGGTGGGGAAAAGTAAAACAGAGAAGCGTTGGCAAATGTGGATAAGAATGCGATTGATTTAATTTGTGGTTGATTTGGTCGAACAGAAAGACTTGTATTTAGGTAGATCAACAAGTAGTGAAGTCTTGAGTGAACCTTTGCACTTCACAGAGAAAATTGTTTGGGGGTGGCGGTGACTAAATTCGAGGTATGGTTTTGGGGATCTGGCATCGAAGCATTACTAATTGGGTAGTTACTAATTACGGGGAGTTGCCCCCTTGGACGAATAAAATTCATAGGTTTTGTTTAGCAATTCTCTTCTTTTAAACAATGACCTCAATAGAGAATCTGATTAATGGCATTTATTATACACCTAAAAAAATAGACTAATTTTTTTGTAATCTCCAAGAGATGTATAATAAATGCCATTGATCAAATTTTCTATTGAGGTGATTATTTAAAGACAAATATTGCTAAATTAACCTACGACTTTCGTGCGTCCAAGGTGGCACCTTCCCTTAAAGACTCGCGCATTTTTATTTCTTCTACCCCCTCTAATGAACCTGCATATTATACAAAACTCATCAAAAGAGACCTCTTCTATAAACTTAGGAAATATTCACTCTCAGACCAAACAAACCGCAAACTAAAACAGGCACGACATTCTACGATTCTACATTCCACCGTTTGCATCACGAATCCGCCAAAACTCGGTCCACAGGTTCGGTGGAGTAAATTTTTCCCGAGTGTGTAATTCCTTAGGAGGGGGGTCTGCACAAACTGAAAGATCAAATCTCGACAGCCTAAAAATTAGTGAAATGCCCTCCAAATTCCCGAGTGTGGAATTCCACCCGCAGCAAAATCTTAAGTCTGCAACACCCCACGCATTCCACACAACTCACGCGAACCCTGTCGGGGTACATGCAACCAAAACGCAAAATTCAAATCTAAACCCCCGCTTTATCATCATCGCCGCTAGTACAGACTCGGGAACCTTTGAAGCCGCGTCGAAAGGGAAAGAAGCAAATTTCGCTCGCGCGGCTTCTCGTTTTTAATTATTAAAACCGCTCTAAATATAACCGGTGTCTGGCGTAAACTCGAAGTGGAAAACGACGCGGGTCTCCCCTTCGTGTTTGAGAATCGGAACGAGAAGGGAGGAGAGAAGAGAAAGAGCGAGCGAGAGAGAGAGAAGAGAGAGAGGGTGTCTGGTGGGTGGCTTTTGCATATGCACGTATGTGGCGCACAGGGGCTGGAAACGATGGAGGAGGTGTCGGCGTCCTCGGTATCGAAAGGGTCGAGAGAACGGGGTATGGAAGCGGTGGCGGTGGTGTCGTTGGTGGTGGAGGCGTCGGCGTCGGTGTCGGTGGTCGACCACAGCCACGTGCACGCCGCACGCAACGACGTGTCACGCACAACGAGAAGCGCTATCACTCAGGTAGCGCGACGCAATGCACGATTCAACGTATATATACGTATACATATATTCATATAGATATAGAGATATATATATATATATATATTTTTTCCTTTCTATTGTTCCCTCTCGTGTCACGCCTAGAGAATTTTATTAGAGAGTTTAGCTAACAGTCAGCCATGCTGGGACGTCTACTGCCCATTTGTACGATCATCGCTAGCTATTAGAGAACGGCGCTGTCTGTGCGTTGCACGGATTGGTTTCTGTAGGAATTAACCGTTTCGTTGGCCGTTTTGGGGGTGCGTTGCTATTTACGTTCACCGACCGTTGTGCATTTTTGACTGTTTGAACTCGACCCACGTAGCTTTTCTCTTTCTGTTTTTGGTCTTCTTGTGTTTAGAGCTTTTGTTTGTCTGTTTCCTCCCTTTTCTTTGGTTTTTAGTTCTGTGATTGTTTCTTCGTACAGTTTGATCGGTTACCGCGAGGTTCGCGGGGTTTGGAGTAGAGGGGAAGAATGGCGAGATGAAATGAAATCTGACCTCCGATGAGAGTTTGTTTGGTAGGGCCATTCAGAATGGTCCTTTGCTCTTGTTTAGAGAATCTGCAGAAATTGAGTTTCAGTTGATGTTTAAATTATTCTTGTAAAGTGCTTCTGTATTGAAATGTATATTTGGCATAATTGAGGACCTTGCAGCAAGAGGGCTGCAACTGCATTTTTGACAGTTTTTGAGTTATGACGTGTAATGTACGTAAAAAAATATCTGCTTCGTTTGATGCACGTTTGATGCAACTCCGATAACAAATGAGTGATTTATTGCAAATAAATAAAAATAGAAATATTAATATTTAATAGTTATTAATATTCATAATATTAATCACTTTAATATTAATATTATTAATAACTTTAATCTTAATATTACTATAATATTATTATTCATAATATTAATAACTTTAATATTAATATTATTATAATATTATTATAATATTATTCATATTAATGATATTAATGATTATTAATATTAACAGATATTAATATTTTTATTGTAGAATATTTTTTGTCAAAAATATAAATAAAAACTTATCAACTAAATAACTACTTATTGTGTGAAAAAATATATATATTTAAATTAGTCTGTTTGTAATGTTAAGTCAAAGCAATAATTTTACTTCAAGGTCCTCAATTTCTTTACAATAACTCTCCTTCGCGATTGTATTTCTCCCTACCGTTAGATATGATATAGAGTCCTCACATTTTTTCGAGAGAAATCGCGTCAAAAATCGACTGTAAGCATCTTGCAGCCACGTCGACATTTCTTCGGTTCGTGGAGGAAGAAGGAAGTAAGGGAGGAAGGTCGCTTGCGAGAGCCGCGACAGCCTCTAAAGAGTCGTCTTTACGCGCGGAGGAAAAAAGGAGAAATTTATGAGAAAGGCAAGCATCAGACGACGGGGAGCGGCGAATAGCTGTCAAGCTGTCGAGCACTCGTTGGATAATTGCGATGCCGTTGGTCCTCGTCTTAATTAAGCGCGGGGCCCCTCGGGCTGGCCTCGCCACTTCACGCCACTGCCTGCTCGTTGGCGAATTTTTTCGCGGATCCGATCTCCGTCGTCACTCCTCGGTTTCATTAGAACAGAACGAATTTCTGCGATAAATTTCACAAGACTGAAAACGAAACCCCAATTCCGAGTAACTAAAAGCGTCAAATGAAACGGCAAAAACTTTAATGCAAATGTTATTGTGAATTTGGAATTTTCCAAATATAAATATTAAGTTATTTAGATGACTTAATTTAACGGGTATAGGATCCTGTCATACAGGGTGGTCCAATAAGAATTACTAGCATGAATATTTTTGAAATTGAGGAAGTAAGAGAAAGTTGTTAGTAAGCGGTAAAAAATTGTTATAACTTTTGTTCGATTTTTTTTCTCTTACTTGCATGGTTCCGGAGATTTTCAAAGTGGGAGCTTCCAAGGTGGTTGGTACCTTCAAAGGGGGTAACTGATAATTGGAGTAACTTTGACCACTGGGGTAACTTTGACCACTAAGTTAACTTTAGCCACTGGGATAACTTTGACCACTAAGGTAATTTTCACCACTACAGTAATTTTGACCACTGGGGTTACATTGACCACTAGAGTAACTTTGACCACTGGGGTAACTTTGACCACTAAAGTAACTTTGACTACTGGAGTAACTTTGACCACTAGAGTAACTTTGACCAGTAAAGAAATTTTCACCAGTAAAGTAATTTTCACCACTGGAGTAACTTTGACTACTAGCGTAACTTCAACCACTGGGGTAACTTTGACCACTAAGGTAATTTTAACCACTAAAGTAACTTTGACTACTGGAGTAACTTTGACCACTGGAGTAACTTTAATTTCTATAGTAATTTTTACCACTGGAGTAACTTTGACTACTGGCGTAACTTCAACCACTGGGGTAACTTTGACCACTAAGGTAATTTTAACCACTAAAGTAATTTTGACCACTGGAGTAACTTTGACCACTGGGGTAACTTTGACCACTAAGGTAATTTTAACCACTGGGGTTACATTAACCACTGGAGTAACTTTGACCACTGGGGTAACTTTGACCACTAAGATAATTTTAACCACTGGAGTAACTTTGACCACTAAAGTAAATTTGACCACTAAAGTAATTTTGGCCACAAAACTAGATTTCAAAATTAATTCCCCTAGTATCTGTCGCATAAAAGGTATTTTTCTCGAAGTGCCCTGGATAGCTGTAATTACCTACTTTAAGATGCAGTTAACCTGAGACTAATACCTCTTACATAACAATAGGTGCTAGAGAAATTTCTTTTAAAATCTACTTTTGTATTCAAAGTTACCCCCTTTGAGTGTAATTCTTATTGTTCCACCCCATATACATATAAGAAGAGCAAGAAACACGAATATCTCAGGAGGTCAGATTTCCACGAAAAACTTGTACATAGAAAAAAAAATGAATGTCTCGTAGAATACGTAGCCTTTCAGATTCGCGAATCAGCGACACATGTAAATAGTATGCGATTTTCCATACGAGTCTGTCTAACTCCCCATCGATTACCGATCTTGTATTGTGAGTGTGCACGGTTTAGATGATTGCCCACGCACGTAGATATATCATGTACAGTAACCATCGATCGACTTATCGATCGAAGAAACGATTCGTTTAATTCCTTCCGTTTTTACAGTGTTCACCGCATTATGTGATTAAGTTAGCCTATTTCCCCGAACATTTCGATCCCACCGCTTCCTCCACGAGCGTAGAAATCGATCCGCCGTGGAGGATCGGCGGATGGAATCGTAGCTTAAGCCATCATCGTTTCACGTTTCACGATTCATCCACAATTAATCTCACTAATCCGTAATCCGTCAGTCTCACCAGTAGTGATCAGTTAGTGCCATTCGACCTCTTCGTGCTCCGCGCAAATTCTATGCTTCCTTCGAGCTCGCACCTCGCGAAATTCAAGCGACCCAAGATATTTTTAAAATTCATTCTTGCCTTGCAAAGTCTCCTGATTCCCTCTAGCTTATATCAGCAAACAAAAATAAAAGAGACAACTCGAATTCGCCTGTTTCATATTTACCGATTTCTCTAGAAATATAGAATAAAATTAGCCTCTGAAAATATATCAATTCGAATACATTGAACTGAATTGAAGAAGCTCTGAAATCGGTAAAGTACTTGTATGTTAATTTGATAGATAATCGAAGGATAGTGCTCAAGGAATGTTGCGGAAGATGCGCCGACCTCGAAGAGGTCGACACGTTTCTCCATGGATGTAGACCGCTTGCTTGTTATCCCTCGTGCGCACCGTTTCGAGCAGAGGCGCTTTTACACCTTTAGATGCCTTTGTAATTCGACTTACGATTACACGGGACCGGTTGTTCCACCTTCGGGTGACTCGAGATCGCATTCTCGCGACTCGACTACGATCCAGTCGACACAGTCACGGATCTGCCCGCAACGCCTCGATTTTTCCGCGTCCTCCACTAACCCGATCGTGACCGACCCGGCGATCGGGATTTCAATAAATTCCCTTCCACTCCCCTCGCGGAAACAGACGGGGATCACCGGGACTCGTGATAACGTTCCGCGGATGGCTTACGGAGATATTTCTTACCTTTCCTTTTGGTGTCTTTCTTTGGTTTCGATTTTTGAATTTCTTCATGATTTCGTGGATTTAAGTCTTTAACGTGCCTCCAATTAATCAGGGGCGTCTAGGCGTCGGGATGCACCGCGGAAAGAAGGCAATCGTCAAGCAGGTACATTTTAGCGCCGAGGGAGACTCTCGAGGTGTTCGATGTTGATGTGTTTCTGCTTGAATATGCGTTAAAGGGGGTGGCACATTGCAAGAAAAGCAGCGATCTATTTAACAATTTTTTTCTTTTAAATAATGAACTTAATAAAAAATCTGATTAATGTCAGTTATTATACATCTCTTGAAAATTAAAAAAAGGTTTTTCTTTTCAGTGTATAACAAATGCTACTAGTCAGATTTTCTATTGAGTTCATTATTTAAAAGAAGAAAATTGATAAACAAACTATGATTTCAGAGTATTCTACTCAAAACGTGCTTTTTCTTAGACAATTTTTGGGATTTTCTTTATTAAGCATCCACACACCTTTTTCCATCAAAATTTGCTTCATATATTTATTCACGTTCCAGTAATGTTTACAAATTTTATTAGAGAGGAATAATTAAAATTTTGTGGCAATGCAAACGTTTGAACGCATTCGTTAAAAAAATTCTTCAATGATCCCGGCTATTCTGCACATCTGAAATATAAAAACCAAAATGAGACTTAATTAGGATGAGTTTGGCTATAACCGACACCAGATTGAAGGAAAAAAATCCACAATTAAAATAATTGCGGCAGTTTCACGTTTGACTATCGATATTTTCATATTTTTCGTGCCTCGCGCGAACTAAAAAAATGCAGAAAAAACATGATTTTGATTCATTCTTTTTAAAAGTCATTTTGCTTTTTTTCTCTATAATAAAATTTATAAACGTTACTGAAATATGGATAAATATATGTACCACATTTTGTCATAAAATATTGCATAGATGCTTTATAAAAAAATAGCAACTATTAAACAAGAAAAAGCGGGGTATTTTACTCACAAAAATTGCGTAAGAAAGTAACCCCTTGAACACGAGAATCTAAAAGCAAGTACTTTCTATATTCGTTCAATCTCAATTTTAAGGGTGAAAACAACCCCTTAGATTTCCCAAAATTTGGTATTTTCCGAATCCAGTATTCTGCCACTATAAACGCCAGATATCCAACAAATTACATTTATTTCACTCCTCCAACTTGAGATTCTCCAAGAATAAAAAAACACGTCTCAGATTCTGTGCCTCACGCATGCCAAGAAAAAAAAAATCTTCGGCGGACACCTCTATAGTGCCCCTTGTGTTAGTTCCTTGTAACGTGATTAGACACTTTTACAAAATTAAAAAAAAAAAGAGACAGGGGAAAGCTCGTTACGCGTTTTATTGATTCATCTCTATAGAATTCTCATTGCTGTGGTCTAAATTGCCAGGGTAACTGCTTAGCCCGTGGGTAGTTCACTATATTAAAAGTTCTCTGCCGTGTTGATGGTTGAACCAACTTAGAAAGTGAAACACAGAGATTTCCTTATTCGAGTCTCAGCCTTGACCTCTTTCTTACCGTACAGGGAGCCTCGTACGTTTTTATACCTCAATGAACACGTTCTAAAGTTTTCTTTCGAGTATTCTACTAGGGACTTATAGAATCGACATGGAAGTCGCTTTTGGCGTGCCAAAATAAATTTCGAAGGAATCAAACAAAGAGGGATCCATTCAGCAGTTTCCCATTTACAACTGATTTGTTTATTAAAATATTCGAGACTGCATGCTGTGGCGCACCCAGAGAGGGGAAAAGCCACCCCCAAAGCAGGGCTTTCTAAAAAGAAAGGAAAACTGGACTTAATTCTTTGATTGAATTTTTATAATCACCCAAAGAATTTAATTATATCTGCAAATATTTTCAAGATTATAATCCTGAGTGCGCCACTGCTCACGTGACTATGGCGAAGCTTTCAGTGATTAGCACCGCGTTGCAAGGGAAATAAAACTAAGTAGAATCGAATCTCGAATGAATAATATACTCGGTTCGCTAGGCTGCAAGCTATTAATATTTGAGAGCGCGCGAGACTCGACAGCCACTTCGCGTAATAGGCGTTCAACGACGGAGGACTGATAGCAGCTGTCGAAAATGGAAGAGGCGTTAATTGGTGGACGATAAAATTGCGAGACGCGTCGGCACGGTGTCGCGTTACAATTTCAAGCAGCTTCGACGAGCTGGTAGAGTTGGAATTACGTTGAAGTCAATCGGATCGCGACGTCACAGCCCACCTCCTCCTCTTTCGAACCTCCCCGCGCCACTGCAGGGCTGCGAACAATCGATAAAAGTGAAATCGTCGCAGCTTCCGAAGGTGGAACGACCGTTCAGGCCGCGCCTAAAGAAACGACTCCATTCGATTCATTGCAGCCAGTTACGCACGGCTCGCAAGTAAAGCGGGACGCTCCGCGCCATTGTGGCAAAAGAATTCGAGTTGGATGGACCCCGAAGTGTTGTCGACCTAATCGAATTTAGGATGAGCTGGATTCGACTTTGTCGATAGAGTTGACAGATTTGAAGCTAATTAAAGGCTTCTGACAAAATGCCATTAAATTGGGGTAAATGCTAGGGGTGCGAGGGGAAGCAAGGGAAAGATTGAAGGATTAGTTAATGTAATAGGTCTCTAGAGGGAGGTTAAAGTGTCAACTTCAAGAGACCTTGACTTACAAGGGAGGATCTCGAACCTGAAAATTCAAAAAATTCTGAAGCTTTGTGAATATGTAGGGAATTTCCTCCTGATTACAACGCAATTTTTGGTTGCTACCCAAATTCACTCTAAGCGGGTGGAATTAACCCCTGAAAATTCGGCTACTTTTCGATTTTATTTTGTAACTCGCAATCTGTAAGAGATAGAAGAAAAGTTTCAAGACAAAAGTTACTTCTTTTAGTTAGATCTATCATTTGGTAAACAAATTATTTTACAGTTCTTGAGTTGTAACAGAAAATCGGAAAATAACTGGATTTTCAGGGGTCAATTACACCCCCTTAGAGTGAATTTGGGCGGCAAAAAAAAATTGCGTTGTAATCAGGGGGGAATTCCCTACATATTCATGAAGTTTCAGAATTTTTTGAATTTCCGCGTTCGGGATGTTCCCTTGTTAGAAGACTTATATAAACACTGAGTGTCCTACGTCGACAGAGGTCCATCCATCTTCTGTTGTTTGGATACAAAATTGCTACACGAGGCAAGAAAAATTAGGGTAATATAGTGGGTGGAAGAAATATAGTGAGGTGATATAAAAGTATTAGAAAGTGAAGAAGGTATGTTCCAAAATAGAGGGTGTTCTCTTGATTCCCAGGAATACAATTTAAATACATAGCGTTTGGTCGCTAGTTTATAGTTTGAGGGTTTGGTTATGATTTGTAGACAGCCATTTTGCTTCCCCTGTGACCCTGTGACGAGTGACAAAGAGAACATATTTGCCACCTTAACAGGGTTCCTCAAACACCACTGCAAACTGTACAGGTAACCGCAGCAGTAGTGGTCCCTCTAACCACGCATGCGCAAGCAGAAGTTTCCTAAACTCCTCCCCCTTGGTCCCAGTACTGGAAGCTCGACAGCCAAGAACATTCCAGTCTGTCCTCTATTTCCCCCTCCCAAAAAAAAAATCGCCACTGCTGAGTTTACCTACAGTAGTGGTCAAAAGAAGGGTAACAACAATATAGTCCCAGTAGATAGAATTCTATCTTAAAATTTATATAATATTTAAATCAGAATTAACTCAAAACCTAGTATTAACACTGTCTCCGTCACGTCTGTATAATTTCACAATTCTGATCTACTTTCCATGAGCCTAACGAATCAATTTCATTTCACAATCATCATCACCAACGATTTATCTTCGGTTTTGATGGTTCACGAAGTTCAGCGAATAGTTGAGAAATTTTAGAAAGATTCACCTCCAAAAGCTGCGGTCATCTAGGTCAGGCCTTCCCAAGTAGGGGAAATGCACTCCTAAAACAGATGTTTCGGTTTTTCCTCCACCGGGGCGCCTTCAGCTAAGGTGGGACGACTCCGACAACCCTCTCTCCGAGGAGACAGTAACGTCGCTGGGAAGCGTGTTGGGCGCTTAAGGGCGAAAGTACCAAATTTGTCAAATTTTTATAGGAAATTTCATAATGACTTAAAAATAGTAGGAAAAATTAAAATTTAAACTAGTTAAAGTTTAAACTAGTTTAAATTTAAAATTAAAATTTAAACTAGTTTAAATTTAAAATTAAAATTTAAACTAGTTAAATTTTAAACTAGTTTAAATTTAAAATTAAAATTTAAACTAGTTAAATTTTTAACTAGTTTAAATTTAAAATTAAAATTTAAACTAGTTTAAATTTTAATTTAACAATGTATGTAATACATTTTTTGTAATTCTTTTTACGTGATTTTGAAAGGCTAGTTTAAATTTTAATTTAACAATGTATGTAATACATTTTTTGTAATTCTTTTTACGTGATTTTGAAATGCTAGTTTAAATTTTAATTTAACAACGTATGTAATACATTTTTTGTAATTCTTTTTACGTCATTTTGAAATGCTAGTTTAAATTTTAATTTAACAACGTATGTAATACATATTTTGTAATTCTTTCTACGTCATTTTGAAATTTGAGTCTAAATTTTATTTTTCCCTACTATTTTTAAGTCATTATGAAATTTCCTATAAAAATTTGACACATTTGGTACTTTCGCCCTAAAGCGCCCAACATGCTTCCCAGCGACGTTACTGTCTCCTCGGAGAGAGGTTTGCAGGAGACGTCCCACCTTAGCTGAAGGCACACCGGTGGAGGGAGAACCGAAACATCTGTTTTAGGAATGCATTTCCCCTACTTAGGAAGGCCTGATCTAGGTCTTAACTTAACCCCTTAAGATCCACCTCCGTAATATTACATTCGACAGGAAAAAAAACGAACGCTTTTCCCTTTTAAAACAGTGTTCCTCCCAGTTTGTAAACAATTATATCATAAAATAGAGGCATAAAAAAATTGTAATTTTTAAACATTTTCTAAAATCTAGCGCGTGTAAGGGGTTGAGTCAGTTGCGCAGCATGTGAACATATGAATTTCAAACTTCTCTTAACCACTACTGTATCTACTCGCCGCTTCGGGTGTTCCTCGAGTGGGCCACCGTATTTGATCCACCCACTATATACCAGCCGCGGTACGAAGGCTTTGCCAGCGCGTATCGTTTCTCGGGGTGTCGGTGGTAGAAGGAGCAGCGTGTCTGGGTAGAAGGAAAGAGTAGCGCCCTGTTCCGTTCCCCGTAGAGCTGTTTTCTTTGTCTATGTGGCGTTGTTGTTGTTGTGTTGCATGCAGGAGGCCGGCTAGTACCTGGCGGGATCGCCAGTCCCCCGGGATCTGGCGGCTCGACCGGAAACACCGGGAACTCGAACTCGGCGGCTGCGAGACGCGGCAATCGCAGACTCACGCGCAATGAGAGCCGCTATCATTCCGGTGAGTACATCACAGCTGGACGATTCAGACGGTCCAAAGCGACGAAAAGGAGCGCGTTAACGGGTCCTTAACCCTCGGACGACGCCGCGCCGGTCCCTCGCTTCTTCTACGAGCATTGCCGTTTATTTATTCAAAGCGCGGCCAAGAGCAGACACGGCCGTCCCCGGCAAACCGGCTTCCTACCGCTTACTACCTCGCAGGATGCTTCGATATTGGTGGTACGAGCCGGGCGAAGGGCTGACTCGTCGCCGACACGCGAGTGGCAGCGGCTGCAGTACCCTTTTCGAGAATGGGGCTCCGCTGTTTCAGGGAAATTACTAGATGTAGTTTTATTTCCTTGATCCGAAGCTTTGGCTAGAACTGAAGATTTGAAAATCTGGAATCCGATTTCTGGAGGGTAGCGGATTCCTAGACTTTCTGAAATTTAGTTTATTCCCTAAAGTGGGGGTGATCAAATTTAATAATTTAATTGGTGTAGTTTTATTTCCTTGGTCTGAAGCTTTGACTAGAACTGAAGATTTGAAAATCTGGAATCCGATTTCTGGAGGGTAGCGGATTCCTAGACTTTCTGAAATTTAGTTTATTCCCTAAAGTGGGGGTGATCAAATTTAATAATTTAATTGGTGTAGTTTTATTTCCTTGGTCTGAAGCTTTGACTAGAACTGAAGATTTGAAAATCTGGAATCCGATTTCTGGAGGGTAGCGGACTCCTAGACTTTCTTAAATTTAGTTTATTCCCTAAAGTGGGGGTGGTCAAATTTAGTAATTTAATTGATGTAGTTTAATTTCCTTGATTTGAAGCTTTGACTAGAACTGAAGATTTGAAAATCTGGAATCCGATTTGTAGAGGGTAGCGGATTCCTAGACTTTCTAAAATTTAGTTTATTCCCTAAAGTGGGGGTGATCAAATTTAATAATTTAATTGGTGTAGTTTTATTTCCTTGATCCGAAGTTTTGACTAGAACTGAAAATTTGAAAATCTGGAATCCGATTTCTGGAGGGTAGCGGATTCCTAGACTTTCTAAAATTTAGTTTATTTCCTAAAGTGGGGGTGGTCAAATTTAGTAATTTAATTGATGTAGTTTAATTTCCTTGATTTAAAGCTTTGACTAGAACTGAAGATTTGAAAATCTGGAATTCGATTTCTGGAGGGTAGAGGATTCCTAGACTTTCCAAAATTTAGTTTATTCCCTAAAGAGGGGGTGGTCAAATTTAGTTATTTAATTGATGAAAAGATTAATATAATATAAAATGTACTGTAATTGTAAGCATGGGTTAAAAATTAATAATAAAATTAAAAATTTGAAAATCTGGAATCCGATTTCTGGAGGGTAGCGGATTCCTAGACTTTCCAAAATTTAGTTTATTCCCTAAAGTGGGGGTGGTCAAATTTAGTAATTTAATTGCTGTACAACTATTTCCTTATTTTAAAAGTACACATATTCAGTAACTCGCAGTAATTTTGTTACAGAAAAATATAAAAAAAATGAAGAAATCAGAGCAATTCCCCCGGAAGTTATTTCTTTAAAGGCGTTGCTTCGCGGGCACGATTTCTCCGAGTCGGATGACTCGAAATAAAAAAATCAAGCAGATTCTATTAATATGTATATGAGTGTATCCTATTCGTGAACGAAGGATTTTTTTAAATAAAATCTCTCTTTAATTAACGAAGAACGAACAATTTAGAAATCGAAAAATCATTTTCTCTATAATAAATTTTTTGAGAATCTTCTTCTTCTTATTTTTTAATATTTTCTTGTAGAAAAATTACTGAGAGTCGCTGGGTACACGTATCTTTAAAATACGAAATTACTTGTCAGAAAAAACACCTTAAATTTTTCAAAAAAAAAGTCATGCTCTTTTTGAGCTGGCAACTGGCCACGACCCTTTAACGAGATTTGAAACGTTAATATTCCTCCGCCACTGCAGAATCTCATCGACAAATCATTATTCTAAGTACACTGTCAACTCGTTTGTCAGCAACGACACTAGTACCACCAATACTACTGAACCATCCTGTACAGTTTTCCGTTTGGGTGATTAGGTACGCTAAATATTTCAGTCGTGAAACGAACCGTTTCCCACCAGTTTGGAGCGCGGGCTTCGGCTTCTTTCCGTCGATGCTTTTCGTTCCCTTACAGCAGCCCAAATCGAAAGGCAGAACAGTCGCAGCAAGGAAACACGTCCTTAGACGACGGGACGGCCGACAAGTGCGCGACGTTTCCTCCTTTCTTTTTCAAGTGGCCCGTGTAAATCGAGCCTCGTCGAGCAACCCCTTCGCGGCATACAAATTTAATGGAAGAATTAGCAACGAGGCCGTCGCCGGTGTCCAAGGGTTAATCCAGCAACCGTAGAAACTGTACGCGACGGATTCTCGATCAATAGGACGCCGCGGTGCCATTTCCTAGAACCCTATAGCCTCGCCTCCCTAATCTAGCCGCCACAAAACAATTCCCATGTCGATTAGGATCGATATAAAATTGGTAACACTTTGAGTGGCGCAAGGTTTTGAGAAATGGTGCCTCGAGTCGAGGCTCTTTTCTGAGGAATCGTTATTGCCGAGAAAGTTTTGCTTAACCATTTGCGCTGATTTTCGCGCCACGCTTGATAGAAATCCTGGTGCACGCGTTGCGACATGTCTAGGGAAGCCTGAAGTAATATCTTAGGCTTGTGGAAAGTATCTGTATCAAATTTATCACAAAGGTAACTGCGCAGATTTAAAATTTAGGTGGCTATTAGGGGGAATACTATTTTATGGGGTAAAGACGTAGGAAAAATTTGGGATTTTTTTTTTAAGAAACTAGCGATTCGATTCGTCTGAAATTTGGAACATATTTTTATGCATCTTTGAAGAAGTTACGGTTTTTTTCTTATTATTTTTTAATAATAAATATGGGAGTTACGCATAATCGAACGTCGCGCCCTGCAAAGTTCGTCGTCCGCTGGTGTGCATATTTATCTTCCAGGTAATTTGAAACGGAAAAGCGAAACGGTGTTATATTTTATATATATGTAGCTTCAATTTGGTGAACCAAAGACCGATAAGTTATATAATTTTTGTTACATAAGAAAATTAGAGACGCTTGATGGCAAAAATTAATGTCAGATTTGAAAACTCACTGTATAAATATTTTTTTTATTGTGGTTCATCCTATATTTGTTATTCAAAATTAGTAAAAAAAAAACTTTAACGTCTTCAAAGATGCATAAAGGCATGGTCGCAATTTCAGATGAATCGAATCGCAAGTTTCGTTTAAAAAAAATCCCAAATTCCGCTGTTTTTAGCCCCAAAAAATAGGACTCAGAACAGAAACACAGAACTTCTACGTTCAGCTGATATAACTGATATGCCTAAATCACAAAGATTTTTACACCAGAATGTTTACGAAGTGAAATTAAAATGTCGCTAGTAATTTATGTGTGAGCTTTAATGTGCTCTATTGCCTCAGAATTTTTGGGCATACAGAGTGAATATTTTGCGTTTAAAAGCAACTGGAACGAAGTAGACAGAAATTAAATTGTAGCGCAAGTGGTTAACTCTGAAAAAATTTCGAGGACACTCGAACAATACTTGAAGAGTGCACGGGATGCAAGTGCCTCGGCGTGGAAACACGCTGACGCCACTCACAGTGTTAATACGAGAACTCCAGCAGTTTGAATCGCATCTTATCGACGATGTTGATCGAGAGTACGTCGCCCGTTAATTAAACGCTAGTAAAAGGTACCACGGTGGCCATTTACTGGAGCTTGAAAATCATAATTGCTTTCTGGCAAGGAAACGTTGTCAAATCGAGAATTCTAATTTTAATAAAACTTCGCGTGAATGTAAAGCATAGTCGATACTTTTTCTACGGAAATTCACACTCAGGGAGTGAAGTCATCCCTTAAAGTTATCGCGTTTCTTCCGTTTAGTTTTTTTATTATAACTTTGTAACGATGAGATAGAGGAAAATTTGTTATTACAATTATTAATACGGGTCTTTATTGTAATAATACAAAAATAAGAATAAGAAGTGAAAAAGAAAAATATAAAGAGGAAGAATTAGTTCAAAGGCAAGGTTCAGTCGTAAGACAATTTTGCAAACTTACTTTTCATGGTTAAAACTAAGACTCAACTTACTTAGGCCCAAAATTAATACATTAAACTTGCAAATATAGTTATGTTATTATATTATTAATATTAGTATTATTATTAGTATTGTATTAAAAAAACAAAGGGCTGATTTCACCCCCTCGGACTAAATTTCTGGAGAATATAAAAATTGCTTCTGCAAACTTTAAAATGCTCCACATTCACGCGAAGTTTCATATAAGTCAGAATTGTCGGGACGGTAAGGTTTCCTTGCGAGTAATCGCGCGGCATTAAGCTCGCTTATCCCGATCCACGGAAACATGCTTTACGAGTGCGAGGAATGTGCTTTCGGCGCGAGCGCTTTCTGCTCTGATAAAGCATTTCCTGCCTCCCGAGCTCGCGGCACCGTGCACTCGCGCCTCGAACGAGTCCGTCGAGCCGATATGCAACGAGACCGGTGCATCTTCCTTGGGAACTGTACACCAACTGCTTGCAATTGCACGAATCCATCGAGACTCCTTTTATTGCCCGTAAACGGTTCTGCCAGAAAAGTCTGTTTCCTAATTCGTGTCGCCCCTAATCGTTCGATACGTGCACTATAGTATCTTCCTATAAAAACCTGCCCTGAGCAAAGAAAGAGATTTTTTCGGTTCAGTGTTATACGGGATGGTCGGTTTCTTTTGAACACCCAATGTAGCTTTGTTCGATTTTTCTGAATTCCTGGATATGCAAGATTCTAATACTAGTAGAAATATGATGTGAGTAAATTGTTAACTTTCTTTCGATCGTCACTGTACTTTTATAAACACTTTTGATCGTTTTCTTGCAAGTTCCTTTATTTAAGAGGGAAGTGTATTCATAATTCGATGCAAACCGGTATCTTGAACCTCGCACACTACCCTTGCAAGATTAATATTTAGATGTGTTTAATAATTAATAATTGAAGAATCCTCCTTGTAGAGAAGTCCTGATGGAAAACACTATTAGTGCAAAAATCAAATTGTATACCAGAGATGAGATATTTTTAGTGAAATAAATATTTCGTATAAAGATTAAATGTTAAAATAAATTATTCGTTATGTTTCGAAAAAAGGTTTTTTTATTCATCGAGCGTTTCAACTTCAGCGTTGAATACATTTTTTAACTTCAACTTTGACTTTAAAGAAGTTAAAGTTAAAGAAAGTTAAAGAAGCTAAAGTTGAAGAAACTAAAGTTGAAGAAGCTCAGGTTGAAGAAGTTAAACTTGAAGAAGTTAAAGTTGAAGAAGCTAAAGTTGAAGAAACTACAGTTGAAGAAGCTCAGGATGAAGAAGTTAAAGTTAAAGAAGTTAAAGTTAAAGAAGTTAAAGTTACAGAAGTTAAAGTTGAAGAAGTTAAAGTTAAAGAAGTTAAAGCTACAGAAGTTAAAGTTACAGAAGTTAAAGTTAAAGAAGTTAAAGTTAAAGATGTTAAGGTTAAAGAAGTTAAAGTTAAAGCAGTTAAACTTGAAGAAGTTAAAGTTAAAGTAGCTAAAGTCGAAGAAATTAAAGTTGAAGAAGCTCAGGTTGAAGAAGTTAAAGTCTAAGAAGTTGAAGATGTTGAAATCGAAGAAGTTGAATTCGAAGAAGTTGAATTCGAAGAAGTTGAATTCGAAGAAGTTGAATTCGAAGAAGTTGAAGTCGAAGAAGTTGAAGTTAAAGAATTTAAGGTTAAAGTTAAAGCTGAATTTTTTTTACGCAAAAGTTGAAACGTTCGTCAAATAAAAGGATTAACATTTTTCGTCAACTAATCCAAAGCTAAAGTACCTTTAATATGAACCGTTATTTAAACAATTTGGTATTCATTTAATGCCCAACTCGATTTTATACCATAGTATTACCATTACAACATTTTCCCATAAAAAAAGCAGCAAAATATTTCATTCAGCACTTACAGTGTTTCCCACAAGGACTCTTCAAACATTAAAATCCAATTCAATAATTAGATCTACCCCCAAAGTTCAGAAGCAACCCCCATACCATTAAAAAAACTCGCACCATTCTACAAATATTTTGCACTTGACCAGCGTTTGTATGGGTCGAGATAAACGAACCACCCGGTATAAAGGCGCGAATAGATGATTTGCAAGCGACCGTGTCCGAAAATTCCTGCAGGAAGAGCTTTCGAGGGAAGTCGGGATCTAAGCGCGATGCTCGCTAGAACGGAACGAAAACCGAACGGTTCTCCGTGCATAAAAGTCCGCGCATAGAAACTTCATTTATCTAGAGGCAGGGGAGGGCAATCTCGCACCTGGTGCACCGTTACCAGGCCGAAGAGGACGAGCGCGGTTCGTCGATGATAAAACGCGCTGCACGTCCGAGGAACGTCCGCGCGCGGTTGCACGCAGATACGCTCTCGCGTGGGTCCTGAGAAAATGCGCGAGTCCGGGGCACAGACAAGGTACAGACTGGGCCCGACATCTTTCGCGAGATTCTATCGCACGAACCGAGCAACCGATTTCGTGAAGAAAACGACGGCTTCGCTGCGCCATTTGCGTTTGAGAACTGTGACCCTTAGGCCCATTTCACGCGAGACACTTTTTTGAATATTAATAAATGTGTTTTGTCTGCCTGTAGCTTTGAACGGGGGACGGTTTTGATAACGTAATCCTCGTTCGCCAGTGCTGGGTATTTTCAGACCCAAGCGTGACGTTACCCACAGTGGCAGATTTGAAAAAAAAAGGCCCCGGCGGCAAACGTTCTGGGACACCCTGTATACGTAACAGAATTGCAAATAAATTTACGCGCGTGTAGTATGAAAATTATGGAAAACAAAAAATAATATAGTGCTTGGAAAAAATGGTAATATTTTTTTTGGAATATGGGTCCGTCGTCGGATGCCTTTTGAGCAGGGGCCCAGGCGGCAGTTGCTCAGCGGTGGCCCGCTGAATCTGCCACTGTTTACCGAGTGTAATGAAAGTGGGGGAAATTTCGGAATTCGAAAAATTACTGCGTTACTGGTCTGAGAAAAAGAAGGTCGGTTTCGGGCCCGTATAGTACGGGTCGAAATTGACCTAGGTATCGACTTCTGTGTGGTCGAAGAAATGTCTCGCGTGAAGGGGCCTTTATGTTACAGAGAATTGTACTGAAGTTGATAACGTTAACGGAAAGCTTGAACCCTAGTAAAAAAGATGAGAAAACTTGTACGCATTCCTTAAGGGTACTCTCCCATCAAATCACTCCAAAAATAGGTCATTTTTAGGATTTTATTTAAAAAAAAAAGTCAACGTCGTATGGTCAAAAAACCTTTTGCGCTGTATTTTGACATCTTTAAACATAATAAAAAGAAATTTTTGAAATTTTATCTAATATTGCTGACTGTTGGTGATTGCAACTGTTTGGGTGATACAAACAAAGTTCCGCATCTGCGAGATTGATAACTCCTCGTGGAATTCTCTGAAATCAACAAACCAGAAAATTCTTTAAAGTTCATAAGATGGAATGGCATTGTTCATGGAAGCATCTAAGATCATAGCAAAATATTGTAATCTCATGTCTTGGCAGACGTTTGAACCGCAAACTTCGGAAGATCGGCTACTTTTACGCCCGAAAATGTTTATTATTTATAAAAGAAAAAGATGAACGAAAAGTTATGATTGTAGATAATTCCATGGAGAATTTAGGAATGAACAAAACCCGCAAGAATTTTTTAAATCCATCGATAATTCTCGTTTGTAGGACTTCCGTAAGTCCGTAAGTTTTAAGGGTGTATACCCGTTTGAAGCCTCGGAGAATGTGTACATTTTGTGGATTTTTTTACAAGTCAACGGCTTGATGAAAATTTCCCGTTTTTTTACTATCTTTACATAGTATTATGAACTACTTAAAAAAAAAGTTTCAGTTAAAAAACTATTGTTTTTCCGAAGTTATGCATACATATCCGAAAGTCTCTCGATTTTAGACGGCTAAACGGTGGGCCTGAAAACAGCTGTACGTCGCGTCTGAAATCAAAAACAATGAAATCTTCTTATAAAGCATGTCAACAGCTATCGTCCAACGGGGCCGATTTTGAAAATTTTGAAAAATAAAAAAATGGTGAGAGCTCAAAGGTAAAGTTACATTTTTCTAAGAGAAAAGGCCACCTTTTTTCTTCATAAATAACAAACGGGGAATCGGAATAAAAAAAGCCCTCGTTGAACGATGTGGAATCTTATTACGATCCTGCATGCAAAATTGGAAGTGAATTGGTTGAACGTAGCGCGAGTTTTTAGGCCCACCGTTTAGCCGACTAAAATCGAGAGCCATTCGAAATACAATAGTTTTTTAACTGAAACTTTTTTTTTAAGTAGCTCATAACACTATGTAAAGATAGTAAAAAAAAAACGAGGAATATTCATCAAGCCGTTGACTTGTAAAAAAATGCACAAAATGTACACATTTTCCGAGTGTTCAAACGGGTGAACCCCCTTAAGAGAACGTGTTTTAAGGGAACAAGCAGCCTATAGACAGCAGTATTAGTTAAAACACGCCAAAATATATTTTTATTATCTTCAACGACGTGCAAAAACAGCGTAAAAAAAAATTTAACCCTATCACATTTACATTTTTTAAAATAAAATTCTAAAAATTACCTATTTTGAGGGGTGATTCGGTGGAAAAGTACCCTTAAATGCTAAACGGCAAGCAGAAGCAGTAAAGATACGATTTTATTACTTCTTCTTTTTCCAAATATAAAGAACCATTGGCTTGCTTTGTTCAGTTCCAATTCCTAGCATCCATGGTATTAAATTCTGAATTGAGAACGTCGAGTGTTTCGCGAAAATTTAAGAAGCTCGCAAGCCACCTAATCGTCTCGCAAATATTTACATGGAACGTTAGGTCCATTCTACGCCTCGCCTGTGCCAAGGTGGCCGATATCCGCTCGATGCCCCTTTTACCACCGAATCGTGCCAAAATTCTGCAGGCGATCCTCCGCAAAACTTCAATTTCGTAATCTCCCTCTTCATCGTAATTACATTCTATTTCCTGCTCTTGACGTCGAGCCTCCCACTTTACAATTCAAACACTGAAATTAGATTACGAACATTCCTCTCTCTTCACGCGAGTAAGCGTACATCGTTTCAAACTCGTATTAAGATTTGAAAGATGTTCCGAAGAAGCTTGAAATTAACGCGGAAAATTCAAAAATCCCCTTAAGCCGGTATTCTACCGTGACATGCGATTTTTTTCACCTTTTTCAGGATTTTTTATAGACTTAACGATGGTTTTTTATTACGGACCAAGGGTAGCGAATTAGGTGCAATTGTATTCTTCTTCGCTAGAACTGTTTGCAAAACTTTAATCGCGTTTTTCTCAAAAAGGTGATTTATGAAATGCCACGATTTCTCAAATTCCACCTAACCGATTGGGCCCCTCTTGTGCACGCACCTTCAGCAGGTGTGTCGCTATCGTCCCTGGCAGAATTAGGCCAAAATATTCTTGCTTTCTAATTCCTTTTAATTTTATAGCCCGAAAAAGACGAGGAAAAATCGCGAAATTCGTCACTTAATGTTCAAATTACAGCCATTTTAAGAATTCTTCAGATTTCAATCCAGATCCGCTACCAACGATACTTACCCCCGAATAATTTAAGAATCTTTTTATTCCCTTTATTTCTAACGAACAGATCGACCAGAATCGTGGCAACAAATCGGTCAATTTCTTTCCAAGCGATCGTCTTTCATCAACCGTGGCGCCACCTTTACTTCACATTTTCAACCCCCAAAAAATCTTTACTCCTAGCTCAAGGTATAATAAATATACAATAAAAAAATCAGCGTAAAATTCTTTCATTAAGTCCGTAAAAAAAAATCCCGACTGAGGTTAAAAAAAATCGCACGTCACGGTAGATGCTTCTTACGATACTTTTTTCCGAAGTAGCCGCTTCGCTGGCATTTTCCCTCGGGGTTTCCTCGCGGGTGGAGAGGAAACAGTTTCCTCGAGGCAGCGTCGATCAGAGCGCAAACCGAATCGTAATAGAGAGGAGCGGATTCGGTCAGCGAGTCGCTGCATTTCCGGCGGCGTATATTTGTATCGTTATTACGACACCGCGGCAGCATCGGGACCACGGGTTTGCTACGAGCCGGGGGCGGGCCCGCGCGATTCCACGTGAGAGTGCACACGCGCGTGCACCGATGGAAATAAGATAGCTCGATACGCTGCTTCCCAAATTTATTCCGAATGAAATTCTTCCTGGAAGCATAGCGAGCCGCCTGGAGTTTCGCAATCCGAAAACGCAACGATTCCATCGGCGGCGAGAGTTCCGACTGCGCCGAGATAAATGAAGTGTCTAGGGCCCACCGAGTAGCGGCTCGACCGGCGGGCGGAGGTGTCCCCTCTAGCCGTAGGAGCTTCTCGCGCAGCCGAAGAGTAATGTAGTTTGATAACCGAAATCTGAAATGCACAGAGGTGCGCCAGGAGGCGGTGCAGCAAGCTTTGGCGGCGATGCAGGGTCGCCCGAAGCCGTCCCTGCCGATGCCATCGAAGAGAACCTCCGTGATGGCCAGGAGTCCGGAGCGGGACCGCCGTGACAGCGGGGAATCGAGTAGCGACGAGGACAGCGTGGTCACCGAGGAAAGCCCCGGTGCTGGTGGTCCAACGGGTATACCTTCGAATTCTTTCTATCTTTCCTAATCGCCACTTCGATGCTTCGTTACACAGCTGTCTTTCTATGTACCTTGTTTGGTCGTGCTGAAGCGAAGGGTGCACTGTGCCCGCGAGGTTTTCGTTGAACGTTATGTACTTGCTCATGGGGCAGTCTGGCTAGAGTGGAATAGTCGAGGGAGATCGTTTAGGGGCACAGTGATTGGCAGGCTTTCGCGGGGAATACTGTCTGAGGATCTGCTAAGAGAAGCTCCGTTTCAAGTACAGTGTTTTGCGATCATGGGGCATCGATACTTGCAGCAATCGCGCTGGGCGAGAGAGCACGCGATTCAAATGCTTTCGCTTTCCCTTTGAAGGTTCCTTTTTTCCGTAAATTGAGGGAGTGCATTGAAGAGTGGGGATCTGGTTGTATGTGAGTAAATACGTATCGACTGTAGCTGGATAATATTTTAGTCGTAATAGATGTACAGTGGCTCACAGGTGTAATTGTACACTCTTTAAATTCGCATAAGATTTTTTAAAATTGGTTCAGACGACTTGAGGTTTTTTAGAAGGTAGATGGATTAGTTTGCTAAGTGACGTGATTCGTCGTTTTGGAAAGAAATGCAATTGGCAGGAGTTGCAAAAAAATAGTAAAAGTCGTTTTTGCAACTTTTTTTTGTGAGCCTGTAATGAAAATTTAAAATAACCCGTTTGTGTATTGAAGTAAGTTGTACACGTGTCTAAAATTTCGTGCAAATCGGTTAACGTTGCTCTGAGCTGTAAACGCTTAAAGATCGCAGAATAAGGTCG
Organism: Andrena cerasifolii; assembly: GCF_050908995.1. Classification (NCBI taxonomy): domain Eukaryota; kingdom Metazoa; phylum Arthropoda; class Insecta; order Hymenoptera; family Andrenidae; genus Andrena; species Andrena cerasifolii. Next base: position 31,363,494 of record NC_135118.1, on the reverse strand, counting down.
AGAATCGCTGATTTCGGGAATTTCCGCGATTCTTTAAGCGTTTATAGCTCAGAGCAACGTTAACTGATTTTAATGAAATTTTAGACACGTGTACAACTTACTTCAATATACAAACGGGTTATTTTTTAATTTTCATTACAGGCTCACAAAAAAAAGTTGAAAAAAAAAACAACCTTTTCTATTTTTTTTTTTTTTGCTATTCCGACCAAGTGCATTTTTTCAAAACGACAAATCACGTCACTTAGCAAACTAATCCTTCTAGCTTCTAAAACAAAACTCAAGTCGTTTGGATTAATTTTAAAAAAGTTATGCTATTTTAAAGACGATTATGTACGATTATGGCTGCGAGCCACTGTACGTATGGATATTAGGGTGGCCCTTATTTATACGTTCGATTTTTTTTTGTATTTCTTTGTTCTCGTCCCCTAGAACATTTGATAAAAAAAATAGTCCCTGAAAAAGTTTATTGCAATCGGACAACTGAAAAGTGTGCCGACCAGGCCTTAAAGTTTAGAATTCATCAATGGTTTGAATTTGAAGAATTTCTCAAAAATGGTAAGCCCTATCGAAATTTTGTTCAAATAATATTTAAAAAGCGTTCAATTTTCTACAATTACTGTATATATAAGTTTTTCGTGCTTCCAACCATTTTTTAGATAATAGCGTTTGAATATAGAGAAGTCCAGAGCTCTCTATATTCAAACGCTATTATCTAAAAAATGGCTGGAAGCACGAAAAACGTATATATACAGTAATTGTAGAAAATTGAACGCTCTTTAAATATTATTTGAACAAAATTTCGATAGGGCTTACCATTTTTGAGAAATTCTTCGAATTCAAACCATTGAAGAATTCTAAACTTTAAGGCCTGGTCGGCTGCCTTTCCTGTTGTCCGATTGCAATAATATTTTTCAAGGACTATTTTTTTATCAAATGGAACCATATCAGGGGGTGAGAACAAAAGAAATCGCAGGTTGAAAATAGGGGTCACCCTAATGTATACTCTGTGTGGAATAATTGCGAATTTATTGAAGAACTCTAAGAAGTTTTACTTATTTAGTACTTTAAATTAAAAGCAGCGAGGAGTAGTATTCAATCTGTGTGTAAATATCACGTTTTCTGCAAATATAGTAAGTGCCTTAAATATGCCTCTACAGTACGGATCCTACTCTCCTCAAATTTTTAGTCCACATTGTAACCTCCCTCCTCGATTAACCTACTGTGGGATCAGGAACCCCCATAAGAGGGAGCCCGGAATAAGAGACATCGGAGGATCGGCTTTGGCGACATTGGTAAGGCGTCTGGCCAGTAGCCAGTCCCATCGCCCGAGGCACTCTTTTTTCGTGGCTCCTGAACATATAGGAATTAGGAAAGCTATTCCTACACTATCAAACAATCAAATAAAAGCTGTATGCAGCACCTAACAATCTACACAGCCCAGAAAGCTGCCTAGTATCGCTGCCTAACAAAGCTACTTGCAATGGTCCGCGCTACAGGAACCCGTGAGAAAGAGTTCTCCTTGAAAAGCACAGGTTGCAGCTAGAAGCTAGCCTCAGACAGTACCGATCGCCCAGCACCAGTCGCCGTCGCAATAAAACTATTATCATCCTCGACTGGTGGCAGAGTTATTGTTGCCATTTTGAGGGTTGGACGTAATTGCAGGCACAGGACTATCGGACACGAGCAGCACCGGTTCGGCGCGGGACACGCCTCCGCCACCGAGGCCACCGGCTAGGAGACCTCCTGGTGCGGACATCACCGACATCGCGGAATACACGCCCCATGCCTACTGCAACATCCAGCCGCCGGACGTGACGCACACCAGCAACACGCCGGCCGCCCAGCAGTCGACCAGGCGACCGGGTGCCGATCGGGTGAATCGCTACCACGTGGTCGAGGATCAGAACAACACCGGGACCACCGGCCGCTGGAAGGTCTCCGCGAAGATCCAGCAGCTGCTCAACACGCTGAAGCGACCGAAACGGCGACCCCTGCCCGAGTTCTACGAGGACGATGACATCGAGCTGGAGATCGCCGCCAATCCCAAGGACCCGAACGCTCCCAAACCCGAGGGCGGTTCCATGACCTCCGCGGTCGGTGAACCGCTATCGGTGCCCGCGGGTCTGCCCAGGTCGCTCGAGGCAGCTATACAGAGGTGAGCGCTGGTGGCTCGACTGGGAGCGAAATGTTACCAGAGAGGGGCAAAATTTTTATTTAAATAAAAATCTTGACTGACGAGTAAAGGTTACAAACATTATCCCTCATGTGTAGAATAAAGTTAATTTTTTTATTTGTCGGGCGCTTCAATATTGGCGGTGAATAAATTTGTCAACTTTAACTTTAATTGTGACTTTAAGTTAAAAAAGTTAAAGATAAGAAAGTTAAACTTAAAGAAGTTAAAGCCAAATAAGTTATAGTTAAAGAAGTTAAAGTTGAAGAAGTTAACGTTAAAGAAGTTAAAGTTGAAGAAGTTAAAGTTGAAGAAGTTAACGTTGAAGAAGTTAAAGCTAAAGAGGGCTAAAGTTAAAAAGGGTAAAGCTAAAGAAGTTGCAGCTAAAGAAGTTAAAACTAAAGAAGTTAAAACTGAAGAAACTGAAGTTGAAGAAACTAAAGTTGAAAAAGTTAAAGCTTAAGAGGGTTAAAGCTAAAGAGAGCTAAAGTTAAAGAGGGCTAAGGTTAAAGAGGGTAAAGTTGAAGGAGTTAAATTTGAAAGAGCTAAAGTTGAAGGAGCTAAAGTTGAAGAAGTTAAAGTTAAAGAAGTTAAAGTTGAAGAAGTTGAAGCTAAAGAAGTTGAAGGTAAAGACGGTAAGGCTGAAGAAGATAAAGTTGAAGAAACTAAAGTTGAAGAAGTTAAAGCTCAAGAGAGTTAAAGCTCAAGAGAGTTAAAGCTAAAGAGAGCTAAAGTTAAAGAGGGCTAAAGTTGAAGGAGTTAAAGTTGAAGGAGCTAAAGTTGAAGTAGTTAAGATTAAAGTTAAAGAAGTTAAAGTTGAAGAAGATTAAGCTAAAGAAGTTGAAGGTAAAGAGGGTAAGGCTGAAGAAGTTAAAGTTGAAGAAACTAAAGTTGAAGAAGTTAAAGCTCAAGAGGGTTAAAGCTAAAGAGGGTTAAAGTTAAAAAAAGGTAAAACTGAAGAAGTTAAAGTTAAAGAAGTTACAGCTGAATAAGTTAAAGTGGAAGAAAGTAAAGTTAAAGAAGTGAAAGTTAAAGTTGAAAAATTTATTCGACCCTGAAGTTGAAGCGCTCGACAAATAAAGAATTTAAGTTTTTTTCGACACTTGACGAATAATATTTTTAATTTTTACTCGTTATTCGCAATTGTCAACCTTAACTTTAACGTTAACTTTGTTCTACACCGAATAATTTTCGAGTAGTGAGAGTTCACAGCTGCGAACACAATTGTACTCTGGATTATTGAAAAAATCAATAATTGCTTATGTCTGTAAAGTAATGGTTCATTGTTTTGCGATTCACGGCCTCGTTATAAGGACCTATTTGATATCATTGATTCCTTTGTAGGTATGGTTCAGCGACGTACAAAGCGCCAGTGGCGACGGTCCTCGATCCAAACGGCAAGCTCTGCGTGACGCTGACCTACGGCAAGCTGCTGAGCCGTTCCCACAAGATAGCCTACACGCTGCTGAACAAGGCTCTAAGCCGTGGCGGCGATTGCTGTCTGAAGCCCGGCGATCGGATCGCCCTGGTTTATCCGAACAACGACCCGATCAGTTTCATGTGCGCCTTTTACGGCTGCCTCCAAGCTGGCATCGTGCCTGTACCGATCGAGGTCCCTTTGACTCGCCGGGACGCAGGCTCCCAGCAAATCGGCTTTCTCTTGGGCAGCTGCGGCATCCAGGTAAATCGTTAATTGCGAACCCCTTCTAACTGCGCCAAAGAAATTACAAATTTGAAGCAACTTGGATATTTAGAAACCTCTTAAGAGCGCATAGTACTTTGGCCCGAAAATTAAGCACTCTTTATAATTTTTTTTCTATATGGAAATGAAAAGCTAGGAACATTGAGTTTCTTGCAAATGAAAGATCACTGTTTAAAAGCATTAAAATAATTTCTATTAAAAAAAAAACATCTTCCTTCCCTCGCTGTAGTCGCTCAAAGTTGGTTCCTCACGGAGTGAGTAGAATTGCGATGGCATAAATTCCGCCTTCTGTGCTTATCTGAAACGTAAAAACAAATTAAGACTCTGCATTTAAAACCAAATGGCGAATTGCCAAATCTACAGTGTCAGTGTTGAATAATCGATACCTACAGTTTTACTTAAATATTAATATTAATGTTATAGAATATTTCCTCGCCCGAAATAGAAATAAAAACTTATCAACTCAACAACTACTACTTATCGCGTGAGAATATATATTTTTGAATTACTGCTCTCTCTTCAATGTTAATTCAAAGCAATAATCTTATAAGCAGTTCTTTCTAGTTCGCTCCAAGTTGGTAAAGATGGAGCTGCACCCCTCTTGCTCCAAGGTCCTCAATTCCATTGTATAAGTTCACAATATCGCTGGCAAGCGCCTGTTCCATACTGGCCAATGCGTTAGCTCCACCATCTGCTCTTGAACCGTTACTCCAGCCGGCTTAAAAGTAATTCCAAAACCATTGAACATATTCCCAGGTGGCATTAACCAGCGAAGCCTGCCTGAAAGGCCTGCCGAAGACGGCGGCCGGTGAAGTGGTGGCGTTTAAGGGTTGGCCGAAGCTGCACTGGTTCGTCACAGAGCACTTGGGCAAGACCCCTAAGGACTGGCTGCCACCCCCTAGGTTGACGGACGACACGCCCGCGTACATCGAGTACTCCACCGACAAGGACGGCTCTGTAATGGGCGTGACGGTGACTAGCTCAGCTATGCTGTCCCACTGCAGGGCCCTGACGCAGGCCTGCGGCTACACGGAGGGCGAGAACGCTGTCTGCGTGCTGGACTTCAAGCGGGAGGTGGGCCTGTGGCACAGCACCCTGACCAGCGTCCTGAACGGGATGCACGTGATCTTCATACCGTACGCGCTGATGAAAGTGAACCCCGCCAGCTGGATGCAGATGATCACGAAGCACCGGGCCAGCGTGGCCGTGGTGAAGTCGCGGGACCTTCACTGGGGCCTGCTGGCCACTAAGGACCACAAGGACATCTCTCTGTCCTCGCTGAGGCTGCTGCTGGTCGCCGACGGCGCCAATCCCTGGTCCCTATCCTCCTGCGACCAGTTCCTCTCGGTGTTTCAGTCCAAAGGCTTGAGACCGGACGCCGTCTGCCCTTGCGCGTCCTCCAGCGAGGCCCTCACCGTCTCCGTCAGGAGACCAGGTCGCGCTGGCGTAAACGCCACCGGCCGAGGCGTCCTTTCCATGTCTGGACTCAGCTACGGGGTTGTCAGAGTCGATCAGGAGAATTCCCTCACGTCCTTGACGCTTCAGGACTGCGGCCAAGTGATGCCTGGAAGTAAGTCCGGTGAATTTCTCACGCATAAGGAACCTGCGATTAGAAAGTGTTTTTAAAGGATAAATTGATAATTGATAACGCGTCTCCTCCACAGGCATCGTAGTCGTGATCAAGATGGAGGGTCAGCCGTTCATTTGCAAGACTGACGAAGTCGGCGAGATCTGCGTGCACAGCTCAGCCACCGGGAACCAGTACTGGGGGTTGCAGGGGCTGACGAATAATACGTTTAAAGTGTCCCCGCTGCAGCCCGACGCAAGCCCTCTCGGTGACGTGGAGTACACTCGTTCTGGGTTGTTGGGCTTCCTGGGACCTGGGGGGCTGGTGTTCGTCTGCGGATCGCGCGACGGCCTCATGACAGTTACTGGAAGGAAACACAACGCCGATGATATCATCGCTACCGTTCTCGCCGTGGAGCCCATGAAGTTCATCTATCGCGGCAGAATAGCTGTGTTCAGCGTCCGCGTCCTGAGGGATGAACGGATATGCGTCGTCGCGGAGCAAAGGCCCGATTGCAGCGAAGAGGAAGTGCGTCTTGAGATGTGGTATCTTTTATTAACCCTTTCGGTGTGGAGGTGTCGCAAACCTTGCTAATCTTTGCTAAACATTAGCGTACTGAAAACAGCTGTCACCGAATCCGAAGAGATTCTCTATTCAGATACTGAATTCCACCTTTAAGGGGTTAAGTCGTTTTTATGATTTTTTTTTCATATACAGAAACGCTATATTTAAAAATCAAGATATACACCTTGTTGTGTATAAATTGAACTGTATTCTGTTCAGAAAGAAATTTGATATTTTAAAAAATAGTGCCATAGCAGCTTCATAGTTACAGCATTCGTGGTACCGAAAATATTTCAGATATTAGTCGACTAATTTGAGTAAAGTTTTGCACGAATATTCTTAAGACTATAATTAACTACTTGTCGAGATGATTTTTCGATTAGCGTCTAGTGTTTACTTTTTATTAACAAAAGAATAGAAAAACTTAGGTCGAAAATCACATGCTTGATTCGAGTAGGTGCCATTTTTCAAAATTTAAATTCTTTCAAAATCGGCGAAGATAAGTACCAGAGATTATTGCCTTTAAGAATATCCGTGCAAAAATTTATTCAAATCGGTTAGCAATCTCTGCGATATTTTTGGTGCCGCAAATATGAAGACGCCTTGAGAGAAGGGGCTTCTCTTCTCTTCGAAGAGAATACAGCTTAATTTATACACAACAAGGTGTATATCTCAATTTTTAAATATGACATTTCTGTATACGAAAAACAAAATCCGAAAAATGGCCGTATTCTCCGACCCGTCGAGGGTATCTGACCCCTTAACCTTTCAGTTTCCATAGCGTGATCGTAACACCGAAAGGGTTAGACGACAGTTAACCTCGCCTCTTACGCACTCTGTATTTCCCCAGAGCTTCCAATGGATGTCTCGGGTCCTCCAAGCGGTGGACTCCATTCACGCTGTCGGGATATACTGTCTGGCGCTGGTTCCGCCAAACTACCTGCCCAAGACACCACTGGGCGGTATTCACTTGTCAGAAACGAAACGACGTTTTCTAGAGGGTACCCTACACCCGGCTAATGTTCTGCTTTGTCCGCACACTTGCGTTACCAATCTACCGAAACCACGCGAGGTCCATTCAGGTAAGCGGTTGCACATTCAGCTGCTGAGTACTAAGTGTCCCCGAGCCAGGTATGCTCGATTAAAAGTCACGGGGTTTCGATGATTTACATGAGTGTCAGCAAGTATAAGTTACCATCTTGTGGTAACACTTCATCGTTCTACCTACTACGCACTGTAATTATATAAGCGGGGGCCCAAGAAATCGATGAAGGATTGCCGATCGTGAGATAAACGATCCGAAGAAAGGAGAACGGTGCCGGGTAGATAATCGTTCGCGAATTTCTTGGGTCACTTCGCTAGGATGTTTATGAGAATGATTAATGAAAGAATGAATGAGCAGTTTTGTTGTAATACAATCTCGATCGCAGACCTCGGTCTGTTTGAAGATCCCCATTAACGCGGAGAAACGTAACATTTTGCGCTTTCTTACAGAAGTCGTTACAGTAGGCTTTAGTAACTTGGCACAGACATGCAGGGTACGAAAAGGATAATGATCGTGACCTTTGCTGATGAATCGATGGGAGATCCATTGACAGAGCCTGCCGCTCAAGAATCATCTTGACGTGCCTTTTCTTTTAAATGCGTGGGTTGGTCGGCGAGACCCGTGATCATTATCTTTCCCTCGCATCCTGTACACAGTACATAACCTCTTGCTACATATCATGTATCGTTAACCCACCTTACACTAAAGTACTCTTACTGCTTAGCATGCTATTCTATTATTTTCGCCGTTCTTTCTTTTGGCTGAGTACCGAACACCCTGTAGTGGTCCAATGGCTATAGAAAAATCGCACCTAGCGATGTGAGATTCTTCTCAACACCCTGTTCGCAAGCAATGGGGAAACTGACGCAAAGCTCAGCGCAGAGGGCGCCACTAGCGCATGTACCTTTGCTGTTGATTTCAAAATTAGAATGACAACAAAACTAGAGAATTTTTTATGCTACAGTTGATTTCTAATATCTTTTTTTTCCCCAGGTTTGACGTCTTTATAACCTAAAAGTTGCAAATGTATTTTTTATTTCTACGTACTTAATAATAGCTAATAATTTATATTAAAAATACATGCGCTTATTATAGAAATAGAAATGAAGAAGTAAACTAAGATAACTTAAATACACTTTGTAAAAAGTTGCAGTCAGCTTCCCCATTTAAAAAAAGAAGGAAGCAGCTTATGAACAGGCACGATTCACTTTCGTGCTTCGTTATTGTTTCTACCTCTACGAATGCTTTACGATCGATTTCACATCGCTAAGCACCGAATTCTTTTCTTTTTTCTTTTTTGTATCATTGAGTATGTACAGTCCATGGAATGCTCGGGAGCACGCCCATAAAAGGGCGCGCGCTGACCGCCTTCCAACAATAACGAACCAGTTCACGAACCTAGCTTTGATTATCCGGCCTCAGTCAGGGGAGAGTGTGTGAGCTACTCATTATTGGGTTGAGTGTTTGTGTTGGTTTACTAACAGAATGGTGCGGGGGCGTGTAGCGGGGGATTCTGTTGCAGACGTTGGTCCGGCCAGTGTCATGGTGGGCAACATAGTTCAGGGTAATAGATTGGCTTCGGCCCAAGGACGGGACATGGGCGTCTTGGACGAGGACAGTGATAACGCCAAAAAGGTTTGCGTCCACGAAATCCCCGCGGGAGAAAAGGGAATGATAAGAACTGTGAATTCACGATTCGTTACTGTGCTTCGCAGTGGTTGATACTTCCCATTCTAGTAAAGTGTTTAGCAATAGTTCCATTGCGAATTCTTTTAAATGGGACCCCACATTTTTAACGTCAACATGAATTCAATAACATTCCAAAGTATGGCCTTCAGGTGGCTTTGAATATAAAATGCTTTTGCTCATTAAAAGCAATAAAACACTACATATTATTATGTAGGGTGTCCCAGAGTTGTTAAGCTAAAACAAATGGTTCACAGGGGGTTTATCATTCTCCTTTTGAGGGCAATTTTATCGCAATTTTATGGCTCGTCATTCGTCTGGTGGATTTCAGTATCAGTTCATCTCGGAAATCCTCCGATGGCGCGCAGTCAGCACCTCCGACCACGTGATCTTCACGTCGTTGAACGCGAAGGGAGCGGTGGCGACGTCCCTCTCCTGCTCGCAGTTGCACAAGAAGGCCGAGCGAATTGGGAATCTGTTGCTGGACCGTGGACGAATCAATACAGGGGATCACGTGGCGTTGATATTCCCGCCCGGTACAGATTTGATATGCGCGTTTTACGGTTGCCTGTACGTCGGCGCTGTGCCGGTCACCATCAGGCCACCTCACCCCCAGAACCTACAAACCACATTGCCAACCGTTCGCATGATCGTGGACGTCAGTAAGTCCGTGCTCGTGCTCACGAATCAGAATATCCTGAAACTGCTGAAGACCAAGGTACATCCACGCGCCGTGCCTCTTGCGTGTTTAAACACTGTGCAGTTTTTGTCAGACGTTTAACGCATTAACTGCTCAACTTGAATTGTGCGTTACACATTCTTATTATCTGGACCAGTGCTCCGCAAATTTTCCTCGCCCTGGGCACACCTAAATCCTTCTCAGAATTCTGCGGTACGTCGCAAGTAGAAATACACAAAGCATAGAGAAGTCACGAAGTGTATTCATAGAAATTACATTTATGTATTTATGAAAAACTGTGTTCAAAGAAGAATTAAAAGGATAGAGCAGTGTTTGCCAACCTTTTCTGAGCCGCGAGGTAAATTTTAATAAAGTAAATTTAGATAAATTAAAAAATAGGTATTTCAGAATGTAACTCTAACTTAATAATACTTAAAAAAAAAAAACAGAAAACTCAACGCGAGCGACAGGATGGAAATCACTTTCATTCTCAGAGAGGCATCCACTTTAATTCTCTTTTTTCGCCCTGCTCTAACTACCAGAGTATCCTAGATTCTTCAGAAACACAGAGCAGTTAAGGCGTTAAATATTTTTCACATGAGTAACTAGCGACGTTATCCATTGTCCCAAGGAGGCGAACAACGTTGTCGACATAAAGAGCTGGCCGACGATTCTCGATATGGACGACATGCCAAAGAAGAAGCTACCGGTGATGTATCGAGCTCCTACAGCGGAGATGCTCGCCTACCTGGACTTCAGCGTCTCCACGACGGGCATGCTAGCGGGGATTAAAATGTCCCACGCAGCGGTCACGTCTCTGTGCCGTGCCATGAAGCTCGCCTGCGAACTGTACCCGTCCAGGCACATCGCTCTTTGCTTGGACCCCTACTCCGGATTAGGATTCGCTCTGTGGTGTTTGAGCAGCATATACAGTGGACACCATTCCATACTTATACCGCCGTCGGAGGTTCGTTTCCGTGGATCATTCGAGCCGTTCTATATAGAAGGAGAGCTACAGAGACATTGGTTGTTCTAGGTGGAAGCCAATCCGGCGCTGTGGCTGTCGGCGGTCAGTCAGTCGAGAGTCAGAGACACGTTTTGCTCTTACGGCGTGATGGAGCTGTGCACCAAGGGTCTAGGGTCCTCCGTTCACGCTCTGAAAGCGAGGGGCGTCAGCTTGGCTTGCGTCAGAACGTGCGTGGTCGTGGCAGAGGAAAGACCGCGCATTGCCCTCACCTCGAGCTTCAGCAAACTCTTCTCTGCTTTGGGACTCAGCCCACGGGCAGTCTCGACCTCCTTCGGGTGCAGAGTGAACACAGCCATTTGCTTACAGGTTCGTACAACGTTATACATTTACTCTTCGCGTATTGAAAGTACTGAAGCGCTGGACCAGTGTTTCAGCCACCAGTGACTCAATCTTTTTTGAGTCGCGATCCCTTTTTATAATATTCAAATAACCTGCGTAAGGTAATTATATCCTTCCTTTCATTTATGAAAAATCTAGAATACAGCAACGTGGCCGTATTAAAATAAATAAGTGCTAAAAATCGCCAACAAAAAATACCTGTAGCGACCCACGGGTTGAGAATCACTGCGCTAGCCGCTCTTCCGTCTCCTATTACTAGTCGCTAAAGAATATTATTCTGGGAACAGGGTGCATCGAGTCCAGAACCGTCGACGGTGTACGTGGATCTGCGCGCGTTGCGCAACGACCGCGTGTCCCTGGTCGAGAGGGGAAGCCCGCACTCTCTGTGCCTGATGGAATCAGGGAAGCTGCTGCCCGGCGTGAAGGTGATCATCGCGAATCCAGAGACGAAGGGTCAGTGCGGGGACTCCCATCTGGGCGAGATTTGGGTGCAGTCCGCTCACAACGCGAGCGGCTACTTCACCATCTACGGCGACGAGAGCGACTACGCGGACCACTTCAACGCCCGGCTCGTCACAGGGAACACGAACGAGGTGTACGCTAGGACAGGCTACCTCGGCTTCCTGAGGCGCACCGAGAGCGTCCAGCAGTCGGTGATCAGCGACGTTCCCGGCGACACATCCGCGGCGGAAGCGGACCTGGTCCCCGGCGACGCCGAATTGCACGACGCTGTCTTCGTGGTCGGCGCCCTAGACGAGGCTATTCTACTCAGGGGAATGCGCTACCACCCGATCGATATTGAGAACAGCGTCATGAGGTGTCACAAGAAGATCGCGGAATGGTGGGTGCTTTTTTGCCGCATTGCACACGGGTCTGCTAGTTGAACGCGACCCAGTCGATGCGTTGCGAACTTTACACGCAAGTAGTAATCATCAGAATGGCTAGAGAAGAGCTAGCAGAAGTTATGAAATAAGCAATATCCCCAAAAATAGGTTTCCCCCTTAAGTTCGTTGGCTATTATTCACACGTAAAGCTTGTACCTTCAATTTTTAAACACCGTGCACAGAAAGGTGCCTCTTTCTGTCACCCTTCTTCGATATAAACTAAGCGTTTCTTTTCCACTTCACAGCGCCGTTTTCACATGGACGAACCTGCTGGTAGTAGTGGTGGAGCTAGACGGTAGCGAGAGCGAGGCTCTAGACCTGGTGGCGTTGGTGACCAGCGCCGTCCTCGAGGAGCATCACCTAGTGGTCGGCGTGGTGGTCGTGGTGGACCCCGGAGTGGTACCAATAAACTCGCGCGGTGAGAAGCAGCGGATGCATCTGCGCGACGGTTTCCTGGCGGACCAGCTCGACCCCATCTACGTGGCGTACAACATGTGAACGGTATCGGGGTACCTGGTAAACGCATTACGCGACAAAGCTCGTCAGGCTGCTATCGTGCTTTCCAGTCGCGTCCTCTCTACACCCGTGCCAACGATTAGCCACCCTCCGCTCGAGGCAGCGAGTCGCGTTTCGAATTTCTCTCCTCCCTCGAGTAAAGTGGCCTGCCTGTGGAGAGGCGTCTGGAACGTACCGCGAGGACTCTGCGTGTTCTTACAGAGAACGTCGTCCCTAGGCGATTTATGCTCCTCGTTACTGAGGGGCACTCGTGTCCTCGGCTATTCTATCGCGTTAATGCGTGCCGAGGCGTGAGAAGGCTTAAAGGCGCATCGAAAATTCGAGTCGGTTACCAGCACTTACCATTAACGGTAGAAGATACTGCTGTCCCGAGACAGGGATGACAGAGAAACGATTTCTCCGCGTATGGGAAGCATCGTCCACTGAGCGACAAAGTGATTTCCATAGGCTGGAGAACTATCGAGGGAAAAAAGCCATTGAAACGATACGCACAGCGCATTATTGACGCTCAGAGGGTTAACAGGATTTACGTAACGCTTTACGTACTTTACCAGCGACCCACGGCGAACGAAATCTTTCGAACACGTTAAGAGCTTGAGACTGTCGCGACGAGTGTGCGCACAGCTCGGGCCACGGCTCGGCTGTTTCCGCTAAAATCGTGCTTTTATACGTCGCATTACCTGACCGTAGACACGGCGAACAAGTTAATCGTTCATTATTTATCAACGATATCAGAACGGTAGTGAGCTTTTTTACAAGTGGAAAATGGAGGAAGTTATTTTAACCGGAGTGCGATGGAACTAGAGCGCTGAGGGGGTGAGTTCCGTCACTGGGATCGCACTCATGTTCGAACTTGCATTCCGCGAGCGATACAGGGTGTTCCTTTCTGCTTCGCCACTGTAGACGTTTCCATTGCTGTCGATTATACAAGAAGAATAAAAGAAATTGTTTATTTTAGAGATCTCAAGGTCTGTGTTCCCTTAAAACGTCACGGGTGACTTTGACTCGAGCCATCTGTTTCCACGAAAGACGCAGCTTCTTTCTCACCTCCTCTCGCCACTAAGAGCAATGGAGATTCTATGCTACTGAAGCTGACCGAAACACCCTGTGCAGTACACATTGTCTGTTAGCGAACGAGAAAAGAGAAAGAATTTGATACACTTTATCGTAGACTCGTGTAGCTTGAAAGGATTTTTTACCACGTAAAGTAACGATTAGCAGCTAACGTGTAATCATACTCTATTGTAACATACAAAGGTCTTAACACGTCGACAGTGTTTTTTCTAATGTATCAATGCCGAGGGACGTGTGCACGGTTCGCTATCGCTCTGACTATAGCTGATTTCGCGGGGATTTCGTTCGGGACGGTTTCTTGCGTTGTTGGGTATTAATTGTACAACGATTCACGTCACTTGTTGAACCGATTCAGAGACTAGGACCAAGCTGTTCCGGGATCGGCTCGGGGAATCGATATTTAACTGCGTCGCGCACAACACACCGCACTTTTATACACAATAGACTATTTATAATTACGTTCTACGGCACGCAATCGAATCGGCACGCGGCGTTCGTTCGTTCGTTCGTTCGCGTATGAATTTCTCCCCTTCGATTCATATATAAGTGTATCGTTAACGCCGCGATGTTCGACGGCGATTTATTGCGTGCTGGTAGGCCACACCTTTTAAAGAGCCAACGCGGGAACCCGATCGCCTGGCCGATTTTTCCATAGATCAAGACTAATCCACACATCGCGCTAAGGCGAGTTCGCGTCTCAGGGTTTTAGGTCGTTTGTAACAAATGGTGATATATTTAGACAGGCCCGTTTTCGACTACATCTGCACAAAATACAGAGGGACAAAAGATAGTGGGAAAAAGGCAGTACATGCATACAGGATAGCACAAAGAATTGGTGGTCGAAAAGTAGCTAGCGTCTCTGTGCTTCTGACCTTGATCGGTTTGGGAAGAGAGCTCTACCCTCGGTACCACGAACATCGGCGAACACGCGCGCCAAATATTCACACGCGCTGACTATTCTCCGGCTCCTTTCTCTTTTTTTACTTTTTTAATGCACAAACGTCGTGTTCTCGTCATAAGGTTGGTCCGCTCGGCCAAAGCTCAATCTACCTAGATCGGCAGCGCTGTCGCGGTCGTCGACTTTCGGGTTCCAGTTACCAAACCTCGTCCTACTTCTATTTATTTCAACGTTCGTAATTGTTAGACAAACTCTCATGCTTGATTATTCGTTATCTCTCTGTTCACAATTTTTATCCACTGACCGAATGTTCTGTTGGGAATTGAATTCCAGATACTTCTAATGTTTATTCGTGCTTATCTCGCAAGCGTAGTTTCTGTTTATTCTATGGTTTCCAAGGGAGAATGAAAGAGTTGTTAAATGACAGTGAGTTAAGTGTTGGCATTGTTTACCGTTGGCCTATTCGTAGCTGTTCCCAACACGCAAATCAATCTCTGTACGTCGATGGGGGCGAGGGGGAGTCAAACCCGAAGGTCGATCGCGGCCTTTCTCGTTTCCTTGGAGTTTTATTATTCTCGAGACTTTTTCTACCGATGTGTACATTTGTTGATAGTTTTATAATTTTATATATTCTTATTTTAATGTAACGACGTTACGACTGCGAGAGGGTACACCGGCCCAGGGGCACTTGTACACCGACTGTCGCGAGAAGCGCGTTGCGATTCGTGCGAGCGGGTCCGCCAATAATTGTCCGCGTCGTCACGAGGCTCGTATCGAACTTTATGTGTACATACCATCGCGAGATCAGAGGCAACCCCTCAGGCGCGGTCGAGATCACTCAGTTGCGCTGATGATTTCGGATCAAGCGCTTCTAGCGCCTGCAGGAATTGGAATCTCGATTGCGAAACAAGAGCGAAGATCGTTTTTCTTATCAACGACAGTGCCAAATTGTGTTTCGTCTCGTAAACGAGCCCACCCGTATTTTGTGTAACGTTCTCCTCGCGACTTTATATCTTACATTGTCACAAAGCGCTGGCTGAAAGCCAGTTTCCGTAACAGCTGCGTAGCGAGAATTAATGAGCGTAAATAGTTTACGTTGCCCGCTAAATTAAGGGCCATCCGAGAGAATGTATTACATCCGCGTCCGAAGTCACAGGAGATTGAAACGCGAGCCTCGAAGTGTTACAGGCGAACGGTCGCGATGATCGACGACAGCCTCGTTAGTGCAATACGCGTGGTTCGTCAGTTTATGGTAATTAATTGTCCCCGACTCCCAGCGCCCGTTTACAGGCGTCTTGTAAATACGTATGGAAGCAGGCGAATTAGGATCCCCTTTCTGCGACGCGTCTTATATTTCTGAGAACCGTTTGCGCTCCTGTGTCCACGAATGTATTTTATTCACTTGAGGAATCGAAGGTCGTGCCATTACGGTAGCTACTTCGAGTTCTTTCTTAATGGATTGGGAATGGAAGCAGAGGGGCACGTGTCCCTCTGCTTCCCTCTATTCCAGATTCATCGAGGAAGAATTCGTTGAAATTGGCCGTGACCTTTTTTCTGTAAAGCAGACGTGTCATTTACATGCGTCCACCGTTTTCCGTCTCCTTCCTCGGACCTCCAGGTCGTTGCTTTTCAATTCGGATATCGAAGCCGCGAAACGTCTGGAGCGCAAAGGGTTTCAAGCACGTTTCTATCGATCCGTTCCCTCTTCTTCTGTTTGTTTTTAATAATTAAGGTATCGTGCCATGCCACCTTGCGTCCTTTCGCGCTTTTACGCACGAAGAAACGTGCCCGCGACGAGAATAGCCGGCCCCGACCGCGCGTCATTAATCCTAACCGTGTCCGGATCAGCGATTTATAGAGATAACGTTGGAGTCGTCGAAACGCTCGGGACGTTAAACTCGACGCGAATGCGCTCGAGCAGCGGCGCTTCTTTGTGCGTGAAAGGTCCAGAATATCACAGCGGTGCACCCCGGTCGCGGTAGGAATGTGCAGCGCCGAGGAATCCTCAGCGACAGCTGATTCAAACCGAACCCCGTTCCGTCGTTTACCGAGGTCATTGTCCAAATAAAAACGTAAAATGATCGGCAATTTTCAGCTGCGATCAGATGCGTGTGTCATGAGACGTGCTCGGCGGTTAAATCGTAGAACTTCGTGCGAGCGGAGACACCTTGAGAAACGAAATCTGTCTTCAAAACTGTGTTCTTGAAAAAGAGAATGCTAATATCAGCATTCAAAAGATTGTCATTGAAGCCATGCGTAGACAGGCGCGGTAGTCTTTTGTTTCCTGAAAACGGTACGCGACAGTTGCTGATCGGGGATGACGGAACGGCGGGGGGGGAGGGGGGAGAGAAGGGGAGAGTACGTTGCGCAATCCTACGAGAGAGCGGGGCCGAGAGTGCGTGCGTGCGAACAACTTGGTTGTATTATGTATAAATGTTGATAATTAGTTGATAGGAATGTGGAAGATACTTGTCACCGTTAACAACGATCGCGTATGTATCACGTTCGACCGGAAATAAAGAGGCGGCGATGGATCGCGTCGGATCCACGAGATCTCTTTCGGGCTGAGAACGGTGTCGCGTAACCCTGGACATTTGTGAAATGGTCCTAGGCTGTGTAAATATTGACCCTGTACCCCCTATCCCCCATCCTCCCCCAATACGTTTAGAAGTTACTGAAGTACGATATAGTTTGTACGTTGAAGTATATATATATATATATATAATATATGGTATGTATAATATATATATATATATATATTACCACAGAATATAATATAAACGGTCACTGTCCCTACCAAACCGTAGCATTTTGCCTGCCTGTGTATCGGTCGCACGAGAATATCATCATTAATATTTCGTGTACCCATCCTCCTTCCCCATCTTCGTCCCTCCTTATCTCTCCGATCGGGACGGCAGGGGGGACGATTACCAACACAGACAAAATAGGAACGTCGTAGCAATTTATAGTCCGTAGCGGACTCCTCTTTTTTTCCTCTCTCGTTCAACACGGAAGGAGCAGTGAATATACACGAAAAGAAAAAAGGGAAACACGCGACCAGTAGCCCTGTTCAGGGGTGGTCGCGCGTCATCGTACCCCGTGTTGCGACGCAAATTACTCCGAGACCCCTCGAACCGAGCGCCTCTTTGTAATCCACTCGATATTCACGAGGAGCTTCGCGAGCTACCATCAATAAATATAATGTACATTTTTTGCAATGAGCCTAACTGTTTCACACCCTCACCGCGCCTCTGTTGTTTGAAATGGTAAACGTTGCGAATGCCAGAAGTGGGAATTTCTGGTGTTTTCTTTTCGACAGCGGCGACGTTGGTACTTGCGAACGCGGCGCCATCTTGCGGCAGCTCTGGGAACTAAAGTAAATTTTCTAGCACTCACCGTGTTTATGGTAATTTATATCATTCTTCACTGAGAAAACGGTTTTCTTTGCCACTTATATGTACTTAGATCGTTTACCATTTCAGCTCCGCGATTGCCCGCGCTAAGTTTTATTTTACTATTGTAGATTCGTTTGAGACACCTGCACGTGTGTTATTCAAGCTTTACTGCTTCCGTGTTGCGAAGTATTTCAGTTGTACGCTACAGTTTCATTCACAAAGCGGTTGATTCGTTCATTTTTCCCATTTATCGCGCGGCGCTTATCGCATCGTCCCACCCACTTTTACATCGACACGTTGGTGCAACTACACGCCGCGATCCGTGACTGATGAACTTCGTGCGCGCCTATGTAAATTCCAGTGTAACAATCGCGATGTTTGCACGCAGATTTTACGCGGCGAAAGTCCTGCAAATCTATCGCCTCGTAAATTGGACTGACGTTCTCCCGGCTCGAAGCAATTCGCGAGCTGCTGCAAATGCCTTGATTTATTTCGCGCGTCAAGTTTTAACGCGGCAACGCCGAGATGGCTGCGTCGCTGTTTTAGGTTACACGAGAATCGCAAAGGCGCGTTTCACGACGTGCGCGGTTTATGGAGCTCGCAGTAATGGCGGTAAATCGAGAGGACATGAATTTACAAAACGAGCAATAAATCGAAAATGTTGAATAACATTTCACTATACGGCACTTTGTTTTAGAAATAGTAAACTGTGAGATGCAAATTATTAAGTTAACAAGAAATCATACTTCGATTTCATTGTATTTAATTTTTGCCATTAACCGATAATAATTTTCCCACGAAACATAATCGATCAACTTACATTTAATCTCTCAACTGGGCATAATTTTATTTTTCTTCGGATAGCGTAATGGAGCATAAAAAATTGAAGAATTCTTGTTTAAAGTTTTCTTCTATCTCGCACCGTTACAAACTTATTTTAACAAATCTAAAAACCGCGATAAGTTTTTCCAACCAAGCCTAACTTAAAAAAAGAACTCCATCACGAGATACCGCGCCATTTCCGGTTGCCTCACTAGCACGGAATAAATTTCCTCCAGAGCCAAATACAATAAAATGAAACCTTCCTCGAATTATTCTCAACTAACATTTCATTCACTCGTTTACTTACACATTTCTCTAGATACATACCTAAGCAGACGTTTCGAACATTCCGAGGCAAGCTCAAAGCCCGCCGTTTCGCAGATTTTCCCGCGGCACGCATCCTTGCCCTGGGATTGGCCGTCGTAGAAATTTGATTCCGTTTCATTCTTTCCTTTTCCAGCTGCCTCTCTGTCTCTCCCTCCCATGGGTAGTCTGCACGGTCGCGTCCACCGGTCTGGCCTCTCCAGACGTTAAAGAAGGACCGCGCAACGTTTGCCCGAGGGAAGTCGTACCGTGAACGGCGTCCTCGACCCGACCAGGCCCGAACAGTCTGCCAGTGACAGTGCATTCGCGAGCACTGATCCCCCCGTGCGTTCTCGCCCCGTGAACGCGCGCGTGCCGACTCTGAGCAACGAGCAAAAACTCGTTACAAACGCCGGGAGAAAGAAAGAGAGAAAGAGAGAGAGAGAGAGAGAGAGAGAGAGTCTCTCCCGCAGTCGACCCTCCTGGCAACGGCGTGTCGCTCGAAAACAATGATCGTTCGTTCGCTCGGTTAAAAGCAGCGAAGGAATTTCTGGAAAATCGTCGAAACAGAGGCGCCACTGCTACTCGTCGAGGCCAGCACGGCCACGCTGCCTGAAGGAACGGCTCGACGCGCATCGATTCCTGACAAGGGTATGTATGAACGTACAACAAGCATCTTCGATTTTCCTCTGCCGCGATCGATCGTGAACGACGGCTACAAAGATTCGATACAATCGAGGAGATTCTGCCGGTAGGATCGTACCACGCGTAACATCACGCTCGCTGTTCCCATCGGTTCGATGCTTTCGCATCTTCGTAGGTTTTATTGGCCGTCGGTGACTAATCGCGTGGCCATTTTAGTTTAGTTCTTGTCATTGATGCGTGGCGTGTTGGTGGGCTGCGTTGCGATTCGGTTGGGAACGCTATGGGCTGAGGATCTGCCATGACCACTGTTTAAGAGTTGATGTAATCGACTTGTATCAACATCCTTCCGGGAAATTGCCCCTAATTTGAAATTTAATAAAACAGGGGGTGTATACACTGCCGTTAGAGTTAGGACACCAAAATGTGGTATTTGGTAAAGATTGAATTCTCTTCGCTGCCTTTAATTTAAAATATTAGATAATGTAAAATCTGTGAGAGTTGCGAATCCAGACCAAAATGTGGTATTTGGTAAAGATTGAATTCTCTTCGCTGCCTTTAATTTAAAATATTAGATAATGTAAAATCTGTGAGAGTTCCTAACCCAGACTAAAATGTGGTATTTGGTAAAGATTGAATTCTCTTCGCTGCCTTTAATTTAAAATATTAGATAATGTAAAATCTGTGAGAGTTCGTAACCCAGACCAAAATATGGTATTTGGTAAAGATTGAATTCTCTTCGCTGCCATTAATTTAAAATATTAGATAATGTAAAATCTGTGAGAGTTCCTAACACAGACCTCACCCAGACGAAAATGTGGTATTTGGTAAAGATTGAATTCTCTTCGCTGCCTTTAATTTAAAATATTAGATAATGTAAAATCTGTGAGAGTTCCTAATCCAGACCTCACCCAGACGAAAATGTGGTATTTGGTAAAGATTGAACTCTCTTCGCTGCCTTTAATTTAAAATATTAGATAATGTAAAATCTGTGAGAGTTCCTAACCCAGACCAAAATGTGGTATTTGGTAAAGATTGAATTCTCTTCGCTGCCTTTAATTTAAAATATTAGATAATGTAAAATCTGTGAGAGTTCCTCAATCAATTTGCAATTATTCCATGCGCAGTAGGTGTCCTGATACTTACCATAGGCAGTATATAACCGACTCCAATGTATTCCACATCTTTCAGCGAATGTATATGTAACTGAAATTTCGTTTGCTGAAGTATTCTGACGTTCGTAGCTGAGCTCGTTAGAAAGGGGAGAGATGTAAGAAGCTTTACGGGCCAGTAATAACGGACTTCTTATTTAGCAGTTTTGCTCGGTACTGTAGCTGTTCCGCATAGTTCAGCGAGATCGTTCGAGTCCACGATTTACGGACGAATATCACGCGCGCTCGCCGGCGACGAGCGATCTTCGAATTTCAAAGTGGTCAGTCACTGTTTTTTGTTTTGTCCACGCCGCCAGCGTGGCACGACGATCTCGTACGTGTCTGGACGTGTTTTCGCGTTACGAAACTGTTCTCCCCAGCCACGGTGAGAAAAGCATCGCGCAGCGCAGTTGCTTATTCTTGAAATTTTAAGGCGTGATTTAAGCTACTTGTCCTCTAAGCGCCATGTTGTACATGATTTTTCTGTGTCGTTCAAATAAGACGCGTTGAGGCTTATGTGAGCTTGTTTCTCACCACGAAGTCAACTAATATAATTCATTCTACACAATTCTATTAATTTATTTTTTTATTTTTACTTTCCGTCTTTATTTCATCAATTTTAGTACATAGGATGGAGAAAAGGCGAGGCTCAGTTAAAGCTGTTAAA
Source organism: Andrena cerasifolii (assembly GCF_050908995.1). Taxonomy (NCBI): domain Eukaryota; kingdom Metazoa; phylum Arthropoda; class Insecta; order Hymenoptera; family Andrenidae; genus Andrena; species Andrena cerasifolii. Next base: position 31,342,363 of record NC_135118.1, on the reverse strand, counting down.
TAAAGTTATACTACTTTGTTGAACTAAAGTGGCATTGGAATTTTGTTCACTGATAATGGAATACCTTGTATGGCGCCCAAGTAGGTTCCTCGTGTCTGAAAGAAGGAGAAATCATAAAACACGAATAGGTGCGTTTGCTGTTTCTTTGTTGAGATTACTCGCTGCAACAGGTTAACTCGATGCACTCGTGATTGTTACGACAGCTTAATTAGATTTTCGTGGCGTCTGTTTTCTGTTCAAGCTTGAAAGTTTTATGCCTTGTGAAAGTGGGGTGCCTAGATTCCAGATGTTTGCGAACAATGAAATGGCCCTTGTTACGATAGGTTAAGCTGCTCAGTGGCGATTATGTCGAACAAGATGCTCGTTCAGATACGTGGAACAATGGTTCCGTTACGGAAGCACGCTTTTTAGGTCTAAACACCGTTCTGTGTACTCTGGCAGTGTGACTTTTTGCAGAACTGCCCCGCGTTTCTCAACATAATTCTGGCGATAGACAATTTCACGACCGAAGAATTTTATTGTTTATGGGATCGGTCACGAAACGTCGAATCGATATGATAACTCAGTGATTCCCAACCGGTGGGTCGTGAAGTGTTTTCTGGGAGGTCGCCAGTTTTTTTTTTTTTTAGTATTATTAAGTTAAAATTATATTCTGAAATACCAAGCTATTTTTAATATTGTTTCTTGACCTTATTAAATTTAATTTACCTTATATGGAGGGCGCGCAGGTTATTTGAATATTATAGAAGGCGATCGCGACTCAAAAAATGCTGAGAAATACTGTGATAACTCTTATTCGGCCAGTAACTTACGAAATAATTTACTGCATTTTGTTTTCTTGCAGTCCAAAGTGTCGTGCACAGTATTATATATCAAAAGTTCCCGGACTCTGAGTTTAATAATTTATTCTGGTGGAACGAAAGACGGTAAAAAGGAAAGCACATATACCTACCTTAGCATGGCTTTTTCACAGTAGGTACTGCAAGTGTCCACCATTTTCTTGAGGGCCTACGGTCACCCGTCCAACCACAATAAATTATTAAACTCCGTGAGTCCGTGAACTTTTGGTACCGTATTACAGTAAGCCACTTAGAGTTGCCAAACAAACGGTCATTTTTTTTTTTTTCGAAGCTTGCAGTAGCGTATACCCAAAGTACATAGTAACACTACACCAACTTTTTCATACACTGCGAACGGAATAGTTGCGCGAATACGATGAATTGGGAGCTACTAGGGGCGTTCGTAAACATAGCAGGCAGGTGTTCCGTTATCTACATACAGTGGCTCACAGCCTTAATTGTACACTTTTTAAAATCGCATAACTTTTTTAAAGTTAATTCAAACGACTTGGGTTTTTTTGAGAAGCTAGAAGGATTAGTTTGCTAAGTGACGTGATTCGTCGTTTTGAAAAAATACACTTGGTCGGAATAGCAAAAAAGAAATAGAAAAGGTCGTTTTTTCAACTTTTTTTTGTGAGCCTGTAATGAAAATTCAAAAAACCCGTTTGTAGATTGAAGTAAGCTGCATACGTGTCTAAAATTTCATGAAAATCGGTTAAAGCTGCTGATTTTGGGAATTTTTGCGATTCTCGACATTATTCTGCGACCTTTAAGCGTTTATAGCTCGGAGCAACGTTAACTGATTTTCATGAAATTTTAGACACGTAACTTACTTCAATCTACAAACGGGTTTTTTGAATTTTCATTACAGGCTCACAAAGAAAAAGTTGAAAAAACGATCTTTTCTATTTTTTTTTTTTTGCTATTCCGACGAATTGCATTTTTTTTCAAAACGACGAATCACATCACTTAGCAAAGTAATCCTTCTAGCTTCTAAAAAATAACTCAAGTCGTTTGGATTAATTTTAAAAAAAAGTTATGCGATTTTAAAGAGTGTACGATTATGGCTCCGAGCCACTGTACATAAGTTGCCGAGTAACCATCGGTTATCACCGAACACTCCGCCACTTATAGGGAATACAATTCCGGTCACTATTTACTATCCCGGGATTGCGGGATTTTTTAAAGTCTATCTCGGGATTGGGTAATAGAAAATTTCAGTAATTTAAAAATGATTCATTATGTGTTAAGATTCTAAATATTTATTTAAAGTAAACAAACATACTTTCTATCATTAGTCTGAAACATAAGCTAAAATCATTTTTAACAATAAAAACAGTAGAACAATGAAGACTAATAAAGTCTCAATAAGTAGATAATATCAGTAAACCATTGTGAAGATTTTTTTAAATGCCAACAAAGAAAGAGCAAAGCACCTAAAGTACATATATACAATGTTTCGACTGTACGTGTTCAGCCACTTCAGACAATTTGCGATTTGCAATTCGCGCGATTTCGAAATACCGAAAAGTGAGAATATCATTGTAAAAATAAATATAGTTTAGTTATATGCGACTTAATATTATTATTTAAATAAATCATTGTTATTATTTTTGTCCTTATTATTATGAAATGACTATGTTTATTTACTCTGTTTATTTTTATATTTTTTCAGGTGTTCATGAAGTAATTCACATTTTTAAAAAATCCCGAAATTCTCGAGATTAGTTATATCAAAACCCGGTATTTTTGGAATCCAAAAAACAGCCGGGATCGCGGGATTGTATTCCCTAACCACTTAGCAATGGCGGACATTCCGTTCTCCATTGTGCATTTCAGTTATTTACAACGTAGTAAGCGGCTTGAAAAATAACAAAAGGTTTCACGTAATTATAGTGCACAGGGGGAATGTCCGCCATTGCTAAGTGGTAGAGCGTCTGGTCGATACAAACATACAGAAAAGCGACGTTTCTTAAGCTCGCACGCGTAACCTCCTGTCACCATTCAAACATCACTCTGTTCTTCGAACGTCCATCCATGAATATTCATTTTCTTCCAGTGACTCTTTCTCTAATTTTTAAATATTGCAAACTTCTGTACCGATCCATTCATACATAAGGATCTAATCTTGGGGGAGCCGAGTTGAACGGCCAAAATTACATTCAGTGCACATTCAATAAAATTCATTAGGTGATTATAAAAATTTATTTAAAGAATAAAATCGAGTTTTCTTATCTTTTTGCAAAGCTCTTGAATTACTTCAATCTAATTTAATGCAATCACCTTCCCCTGTTTTATTTTGCGGGCGCCACTGATCAGCGCAATGCGTGCTAAAAACAGATGATCAGAATTTTTAAGCGATTAAGTTTCGTTCGAAGTGTCCAACGGAATTTGAATTAACAGCTAGCCGGACGCCACAACACCCCATAAACCATCGTCGCCATTCCGGTTCGCGCGGGCCAACGAGAAATAATAAACGGTCGGTTTTGTTTGCCCGCGTATATTCGACAGGCGTTGCCGAATTGATTGCGACAAATCATTCGGTATTCCTAGAACGCACGCACGCTTTGCCGCAGAATTCGGTTCGACGGTCTGCCGGTGAAATTGGCCACGTGGCTGGCCGTCCTTGAGCCGAGGAAATTCGTCGGTTAGACGCCAAGCGTGGCTGAGAGTTCGACGTTTGTATTTTTAACAAAAGCGTGCGCGCGGCGAGATCTCGGAATCCGGCGACAGACTCGACAGCCTTTTCCCGGCGCTTCGTTACTTATTTATATGAGGGTCGAGAAGTCCAGCGGCACTTCCGCCGCGGCAATGTAAATAGAGGACACGTGGCCCGTCGCTGGGCAATGGAGGACGTTTTTCAAACCAATTTGGATTGATGCCTCTTTCTGTTATTTTTTTATGGCGACTCGTATACCTGCCCTGGACAATGGACCTAGGTGTTCGGGGTATTTAGGGGGTCAGTTATGTAATTACGGTCGAGCGCTTTCGGGAGAAACGGTCGGTGGTATGTGGACCCAACGAGCGGTGCCGGGGTCTATTCAATTTTTTTTAAATAGCGCTCCTTGTTTTTCTTGAAGCGTTGAGCTCGCCTTCTGTTTACATCGCTTCTCTTCTACCAGATATTTTCGAGAACTACGTAGATCGGGTTTCACTTATCGCGCAGTAACAGGAAGCTATTCAATTGTACCCGAGGAACGACTTTAGACTTACGGGTGTATACCGGTTCTGGTCAAAACGCTTGAAAAAGACGTGATTTTAATGACTTAAAAAAAAATTCAGCAACATACAGTAAGAAGCTTTTTGGAGTTTATTACTACATAGTTGGAGAACAGAATATTATTCTTTGAATTTTATCAATTTTTGCATTAGATATACAGCATTCATTGTGCCACTTTAAACATTAGAACTCTTGACGAGCGTCATCGGAACTATTGACACAAAAAACTAAAAATATTGTTAATTTATAGGATTTATTCCGAAGACAGCTCCTAATTTCACTGGAGTAAGTAGTATTATTTCTCGCAAGCGAAGATCCACTCCCTCGAAAATTCAAATTTTTTTAAAACTTTGGGAATATGTAGAGGTTAATATAGATATGTACTACTCAATTTTTTTGTGTGCTGCTCAAATTCACTCTAGGGGGTGAAATTGATCCCTGGAAAATCCGTTTTTTTTTAATTTTATGTTATATCTCGCGAACCGTAAGAACTGTAAGAACTATAACTTACCAAATGATAGTCCTAATTAAAAGAAGTAATTTTTTCCTGAACACTTCTTTTTCTATCGCCTACAGTTCGCGAGTAATAATACAAAATAAAAAAAAAATCAGGGGTCAATTGCACCCTTTTGAAGTGAATTTGGGCAGCACCAGTAATTGTGTTGTACTCAGGAGGAATTCCCCTCGATATTTACAGAGTTTCATAATTTTTTGAATTTCAGGGTTCGGGATCTTCGCTTCTCAAATCTATGGGGGTTGAAACTTGGTAACCCGACATACATGAAAATGGTTACACCTACGAAAAAAACTCATAGGACCTTTTTTGCAGAGAATTTCCTAGGCTATAAATTGTATAATAACTATTTTTGTCACAAAACTGCTAGATAACGAGATATTCGCGAAAAACGTTTGTTTATTTCAACCCTCTGTAAAATTTTTAGCGGCGGCCGGATCGATGGGGACTTTTGACATATTGTTTAAAACGACCAAATAAAGGCCCATACCAAGATTTAGCTTGGTGGCATTTATTCCGAAGACAGATCCTAATTTCACTGGACTATTACACCGTGCCTGGTCACCGCCACCCACTTGGACCTTTAGACCTCTTCAGGCGTACGTTCCTTAGCCGTAAACAAGCGGATTAGGCCGTGGGCCTCAAGACCCTTCCACTACCCAAACCCCTCACATTTCACAGGCTTTTGAAACGTGGAGTTTTCGCCCTACGCACATACCAAGCGCGCTGCACCTTGCACGGGACAGTCTGTTATGATTTCGGCCCCGGATACTCGACTCTTTGGCACACATCTGTCGCGTCCGTTCCTTTGAGTCGCGTGGAAACGGAACGCCCAAAACGCGGCGCTAACGTAAACATCTGCGCGGACACTGTTAGGCGTGATTTATGCCTACGCTTCCCGCAAGTGGAAAATTCTTATGCCGCTCCCCTTTCACGAAGACTCTTCAGCCGAAAGAGGCGCTCTCAATTTGCCGCCAAATTAGGGTCTTCGCTCGTCGAGGGCGAAAACGAGGAATTAGGCTCGTTGAGAGACTAATTAGCGGCGCGGATGGTTTCTTTCCATTGGTTCTTCAATTGCTACTTTCTGTTCTTGAGTCGGGAATGCCAGCCGACCGGGTGGATTGAGTCATATTTCTCGCGATAAACGTGGTTCATTCGGTTGATAATTAACAGCTGCGTGCAAGTCGCATTGCCACGCCGAAAGTTCTGTAATCTTCCCGGCTGCGCGTAATCAATGTGTAATGTCCGCCGATGGATTCCAGGCGTCGTGTGTCAAGGTGATTAAGGGTGATTCGCCGGCCGAACGCGGCGTGTTCATTCTTAAACGATGTCCAGCTGCGGCAACGAGTATTTTTACGGTTGGGTAATACCGCGATTAAATTTGCGTACGGTTTGGAAAAGCGAGGCGCTGTAATTGCGCTAACCCAGGCCTTTCACGTCGACTGTTTGTGTTGTGGAGTAACGAGAGCCGAGTTATTATTCTTTTACGCGAATGACGAAGATAATGGTTGCTGCCGCAGCGCTGAGGGTATGGGTGTTTTTTAGGTGAATGTGCGTCGAGTATGTTGGTGTCAAGTTGGGAGGGGAAAGCGAAGGGAGGAAGCAGAAGCTTTCTTAGTTCGTTTCTTTAAATGGTTTGAATACAATATTTGTATTCTTTTATTTTTTAGCGAATCATAATAATTTGCTCGTTCAGCTCCATGTTCAGAGAACATCGGAAGCTATGGTTGAAAGAAAATCTACGGAATGCTCGCGTATTGGAATGCTTGGATATTCGAATGGTATTCGAATGCTTGGATATTCGAATGGTATTCGAATGCTTGGATATTCGAATGGTATTCGAATGCTTGGATATTCGAATGGTATTCGAATGCTTGGATATTCGAATGGTATTCGAATGCTTGGATATTCGAATGGTATTCGAATGCTTGGATATTCGAATGGTATTCGAATGCTTGGATATTCGAATGGTATTCGAATGCTTGGATATTCGAATGGTATTCGAATGCTTGGATATTCGAATGGTATTCGAATGCTTGGATATTCGAATGGTATTCGAATGCTTGGATATTCGAATGGTATTCGAATGCTTGGATATTCGAATAGTATTCGAATGCTTGGATATTCGAATTACATTCGCCAAATAATTGAGCAACTGAAGTCTTCGAATATTCATAATCTATACTTATCTCTACTCATTTTAAGTAAAATAGCTTAAGGTGTCAGTAATTGGGTCCTATCCCTATAGTATAGATTATAGGTTGAATTACATAATTCTTTTTGTGTATGACTTTACAACGTTTATTTATTCGTTATTTTAAGTAAAATAGCTTTAGGTGACAGTAATTGGCTCCTTTACCCTACATACTGACACGATACAGCAGTAACAAATAAAAACCATGCGTAATATGAATCGCAGGGAGTAGAGTAACTTCGAGTAGCTGTACGATGTCGTTCGGTATATAAAAAGTAAAGAAAACGATCATGAATCCTCATTTTCGAGAGTACATATACCCTGTGGCGGATTTAACGGGCGGCCGAATAAGGGCCCTATCTTCAAAAAAAAAAAAAAAATTATGATTATATCCAAACACAACATTTTTTTTCTGCAGATACTCTTACAGTTAGCCCGTTTTTAGTAAACTACCTCTTCATTTTTCCGAAAAAATGGGCCCCTCAGAACGTTTGCCACCGAGACCTGTTTTTCTTAAATCTGTCACCGCATGTACAGCTACTATTTAGCAATCTACATATCATGCAGTAAGACCGCTAAAAGGAGCGATTCGTCAGGGCCACGTGCCGCGCGTCGGTTCTCGCCGGAGGGTCGATTATCTGCTAATTCGTTTGATTCGCCTTTTATGCGTTCGTGCCGCGTGCGCGCGTGCTCGTTGCAGTCACGAGTTGTGGTCCCATTTTCAATCAGTTTAATCGAGTCGACCAGCGGGCGACACGTCTCGCCTCGATGAATCATCCTATCCAGCCTCTTCGGGATTCATCCGTCGCTCCAGCAGAATTCTTTCTGGCCATTTTGCACGCTTCGAACGGAACTGGACCGCGTCAGCACTTATAGAATGTAGATTACGATATCTCGTGACGACGACGAATTTGAATATCGATCGTGAAAAGGATCAAATACCAAGAATGGAAGTGAATCAGACAGACATCTGTGTATACTAATCTGTAAGAACTGATACCCCGAAATTACGTAGAACGGATTATGCAAGTGTACGAGGTTAATACCTCGTCAATATTCAACGCAGGGCCGGCCTTCTCTATAAACGGGCCCAGATGCGAGAAATACTTTCAGGGCCCAAAGAATTTATCTGCGGCAAAAGAGCGTAACATCTTTTCAAGAAAAAGGGATAATAATAACAGGTAATAAAGAAAATAAAAGCATTTAAATATGTGACGTTTTAGTGCCATATCAATAAATTATTATATTATTATACTCAGGGCCGGCTACAGGGTGGGATGGAGCAGGTGCAAGGCACTCGGGGCCCGGGCTGTATAGGGGCCCCAGAAAAAGGATGAATGAAAAAAAAGAAAAAATGGGGACGAATTTTTTTATTTGTTTAAAATTAAGAAAAAAAAATTGAAATATAATTTCTAATATAATAATATAATAGTTTAATATTATTTAAGGCATGACAATATATTTAAATATGTTAATGTTTATTTCTTAATTTTTTTTATTTTCTTCATTATTGTTGTTATTACACTTTTTCACGTGATTTCGTCCTGAGAAAAAATGTTATGCTCTTTTACCGTTGGGAAATCGTTTAGGGCCCCAAAATATATGTTGCACCCGGGCCCCTTTATACATAGAGAAGGTCGGCCCTGATTATATTAAAATTTATATTCCAATTTCTTTTTTGACAGTGCTCGCACATTATGGTAGGCTTACCACCGCGTAACCACAATTATGGCGAGTCCTTAGCATTGTCAATTCTGCATTTGGAGCGTGAAATTCACGTCGGTTTATAACATTAAATTAATTTTAATTAAATAAAAATTTGTCTTCCTCATTTTTTCCTCTTCTTTATATTTCCTTTTTCTGGGACTCCTGTACAGCCCTTGGCCCGGGGCCTTGCACCCGCCGCACCCCCTTGGTGCCGGCCCTGATTCGACGTGGGTACTTTTCTTGGCAAAAATGAATTAAGGAATAAAACGCAGGAAGAATGAAGTGGATGGCATTGTACCAAAGTTACTATTTATAAGGCTAGCATTATTGAAGATTGAAAAGATAGTAAAGACGTCAGCACCGCAGATACAAAATCCAATATCACAAGCAGGATCTCCATCGATCAACATCGCGAGGGGCCATTTATAGGAAGCGATTTCCTCTTCCCCCTTCGCTGCGGACAATCGATGCTTCACTATGTATACATACACATGTGATTTATCGCGCTGCAATAGGATCTCCCGTGCGTTTAATGACGCTGGGTATCAATTCGATAGCGATGGATTTACCGCGCCGCCAAAGATACCGTGCACGCTATTAATCGCCGCACACGATATGCATACAAATTGGTAATGGGGAAAAACGTTTTCACGCTCGTGTGCCCGCGATAATCTGGGTGTACTGGCCGACATCGGCATCGCTGCTATTTATACGCCTCCAATTAGCATTTTTCCGGTCGAGAAATTCAATGTCGTTCAATGTTCCGCTTCTCAAGTTCAATCTGCTGTGGGAGAACGTTAGCTTGCCGCGTGGCTCGCACAACGGGGGAATTGAATATTAAAATTCATGGAATTTCTATTTACTACCTGTGCAGTGGTGGATTTAACGGTCGGGCCCCTGCCCAGAAGGCCCCCAGGGGGACCCACCTTCTAAAAAAATTATGATTTTCTCCAAACACTATATTTTTTTTCTGTTCCACTACACTTAGAATTAGTCCGTTTTTAGTAAACTAGCTTTTCATTTTCCCGAAAAATGAGCCCCTATCCAGAAGTCCCCTTAGGGTCCTATCTTCAAATAAAAATTATGATTTTCTCCAAACACTATATTTTTTTCTGTTCCACTACACTTAGTCCGTTTTTAGTAAACTATCTTTTCATTTTCCCGAAAAATGGGCACCTGTCCAGAAGTCCCCTTAGGGCCCCATCTTCAAATAAAAATTATGATTTTATCCATACACTATATTTTTTGTTTGTACTTTTTTGCACACTTAGCCGGTTATTAGCAAACTACCTCTTCATTTTCCCCCCAAAATGGGCCCCTCAGAAAGTTTGCCACCTGGGCCTTTTTCCTTAAATCCACCACTGCACCTGTGTGTACAGTTTGGTCAGGTGCGCGTGGCCTGTCACGGAATCATGTCTTCATTAAACACGACAATGTGCTTGATTCTAGAGTCTCTCTGTATAAATACTATAAATTTGCTTTGCAAACCGAAAGCGAGTTTGTTTTCTACTGATTTTATAGTAATATCGAGTTTGAGAGATTCTTTTACTATCGTCCGACTCTGTAATTTTGTTGCCCCGATATCGACTTGCACTTACTCTACAATTCAATTAATTGCCACTCGTCCTAGTGCCCCCTTAAGGGGTTATGCCTAGTCAGGCGGTCGAAAAGAGGCGAATATTTGTGAATTTTTTTTGAAGAAGCGGAAGCGTATAATTTTACAAAACTTTTTGCGTTTAAAAGAGCAACATTTAAAGAACATTTGGTAATTTTTTCGTAGAAAAATATTTAAGTTTATAATAAAATAACAAGCGACATCCAAGAAGCATTTTTAAAAATTTGCTTTCGCGGTGAGCACTGCCATTCGTAACCAGATTATCTAAAATCAGAAAACAAAAAAGATTTCGTTAGTATATTAATGTATCCTCAGGTTGACGGAGAGAATTTTCCGAAATATTAAGTTAAAACAACATGGCAGCTATTTAAAGTTGAAATCCTGATCTTTTCGCGTAATTTTTGCAGGAAAAAATTTGGGGAGCGAAAAAGGTTGAGGGATAGAAATTGGAAAATGTTTAAACCCAGAAGCTTGAGACAACTTTAAAAACAATTCACTTCTCTCTAATATAGCGAATTAGCAATAACTCATACGTGAGTTGCTGTATTAAATTAATTTTGAAATTATCTCGACTATTTTAAATTAAAATAATTTAATGATATTTGGAAAAAGTGGTAGCCACTTGTTACCCTAGAGGCACCAAATCTCCAAACCCGGCCCTGGATATTTTTATGGCATTGCTACTATTTTCTTTATCTTTATTTCTGTGAATCATTGTAGTTTCCAGAAATCGCGTTGCGTAATTTCGACGAATCCACGCGACTCGTTCAGCATTTCCACTTCGCACTTTGTACTGTATCGAGCCTGGCCGCAAAACCGGGCTGGTCAATGTCTCGAGTGCTGCTTCGCCAAAAAGTGAGAGGCGAGCCGATGATTATTTTAGAAACTGTTCTTTGGGAACTGTCTTGCGGGAACAGGTACCATGCGAGGCACGGGCTGCCTTCAAGGCCTAGGAAAGGTAAACGGTAGTGCGCACGGGTGCGCGAGTATTCTTCGACGCCTTTGCGTCATCGTTAACGTGACATCGTTGCGTTTCAACCTTCACTAGCGGACTAATATTAGCAGAGACAAAAGGAGAGTTCGGCCGTCTGTCCACAAAGCGTCTCATCATAGACGCGTACGCTTAGGGACCAATCGAACGCCAGGCATCTTGACAAATGCACATCAATGCGTCGTACGATTGGTCTATGACGTGACGCTTCGTGGACAGACGGCCTTCCTCATGTGGAGGGTGATGCGTCGACGCGTCTTCTTTGAACCTGTCGTTTCCGAACTCGGAATAATCAACGGGGTTGTTTCGAGTGATTGTTTGGGTCATCTTCTCGGTTTCCAAAAGGTTCTGACCATTTTTGGATTATTTCAGAAATAAAAGTAGTGACGAATGGAAGCTCGCGTGATTTTAAATATTAATTTATCTTATGTCATTGATTGACGGTTCACGCAAAGTCACAGTTAAATAATGTAATACAATACAATATATTATAAATTATAATACGGTTGGCCACCCTATTTATAGAATACCGAAAAGAGATAAATTAGCTTGTAATAATTGAGGATTAAGCGTGAAAACTTTCTTGCAGTTTCTATCTGCATGATTGTTTAATTAGTTTAAAACGTCTATCTGTAGGATAAAGTAATTTCAGATGTGTCCCTGCAATAAACCCTGGTCCGCTAGCAGGTTGTTAGGACCCCGCGTAGCTATACAGGGTGGGTGATTCTCTCGGTGCGCCTGATCAAAGAGATGCCGCCTGGTCAACCGTGACGAGGAAACCCCCCCGTGGTGCCTTTCCTAATCTACGGATTTCGACCCTCGAAGGGGTTGGAGTATTTATTAACGAATGCGAAATGTCCCGTTTCCGTATTTCTCATCAGATCTCTGCGAAAACGGTGGCAATCGATTCCTTATGTTTCGCCGATGAAACTGACACCAAGAACGACGCAATTCGGAGCATAATGAAGGAAATTACATGAAAAATTGATTTGCATAATTTCAAGTTAACTTCGTTGAAAATAGTCCGATTTACATGACATTTGGTATGGTTTTAATCGGGAGAACGCCAGGAAGCCATTGGTGTCACTTCCATATCGATACGATAAAGAATAAAGAAAGAATTTCTTAATACGCTGCAATGAATATTTCACATTTGCACCCTGGACTGCGGGGCGCCGACCTGAATTCACTGCGGTCAGCCGAGGATTCATACCTGTTTCAGAAAGAAAATAACTCTTTGCAGATACAGTGGCGGATTTAAGAAAAAAGGCCCAGGTGGCAAACGTCCTAAGGGGCCCATTTTGGGGGGTAAATGAAGAGGTAGTTTACTAAAAACGGGCTAAGTGTGCAGAAAGGTACAGACAAAAAAAGTATAGTGCTTGGTTAAAATCATAATTTTTTTGGAGATGGGGCCCTGCGGGACCTTTCTGTGCAGGAGCCTAGGAGGCAACTGCTCGTCAGCCTCCCCGTTAAATCCGCCACTGTGCAGAAGCCACCTATATGCTAAAGAAGTAGGGAGTTCATCTTGCCCAATAACGTTAAGTTAAAATCCAGAACTCCACCTCTAGAAGGTTAGGTAACACCCTCTAAAGAAATGTATAAAATCCGGACGTTGAACTTCTTAGGCAATCAGTCTAAAGGTACATAGGGTTTTTCCTATACGCGACTGGACGTAACGTGACGAATTTCAAAGTCGATTTTCTCGAAAGTGAAGCGCAATATCAAAAAATTGTATTCCTTCTTCTCGACTTATTTACTTGATATAAGTAAAAAAGGAACAGCAACTTTTTTTGATATCGCGCTTCATTTTCGATAAAATCGACTTTCAAATGCTTGATGTTGCGTCCAGCCGCTTATAGAAAACCTGCGTTAACACCATCGTCCTCCTAACGATTATACTTTCCGGAACTAACCTTTCACCCTGACAAGTTTTCCATTAATAAAAATAGTCCACGTGGAATATCCTTACACGTAACACGTGCATTACCTTTACCCGTGTATCTCAGAACTACAAAATGTCTCATCGCCACACTTTCCCTTCTTGTACGAGTCTGATGATCAAAATTTCCCCTTAAGTTCACTCCTACGTATTACCAATTGTAGCAGAGACATTTCCAAACGTGCGAAGTTACCATAACTCCCCCAGTTACGAGGTTAAGAACCACTGGCGCTAGGTGAGCGTCACTGGGGCCCGGGGTGCATAAGCTCGGAGGCGCAGCGACGCTAGATCGTTCCACGAGGTGGTGATCGTCAGACTGGTCACAGGTAGTCGATTCACCCGGCCGAGTAAAATGGGCTGCGGGGCCCGTCGGAGTACTATCGTTCAGGGAGGGAGGGAGGGAGGGGGAAGAATCAGTCTGGTTGCTCGCGATTCAGCTGCACGTTTCGTCGCTGTCATTCGTGTCAGTCGGTCGTGCGGTCGACAAGGTGGTCGGTGAGGAAGTCGTCTGTGCACGCTGGACCCGATAGGCTGGCTTACACTTTACGCCCGTCCGCAGTTCGTCCCGCGCAGGTCTGCAAACCGAACAAGGGAGAAAAAGGAAAGAGGCGCACTGGGAGACGCGCGTCTCCCGAGGTACGTAGCCCGAGGAGCGTCTGGAAAGCACAACAGACGCTGCTAGAACTTTCCTTCGATTCAGCTACTTTGTTTGCTTTACCCCCTCAACACCTTCCACTCTGAATATATAATACTTCCAAGACGAAGTAAAACTTAGAAAGTTCGTTATTTGTAGCGAAACTGGTTTCGAAGTCAGTTTGCGATCGGTCATTATTGCTTGGTACTACAGAGTCCTACTTTGTGAACCGCGAAGCATTGAACAAGGGGAGCTACTGGTCAATTGGCGAGGCCCTCTGTGACCGCAGAAGGAATCATTTTTGTCAGAAAATGGTTGATTCGTTTGCTCTTGAACGAAGCTCTTGAAATCTGTCGGAGGTAGTACGCTGGACTGAGAACCTTAAACTTTTCTTGATATCCGAACTTCTATGGCAAATATATCTGGGAATTACGTTTCTGTGTCCAGAAGTAAGTTATGGTATTTGTTTCGAAATATGCTGAGTACTTACGTCGACCTAATCTGTGTCGTCGAGTAAATAGAAATTGAAAGTGAATACACTGGGACGAAGCCGTGACGCCCAAAGCAGAGGTAAGCGTGCACCGACATTGGCACATTAGGAACAGTTGTAAGCTTTCACGGGCCACGATCGAAGAAAGCAGCGGGGTAGACTGAGCGTTCGGATGTTAAACCTTGACAAAGCCGCGTGATGTAATAGGAAAGTTATATACCTGGAATAAGATAGCGTTCGCGGTTCGGATTCGGCGACGCTCTTTAAACGTTCACTGCGAGGTTCATGGTGCGTCCTCCACGAACTTCATTCGGCTACCGTAAATAACGTTCGGGTGAACTCGGGTTCGAGAATGCCGTCCGCAAAGCCATTTGTCCTCTGCGGCCCGTTCGTTCACAATCCTGCCTGTACATGCTTTCTAGGTGTACAACTATGTAAATCGAAGGCCGATGAAATTATAACTAATTGGTCTTTGACAAATTACGTTCAAGCTTGCTGACAAGTTATAGATAGTCGCGTAGAGCAGCGGTTCTCAATTAAATTTTGCAGAATCCTTCCAAACTTAATACAGTGCGAAAAATTTGGTGGAACCTCTAACCTCAATAGCTTTTTTTTTGTAAACCTATAGTCCGCCAATTCAAAAATTTTGTGTTATTTAATATTTACATATTATTAATATTTATTAATATCCACTAATACTTATTAATATTTACTAATATTTATAAATTTTAATACCTAATACTTATTAATATTTACTAATATTTATAAATTTTAATACCTAATACTTATTAATATTTACTAATATTTATAAATTTTAATACCTAACACTTATTAATATTTATTAATATCTATTAATATTTAATAATATCTAATAATATTTAATAATATCTGTTAATATCTATTAATATTTATTAGTACTTATTAATATTAATAAATTTTAGTATAAAGTAATTTTTCGCGAACCTAAACATGGTATCGCGGAGCTCCAGCTGAGAAACGCTGATCTAGACTTTTCGAGCATTCACTTTGAATGTAAGCAAACAGGTGCTCGAACGTGGAAAATTTCGGTGAAAAGTGGAGGGAAATTCCACGGTGAATACGTGTCTGCAAACTTTTCATTTCAGACAAATATCTGACACCTGCGGTTAAATTTCAAGATTAAGATGAAAGAAATCGGTAAGAAAATTTAACAAACCCCCACCAATTAAAATTCAAACGTCGTTGACGACTTGTAGAAAGCTGAAGACGGAAAGTAAGAGAAAAGGGAAAATCTTACGCTACTCTGTTTACCAATACCACCATTGGTATGCCTGCAATTCGAGTTCCCGATCGATCGATAAGAGGCAGGCATCCACCGCGAGCGTGTCAAGCGCGCGGGGCTCATATTGCTTTCATATTGCTTTCCCAGATACTCGACGCGTCTAGGCCGTAGCTATGCCGACACTTTGCTCTCCACGGGCTAATCGGATGACACGCACGACGCCGATACCGACACGTAAATGACTGTAATAGCACTTAATTACGTCGTTGGTTGTGTCCGCGGTAGAAATTACAGAGAAAACGACCGGTTCGCCGAGCCTTGTATCGATCGAGACCCTTTTCGTCTCGCGCGACCATAATCCCATCGTTTGATGCTCGTCCTGCACCGGGGGATTTATATACCGGGTGTCTAAAATTCATAGGCCATAGGGCTGCTTTGGATGCAGAATAAAAATTACAAGAAAGTCACAGAAAACGTCACGTGGATGAAATTTGTTCATTTTGACTCGAAATTATTTGTCCAACTTTTCTCTGTTCAAATATCCCAACACAACTCACCAAGTCCATCATTGCCTCCTAAAACCCTTAATAACTAATGGAAGTAATTAGTTTCTAAGTTTTTAACGACAAAAACGTATGTACATATTTTGCCATAGCTTTTAATTATTACCCGATTTATTGTAATAAAGTAAACTTCAACTTCTCATTTACCGAAAATTAAGAAACATGGAGTTGATTAGTTTTACCAACAAGCGAACGATATCCCTTCAGTGAGTATACACCTGTGCGGGGAACGCACATAGGCGTTCAACGAGTGTAGTTAACAGATACGACTGCAAGCTTTCCGCACACGACATGTGCTCAGCGTCGAAGGTATTAAACCCTCTCCATTACGTTGGATACGCGTGGCTATATTTTTAGTAAAATCGATCGACGTGCTTACGCAAATTTGGTCGTGTTACGATACGCCTCCGACCATAACCGATCGATAGCGTTCCACGCAAGCCGTAAACGTTCGCTCGGAATGTATGGAAACGGCGGTGGTTCCTGGTCGCATGCGAGGAGCAGCGAGTTCTCGTCGATCGTCACGGTAGCTTTTCAGCCGGGACACGGGTGATTTATTGTACACGACCCAGAGGTCGACGCGCCGGACTCGCGGGAAAAATGCAAATAAATCTCGCTTATGTAATCCGCGCTCGATCTGCCTGGCAAACGACTTCCAATGAGCCATCGTTAAAGATGGAGATTTATTGCTGGAACGGTGTTCCTAATCGTTCAACAGTATTCGAAGCAGTGAAGAAGACGGACTGGAATCGCCAGCTAGTATTCCAGATATGGCATTGGGCCAGGCATCGATAGTTCCGTGGAGAGATACAGCTAGGTATATCACCGAAACCGGAATTGGATTCGGAACGAAGTGTTGTATTTCGTGGAAGCCTGGCGCGTTTCCTTATCTGCAGTAGCTCGAGCTCCGGTCACCTTGGAACCCATGTTTACTTTCATGCTCGGGAGAGAAAGCAGCGAGAGTAGGGTTAAAAGTTCTGCTGATGAGAGTGAAGAAGAAATTGTTCTGAATGATAAAAGTGATTAAGAAAGAAAATTATGATACAGAATGCTTGTTTTGCACAGGTCTTTATTATTCAGATGTGCTAGGTGAACAATGGGTTAAGTGTACGTATAAAGTGTTACAATGGGCGTGGTGGAAAGGGCACGAAGACTTCGGCGGTGGGCCCACGAAGACTGCAATGATGAAGAAATAGACTTCACATGCCGAGTTTACTAAAAAAAAGAGAGAAAAAATAAGCTTCTGGAAAAAACAAACTGGGGTCTCATATTAGGAGCCCGTTTTATTTTATTTATCTGCGAATTTGAATGACTTTCGTTTTTATTTTATTATGAAGAAATCGAATTTTTGTTATAGTAGTTTCCAGTAGGTTGCTAAAGAATACATATTGTACTTTTAAAGCGTGTATCGAGGTTTAATAAAAGTGTTCTCAGTCAAGAGTTATGATGTTTTTAAAAAATGGGCCTCATATTTCGGCTACTTTACCCTACCTAGTCAGAGACACCATTGATCATTCAGGTGGAAATGTTAGGAGACACACTGTAGGTAAGAATGAGATGCAGAGAGGTGTAGAAAAATTTTAGAACAATGGGATTCTCGATAATGGCGGAAATCTGTTCCGAGAAGCGTCTCTAATCGAAACGGAATAATGACCGTTTCCACGAGAACGATGAAAAGATATACTAGGATTATTGGAACGGAGGTACGCGGACTCGAGCAGCGACAGGTGATAATAAAGGTGTTCGCATAATGTTCGATCGATGATAGCCTTAGCATTGTCCAGCTCGTGGCATGCACGATCCAACCGATTAGCCCTGACCTAGGCAGCGGCGTGGAATACATATTTGTGTCGTCGCTGCGATCCTGTGCCACTCTCTCTCTTCTGCGTAGGTACGCTCTTTTTAGTGGCTTAGTTTCTTACAAAGTATATGTGCGTGTACTGAGTTGGCAGGAAGTTTGAAAGGCGAACGTTAGCGAAAACACCGCAATTTATCGACAGGAATATACAAATGGTTTCCCCTTAGGCCTGTTATGTCAACGCGATTAGTAAAGAATGTGTAAATATATCAGCTGCAAAATTTCGTATACGAAGCTTTTACTTATTCCAGGTTGATATTCACTAACTGTACACTTGTTTCTTTCCCACGACCTTTTCTTACTACTACAAGTTAGTTTCACGTTGAACCTGGGGCCTCCAATTAAATTTTAGTTAAATTTAGATAAAGTTGTTTAATTTTAACTTAAATTAATTCAAATTTAAAATTCCAATTAAAATTAATTCAACTTAGTATAAAATTATTCAATTTTAATTTTAAAATTATTTCAATTTAAATTTTAAAATTATTTCAATTTAAAATTTAAAATTATTTCAATTTTAAAATTATTTCAATTTCAATTTTAAAATTATTTCAATTTCAATTTTAAAATTATTTCAATTTCAATTTTAAAATTATTTCAATTTCAATTTTAAAATTATTTCAATTTAAATTTTAAAATTATTTCAATTTAAATTTTAAAATTATTTCAATTTAAATTTTAAAATTATTTCAATTTAAATTTTAAAATTATTTCAATTTTAATTTTAAAATTATTTCAATTTTATTTTTAAAATTATTTCAATTTTAAAATTATATTAAATTTAAACCTGCAATTCAATTTTAATTCAATTTAATATACAATTATTTAATTTTAACCTTAAAATTATATTAAATACGAACCTCCAATTGCATTGCAATTCGATTTAATATAAAATTAAATCAATTTAATATAAATTAATTCAGATTTAAGCCACCAGTATTACTTAATGGCCTTCTGGACCCAACGATTGTAGGCTTAGACTGCTTAGAGCATATAAACATGGAGGAAGCATGCAGTGAGCGAAAATGTAGACGACGGTAGAAAGAGAAAGATATACACTGGGGACACCCTCTCTCTTTCTAACATCAAAAGAGAAACACTGCCGCCCCTGACGCTAGAAAGAGAGAGGCTGACCCCAACGTATATCTTTCTTTTTTGCCCATTCAATGCTTCCTCCATGTTTATATGCTCTAAGATCGCAGGCAAGTAAGCATTCGGCGTTTGGGAACAGGTTATGGTGCGATTGGCACACAGGTGGCGCCCCGTTAGTTTCCGTATTGTAGAGTTCGGAGCAGAGTAACATCCTAGAGTCGGTGTTGGGGGAATTGGCAACGCGGCTGCGCAGTACGCAGAGGACCCCGCTGCAGATCTTGGGTTCGAGTCCCGTCACCCGACGAGGGTTCTTCTTCGCCTATATTATAATAGTCCCTTATTACGATCATAAAACCTGAACAAATGATCTTCATAATATTTCTATACCACCTCATCACCATTTTAATAATCTCATCCGACACAAGCCCGACACGCGTTCCCTTGCTTGCGACAACTGGCGATCTTTCCAGCGTTGAAAACAGTGGGAATGGCATCAGGAATAGAACATATGGGGGAGAGTTATTATCGCGTAGACAATGAACGAGAAGGTTCCCTCAGCGGAGCGAAATTGTAACGCAGGTTTTACGCGAGACTGGAGAAGAAAATACACGCACGCGTCTATGTATATGGGTCGCGCAAGCTGTATCGGTTAGAGGCAGGCTAAAGTTGGAAATAATAGAAAAAAGGGAAAGGCAAGGTTAAGCGCGGCGCGCGATGGTGGATAGTCGCGGACGCGTGCCTCTAGAAATGGCATTTTTATCCTGGAATTTATTCGGAAGGTACACTGGCGTGGCGGCCTGAAAACCGGGAATTGAACAAAAATGCACAGACGCAGTACGTGTCGACGTATCCCTTCGGAACGACACTCCTGCACACATGCATATCAAGGCCACTCTCGAAGACACAAAAGCTTCACGACTGGTCGGTCACGTATCGTTAGTGTATCGTTCGCTCGAAATGTGGACTATACGATCGAACTTCGGCTCGCGTAAAGGCGGATTCGCACTTAACGAAATCAGTTGAGTTTCTGCGACGGTTCGGTGGTATAAAATATCGTTTCCCTGTTTTGGAAAGAAACAGATCATATTTGTCCGTGTCTGTTACTCACGCTATAACTGATGACACTGAAATGATCCGCGTGAGTCCGCCTTAAGGAGAGATTATATTGCACGCAACGCTAAAACAGGTTCTTTTTGGGGAATTTTTTTTTAAGAAGTTATAAAGCATTTTGAACGTTTTTATCGCTTCATATTTAAGATTTGAAGATATGAAAAAAAAAATTCATGTTAAAAATATGCGTTGTAAATGTCACTATCGAAACGTCTTGCCGCAGGTAGTACGTTCTACCGCCTTTAATTCTTGTCTCGAATCAAAAAACCCAAAATATTCTTATTATTTATGAAATTATATCATCGATGAACCTCAAGAACAATAAAAAAAGTTGAAAATTTATAAAATTGTAGAGCTGAGGAGAAAAAGTGCGATCAAAAAATTTCTTCAAAAATTGAACTTTTTCTTCTAAGCTCTACAATTTTAATAATAATAATAATAATACGTAAATTTTGTCAATTTTCGACTTTTTTATTGTGGACATATAGTCATATGTATGTGTACCAGTAATGAATAATGTAAACCCAGCTTTAGGGCTGCCCTTGGCTCGTCGGTTTCTTAAATATCTCTTTCATATCGCTCATGTATAGTTAGCACAGTGCCTAGGCGAGTAGGGTGAGTTTGGATTGTCTGGTCGAGGTATAAACGAGCTGCTTGACCAGGAATAGACCCACAAATGTTTTAGCGAGGACTGCAATAACACGAACACGGGCGATGACAGTATTTATGTTAGTTGGGGAGACAGAGGTTGAGGAAGGTCAAATGCGTGGCCAAGAAGCTTCAATCTTACACTGTTGCGTAGTTCATATCGATGGCTTAGTGCGTAAATATTGTATGCCCACTTTTTGTGACATTTGAGTTTTTATATGGAACACATAGTTATTGACTGTTTCGTTATATTGTACAAAAATCACATTTATATCTACTGCATAAATTTGTCGAAAATAATATTTCTTTTCATTGCATGCCTCTGAAACTTATGTATCATTGTATATTTAAACTTGTTTCTCTCAAAAACGGTAAAAGGGGACATACGTTATTTGTGTACTAAGCCATCGATACTTGTGACGTGACTTTTTAGTAAACAACACTTCGGGACCTGTGGCATGGTAGAGAGAGAATCAGAAATCGGCAGAAATAGATATTCGATCAAGTGCAGCTCCGCGAATGCAATGCGCGGTAACTTGTTTTAATGGGATAATGCATCTTTCATGCAACAGTTCTATTATAGATCACAGATAGCTCAGAAGCTATTCATTTCCCGACGACCTTACCCTCGATAGAAATAGTAACGCGGTGGTAAAAAGTGCAATTGTACATTGCACTTTAGGAAACATGCTTGCTATAAGAAGATAGGCTACGTAAAATGGGTGTTATGATAATTTCATCCATTCATACAGGGTGATTCTAGAAACCGTGACGAAGTATACCTCGTTTCTAATCCCCGAGGAAAACAATGCTACCTTTAGTATAGGGTTTGTGGGTTTTTAAAAACCGTTTATTTTTTTTTATGAATTTGTATAATTCGAAAACCGGGTTTTAAATTTAAAAAACCCGGTTTTATATACTAGATTTAATATGTAAAAATTAATTAATTGTTTAATTAAAAACGTTAACATTTTGAATTGAAATCGCCTCGGGCGCAAGCATATTGTAGTAGGTAACAGTTTACTTTACAACTAATCTTCACGAGTTAATATTTTCGGGAGAGAAAAATACTAAATGAAATTAAGATTTTTAATTTATACTTTGAACGGATTTTAGTTACATTAGTTTTTTTCATTTGGTTTTGTATGCAGTATATTTCATTGTGTTATATTTTTGTAGATCCGTAAATATTAAATGAACTCATAAAGTGTACGGATTTTAATTATTTCAATTTTTTGTTATTTATTTGGTTCTGTATAGATAGAGTATATTGTATTCTGTTATATTTTTATAATTCTATAAATATTAAAGAAACTGAATTTTTTAAAATAAGCACAAATATTTATTTACTATTTTAATTATATTTTTTGTGAAAATTCGAAAACCGGTTCAACCGATTTTTGGGAATATAATTTTTTTCATTTGGTTTTGTATGCAGTGTATTTCAATGTGTTATATTTTTGTAGATCCGTAATTATTAAATGAACTCATAAAGTGTACGGATTTTAATTATTTCAATTTTTTGTTATTTATTTGGCTCTGTATAGATAGAATATATTTTAATCTGTTATATTTTTATAATTCTATAAATATTAATAAAACTGAAATTTTTTAAACTATGCACAAATATTTATTTACTATTTTAATTATATTTTTTGTGAAAATTCGAAAACCGGTTCAACCGATTTTTGGGAATATAATTTTTTTCATTTGGTTTTGTATGCAGTGTATTTCATTGTGTTATATTTTTGTAGATCCGTAAATATTAAATGAACTCATAAAGTGTACGGATTTTAATTATTTCAATTTTTTGTTATTTATTTGGTTCTGTATAAATACAGTATATTTTATTCTGTTATATTTTTATAATTCTATAAATATTAAAGAAACTGAAATTTTTTAAAATAAGCACAAATATTTATTTACTATTTTAATTATATTTTTTGTGAAAATTCTAAAACCGGTCGAACCAGTTTTTTGGGAATAGTGGAATTCGAAAACCGGGGTTTTCAAAAGTCGTTTTTTTTGTATAAACCCTACTTTAGTACCTATGTCTTCATCAACATATGTATTTCTTTACGCAAATTAACCCTAATATTAGCTCCGCATATAAAAAGCCTGTTCCACGCAAGATAATTCATATTTAGTACTACTTCAGTCCACTTAAAGTGTTGAAACTTCAAACTCGTCACTATTGCTCCAGTTTACATAATATTACCTCTCAATTATCAATAAACTAAGTAATATCGTTGGTTTGTTGCTAAAACCAAGTCCATTTTTCTTAATTTTCGGTAGCTGCAAATTTAAACTTCAATAATTGAGATCTATTGCCAAATACACAAGTTCCTCCTCATATACTTTTTTTTATTAACCTACTTGCATATTATTATAAAAATCATACAAAGTAATCGCTTCCATTAATCCTCAAGAATTTGATGACACAATGGTGGATATCAACTGAAAATAAATAATACGGAACTACAGGCCCCTTCAGTTTCCAGAATCACCTTGTATAACGCTTTATAAGCCGTGAGACGCTCCGGAGTGTCCGAGCAGCGACGAACGGTATCGCTTGTTTACGATCTTGTCACGCGCAGACCGTTTAAGATCCCAAACTGTTTTCGACGTGCAGAATCGTCCCTCCTATAGCACGTGCCGTCATGTGACACGTTTAAACGGGCCGGTAACGAAGTTAAGAGCTGTTGCCCAGCGACAATTGATGGTGAAAAGCGGGAAAGACGCGGGACCACGTGAATAACATTTCTCGCCATCGGGTCGCTAATATACGCGCGTTCATTCAGCTTAATAGCGCGGCTGATCATACCCATGCCGGTCGACTAATTGGGCCAATTAAGCTTCGCCGCTGCCTCTGCTGTAGCCATCGCGTTCTCTGACGAAAATTTCTGCCTAATCGGTTCTTGCACTCGCCTTTTGCGCTGCAAATATTCGACAGACCTTTTTTCTTCTTTTCGAGTATTATTAGTTTTATTATTACTCATTAACAAGACAGAGCACTGTGCGTAGAAAAGAGTTACAGTAGCGTACAGACAGAGAACATGATGCTATTATAATTGACTGTGATAAGTACAAATCTCAATAAGCAGGTACCTACATACAGTTGAACGTAAGACTGATTAGTAGATTATAATTTTTATACCAAAGATAATGTTTATGGTTATTATATCGTTTTGGTTTTCTTTTAAAGATAATACAGTTTTGTTGGTCCGAACCTTCATAAATAAACATTATAAATAAAATTCTGTTTGATATTTCTGTAAATATTTCATTAGAAAATGAAATATTTCTTTAAAAGGCAACTCTTATATTTTAGAAACTACTTGCCCCATATAGGGGTAAGAAGTTCCGCTTCGATCAGCCGCAAATAAATTACTTTCTATGAAAAATCTATTACAATATATTAAATGCAAGCTTAAAATCAGAAAACATAATAAATTTAACCCTTAACTGGTATACTGTTTTTGGCAAACGTGGCTGGTATACCGGGGTCGTGGCAGACCCCAAATGAAAAAGGACACAGAAATTTGTAAAGTCGACCCTAGATCAACCTCTATGAATATTTTGTTCTTAGGTAATGTGTAAAATAATAGAAGCCTAGAAAGTTAAACTATTATTATAAAATTAATTAGAAAAACAGTTTACAAGCTTAGACAACCAAAAATTTTCCAGCGAACTTTGCGTGCCTGGGGTCATGAGCGACCCCAAGATACCAGTTAAGGGTTAACAAGAAATTAGTCAATAGTGAAGAGAATAACTACATTATTTTCCAGTCATTTTTATCGAAATCGAAACTTTTAGCTCTGGTCCCCCCTACTCGACATTCTACCGCGGTACGCAATAGTGTTTGCTCGAGGCCCGATCCAGATACTCTCGAACTCGTGACCGTTCCATCCACGCCCCGAAGTCACGAGTCGATTTTGCAGATCGGTTCGAGGAAGCTGGCCCAGGGATCCTCGAAACAAAACGGCCCGAGCCCGGCTGAAGAGAAAGGAACAGACTGGTTTCTCCTCTCGCGTCTTTTGTGGCACAAGGTTACGTAAGCAGGGGAGGCACGAGGTTTTCGACCTGATTTTATAAATCTCTCGATATCCCCGCTAAGCGCAAACGCGCTTATGTCCTTTCTGCTCGTTACACGTGTTGCGGCACTTCGGGCTACGCTCTCCCATTCGCTGTCTTCTGAGAGAGAAAAGAAACGAGTCTTCGTGTTCTCTGAGGCATATAAAAATTTTCCATAGACTTCTTCTGTAGTACACTTCTTACGTGGGCCTTGGACAGTTGAAAGATTTTGCTGTGGAATTTAAAGGGGTTGAAGGAGATTTATTTGGCTGTACTTCTGAATGGCCCCAGTGGCCGATCGACATATGGTTTGAGGGGAGGGGTGGGGAGCGCGCGAGGACCCTAAATCTAAAATTGTTGCTTCGGGAATTTATTAGTTTCCGAGATATTAATAAAACATTTTTAGCATTTCTGTTTTCTTATTCCGACACAAAGCATTCCAGTTTTCAATTTGTCCTGGATGTTACTATTGGTTGGGGCTAGATGATTTTGGGGGGCGCGTAAAGCAAGGTAGCGAACCGATGTGTTTGAAGATTTGAACCAGAAACTCGCGGATAAGATCCAGCCTATTATTCAGGGTGGATATCTATTACTGTATTGATAGTTAATACTCTGGGGGGAGGAGGGTGATTCTACAGGCCAAAATAAGGCGAAAATGTAAGAAACAATTTTTTGATATCGCGTTTCGTTTTTTGAGAAAATTGGCTTGGAATTTTAGCTATTGGTATTTTCTTATTTCCGCTACGCAATCTGGTGGCGAAAATTAAAGCAGTCTAATCGGGTTAGCTGTCATATGTAATTGGCAATATTGTGAATTTCGACTGTTTGATGATCGATTTTGTAAAATTTAACAGCTAATTTAAAATAAATATTGCCTCTTTGAACTCATTTTGCAGCGCCAATTTAATTAAAATATAAATTTAACAATATCTCCTTTCTTAGTATAAACTTAATAAAGATTAATTTTAAAAAATTAGCTTTTTTTTCTCAAGCTAGATTTTTTCCATGCCCCCTTGCGGTCGCCTATGTTAGTATTCTAGGGTTAAGCTTCCGAAAGAAAGCATGCCTGCTGAAATGAGTAAATTCGAAAGAAGGTACATATGTATATAGTCGAGTAGCGATCGGTTGGATGGTTAGCCAGGTTCGTCTAACGAGAAGTTATCTCGTTCTGGCTATTTGCAGAGCAAATATGGAAATTTGGCTGAATCAATAGCAATGTGGAAGGATCACTGACGTATTTAATTTGAGTTCCTTAACTCCCCCAGATTATACCAGAGGCAGTGTGACGAATTGGTAGCATCGCAACTGTTTGGCCGCGGTAAAAGAACTTTTGAGTTCCGTCGTTTTTCCAGAAACAGTAGAAACACGGTGCTCGATTGATAACCCCATAATAATTGAGGGACGCAGTGGAAAACAGGCACGTGTCAAATATGCATAAATTTTCGTTTCTTTGTGCCATTAATTCGTTCCTGCAACGTAGCGTAATTCCACCACCTCCATATTAAATTTTCTTCGCGCTGAGAAAAATCAAATGCGTTGTGGAAAAGGGGCACGTGACCTACTAATGTTAATTTTTTAGCTAAAATTTGATAATAGTTGTCATTTACTATCTAACTCAAGTGCCGTTCAAAATAATTCAAATTTAATTCCACCAGCTCCATATTAAATTTTGTTTGCGCTGAGAGAAATCAAATGCGTAGTGGAAAAGGGGCACGTGACCTAATAATATTAATTTTTTAGCTAAAATTTGATAGTAGTTGTCATTTGCTATCTAACTCAAGTGTCGTTCAAAATAATTCAAATTTAATTCCACCACCTCCATATTAAATTTTGTTTGCGCTGAGAGAAATCAAATGCGTAGTGGAAAAGGGGCACGTGACCTAATAATGTTAATTTTTCGGCTAAAATTTGATAATAGTTGTCATTTGCTATCTAACTCAAGTGCCGTTCAAAATAATTCAAATTTAATTCCACCAGCTCCATATTAAATTTTCCTCGCGCTGAGAAAAATCAAATGCGTAGTGGAAAACGAGCACGTGACCTAATAATGTTAATTTTTTAGCTAAAATTTGATAATAGTTGTCATTTGCTATCTAACTCAAGTGCCGTTCAAAATAATTCAAATTTAATTCCACCACCTCCATATTAAATTTTCCTCGCTGAGAAAAATTAAATGCGTAGGGAAAAAGGAGCACGTGACCCAATAATGTTAATTTTATAGCTAAAATTTGGTAATAGTTGTCATTTGCTATCTAACTCAAGTGCAGTTCAAAATAATTCAAATTTAATTCCACCACCTCCATATTAAATTTTCTTCGCGCTGAGAAAAATCAAATGCGTAGTGGAAAATGAGCACGTGACCTAATAATGTTAATTTTTTTAGGTAAAATTTGATAATAGTTGTCATTTACTATCTAACTCAAGTGCGGTTCAAAATAATTAAAATTTCACACCCCATTTCCCCTTAAAATAATATTTCAGCTAAAATTTGACTGGGAACATTTGTGACTTACCATCTAACTAAAGTGCCGTTTAAAATATTTACACGTTCATACCGCGTTTCCTATAAAAAAAACAATTTTTCCTTCAACTTGCTTTCCTCTAAAATCATAAAACGCCACCATGCGCCTCTTCTCCACTGGGTCCCTCAGTTAGAAACGTCTCCAGTGTACATACCACGATAATACAGTTTTGACATTTAATTACAGGGATCCGAAAGATAGCAGAGTAAGCCTGAGCAATCTCTCTGCTATGGAAACCGAAAGGATACGGTTTAAACGTTGCTTATTCATAAATCTCCCCGCGATTAAAGCGGCTTGATGTTACTTCGATTCCGCGTGTGCATGTACAGGGTGATTCACAGAAAATGATCCTTACGAATCTGAAACCATACACCAAAGAAAAACTACAAAAGTAACTCCGACTTGAAGTAATTTACAATTGTCCGTTTTAATGGCAAGAGGTACTTAATTCCTTTATCTCGCAAACGTGCATGAATAAACATCGACGTATATCTGCTCGGTACAACAAATCATGCAAAAACGTCCGCTGAACGCAAGCATAATGATAGAGCTCGACGTGACTAGCAACGCAAAATGGCATCGTCTACTTGGTTTTAGTCTATTTTTAATTTCCACGCGTGCTGCG
The DNA here is from genome assembly GCF_050908995.1 of Andrena cerasifolii. Lineage (NCBI taxonomy): Eukaryota > Metazoa > Arthropoda > Insecta > Hymenoptera > Andrenidae > Andrena > Andrena cerasifolii. The sequence continues at coordinate 31,314,467 of NC_135118.1, read as the reverse complement.
CGAGTTAAGCTTGCGGCGTTCTTTCAGGCCACCCTGTATAGCAGGTGCGCGCGACGGGGACTCGCTCCGCGCTGTTTGAATATTTAAAACGGAGGTGGGCCATAAAACTTGACAGCCCGCACGAAACTTGCCTACGCCTGTCATTACGTAATCTAGAGACGCGGTAGCGTCTCGACGCCAAGTACATGAAAGACACCCTGTATATGTCGACTGTCGCTATCATTTACTCGTCGCCCGGCTATTCCAACCTAACCTGAAACTTATTTCATTAATATCTCATCACGACTGCAATATTTTCTAAATTTAAAGGCATTTTTCTCATGTAAACCGCATATAAGCTTTCGAATAAGACCAAATTCAATAAAATCGGTGCACGCATGACAGAGATATCGTAATATCGTCTCATGAATCTGAGTTATATGCTAGTTAAATGCTAAGTTGATGCATCTGAATTGTTGGAGATTTGTTTAAAAATGAACCGGACTTTAGTTCCATAGAGAAATATTTCTGGTGTCTACGTATTCTACTCGACAACACGATGGAAAGTTCATAAGGGACCATGTGTCGCAAAGTAATAGTTTCGTTGTGAGAGATCGTCAAAGTTTTGGCCAATTATGTTGCGTGGGGCCGCCTCCAGGGGCGTGGCGCTTCCCCCACCGTAGCCACGGGCGCCCGGTGTTGGTGCATATAGCGGTCTTAGGGGGGAACCGCTCCGCCCCTAGCTGGTGAAAACTTTAACAATCTTCTGTGGGAAAACTGTGCGTTTGCGACCTATAGTTACTTTGGAATATTTTCTCCTCTTGCTGGCTTCAATATGTTGACATATATAGCTTTATTTTTAGTCTCAACGGCTCTGAAAGGGAACTTAAATAGTTCATCCTTCCACTCTGACACTCATTCCAACTTGAAAATCTAAAAAATCTGAATCATTTTCTTTTCTTTTAAACTTCTTTTCTATACCTCCTAGCCACTTTATTATCCTTCCATTTGCTGTCCCTTCTAATTCTCTTTCTATGAAAGTTTCAACGTGTATACAACTTACTTAAATCTAGAAAAGGCATTTTTTTTTTAAATTTCCATTACAGGCTCAGATAAAAAAAACGACCTTCACTATTTTCTTCGCTATTCCGATCAATTGCAATCTTTTTTCAAAACGCACGAAACACGTTGCCTGATAAAAACTTAAGACGTTTGAACCATTTTTAAAATAGTTATTCTGTTTTAAAGAGTGTCCCAATACTTTTCTCCCCCACTGTAATAATACATAAATAGCTTTCACAAATTTCCACTAATTTTCTCTCATCAATAATTTTCTTTCGTGCCTTCTAAACGGATTTTAATGAAACTCGAAGTCACGTCGAGTACTGGAACCTCTTAGGTAATACCGCAATTGTAATTCCGCAATTGTTAGCTACATATTCTATATCTCCTTTTCCTGCGAAGCAATCTCCGTCTCTGGATTCCTGGAACGTAGCACTCCTAAGCAACTCTCGACTAATTACGTCTTGAAGAAGCGAGCACAAAATCGTTGATGCCACGTTTGACACTTCGGTCTCCGCAAGTACGACAAACATTAATCATTCTCTCGCCAGTGACAATGGAGAATGCTGGGCTGAACGTTTTTACTGTCACGCGAGGACGGGCATCGCGTCAGCTGTACCGAAACCAAATTGACTTTCGGGGAGCCAAGCTCCGCAACTCTTACGTAACTACCTTAGAAACGAAGTTCTTCAAAACTTAGCATCGCCAAGTTTCTCCTCCGAACAACGATTTCCTCTAGAAATATCGCGTAACTGTCACGCAGTTTTTGTAAAAAGTTAAACTTGTTTAAAAGTTAAACTCTTACACTTAAATCAAAATTAGCTCATTTAATAATGAATCCAAAAATCACATATATTATCTTAGAAATATAAAATCTTAGGTTCACGAAAATTCTACGTACGAAACGCAGGAACGTTTAGGCAATGGTGTCTATTGAGAAGTTCTGTTATACAGGACTGCAGCAGGTTGCCGGAAAGTTTGTTCGCCGAGGGTTTCCCACGCGACCCACCGCGAGGTCCTCGGCGCATTATCGAGTCGGATCACGTCGCGTGCATATCGAGTTTCGCCAGCAAATTGCAGCTTAAAATGACAGCGTTTACGGGCGGCGCCCACCTTTCGCCGTAGCTACACGCAGGTAGCATCAAAACAGGTTTGCTAGGCAAACAGAATTCGGCACACCGCGTAAACAAGGTTAAACCCAGTCACTATGTACCGACTCACGGCTGTGTACCCCAGTCGCCTCGCGAAACGGACGGTGAACAGTCTAAGGTAAATAGTTTCATTCTCAAACGCTTCTACAGTGACTCGCATTAATATTCGGCGGACACCATTTAAAATCGCATAACTTTTTTAGAATTGGTCCAAACGACTTGAGTTTTTTTGAGAAGCTAGAAGGATTAGTTTCCTAAATGACGTACTTGGTCGTTTTGAAAAAAAAAATGTATTTGGTCGGAATAGCGAAAAAAATAGTAAAGGTCGATTTTTAAACTTTTTTTATGAGCTTGTAATGAAAATTTAAAAAATACCGTTTGTAGATTGCAGTAAGTTGTATACGTGCCTAAAATTTCATCAAAATTGGTTAACGTTGCTCCGAGCTACAAACGTTTAAAGATCGCAGAATAAGGTCGAGAATCGCGAAAATTCCCGAAATCAGCGAATATTTATGTTTTTTTTTTGAAGAAGCGGAAGCGTTTATTTCTACAGAACTTTTTGCGTTTAAAAGAGCAACATTTAAAGAACATTTGGTAATTTTTTCATACAAAAATATTTACATTTATAATAAAATAACAAGCGACATCCAAGAAGCATTTTTAAAAATTTTGTTTTGCGGTGAGCATTGCCATTCGGAACCAGATTATCTAAAATCAAAAAACAAAAAAGATTTCGTTAGTATATTAATGTATCCTCAGATTGACGGAGAGAATTTTCCGAAATATTAAGTTAAAACAAAATGGCGGCTACTTAAAGTTGAAATCCTGATTTTTTCCTGCAAAAATCACGTGAGAAAATCAGGATTTAAAAATTAAATAGCTGCCATTTTGTTTTAAATTAATATTTCGGAAAATTCTCTCCGCCACCTTGAGGATACATTAATATACTAACGAAATCTTTTTTGTTTCTTGATTTTAGATAATCTGGTTCCGAATGGCAGTGCTCACCGCGAAAGCAAATTTTTAAAAATGCTTCTTGGATGTCGCTTGTTATTTTATTATAAACGTAAATATTTTTCTACGAAAAAATTACCAAATGTTCTTTAAATGTTGCTCTTTTAAACGCAAAAAGTTCTGTAAAAATATACGCTTCCGCTTCTTCAAAAAAAATTCACAAATATTCGCCTCTTTTCGACCGCCTGACTAGGCATAACCCCTTAACTCTTACATAATTCATTTCAGCGTAATAAATAATATGGGAGTGCGTATTTTAAAATTTTTATCTGTAAAACAACTGGTAGTTCATTTTCACCTGAGTGACCCCCGTTAAAGATCCAAAAACCAAAGGAGTAGAAAATCGAGCGCGTTGGGGCTGCCTTGAGCAGCTCGAGGGGCAGCTCGCGGTGCAAAAAGCGTAACAGGAGCGCCCGTGCGTAAGGCGCGTTATAAAAAGAAGCGTTAATTCAACGGCACAGTCTCTAACGGTGTTGATACAGCGTGACAAAAGATCGGAGAAGAAAGAGCGGCAATTTTGACGTAACAGACCGCTGGCATATGGCGCGTTGACAAAGGGCCCCCGTTATTGTTTCCCTCAGCAGCCAGAAACGGAGAGTCTGTCGTGTGCAGACGAGGTCTTTTCATCGGGACGCCTTCCGAATGCTCGAGAGCAAGTCTCAGACCGCGCTCGTCCATCAAGTCTTTCCGTCGAAATCCAACGATACACGCCTCCCACGAGGGTGTCTTTCAGACGAGCTCTCGACGTGAGACACCAACTCGTGCCGCGTCCCTTGGAATATCGTCTTTCCTCGCTGGACGCGCCACGCGGCATGAACGCTGCACAGGGTGAGTGTAAATGGGTGTCGGGGAAGGAGAGGCTGGGTCTCGGAATTGAGAAAAAGATCGAGGTAAATGGGGCTAATCGAACAAGTTGTTTCTCAGATGTGCGGGTAGCTTAATATTAAAAAATGCCCGAGTTACGTATTGTCCCGCGAAGCTCCTCCCCGCGAGCGGTGTATCAAATTATCACGCCCAGATTCGTCTGAAATTACAAAGCTACGATAACCCATTTGTTTATAATAAATTCTTTTTCCTTCGCCGTGTTAGGCGAGAAGTGAATATTAGTTCTCACCTTGATCTGATTTGTACAGTATTTTTTTTATCAAATCGGTATGCCACATCGTAGATATTTATCAATGAACAGTAAGATTATGGTCTTTGTAATTTCAGACAAATCTGAGCGTCATAGTTTCACGCCCCGCTCGCGTGGAGGAGCTTCGCTGTCTTTTAATATTTCTGAAGATAAGAAATGTAGAAATGATTTTCAAGCTTGTAGTATCGTAAAGAAAAGTTCGTCTAATTCGGTGCTGTTTTGAGCGCCTTAGGGTGGCGCAACCCCTTAATTGTTTAGGTTGGGGAATTACAGCTGCTAAAGTATCTGTATCCGAGGAATAGGTCTGTTACTTAGAAGCCCCTGTTTATTTTCCCTTTTTCTTGATTTCGTCGCGAATTTCTGACGCCTATTTCGACCCACTTTGTGTACACTCAGCAGTCGATCAGCATCTCGCGCTCGCTGGACCAGAAAGAGGCTAATCGACCACCACCAGTGGTGTTTGGGAACCGAAGGGTCATGGTGCTTGGTTCCACGAATGTAATCGCGCTGTGGTAGCAGGTATCGTATCTGTTCTTGGAAATTATTCTTACCGGGTGATACATGTGTTTGATTTAATCAGTCGATGAGTAAGATGAGAGTGTATCATCTGGGTATCGCCCCGCAATTCCGTGTTTGCCTTGCGATGGCGAGAGGATTTCATGTGTGCGCTCGTAGTGGAACAGTCGCGGCGTGCTGCTGAGCAAAAATCGCGATTGTTTGCTGTGTCAAGCAGAGGCTTGTCACATTGTTGACTCTTATGAGTAATTCTCCACTCGTTTCTGTACGGTGAAGCATGACTTGGAAACATCTTCGTTAGCCGAGGTGCCAGCAAAGGTAAATCGGTATTAAATGTGAGGAAGAATAAATAATGAAGCCTAGATAGAGTGTTTCACATAACTTTAAATAATAATAATAATAATAATAGTAGTAGTAGTAGTAGTAGTAATAATAATAATAATAATAGTAATAATAATAATAGTAATAGTAGTAATAATAATAATAATAATAATAATAATAGTAGTAATAATAATAATAATAATAATAATAATAATAATAATAATAACAACAATCATAACAACTCTATGACCTGAAATATTTCTTCTATATTCAAAATTTCATAAAAATCTTTTTTACAAAATTTGCATAATTTTGCGGAGACCAGCGTATAATAAATGAGATGAAACTTTGTTTTTTTTTTTTAATTTTTTTGAAGGGCTTTTATTATTCCTGAAGGACTTACTGTTACACGTGGGTCATTGAATTCCTTTCAAATTTAAAAAAAAACAAAACAGAGTTGACCATGGTGTCTCATAAAAGTATGCAACTTTTATAGAAATTGTTTTTTTTTAATTTTAAATATAGCTGAACTGTTTCAAGTGATTTAGGAGAAATACCCTGTATAATAATGCAGCGTGCAACCAAGTTGAGAGAGGAATTCTAAAGGTATTCATAAATCTTCCAACACTTAGTCCTCGGCAGACTAAAAACTGAAATCCCAGCAACCACCTTTCTCAGAACCATTGAATTTCTGTATCGACCATAGACCATTGTCCGAGGGTTTCGCTAATACCGCAGGTAGGCTTCGAGACTAAATCCCTGGGCAATTCATTTTCCAAAGCGTACCCCCAAAATCACGAGCTCCGCCAGCGCGGACGACAATCGAGAAACTTGATCTCGCGGGGCCCTCGATGCAATCCTCGCAGTCCTTTCCCTGGAAGGTTGCTACTACCACGAAAGCACGAAAAATATTCGGCCGTTCCTTCTGAGAGGAACGTTGCAGCAAAAAGTTGCTGCAGGAGCGTTGCCTGCTTCGTCGACGGAGCGGCAAAGCTGTCGCCCGTTCCCCGGTGCCTTTATTGCCCCTGGAGATTTATCTGTTTCCGAATAATAGACAGCGCGGATTAGAATACCGCGGAGAGGAATAATAGAATCAGCGGTTCATTAAGGAGCGCCGTAAATCACTGGGGCGCGCCGTAAATCAAGCCGCGCGCAATAAAGCGTGCGCAGCTCCGGCAAGAAATGCTTCTATCTTCGGAGCACGGCTCTAGGCAGGTGAAATTTCAGTTCGCGTAATCATCGCCTGTCTGACGTCATGTCACACCGAAGCGCGACGAAGGGACAATCCTACGCCTGCGATGCGATTACTGACCTACAAGCATGTAGCGTTTTTTTCTGTACAAAATTGGAAAGATCTCGTCGGCGTCGAGACGAATCGATTGATGTTATTTTTAACTTCGAAATCAGATCGAACCACTCTGAAAAATTGCGTCAGAGTTCGAGAACTTGCGGTTTTGAACGAAAGAGGGCGGTAGTGAAGTCCCATCTAGTTCTGAGTAGGGCTGAATATTCGGATACCAGAGAAATCGAATTTGAGATTTGAATTTTCCAATACCAGAGAATTCGAATTTCAGAGTCGAATTTACGAATACCAGGAAATTCGAATTTCAGAGTCGAATTTACGAATACCAGAGAATTCGAATTTCAGATTTGAATTTTCGAATACCAGAGAATTCGAGAATTTCAGATCCGAATTTTCGAATACCAGAGAATTCGAATTTGAGAGTAATAAAATAAATAATTTTCTACCTCATAGTATCAGTAAAAAAAATTCGTCTAGTTTAGTGCTGTTTCGAGCGCCTCAGGGTAACCTACCCCCTTAAGTTCTTACATGATTTTTACGAAGCTCGTAAATGCCTTTTGGGGGGCATTTATTTTTCCATCCACCAAGATTCTCCCCCAGTCCACCAAAGATGGAGAAAATTTGTATTAAAATAAAATATCGAATAACGAATAAAAGTTATAAGAGTCATTGTCGATCACGTGTCGATAAAACTTACCTCGGGTTAACGCGTGACGAATAATGTCCCCAACTATCCTTCGTTCCTCGGAATTTTATTTAAATAAAACATTCCCCCGTCCCTGATAAGAACCATGTAATCTCTCAGCGCACCACCGCTTAACATTGTCCCGAGAAGCGCAAGCTTGCAAGAGCATCGCGTTCAAGGAACCCTATGAAACACGATCTGCGGTGTTCCCAGCGGAAGACAGCTAGCTTACATTTGAAAATTTAGTCGTCGCGCAGAAGAATATAGTTTACACATCAGAGGGAAGGTACCAGCTGTCGACACCTACCGTCTGTGCCACCCAGTTTTAAAGTCTTCCGTGCTCGGAGGCTCGTTTCATCGAGCAGCGTTTCGATGGTTAGGAAGATTGGAAAGTTCAAGTAACGTTGGCCCGGATCATGGTTGTTTATCTCGCCATTTATACAGCGAGCGTGACAACGGGACAGAGTGCCATTCGTCATCTGCCACTGGAGCGATCGTCCCTCTGGACGGACTTGTCGCGTTGCTGGTTGCCTCGAAGCAAAGCACGTCAGTCGGTCGGTCAGTGTCGTCGTGTCGCCTCTCCTTCTCGATACTGGCTCGGTCGTTCCGGAGATCCCCGCGGTCCTTAGTTCGCGAACAAGTGTTCTCGAGATCGCCCGCGATACCGTCGTCGTCCCCGTGACTCTAGGCCGCACCGTTTCACTTAAAGGTCTGTATCTGCTGCCACTGGGCGCCTCTAACACGAATTCTCCCGTACCCCATGATCCCGACAGATAACTGCTCTTCCACTATGGCAAGTGTCCTTTCAACCTTGAGCTTCTCTTCGAACCATTTAGAGCTCCTTGCCTCTGAATTTTTGTTTCTTGGTTCTTTCAGTGAGTTGCTTGTCAGGTTCGCGTTTTGGATTAATCTTTGGCAATTTTTGGGGTGTGCTGTGGAATGATTGGGTTTGAGGGAACAGGCAGGCGCTTTGGGTGCTCTTTAGTGCAGCGGCTTAAGGGGTTATGCCTAGTCAGGCGGCCGAAAAGAGGCGAATATTTGTGAATTTTTTTTGGAGAAGCGGAAGCGTATAATTTTACAAAACTTTTTGCGTTTAAAAGAGCAACATTTAAGGAACATTTGGTAATTTTTTCGTGGAAAAATATTTACGTTTATAATAAAATAACAAGCGACATCCAAGAAGCTTTTTTAAAAATTTGGTTTTGCGGTGAGCATTGCCATTCGGAACCAGATTATCTAAAATCAAAAAACAAAAAAGATTTTGTTAGTATATTAATGTATCCTCAGGTTGACGGAGAGAATTTTCCGAAATATTAAGTTAAAACAACATGGCGGCTATTTAAAGTTGAAATCCTGATTTTTTCCTGCAAAAATCACGTGAGAAAATCAGGATTTAAAAATTAAATAGCTGCCATTTTGTTTTAACTTAATATTTCGGAAAATTCTCTCCGTCAACCTGAGGATGCATTAATATACTAACGAAATCTTTTTTGTTTTTTGATTTTGGATGATCTCGTTCCGAATGGCAGTGCTCACCGCAAAACCAAATTTTTAAAAATGCTTCTTGGATGTCGCTTGTTATTTTATTATAAACGTAAATATTTTTCTACGAAAAAATTACCAAATGTTCCTTAAATGTTGCTCTTTTAAACGCAAAAAGTTCTGTAAAATTATACGCTTCCACTTCTTCAAAAAAAAATCACAAATATTCGCCTCTTTTCGGTCGCCTGACTAGGTATAACCCCTTAAAATTATGCGGTTTCTTTCGGAATTTATTTCTCAAAGATTACTTTGTTTATCAAGTTGAAACTTTGTTCATTGTTTGGGGTATGTTTGGAGAATAGTACCTATTTTTTTTTTTTAAATATAACGATTTTATTAAAAATCATAAATTGGATAATAATCAGTTGTCCAGGTAGCCTGAAATAAAAAATTGAAAGAGATTTTTAATTTGTATGGGTGTGGTTACAGCCGGTAATAAATGAAGAATATTCAAAAATGTATAGCTCTAATTCAGTGTTTCCCAATCTTTCATGAGTCGCGGTCCCCTTTTATAATATTCAAATAACTTGCCACCCCTCCGTATAAGGTAAGGTAAAGGAAACGCTTTAAAAATAGATATTTCAGAATTTAATTTTTACTTAATAATATTAAAAACAAAACAAAAACCGTGGCGACCTCCAAGAAAACATTTCAAGACCCACAGATTGGGAACCACTGTTCTACTTTCCAGAGCAAAACTAGACTTTTCTTTGAGACACCGGCATTTTCTTATTTGTGCATGTTTTTCATTTATTCTAGTACCGGCTATAACCACACTCATACAGATGAAGAATCTCTTTGAATTTTTTACTTCAGGCGGCTTGGAAAACTGATGCCATGGCAGTCAATTTTAGGAAGCCATTTCTGTTATTCATTTATAACTTTTAATAAAATCGTTATTTTTACTTAAAAAAAATAGGTGATGTTCTACAAACATGGTACAACGAATGAACAAAGTTTTAAGTTGATAAACAATGTAATTTTGTTATAAATAAATTCCGAAAAAAACTATATTTTTAAGCTCCCAGATTAGGCGGGTCCCTTAATTATATTATTACCTTGAAGGTGGTAAGGATAATATGTACTCTTTAGTTCCATTTTGAATAACTGAGTTGAGTGGCATCTCCAAGGTCTAGGATCTTCTAAAATTGTTTTATGGTTCGATATTTCCAAGGTCGAATTCGCACTAAATTTACAAGTCTGTGTTTATCCCCGCAGACGCATCGATTCGCTGTTTGTTTTCTCTTTTCTCGGGAATATTTCTGCACATGTTGGTATTCTCAGCTGGCAGCGATGAAGGAGAATCGATCGATGACCCGTTATCGATTCAACTTATCAGCCCTATACGCGCAGCACCTGCTTCTTCCCTTTGCTTCATTCGTGCGGTGAATAACTTCTCACGTTTAATCTCTCAACTAAGTTTAGCTTCCATTCAATATTGTAGTAAAAGGAGTGTTGATAATATCGATACAGTTCAGCAAGAAGGAGTGCTCGACGAGCAAATCCAATTGCCCTCTTTCTTCGATCTCGTACTCATTGTCAGATTGATGGTCGAAGGAAAGCCTGAAGGGCCCAAGCTAATGTCCTTTTATTCGGGGACATGTTCCAGACTCTAAATTCAAAACACTAGATTCTAGAATAGACGTGTAGATTTTTCAAGGGCAGAGAAAACATAAAAATATTAATTTTAAACCTTCTTTCGAACACCACTGTACACTACGCAAAAGAAGCACCGTAAATTGGGGGAACATTGGCATTCGATTAACATGTATTAAAGAAGGGAGAGTACCAAAATTTTACACATTTTAATACTTGTAGTGCAATCACAAAAGACGCTATGTTATAATTTGATACTTAAAGGAAATGTAAGAATGTAAATTAAAAAAGGAAAAAATATACAGTGGCTCGCATTAATATTCGGACACTTTTTAAAATCGCATAACTTTTTTAGAATGGGTCCAAACAACTTGAGTTTTTTTTAGAAGCTAGAAGGATTAGTTTCCTAACTGACGCGTTTCGTCGTTTTGAAAAAAAAAATGTATTTGGTTGGAATAGCGAAAAGAATAGTAAAGGTCGATTTTTAAACTTTTTTTTGTGAGCTTGTAATGAAAATTAAAAAAAAACGTTTGTAGCTTGCAGTAAGTTGTATACGTGCCTAAAATTTCATCAAAATCGGTTAACGTTGCTCCGAGCTACAAACGTTTAAAGATCGCAGAATAAGGTCGAGAATCGCTGATTTCGGGAATTTTCGCGATTCTCGACCTTATTCCGAGCCCATATCGTGAACAGAGCGCTAATTTCGTGCGATCGTTTCTCGCTTCTTTCTGGCCGAAGGGGAGAGCGAGATGGAACGCTTAGCGTGCACGGCGGACGCTTAGAGCATATATACATTGAGGTCTCATTGAAAGCTTAAAACTGTCGCAAACATGGTGCGATAGAGAAATACATCCTTCGAGCGAGAAAAGTATAGAGGAATAATCGACCGTAATGCGAAATTTGTGCAAGCAGTATGGTTTGAAGTGATACGCGGTGCGTGCTTTTATCATTAAATTGCAAAATAGTTGACTTTGTTGTTTAAGAATTTGACATTTTAAAACTTCGAATACTTCTTTTGTAAATCCTGGTCGACCATCGATCACTGCATACCATCCGGGGACTTTAAACCGGTATGAGTTTGATACTGGTATGTCGTCAACAAAGCTACAGTACTTCCTCGTTAACGGCTCGCTGGTCGGGGCCGGCGTGGAGCCCATATCGTGAACAGGGCCCTAATTCCGAGTGTTCGTTTCTCGCTTCTTTCTGGCCGAAGGGGGGAGCGAGATGGAAGACTGCGTGCGCGGTGAGCGTGCGCGATGGTCGCAAGCGCTTACCGTGAGCACGAAAACCGCTTCGCAAAATCTTGACGCAGGCCCGGCTCACGGTAAGGGCTCGCGACCATCGCGCACGCGAAGGACAGAGTGTCAGGCGTCCGAAAGACGGAGCGAGACAAAACACCAACGCGTCGTCTGTCTCGTACCGTCCTCGCTCGCTTTCAGTGCTTCTCGTTCGCTCTCGTTCCATCTCGCTCGCTCTCGTTCCATCTCGCTCGCTCTCGTTCCATCTCGCTCTCGCCTTCGCCGGACAAGAGTGAGACAGAAGTGGTGGGGATAGCGAAAAGTCCACGTTATATACAACTAAACCGAGCCCTCAGCGAGGACGGCACGAGACAACACTGTAGCTAGCAACCAAAGCCCCCCACCCCACAGACTCTTCGCAGACTGTTCCCCGCCACCTGCTCTTAACTCCTCCCAGAAACCTCACTATCGTTCGGTGTACCTGTAATTACCTACATTATCATAATTGAAAAAAAAAACTTGTCTTATAGCTAGCAGAACGGAGCTGCCATCTCAGCGACTCCTCTACATGTGGACATCGCCGTCCCGACTCAGGATCGGCCGAGCACCCAGGAAAAAGACACCCTAAGCTGATAGCTGCTCCACCGGCTACCACGACCGGTGAACGATGGAGAATACCAAGAGGAAGCTGTCCTTCCTTGGATTTGGCAAAAGGGTATCGGTAAGTGAATCCATCTCTCCTCGAGTTTCATTGCTTGCACACCCAAAGTGGGTTATTGGATTTTTAATTTACGCGTCGCTAATCGCCCTTTCATTGAACGTATAATGAAGCTAATGAACGCGATAAGATACAGGGTATCTTAATGGGTAATAAATTAGAATGGAAGTAGAGAAAATAGCGCTTTCACTGTGTTCTTCGCCTTCCAATTTTATTGATTTCTGATATTATTATTATTTATTTGTTTATTTTAACGGGACTAGCCCTTGGTATATAAATTGTACAGTTAGGATCATTGTATCAGGCATTATTTATATACAAAATTTCGTCGATGTAACAGCTCTCAGTTAATCGGTGAGAGCAGTTTTATGCACAGCAGTTTGAAAGGACGCTAGTGATTTATTAAAGAAATCTAATTCAGAAGTATATTTTTTCGCTTGATTGGATGTTGAGGGTTATGAGTTTGGTATACAGCCTGTTGGATAAAGTGCTTATGAATGAGTTGGTAATACCTTTCGGCTATATTTACAGAAACGTGTGACACTATCTAGAATTGGTTAAACGATCTCTCTCTCGTTGATTCGGTCGTGAATTTCTCGTTAGCATTTGACGAGATTCGTCGATCTCTTTTTCGTTATTTGCTCCTTTAACTTCCACTTAACAAGTTTATTTGATTCCGTTACTCCACTGAAAAATTTATTTATTTTCTGCTTTGATTTACTTATTTTCTTATTTTTCTTAATTTATTTATTTTCTTAATTTTCTTAATTTATTTATTTTCTTAATTTTCTTAATTTATTTATTTTCTTAATTTTCTTAATTTATTTATTTTCTTAATTTTCTTAATTTATTTATTTTCTTAATTTTCTTAATTTATTTATTTTCTTAATTTTCTTAATTTATTTATTTTCTTAATTTTCTTAATTTATTTATTTTCTTAATTTTCTTAATTTATTTATTTTCTTAATTTTCTTAATTTATTTATTTTCTTAATTTTCTTAATTTATTTATTTTCTTAATTTTCTTAATTTATTTATTTTCTTAATTTTCTTAATTTATTTATTTTCTTAATTTTCTTAATTTATTTATTTTCTTAATTTTCTTAATTTATTTATTTTCTTAATTTTATTAATTTATGTATTTTCTTACTTTTCTTAATTTATTTATTTTCTACTGTAATTAATTTATTTTCTTCATTTTCTTAATTTATTTTCGTAATTCTGCGGACATTCTTGACTTAAAATCATCTCTCTTTCTATTCTTCGTTGCCCAAACGATAAATTAGATTTCAGAAGACCACTGGAACGAGTTTATTACCCCGTTATTTCTCCGCTCAAATAAGCTGCCTCATTGATTTCCATGTTTTTAATTAAGAAAAACTCTGAGGCATGACTTGCGTTTTCCTTCTAGCTCCCTGTCGTCGTAGACTATCTACGAATTACAAGACGCCAAGTGTTTATTGAAATTTAAATTGACCGATTACCATCGCATTGATCGTTGACATCAATGAATCGAAATGCGCTCGGCTAATAAGACCTGATCTAATTACGAAGTAAAACACGAGGCACGGGACACGTTCCGCGAGAATGTCTACCGATCGTTCAACAATTTCATTTACGTAATAGCCGAATCACGCGCTGGCCGCCGTTCCACTATTTACTCGCAATTCATGAATACTAACCGTACAGTCAAACCCGGGAAATTAATGCTCGGAGCTGTTGTGCTTCGCGAATTTTTACGACGACGTTAAAACTGATTACATGCCTGAATATTGCGAGAAGACGAGATTAAAATCGGATGTCTCTCCGCGCTCCGTTTCCATCGTAAAAACGCGCGAAGTTGCGCGACTACTCGCGTTACGAAATTACTTCGCGAGACTTACGACATAGCTACTTTGAAAAATGTAGGCGACCGTAGTTTTTCCAATGTTCCCGGAGCTTTTCAGTTTATTTGTTTACAAGCTGGCGGCGTATACCTGCATTTTCGTAATGTGAGCATTTTGACTAGCTTTTTGAAAAGAGATACACTCTTCTCTTATTTATACTTATTGTTGCTTAATTATTTGCACTGGGTAAAGTTTCTTTATTTTAGCTTCTAATATTAAACAAATTTCAATATATAGATTTATAGAGCACTAGCTTTACTACTCGGCTTCGCCCGGAATTTAGATACTGATTTTACAAAAGAAAAATCTGTTTTTTATAGTCTTTTTTGTGAAAATAATCACATTCATCTGGATTAGCCAGGCATAATGAGCTGAGGTACATTTCGTGACCACAGAGTTTACCGTTCCAAAGTTTCTAGGCGACAGACAAACACACAAACATACGATACACTTTCTGCTTTAAAGTATAAGATAAAAAACTATTAAATTTCCATTGTAAGAATTCTTGTATACCTATTATAGTTTTCAAGATATACCTCCAGGAAAATAGGAAAGTAAACATTCCTCTTTAAGGGGTGTTCTCACATTACAGAAAGGAAAAGTAGCAGAAATTAAATACTGCCTGAAACTTATATTAAGGTTTCCTAAAATATATCCCTACGGGTAACCGAAATTTCGGCTAACCGAATTTTCGAATAACCGAATTTTCGGATAACCGAATTCTCGGATGACCGAATTTTCAGATAACCGAATTTTCGGATAACCAAATTCTCGGATGACCGAATTTTCGGATAACCGAATTCTCGGATGACCGAATTTTCAGATAACCGAATTTTCGGATAACCGAATGTTCGCAAAACAGAAATTTCGGATACGGGAGGCGTTACTGTAATAACAATACTGTTCCGTCACTGTCGCCGAAGTTTCCCGCACTTTCGAGTGCGCTCGTGGAATTCCTTCCGGTCCATGGTGGAACTGCTCGAGTCATCGCACGGCTCGGGGGCTCGGAATGCAGAAGTGGGGCGATCGTCGCCGGAATTGCCTTCGTGGTTCCGCGTTACCGACGGCTAGCTCCGCTTCTCGCCGCTCTGTGGTCACCGCGCGAACGGAATTAATTAACGTTTCGCACGTGATTGCACAGACACATAGCGGCTGAAACGTTCTCCCAGTGAATTTTCTTCCACGTCCGTTAAACTCGCAGTGCAGAGTCCACAAGTGGGAGATTGTTGGGATTCGTTGCTCCGATGCAACCGTCAGGGTGCTCGTCGTGCTTTCGCGAATGAGCATCTGCTTTTTTCCAGTTACGTCTACAAATAACTCGCACGGTGCGCTGAAAATAGGAGCAGAGCCGCGAATGAATTAAATTGCCGTGGGAAAATGACTGGAGGTGATAAAATTAGGTCTGGAACGACGCTTCAGTGTTAGAGCTTACAATTAGTCGAATCTTCGAGACCAATTGAAGGCTTTGCTGCAAGAAGAGGGCAGCTCTAAATGTGTCAACTTATGGAGAACTAATAAAAACAGTGTTAACAAAATATCCTTAGCTGTATGCTAAAAATATTTTACCCACTTAGAATCTACATATTAACACAGCGTTTAGCACTATTACCAAACTAACAATATCTTTTCTCTATGGCGGGATGAATTTTTGAAATTTGGAGCTGCCTCTTTTTGCAGAAAAGAGAATGTATAAAAGGACACTAATTTCGGGTAAATAATTACATTAAACAAAATTGAATTTTTATGTTATAAAACTATGTAGAAGTACATGGAAACATAAAAAATCATGAAGTTTTCTAAAGAGTATAGAAAAATTATTTTCTAAAAATTTTAGAAAAATTATTTTCTAAAATGTATAGAAAAATTATTTTCTAAAGATTATAGAAAAATTATTTTCTAAAGAGTATAGAAAAATTATTTTCTAAAAATTTTAGAAAAATTATTTTCTAAAATGTATAGAAAAATTATTTTCTAAAGATTATAGAAAAATTATTTTCTAAAGATTATAGAAAAATTATTTTCTAAAGATTATAGAAAAATTATTTTCTAAAGAGTATAGAAAAATTATTTTCTAAAGATTATAGAAAAATTATTTTCTAAAGATTATAGAAAAATTATTTTCTAAAGATTAAAGAAAAATTATTTTCTAAAAATCCCCTTCTTTCACCATTTTTTTTTTAACATTCAATCTGCTATATACATATAGAGCTGCTTCTTTATTACAACAAAGTTTTGAATTATTTGAACGAAATCCATTCCACAAGATCGAAGAAGTGTCAAGTCTAAACTCGAAACGTCGTCGCACGCTCGAGAAAGAGAAATTAACATCCGAATTAACGCAGAAATATAGAAATTGCTTGGGTGCAACACGTACGAGACAGATTGCCGCGTGTTCCGCGGGACTTTCGTTTCTGATCGATGGTAACGTGCCGAGAGGCAGAGTTCTTAGGTGTCGTGCGACGAATCGCATCGAAATGCACTACTCGGCGTCCCACGTTAAATGGTTATTGACCCACGACCGTCAACAATCAGGCCAATCAGCCGGCACGAGCTTGTCCCGCTTTTCGAATCCATGCAGGAGCTAACCTTCACGCGGTGCCATGATAATTCCCAGTACCTTTGCGTGCACGAAGCTGTGTGCAAGATTTTAACCGATTTGTTTAGAAATTTACGACAGTTATGGGGCAAATGTTCCTAACAATAAGCGTTCGAAATACTTAGCACCAAATTGTTCAAGTTTTCGCACAAATTTCTCGTCTTACAACTGCACCACACTTTTATTATTATTATATATTATTATTATTGTTATGAAGTTTTTGACGAGTTTCAGCTTTTTAGTATTATTATAATTATAAAATGTTGGACGAGTTTCAGCTTATTATTATTATTATTATTATTATTATTATTATTATTATTTTATTATTTTATTATTATCAAGTTTTGGACGGGTTTCAACTTTTTATTAATATCATTATTATCAATTTTTGGACGAGTTTCAGCTTTTTATTATTATTATTATTATTATCAATTTTTGGACGAGTTCCAGCATTTTATTATTATCGTTATTATGAAGTTTTGGACGAGTTTCAGCTTTTTATTATTATTATTATTATTATTATTATTTTCATTAGTATTATTATCATTATTATTATTATTTTTAACACGCCGTGGCCCAGTATAACATAAACTCTCTTTTGAATAAAACACTTTTCTTCGTTCACTCAGAGTCACCATATTGATAATCATGGGTATTGGAGAATACTTACCATCACAGTTTGACATGGGACTTTGTAAATTGAAGGCTGCAAATCTTAGAAACCTGTATCATTATTATCCCCTCTTGGTCACACCTTATAATCACAAATTAGTCACACTGAGTTCACCGCACCCCAGCGTTATTTTCTACCATTTTTACCATTTTCGTATTTTCGAATCTTTTAACTTTTGACTTACAATTATATATTCTCAATGCTCTAATAGTATTTTCCTAAAAACGTACATTTTGCCATGATGAAAATTGTAGCGCATAAGATTTTCCACGGTTGTGGAAAAAAGCGATATTTTTTTCGCGAAAAAGAAAACACTTTGGAAGTCGCAAAGGCGCGACATTTGACCTCGAATATTTCTTTTGGGGTGTGATACGCCCCGTGTAACGGCGAAGGGATTGCCCTATAACGATGAATAAAATAAAATGATAATAAAACGGGTTATACCCTTTAGCGAAGACAAACACGACAATACAAAACAGTTCGCACGGATCAGCAAGATTTTAATGAAACTACCCCCGTTCTTTTCAAAGCAGAGCCTGCGTGTCGCGACAGAAGTGAGCAGAGTCACTCGAGTTATTAAAGTAGCGCGCGCCTCGTGGTTCATTTTTATTGAAGATACTTTCATTAAGAGAAGCGTTGGTCGATATATGGACAGCGACCGAGTCCATTCTGCATTCCTCGCGTTGCAAACAATATTGGACCTCCAGGAATGCTTACGTCAGACCGTTCGATGGAATTTTAGACTATATCTCGGTGATACAGTTTTCGGAATACCGTGGCGAGCCGCAATCGGTATTCCTCGCGCCGCAAGCAGTGCCGGGCTTCGAGGAGCCGCGTATACTTTCTGCTCGCTCGTCCCCTGATGCAATTTATTTCGCTATTTGTTTACGTAGCTGTATTCTCGATTATCACTGCTGTCCACCCGAGGCGACCAACAGCGATATTTGTCGAGCCAGTTGCATAAGTTGGCGAGATTGAATCCAGATGCGCGTTGATTGCATTCCCAACGCGATTCCGATCTGGCGCGAGCGTAGATGATGAAGCGCGTCACTTCTCGAGGAAAACAGTCTGTTTTCGCCTTCCCTTTCTAAATTAAGTTTACCTGCAATTATTGAAGTAGTCAGCACGGATTCGGTTTAAATTATTCAAGTAACCCTTGTTTGAAAATATTTACTTCAAATTATTTAAATATTTAGAATTATTAAAGTAATCCTTATTTGTTGACAGTATTTATTTCAAATTATTTAAATATCTCAAATTACTGAGGTGTTCCTTTAAGGGTGGTAAAATCGAAATGCAGGTGATTCTCTACACGAAAATAAGTCAAAGGTGTGCAACGAATTTCTTTAATGCAAAGCTTTATTCTCGAGGAAAGTGAATCTAAAAATTCTGCCGGTACAGTTGCACCTGATTAAGCTCTAACTTTGTAAATTTCATGGATGATTACTGATTAACATTTCTGTTGCCCCTGCTGTTCAACAAGAGCAATAAGAACTACTCGTAAGTAGTGTTCCTGATTTCTCGATATTTTTTGTTTCTCGAGAAATCAGAAATGAGATCATATTTCTTGAGAATTCTCGAGAAATTGAAAAAATATTGCACAAATTATATTTTTGGAATAACGTTGATAATATTTATCGAAAACGCAAGAAAACTTTAACTAAATTAATATTCCTGTCTAATTTATACAAAACTTGTGTAAATGAAAAAATAGATATTAAATATAATTGGTAAATTTATTTATTTCATACAAAATTTGTACAAAGCGAAACATTTCTTTTTGGTTTTAAAATTTATTTTTAAATAGCACAGTGCGTCTAATGTAGCGTCAGCGAATCTATTTTTTTGTATCAAAATCTGTTACTGCTATATTTTGACGTTTTTAGAAATATCTGTCTTGGTTGTTAAATGAAAAAAAAAGCGTTTTTTGACCCTTTCGGAAGAAATTCTGGATCATGCAAAAATTTTATACGGGGTACAATAGTCTTATCTCCTCTTTTCTATATTTCTTCTTTAATAGCCACAAGAAACTTTTCTAAATTTTTAAATAAGAATTTAAGAGCACCTTCAGCAGTTACGGAGTTATGCCTAGTCAGGCGGTCGGAAAGAGGCGAGTATTTGTGAATTTTTTTTGAAGAAGCGGAAGCGAATATTTTTACAGAACTTTTTGCGTTTAAAAGAGCAACATTTAAAGAACATTTGGTAATTTTTTCGTGGAAAAATATTTACGTTTATAATAAAATAACAAGCGACATCCAAGAAGCATTTTTAAAAATTTGCTTTCGCGGTGAGCACTGCCATTCGGAACCAGATTATCTAAAAACAAAAAACAAAAAAGATTTCGTTAGTATATTAATGTATCCTCAGGTTGACGGAGAGAATTTTCCGAAATATTAAGTTAAAACAACATGGCAGCTATTTAATTTTTAAATCCTGATTTTTTCGCGTAATTTTTGCAGGAAAAAATTTCTACTTTTTACTTTTTCAGGGTAAAAACACCCCTTAAACAATAATCTGTGCTTTCCCATTTTCCTGTACGTATATCTGGCAAACTATAGTAGACATACAAATATTGTTCCACTCGAAATTTAATGGTTTTCGATGCTCCATGAAACTGTGCAATCGGATTATTTGAAATCTGCAATGAAAATGAATTTTCTCTTGAAACTTTCAATTGCAAAAATTCTGTTGCACCTTTTTACTGTGTTTTATATCCCTAATCGTTTTACTCTCGTCCGCGATCGGCAGTCGTCTTATTCCCAAGAATAAATGCGAAAGAATCACAGAAGTGGTGTATAAACGTAGAATACCATAGTGTTATTGTTATCTTCACCGTTGCGATTACTATTATTTTTGCTTTCTCTTTTTCTGAATCTGTGTATATATGTTTTTTGTCCGGTATACAGACTAACTATAGCTGACTGTCTCTTAGTTATATGCTTCTTTGTATCTAAAAGGGTACGTCCCGTTAAATTAATAAATATGTCGGAGAATAAAAAAAAAAATGAATAAATTTAATTAAGATGTATTGTTTATTTCGCTACAATGTTTACACAGGGTTGAGCAAATAGATAGTCGAACTTTACAATATATTACTAACGCTATTACTAATGACGACATGAAGTCATGAATGATTGAATTGCGAAATTATTTTGGCGCCAATCGAAAACGCAAGCGTCAGACTGTTGGTGGGCGCTTGAATGTAGTCTCGGTAGGGAAACGGAAGCGGTAGTTTAGCAACCGGAAAAGGTTGACAATTTGAATGTGAAATTTAAAAAAGGAAAAAAGGATGTCATTCCGAAAGAGTTCGTCAGCAAAGACAGTTCAATTTTCCCATCCCGAGAATTCATTAGTTTTCGTTTTGAATAGTGTCATAGTTCATAATTTTATTAAAAGTAATTTTCTTGAAAGTACATTGTAATAACACTTTCAATTCTTGTTAAAAATCAAATAAAAATCAGACGCTTTTCGAGGAGAAGGGCCAACGTAGACCCCCAATTGCCCTCGGAGGTTTCATCTTTTCCCCCATTTCCGACAAATAAATAAATAAATAATTAAATGAACAGAGTGCACGACCCCGTTGTCGGAACTCGATTTTACACAGCCCGTGCAAAGTGCCCGAATGAAAGAAATTATGGACCACCACGACCCATCGTCACCTCTGTTCGCGTGTTGACACTCGGCGCGGACATCGCTGCCCGCGAAGCTTCTGGCACAGCTTCCATCGGCGGAAATCGGTATTCATAAGCGGTGCCGCGTTTGCACGCGTTAACGTCCGACAGAAGCGACTCGATTCGCCCGCTTATTCTGCAAATTATCGGCGGCCGAGTCGCCGCTGACGTCTCCTAACGCGATTAACGTCACTCTTAGCCCTCGCGGAGCATTTTTCGTTAACAGGATTCCCCGATCATTCGCTGCCTCTCGCGTGTAATCGATGAGCGTTCAGCAATGGTTAACACGATTGGAAGAAACGAAATGCAACTGACGTATAACTGATTTTTCTCAAGCCAGCAAGCGCCCACGATTGCTACTGATCATGAGATCGAAAGGTACCTAATCTTAAATTCAGCTGGCTAAGAAATTGCAGAGGGTCTTCTAAGGGACCTCGAAGTAATGATTGAACTCATAACATGGACTTTAGATGAAGTAGGAAGAGTTTGGGGTACAGTTGGGAGCGTTTTCCTGTTAAGGGGGTATACCCGTTTGTCAACGGTTTGATGCAGATTTCCCGTTTTTTAACTATGTTTACATAGTATTATGAACTACTTATAAAAAAAGTTTCAGTTAAAAAACTATTGTTTTTCGGAAGTTACGGATACATGTCCGAAAGTCTCTCGATTTTAGACGGCTAAACGGTGGCCCTAAAAACTCGCGCTACGTTCAACCAATTTACTTCAAATTTTGCATGCAGAATCATAATAAGATTCCGCATCGTCCAACGAAGGCTTTTTTTATTTCGATTCCCCGTTTATTATTTATAAAGGAAAAAGGTGGATTTTTCTCTTCGAAAAATTTAACTTTACCCTTTGATCTCTCACCATTTCTTTATTTTTCAAAATTTTCAAAATCGCCTTCGTTGGACGATGTGGAATCTTATTATGATTCTGCATGCAAAATTTGAAGTAAATTGGTTGAACGTAGCGCGAGTTTTTAGGGCCACCATTTAGCCGTCTAAAATCGAGAGACTTTCGGACATGTATCCGTAACTTCCGAAAAACAATAGTTTTTTAACTGAAACTTTTTTTATAAGTAGTTCATAATACTATGTAAACATAGTTAAAAAACGGGAAATCTGCATCAAACCGTTGACTTGTAAAAAAATCCACAAAATGTATACATTTTCCGAGGGTTCAAACGGGTCGGGTATACCCCCTTAACTAGCAGGATGCACCCGCGATCTCCCGTATTCCATCGAATCCGCGCTGATTGAAGGCAGATGGGTCGTCGAAAGAGATTATCGAGCCAGCGAATGGACGGATGTCTCCTTTTTTCCGGCGAATCCCCTGAATCGCCGTAATGGCTTCGGATGTCGGTGCTGATGAAGATCGAAATTGGATCCGGGAACAGTTTCGCTCCGCAGCGAGCTTTCATTACCGCCTGCTCACGGCTAGGAGGATCTATTAATTCTCCATTTCGCGGGGTCTCGCGAGCTCTGATCGAGGAGCCCCTCGTTCCCAGACCTTCTGCCTTTTATCAGAGTGGAGCGAGGAAGCTGGCCCGGTAGAAGCACGAGAAGTCACGCGGAAGTTACTTGGATTAAGCGTACGAAGCTCTGAAAACGTCCACTAGATCAGGGGTGGGCAACTCGGGATTTAAGATGGGGCAAAAAGGCTTTGAGGTGAGGGACGCGAGGGTGGTAATAATGTACACTACTTAATAAACTCAACAAATAATATGGTTTATTTTAAGACCAAAAAAAAAAAACTACTTTAAAGAAGATATCGAGCGGACGAAAAACAACCGCTCTACTCGAGTCCTTCTAGCCGAATGCCCAACGGTCGCGTTCCTTTCAGAATCGCAGGCAACGCGTACCACGTGCACAACTTTTGGAAAAAACCCAGGCCCTGAGAACAAGGGAGGTTTCGTCGCCAGGCAAATCCAACAGTCACGAAACCTTCACTTGAACTTTATGACCTTACCTGGTCGCCTTCTACTCCGCTCGAAAATTCGTTGCTACGCACGCTACAGCTTAAAATATACATTCTTCACTTTTAGATTAGCCGTAGAAATTTTATAGCACAGAAATATGTGCATACACTTTGGCGGGCAGCGCGGATGTAGCACAACGTATTGATTCATATTAGATAGCGGAAGCTTTGCAATTGTCTCTAGTTGCTTCAAGTATCTAATGTGCCATACTTAGATACCCAAAGAGCCACATGTTGATGACCCCTGCACTAGATCACCGTCTTAACCCCCAAACTAGTGCATCGCTACCCCCAAAGACCACCTGCACTCTGGAGCTGCCTTCTCTTTAAACTTGCGCAATGGAGACTACTGCTCGGTACACCTATAAACGTGTAAGCAGGAATTTAAAGCTTGAAACGAATAATGGCACGTTGGTGAATAATATAATATAGTATTCTAAAAATAACAGGGAGATGGAACTTATCAGTAGAATTTTATTCTTGTAATGACTTGTAACGTCTCAGCCCTACTATGATGTCGGGACTGTTAGTGCCCATCAGCGCCACCAGAGGTCTAATCTTGCCAACTCTTTCTCGCAAGTGGCAGGGCCTAGCCTCGTTCGTATATATACAAGTTCTAAGGTTATTCCTTTCGGCCTCCCATGTGTCTAGGACTCTAAGGCAAGTATTCTGTCGGCTACAATCCTACTTGGTGCGTTTAGCTGTGACGATCCTAAGACGAAACGCAGAAAACTCTCCTCTCTTCTCCTCGATCCTTAAAATGTCAATCTACCTGCCCTGCCCTGTGGATAGTTTTCAGTTCCCCTACTCCCATTGCGCCATAACTGTCATTTAGGAATTACGGTTACGTCGGACGCGCGACGCACAGTGGTTGAAAATGACACAGTCGGCGTCAAAATTTCAATGCCCACGCCAAATCGAAAGGAAAATCAACGACCGTTGGTATACTGGGGTGGGTGTTTAGGTATCGCTAATTACGAATCCGTTGCAGGTTTTTTAAGAAAGAAGATGGCGGATCCAATATGGCCGCTCAAAGTTGACAAAAACTGGAAAAATACGAATCCTACGAACGAAACACGTTGTTTATTCAAAACCTGCAGCTATAACAATATATTTTATGAATTTATAAATGTGCATCACACTCTATAGAATGATATTCTAATGAATAGTTGTTAAAAAATTATTGTTAACAATAAAAAAACATTATTTACTAATTTTATCATTTCCGCGACAAATACTGCAAATACGTGATTATTCTAACCATTAAATATTTATCGGAGACGAAAATAAAGATTATTGACATAAACAAATGTTAGTATAATTGTTTATTAATAATTTGTTTAAACAATTTTTTAACAAAGTGACTGAAATCCATTTCATACAATCAAATTGATCATATTTTGTCGTAACATTAATATAAACAATTAATAACAATTAATTGTTATTAAACAATTTGTTAACATACTATTGGAACGCAACTTTGTGGGTTTATAGAGAGTGACTCTCAAAATAAGAACAACGGTGTGTTTCATTTGGGCCCTATCGCCCTTTAAGGGGGTGAAAACTAACCTCAAAATCAAATATGTACTTCCACCTTTTCGCGTATAACTCCCAACCTACAACAGACAGGAAAAAATGCTTCAAACAAAAGTTGAATGGTGCAATAAGCGCTATAAACTTGCGTTAACAAAATTTTGAAAACAGTTTTTTCCGTCAGTTATATATATTTTTTTAATTCTTTTCAAAATTTTATTAACACAAGTTTGTAGCGCTTATTGCACCGTTAAACTTTTGTTTGAAACATTTTGTTCTGTCTGTTGTACCTTGCGAGTTACACGCGAAAAAGTGGAAGTGCCAATTTGACTTTGAGGTTAGTTTCCACCTCCTTAAAGGGCGATAGGGCCCAAGCGAAACACACCGTTGTTCTTGTTTTGAATCACTCTAGAAACCCACAAAAGTTGCGTTGCAATTGATGAGTCCGTGTTCGCGGCGTTCCCTAATTAGCGCAGTAACGTTAAAAAAATATATTCCAATAAAACAGAGAGGAACCAGCGGCCGTAGCCGTGATGGAAAACACCGGTTCTCGTTAGATCACGGAAGTTAAGCATCACGGGGCGGTGTACTGGGGAAAGATGGGAGACCACCTTTCTCCCGGTGCGCTGCTGCTGCTGGGACCCGAAGCAGAGAAGAGGGATAAAAAAAATGTGACTATAGTTCGTTGAGCAATATAAGCAAAAATAATCATGAAACGCCATCCTGCTTAAAACACAGGAAAACAATAAAAACCAACAAACAACAAAACAGAGAGAAAAAAGTATGAACTATATTCCGTGAACTTAAGTACCATATATTACTTTAATCGATGGGGTGCAGTGACGTCAGGAGCAAGAGCGTCGTTTTAATTGCTATAAAGCGTCGCCCATTAAAATGCTAAAACGCTAAAACGTTAAAGCGACAGGCAGGTTGTGTCTCTGTCGCCCCTTTAAGCTCCCAACCCCCGTGCTCGACAACGCATCACCGCTGGGGAGCACTTACGCAAGGCCGGAAGCCGTAAATTCGATTACAAGACCGGTGTCAATCGTGGCCGCAGTATCATAAAGGTTGATTACGCGGTAACGTTGCGCGGAGAGGTGGCGGCGCGGCGCCAGCTTTTATGGGAGCATGCTGCTGCATGTCAATCTGCCGGAGGAGGATCCATTTCATGGTCACCCCTACACCCGTCAAGGTGACTATTCTCGCTGTTCTTGCCCCCTTAAGGGCCACGCACACGTGCCAGTCCCGTGACGGTTCAGCAGCGAACTGCCTGTTTGTTTCAGTACCAGCAACTGACAGGGACAAGTGCGAACTGCTCCACTCCAAAACGGGCGAACTTTCTTCACCGCTGAACCGTCACGGAACCGATAAGTGTGCGTAGACACTAAACGATTTACTTACCCAGCTTTCGAGATCCTCGAACGATGGTGAATTCCTCCTCGTTCCCTCGGCGCTCATCTCACCCTAGCTTCACGCTCATTCTTTCGCCTCTCATCGATCCCGGCTCCCCCGGTTGTGCTGAGCCATTCTGTGTTTTACGTTTGCCACGTTGTCGCCGGTGTGTTTGGGTTTTGAGTTTATTCCGGGACTCCAATTAACTTCTCTGTTAATCCGTTAAGCCGCGCGGGTCTTCTGTTATCGCGAGGGACCTTGAGGGAGTTCAGGGTCGAGTGGCCGGAGACTTAGGTGTGCGAGCCGAATTCCATTTGCAGAAGCGCGTCTGATGTAACGCCGCGTCGTTGCTTGCAGCTAGTCGCCCGCCTCGAGGATTAAAGAGTTAGCTCGGCGTTCCCTGCGGACTCGGGGCTCGCGCGCCTTTCACTCCTACGCTCTTTTCTTTGCGCACGATAGACGCCTCGTTCAGGGACACCCTTATCGGAACTTAGACCTCGCCTTCTGGCTTTGTGGCGCGCCGTTTTAAGATTAAGCGTTTACTTTTATGTAGTTTGAAGCATTCCCGGAATAGGGGGTTGAAGATTGGCTGGTGTTTATGCTTGAGAGGTGGGCAAAAATTTTATTCAAATAAATTTTCGAATAACAATGTTTAGAGAATTAACTTTATTCGACGCGTGACGAAGATTTTTTTTTATAACTTTTATTCGTTATTCGAGATTTTCATTTAAATAAAATTTTTACCCAACTCTGCTAAATTTTGGAAAAACCTTGCGAAATTACAACCTTCTTTTATGTTTCTATTTTGCTACATAAATGATTGTAAACTGGGATGAACCACTTTGCCGAGAAAGGAGTAAAGCGATTAGTGTTTTATGGAACGTAATATTGCGGAGGTGGAATTTTGAGACTGCAGTAAACGTAGATAATATCACGGAGGTGGGCCTTAACCCTAGATTACTAAACTACTCTGCGAGTGACGTTGTTACTAAATACTCGTGAAAAAAGAGGCTTTAAAATAAAACACCAATATTTTCGAAAAAATATATTCTTATTCAAGTAGGAACATAAATTTTATTTCTTTGGGCTTAACACTATTCCTACCACGACCGGTCAAATGACCGTTTTTAAAATTTCGATTAGAATTTCCTATATACAACGTAATTGAATCGCCTTTAAACTTCACGACTTTTCCTCAAATATACGTGTGTATATTTGATATACTTCTGAATAAAAGAAACTATATTTTTAAACTGTCAAATTGACTATTATCTTCATTTTATATTAAAAAATATAAGTTGTGCTAAAGACCGGTCTGGGTTAGGAATAGGTATAGGTGAAGTGTCGGTAGGAATAGTGTTAAGAGATCAGAAAAAAACTATAAAAAAGGAAATATTTTTTATTCAGCGCATTAGGGACACACGTTCATGTTATTAATCCCGGCATATTGGTTCATTTTCTCTGACTTAAGGGGAGGTTCCGGTCTAGAGCCCCAAAAATTAGGTGATCTTTAGGAATTAATTAAAGAAAAACTACTATATATAATTTAATGGGACTTTTTGCGTTATATTAAGGATGTCTTAAATTATCGAAATATATTTTTTGTTTTATAATTAATCCTTGCAGACGGCACTGGGGAGTCGTTAAAGTTAAGGCGTCAAAAAATTGATCAAAATCGGTGGGACCTGTATCCCCAAAAGTTATTATCAGATTCGACTGAAACTTTTTTTATTTTGAAGAATATACTTCTGGCTAGGGGAGGAACTAGAAAAAAATTAAAAAATGACATTTTTTGAGAAAATAACGACACTTGAAGTTTAAAATCAGTTTTCCCCTATATTTTTTCGTCCTTTCAACGCCTTTGAAAATTATAAATTTTCAATTTTTGTATTTTTTTCTGGTTTCCCTCCTAGCCAGAAGTATATTCTTCAAAATAAAAAAAGTTTCAGTCGAATCGGATAATAACTTTTGAAGATACAGGTCCCACCATTTTGAGAACACTGTTTCGAGAAAAACGCGTTTAAAGTTTTACGTGAGTGCCGAGCGGCCGGGGGTTACCCACGCATTTGCCGCTACTCAAATGCCTATAACTTCGGGAATTTTACGAATTTCAACAAATCCTTTTAAACACGTATTCCTAAAAGATTGAACATTCGAAAAATGAAATAAAAAAAAATCGACATTTAGACCGGAACCTCCCCTTAAATGGTCACAGAGCGCATGATTTTGTTTATCGTAATTTGTGTCGTAAATTTTACGACAGTTTAGTAATCCACGGTTAAAGGGTTAAGGGCGGGTGATCAGTGAGTGGTGAAATTCAGAGCTGGAGAATTTTCGAGCGGATTGCGATTACGAGAGAGCGAGTATTCCGATGCCATTTTAAGACGGTGGGGATGGAAAGGAGGATGTAGTGACCGAGAGGGGAAATAGAGAATTCAAAGGAGCAATGTGGTGGAAGGCAGATGAGGGAAGAAGGGAAGTGCAGAGGGAGATAAAAATGCGAAAGCTCGAGAGAGTAAAATCGGAGGGGATGGAGTGTTCAGGGGATGAAACACAGAAAAAAAAGAAGTAGAAGTACGGTGGGAGAGGGAGAACTAAAAATAGAGGTGGGAGAATAAATGGGAGGGGGTAGAACGGCAGCGCAAAGTAGGGCAAAGGGTATAAGGAAGGGGGTGAAAAACGAACAACAGTGTAAACTCCGTTTGATTATAAAATATTTAATCACTATTCTATAATATTCAATAATAATTCTGGCGGAGGGTATTTTCCTCGATCAGCTGAGAATTTTGGCAAACACTTGTCTCTATTCAATTTTATTTAGGCTTTGATACCTTGATAAACTTTTGTTTATATTATTCGAATTATCAACGATGTCATAACACAGATCAAGATAAGGTACATTTAATAACATAAAAAAAGAAACACATTTAAAGTAGGTATTTCAGAATATAATTGAGCTAACCTACACTTTTGGGTGGATTGACATTTGCCAGCCTAAACCACGTGAAAATTTTAATTCCACAATATCCTTCAGAGCGAGCTTCCAAAAATATCTACAAACTGGCAGCACAATTCATTTTGTTGATTTACGTCGCGCAACACCAATTCTCTTTGTATTCACGCATTCACGGTTATACACTAACAATACACAGCATAGGAATTACATTTTTCAAAAAGCACACCTGTGTACCTAAAAATCGAAATCAAAGCAATGACCGTAGAACGATAATAATTTCATTAGCCGCGATCTCAAAACACAACTTTATTATAACTGAATAATATTAAAAAACCCCGAACCCCCGAGAAACACTTCGCGGCGCACAGATTGGGGATCACTGTCATAACAATTTGCAACTAAACATGAACGGATCTGTGTATAAATTAATAATTCGGAACAGACTGCAAAATAATTCTGAAATGCTTGCAAACACTTTGCATAATTTAATTACCATCGCTACCTCTGAACTATCCGCATCCAAGAATACACCTTGCGTAAACGCGACAGGCGCAAAAAAAAAAAAAAAAAAAGAACGAGTAGGTATCGGCGGCAGAATTCCTCTAGCCTGAGGCCTGCCCCGTGTGCCTCGAGTTCGCGAGGAAAGCATCCCAAGGATCGCGACTATTCAATCAGAATCGGTATATGGAGCCGCGTCGTCGGAAGGGCACAAAAGCTTCTCAAGGAGGTCAGGTCGATAATGAGAGCACGGATCATCGGAGAGACGTTATTTTTAACGCTAGCTTGAGCAAGGTCTTTCATGTTCCGCTTCCTTCGCCGCTGTTAGAGGTGAAGAGAGGAGCCACAAGGCTGCGGAGAGGGTTGAAAGGCACCGCGAAGGGGACGAAGCCAGCCTCCCAGTCGGATTAGTTGCTGTTCGGGATTACCAACGCTGCGGGGTGAAGCAGAAATCGAATCCATTGGCACGGGGCGGTGAGCTTCCGCGGGAGGAATAACAGCGAGAGGAAGAAAAGAATATTTATGCGGGGGATGCTAGTGATGGGTCAACGAGCTCTTCAATCGAAGTGCCCGAGATTGGTTGTGAACGTCAAAGCCAGAATGAACAATAGGGTGGAGCTTATTTTTCAACTAAGGAAATATGATCTTAACATCTCAATTTGATCCTGTTTTTTATAAAAGAATAAAATCGGGGAGACTATGAGCACAATTGATCTATATTTAGGGGTAGCTGAATCATGGTGAAATTTCCAATGGACGTGATAATTATATGGAAGGGTTGAAGTAACACTAGAAATTTTTTCAAATGCATTCATCTGGTCTTTAAGAAAAATAGAAACTGAGGGAAGGTAGTGATCCTCTAGACAGTGATTGGAAAATGTGTTTCGCGTTTTCTATTGGTCGACGCAATTGGGGTATAAATCGGAAGTAGAGAGAGCAAGAAACTGTAAAAAGAAAGAGACAGAAATACTGATAGAAAGAGACAGGAATACTGACAGAAAGAGAGAGAAATACTGATAGAAAGACATAGATAAACGTTTAGGTTATGTTATTTCTGGTTTTGCTCCAAAAAAAATTACCAAATGTTCTTTAAATGTTGCACTTTTAAGCGCAAAAAGTTCTGTAAAAATATACGCTTCCGCTTCTTCAAAAAAAATTCACAAATATTCGCCTCTTTTCGACCGCCTGACTAGGCATAACCCCTTAAAGAAAGGTGCCACTGTGCCCCAGCTGACGTATAGTTAAGTAAAACAGTTAGTAGATTGTACCCTGATAACAGGAAGCAGACAGTGTCTCAGGTCGGAGCCTCTGTGAACAATAAATTTATTAAATGTAAATGTAATGTAAATGTATAAATTAAAATATGGCCATTATGAAATATAAATATGGCTTATTTGAGCTACCCCTAAAACGTAAGAATGTATTTCCAAAGTTTTTACATAGTTCTTTCATATCTAAGTGAAGAAATCGAGGTGGCAAGACTTATAACAGAATATTAATTTTATTTTAATTACTTTTAAGCTCCACCCTAATGAACACGATGAATATAAGGTGGAGCTTGCCGGAGCTCTCGAAAATCATCCCCAGGAGGGAATTTGATGGCAAAGTCTGTCTGTATTATTTTTGTAACGTTTTTATAGGGTGTAGGGACGCCTGGTTCTTCTTTGCTCATTATTCCCCACGAAGCTTGAAGGGACAGTAATTAATAGTTTCAAACGTTCCATTAATGTCGCTGGTGATCGATCGAACGTCGACGAGCGCGTCAACCGCCAGACCTGACCTATCGGAACACGATAATGGCACCCTGTCGCTTCCATCTCGACGTTCGACGAGAAATTCACTTCACTCTGACCGAGCCTTCATCATTCGAGTCAACTAAATCTCTCCCCATTGCGGTTTTAAAATCCACATCTTTTTATGCCGCAAAATATCGGTCCCCTCAGTTGCAAGAAGCGCAAGACTTTTTGTTAAGCTGAAAAATTTATTTTCGCCCAATTTCAATTGCGAGAACCCTTTAAATTAAACATCAAAAATTGATATCTTTCAAACGAATCGTTTGTCGCTATAAACTCAAAGTATCCAATAAATAATAAATTACATGTATTAAAAGAAATACATATTACAAAGTGATTCTCGGCACGCAGAAGAATGGAGGACCTAAAAAGTCTGAAACCGTAAAGGTTCCAGGGTTGGGCATTATTCGAGTGAATAATCTTCGACTAAAAATTTTGAATAAAATTAAGTTATTCGAGAATACTTAACGAATAATTTTTTTATACGAATTATGCCCAACTTCGAAAGGGTCCCTTGTTAGAACCCTTAATAAATAAATAAATAACAATCACTCGCACATCCCCTCTCTATTTACTAAAATCTGGTCGAAGCAACGAAACTCGAGCAGCGCTCTCGAATGTTCGCGTGCCGGGAGGAAGCTTCCATCCAGGGACGAATGACAAACACTGCATCGATTTTCAACGGGCTTTTCGGCGGAGAGGTCAGGGGAGAGGGAGACCGAGATGAGAGGCTGTGTGGTTCAGGTTCAAGGTCGCGGCAGTAGGAAGCGAGGTACGTGTGCGTGCGAACCTACACACGCCGAGGAGCCGCCTCGGTCGATGGGCGGAAGCGCTGTCTGTCCTTCTCTCCCTCGCTCCGTGTCCTCTTCCGTTCTCCAGAGGTGGTGCAGCGCCATCTCGGCTGCCTGGCAGCCACCCCTTTCTTCCCGAGCGCCTCGTATCGCCGCTGCCGCTCTCCGCGATTGAAATTCATTCATACCCTTTAATCTGACCGATTTTAACCCCTCGAAGGCTTGGAAGAGGACACTCGCTCCAGCGTGGAAAGCAGCCTCACTGGTATCTGCGGTGGACGCTTCCGAATTGGATGGCTTAACGTTTTGATGTGAATTTTGAAGGGTTCTGAAATTATTAAGCGTAGAACCACAGTGGGAATTTTCATATATCAAGCTTTGACTTTCAAATTTTTATTTTTTTTGTTGTTGTTATAAACAAAAAACATATTTTGTGAATTTGAGAATACAAAAGAAATTTCGGGAAGTAAGGGAATTTTTAAATATTCAAATTTGTATCAGAATTGGACATTAGTGGGAATTTTCATATATCAAGCTTTGAATTCCAAATTTTGATTTTTTTGATGTTGTTATAAACAAAAAACATATTTTGTGAATTTGAGAATACAAAAGAAATTTTGGGAAGTAAGGGAATTTTTAAATATTTAAATTTGTATCAGAATTGGACATTATTCGAAAAAAATTTTATCTCGAATAATTTTTTATTCGAATAAATTTTCATCTCGAATAAATTTTCATCTCGAATAATTTTTTATTCGAATAAACTTTCATCTCGAATAATTTTTTATTCGAATAAATTTTCATCTCGAATAATTTTTTATTCGAATAAATTTTCATCTCGAATAAATTTTCATCTCGAATAATTTTTTATTCGAATAATTTTTTATTCGAATAAACTTTCATCTCGAATAATTTTTTATTCGAATAAATTTTCATCTCGAATAATTTTTTATTCGAATAAACTTTCATCTCGAGTAATTTTTTATTCGAATAAATTTTCATCTCGAATAATTTTTTATTCGAATAATATTTTATTCGAATTAATTTGTATTCGAATTAATTTGTATTCGAATTAATTTGTATTCAAATCAATTTTCATCCGAATAAATTCGTAACTCGTATAATTTTTTATCCGAATAAATTTTCACCTCGAAGAACTTCGTTTTATTCAAAATTCTTAATTTATTCGGTTAATGCCCAACTGTGGTATAAATTCAAAGTCCCCCACGACTTTTAAAACTGATTAAATCGGATAATTAATCTCTGGCACAACAGAGGTCTGAGCAGCAGAGGCTAGAAGGAAGCGCGCGATGATTCTGCTCCACGGGCCGTCGCGCTTTGTTTTGAAAGAAAACTTGCGGAGGCAGGAAGATTCGTTTGCTCGGGAAGCCCATTGGTCCCGAAGGCCAGGTAGCGAGTTTCAGGGCCGCAGTGCATTATGCAATCGAAGCAAGAATCCTTCGGCGAGATTACCAGCGATCTATAATTCAGCTGCTCTCGTGTCAGTCAAAGTTATTGTCATGCTGCTTATACCTCGCGATACGCGGCGCCGACTTGGTCCGAAAATAACGCGAACCTTTGTAGGAACAGATCCCCGGATCGGTCATAATTCATGTCGCGATGCCCGTCGACTCGATAATTCATTAGCTCGCAGCTGCGCGCTCGATGTGACCAATTAATAATGCAACGGGTGATTTTGATTAGCCCTCGCAGCAAGACTCACCCCTAAGAGCGCGCGAGCACATTTCCAGCGATTACTCGAGAGCCGATCAATCAATAGCCATTCCTAGCTGCCTCTGCAAATAGTCGGGAGATAGAGTACTATCTGTCTTGCTGTTTAACGCGGTCTGAGCCACGTGTGCCATTGGTGGCCCACTATAACTATTCAAGGGGTGTTTTCACTGTAACGCCCCGTAGAGACACCTGTCGTTTTTTGGAACTGTTTTTATCACTAAAAAAATGTTTTTGCTGGGTTTAGATTTTTTTTAGTTAATGCGTGTTTTGAGACTACCAAGGGATGTTTCCACTGTAACGCCCTGTAGAGACACTTGTCGTTTTTTGGAACTGTTTTTATAAAAAAAAAAAATGGTTTTGCTGCGTTCAGATTTTTTTTAGTTAGTGCGTGTTTTGAGACTACCAAGGGATTTGTGTTATATTTTTTTGAATGCTTGCTTTCGCCAAAATAAGTGAGTGGAATATGCGCTGTAAAGGAAGACGCATTGATTGTGCCATCCTTTTTGGAGGAACCCTGTATCGGGGGGTGGGAATTAGGGTGGTTTGCGATCAGTATGGCTGCCTCTGTGGCCCGAACTAGAATCACGCATTTTCGTTGCTTTTTCTTCACATTTTCTGTTGCAAAATAATTATAAAAATTTAGCTGAACTTTGAACGTTAGCTATTTCGTTAATTCTTCTTTTAATCGAATTAAATCTAGTTCGGGATATAGCGACAGTCGTGCTGTTTATAAATCCCTTTGGTTTTGTGGTTGCAGATACATGGTTAATTCAAAATCGTCGCAATCGAGGCGTTTTTTTTTACATCGCGTATTACACCCACCTATTTTGGTGAAAGCAAGCATTAAAAAAATGTGGAATAGTTTTTCTATTCTCAAAGTACGTATTAATAAATGGAAGAAACTTCAATTTGGTGAACACATTTTTTTTCGTGACGAAAAGAAGTTCCATAGAACTGATTAGATTCGATTTTTGAAGTAAAGGAAGGAAACGTGGTGGTGTAACGTAAATGCAGGTCTTCTGTAGTTGGATATTGCAGTTTGACTTTTAATCAGTTTTAAAGTTCTATCGAGAGGCATTAATTCTACTGGGGCATTTAACTTGGTAATGGAACATTCTAATTTCTGGGTCAGGTGTTATCATAGTATGAAAATGTTCAAAGTGCTATCTATGCTTACTCACATATTTGATTATCAGTGGAAAAGAGGGTTGCTACAAGTGAAGACCCATTTTCGCGAATTTTTCCACTGAACATTTAAAAGTGGAGGAGAGTAAAGTGAAAGGAGAGATTAAACCAAAGTCCCCCCCTCTTCCAAATTTAGAGCTTAATGTAATCAACTACCCAGTACAGGTATGCCACTATTAGCTCGACATATTCAGCTCAAGAGTTACAAAATCCTGTGAGCCCTTAAATTTTCAAAATTGAACGCCTTCAATTTTAATATTTATTTATTTATATATTCATGTACGTGATAGAATCTCATGAGTTACAAGAGGAACAACAGTATTTATATAATGTAATAAAATTACAGTTAGTACCGAATTAGAATAGGATCCTTCAAAATTGCAAATTAGAAATTAGGAATTCCGCAGAAAGCTACCTGAACCCTCTGTGGTCACACCTAATATCATTTTTGAGCTACCATTTTCGCATTTTTGAATCTTTTAACTTTACAGTGATAATTGTACATTCCTCTTTTTCTAGAAATGTAAATTTCGATGTGTTGAAATTTGTAGGAATTTGAAATAATAGTTAAATTTAAACCGATAAAATTTAAACCGACTTTTTCCCCTTAAAATTCAGAAAATTTTTAAATTATATTATTAAGTTCTAGAAATGTACAGAAAAATCGAGAAAGTTTCGTAAAATTTATATCAATGGCAATCGCATTATCCCGAGAACGCGTTAAAAACACCAAAACTACCATGATCGCTGGACACTTGAACGAAATAGTGCAAAACACGGGAATTTCACGCCTAAATATGCTGCTAAAAAACCTCGTGTTTCAGAAACTCGTGTTAGAAGACGACGCTACAGCGAGTCAAATTATCTCATCCAAATGCCTCAAGGTTTCTTTTTAATCGGTTCAATAATTCTTCTGAAATCGTGGCCACCGTTTAGACATCTCTTATTAGCTGCGGTTATTAGCATGCAGACCGAAAACACGAAAAAAAAAAAAATTATTTTCATACCCTAACGAGCGTGTTAATAAAAGCCAGCAACATTTTTTAGAATATTTCACAATCCCTTCTCGTAAAAAATTCATAAAAATCACCTATTTCTCTAGCGACTCAACCCTTTAAGAATCGTCCGTAAGAATTCCGAGTGCATGGAAGAAAAAATTGCTCGAGAGCTCGGGCGGAAGGGAATGGAATGCCCATCGCTAGCCAGGTCGATAAGCGTGACCTAGGCCTCGGCCAGGTTGCGCTGGTCCGGCTCTCCCGTCTCCTCCAGCTGAGCTTTCAAGAGAGCTTTCTCTCCCCTTGCTGGCTGAAGCCACTCCACAGCGCGTCCCACCCCTCCGCGCCCCTTCCTCCTTTCCCTTCTTTCACCCTCCCGCGATTTCCTGCTTCTTTTCATCCGCGCCCCTCCACGGAGCCAGGGGGGGCTAAATTTCACGGCCGACCGACACTTGTTGCATACACCGCGTCGACCAATGGCCAGCTGTCTTCCCGTATCCCCATTTGCCAATTTCTGGGGCCATCCAGGCGCGCGATATATTTCGCTCTCCATTTGCCCCTGCTACCCGGGCGCAGGATCGAGATGGGTCCCGACGCGTGTCCCCGCGGTATCGAACGTCAACGTTCAACACCTGCACGGAGCAGCTTTTCCAATTTCCCGATATAGACCGTGATATAGACTGTGGCATAATTCATGGCACCGATTACGCGCTACGGTGCCCCGTCCGTTGCTCTATTTCGCGACGGAATTGTCCCCTGGCAGCGAGGGGTGCGCGGAGGGCATTAATTGCCCCCAGGAAGCACCCTTCAGGGGATCCGCTGGAAATAGATACGTCCGTGGCGGGCTGTGAATCAGAATACCCCTGGTAACTACGCGGAACCGTTCGCTCTGTTGCTGGATAGAGAATGGAGCGCCGACGTTTCGATTGTGGCGGGACATCATAGTGACGTATCCGAGTGTTTGGAATTGTGATTGTGCCACTGCTGGGAGCTTGGGAGGCTTGCTTCGTTAGGAGAGCTTAGGGATTACCATTTCGTTCTTGGTGGAGGTAGGGTAGACCGGGGGCGATTGTAACACGTTAACGCTATTCCTACCGACAGTTCACGTATACCTATTCCTAAGCCAGACTGGTCTTTAGCGCAACTTATATTTTTTAATATAATATATTTTTTAATATTATAGTTTTCTGATCTCTTAACACTATTTCTACTGATACTTCACGTGTACCTATTCCTAAGCCAGACTGGTCTTTAGCACAACTTATATTTTTTAATGTAATATATATTTTAATATAATATATTTTTTAATATTATAGTTTTCTGATCTCTTAACACTATTTCTACTGACACTTCGCGTATACCTATTCCTAACCTAGACCGGTCTTTAGCACAACTTATATTCTTTAATATAATATATTTTTTAATATAATATATTTTTTAATATATATTTTTTAATATAATATATTTTTTAATATTAGAGTTTTCTGATCTCTTAACACTATTCCTACCGACACTTCACGTATACCTATTCCTAACCTAGACCGGTCTTTAGCACAACTTATATTCTTTAATATAATATATTTTTTAATATAATATATTTTTTAATATATATTTTTTAATATAATATATTTTTTAATATTAGAGTTTTCTGATCTCTTAACACTATTCCTACCGACACTTCACGTATACCTATTCCTAACCTAGACCGGTCTTTAGCAAAACTTATATTTTTTAATATAATATATTTTTTAATATAACATATTTTTTAATATAATATATTTCTTAATATAATATATTTTTTAATATAATATATTTTTTAATATAATATGTTTTTTAATATAATATATTTCTTAATATAATATATTTTTTAATATTATATATTTTTTAATATAATATATTTTTTAATATTATAGTTTTCTGATCTCTTAACACTATTCCTACCGACACTTCGTATACCTATCCCTACCGCGACCGGTTGAATGACAGGTCTTTAGCACAACTTATATTTTTTAATATAAAATGAAGATAATAGCCAATTTGACAGTTTAAAAATATAGTTTCTTTTATTCAGAAGTATATCAAATATATGCACGTATATTTGAGGAAAAGTAGTGAAGTTTAAAGGCGATTCAATTACGTTGTGTATAGGAAATTCTAATCGAAATTTTGAAAACGATCATTTGACTGGTCGTGGTAGGAATAGTGTTAAATATCTCAAAACAAATGATAGGTATTAACACAAATTTTGGATATATGACGAAGAATGACATTTGGAATACATGTAAGCTTCGTGTATAGGCTGGTGAGTTACGTAGATGCTCGAGAGAGGTCAGGACTTGAGAAGATAAAGAAAACAGAGAATAGAGATAGACAGAGTGACGGTTAAATTGATTAATACAAAAATTAATTATATTGATAAATAGTGAGATCGAATTAATGAACCCAGTAGTACAGAATCTACAAGTGCAGGTCCCTATAAGAAAAGATCATATGTTGAGAGAATATAGAGAAGCACAAACATTTAATTGTTGATTCTCTATATTTTTAGGTTAGTGAAACACGTGGAAGTATGTATGTGATAATTATTTATTATGTAATTGATAATAAACCTCTATATTTTTAGACGAATCAACCTTGTGTTTTTGCTTAAGAAGGAATCCGAAATAATATCATATACATACATTCATATCCTAGCAGTGTAAATACATAATAGGCATGTATAGTGTAGGAATTAACTTTTCGGCACCCTAAAGTAACTTTTTCTTACTGATTTAAAATTGTAATATAAATACTCCCTTTGGCAGTACATGTTTTTTCTTCTTCTTTTTTTTAAATTTAATCTGGCCATCTTTAAAGTAATACTGATCGTTACTTATCACTTTTAAGTGTCTCATTAATCAGAAATTTATAATTTAAGTTCAAAAGCCTGGTCAGGGTCGGTTGTACCTAGTGTTCCTGATTTCTCGATATTTTTTGTTTCTCGAGAAATCACAAATGAGATCATATTGAAAAAAATATCGCAAAAATTATGTTTTTGGAATAATGTTGATAATATTTATCAAGAACACAAGAAAACTTTAACTAAATGATTATTCCTGTCTAATTTATACAAAACTTGTGTAAATGAAAAAATAGATATTAAATATAATTGGTAAATTTATTTATGTAATACAAAATTTGTACAAAGCGAAACATTTCTTTTTGGTTTTAAAATTTATTTTTAAATACCACAATACGTCTAATGTAGCGTCAACGAATCTATTTTTTTTTTGCAGCAGCAAAATCTGTTAGTGCTATATTTTTAAGTTTTAGAAATATCTATCTTGGCTGTTAAATGAAAAAATGCGTCTCTTGACCCTTTTGGAAGAAATTCTGGATCGTGCAAAAATTGTATACGGGCTACAATAGTCTTATCTCCTCTTTTCAATATTATAAATCTCAATATTATAATTTCAATATTATAAATTTCAATATTATAAATATATATTATAAATTATAATTCAATATTATAATATATATTTTCCCTAGACTTAAGTTTCTCGAGATATTATAGTATTTCTCGAGAAATAAGAAATAAGCAATTGTAAGATTTCTCGAGAAGGAACACTAGTTGTACCGCGACAGAACCGAATAGCGACAAACAAGATGATTAATACTGTTTTGTTTGCATGGAATCATATAGCACAGTACAAGCAAATCAAATGAAAAATGGGCGCAATGCAGTGAATGTAAGGATTCATCGCATGAAAAATGCACCAGCCAAAATTTCTTCTACCTCGCACCGTCACAAAATTATACTCGAAAAACGAAAAATCGCTGAAAATTTGGGGGCTGATTTCACCCCCTCGGAGTGTTTTCCCGCAGAAAAAAAATCGTTTCTTACATACTCCGACATGCTCTACAATCGTACAGAATTTCATTACGATCAGAATTTTCTGGTTCGATATGTTTCCTTGTAACATAAGCTTCTATCGTCAAGGTAAAATTAAATTCATCGAACCTTGTTTCTTTACTAATGGACTAGACTAAAGTATCAAACATTACATTTGTGACATTCCCTATTTCCCCCTGCCTCTTCAATTGCACACGATCTTTCACGATTAATAATCAAATCCCATAAACTGAACATTTTATAAGTATAAAACTCGACTAGGTTCCGTGAGTATCCCACCCCTAACAATACCTACCACAGCCCTAAAAAGAAATCTCAACAACCACTCCAGCCCTCCAAAACCGCATTGCAAACCTCCACTTCTCACAAGGATCCTAAAGTGACTTAACCTATTTGCATTGAAAATTCTCTCCCCCAACAGCCTCCCCCAGGAAGCCTCCAGAATTCACCCTCCCTCCGCGCGACCTCTCCCAAGGAGCTACACCAAATTACGTCACACCCAAACACCCAAAGTCCACCAACCCAAGAAGAACACCCCCAACGCCCCCTCCCAAGGACCCTTCCTGCTCCTGATGCCCCCACATCGGTCCAGCCGGAGGGGAAACTTAACAGGGGAAGAGGGTGGTCGAGAGGAGGAATCGTAGAAAATGGCGTTTGGCGCAGCAGGGGAGCCGGCTGGGTCCCGGGAGAGACGCGAGTCAGCCGGAGGGAAAGGGTAACCTTTCGCAGGATCCGTCTAGCCGCGACGTATGGGGTTGATATCGACCGGGGGTGGCCGCCCCTCTTCCCCCGGTCCGCGCGCTACCAACCCCTCCTAGCGACCCTCTGTCTGTTGGCCGCCCAGCGGCGCTACCCTCTCCGTTGCAGTTTCGGTTCTCGAGGTGCGGGCGCGAGCCGACCGGCCGGGTGTCACTTCGGCCCGGGGTGCCATGCCCGAGGCCGCCGCGAACACCTCCGGGAAGTCGTTCCTCCAGCGGGCGTCCAGCAAGGTTCTACGCTGGCTACGTCGCTCCCTGCGCTCGAGCCACCAGGTGACAACCTACCCCGTGACGCGCAGTGGCCTCTGCGCCCTGACGCCGCGAGCAACACCTGCATTCCCACGGACCTGCTGGCGAGATCGGCCTCCTCGTGCAACCGGGCACGCGAGTCGGTTAAAGCCACCTCGGGCTCTTGGTCCTCCAGCCTGCAGGCGTGCACAGTTGACTCCGCCGGTGAACTTGCTCCAGTGATCGGTACTCGGTAAAAATCCTTCGGTCCCGAGTTCGTGAATTCCAGTTCTTGGGGACTTTCCGAAGTCTCGGACTCGCGCTGTTGATCTTTGTCTTTGCGAGTGGCTGCCTTGTCGGGTATTTTCTGTGATCGGTGGTTCGGGCTCTAAGTGCACTTCGGGATTCGACTTTGGATTGTTAGAGCGGTGGCTTGCTGGTGAAATCGAGCAAGTTCATATTTCTTTCATTTCTGGTAAATCTTAACCCTTAACTGGTACACTGTTTTTGGCAAACGTGGCTGGTATACCGGGGTCGTGGCAGACCCCAAATAAAAAAAGACACAGATATTTGTAAAGTCGACATTAGATCAACCTCTATGAATATTTTCTTCTTAGGTAACGTAGAAAATAATAGAAGCGTAGAAAGTTGAACTGTTATTTTAAAATTAATTAGAAATTCAGTTTACAAACTCGGACAACCAAATATTTTGCAGCGAACCTTGCGTGCTTGGGGTCATAGCTGACCCCGGGATACCAGTTAAGGGTTAACAGTGAGTTAAAGGGCCCAGAAAAATGTCTGTCGGGAAATGTTCTACGCGTTAATGGTGATAGTATAGAATTTGATTTTTGGCGCTTGTAGTGGTTTCCACGGGAATGGGATTTTTGTAGACAGAGTGGAGTTTTGATGATGGCTCAGTTTTGCCATGTAGCCAGCGATATTCTTCGGTGTTGTGGTGTGTGTTTAGTTTCTTCTGATGAGTTGGAAAGGCACGGGTGGTGGTTTTGAGATGGAAGGTTGTGGAATCGTTCCCGCGAGTTTCTCGACGTAGCGAAGATCTTGGTGGTCCCTTCAAGCTCCTTCGATTGATTGATCAGCTCTGTACAGTGTCTTGGCTTTTCTCTGCGGTAGAGAGATTGCCTCCTGATTGTTCCTTCCACTCGTCGGGAGGAGCGACTTCAGTTCTGGACGTATCGAACCGTTCCTAACGTTTATCAACGTCGCGCTGCTGACTCGTCTAATCACTGGTTAATCTCCGCGACTCCTTTTGTTTCGTGCTTCTCCATCGCCCGCTTTGAATACTTCTCACGCGCGACAACACGATACTTCAACTCGTCGGAACTTCCTGATTCATCATTGAATGTCTATCGGGTCTCGGACCCTTCTCCAGTTCCCTCATGCTTTACTTTGGACTCTTCTCGAGCCCCTCTCGATTCGTGGACTGTATTTTGGGGGGATGGATCGCTTTCCCTCGCTCCAATACCTTAAGTCTCTTATCTCCGCTTGTGTTTCAATATTTCTCCTCTTTTATCCCGAACTCCTTCTGCCCTTCAAGATTAGAGCAACTCTCGGTATCTTACTCTTTAAGCCTCGGGTGGCGGATAGTTTGATCACACGTCGAATGGAAGGACCATCTTGACTTCGAATTACGCTCGCATTTCTGAATAATTGTTTTTTTTGCATTAGATTTCAATCCTTTTTTACATAAAATTTTTGTGGTTAAAAAAAAGACTGAATAGGTAACATATGTATTTAATTCCACTCACACACATATCATAATAATTTATTACAGTAGATTTCAATCTGTTTTATTTAAAATGTTTGTGGTTTTGAAAAAAATACTAATTATGTAACATATGTAATTGTTAGCTGACATAGGTTTCTTTATTTTTTGTTTTTGCTTCGGTGAATAATAAGCCCAAATAATTTTACTAAAATTCCATTCGCACACAGTTCAAAATAAGCTTTTACACTAGATTTCAATCTCTTTTATCTAAAATTCTTGTGGTTTAAAAAAGAAATACTAATTATGTAACATATGTAATTGTTAGCTGACATAGGTATCTTTTTTTTTGTTTTTTCTTCGGTGAATAATAAGCCCAAATAATTTTACTAAAATTCCACTCGCAAACATTTCAAACTAAGCTTTTACACTAGATTTCAATCTCTTTTATCTAAAATTCTTGTGGTTTTGAAAAAAATACTAATTATGTAACATATGTAATTGTTAGCTGACATAGGTATCTTTTTTTTGTTTTTTCTTCGGTGAATAATAAGCCCAAATAATTTTACTAAAATTCCACTCGCAAACATTTCAAAATAAGCTTTTACACTAGATTTCAATCTCTTTTTATTTAAAATTCTTGTGGTTTTGAAAAAAAATACTAATTATGTAACATATGTAATTGTTAGCTGACATAGGTTTCTTTATTTTTTGTTTTTTCTTCGGTGAATAATAAGCCCAAATAATTTTACTAAAATTCCACTCGCAAACATTTCAAAATAAGCTTTTACCCTAGATTTCAATCTCTTTTATCTAAAATTCATGTGGTTTTGAAAAAAAATACTAATTCCTTATGGAACATAGGTAATTCTTAGCTGACACAGTTTTCTTTTATTATTCTATTTCGGTTAATAATAGTCCCAAATAACCGTGTACATTTAATAGTCTAATATAACTTAATAAAACTGCTTTGTCAAAATGCACCCCGTATCCGCCAAGCGAAGCCTTTCTCAGCAATCCCGAATTTCACTTC
This sequence comes from Andrena cerasifolii, assembly GCF_050908995.1. NCBI lineage: Eukaryota > Metazoa > Arthropoda > Insecta > Hymenoptera > Andrenidae > Andrena > Andrena cerasifolii. The sequence goes on along the minus strand of NC_135118.1, from coordinate 31,270,894 downwards.
GACTTTGCACTATTGACCCTCGCCAGCTTTCCACAGCTGATTTCGAGGCTGACCGATTTCGAGCGGTTCCTCGGTGCCCAGCGGCGTGACGTAATTCTCGGGACAGGCTCGAACACCCCCTCCGACAGACGTGTTTCGCCCTGGCTATTTACGCAGTGCGCGAAACGTGTGCACCGGAGTTGTCGACGGCCCTTCATCGCCGGCTGACTGACGTTTGGCGGTCATTAATGACCGCCCCGTCTCGCTGACGGAATTAAAACCCGCGTCTCGCGTTAATGGTCGCCATGGCGTGTCCCCCGTGCACTCGCTTCGCTGCCATTATCGTAAAAGGGTTCGGCTATAAACCGAGCGAGAGGTGCGAATAAAGCCAGTCAAAGGAAATCGAACGCTGACACTGAAGAAACACCCTTGCACGTCGATTCGCAGTAAATATCCTCCTGCGCCGATCGCTCCTAAACAATTTGGGTAATTCAATCGCGGCACTTGCCGTTTCGATGCAAATATCGAGAATCGTTTGAACCCTTGCGCCTGATTATTAAAATTACGAATTGAGAATTCCAAGTGGGGTTTTTATTAAAATTCCGATTAATTGCAGGGGAGAGTGATTGGGTACAGTGGCGCACTCAGGATTTAATATTGAGGGGAGCCGAGTTGAAGGGATGCAAATATTTTTAAGAGAGATATATTGAATGTAAATTTAATAGAATTTAGTGGGAGATTATACAGATTTATTTAAAGAATAAAATTCAAGTAGTCTTTGCTTTTTACAAAGCAACTTCTTTGGGGGTGTCTGCCCCTTTTGGGTGCGCCACTGATTGGGTGCCGTTTAACGAAGAGCAGGGCTAGCCCTTAGCGTGAGACTTTGATTGAAATTCACGTTGCATTAGGAGCGGGAGAGTTTCGGGGGTGCTTTGGTTGGAGTAGCGCCGCTGCGATGGGAATGTACGCTAGGTTTCACGAAAAACAATCAAGGTTTTTCACGCAAGAGAGGGTCTCCCGTACGAAACTGTTTCGTAATCCTCGTGAGGGACCGGCTCGAGTGCATCCTTTATCGAAGCGTTCGATTGAAAAACTCGATTCAAAGGTTCTATTCGCTCGGATGAACTGGACCCCAAACTTGGGAGAGTAGGGTAAAACTCGGGTAAGTCCGTGATAGTTTTAGAATTTGTCCATTAACTGCTATTATTTACTTACATATTCTGAAAGGGAGTCTGGGATATAATGATGGGACAGACATCAGAGAAATAAATAATAGGTTAACAGAATTTTACTAAGTATATTTAATTGAAAATATACAAAATTAAGTTGTTATGATATAGTCTGGTTACTCCGTGATAGTGCTCTGGTAACTCCGTGATAGTTCTCGCTAGCCCGTGATATGGCCATCAGCTACTTTTTTTTATATTTTTTTACATTATTTTATATGATTTTACATTATTTTATTTTATAGTATTTTATATTATTTTATATTACTTTATATTACTTTATATTATTTTATATTACTTTATATTACTTTACATTATTTCACATTATTTTACATTAGTTTACATTAGTTTAAATTACTTTACATTACTTTACATTACTTTATATTACTTTACATTACTTTAAATTACTTTACATTACTTTACATTACTTTACATTACTTCACATTACTTCACATTACTTTACATTACTTTACATTACTTTACATTGCATTACTTTGCATTACTTTACATTACTTTGCATTACTTTGCATTACTTTGCATTACTTTGCATTACTTTGATTTACTTTGCATTACTTTGCATTACTTTGCATTACTTTGCATTACTTTACATTACTTTACATTACTTTACATTACTTTACATTACTTTACATTACTTTACACTACTTTACATTACTCTACATTACTTTACATTACATTACATTACTTTATATTATTTTATATTATTGTTATTTTGTGCATAATCAATCGTTTCATGATCGTTAGATGTCCGAGACGTAAGGAAACATTGTTTCTGGTATTGCCCATCAAAATTTCTCAAACAGCGCAAGCAGAAACGCATTCTCAGGCACACGAAAAATAAGAATTTAGTCACTTTTCATAAGCAAAAATAACACTGATGCCTTATTGTATGATAATTTCAATAGTAAGATTGTTAAAGTATCATTTTACCATCACTTACCTGCAGTTTGAACTCTCTATTTATCTTCTAATACACATATAACACATAAACAAGCGATCGTCCACACTAGCACGAAAAATTTCACGAATAACGCGCTGCTGGAACAAAATGCTCTCTCACTCTATCACACTACCTTGAATTGACTAATTATTTTACCACAACATAAACTAGAAGATCAACGCTGTCTGTTAGTTTCTGTTCCATCTAAATTGAGTCAGACAATTTCGAGTTACAGATAAATGAAAAAGTATCACGGAGTAACCTGTACCACGAACTTACCCGAGTTTACCCTATTCTTTGCGTCATTCGTGGGAAAACGATTTTCCCTTCTGGTCTTCATTTGCTGTATAGCGGTGTATTCTGAGACACTTGGAAATTAATTTTCCGCCTTTCCACTTAGCTGAAAGAAAATTGATCCAAGCGAAAGGATTAGGGTTTTGTTCGCAGCAGTTTAGAATAATAAAATTGAAGAGTGATTCTTGAAAATACTGTAAATGCCAAAAATGGAATTTTGTGCTGCAGCATTACCATCGGCGCGTAGAACATTTTTCGATAAATTTCGTTTTTAATTTTGGCACCTTCACTGCTTTATATACAAGGGCTCTTCAATTAAATTTAGAAACTACTGGTGCTTTTCTTCTACATTGATTTTTCGCGTCACGTTTCTCCTTCGTTTTTAATTTTTCAAAAATTTCAATTCTCAAAGTGTTCATTTCTCAAAATTTTAAGTTACAAAATTTGCTCTTTTCAGTTTTCAAAATTTTCATGCTTCAAAATATCCACGTTTTCAAATTCTCATGTTCCAAAATATTCAGGTTTCAAAATTTTTATAGATTAAAATTTTCGCGTTTCAAAATATGCACGTTTCAAAATTTTCCTTCTCATTAATTTCCTTTCATTATTATTACGAAACACAGAAATACGCGCGCGAGTAATTTGGATGAGTGAACGCGGTAGCTTCTCGCGGAGATATTTGCGAATGGACGTGCACGCGTGCGGCGCGATGAAACCGATCGTTATATTTCCTCCTCGAATAAATACGCTTTAGCGTCGTTTAGCGATGAAAAGCCTACCGCTTATGGTATTAGCTTGTCGAGAGTAAACGTCGTGGCTCGCAAGTGTTGGCTCCCTCTTTGGAATAGATCGATATTATGCAACTGCCTTTATAGTCAACAATAATGTCATCCGCGGGATAACAGCTCCTTCCACGCGATAGACTTGAAAAATAACATCGAAGGCTGTTGTTCTAATTGAAATTTATCGAAAATAAATATTGAACGCAATAGGCGAAATTAGTAGCAACCCCTGGCAATTTCAGTCGCATCGGTTGATTTATATTCGATATCAGTGGCGCACTCATTATATAATTTTAGGAGGAGCTAAGTTGAACGAATAAAAATATTTTTAATATAAATTCAATAAAATTCATTAGAGGATTACAAAAATATAATCAAAAATAAAATTCAGTTTCATTATCTTTTGACAAACCCCCTTCTTTAGGGGTGCCAGGACCCCCTGCGTGGGCCACTGTTCGAAGTTGTTTTTCCAAAAAAAGTTCGCGTGCAACCGCGACCTTTATGCTCCAATAAAATCCCCAACAATAGCTCGTGCTACCTTCCGCGATTTTTACTGTAATCCAATAACTGGCCGATAACAATTTCAAAGTTGTAATCCAAAAATTACTGGAACATTTTGTGTTTATAAAAAATCATAGGGGAAGGAGGCACCTCGTGCTAGTAAAGATTCAAAATAATATCAGTAATAAAATTACATAATCAATAGCTTATAACAGTACATCTCGATAACAAAATTGAATTCGAAATCTTCTCACGTTTTACTTCTAACCTAATATCAAATTTACTCCATTAACACAGGACAAGTAAACCCGATGCTCTACTTACAAGAAAACCTTTAATTCCCTTTTTTAAAAATTTCATTAAACGTTCCTTATGTTCAAGTTTTCTTAACTCTTCGATGCTGCCACTTTAGGCACTCAAGCATACGTCGCGTGCGGAACCCCTTTAACCGTATCTCTTACACACAGTCGCCGAACGCCTATGGGCGTTCTGCGCACACGCACACTCACTGTGTACACTGACCAAGCGCAGATACGCGTCAATCTCACCCAAACTATTAAATTTATTTTATTCCCGACCAGGTCGACGGTCATGGCGCCGAAACGGGACCGGAACTCGACGAGGAGATGGAGAAGGTTTTCGCGATGGACACTGGGGAGAAGTTCGACGTAGCCCGTCTCGGTTCGCCTTCCGATTCGGCTGGATCCGATCGAGATCGAGATCGGGACCGAGGACCACCACCGCGATATGGCGATCGTGACTTTAATCGTAAGTTCCACTTCCTCCTCTCTCGTCGAAATTCTTTCCAATCGCTCGCACAACCGCGGACTTTCCGCGGCTTAATCCGCCCCCCCCCCACCCTCCCTCCTTGCATTGGCGGCTTATGAAACTTGAGTTATGGGCGAACAAAAGCTCCCGGCACGTAACTTCCAGCGACAATAATTCATTGTTCCCCACCGAGGAGTCTCGAGAACTGAAAATGGTTATGTAAATCGATTTTTCTTGCGATCCAAGGTTGGGACAATTCCGCCTCATGCTTTCTGGCACGTCGCGGCGGCGTTATTTTATTCTTGATATATTATTGCGGTGCCGCAGGATTTTCGTGGCCCCCTCGGTGCCTCCTGCGTTCCGTGTCGCGAAGACGACTGACGCCAATAGAATTTGGAAATTTCAGCTTCTGCTGGCAAATACGTCGTTGCTTCGGAACGCGGTGAATTTCGTGTGTACGATTTGTTATGGCGACGCTTTTGGCAGGGGCCTTGTTTAAGCAGCTGATATGTTTTTCTTGCAGAGCATCGAAAGAGAAATTACCCTCACCCGCACATGCCCCTGAAGAGCCTTCATTCCAGATCTATGCGACGACACCTCTCACCGTAAGTCTGTCTAATATCTCGCGACACATCGGTGTCTCAACGAATTGCTGAAATGCTAATTAAAGTGGATTACTAAAATCCACCCTGCAGGATTCGGAAGACAGTGTTGTCTCTTTATAAGTCGTTATAGCTCTAAAGTGTAAGAAACAGGGAAGCTATTTGGCTTCTCCTTCTTCTTTGCCGCGGCGACGGTGAAGTAGGTAGTGGGGGGAGAAATGTACTTGTAACGAAACAAGAGGCCAGGGCGTGTAACGAGACAACACTGTAGTAGCAATGTAACCGCGAAGAAATTAGGGAAGAATGTTTAACCTTTGGAGGGCCGAGCTGGAAAATATAGTGGCCACCTAAGAATTTGGATATTTTGCCGGTCGTTTTGGTGGTATATATATGCATAAATTTTAAGTAAATAAAATCTACAATTTCAGTGACAAAATCCTGATCCTCTAAAGGTTAACCCTTGTATGGAAATTGGGCCTTTTTGACCCAAAATTTAGTTATAAATTTTCATTCCTCCTTTACTACTGTATTATTTCGACTGAAACTCCTGCATATCTTTAAATAACTAATAACCGTCAATAACAAATAATTATAATTATATTTTTGTAATTCCCCATTTTTGAATTTCCTATTTTTAATTCTTTTATTTTTTATTCTTTCATTGTAGAAATTTAGTGAGTTCTTAAAATGTTAAACCGTAATAATTAAATAACAATAATTCAAATATTAAACCATAATAAATTCAATGCACTCGTTTCTGGCGAATATATGTTATTCAGTCAATTTGGCCCAAATTTACTTATGGACGTAACTTCTCAAATTCCGCGCAAGGATTTAACGATGATTGTTGCTTGTCAAGAATCCACGTGTCGGCTATTATCAATGAAAGGAACGCTGTTACAGGGAAGGATCCACAGCGGAAGCAGGCCAAGAAGAGGAGAATGGGCAGGCCCATGGAAATGGCAACGGGCAGGACGTGGACTCGATGGACAACGGGGTGTTGCCGTCGAGCGTGCACGACGTGGACGAGGATACCGCTGAGGAGACGGAGAACGTCGTCAGCAGCGAGAGCGAGGCGCCGATCTCGGAGAGGGCTGCCTCCGGGTTCAGCGAGAGCCCCACCGTTGGTAGCCCTCGAGTCCAGTTCGAGAACATCAAGGAGGAGGATGTCACTACCTCGAGGGAGGAGGAACCGCAGACCATCGCGCCTGGCCTCCACGAGGAGGATCGCAAGTGTCGGAGACACCAGAAACACGACCACAAGTGAGTCTTTCTATCCCTATTCCTTGCAACTAATTTTAATTTCGTGGAGGGAACTCGGAGGACCCCTGACATCTTTTGGCTTAACGTCATTTTTCTTCAGTTTGTGTGGTACAAACAGGGGTGGTGATCGTGCGCCTTAATTCAGGGGATCTTGCGCATAACTTAGGAGAATATAATTTGAATTTCGACCGTAAAAATTGTTCTAATTAGAAGATATGATTTCAGCGCACTGGTTCGGTCGGTTAAATAATTAAATAAATGCTATTTTGCAATTTTAAGAATTTTTACCAAACTCCAACGTTTCGGTCAATGATTAGGACCATTCTCAAGGAAAGTTAGATAAAAGGAAATAAAAATACTGCGTATGCTTTTGTAAAAAAATTATTTTAAACAAATATTACGTTCATTGCTGGGAACGTGTGACGCACCAGTCGGTTAACCGGTGACACAATATTTTTTTCCATTTATCTAACTTTCCTTGAGAATGGTCATAGTCATTGATCAAAACGTTGGAATTTGGTAAAAATTCTCAAAATTGCAAAATAGCTTTTATTTAATTATTTAACAGGCCGAACCAGTGCGCCGAAATCATATCTTGTAATTAGAGTAACTTGCAAGGAGAGTATTTTAGGTGTCCGCCTCCGATCATTTTGATTTTTGGATATGTTATAGAGGATCGAAAAATAAGAAACACGTGTTTTTTATTTTTCCCCGTTTTCATATTTGGGGGGTGAAAACTGCGCTCAAAGTTAGGGTTGAAAAATCATTTTTGTGGATTTTTGAAAATCTGGTGAGTCAGTCATATTTCGCATTCAAAGACACAAAATTCGTCCATTGACACTATTCCCCTATCTCTAATAGTTCTCGAGATATACCACAAAAATGATTTTTCAACCCTAACTTTGAACGCAGTTTTCACCCCCCAAATATGAAAACGGGGGGAAATAAAAAAACACGTATTTCTTATTTTTCGGTCCTCTATAACATATCCAAAAATCAAAGTGATCGGAGGCGGACACCTAAAATACTCTCCTTGTTAGAAGAATTTTGAATTTCGAGAGCTTTCAACTTTGAGATGTAATCTACCTCCACATTGTGGTAGTACTTACAAGGGAACACCGCGAACCTGCACTCACCGATTGAAACGCAACTTTGTGGGTTTATAGACTGACCGAAGACAATAACAACGGTGTGTGAGGCGAATATTTGTGAATTTTTTTTGAAGAAGGGGTAGCGTGTATTTTTACAGAACTTTTTGCGCTTAAAAGAGCAACATTTAAAGAACATTTGGTAATTTTTTCGTAGAAAAATATTTACGTTTATAATAAAATAACAAGCGACATCCAAGAAGCATTTTTCAAAATTTGCTTTCGCGGTGAGCACTGCCATTCGTAACCAGATTATCTAAAATAAAAAAACAAAAATGATTTCGTTAGTATATTAATGCATCCTCAGGTTGACGGAGAGAATTTTCCGAAATATTAAGTTAAAACAACATGGCAGCTATTTGAAGTTGAAATCCTGATTTTTTCCTGCAAAAATTCCGCGAAATTTATAAAAATTATAAAAAATTTATATAAAAATTACGCGAAAAAACATGCCTGCAATTATAAAATTTCGAGCTTCTCGCTTTTACTTTGACTTGCGACCTCCGCATTACAGGGAGAGAGACCCTGACCTTCCTCCATCTCGACGAAAATGTTCTCCACTTCGTCCAAAGAGGAGCGAAACTCCTTTGCAAACCCTCTTACCTGGTCCAGCGCATCTTACGCTTGCCATTACAAAATTTCGTGCCCGTCGCTTTCACTTTCCCTTGCAACCCACGTGCACATTGTAGAGGAACGCGGTGAATCGGGCGATTGGGTCACTCAACGGGGATACGAACCCGGATCAGAAGGCTCTAATCAATTAAGCTGTCCTGCCCGCGGACGGGTGAACGTTCTCCGTGAACGTGATATGCCAAGTGGCTTCTATCTGCAGGACTGTGCAACGAGCAAACGAAAATAAAATATTCAGGGGAACGAGAGAGTTTGGCGAGAAGCTTGCTCGCCGAATATACAGGGTGTTTCATCTGACTCCATCGCCTGAAATGCTTCTGCTATATTTAAAATTTTATAAAAATAATTCTTACAAAAGAGTTGCATAATTTTGCGAGGACCAGTGGATACTAACAAGGAGAGTATTTTAGGTGTCCGCCTCCGATCATTTTGATTTTTGGATATGTTATAGAGGACCGAAAAATAAGAAATACGTGTTTTTTTATTTCCCCCCGTTTTCATATTTGGGGGGTGAAAGCTGCGTTCAAAGTTAGGGGTGAAAAATCATTTTTGTGGAATATCTCGAGAACTATTAGCGATAGGGGAATAGTGTGAATGGATGAATTTTGTGTCTTTGAATGCGAAATATGACTGACTCATCAGATTTTCAAAAATCCACAAAAATGATTTTTCAACCCTAATTTTGAACGCAGTTTTCACCCCCCAATTATGAAAACGGGGAGAAATAAAAAAACACGTATTTCTTATTTTTCGGTCCGCTATAACATATCCAAAAATCAAAATAATCGGAGGCGGACGCCTAAAATACTGTGCTTGTGAGAACAGTTTTATTGTATTAGGAAGGGTTAACGAGATGTCACTTTGTTTTTTAATGGGCCCAAAGTAGCTTTGCCAGTGGAGATATCGCCTCAGCAATTAAGAAGCTATATCTCGCGTGTAATTGAAAAGGGAATTGTATTGTCATCCTAAATAGGCAGCGGTAGAAATGATTGAAATGCTAATTAGTCGACCTTGCTCGCAATAACGGAGCGAGGTATATTTTCGGCTAATTTACAGATGACACGAAGATCTTGCTGAACGTAGATGCGCGCAATTATCTACAAGGGAGGGTCGATCGTGTCGCTTAGAGGAAATTCAGGGAAGTTTGAGCACGACAGACCTGGTACCGTGCACCAGGGCCAGATAATTCGAGGTCACGTGCACCGCGATCGCTGATATTATTCGTGCCTCTAAATAAATATTCCACGAGCATAAAATACTTTCGAAGTTTTCCATGATTAAATAGATTCCTTTTATGGTATTTTAGAAACTACCAATTTATTTATTTATTTATTCAACGGGAAGTAACTTTTAGTTACAACGAAGCATATAGCTTAGGAAGTAAGAGGCAGTCTATAATAATTAACCAATATAGTAATAATAATAATTAGCAAATATAATAATAATAATAATAATAACCATAACCATAATAATAATATTAATAATACGTCTTTATTACACCAACAAATTGCGTTAGCTTAGTACATATTTGGTTTTTTTTCTTCCTTTTTTTGTGGCACAATGAGCGGGATATAACAGAAGAGAAAAAAAACCCTAAAATGACACTGTCAGAAAAATTTTAATTTAAATTTAGAATCTGTTGCGATCCCGCATTGTCAAATGCCTACTACAATTAAATGGTTTATTATACAGATTCAGTTACCCCCAATAATTCAATTAATCAAAATATTGTTAATAAACCATTAAATAATATTCAGTTCATATTAAATATTTATTTTTATAAATTCTATCACCCCCCAATAATTCAGTTAATCAAAATATTTTTACTAACCCATTATCTAACATTCAATTCATATTAAATACATTTTTACAATTTCAATTACCGTCCAGTAATTCAATTAATCAAAATATTTTGAATAACCATTAAATAACATTCAGTTCATATTAAACACATTTTTACAAATTCAATTACCCTCTAATAATTCAATTCATCAAAATATTTTGAATAACCATTAAATAACATTCAGTTCATATTAAACACATTTTTACAATTTCAATTACCCTCCAATAATTTAATTAATCAAAATATTTTTACTAACCCATTAAATAACATTCGATTCATATTAAACACATTTTAACAATTTCAATTACCCTCCAATAACTCAATAAATCAAAATATTTTCAATAAACCGTCAAATACACAATCTAAAAATGTCCCAATCTCGTACAGGCCAAACCACGCCACACAAACCTAAATATTCGCACTTCCCCTAGTCCCCAAGAACTCTGCACGCTCCCTCTCTGAGTACTCCCCGCAAATTCACACAAACCGCGCGCACTTCATGCTCCTCTCCCACTCGGAGCCACCTCGAAGCAGTCGAGTGCAGTGACACTAGTTGCCCGAAAACAGCAACTACCACGTTATCGATACACCCCGCGTCTCAGCTAGGTGTCGTCTGTTCCGCTTCCCCCGGTGTACCGAGCCCGAGATAATTGCACGTATTTAGCGGGAGGGCCGCGAACCAGTTTGCGATTGCTGTCTAATGTCATGGCCTTCGGCCAGAGATTCAACGCTGTCTGTGCGGGCGCACCAGGCAGTCTCTGCTGGCCGAGGCCGCTGTCTTCGTACTCCTCTAATTGGTGTGATCGCGTCGCGGTTGGTCTCGCTGATCCGGGTGCCGCGGACCCGACGGATGAGTGGCGAGTGGCGAGTGTGACGTTTCCACCCCCCAGCAATGGCCCTGCGCTACGAGCGGCCGGACCGCTACAACGCGGACATCGGCCACATCCGACGGAACAAGTATCGTTACACAGTGTGCCCATCTCTGTCGCCATTCGCGGCAGTGCAGGGTGGCGTTTCTAAATCGCTAAGCCCCTTCGCCGCTTCATGGGAGAGCGAGGAAGAGGCTTCTCATAGGCTTGCACGCGCCCGGTGCACCTGACTTTCGTCAGCGGCTGAGCAGACGGACTACCGATTGCCAGGGTCAAGCACCAAAACAGCTCTGGCACTGGGTTGCATGGCTCGTGGCACCGCTATTGTTTGTTGCATTTCGCTGGGCCGCTGACAAGACCGTGCACCGTTTGTCTGTACACAGGGGAGCGTCCGAAGCGGCGCGCGTGCTGTCGCGCCGACGTTGAACAGCCCTGTGCTATCCTCGGTGTTGAAAAGGGGTGGAATGTGGGAGGCGCAGGGGCACTTCTATTCACAGAAGCCGCTACACCTCACGGCCATTTACGTTGCCGCACTTTCGTCATCAATCCGTCGATGATTGCTCTCGCGCGCGACTAGTTATTGTCACCGCACTCGACGTGCGAACGATTGTAGCTTTTGTGAGGGAACGATGCTTCCTTCGTTTTGCCGTTTTGGCCCCGCTTCCGGGAGCTAGATTAAGAACAATGATGGTCGTAATCAGTGTGACTTTATTAGCGCTTAAACTGACCATGCGCCTTTTTGCTGATTATGTGACTTTTGTTTGATAGGGTTCGTTGGAATTAATGATGATATTAACGTGAATCGAGGTGGTAGCTTTGAATCGTATGAGGTGAAACGTTTAACCTTCGGACGACCGTGCCTGGGTCTGTTTTGACCCATGTTTTTAACACTGTGTTGCCGCAGCATGATTATGTTATGTAAGAGTTTGAGGGATCGCTTCTGGCGAGAAAGTTCGAGTTTAACAACAGTTAAGCGGGAAAATGTAGAGGCAGGGGTGTGCAACAGCGCGCAGAGACACAAGTAAAGCCGTGCGCAGCGATAATCACGTCCACGCGCTGCAGGCTGCACGAGGTCCTTCGCTGCGCGTCGACTTATTTACCCTTCGTGGTCACGCGGGGTGCGAAGCACCCCATCAGCAATGAGTGACCCGAAAATGAAGCCTGTTTTATTAGCCTCTTTTTGGTCCCACGATTTTGGAACGGAATTTTGTGCCAAATGATACCTTATGATGAGACATCAATCGGAACAAATTGTAGAGTTGAGGTGACAATTAGTTTCTGAGATGTGGAAGGTCAAAGAAGTGAAAATTCGTTAACGCGTCAACCCATACGCTTCGATTTACGGACTTTTATGGCAGTCCGATAATTTAAACAATTATTTCCACGGGTTTGCTGACTGCTAACAACGAATTTGAACTTAGATTTTCAAAATTCACGAAAAAAAAATAAAAATCAAGAAATATAAATGTCTGTGTAGTGGGTGTTTCTTTTTAAATATATCGTCCACCATATTGAAACGGCCATTGTGAGTTTTACTGATAGCTAACAACGGATTTGAACTTAGATTTTCAAAATTCACGAAAAAAAAAATAAAAATCAAGAAATATAAATTTCTGTGGACTGGGTGTTTTTTTTTAAATATATCGTCCACCATATTGAATCGGCCATTGTGAGTTTTACTGAGTGCTAACAACGAATTTGAACTTAGATTTTCAAAATTCACGAAAAAAAAAAATAAAAATCAAGAAATATAAATGTCTATGTAGTGGGTGTTTTTTTTTAAATATCGTCCACCCTATTGAATCGGCCATTGCGAGTTTTACTGACAGCTAACAACGAATTTGAACTTAGATTTTCAAAATTCACGAAAAAAAAAATAAAAATCAAGAAATATAAATTTCTGTGGACTGGGTGTTTTTTTTAAATATATCGTCCACCATATTGTAACGGCCGTTGTGAGTTTTACTGAGTGCCAACAACGAATTTGAACTTAGATTTTCAAAATTCACGAAAAAATAAATAAAAATAAAAAAATATAAATGTCTGTGTAGTGGGTGCTTTTTTTAACATATCGTCCATCATGTTGAATCGGCCATTGCGAGTTTTACTGACAGCTAACAACGAATTTGAACTTAGATTTTCAAAATTCACGAAAAAAAAAATAAAAATCAAGAAATATAAATTTCTGTGGACTGGGTGTTTTTTTTAAATATATCGTCCACCATATTGTAACGGCCGTTGTGAGTTTTACTGAGTGCCAACAACGAATTTGAACTTAAATTTTAAAAATTCACGAAAAAAAAAAAAAATAAAAAAATATAAATGTCTGTGGACTGGGTGCTTTTTTAACACATCGTCCATCATGTTGAATCGGGCATTGTGAATTTTGAAAATCTAAGTTCAAATTCATTCTTAGCTGTCAGCAAAACCCCTGGAAATAATTGTTTAAATTATCGGACTGACATAAAAGTCCGTACACCGAAGCGTATGGGCTGACGCGTTAACGAATTTTCACTTCTTTGACCTCCCATATCTGAGAAACTAATTGTCACCTCAACCTGAAAAATTTCGTGTAATTGATGTCTCATCATAAGGTATCGTTTTACATAAAATTCAGTTCCAAAATCGTGGGACCAAAAAGTGGCTATTTTTGGGTCACTCTTTCGAGTTCAAATGTCGCGCCTTTATGATTTCCAAAGCGGATATACCGCGAAAATAAAATAAAAATATCGCTTTATTCCACAACCGTGGAAAATCGCTCTTCTTGAACTACAAATTTTATCATATCAAAATCTGTATTTCCAGAAAAATACTATTAGAGTATTACGAATGTGCAGTTATCACTGAAAAGTTAAAAGATTAAAAAATACGAATATGCTTAATAGTATATTTCAAGGAGAAAAAAATCGGCACCGCACGCCTCCATAACTCTGAAAGTGATGAAGATATGAACATATATTCTAGAAGGCATTTAAATTTTTGTGTAACGGTCCCAAATATTTTCTTAAGACAATTCAAACAGAACTCCCTTGGCAGTAGCGATCACTCGAGCAGGTTTGACCGAAAGGAGAGGATTTCAAGTGTCTGTCTCCGATTGCTTCGGTTTTCGGACATGTTTTCAGAGGCCCGAAAACTAAGAAATAGGTGTCTTTTTCATTTTTATACTTGTCTGCATATTTAAGGGATGAAAATACTCCTCAAAGTTCATAAGAAGAGTTGCAAAAGTTCCTATTATTAGTTTAATGAATATTATACATTATTATTCAACAAAGTGTTACAATATTCAAACTAACAATAGACAGAGCGTTGCAGCTCGGAGTTGGAGCGCGGAGCAGTGGAGCCATGCCAGTTTTTTCTTTATTATTTGAATTTTGTTCTACAACAGCAGACGAATAAAATTTGTTACACACCAATTCTCAATTTTTAACAATTTCAAACAAATACCAGCGTTGCCTAACACCGGTGAATTTGAGCGCCAGCGTTGCCACGTGGAAACGTTTTACTCGAAGCATAAAGCGGAGCTGTAGGACGTATCTCGATGTCGGAGCAGAACAATTAAAAAATTAGTCTGCTCCAATTCCCTGAGCAGTGACGCACTCGGAGGGAGGTAAAAAGAAAAGAAAACTGGATTTAAATAAACGTTTATAATCACCTAACGAATTTTATTAAATTTGCATTAAAAATATTTTTAACCCTTCAACTCAGCCCCCCCCCCCCAAAAAAATATGCAAACAGGTCGAAATAAAAACCTACGTATTTCTTATTTTTCAGTCCTCCAAATATATGAAAACCAAAGCAATCGGAGACGGACGCCTCAAAACCTTATGAACTTCGAGGGGTGGTTCCACCCCCTAAGCATGCCGACAGGCCAAAATAAAAAACCACGTATTTCTGATTTTTCGGTCCCCGAAAACGTATCCGAGAACCAAAGCTATCCGAAACGTCCACCTGAAAACCTCTCCTTGCAAGCATAAGGGCCGTTTCTCAGAACCTTACGCCCTTCCAAGCGTTAAAGTCTCCGCTGCAAGCGTTAACCCGCCTCGTTAAAGAAGCTTCCTTACACGCCCTTAAAGTGAAAGTGAAGCACGTAATTGTTCGTTGCAGAAGGTATCACTACAAGTCGCGGAAGTACTCGCTGCAAGAGGACCCGCAATGGCGAAAGCGTTCGGGGGCCGGCCTCCCGGACGGGGCCGGTTTGCTGACCCGGCGGGTGAGCGTGCAGCCAGAGGAGGCGAGCACCCTGCAGGAGCTGGACATCGACGACCTGGAGTCGCACAGGAGCGACGATCCCCGGGGGATGAGGCGGCACAAGGCGGCCCACCCTACCGTGCAGATCGGCCGCAGGAAAGAGGGTGGCATACCCCACGACACCTTCAAGAAGATGTACGACCACTCGCCCCACGAGGTGTTCGTCCAGCTGGACGAGCTGCACGGTTTAGGGGAGGAGCGTGAGTGGAAGGAGACCGCTCGCTGGATCAAATACGAAGAGGACGTCGAGGAAGGCGCGGACAGGTGGGGCAGGCCCCACGTCGCCTCCTTGAGCTTCCACTCCCTGCTGAATCTGCGCCGTTGCCTGGAGACCGGCGTGGTCCTGCTCGACCTCGAGGAGAAAGACCTGCCCGGCCTGGCGTACAGGGTGGTCGAGCAGATGGTGGTCGAGGAGCTGATCCTCCCCGAGGACAGGTCCGTGGTGATGAGGGCCCTCCTCCTCAGGCACAGGCACGTGCACGATCACGACCGTGGCTTCCGTTTCGGCGGGAAAAGGAACTATGCCAGCTACACCAGCCTGCAGGTAATTGTCCCGCGGTTCAACTCGGTTGTACCGCTTCTTCTGATATATCTATAACGTGTGTGAGCTGCTCGATCACAGTCGCTGTTAACCCGGCGCTGGTGACGTGGGAAATGTCACACAAATGGTATGGTACCACCCAAATAATGTTTGTGGGGAAGTACCTCTGCACTGACAATGAGGCACGACTCGCTGTCAAGCGTTGTTAGAAAGTTATAGTCAATTTAAGATCTTTCTGAGCCTGTGGCAACCCATCTTACTAACGCCGGGTTAGCTGATGCCGTGATGTGAATGTGTTGAATGGCTCGGTGTTCAGATATCGTAGCGTTCTCAATCTCTGCCCGAGCCGAGTGACCGCGACCGCGAGAATCGCAGACACTAGCCAGCTGCAGTAACGTATGTCGGTGAGCTTAGACGGTTAAAAGCGTTGTTTTGCTGGATAAAATGGCGCTTCGCCGCGGGATGAAGCTTCTCAGCTTGATAGAGAACTAGAATTTCGCGCCCGTGTTCGACCATTGAGGCAAGTTAAGGTCTACGGACGCGTTAGTTTTACGAGGGTTCAGCGGCGTCAGTTACCGACACTGAAACAAAGGGACCATTCACACTGACGGCACTGAACCGTCACGTGAAGTTGGTATGTGTGCGCTGACCTTTGCCCTACGCGTTATCACTCCGAGGATCCCCGTTTCCTTTGACGATACAGGAAAACATCCGAGGAAACACCATCGTTTCACTTAGCGCAGAACATAACCTCTTCCTAGGCGAACTTGCCAAATTGCGTCCTTTATTTACAATTCATTTGTTTGGTCTGTTTGACGACCCTGTTCTGAATTGTTATTTGTAGCTTAGAACATTTATAGTGCAACTTGTAATGTTTCACTTCAAACTTTATTTTAAAAAATGGCAACAAGGGAAATACCAGTTTGCGCCTCTTATCCAATTGACGCCCTAAGCACCAGCCTAATTTTGCCTATAGGGGCGAGTCGAGCTTGTTTGTTTTCCTGTATCTTCAAAAGAAACGCAGACGTTCGGGGTGATGCGCGTTAGGTGGCTAGTCTTCTGTACACCACGTTCCCTTGATTCTCGGACACCAAACCAGTGTTGCCATATGTAGAGATTTAATGGCGGCGTAGGGAGTATGGAGTAGGGGAATCGGAACTGTAATAACAGTATATTTCTGTTGGTGACGCCATGACGTCACACCAATCGACGCTAATACGAAGCCAATCCACGTCAAGTGACTCCACGCTATCGAGTGTATATAGGTCTATGTGACGTCATGTTACCTCCATGCGCAAGGATTTTCCTGGCAACCCTGCACCAACCGGTCCCAACAGGGATGCCAGACGTAACGGGGCATATGACGTAGTAAGGAGTAGTGGAGGGAGATTTCTCGATATTTTTTGTTTCTCGAGAAATCAGAAATGAGATCATATTTCTTGAGAATTCTCGAGAAATTGAAAAAAATATTGCAAAATTTATATTTTTGGAATAACGTTGATAATATTTATGAAAAACACAAGACAACTTTAACTAAATTAATATTCCTGTCTAATTTGTACAAAACTTGTGTGAATGAAAAAATAGATATTTAATATAATTGGTAAATTTATTTATTTAATACAAAATTTGTACAAAGCAAAACATTTCTTTTTGGTTTTAAAATTTATTTTTAAATAGCACAATATGTCTAATGTAGCGTCAGCGAATCTATTTTTTTTTTTGTAGCAAAATCTGTTCCTGCTATATTTTAACGTTTTAGAAATATCTATCTTGGCTGTTAAATGAAAAAAAAATGCGACTTTTGACCCTTTTGGAAGAAATTCTGGATCGTGCAAAAGTCTCTTTTCAATATTTCTTCTTTAATAGCCACAAGAAACTTATTAGGTACTTAATTCAGTATACAATTTTTCTAAATTTTTAAATAAGAATTTAAGAGCACCTTTAGCAGTTGATAATATCGAATCTTCTGTACTGTAATTTTCTATTGGAATTCATATAGGTTCTAATATTATTAATAAGATGTATTATAAATCGTAGATGTGGTTATACGTTCGCGATTAACTAGTAATAAATTAATTTTCGAAAATAAATGAGATTTATAATATTTTTCCTAGACTTAAGTTTCTCGAGAAATTATAGTATTTCTCGAGAAATAAGAAATTAGTAATTATAGTATTTCTCGAGAAATAAGAAATTAGCAATTATAGTATTTCTCGAGAAATTCTCGAGAAGGAACACTAGTGGTGACCAGGAATCAAGAGAACTCGGTGTACATCGACGGCCCGTAGAGATCGACGAACGTTCGATTAAAGAGAAATAATGACTAGGAATGTGTAGACAGGGATGCCTGACTGACAGTGTGTCCTAATGTTGTTTCCGCAGTCCGTCTTTCTGGAGGAAGAAGACGCTGCGCGGGAAGCCTCTGAGAACCATGTAACCCAACATGTAAATCTCTCGTTTCCCGACTCCAACGCAGTATTTTCAACCTTACTCGCTTAGTCTATACGCCTACTCGCACCACCACTGATCACACTCTGTGGAGACACATATCGCCTCATTAACTACCCCTATCCCCCCTGCATGAACTTACAGGGGAATGAGTGTGTCCCGCCCGGACTTCTCATCGCCTCCCAGTAGTGTCGTTCTGGAAATGGTAGGGCACTATAACTTCCGCACGTGGACCTACGATCTGCAAAACGCGAGGATCGCTTAGAACCGCGTGCTCGCGGAGTTTCGAGGGGGCGTTTATACAAGTAGAATTGGCCTTTTAGGGAGTTCGTGATAGGGAATAGCGACTGTTTTTTAATTAGCTGATTAGATCGTAGAACTGTGCCCTATTCTTTACGATTCTTGCATTCCACGCATAGCCTGTAATGTCCATGATGTACAGCGGGTTGCTGAGTTCAGGAGCTGTACTAAGGAGTCGAGTCTCTGGTGGGCCAAACGAGTATAAGTCCAATTTTCGCCAAAATGTGCTACTTTCCTTAAAAATTAATGTGACTCGTGTAAAACTAAATTGAAAATTAAATAAGTTGCAAGATTATATTGAAATTTAATTGGCGGATTAAAAATTTATATGATTTAAGTAAAATTAAATTGAAAATAAAATAATTTGCAAGATTATATTGAAATTTAATTGGAGGATTAAAAATTTATATGATTTAAGTAAAATTAAATTGAAAATAAAATAATTTGCAAGATGATATTGAAATTTAATTGGCGGATTAGAATTTTATATGACTCGTGTAAAACTAAATTGAAAATTAAATAAGTTGCAAGATTATATTGAAATTTAATTGGCGGATTAGAATTTTATATGACTCGTGTAAAACTAAATTTAAAATTAAATAATTTGCAAGATTATATTGAAATTTAATTGGAGGATTAAAAATTTATATGATTTAAGTAAAATTAAATTGAAAATAAAATAAGTAGCAAGATTATATTAAAATTTAATTGGCGGATTAGAATTTTATATGACTCGTGTAAAACTAAATTGAAAATTAAATAAGTTGATGGATTATATTGAAATTTAATTGGAGGATTAAAAATTTATATGATTTAAGTAAAATTAAATTGAAAATAAAATAATTTGCAAGATGATATTGAAATTTAATTGGCGGATTAGAATTTTATATGACTCGTGTAAAACTAAATTGAAAATTAAATAAGTTGATAGATTATATTTAAATTTAAATGGAGGATTAAAAATTTATATGATTTAAGTAAAATTAAATTGAAAATAAAATAATTTGCAAGATCATATTGAAATTTAATTGGCGGATTAGAATTTTATCTGACTCATGTAAAACTAAATTGAAAATTAAATAATTTGCAAGATCATATTGAAATTTAATTGACGAATTCGAAATTTATATGATTTATGTTAAATAAAATTGAAAATTAAATAAGTACCAGTCAATATCACTTGTTTCCCGCTTTTGTTTACCGAAGATCGCAATAGTTTATATAAAAAATACAGTATAAGTTGAGGTATGAAGAAAATAATATCTCACCTCAAGCTAAACAGTTTTTTTATTACTTTTCGCGAACTGGACTTAAAAATAAATACTTCTTTGCCTAAACTTGCAATTTAATTCAGCTTTTGTAACTTTTTTCCAAGTATGAAGTACATTTTGAAAGTCCAATGGGACGAGACATAAGTTACCAACTTCCACATCCAAAATTTAACACCTGCTCTTACGTAGCACTTGAAACATTCTAAATCTCTTCTCGCGAAACAAATAATTCTCACTTCCACTCGTTCGCTCGCCAACCAGAGAAACACATTCTATTTAAATACTCATAAATTTTAACCCCAACAAAAAGCCTTCCAACCTTTTGAACCAAGTCCAAAGAATTCACCCGTGCCTAGAATTTTGTAACTCGCTGTACATTCGTGCGTCGTCCCTCTATAGCTTGTGACTCTTTTTCGTTCCTTTTTCTGTATTTTGCATTCAAAGGCTTCTATGTCCACCTCTAGTGTTCGAAATAAGAATGTAAATACTGTCCAGCAACTCCCTTCTGCACACCCGTGGGATTTTTCATTTGTCAAGCCATGTGTCGTTTTTTTTTTTTTTTTTTTTAATTTCCTCTCTGCAGTACTTTGTCTCCCCGTCCGTGTGCATACAGCAATCACCCGATGGTTCTTTTTACGATTTTCGTTCCCCTTCCAATTTCTGCTTGGTATTACTACAGTTGACAAACTTCGAGTAGCAAACGATTCCGCCGTGTGTACAGGACGCCCCATTTGTGGCGGCCAGCTTGAACGTCCTCGTCGCTTTCGTGGACGCGAAATGTATAATTGCCTCTTGAACGTTCGTTCCTCTGCCATCCCCGAAAGCAATGGGGAGGTTCAATGTGATCGCGATAAATGGAACACCCTGTACATTTCATTTGGGTATTCGTTAGTTTTCCTAGAGTTTCAGAGGCGGATTTTCTGCACAGGACGAGCTGAGCGGGACGTGGTTAATTAAATTGGCTTCCCTCGGAAGCAAACAAGCTCGAGCTTGGCGCTTTGTCGCCGATTCGCGGAATGCTTCGAGCTTTCAGTTCTGATAGATGTGTTTCAATTACTGAGGTGCGTCCTTTCAGCGCTGTCACGCTCTCCGGGATTGTTACTAGAGGGTAACGTCTCAGCTTTGCGCCATGGGAAATTCATTCCCGGTTTGGTAGATTTTATCGGGATTTCTCCGAGAAGATGCTAAATACCTTCTGCCGCACAGTGTTTCGCGTGTATGGTAATCGGGAAAAAGCATCGTAACTGCGGAACTAATCAGTTTTCGACCTGAGTACTCTAATACACTTTTGCAGAGAATATAAAGGTGCATAGATTGATGTATAAAAAATATATAGTTTCATTTCAAAATTTGAGGTGATTTTGATTTTCTATTGAACAAGTTTTTTTTTATTAATATTTACTTTTGGAATTTGTTGTCAATTGAATACTGAATGACTTTTGTTAGAAACATTTTTTTATTTTTTTTCACTTTTTTTATTTTTTTCCCCTTTTTTTTATTAAATCATTTGTATCATTTTCTTTATTAAACCATTTGTATCATTTTTTTTATTAAACCATTTGTATCATTTTTTTTATTAAACCATTTGTATCATTTTTTTATTAAATCATTTGTATCGCTTTTTTTTATTAAATCATTTGTATCACTTTTTTTTATTAAATCATTTGTATCACTTTTTTTTATTAATTTACTTTTAATACGTGTATCGCTTTTGACTGCTATTTTAAAACTGAAGACACCATCCAGGATGGAAAAGTCATTCTAGATATCGCATAAACAATTCGGGAAAGCAAATCGGATGTTTAGATTAACAAGTGCCTCGGGCAAATTCGGGCACTTGAAATTGACGTTAATATATAGTTTAATGATCCTTAAATTAATATACAATAAATCACGTTGGCATTTTTTGTAAAAGTCCCATCGAAGTTGATAAGCATTCAACATAAAAAATCACCGCAAATTCTTAGTATTAAAAAAAACAGACTCGCTAGTTTTGATGGTACGGCAGTATTAAACAGAACTTATAAAAAGCAAATGAAAAGCATAAACATTCTGCCAATGCCACGCGTTTGAAAAAATGGCCCCAGATTTGATATAAACCTCTAGTACCTATCCCTTTTGACAACAAATTGGCAAATTCAAAAACAGGAGGCCGAAAAAAGGGTGGTCTTTGGAATTTTTTTACTCAAAAGCTATAACACATTTCTCAAAAAATCTTTTTTCCTTTTAAGGGTTGCATCTAGTACCGTGCATCGTATTTTTTTTATTTAAAAATATTTATCAATAACTGAGTTATTGTCCATCACTCGAAGGTTCTCTAAAAAAAGGCTTCTGCGGTGACCACTGCTGCTTGAAAGTCGATCATCTAAAATAAAAAATTCAAAAGAATTTACTTATTATATTATATTATTATTTGAACGAAGGATTTTTTTATCCGATGCTTATTTTTTTTTAATTGACGAAAATCAAGCAAGATTTATAATAAAAATTGAAACTATTTCGAAAAAAAACTTCGTTCAAATACTAGACAATACAATATAATAAGTAAATTCTTTTGAATTTTTTATTTTAGAAGATCGACTTTCGAGCAGCAGTGGTCACCACAGAAGCCTTTATTTTTAGAGAACTTTCGAGTGATGGACAATAACTTAGTTATTGCTAAATATTTTTAAATAAAAAAATTACGATGCACGGTACTATATGCAATCCTTAAAATAAAAAAAGATTTTCTGAGAAATGTGTTATAGCTTTTGAGTAAAAAAATTCCAAAACCACCCTTTTTCGGCCTCCTGACTGAGCATGACCCCTTAACTCGGCGGGAGGCGCTACTGGGTAAAATTTACCACTGTTTGAGTTTTTGTTACAATTTTTTAAAGAACTTTAATAAAGATTTTAAGTTATTCCATAAATTTTGTTTGATTCTTAAAACACTGTACTTAAACATAAAAATTACAGAGTTAAAAAAAAAATACTAAAACCGTGTTATTTTATGTTTCAATTTTGGGTATTTTTGGCCCAGTAGCGACAGCCTGTGTTCCAATATGGGGTGCGCCTCCCGGCGGGTTAACATTTCAAGCTACACTTCACGTTCTTCCGTTTTGTCCAATTTGTCCTCCGCGAAACACTGTGCACCGTCGCGAAAAGTGCAGCATCCGTCTCTGGCGTTTCTCTAGCTTGCCCAAACGTGGGCCTAGAAACCCTCTGGACCCCCCCTGCCTGGCCCAACGCATCGTATGCATATCATTAAAAAAGACCCGCTGCTGCAACGTCTCCTCGCCACAGCAACTAACTCTGACTGATGTTCCCCTTAGAACTTGAACGACGCGAAGCCGAAGATCGTGACGTCGAGCTTGGCCCTGGACAGCAATCACACGGCGGTGGACATGAAGGAGGAGCTGACGTACACCAGTAGCAATGAGGACCTGAAGAAAAGCCACAACGATTACATCCTGAAGAGAATACCAGCTGGCGCGGAGGCGACGGTGGTCCTAGTGGGCGCTGTAGACTTCCTGGACCAGCCGACGATCGCGTTCGTCCGGCTGGCCGAGGGCGTGTTCATCCCGTCGATGACGGAGGTGACGATACCGGTCCGCTTCATGTTCACGTTGCTGGGCCCGAGGAACGCCGACCTGGACTACCACGAGATCGGTAGATCGATCGCCACGCTGATGGCCAGCACGTCGTTCCACAAGGTAGCGTACAAGGCCAACGAGAGGCGCGAGCTTCTGTCGGCGATCAACGAGTTCCTCGACGACTCGATCGTGCTGCCGCCCGGCGACTGGGAGAGGCAGGCGCTGCTCCCGTTCAACGAACTCAAGGCGAAGAGCATCGCTATCAGGAAGCGGAAGGCCAAGGCGCTCGAGGAGAAGAGCAAGCCCATTCAGAGCGAGGCCGCCGTGAAGAAAGGTGGGCGGGTGCCCGTTGCGGCGGTGCACAGTGGGTGGAGGAAATATTGGGGGTGCTTTGGCCTCGGTGGGGAAGAGTAGGAGCTGGAGAAGCTGGAGTGCTGAGAATTGGCGGCATGGGATTATATTCTGTATCGATTTTGGGTATTGTCTGATTTTCTAAAGAAGGCGCCGCGTGGCTCGGGAGGGCCCAATGGCCGCTACGTACTTCGCGCGACGTTGTCATATCTCTGTCTTCAAGCGCAACTGTGCCTCTGTCACTGGGAAGGACGTTGGGCCCGTCCTCTCGAGGAGGATAGCGATACATACCCAGAGGCAACGAATACGCTGGGACACAGCTGAGTAGTCAAAAGTCATTGGCCAAGGCGTAGGGGTAGCACCGTTCACGAGAGCCTGAAGTAGCGGTAACCTCGCAAGTCAGTGGCCCCTGCCACGAGGTGCCTTCTTTCTAAAATTAGACAATAGTATAGTAAACGCTTGAACAAACCAACGTGGATAGATACCTAGAACCTACTCGAGCCTGTAACGAATGCCAAACAGCATATTTGCGTCAAGTATCCCTCAGTATATTTCTTCCACCCAGGGTGCATCGGAGCCACAGTCACAGAAATTCGAACGTTCGAAATGGTGTTTAACTCGTTCCGTCTGCGCAGCTCTACTCGCTGGCGAGGAAGAGAAGAAGCCTCCCGGCGACGACGATCCCCTTCGCCGAACGAAACGGCCCTTCGGCTGCCTGATCAACGACATCAAGAGGCGCTATCCTTTCTACCTGTCCGACTTCACCGACGGGTTAAGCTCGTCCTGCCTGGCGGCAGCCATCTTCATGTACTTCGCTGCTCTGTGCACGGCCATCACTTTCGGCGGTCTGATGAGCGACAAGACGCACAACGTGATCGGCATATCGGAGACCCTGGTCTCCGGCTCCTGGACCGGGATAGTGATGGCCCTCCTCTCCACCCAGCCTCTAGTGATCATCGGCACTACGGGTCCTCTTCTGCTGTTCGACGAGAGCTTGTACAACTTCTGTCTAGCGAACGAACTGGAGTTTCTAACCGTGAGGGTGTACGTGGGCGCGTGGATGGGGATCATAGCGCTGGCCATCGCCTGCGTCGAGGGCTCGGTGCTGGTCAGGCTATTCACCCGATTCACGGAAGAAATCTTCACGGGCCTGATCTCCATCCTCTACATCGTCGAGACGTTCATCAAGCTGTACAATTACTTCGCGAAGAACCCTCTGCTGGACGAGTACAGTTTCACTCCGCAGACGAACGAGACGAGGTATTGGGAGTCGTTGAACATCACGGAGATAAAGGCCATCTCTCCAGAGAACGGCGACCCTATAGTGATATCGTTGGACGAGCCGCAGTCGCTGATACCGGGCCGCAACAGTGCTGGCTTACTCATCAATCAACCGAACACCGCTCTGATGTGCACGATTCTGTGCCTAGGCACGTTCCTAGGCGCCTACTACTTGCGCATCTTCCGTAACAGTCATTACCTTGGACGGAGCGCCAGGAGAGCCTTCGGCGACTTCGGTGTGCCGATCAGCATCATCGTGTTTGTTCTAATCGACTACGTGGCCAAGGTGAAGACAGAGAAGCTGCTGGTCCCGGAGGGACTGTCGCCGACTATGCCTGGCAGGGACTGGCTCGTCTCTCCAGCCGGGATACAGAAGCCTATACCTCTGTGGATGGCCATGGCTTGCATCGTGCCGGCACTGCTGGTTTACATCCTCGTCTTCATGGAAACACAAATCTCCGAGTAAGATTCCCACAGAAGTCTTTGCTTTCCATTCCATTGCTCAGAGAAGGTATAATGTGGATCGGTGGTGCACTCGGGATTTAATCTTGGGGGAGCCGAGTTGAGCGGCTAAAAATATTGTTAAAGAAGAGTATATTTAAGGAATAAAATCGAGCTTTCTTTTCTTTTTACTAAGCTTCGGAATTACTCCTGGGTGCGCCACTGATGCAGGCGCCTGTGATATTAAAGTTTATGGCGTGGATGGATAAGTACAAGCGAAACGTTCGCACAAACATCGGAGAGACATTTTATACTAAAACCGCTTTCGTTCTTTGCCCCAGGTTAATTATTGACAAGAAAGAGCGAAAGCTGCGTAAAGGGAACGGCTACCACATGGACATAGTGGTGGTGTGCTTGATGAACGTTGGCTGCGGTTTGATGGGCGCCCCGTGGTGCTGCGCCGCCTCGGTCCGCTCGCTGACGCACGTCTCGGCGGTGACGGTGATGTCCCGCACCCACGCCCCCGGCGACAAGCCCCACATCGTCGAGGTGAAGGAGCAGAGGGTTAGCGCCCTGCTGGTCGCGATACTGATCGGCGTCAGCGTGCTGATGGCGCCGTTGCTGCGACGCGTACCGATGTCCGTCCTCCTAGGAGTGTTTCTCTACATGGGTATATCCTCGACGAACGCCGTGCAGCTGTTCGACCGCTTCAAGCTGTTCTTCATGCCGGTGAAACACCACGGCACCGCCAATTACGTACGACGCGTGCAAACGTACAAGATGCACATCTTCACTCTCATACAAATCCTCTGCCTGGCTGTACTGTGGATCGTGAAGAGCACTAGAGCGGCCCTGGCGCTTCCGTTCTTCCTGATTCTCATGATACCTCTGCGAGCTCAGATGAGGCACTTTTTTACCGCCGCTGAGCTTAGGGCACTCGACAGCAAAGGCTCGGAACACGAGAGCACGGAAGACGAGCCAGACTTTTACGAGGAAGCTCCGTTACCTGGTTAGATAGTGCCTTATTCGACTTACTCCGAAATACCTCTTCCTTCTTCCTCTACCTCTCTCTACTATCGCACTCTCTCTCTCTCTCTCTCTCTCTCTCTTTCTCTCTGTCCCTCCCTCTCTCTCACTCAATATTGTTTCTTTCGTCTGCCCCTCTGCCTCCTCCTCCACCCCCTCTTCGCCCCCCTCCCTTGTATTATTCTTTTTCCTTTTAGTTCGAAGGATTCATTTGTACTTTTCGTAACAGCCGTATTCCTACCGCGCGTATCAGCGCAAGTTCGCAAAGAGAAAGAGTCTATTTTCGTGAAAGAGCAAATATGTATACCAACGTCATAAGAAAGAGAGTAGACAGGGGGATGTCCATCCCCCCGAAGAGTGGGTAACTCGTTAAATTCGTAAAAATTATTTTGTACTACAAAATTTGTAAATAATCGATAAGGATATACAGTTGCGAAGCAGGGTCCCTGCTCCAGAGAGATATTTTTGCCATTGTTTGATCTGCTGAAAAGTGTTTGGGTACAAGGGCTGCACGGTACCAGGGAAAAGCTAATGTCCCTCTGATATCGCGCAACTTTTGTACGGGATATTCGTTGTTACGTTGAACAGTGGCGGGAGTATTGCGAGTGAAGGGAATTACTGCTCCGTCCTGAGTACGGCGGGGTGAAACGACGAATTATACCTTGGATGTGTATGGGTACTTGAGCAAACGAAATTATATTCGAAGGGGGAAAGGCTGTTCTCGATTAATAGACTTAACATCTTTAGTGGTATACCTGCACTTGTGAATGCGTACTTAATTTAAGATATTCGCAAGTCTCGAATATTTAATGTGATATATGCCGTGGAACACGTTCATATTTTCTTCAAAATATTATCGAGTACCTGCATGCCATCTGGTGTATTCGTGGCGGATGTTGCGCGATGCGTTTCGTCTTCTTTGGGGATCGGCGGGAAGAGAAGGGTGTCTCCGTGTGCCTCTGAAGAGTGATGATAACGGCGATGGTGAACGACACGTTGCTCAGGAAAATTTACGCGTAATGGCACAGGGCTATGAGAGTGCCAAAAATCAAAAGATCAAAGATTAATTAATGGTGCTGGTGCGTCTACGCGGCAACGACGTAGACGAATGAAACTACTGAATCTTTTATAAAGAAAATTGTCCGAGAAGTCCTCGCTAGCTGCTCTCATCGATCGATATCGTAGATCTAATTTCTTTGGAACCGTAAATCATTTACACTGCGTGCGAAGGGTTACAATCATTTAGCAATATCTGTTGAACACATGCTCCAAAATTTGTCAGTAGGCTCGCCTAGATGGGAAACGGTATTTTATAAATAATTTAAGAGCGAAACAGTCGCGAGCGTATAGCAGAAAAGCAGTCTTCGTTATATTTCGCCTAGGAGTACTTAAAAAAAAAGTATAGATTTCACTTTGTTACTGGCAGGGAACTTTCTGTGAATTTCTGGTTACGAAAACGAAAGTTATACTCGTAAGTGTAAAGCCGCTAAGCTGTCCCATTTCACGATTGATTTAAAGAACACGAATTACGTTGCACGAATCATATTTTCAAAGCGAACGGTCGAAATGGTACTCCGGGAAGTATGTTTAGAGAAGTACCTGATAAGTATCATTAAAACTCAGAGAAACGAAGCTTAAAGGTGCAGAAATTTAAAGAACTTATTCCTCGTAGAGTTCGAGTCAATTTTAATACACTTACTTCAGTCAATCATGTACTTGTTTAAAAGTAGAGTCTAAGAGATCTTGGAAATAGCGGAGCTGAATTTTGCAAACAATAAGGTTCTTTAAACGTTCACTTTCTACTTTACTTTCGATATAAGAGCCGATCAGTATTTGGTAGGTATTTTTGCCTCGGTAACTATTAATTTTATCATAGTCGTTAGTTGCCCAAATATAATGTTTCTACACTTTGAAAGAGAGACCAAACTATAATAATAATACGCCCTCCCCCCCACGTGTGTTAAATGCGTGCAACAAATGAAAGAAGGACACGATACTAAATATTTTCAATGCTATTACAAAGAGAAAAGACATATTCTATTTTAAGTCGTTAAAAATATTTTGTGAATCGACTAACGTATCTTATCGAATAATAATCATCCCTAATCTTACTACTTCTGTAACGAAGAAAATCTATTATTCGCATTACTTATTGCCACTAATTTACACGAGATATATCAGTTTCAACTCGAACACACTACGCGGCGTAATTTGTGATAGAGGTCCGGAGCCGCTGTAAGAGACACTAGCAGTACTTACGAGCGCGTACTCTATTAGCGTCGATCTTTTTAACACGGAGTTTCATTAGATATGTTACGTCTAGTACATTAACATGTTATTATACACGTACCACTGATATTACCTATATTGAGAGATTATCGGAATAAGCATAAATTGTTATGAGTTCATAAAAGAATGTAAATAATCTAGTTATCGTACAGTATTAAAAAGTAATAATTAGTAATAGACTCCTAGTAGGTGCTTTACGCCTTATATTAGAGAATAGAGAAATAAAACATTTTAATTGCCCTCTACCATGCAGTGTTCCGAAATCCTTGCAATCAGGACATTTATTTACAACTGATAATGCCCGCGTTATTATCAATCTACTAGTCGTGAAGTATCGGAAAAATCGCGCAACGTTATTTGCAGAGTTTGGTATTATTCGAATAAAGATTTCGAATGAAATGAAGTTATTCGAGAATAACGAATTTATTCGAATAAAAATTGTAATATTTACGTAAAAGTTTATTCGTATTAATGTCCAACTCTGGTTATTTGCCAGTGCTCAATGGCCGTTTGCGTGCCCTTGATTTCGCCGAAGCTCAGTACAGCACTTGCAAAGCAAAAAGTATTTGTTTACCTTACTACGAAGTGACAAGAGCAACGAGAGAAACGTTCGCTGCTCTCAGTTCAGTGCCGGAATTTTATAATGGCGTCACCGCAAAGATTAGCAGTTAAATTGTGCAACTTATCGCCGCGCGCGTTACAAACTGTGGAGAAAAGGTAACACGACTGCGAAGAATTCAGAAACTTCAGTAATTCGAAACCGCTTCGCGCGTATCATTGCAGACAATTCCTAAGCCCAAAGACTCCAATTAAGGATTCTTATAAAAAAAGTAGCGAATGTAAGGGCCGATTATCCCCTTTTAATATCGATACCCCTAACAGAAGAAGAATATTGGAAGATGGACTTCCAAATAAACATGGTGCAGTGCTTGGGAGCGGTGGATTTGGCACTGTGTACAAAGCATCTTACAAAGGTGACATAATTTTCGACAGAGAAGGCCGTCACGCATTTTGGCGGAACGAAGAAAAAAAAATTATAAGCAATTAATAACCGAAGCACAGCGGTTATTAATCAATTATTAATTTCTTCGATTCGCTTCGCCAAGATGCGCGACAGCCTTTAAACGCTGGTTTACAAATTATAGCACATGTGTAAGATACCTCTGCACGTGCTCAACAGGTGACCAAGTGGCGGCCAAGGTGATGCAAGCAGGAAGGTGCATTAGTGCATTGAACTCTGAGAAGCGTGCTTCCTTATTGAAGCACTCTAACATAGTGAAGGTCTTAATGGTGGAAGAAGGTGCTTCTCTATCTCTAATAACGATGGAATTATGTGGCACTACTTTACAAGATTGCCTAGACCAAGCAGTGTTAGCTAAAAATAAAAGGGCTTCCATATTGAAGGATGTAACCAGTGCGTTACAATTCTGTCATAGCGCCGGCATCGTACACGCGGACGTTAAGCCCAAAAACATTTTAATGTCTGCGGATGGGCAACCAAAGCTCACAGACTTTGGTTGCTCCGTATTAATAGAAGAACCAAACGCGAGTTCAGAGTTTCGAGTACGTTTAATTTTACAGCTACTTTTACTCTCTCTCTCTCTATTTTTCTTTTTCAATTAGAACAACTGTTTCTTAGGGTACCCCAGGGTATACAGCTCCAGAGGTATTGAAAGGAAGTAAACCCACACCGGCGGCGGATATTTATTCCCTAGGAATTGTAGCTTGGCAAATGATGTCTAGGCAAATGCCGTTCGACGGACTGCACAGTCATACGATTATATACCTTTCTGCGAAAGGGAATCGTCCCGAAGATGACGATATCGACGACGAGTTCGACGGTGCCTACAAAACGTTGTACAGAAAAATGTGGTCGCAGATCGCTACCAGCAGACCCACGACCAGTGGAGTAGTTAATGAGATCGATGCATTGATCGCTCAGTAAGGATTATTTCAGTCTATATTTGTAACCGAAAGATATCTTTACGTATATTTAAATTAATGTTTACACTTTTATTGTACAAAACATAGCAAAGATTTTGCTTTACGTATCGGGCATTTCTCCGCCAGGTACAAGCTGCAACAAATAGTGTATGGTAATGCCAGTATCATAAAGCTGTGTTAAAACTGTGTTTTATTAAGTTAGCTGAAGCAATAAACAAATTGCAGGACTAAGTGATGTTAGAAAAGTTTTACTAACCATCGCGATGTTGCTTCCGTTGAGCAGGATTAGGTCGAGCTTCGTAACCCTTCGGCCCTCGGGGGTGGCTTCGCTCTCCGTCACGTCCTCGAGCAACATATTAACAAAGTCATCGAAACCTAATAACGTGCCGACAATCTCCTTGTCGTTCTTCATGATAATGTGTATTCGGGAGCCGATGCATTTGTCAACTAACTCTACAAAAGTTGTGCCGGCGGGTGATGTGGTACTTGAGTAAAGCGAGGTTAGAATTGCGTTGTAAACAAAGTAGATCTTACCTAAGGGCAGCAGAGTTGAGGGATTCGTGCTAACAGAACTTGTCATGTCGGAAGTATTACTAAGATACGGGGTAATCGAAAAGAAAAATAATAACGCAGCAAAAATTTGCTCCTATTCCAGGGAGAAATAGCGGGAATGACACTTATCCGATAATAGTATATAGCTACTTATGTACATAATAATAATTGAGGCGAACTTACATAGTAAGTTGACCGGGTTTCGTTGGGGATTGGGCTTTAGAAAATGGTTGGTACTCCTGCGAAAAAAACTCGTACCACCTTTTTGTAGAGAATTTCCTAAGCTATAAATTTTATAATAACCCTTTTTGTCGTAAAACTGTTAGATAACGAGATATTCGCAAACAACAATTATTTTTTTTTTTAACCCTCTGTAAAATTTTTAGCGTTGGTCGGATTGATAGGGACTTTTGACATATTGTTTAAAATTTCACTGGACAGTAAAGGTACTCGTCCTATCTGCTTTGGGGTGTGTTCCGATTCACGCATACTGCGCATAGACTGCAGGTAATGGTGATTGGTGGTTCATACAGTGAGTGAATAGACTGCATAACCTAATTCGTAGAATTCCCTAGAATCCTCCAACTTCCAGCGCATGATGCGTGCAGCAACTACAGAAAATCAAACCATAGGCAGCCAATGCACATAATGCGCGCATGCGTAGTTGTTCGAATTCGAATACTCCAATCAGGTTATGCAGTCTATACACTCACCTTATATACCACCAATCACCATTGTCTGCAGTCTATGCAGTCAATGCGCGAAACGGAACACACCCTTGGACGAGTAACGCTTCTGCCGTGCTTACGCAAACTTTAGTTTCGCTGTCCCTTAATTGTACGCTTGCTGGTAAGAACAATACTAAATTTCAACGCTAAATCATTCATGTTTATTGTAAATTGCTGTATATAATTATAATTAAAAAGTGTTTAAAAGTAACCGAGTGTCTTAATCGTCTCACGACCGTCCCGAATCTAGCAAACGCGTGCGATCCGTTTATTCTGCTAACACAGATTATAGCGTTGATGATAGCACAGTGAAATACGAGACGGCAGCTTGCGTGAACTGAAAGAAAAGGGCGATGTCCCTGAAGTCTTTAATATTTTAACGGCAGAGAACATAAAAGCCGTAATTGAATCATGAAAATGTGCAGAAAGTGTGGATTTCAAGTGTGAATCTATTCACTCGCACGAGGGCGTTACGTACCGACAGAAGCGTTTCCATGTTCAGCGTTGTCACTTTCAACGCGGTCAGCCGACACGGTATTAATGTGTTCATATGGAGAAACAAGTACACAACACGCGATTTGTGGGAAAATTTGTGCCACGAGCATTCCAACCTGCAAATACAACAAAAGTAAAAGGAAAGGGTTATCAATTTTTTAATATCGTACTGCTCATCCAAACAAATGGAGAGGTTTCAATAAACGTATATCCTGAGCTAACTTCGGGAATACAGTATGACGGTAATAGGTGAATTGCTCTGACTGAATCCACTATATCGTTACAAATAGCAAGCTCACAAATCATACAAGTCAAATCAGTTCTTTCATGCTAAATGTACATTTGCATTTGCATTTAATTAAAAGCAACACAGAATACCCTTCCATGTCTCGAAGTATTAAGACTTCTCTACTAGATTAGATGTGCATTGGCCAGCTCAAAATTTATAACCGTCCTATGTTAAACGCTCTGTATATCAAATGATTGGAACGTAAAACAGCACGATTTACTTGCAACAATGGACAACATATTGTGCTCTTATCAGCGGCGCGGTGGTGGCCGTGATGGAAAACACCGGATCTTGTTAGATCACCGAAGTTAAGCATAAGGGCGGTGTACTGGGGAAAGATGGGAGGCCACCTTTCTCCCGGTGCACTGCTTGCTGCTGGGACCCGAAGGAGAAAAGGGAGGGAAAAAAAGGTGACTAAAATGAGTTCGTTGGGCAATATAAATAAGCGGATAAGCTTGAAGCGCCATCCTGTTTAAAACACAGGGAAAAAATGTAAACATAAACATATTGTGTTCTTACGAGTCGTAATACACCTGCTCGCTGAAATTCGACAGTCTTTGCCCAGGAAAGTGGATAAAAACTAGATGAATATATTGTCCCATCATCCAGATTGTCAACCTTAACATATCCGATATATCTCCACTGGATAATTTCAACAAAGCCTGAAAAATTCCAACAATCCTGAAAGCACTGAACTGATAGAAGTCAATTAGCGTTCACTGTTCTCATTCGACAGTTGCAGAACGTGCTTGAATAAATTATTGATTTACAATTCATAATTTATTTAATTTACGCCTTACGGTGCACATACGATGCAAGTGGGGACTCCCCGAGACAAAATTATATGTTTAATCATTAAGCGGGGAGGTCTACCTAGGAATTTTCGAAAAAGCGATTTTTCGATTTTTATATTCTCTTGAAGTACATCTTGAAATTATTCCCTGAAAGTGTCAAGTTAATCCGACCAAAATAGACTAAGTTATACGCGTGTAAGTAAGTTGGTGCTCCTCGGTGTAGCGCTCAGACTCAAAACTTTAAACGTGTTTTTCTCAAAATCAGGTTCTCAAAATCGGTGACACACATAACTAAAAAATCAATGAACCGATTTACTCGAGGCTTTGCAGGCTTATTTTAGGGTTCAAAATCCAAGCGGTATCGGGAGCTTTCCCGTTTTTTTTGCCTAGATTTTTTTACACTCGAAAAACGAGCGATTTTTGTCAAATTTCGATGTTTCGACTTTGCACGGCCGCCATTCTGTCTCAAAATAATTTTTCCAAACTCGAGTCCGATAGCGCTTAGATAATTTCGTATATTATCTGAGAAAATCGAATTTTCAATTTTGGATGATCCTGCACCGAGCTACGATTGTCACCGCGAAGCGCCTAAAAAGAGGACGTCTCGGGGCATCGCCTATAACTCACAAACCTTTCAATACTTTTTACCACAAAAAATACTGAAATATCCGTAAGATGTACTCTTTCTACTAGACTAATGTTTAATAATAAAAGTTCATCTGTTTTCCTAGAAAAAATTCCCAAAAATGCATGATGTTTTGACCGTTCTAGGTAAACCTCCCCCGTTAATAGATGAAACAAAACGAACATGGATGATGGTAAACTCTTACTTGTATTCCAGTAATACTGAGGATTAGGATGTTCATCGATACTTGAAGAAACAGTGTCCCTGAGAATGCTGATTGTACGATTTGCGTGCACCTGAACAAAAATACGGACTCTTAACTGATAGATGTTTCTTCAGCTGTTGAACTCTTACGAGGTTCGCGAGATTCGAATGACCGATGTAACTAAAATTTTGTATATAGTTAGTGTCGTTCGGAAAATATATCATCCTGAACTACGTCGCGTAATCTGACCTAGCTAACGAATTCTGCAAAGTAGGTACATCCTATCACTGTGCAGGAGCTCTGTGCTAAATGAGGGTAACCGTTTGGAATGATTCGTTATAAGCTCGGTGTATTCCCTGGAGAGGAAGCATTTCTCCCGATCTACCCTCCGTGCGTACCTTTATGGAACATCCATCATCCACTATACAGCACCGAAATGTCGCGCAGTGATATACTCGCAGTAATGATGGAAAACCATGCAGCTGTACACTTACTCTATAGCTCTTTGATGTTCTTTAACACATAATACAAGTTTCGCGTACATTCGTTCTTGCGCATTCTCAAACTTTTGGTACTCCGTTTTATTGACTCCGACCGTCATTGCATTCATGTCCAAAATGTGCACCGTTTTTAGTCGATATCTGTGAAGAAAATAAGCAAAGTATTGCGTAAAACTCAACCTGAGATCGATACTTAGACGAAATTTAAAGGGAATCAGGCACTGGCGGATTTAAGAAAAAAGACCCAGGTGGCAAACGTTGAGGGGCCCATTTTTTTCAAGAAAATGAAGGGGTAGTTTACTAAAAGGGGGTAAATGTACAGAAAAGTATAGAAAAAAGTGCTTAGATAAAATCATAATTTATTTTTGAAGACAGGGCTCTAGGGGTGTCTTCTGAGCGCGGGGCCTTCTGAACAGGGGCCCATTTTCGAGAAACTAAAGCGGTAGTTTACTGAAAACGGGCTCCGTGTAATAATACAGAAAAAAATGTAGTTTGGATAAAATCATAATTTTTTTTTAAGAATGGGGCCCTGGTGGGCCTTCCGAGAAGGGGCCCAGGTGGCAAGTGCTCATTGGCCGCCCTGTTAAATCCGCCACTGCAATCAGGTATGTGTGCACAAATCACACCCATATTACAAAAAATTTCTCGACTTGGTCAGCCATTAAAGTAACGTTGATGAACGAAATTTCATACATATGTCAAACAAGAAATTTCAACTCAAATCATAATATTGACGATCTTGAAAGTAATTATGAGAAGCGTGGTATGGAAGCATTTGTTATTCTTACTTATTGACCACTAACTTTGCTACTGGGCTTCGCCCGAAATTTAGATTCTGATTTTATAAAAAAAAATTTTTTTAGGTTTTTTTTATAAAAATGGTCACATTCATCTGGATTAGTCAGGCATTATGAGCTGATGCATATTTCGTGATCTCAGAGTTTATCAAACACACAAACATATAGAAGCTTTCTGCTTTATATATTAAGATTACACAAGCAAAATTACGCCCGATTGGAAGGAAATGCAAATGTTTTACCCAGTGACTGCAAACATCGCGCAGGCATGTTGTATAAAAATAATGAACATCGAGTCCAGCGAGCATATGAGAACTATGAGGGTCACAGACGCTACATAACCATGCACTGCTGCAAAATAGTAGTAATTTTGTGTGTCTATGAAGTAATAATCCACTGGATACATCAGATATTTCTCCTTCGACTCGTTCTTCGTTAGACTGTCGCGTATGATTAACGCGGTTGGAAGTGCTAGGTATATCACCAGTAGCAGGCTGAGGGCAACTGAAATAGAATGTCGAGAATAAGACAGGAATATGGCAAACGAGAAATACATCAAACTAATAATTAACAAATAATGTATACGAATTAATTTAATAATTACACATAGAAAAATTTCACTTAATGGCACGTTTTCATGGGAGCCACTGAACACAATGTTTCAAAGTATGATTTGTTAAAAATCCAGTATTAGTCATTGGAACAAAAATACTCGCGACGTATTCGAAGCCATCACTCCCAAAGTCAAGCTCCACGCGCCCGAGAGACAAAAGGTGGCAAGAGAGATTTCTCAGATATCTATCCATGTGTAGTTGGATACGCAACAACTGACACCACATCGCCCATCACAGAAGGAATAATAAAATCGGAACTGATTCATTTACCTGTGAAGGACACCACGAATCTCCTTCCTTGCAGAGCGTAGAAATGGAGAACCTCGAACTGTGGAAGATCCTTCAATCGTTCAGAATCGCTTCTAATCATATAACACAGCTCTGCCAGCTGTAACACAAAGCGAATCGTAAACAATTTTCAATGCAATAAACATGCATTATATGCGATCTAGTAATAAAACAGACAGAATGATTCCAGTAATTTAATATTCCCTCCACAGTCAAATGCTGTACAGCATCTCCTGATATTCTAATCAGCAGGCGCATATTTGCTTTGTGCGTTTCATCATACTACGTACCGTAGTCGTATAGTGCCTATCCGAGTTATAGTGACTTAGGTGTGAAGTCCCTCAGCGGGGACTTACCCGACATCCTGCTGGGTACTGGCCGCTAAACGTGCCCCCCTACTACCTCTTGCAGGACTGTATTTAGAGAAGACCAGGACAGAATCGGGGCCCTAACAGATAATAAAACAGAAATTGAATATACGGTTTATCATTATTAAAAGACATCAATTAAGCTTTGCTACTGGCTATTAAAAATTGTCTCATATTAAATACAAATACATTTTAGTAAGGTACATGTACTGCATCAGAACAGTAGTGGAGAATTTATGAATCAATACAATAATTAATCAAAGCTTAACTGATGTCTTTTAATAACGATAAACCGTATCTGCAATTTCTGTTTTACTTTCTGTTAGGGCCCCGGTTTTGTCCTGGTCTTCTCTAAATACAGTCCTGCAAGAGGTAGTAGGGGGGCACGTTTAGCGGCTAGAACCCAGCAGGGTGCCGGGTAAGACCCCGCTGAGGGACTTCACACCTAAGTCACTATATCTCGGAGAGGCACTATACTCGCCTGAAGATCCAATTTTGCGTCAATAAGAATTTGGGCTTTTTCGTTTTAATTGAAGTTTATTACATTACACAGTTTGACAAAATTTTACTTCTTTTTTGGACTTATAACATTCAATAGAGAATTCTCAAGAAATATGATCTCATTTCTGATTTCTCGAGAAACAAAAAATATCGATAAATCAGGAACACTAGTCGTCATCACCCTCAGTTTTTGAGAAATTCGATTTTGAAAAAAACTGCAAATTTTCAACTTTGAACATCTTTTGTGTGGAAACAGTAATAGTTATTCGGTTGCTAGTTGCGTCAAATTATTCTATGAACCCTCCCAAATACAACTATATAATTCACTAGTGCATTATAAACATTTAAATATGTTTAAAGAACGATCAAAGGGAAAAGAACACCCGAAATGCACCCACTTTTGCAGATATATTTCAATTTTTTTCCAAAAGTAAAGGTCTAGGAGAAAATCTAACTACTCCACGCGACGCAGCAGACATTTTCCCCTCGGAAAGCATCAACGGGACTAGTAAGTCACGTTTCTTTTTGAATACAGAAGCGAAATAGTTTGGCAAAACGTGCGGCGCCGACAGCGGTACATAGTCAATCGCGTTAAACGACTGTGTTACGCTGAACGGCAGTGGATCCGAATAACTATTACTGTCTCGACACAGGAGATGTTCAAAGTTGAAAATTTGCAAGTTTTTTTCAAAGTCGAATTTCTGAAAAACTGAGGGTGATGGCGTCGAACGGTTTGCGGATTCGTTTTCAGCGCACGAAAACCTATAAGAAATGGCTGTTGAATGTTACAAGTCCAGATGGCTGTCGGACTGTGTTATTAAGGCCGGTCAGTCACTTTCCATCTAAACCAGCGGACGTGAATTGGAGTTATTGAACCTTGAGTGCCAGCTTACCTTGCGTACGTGAAACACACCGTTGAAGTACTTCGCC
The DNA here is from genome assembly GCF_050908995.1 of Andrena cerasifolii. Taxonomy (NCBI): domain Eukaryota; kingdom Metazoa; phylum Arthropoda; class Insecta; order Hymenoptera; family Andrenidae; genus Andrena; species Andrena cerasifolii. Next base: position 31,232,630 of record NC_135118.1, on the reverse strand, counting down.
ATTACCAACCCCGTGGTAAACAAGGGTGGCATACAATCGATAACAATATCATAGTCCACACCCCACGATTCGACCAGCTTTATAAACTGAAACGATATACAAATTATTCAATGTAGTTTCTGGAGACATTTCACCCTATCTCCCGCACTGCTAAGGGTAGCAGGGAAACACGAATATTCGAGCTTCAAGTTCGAACCGAGCCGGGACTCCGTTTCCGAACCGATTTGAGGGGGATAATAAAAACGACCGTCTAGAAACAATTCGAGCTACTCTTTTCGAGCCTCTCGCCTTTTTAAACGATTTTATTCAGCTTCGATTCTCTGTTTGTATGTTTGTTTTTATGTTTGCATGGTTGAAATCTGGCAACTCAAATTTAACCCACTTCCAACTATCCAATTGTCTTGGGACTTTGCAGACGTGCGTAGTTTGGATGACAATACAATATTTTTAAAACAAATCAACCCCCAGCGGGTGAAAAAATTACCCAGTCATCAATAAATATAACCCATAACCACAAATCCAAACGATTTGAAATCAGCCACTGGGGTTCTTTACGAAAACGACGAAAAAGGCGCTGTTCATCGAGAAATGATCCGCCACGTATGTGCGAATAATAAAACAAAGCTTTGCAGGCGTTCGAAGGGCGAATTCCACTTACGCCCGAATCGCCCGTGAATTTCATTAGGGTGGGTTTCCTTATACGCGACTGGTCGCGTCGTCAGGAATTTAAAAATCGATTTTCTCGGAAATGAAGGGCGATACGAAAAAAAGTTACTCTTTCTTTTCGACTTATAACAGGCAAATGAATCGAGAAAAAGGAATACAATTTTTTTATATTGCGCTTCGTTTTCGAGAAAATCGACTTTGAAATTCTTGATGATGCGTGCAGTCGCGTATAAGGAAACCTACCCTAATGAAATTCACGGGCGATTTGGGCGTAACTGGAATTCGCCCGTAGTACGTCACCATCGAAGTTGTAGTACAAGAAAAGAATTATTTTTTAGTGACTGTAGCACTACAACGTTTAAGCAAACTGTTAAACTGTATACAGCAATAAAAGATGTTTGCAGAGAAGTCTGAGCTGTGAAATGTAAATCCACAAACACTAAAAATTAGAAAATAAAAGAATATATAATAAAAAAAAATTATGTTAAACGATTTTATTAAAAATATAGAAAAAAAAACTAAATTAAAATGCACTAAAAACTAAGAATAATTCTTTTCTTGTACTTCAATTTTGAAGGTGTTAATATCACTTTAAATAAATTCTTAGAAGTTGAAGAGTCGGTTAGCAAGTGGAACATCATCAACTACAGTTCGTCAATTTTATGTCACATTACAATCTGCATCCCGCAATTAAAATATTTTATTTCACTAATACGAATGAAAACTCTCTAACAACAAATTCATTTCGACGCTTGTTTCCGTATTAAGGTGGCTCATATCCTGTTCTGAAATATCTTCCCCCTCGATTTTATTTAAAGTGACATTAACACCATCAAAACAGAAGTACAAGAACAGAATTATTCTCAAGTTTTTAGTGCATTTCAATTTAGTTTTTACTACATTTTTAATAAAATCACTTAACATAATTGTTTTATAAATTTTTTTATTCGATTACTCAAACAACCCTAGCACCGTGCCCTCGAAACTAAATTAAATTAAATTATCAAAATTAACCAGAATCTATGAGGGAAAGTGGATTAAAAATGTATTATTCAATATCTCCAAGTAGATCTTCTGACTGAAGGACGTCAACGAGATGACGATTCTTGGTGAAACGACGATGACAGTCGTGCGTTACTCAATACAGAAATGAAACTTATGAGACTCCCGCAGCATCGGTAGAGTTTCTCAAAGAAGCAACCATTACAGCAGCCGAAGGGCAGTTTTCACGAAAGGATACCGGTGAGATGGTCACGTTCATATTCTTTTTCTTCTGCTTCATTCGCTGGCCAGAATCAGGGAACCGGACACGCAGCTCCTAACCGCACCGCACATCCTAAACGCTGCACCGTAGTCTGCACACACTCGTTACAGACGGGTGCGTGAATTTGCGACTTGAATATGCCGGGTTGGGAAGAACAAGCACAGCATTTTCGTGCCCGACCACCTGTCTCGCCACCGACCTAAGTCCGAAATAAGTGCGCGATGCGACGATACAGATATTGTCCTGCCCTCGGATTGCCCGTCAATCGATACGCATTTCCATCCATCATCGTAAAAGTGGCGATTGAAACGAACTGCCGCAACATCGCACCTTATTAATTATTTCGGAATCACTCCGCACTCTGCACTTATTCCCTTTAGCTGGCATTACTCATGCAAACATACCCGAACGAGAAACAGAGTGTTCGAGGACAGACACGGTAGATTTAACTGTGCACTTTGCACCGCTGTCGTTGTACGTTCCAATCTGCCGCAGTGTGTGCGATCGAGGGTCGCATTACACCCGACCGTCTCAAATTGGAAAGGTAATCTCGCGGAATAAAAAATATATCAGTATATATAACGTTCTCCCCGTGGCAGTCGTGTAAAGAACAGGCGACCGTCCGTTGAGTGTCGAGACATGGATTTCTTCGATCAAACCGCGTATTCGGTGTCGAAGCGTTTCAGCTCAGTAGTCGGCGTGTGGCCCCTTCAGCCTTTTAACGACCGCGTCGTCAGGAACGCGGTGGTGGTGTTTCTGTTCATATCCTTCTGGATGCCTGTGGTAAATACTTTCTCAGAGCAACTGATATTTTCATATAACCGCAAAGATGTGTCATGAATTCGTGGCTCCGTAGTCCAGGAGGCATCATACAATTGGAGGAGAGATGATTTAAGATCATAGGGTAAACCAACCAGGAATTGACCGCATACCAGTGAATAGAGTTTTAGGCAAAGGAATGTCAATTATAAATTTAAGCATAATTATATGTTTACAAATGGAGCGTAGTTGCACTTTTAATATCCTATGTTTTTAGTTACGCGTATTAAGCAAATTTTAATAAGTAGAATTCTTATTAAAAGTAGAAGTCGTTTACTGGACTTCTACACGTTTTGCATTTTATAATATTTTTTTTTTAAATTACGTTAAGAATGAGTAATTATTTTTATAGAAATTTCAAGAAAAATAAATTTAAATGCAATTTCAACAGTTGTTCTGTTGTTATACATAAATATATTCAAGTATTAATTTCAAAGATTCCACAATTCGGTCATTCGCTGGTTGGTTTACCCTAGGACGCAATGATTTTTATTGTTAAATTAAATTTTTAAAGAACAATTCAAGTAAGCGTACCTCTATAAATTGGGTCAACAACTCATGACGCACCCTATTAGAGTTTGTGATGTGTATATATACGTATGTAGAGATATAGTGATACCGCAAAAGCAACTGGAACAAAGTCACGTAAAACCCTTGAGCGCCATGGCGGCAATTTGGGACTCCAGAGAGGTGCTCAACATCCTTTTTACATATTAGTGCGTCCAAACCCTAGGGTGTTGCGAAACGTAAGAAGTGACAGTGAATACATTTAGTCGTTTGTGCACTCAGGTCGGTACACTCAAAGGAGTTCCAGTTAGTCACTATATCTCTACAAAATACCGAGCTGGGACTGTCAAAAAATTCTTCGCGCAAACGTTAGTCGCCCCTCGGTGACTGTAATTGAAATTAGGGGAAGTTGGGGCATGATGGGGTAGCGAGGTAAGATGGGGTATTAAAAAACCATAATCGAAAAATGCTAGACATTTGATGAAAATACCAAAAGGAAGCCATTATATTGTAGCAGTTAGGTCGTTGTTAAAAATGAGTGGCGGAGCACGCGTCTTTGGTTTACGGCTGTGAAATCGTCTACAAGCTGCGTGGATCTTATTTTTTGTACTAAAAAGACTGATAACACTGTCCAACAGCCATTTGACTTTTTTTCGGACTTGTAACATTCAATAGCCGTTTCTTATAGGTTTTCATGCGCTGAAAACGAATCCGCAAACCGTTTGACGCCATCGCCCCTAGTTTTTGAGAAATTCGATTTCGAAAAAAACTGCAAATTTTCAACTTTGAACATTTTTTGTGTCGAAACAGTAATAGTTATTCGATTGCTTGTTGCGTCAAATTATTCTATAAACCCTCCTGAAAACAGCGATATAAGTTATTGGTGCATTATGAACACTTAAATATGTTTAAAGAACGATCAAAGGGAAAAGAACACCCGAAATGCACCCACTTTTGCAGATATCTTTTAATTTATTTCCAAAACTAAGGGTCTAGGAGAAAATCTGACTACTACACGCGACACAGCAGACATTTTCCCTTCGGAAAGCATCAACGGGACTAGTAAGTCACGTTTCGTTTTCGATACAGAAGCGAAATAGTTTGGCAAAACGTGTGGCGACGACAGTGGTAGTCACGCGCAGTAAGGGGTTATGCGCAGTCAGGCGGTCGAAAAGAGGCGCATAATTGTGAATTTTTTTTGAAGAAGCGGAAGCGTATATTTTTACAGAACTTTTTGCGCTCAAAAGAGCAACATTTAAAGAACATTTGGTAATTTTTTCGTAGAAAAATATTTACGTTTATAATAAAATAACATGCGACATCCAAGAATCATTTTTAAAAATTTGGTTTTGCGGTGAGCATTGCCATTCGGAACCAGATTAGATAGATTTATTACTGTTCTATTACAACGTATTGTCTCCACTTCGTGACCACATTAGCGATTAGAATTAGACTACGCACGATATTCGAGCAGTCTCGCAAGTTTAGGATCGTTATGAACAGTTTCAATAAATATACATTCACACCCTCCTCTCTGCGCACTACAAGTAGCACTTTAGTTAGCGTTAAATTAAATGCCAAATTTCCATCCAGATGTGTATCTGCGGCGTGCAATCACCCCTCACAATTTACTGAAAATAATATGTACATTCACAGTGCCCGATGACGCGTCCTCTTAAAAGAGAACTACAGTATTGTCTCGTTAGCGACTCGCTGGTCGGGACCAGGGGGACCAAGCTGTCTTTGTTTGGCTGAAGTTTTCCAGTTTAGTTAGCACCGCATTGGTAGGAGGCGCTAGGTACATCACACACACATACCTACGTGTATATCAGTGAGCACGACACACAACCTTTCGACGTTGGTGAAATGTTACCACGACGACCGTCGTCATTTAGAAATGTTTGGCGCAGACACGAGGAAGTGTCCTCACTTTCCCTGGTTTACCCTTTCTAAGGCCGTCTGACCATGGATTGTCGCGTCAGTGACGCGTATGCAGCAGATAGAAGGATAAACATTGAAATTGAATATTTCTTCTTTCCTTAGGAAAAGAAAATACATTCAATTTCTTTGTATATCCTTCTATTTGCTGCATACGTGTCGCTGGCGCGACAATCCGTGGACAGGTTTAAAGTAAACGGTGCGTTACACGTATACACATACACATACGTCCCGATTCACACCAATTCACACATTCACAGTTTAGTACGCACCTCATTGGTAGGAGGCGCTACAAACTCTGCTTCAACTTTCGTAAGAGGGAAGCTTGGCCCCCCTGGTCGGGACCGGCGTTGAGTCGGTATCGTGAACAGAACCCTAATTCCGAGTGTTCGTTTCTCGCTTCTTTCTGGCCGGTGGGGGGGGGGGGCGAGATGGAACACTGCGTGCGCGGCGAGCGTGCGCGATGGTCGCAAGCGCAAAGGACAGAATGTCAGGCGTCCGAAAGACGGAGCGAGACAAAACATCAACGCGTCGTCGGTCTCGTACCGTCCTCGCTCGCTTTCAGTGCCTCTCGCTCGCTCTCGTTCCATCTCGCTCCAGCTTTCGCCGGGCAAGAGTGAGACAAAAGTGGTGGGGATAGCGAAGAGTCGCTATCGTGTACACAAAATCGAGTCGTTAACGAGGAAATACTGTACCTGTTATAAACGCGAGTCCAACGTACCCGTATTTCTCTCCCTATTATGCAGCTTATTATTTATTCTATGGGAGATAAAGTTGCTACGGCGATTAATTGCACACATTTTATTGCACTAAAACTGGATGATAACATAACGAATCATGCTTAAACAATACCATTACCAACGTCACCTGTGAATATATCGCGACTCACTTTGAGTCGTTATACAGTGGCAGACAGAAATATCTGGCTTTATTACGGACAGCGAAGGTCCACTGCGTATATAAGTTGGCCATAATTTTCCCAGGCTTTGCGGTGCTGGAAGCACAGGGTTCCGCCACCTCTGTCACGCTGCGAGTACTAAAAGCAGATATACGTCCAACATTTTGAAGCATAAAATGCAGATAAATGTTTAGAAAGAAAGTGTGTATATTTACGGTTCTGTTAATGTCGCCAACGCAGATCCAATTTATGCTGCCCGGCTTATTCGGATTGTTGTTGTCCGACGTAGCCACCTTGGCATGATCTTTGGTACTCGGGTAATAGACATCAGCGCGTGCGTATGTACCATTTTGAACGTCGTAGACGCTGTGAAAACAAGGAGCTCGTGAACCGAACGAAAAGCAAGATGCCGAATACCGAAGGGGGTGATATTACTTGAAACCATTGCATTTGGACCTAAGTGGGTCCCCAGTGTTCAGCCACGATTGCACGTACAGGCTGGTTTGTAATTCTGGCGCGACATAGTTATCGTACAAATCTGAAAATCGACTTCGGTTAACGCGATTCAATCGATGAGAATCGTTCATTTTCAATCGCAGTTGCGTACCGTTGTTCCAGTTCTTGGCCTTGGCGAACGAAGTGAACTCGGCTAAATTCAAAGATTTTATAACAACTTTACTAGTGAACGGCGGATTGTAAATTCGCCTGTTCTCGGTTGCAGCTACTAGTGCTAAATACAGCGGGCCAATCGTGCCCGGGATATTTTTCGCATAGGTACGTATTTCATTGTACGATAGCTGTTTGCCAACGGTGTCCAATTGATTGCTGCCCAGGGAGACGCACAGAAAGCTCTGTCCGTTTTTCAGTCCATTCTCCGGATAACTAAATGGTATATCGTAGCCACTGGCGGAGAATGAAGGGAACTTAGGAACACTATGAATTAACCAAAAGCCCCGATTATTGTTAACCATAACTACACCCTTCGCGTGCCCAGGTGCCCATTGCGAGCGATTCACTGGCGGATCGTCGTTGTATAACGCCCATAGAATCTCTGCGTTATTCTCCTGCACCTACAATGGAATCTTACGATACTTTATCGAAATATAGCGAATCGTTAGAAAAAGCACGTCTACAAGCTTCCTTCATTTAGGGGAGGTTCCGGTCTAGAGCCCCAAAATATAGGTGATCTTTAGGAATTAATTAAAGGAAAACTACTATATATAATTTAATGGGACTTTTTGCGTTGTATTAAGGATGTCTTAAATTATAGAAATATATTTTTTGTTTTATAATTAATCATTGCAGACGGCACTGGGGAGTCGTGAAAGTCAAGGCGTCAAAAATTTCATCAAAATCGGTGGGACCTGTATCACCAAAAGTTATTATCCGATTCGACTGAAACTTTTTTTATTTTGAAGAATATACTTCTGGCTAGGGGGCAAACCAGAAAAAAATGAAAAACGACATTTTTTAAGAAAATAACGGCACTTGAAGTTTGAAATTACTTTCCCCCTATATTTTTCGTCCTTTCAACGCCTTTTAAAATTATAAATTTTCAGTTTTTGTATTTTTTTCTGGTGTCCCTCCTAGCCAGAAGTATATTCTTCAAAGTAAAAAAAGTGTCAGTCGAATCGGATAATAACTTTTGGAGATACAGGTCCCACCGTTTTGAGAACACTTTGACGCTACTCAAATGCCTATAACTTCGGGAATTTTACGAATTTCAACAAATCCTTTTAAACACGCATTCCTAAAAGGTTGAACATTTAACTTAATATTTCGGAAAATTCTTTTTTGTTTTTTGATTTTAGATAATCTGGCTACGAATGGCAATGCTCACCGCAAAACGAAATTTTTAAAAATGCTTCTTGGATGTCGCTTGTTATTTTATTATAAACGTAAATATTTTTCCACGAAAAAATTACCAAATGTTCTTTAAATGTTGCTCTTTTAAACGCAAAAAGTTTTGTAAAATTATACGCTTCCACTTCGTCAAAAAAAAATCACAAATATTCGCCTCTTTTGGGCCGCCTGACTAGGTATAACCCCTTAACCTTCGAGCGGGCGCGCTTTGTGAACTCCGTTCACCGATCTGTGTATTTCCTTCATTAGGTCTCGATAAGACAAACATTCTCTCCGCGCGTTCGTGGTGTTTCAAGATCCCTATGATGCTTGTGCCAGTTGATTTTCATTTTTGATGTTAAAAACGTTTTACATATACTATTTTTGTGTTTTTAAATAAATTTCCTGCATTTTTGGATACATTGCTACTAATTTCCCATCACATTTAATTTAAGTTACCACTGTCAACACAGAAACCGTTTCTGAAGTGTAATATATAAGGGGGCTAAAACGATTATTTTCAACCGCTGAACTGAGTTCACCACGCGCCTGCTCGCGTACCTCTCATTGGCGCGTCCGCCCAAGGGTTAATATCCTGCAGCTTGCAATTTAATAATTCTTATAAATCTTACGTTACTGTAAAGAGGTGCTAATGTCTTTGCGAGGATTGAATCGGCGGCACCGATGGTCCTATTGGACAGTTGCCAACCTTGATCAACGGTTTGATCCGTCATGAACAGATAAGCCTCCCCTGTTCGAATCCGGGGATTCGGATTATCAGTGAGCTTTGGTAATTTATAAACCCCGTACCTAAAATAGCGTTGCTGTGAAAACTTGTAGGTAGTTTAGAATCCAATTAACATAAACGATCTCTTAGGAAAACAGCTGGAACGAGTTCGTCGTTCTTTCTTCGGATATCAATGGAATGATTCACGCCGCGCTAATGTCTTCCAAATAGCCCCGAAAGTGGCCTAAGCCAATGGTGAATAGAGGAAGCACGATGGATGCATTTGAAGATCGTCGGGGGACGATAACGGTGCAAATACTTACCAATCAACTGGCATATTATTTTCGTCTCTACATTGTGGCGTATCAGGAATAGCATTTACAGCGCTATGCGCGATTAATAACGCAACTGCACGAACCAGAACATGCCTCATGGTACCTACGCTAAAATACGAAAATGTGTATTTTCAACGAGGTTTTCTATCTTTATCGGATAATGCAGAGGACAGTGATTACTTTAAACTTAAAGGTTTTATTCGCGAGGAACTACGAGCTACATTGCTATTGTAGGTATGTATGCGCTTTCAGTCACGGAAAATGAGATTCTAATTAAATTTTAATTGCAATTCCATTCCCGCTTAGCTACTTCAGACGTACTTTAATTGTGCCGGTGTTTATGAATGTGGCGTAAGTAAAAAAAAGGACAAAACATTGAGATTTCTCTTACTTTATGTTACGTTGATTTATATAAAAATTGCTCTTATTCGACGAAATGTTTGAATTTATTAAGTTGCGAAGATGGAGATACTACGCTTGAGGACTGCTGGAATATACCTACATAGGTAGATGTAGGTATGTTGAGAAACATTTTGTTGAATAATGGAAAAGTATTTTTGAATACGCCCAAACGCATCAGTGTAAATATCTCGTAACGGAATACTTATTTCGACAAATCACTTACGAGTTTATGGGAGTATCTGATTGTGAGTAATATTCGTGTATAATATCAGCTTTAATAATAGGTTAATATGTAATGTGGTAACGGAATAACAGGCAGTATAATCGAAAGAAGCGGCAGACTCTGTGCTCTTCGTGATGCCAAAGCGGAAGGAGCGTTGCTTCGAAGCGGCAGACGTTAGGCCAGTGGGGCCCCGATGGGCGGTCAGAGGGCGCAAGCATCCATAGCGTATTCTACGAGCCGCGCGGAAGGGGGTGCTTGAAGCCAATGGAGCGGCTGGCCTGCAACGGATTGGGAAAACTCTGTATATATAGTAGTGGGCCTTTAGGCCCTAAAGGTGAAGTTCCACGTTGCGCGGCTCGGCGAGTCGACTCGGGTCGTCCAGGTTCGGCGAGTCGGCGAGCCACGCGCCGTGGAACTTCACCTTTAGGGCCTAAAGGCCCACTACTATATATATATATATATATATAGAGTTTTCCCAATCCGTTGCAGGCCAGCCGCTCCATTGGCTTCAAGCACCCCCTTCCGCGCGGCTCGTAGAAAACGCTATGGATGCTTGCATCCTGGGACCGCCCATCGGGGCATCACTGGCCATAGTAGAAGTGACTTCTTTCTACAGTAAATCGTTCCGCAGTAGAGCATATGTCGATGCAAAGTTATTAACAATTAGTCAACCTACCCCTTGGGACAATCAGCCCCGGTCTTCCCTACTATATAATACAACACACGGTTCTACAGCTGCTTAAATGACGGTTCTCGTGTCAGCGCGATCTGCACACTGCGGGGACACTGAAGTGGCCGCAGAATAATGTATACTTTTATACCCAGAACCATAAACGGAGTAGGGGTATTAGGTGGCGCTTACGTCAGGCCCGGCAATTAACTGCTCTTTTCGGCCGATTTTTCGAGTCAACGTTCCCCTTCTCCCGCCGTGCCGCGCGTCTTGGACACTGCGACGGCCCTATAGTAGCCCTCCAGTACACCTCCGGGACATCATTGACAAAAAAAAACGCATCGATAATAGTACTCATGGACGATGTATGTAGAAACCTATTCATACGAGTGTCGCCCTAATGGGCCTAATGAACCACGCGACGGTTCATATGGTACGCGCCTGAGGAGTTTCGAGCAGTAGGGCCGCCGCGGGGCCCAATGACGCGTGGCGGGAGAAAAGGGGCGTTGCCTCTGAAAATCGGCCGAAAAGAGCAGTTAATTCCCAAGCCTGGCTTAAACAAGAAGTACTTTGATAGAATTATGTTTGTATAATGCACATATCATGCGAATGTGTTGATAAATATATTGATGGAACAAAATTATATGAATTTTCTAATCCCTTCAGAAAAGCTAATCAGTTACTGTATTTATTCTCCATATACGTCGCATACATTTCGTTGCTTTATTGAAATTCAATTTGTTTAGGCTAAACAGGTAAAGAACACATCCAACAAAAAGTGAACTGTAAATGTGAACAAATAAAATGAATAAACAGTCACGTGCTTTTTTTTATTTTCTTGAGCCTAATTTGTTTTTCTTTCCCATTTTATAACTGAGCCGTCTCTCCCATTTTGTCATTAAACGAAAGTTTTATAAAAGAGGTTAAATGTAACCTCTTGTAAGTTTGTATCTGCATTATACAAACTATTATAAGAAATAATTATACATTATACGCATCAAGCTGTTGTACCTATTATTAAATTATTAAACTTTTGAATATATATGTAACTATTACACTATTAAACATTTTAACATATGAAACCATTCAATTTTAAAGGCGAGGCTCGGCAAGCTAATTTGTAAACAAATTCCGCATATGCAAAAAATATGAAAAGTATGCAAAATGTACAACGTGTATCCAGAATATGCAAAATGTGTATTATCAAAAATATATTTTTAACATCCTCTTAATCAGTGGCGGATTTCAGAAAAAAGGCCCAAGTGGCAAATGTTCTGAGGGGCCCATTTTTTCGGGAAAATGAAGAAGTAGTTCACTAAAAGCAGGGAAAGGCTAGTACTACTGAAAAAAAATATAGTTTGAATAAAATAAAAAAATTGTTAAGGAGGGCCCCTAGGGGTCCCCTGGAGGGGCCCATTTTTCAGGAAAATGAAGAGGTAGTTTACTAAAAACGGTCTTAGTGTAGTTGTACAGAAAAAATATAGTTTGGATAAAATCTTAATTTTTTTAAGGTTGGAGCCCTGGAGGGCCTACTGGCCGGGGGCCCAGGCAGCAACTGTTCATCGGCTGCCCTGTTAAATCCGCCCCTGCTCTTAATGATGAAACATAGTTCTGCCCAAGTCCCGCTTATTTATCTTATTCCTATAAAAACATCCATTTACATATGTATTACCTAATCTAAGTATAATATAGTATACGGACGTTGCTAAGGGGCCAGCCAGTTTGGCGGGAACAGATAAAGGTCATCCGGGACTGTCCCAAACCTGGAACAAAGCACCAATACGTAACTTCTCGTTAGATCCACCCGATACACTCCATTCCTTCTAATATACGTTCTCTGTCGTCGTTTGCTTCCTTTAGCCCTTCGTTGACTCACCTCTTTTTCGAGCAACTTTCACATACCTTGGTGACTCATACCAAAAACAATTTTTGAACGACTGCCATTCCCATCCGAAGAATCCAAACATTATGAAAACAATCATGGGCCAATTTCAAGGTCTCTAGAATGTATTCCAATAGTTTCTTTATTGAGATTTCATCACAGTTTTTGTAAAAAAAAAATCTAGATTACCATATATCGAGAAAACACGAAGAAAATCTTCAAAAAATTGTAACTTTTACAAATTTCAATATTAGAAGCTAAAACTTTAAAGAATTATTGTTCAGATATGATATTTTGAGAGAAAAAATAGTTTGTAAGTTGGCTTTGGAAAAAAGGTATTTATTTTGCATATAGAAGGTACAGAGCACCAAAATCAGCTAATGGGTGGTTCACACCCAGAGTGTCAACGAAGGGTTGAACTCAGTGCTCGTCGTTTCATCCTCTCACGGTTTCCTCTGTAGTCGTTTTATCTTTATCGATGCCCCGATAGGCGGTCCGAGGGCGCAAGCATCCATAGCGTTTTCTACGAGCCGCGTGGAAGGGGGTGCTCGAAGCCAATGAAGCGGCGGGCGTGCAACGGATGGGGAAAACTGTAGTAGCGCGCCCTTAAGCCCTAAAGGTGAAATTCCACGGCGCGCGGCTCAGCGAGTCGGCTCGACTGCTCGTTACTCAACCCGCCTGTTGAACATACAGCCGAGAGAAAAGACTTTTGCATGGGTTGCGATTTGCATACCTCCCCCCAGCGCATTCAATTAACCAGTCTCGGACAGACACACGATTTTTATCAAATCCCAGACAACTTTTTACATTCGAAGACAGTATTATCGGACTGCCGTACCTCGATGCTCATAATTTCACAACCACCAGTAAAAACCTAAAGCGATCTTTCTATACCACACATCAGCGAATTAGCAATACCGTCTAAATAAGCTGCCTCAGACACCATCGAGACAGAAACAGGCACGCATCGCGTACTCTCTTTATCAATCCTCTTCATTCCGACGTACGAATCCCAACCCACGAAATTGTATTCGAGGAAGAGGCAACACCGATAGCGAATCGACTTCTTCAACTACCTAACCGACAACATACGCACGGAACACTTGGAGCACGCGATTCGATCGAAAATATCATATTCTCATATTCTGGTGTATTCTCGCTTAAAGACGATTATTCACGCTGTATCATCGTAAATAGTGATAAACCTGTATTCGTGAAACCCTATAGGCTACCCAAATGCCGTTAGAAAGATGTAGAGAGACGAGTAAATAAATTCGAGGAATATCATTCTGATTACAACGCACGGCTAAACTTATCCAAAAACTCCCATGTTCCAAATTGGCTGAAATTTTGGAAACAGAAATAATGAATAATGAATAATTGGCATAGAAATAATGTTTGTGAGAAGGATTTTTGGCGACTAGAATTTTTTTTACCATTTTGATGTCATTCCCTACCTTACCGACGCAATATAGTATAATAGGTTAGGATTGACCCACAGATCAGGTATAGGATAGACCTATCACGCAATGTAATTTTGTGTTACACGCTCAGGGGGCTCACGAGCTCCCTTACCATTTTCGTGTCACGTGCTACGTTACCGGTGAAGTCTCGAAACAGATTGTAACGCTACGCGTGGTAGGAATTAGAATTCACCACGGGTAAAGTAGGTCTAGGTTAGAGTAACAATTTGAACATCGTTTTATAACATATTCCTTTCAACGACAGAGAATGAAGGATCACATCAAAACAAGAGCACATACGCATTTTAACCTTGCTGTCCTACTCGGGTTTATGTAACGCAAAACAAATTTATTTAACATAGAAATTTGTGATAGGTCTATCCTATACCTCGTCTGTGTTATAACACAATTTAAATGTTTTACAAATATTTAACAAAACTTTAGCAACCAATACGTAGTTACAACAAAAAGAATAACTAAATATAAAACATTAATAACACACTTCATTGTACGATCAACATTCTAGGAAATATAGGGAAATTGCGTGCAAAACATTGTCTATCCTGACGGTCGGTAATGTAGATCAAAATTTCATACATTACCTAGATTCCTCTTCTCCTGTCTCCGCCCGATAAACTTTGGAACCGGCGTGCACATGACGTTTCTACTATCACGATACTTCGTTATCACTCTTAAACCGTATTCCCCTGCCGATTATTCGCTCGCATATTCTCCTACTCGTCAGTCGTAGTGCACGGTCCCACGTTCCACCGAGCGTTGCGAGGTATTCGCTCCACTTAATCTCCAACTAACCTCTCTTTCGCTGAAAGCATATCTCTCTCGACGAAGAGGCGAACGATTTCGGTCTGTAAATCGACCCAAAGCAGGTACCCTTCCCGGTGCGTTCGTTTCGATGAGATCAAAGGTGCGCCGTGTTATTTTCGTAAGCAGTGGCCCGAGGTGTACGATCCATTTATTCAGGAGAAGGCAGAAAGGGGAGGGCCGAAGGATCTACCTGTGACCCGTTTCCGTCCAAGGGACGTTCATTGGTCAATGCCGGCGTATACCTGCGTGGAGCGCGCGGCAGCGCGCAGGTATACGTGTATCCTTTCTAGCGTGCCCCTTCCTTGCGAAAGGACGAATCGACTCCGCTGGTTCCCGTTACGGCAGACTTCGGCTGTGGCTCGCGAAAGAAAGGCGGAACGGCGTCGGAGAAAAATCTGCCGCGAACAGTGGCAAAATCACGGGGACCGCCAGTCCCTCGCGTGCTCTCGTCGCGCATAGTGGACGATTCCGGGTCGACGACTGTGCCGTAGCTCGCGCGTGTGTCCGTGCTCCGTCGTTCACCGCGCATGGTCGGTCGGCAAGAGCCACCCTGCTCCTCCTAATTACTTTAATTGCGAGGAGACGGTGCGCCCGCGGCGACGTGCATGCGTGCCTTGCCCCGTGGGCTCCTCGGAAGGTGCGAGGCCGCCGCATTCGCACAGAATCAGCCGACAAAAATGGCGGTGTGGATCCTCCGTTGGTGATCGGATTCGCGCGGCCCTATCCAGTGGCGGCAGATTGTGAATGGGAACGTGGATTCGCCCACGACCGGGGCACGTCCTGTTGATCCTGACGCCGCGGCTCGCCCGGGAATCCGCCGATGCACCCGTGCACGCACGCCTGAGCCGCTTCGGGGAAGCGTTTAAGGAGCCGAGAACAGCCGAGGAGATCCGCGATACCGAACGGTAATGCGTGCGGACACGCGAGCCAACGAAAAAGGTCCGTTACCCTCTGTGCTCCGCGCGACGTCACGGTGCTCCCGCCCGGGAATCGAGAAAGTGCGCGGCGACGATTTAACGGCGATCCCTCGATAATCGAGTGTTACTTAAACGATTGCGGCGATTACCGAGGCCCGTGGATCGCGGTGTTACGATCGCCGCGAGGCAGGAGCGTGGTGTCGCGCGCTCCTAGGCCCCAGTAGCGGGGGGGGGGGAAACGTAAGAAGTGGCGGTTAGGGTAGCGCGTGGAACAGGTCGGTCGCTGCTTGAATGGGTTCAACCATCCAGAATTTCAGAAGCTTAATGGCGAACGTGCTGGAGCACCGGTCACCTCGAACGAACAGAATACGAATACGAATAAAGCCGAATCTACTGGGAACAAATCGTGGCAGTCAGGGATCCTAGTTTATCAACGAAGTGACGGAGAATACCACCGAGCGTCTTCGGTGGAAGTGGAAGCAAAAGGGAGGAGGAAGGAGAGAGAGAAGAGAAATACCTCGGGATGAAAATCGGTGGATCGCGCGTCGAGTGAGTCGAATGAGAGGTAGTAAGTGGAAGAGGACTAGTCCGGATGGGAGTAGCAGCGGCGGCTAGATCGTCGATCCGCTGGTGGCAAGAACGAGGCGAGGAAAAAGGACGACGCGCTGTGTGCGTCTCCTTAACCGGGCCGTGGAAGAATCGCGAGCTGCGGCGAGATCGGCGGAGCGATGGCGGCGACCACAGGGAGGTACGGAGGCGGTATGGAGATGAGGCACTCGAGGAGCGAGGATCTGCTCGGCGTGATATCCAGCTCGCGGTCCCCGAGCCCTGTCCTGCCTCTGCCGAGCACCGCATCCGAGGACGACCTGATCGCGGCCAGCGCCCTCCACGAGGCCGCTGACTCGAAACCGCCGCCGTGTCCCTTGCTATCGTCGAGGGTTGCCGGACCGCAGGGCGTACCGGCGGATCGCATCGATCCCGAGGATTCCATCCGGGACATCGTCACCGAGAATGATTTATACAGGTTCGCAAAACAATTTATATTTTTCTTCCTTCCTACACCTTTGTCGCTCGCTGTTTTTTTTTTAGTGACTGTATATGTGGGTATTATTATGACTGCGAAGTGAGTTGTTTTTGTTTGAATATTCTCGTGGCGGACACGCAGAAGTTATTCGAGGTGACTCACAGTGTATCTGGAGAAAATTTTCGAACGCTTTTTCAGTCTTTATCTTTGAGGTTAAGATCGAACATGCGCGAGCGCGTAGAGTCAAGGTTGAACGATTTCGAGTCGTTAAATAGTTGTCTTTGCTTTTACCGGGTTATTTGTTTAATGATATACGTGGCGCTGCTGTCGGTGGTCGTAAAAGCAGGCCGAAGAAATCGAAGAGTCATATTACTCTACATTTTCGTTTATTTTGTCTTGTCCGGCAATTCTAGCCGGGAACCATTACTTCGGAGTTGACGGTTTCTTTTTGAACAGACGGGAAGGTAGCGTTGAAGAAACCTCAGTTTGAATCGCGGTTGAATATGTATTATTATTGAAAGGTAGTTTATATAGCTACAAAAAATTGAGGAATAAATATCGTCGCTGACAGCTACTTCTTTTTGCCACTAAGAATTATTCATGGTACAAAGTCGGGCGAGAAATTAATCGTTATTCGTGAATAATATTCAGTAGAGTCGTAATTTTGTGAACAATTTATTCAGGCAAATCTACACTTCTCGGAGTGGGCATTCGAATAATGTCCAACTACGGAACAGGAGTTCCACCTACGATCGCGAACTGTTCACTGTTAGGTACTATTTTATTCGCGCAACGGTAAAAGAAAAGCTGACTGGCAGTTCACAGTTCCTCCGGCGCTGTTTTCCAAGTAACAATCTCTGGCTGTTTTTTCTCACTTCTTCCGATTATTTGCAGACGTAAATGCTTTTTATTGATCCACGGGCCGGCGGTATCTTTTTTCCCTGGAACCCCGATATTTCGACTTCACCACGTGACCGAACGAGGTACATATTTGCGTTGAGATCACCGAATTTTATCGATCTTTATCGCAGCCTATGTATGCCGAGTCGAACGGAAATTATGCCGAGTTCTCAGGGTCCACCATACTAATTCTTATCTTTTTTCCTCGAGTCGGTTCGCGTCTCCTCGACGTTACGCCTGCTATTCAGCGGTTAAGCCGGGTACACGTGGGCGTACTGCAACGTACAGTGGTGGTAGAAATGCGATTTTAAAACTCGTATTTTTGCATGGCTGCGTAACAAACTTAATACTTGGCTTTAAGTATTCTGCTGGTATCTCTGGCATATTTTAGCAGCCTCGCATTTTATGGGATGTAAATTTTAAGGTGGAATTATTTCCAATGAATATTTTATCTATTTTATTTTTCTTGCCGTTTGCAGTTTAAGCTTTACCGTTGACCAGTGTTTATAACGTTAGTCGTGCTCGCTATATGTAGAGTGCGTGTTGCATTACTGGCGTCTGTACCTGACCTTAGCCATATGCGCGAGTGTACAGTATGACTGTGTAAACACGTAGCAGTCATAAAGATGAAAAACACGTATTTATTCGCCGCTGAATGCGTTCGATGTGTTTTCCATTCGAACGCATATAGTTCAGCAGGTTTCTCCGTAGCAGATGGCACGGATTCAAAAAAACACAAGTGTTTCCTTTATTTCCCGACAACAGTCTTGTCTGTGCTGTTTCACTTACCGCGATTTGCGAAGAGATAATGGATACGGACAATAGGAAGGACACAAAAGAAGCGTTCTATACTTTGGAAACCATTATTTCTTGAACTAAACTGTACTACTTATAGTCAGACCTAAATCAAGGTCACTGGTAACCCTCCAACGCTTCATGACATAACCCTTATACGGAAATTAGGTTATTTTGACCCAATATCGAGACGCAAATCCCCATTCCTCCTTTACTAATGTATTCTTTGCGCTGAAACTCCTTCGTATCTTTAAGTAACTCATAACCGTCGATAATAATAATAAATAATAATTTTTTACTTTTAATTTTTTAAGTTTTTAATTTTATATTTTCTAATTGTGATGTTTTATATTTTCTAACTTTTGACTTTTCTTTTCTGTTATTTTATTTTATTGCAGAAATTTAATAAGCTCTCAAAATATTAACCCGTAATAATTAAGTAAACAGAGTTTTATTTTTGCACGCTCGTTTCTTGTAAATATTTAATACATATTAGGTCAATATGCTGCAAATTTACTTATCCCTGTAATTTTACAAATAATATTATATTAATTACGTCAATAATAATATTAGAATTAATATTATATATAATCGTATAAGTGTTAACTTCATTCCAGAGAATAGCAGTCTAGCTTTTACAATGTTGTAAATTCAAAACACACATCTGCTGCAATTACTACACAGTAGGAAAGGTAACCTACTCGGGAAAGATAACTTGATAACTCGATCCAACTGGGCATTTCTTTGTCCAGCACAATAATCATTTAATTCGCCTGGACTCGAGACCTTCCTAACAAATAGTAATCTACTAATAAGTATATAAAAATGAAACGTTATCTATTTGTGTGTTTGTCCTTCATTCACGCCAAAACGGCTCAACGGATTTCAATGAAATGCGCAAAAATATTTTTAACACAGAGAATCATCATTATACCCATTATAAGCGGTTAGAAGTAAATCGGCAGGGAATACAAATTTTCACAAAAAATGAAAAATTTCATAGAAATTGTATACTTTGGTGCCGATGCGCTGAAAGTAAGGTCCGAGAAAAAATCCTTTCAAACCCAGATTATAGACCACCTTGGGCAACATTTGACACCTACAGTTAGTAAAAAAACGTATTTGGACGCTTTTGAAATCGCATAACTTTTTTAGAATTGGTCCAAGCGACATGAGTTTTTTTCAGAACCCTGAAGGATTAGTTTGCTAGCTGACGTGATTCGGCGTTTTCAAAAAAATCGCAACTGTTCTAAATAGCGAAAAATATAGTAAAGGTCGATTTTTCAATTTTTTTATATGAGCCTATAATGAAAATTCAAAAAAACGTTTTTGTAGATTGAAGTAAGTTATATACATGCCTAAAATTTCATCAAAATCGGTTAACGTTATTCTGAGCCATGACCGCTTAAAAATTGCAGAATAAGGTCGAAAATCGCTGATTTCGGGAATTTCGCGATTTTCGACCTTATTCTGCGATTTTTAAGCGGTCATGGCTCAGAATAACGTTAACCGATTTTTATGAAATTTTAGGCATGTATATAACTTACTTCCATCTACAAACTTTTTTTTTTAATTTTCATCACAGGT
This sequence comes from Andrena cerasifolii, assembly GCF_050908995.1. NCBI lineage: Eukaryota > Metazoa > Arthropoda > Insecta > Hymenoptera > Andrenidae > Andrena > Andrena cerasifolii. The sequence goes on along the minus strand of NC_135118.1, from coordinate 31,212,946 downwards.
TCATATAAAAAAGTTGAAAAATCGACCTATACTATTTTTTCGAAACTACGAAACACGTCGCTTAGCCAGCTAATCCTTCCAGCTTCTAAAAAAGTAATGATATTTTAAAAATCGTCCAAATACTTTTTTTACTACCTGTACATCAATATTGCATCTAAAAAAAAATATATTTTTAGTCCACCATACTTGTCCTTTACACGGTGCAAATTGCACGACGATCTCGCGAACACCCTGTACAGGCAATCTACTCGACTGTGAATGGTCGCAGCGATAAAACCTCGATGAAATCGTCCGCGGGTGGCGATCGAGCAAGATACAGACACGTGTACTATTTCTATCGATAATTTACGATGCTCGAGAGCTCCTTTCCAAGTCGATATTTGCAAGTCGTGCCACTGAAGATCCGGGATACTTGAAACATATACGTCGACCGTAAATGCGGACGTGCGTCGTGGGTTTACGATGATTCTTTGCGTTTTACGCTCCGCCGTGAAACGCACCCGAGTGCGCGCATACATATGCAACGTACCTACGTCCAGCTCGAGCGCGCGCAGGTTCAGCTGCTTCTCAGACCACCGAACCCAGCTTGGAAGTATGTATTTTAGTTTCTAGCGGGGAACTGTGCAGAGATATATTGAATCAATGTTGAACTAGAACTGGTTCGAGGCTGGACTGGTAAGAATGGGTACTAATAAACTGGTATGGGACCGGAGCTGAGCTCGAATGCCACGCTGCCAATGGGCGTTTTTTTTGGAGCAGCGGCGAGAATAGTGGGACAGGTCAGGATCTAAAAAAATTGTCTCCAGGGTATGAGTCAGGGTAATTAAGAACGAGAGACACATTTGGCGTCTTGACTTGCAAGGGTATCGCTTACACCGCTCCGTTTTTCCTCCAGTGTGTGACCAAGGTCCTTCTAGCCAGATGCGAATTTCCTACCAGTTTCTTTTGTTCACTGACTTGAGAGCATTAAGTTTAAGGTCATTTTTTAAGTTTTCATTTTGATTTGGGAGATAAAAATGGTATCGTTTTATTTGTTGTCAGAAGTAATATTCTTCTTCCTCTCTATTACACAGAAAATATAGAAAAAGTTTTAAATTATTTATTTATTTACTTATTTACTCATTTACTCATTTACTCACTTACTCACTTACTTATTTTCTTATATTCTTATTTTATTATTTTATTATTTTCTTATTTTCTTATTTTCTTATTTTCTTATTTTCTTATTTTCTTATTTTCTTATTTTCTTATTTTCTTATTTTCTTATTTTCTTATTTTCTTATTTTCTTATTTTCTTATTTTCTTATTTTCTTATTTTCTTATTTTCTTATTTTCTTATTTTCTTATTTTCTTATTTTCTTATTTTCTTATTTTCTTATTTTCTTATTTTCTTATTTTCTTATTTTCTTATTTTCTTATTTTCTTATTTTCTTACTCACTTATTTTCTTATTTTCTTACTCACTTATTTACTTATTTTCTTACTCACTTATTTACTTATTTACTTATTTACTTATTTACTTATTTATTTACGGGCTAGAATTCCACGAGTCACAAAATGAACAGTGCACAATGTGATAAGATTACAGTTAGGTCAGTGATAAAGTAGAGAGAAAATGTAAGTAGATTACGAACGCTGAAAATTAGAAATTAGAAATACCTCCCTAATTTGACGCTCTGAACATGAGACAAATTTAGGGAAATTTTTTAAAAGAAAAGTAGTAGTATATTTTTAAGTATTATAATTCCAAACTTTGTACGTTTATTAATCGACATTCGAGGAATATTCTCAATTTTTTAAAGCAATAATAATACTTTTGTTCAGAGTTACAGTGGTAATAGTAAGAGAGATTTGAAAAGAAGTTTCATGCTAGCAAAGATGATTTTGATTGTCGTTGTCGTCTGAAACGAAAAACGCAAAATCTTTCTTAATCCCCTAAAAATGGTAGGATAACTTCGGAAGTGATCTTAAACTAATATATATACTTCATTAAAAGTAGAACGTAAGGTTCTTATGATATGTATAAAAAAGAACAATTTTTCCCAGATTTTTTGAATAAATAATACTCGCACAGCCGATACTGATTTTCCAGTTGAGTCATTCCGCAGTGGAATTTTTCGTGTCCACATCGTTTGACCTAGAACAAAAAGAAAAACAAAAATGTCATGTAGAGACTAAAATCTAAATACTAGAAAAGTACTCACCTACTCCTGAATTCTGCAAAATAATAAAAACAGAAAAATGAAAAAAAAAAAGAATAGGTTTCAAACGTTCGCCATTCCTTAAAAAATCAATATTTTTCTAGAAATCTTGGGTACTTCTCTAGTATTTAGTTTATTTAAAAAACGCTGCTGTGTCCTTATTTTCTATTAGAAATAAATCTGGAAAAAAATTGATTTGTTCTTTTTTATACACATCATTAGAACCTTATATTACATTTTTAATAAAGTTCATAAATTTCATTAAATTCACCTCTAAAGTTATCCTACCATTTTCTTCCTATCATCGCGACGATCTAATCGTCACCATTGCAAAATAAAGAAGTGGAGCCAACTGCAAATTTGAAACTAACCAGAAAAATCCCTAATAATTATCCCTTCCTCGAATAACCAAGCGCCCGTTTCAAATTCCACACTGAAGTCAAAATAGACCAGGCAGAAGACAAAATGTTTGCACAACTTGCGGTAGTTACCAAAACCGTGGAACATGACACCAAACGCTTTGAGCGCTGAAATGATGGCGCGTGGTGTGCCATAGAGGTGTTAGGAGAGGACGCGTGGTTTCCGGTTCGGTGCACCTCTCGCGTGCAGTTTGATTTAGTCAGTGACGTTGAATCATTGACAAACTATTCCGACTGGTGCGCGTGCAGGCCGGCGCTCTTGCGCGCGTTTAAAAACGGAAAGCGAAGAGCGTGCGTTTCATTTTTTTAATTAAGAAGGAGCGGCTTCCGCGGCAGCGTGGTCGGCGTGTTCTCAATGAAAACGGCCGCGGCCGAAGGAAATTACCGGCGACTCCGTGGTCATCGCCTCGTCCATCTGAAACGCGATTTAATCGATGCAATTAATCAGCTCGCGTTTGCTACAGCAACTCCGCTATTTTGTTCGTAATTAGAGATAACCGCGCTTCCTCCCAGCGTTAAGATAATCCCGGCTAAACCGAAATATTTTTGTAAATGACAGGAGGAGTCTTTGGCAACTAAAAGGTTAAAAAATTAATTTTTTGAAAATCTACCTTCACTGTTTTTTTTTTCGAAAATTCTTTATCACCACATTGGGGAGCGTAAGAAACCGTAGAGTTTTGAATTAATCTATTTTTAGATATCTTTTACGATTTAGATATTCGCGGTAAGATGAAAACTTTTAATTTTTTTGAGGGGTTGCTCCACCCCCCAGGGCGGTTTCGTTGTCGAGATAAGAAAGCGGAATGTTGTTAGCGTCGCTTGAAGTACATTTCTGTAAAGTTTCAAGTGTTCTTGAATTTTTGACGCGCCAAACGTCCCTTGCGAGTTGAGTGCCATTTTCCATCGACGCTTGGAGGCATCTTCTCTTTTCTTTTCTACGCGTTTCGGGGAAGAAGGGGCTCGTTTACGTGGTGTGGCTCGCATCGAATACAGAAAATTGCTGTGCACGTTGAACGGTAAAAATACAGTTCACCGGTGACCCAAAAATAGCTTTCGCTTTTGGCAAGACGGCATTCGGGATTCGGCCTTCTATTGGTAGCGATGGGAGCAAGTAGGTACGTTGTAGATTGGGGTAAGTGCTGGCCCGGCTCGCGTCCCTATTGGCAAAATTAGGCAGCTGCCTGGGGCGTAGATAAGGAAGCTCAAATTGGTCTTTTCGTTGTGGGCATTTTTTTAAAATTAAGTTTTAAATGGAATATTACAGGTTGTACTGTAAATGTTTTAAGCTACGAATAAACGGCCATCATAAACCTCAGATAAATGTATTATAAATAAAGGGCGGAATTTGGGAAGTTTGCCTAGGGCGCAAAAATAGCTCCAGCCGGGCCTGGATACGTTTCGACTTTTGTCTGAGTATTTCGAAGAATGAAGAAGTATGTATGTAGTTGTCAGATGATAGCTGCTTGCTCAGCACCATCTGCAGCTCTTGTTACAGCAAGGCGTTGAATTTGCCCACGTGACGATGCCACCCCGATTAGAATACAGAGTTCCGCTTAAAAAAAACATGGTTGACCTTGCAAAGAATCTTTCGGTTGGGCGAAATGGGACACCCTGTATAATATTTCGAAACTTTGCCACGGAGACCATGTTTTAATATTATTATTATTATTATTATTATTACTCCACGGGTGAAGTACCATTCACTTCACAACAAAACAAATAGTGCCTGAACTACTAACTGATATATAGGTTCGCGGGGGTCATTTTGTGTTGTAAATCAAATTTTGATAGTTAGAATATATTGTGGAAAAATAAGCAGCATAGGGGTTTGCATTGGTAAAACAATTTAGAACTGGAGACAGTAAAAGCTACGACACAATTACAGCAATCGTTATAGAAATAAAAACAATTGATAACTCGACACAGTCCATCTTCGATCCTTGTTTTTGGCCCTAGAGAGCACCCCCGCTGGTAAAGCGAGAAAGTTAAATAGCCTAAAACTTTCCCCGAGAATTCTGCTGTACGTAAAAAAAAAACGCATCAAAATTGATTTATTAGTTCTTGAGTTATAAGGTAATAGGCAGACGTGGACTTTATTTTATATATTTAGAGAAGAGAAGAGTAGAGATTTACAGTAGAGAAGCGAAGAGAAGAGAAGGAAAGGGAAGAGAAGAGAAGAGAAGGAAAGGGAAGAGAAGAGAAGAGAAGGAAAGGGAAGAGAAGAGAAGAGAAGGAAAGGGAAGGGAAGAGAAGAGAAGGAAAGGGAAGAGAAGAGAAGAGAAGGAAAGGGCAGAGAAGAGAAGAGAAGGAAAGGGAAGAGAAGAGAAGGAAAGGGAAGAGAAGAGAAGAGAAGAGAAGGAAAGGGAAGAGAAGAGAAGGAAAGAGAAGAGAAGAGAAGGAAAGGGAAGAGAAGAGAAGGAAAGGGATGAGAAGAGAAGAGAAGGAAAGGGAAGAGAAGAAAAGAGAAGGAAAGGGAAGAGAAGAGAAGGAAAGGGAAGAGAAGAGAAGAGAAGGAAAGGGAAGAGAAGAGAAGAGAAGGAAAGGGAAGAGAAGAGAAGAGAAGGGAAGAGAAGAGAAGGTAAGGGAAGAGAAGAGAAGAGAAGAGAAGGAAAGGGAAGAGAAGAGAAGAGAAGGAAAGGGAAGAGAAGAGAAGGAAAGGGAAGAGAAGAGAAGGAAAGGGAAGAGAAGAGAAGAGAAGGAAAGGGAAGAGAAGAGAAGAGAAGGAAAGGGAAGAGAAGAGAAGAGAAGAGAAGACAAATTTTTAGAGAAGAGAAGAGAGCAGATTATTCATATATCCAGCACATTACTAAAAATACACTAGTGGATATATTATTCCTAAAGACGATACAATTCTCTGCCTTACACCTGGCATATCCTCTACATTCGCATACCAACACAGCCCAGGCTAAAAAAAAAAGCCGCAACTCTAAGAATACACGTGAAACACAAATCACTAATTCACAAAAGTCGTTCTAAATCCACGTGCGCCCTAAATTTAGTCGAGCAAGCATAATTGGCAGCCTTATTAACCCCTCAGTCCACACAGGTAGGAAGAAAAGCCTCTGCTCGGCCCGAGGGTATTTAACCATTCAACGGCGCGCATGCGCGATTACCAATTTCGACCGCGTCCGCCCGTTCCCCTCCACGACCACTCGAAATTACCGCGCGAATCGGTTCTCCGGCGAATCGATGTGAAATTTTTTTTGCTCGTGAACGGGAATCTCGGAGGAAAGCGCGCGTCCCAGTTCCCCCGGCATCGTTTCGCGGCCGTCGCGCGACGTCGACGACGGTTTCGAGCAGCCTAATAGCTATGATCCCGCGTCGTGTCGGTCTGGCCACCGAATCGGCCTCGTCGATCAAATTGCTCCGCGACGCGTGACCATTGACTCGTACGCTCAGTGTCGGGCGCGCCCCTCCTAGCTACTACCGCCGCCTCGATGGACGAATAGGCCGTCGTCTATCCCTCGTAGAAAGAGAGCTAAAGATAGCCGATATGACAAAGGAATTGGTACGTCAGCTCCGCTCCTTTCATTCGATGCCACCCATTGTACACGACCTCAACCGAAATACACGATGGACAGTCGGTCTCGGTCCCCATCTCCGTTTCCCTTAACCTTTCCGCTCCCGAAGCAAGGAAGCCCTCGGGCGGCTTTATTTAGACGGCGTGTTTTCGAAATAATCCGGACTGCTCGTCTCATACGCGGACGCCTCGCCCGCTGCCGTGTCGCGTAGAGGTCAAGCGAGTCAACCGTCGTTCCGTGGCTTTGTTTTGACTGCTTCGCGTTCGTTAGTTTGAGATAGCGGTGCGCGAGGGAATCGGAGAGGATTTTACGTAGAAGGCAGAGCATTAATTTTGTTGGGAATTCGGTAAGACCGATAGCTTCTTGCCGTTTAATCTCTGATTTGTCGGTTCGCCGTTTTTATTAGGTGGTTCCAGTGGGTTGTTTATTTAATCCGCGTGCTAAATTCCTGCGGCTCGGGCGAGAGAACGCCGAGGCTCGGTTTATTGAACGTGCTAATGGGGGAGTTCGTTACAGACGCCTGGAAAAGTTTCACCTTTACACCGAAAACACGCGCGCGAGAGGTGACCAGAAGCGCGTGTCTTCGCTTTCTTTTACGCGCGTCCGCCGCGCGATCTCTCTCTGCAACGAAATGGACGCGCGTTCAGGAGTGACGGGGCAGCGGGGATAAGCGGGGCAGACCCTTTTGTGGCCGGCGCATCCATGTTTGACCGCGGTTATTCGACCGTCGTTGACCCTTTCGCCGGGAGAACTCGGGTTAGAAAGTTGCCTGCAAATAATGATAATAATGACAGTAACGACTTTATTAGATCTCAAATGCGCGAGCAATTACACGAGTGATGAATGGGCGAGGTCAGCGTTCCTGCTGTTTACAATCACATCCCTATGAGCGTAATGATACACTTGAAGTTAAAGGGTACACAGAAGTAAACTGAACATTTCGATTTCTTTGAAATTTTGCTAGTTTTTGGGAAACCTTAATAGAAGTATCACAGATTTTTTTTAGCGACTTTTTAGTGCTTTGGGGTGAGAAGACCCTTAAAGATTCATATTTGCACAGTTTTATATAGCATAAAAAATATTAAATTTTCATTTTAATAATTTCTTTATGCCTACTGTAGGTTTCAAAATATACAACAGGAGAATAGGAAAGTGGACATTAACTTTTAGGGGGTGTTTGAACTCTGGAAATCCTTTAAAATAACAGAAAATAAAAGTTGCCTGATATTGTTATTATTATTACTTATTTATTACTCATAGAAAATTGAATGATGTAATACATATAGATGAGCTTCTATTGAGTTTCCCTGCGAACCTGCAAACTTTCCAAATCGGAATTTTCGGGTGACAAAATGTTCCTCTTAAGAAGTATAAAATGTCAAGGAAAGTGGACCGGAATAATGGAGGGACAATTTAAGGCAACGCCTAGTGAAAATCTCGGACGCTTGCCGGGAGTACCGAGTGGGGAACAAACGAATTGCGAAACTGACTCGGCTCCAGTTTCTCTGCTGATGAACAGTCTGATTTACGAGTACGATCCCACGGCGATCGTTGACAGATATATTTATCGCCACCCATCAATTTTACTTTTCTCGCGCTGGTCGCGCGCCATGTAATCCAGAGTTGCTGGCGAGAATTATGCGCATTTTTTTCTGTTTTCTCTGCGAGAAACAGAGCCGTGCCTTGCGCCAGATATACTAATGGCTAGATACTGAATCGCGTATCACGATTCGAATCTGTGCTTATCGTTGTTCGCACTGAATTCAATTTTTCAGTTCTGATAATTTAGATAATTACACGCGCACCGAGAGGGAGTGGGAAGCAAAGAGTTATCCCAGTTATTCGAGAGTAATGCCCCGATAGTAGACACGTTCGCGCGCTTCGAATCTAGTCATGGATATTCCCCCAGAATGTCCTCCCTTTGGGCATGCGCGTTGGTGACTGCAGTGCTGCTTGGCGAACTTAAGGAGGTTCGATGGCTCACTTGCGGGGCAGGCGGCGAGAGGGGTAAGCCTATGCTTATACATGGGAGCTCTGCAGTGATACCAATCTTAGATAAAAAAAAATGATGTAGACAAAAATGTTATTTACGTGTCTATTTCTAATAATATTATTACTACATATTTTGTTTTGGAATTCAATTAAACAAAAAGGATTTTTATTGCAGTTAGAAATATAATAGTTTCATTAAAAGTAGCGTAAAATATGCGAGCGTAATGCGGCAACGTCGCTTTGCGTCCATCTTTTTTTCTCTTTCCACTTTACATTTGTGTAAAAAATAAATTTCTAAATACATGTTTACAGCTTGGTAGTTTTTACAAATTTTTACTGTATCCTTTGTACAAGTATACACTGTATAGATGACTACCCGGCGTACAGCGTTGCCACGTTTCAAACAGTTCCTTCAGGCAGTTCCAAAAATACGAGCACATTGCTGTCTATTTATTCAATTATCTAATAAACCGTACGGTAAATGTCGAATTTTTTTTTTTAGAATTTCATAGGAATACTTAAGCTTTTCATTGCAACATTTTTAGGACTTTCTCACTGTTTTTAAGGACTCTGTGTAACATTTTATAGAAATTTTATCGCGTCTCCCGTAACAGCCTGTGTATAAGAGCGCAACTTTGATTTAAATTTTTTCATAAACCGTGCTGTCAATCGACTTGAAATTTTAACACAATGCGGACTACACTTTGGACATTAGATCAAAACACTTTTCAAAGATTTCTCATTATTTTTGCCCCGGTATCGAACCTCCTTAAAAAGTGGCCGCTAAATCAACTAACCGCTCCGAGACCACTGAGGACCTACCCTCAACGATCTAAGTGCATACTTCTCAGATGAATAACCTTGAGTGGCCACTTGATTTTGCTCCAACTGTAGCGGTTGAAGCGTACAGTGCGCCAGTGCCTTTTGGTATGCCACGTGCATACAGAGTTAAAAGAAAGCTGGTCTCGGTTTCGAAGAATTAAAGTCGACACCTGTCATGGACAGGTCAGGTAGAGCTCTTATATAATATGATCTACTACTTGCTCTTAAGATTTATAGAGTAGGCAGGTTACAGTAGGCAGGTGTCAATATATCCTGCTCGCAACAGCTCCATACCAAAGTGGAGGGAACACGAATTTATGATGATACGACTTTAACACTTTGGTGACTTCTGCATATTACGTATAGGTGATTTTTTCGATTTTAATCAACTATTACCTAGGTCTGTGCAAAAGTTTCTTCCTACTACACCTATGTACTTGTAATTTTACCAGAAAAATGGCGAAGGCTCAAGGAAAATCCTTTGATTAAACCTAGAAAATAAAGTATTAATAATATTCTTCCAACGCACACATTTCTAAAATTTATCACTCTGTAGATTTTTATTTTAACGGTAAAATATTGCAAATTTCATTTTTAGTTGGTATAAAATATTATTTGGGACAATTGGTACACATTAATGCTGTGTGCTCCCTGTGAAAAGCTTTGTCAGTCAAAAAATGACGAGTTTTTAAAAGTTTAAAGACGTGCAATATATATTTATTTTTAATAAGGACTTTGGTTAACTAAATCGAACAAACATATGCACCGACCTAATATTCGAGCTTAATAGGGAATTAATTGTATTTCAGATTTATCACCGATAAAACTATACCCTTCAAAGATTTACATCTTACTCACGATGTGACGTTTTCATAGTTTCCCAAAACCAATGTATATCTGGAATCGGGAATCCCCATAAGAGGGAGTGCAGAATAAGAGACTTCGGAGGTTCGACATCGGCGAAGTTGGCTAGGCGGCTGCCCAGTACGCCGGAGGATTGATTCGCAAGATTCGTGGCTTCGAATGAATCCCCATCACCCCGAGGCCGTTTTTTCCGCGGTTCCTTTAAGGGGTTGTGCCTAGTCAGGCGGTCGAAAAGAGGCGAATATTTGTGAATTTTTTTTGAAGAAGCGGAAGCGTATATTTTTACAGAACTTTTTGCGCTTAAAAGAGCAACATTTAAAGAACATTTGGTAATTTTTTCACAGAAAAATATTTACGTTTATAATAAAATAACAAGCGACATCCAAGAAGCATTTTTAAAATTTGGTTTTGCGGCGAGCATTGCCATTCGGAAGCAGATTATCTAAAATCAAAAAACAAAAAAGATTTCGTTAGTATATTAATGTATTCTCAGGTTGACGGAGAGAATTTTCCGAAATATTAAGTTAAAACAACATGGCGGCTATTTAAAGTTGAAATCCTGATTTTTCGTGTAATTTTTTAGTTCTTTGTTAAAATAAACAATCCTTGGTTCATCTACTAGTCTTTGGTATATAAAAGAAGTCTGCAAACGTTCAGACCAATCGATACAGCGGTTTCCGAAATATCTTGCTCACCGATATCAAAACGGCTTCCGCGAGAATGGCTGTTCATTTTTTAATGTTTTTCTATAACAAAATTACTGAGAGTTGCTGCATATATGTACTTTTAAAATAAGCGAATAGTTGTAAAAAAAATATACAGTAGATATTCCACAAAAAATTCCCGAATCTCAGGTTCTTTTTCGAAAGCTGACTAGGCATATTAAGGGGGTATCTAGTCTAGACACGTTTTTGAAGGTGATATTTGGAAATTAATTCTGGAAAACCTATCGCGCCTACAGGGCAGGGGCTTTGCACACATATTTAGCAGTGTTTATAAATAATATCGCAATATTTTTTTGTAATATATAATCATATAATAGTGAGAACGTCATGTCTTTGCAGTGTGACGCGATTGTACGCAGTTGCTGACTGTTGGTGCCGCGCGGGATTTATATATATCGTCATATCTTCTATAATTATTTATTAATCACTGTGAAAATTGGTGAAAAACTTCCTTGTACATTAAGAAAAAACTTTGTCGCTGCAAGTTATATGTACCTCAAAATTCCCTCGATACTTTTTAACGGCGAACGTTGAAAGACATGGGTTATGTCCAGTATTACTTTTAAATAAAATATTACTACATTTTTTAACAAAAAAGATTTGTGCATACATTTCACAGCTTCGCCAGAGTTTTCTGAGTTTTATGTTTCAGGTCTCACAACGATCCGTCAATATTTACTCAAGTTATCGCAATGTATGTTTAAAGAAATAATGATTTTGGTCGAAGAAATTTCCTTTATTTATAATTTTTATCTCGAATAATAATGATTGTATAAAAAAAACTGTAAAAAGAAAAAATGTGTGTCGTGACGAGCTTTACAACACTATATTTTTTAAAATCCACTTTAACAACATTTAATTTTCCAATATTTCTTAGCGTTTGGACAATAATTTTTCGCATTTTCGAGCGCTAGTCCCCTTATTGCATCCGAGCCCTCAATTAAAAAAGATCGACAGTGAAGCTACAACATATAAAATAATAAGTTTGCTTAAAATCTGCGACCACCAAAGTCGACCTGTAAAGCGGAATAAAAATTCGCCACCCAATACCACACAGTTCTTAAGAAGAAGATCGCTTCACCGCGGTAACTCTATCCGTCGATCTTCTCTGAAAAAGCCCCTCGTCTGGTCCACTTCACTTAACAAGTCACCAACGCCAGGCAACTCTGCCTAACGCAGCCTTCGACCCGGGAAAGATTACCATCAGCCTCGCGCTCGTCCAGCCCAAACATTGATCCGCTGCAGCTAGTCGAAATTAGTAGTCCACGGTTGATCGGGGTGAATCAGCTCCGGTCCGCTTTCCAATCACGCCTATCGGGGACAGGCTGGATCCGAAAGCCCCGCGGGCAGAGGCCCAGATTCGGTCGATCGACTCCGCCGTGCGCGCAGCGTCGGCCGCTATCGATTGCGTCGATCGTCACCTTCGCGAGAGCGATAGAATTACACGGAACCTGCTCCTTCTCCGCGCGAAGGAGACTCGGGTCCAGGAAGGTGTGACGGACGAATGGAGAGGCTGCGTGAGGCCCGCGGAGCCGTCACAGTCACCCGGAAGGGACGCGGAAGATCATCGATGGATCTCGAGTGGCGAGCAGCGGCAGCAGCAGCTCGCTTCGGGGAATCGTGAAAGCGAAAGTCTCCGGGCAGAGAGAATGGACGAGCGTCTGCACAACCCGTGCGAGTGTCGGCGACTGAGAGCCAGTCGAAGAGGAAGAGAGCCGAAGAGAGGAAGCTTTGGAGACGCGCGCAAGTTAAGGAACACGGAGAAATCCTGAGGAGCGGCCCGAGGATCAGCCAGCGACCAGCGAGCTGCGCCATGGCCGAAAGGTCGTCTTCCTTCCCAGCCGCTTCGGCGTCGCCCGCCGCGGAGAGGATCGCGTGGGACTCGAGAGCGTTTCCGGTCCCCAAACGGTAGATCTCTAACGAGAGAGTCGCGCTTGCGACGGTTCATATGGGAGCATTGGGAACTCGTCGCGTTACAGTGAGAACGGGGCGAGATTATGGGGCGTAGAGGCGCGCTGCCTCGATTGCGATTCGAGTTCGCCAGGTGGTTTTGAGAGTATTCTTCGGGGTTTTTGATTGGGTCACTCGGGGAATTTCGAAGGGTTGAAGATGCAACGTTTGGGGGTACACTGTAGGCTTGTAATTAATTGCTGCAGAGGAAGATATAGGTAATGCTGTGGTGGTTTTGAGAAATGGTATCTAGAGATTTCGTTTTGGTTTCTGTGAAGGGGTTTATTTTTTTAGCGCAGGTATGTAGCTTGGGAATTTTGTAGATTAATAAAAAATGCAGCAGTGAAATCAGTGTAATAATAGTACAGGAACGGAGAAAAAGTTACTGTTTTTTTGAGCGACTTTAAGGGGTCGTGCTCAGTTAGGAGACCGAAAAAAGAGTGGTCTTTGGGAATTTTTTACTCGAAAGCTATAAGATATTTCTCGAGAAATCTTTTTTCCTTTTATGGATTGCATCTAGTAACGTGCATCGTAATTTTTTTATTTAAAAATATTTATCAATAACTGAGTTATTGTCTATTACTCGAGGGTTCTCTAAAAATCAAGGCTTCTGCGGTGACCACTGCTGCTCGAAAGTCGATCATCTAAAATAAAAAATTCAAAAGAATTTACTTATTATATTGTATTGTTTAGTATTTGAACGAAAGTTTTCTTCGAAATATTGATTTGGGAAAAAATGGCTGATGTTTAAAGTAAAAGTTTCAATTTTTATCATAAATCGTGCCTGATTTTCGTCAATTAAAAGAAAACTAAGCATGGGATAAAAAAATCCCTCGTTCAAATACTAGATAATATAATATAATAAAAAAATCACGCGAAAAACTCAGGATTTCAACTTTAAATAGCCGCCATTTTGTTTTAAGTTAATATTTCGGAAAATTCTCTCCGGTAACCTGAGGATACATTAATATACTAACGAAATCTTCTTTGTTTTTAGATAATCTGGTTCCGAATGGCAGTGCTCACCGCAAAACCAAATTTTTAAAAAAGCTTATTGGATATCGGTTGATACTTTATTAGAAACGTAAATATTTTTGTATAAAAAAATTACCAAATGTTCTTTAAATGTTGCTCTTTTAAACGCAAAAAGTTCTGTAAAAATATACGCTTCCGCTTCTTCAAAAAAAATTCACAAACATTCGCCTCTTTTCGGCCGCCTGTCTAGGTATAACCCCTCAATTCTATTATTTTTTAATATCAATTCAAAACTGCAGCATGTGCCTAATATAAATATTCTGAGAGAGTATTAAAAGCTGTATAAGGCCCAGTTAAAGTTCAATTTATTTAACTAACAAATAAAAATCGTACATAAAATTAAACAAGGCAGCACACTTTTTAAAGCCGACAAAAAGGTTATAAAAAATCTAATATTTTGTGGAGGCACCCTTTACTTTTAGGACGGCCTAAGAAGTTACCAAAGGTGCTCCTTTGTCGGTCCCAAAAACGTGTTGTCCCGTTTATTGCCATATAAAAAGTTTGTTTGTTAATTAAATAAATTCAGCTTTAATTAGGTCTTATACACCTCTGAATTATCGATCAGAATATGTATATTAAACACATACCAAAGTTCCAATTTGTTCCTAAAAAATAGCAGAAATAAAACATCGAAAAATGGTCACTTTTTTGTCCTCTACTGAGTAGTATGTTTGAGCAACAGATATTGAATTTTGGAAGAACTGAAATTGCACCGATATTTCTGCAATCAGTGATCTCACAGAGACAGATTCATATCCCCCTCCGTATTAAACATCTTTTTTTTTTATTCCCAGTACTTTGAGAAGTAAATACATAGAGATTTGTAATGGTTGAGGGATCAAGAGGGGAGAGACACAATGACTAACAGTACACGCAATTATATTAACAAGTGTGACAAGAACGAGTCAATAATAATTACTCCAAATTATACGGCTTGCTCTTGGAGCACACTCGTCTGCCCACTCTAAACTCTCATTACCGACTCATAGCTCGTTGCACTCATTACCAATCAACGCCTCCTTTAATTCGTGCTCAGTGTTTCGTTGTCTCTGTGCATCGATCCACCTCTGCATAATGAATTACAGAAAAATGGTAACTACACTGAAACAGAAGAACCTAGTAAAAAACACGAAATTTCCTTTTCCCAGAATTATACACTTTTATTACAATTCGAATTACATTTTAACGTACTTCTCTCTCATTATCATTATATGGCTCCTAAGCATACGATTATTATTTAATACACACAGCATAAATATTATTATTATTATTATTATTATTATTATTATTATTATTTTAACGAGACCCAACCTACACAAAATAAAAACCCCTGTGAACTGCATAAATAAATGTTGACATCAAAATACCAATTAAACTAGACAGAAATTAAAAATTAATTATCCCCAAATATGGCCACGATAGCAGATTTAAATTCACGGAGAATAAAAGAGCAATTTTGCATTTGAAATTATTATTATTATTATTATTATTATTATTATTATTATTATTTTAACGAGACCCAACCTACACAAAATAAAAACCTCTGTGAACTGCATAAATAAATATTGTCATCAAAATACCAATTAAAACTAGACAGAAATTAAAAATTAATTTTCCCCAAATATGGCCACGATAGCAGATTTAAATTCACGGAGAATAAAAGAGCAATTTCGCATTTGAAATTATTATTATTATTATTATTATTCGTCTTATTACTCAGACGTTTAGCAGAGTCACAGATTCTGTTTACCCGATCTGTGCGCGCCAGGTTCCTAAAGAATCTCGGGTGAAAAATACGATCCGTGATATGAAATACGATCCGAATACTTTCTGTTTACAGGTTCGTGCTGTTCAAGCGCCACTACGACAAGTACGTCGCCCTGTCTGCCAAGTACGAGGAAGCCAAGGGCGTCGCATACTACCTTGAGGAGCGTTATCACGAAGTCAAGGTACGTGAACATCGCCCAGGTGTTGCTCGATCCAGCCGTTCTTGCAAATAAAGGCCAGGCGCTCAAAAGGTGCTCGAATCTAATCGGCAAAGCGCGGCGTTATCGGTGCGATTGCACTAATGCCAGAGATGGTTCTGGGAAGTGAACGGAGCGATAACAGGGGATCTCCTGCTTTAAAACAATTGAACTCTAGCATACACTGCGGCTTGCGAGCATTACGACACCTCTGTGGAATAACAATTATTACGAAAAACGTTGCAAATTTATGGAAGAACCCTGATAAAATTGATTTTATTTGGTATTTTAAAATAAAAGCAGTGGAGTGTATTCAATCTAATGGTTAGGCTTATCAACTCTTTTTAGATTTACTTTAATTATTGTCGAGGTGTACCCCCCCCCCCCCCGAATATGTCTGCCAATTGTCTGTAAATTTTTAGGCTTTAATAATTAAATTTATAAATTTTAACAAAATAATCGATTTTATCCACAACTATTTTTTTCAAACACAAATCTCAATATATCAAAATTTTCACTTTTAGAAAAAGACTGTTGGAGTGTTACGAGTGTACAATTATCACTCAAAAGTTAAAAGATTCAGGGATACGAAAATGGTAAAAGTGGATAAAAACTACGCTGGGGCAATGGCGGATTCAAAGGGGGCGCCCCTCCCTCAAGGGAAACATACTTATTTTAATTTGCAAAATACTTATTTTAACTTAGCAATATGAGAGAAAATGTGATAAATTGATACAAACAAAAAACACTTTTTCATTTAGCAGGAAAATATTATCGGGAAGGTCCCTGGTTTATTTTTCTCAAAATTACGCCTCCCCTAAAGAAAATCTTGGATTTGCCCCTGCCCCCCCCTGAAAATCCTAACTTCGCCCCTGCGCTAGGGTGCAGTGAACCCCATGTGACCAATTTGTAATTATAATTCAGCCACAAGAAAGAAATTGGGAACTGTCGCTCTACTCTTAACAAATTCGATAAAAATGTGCATAAACATCCGCAGTCTACGTATAATCTTTCTGCTTTTATATGCGTCATTTCATTTGCTTTCTATGAGTAACAAATACGTAATAATAATAATTACAATCCGTACCAAATAGCACATTTTCTGTAAATACAGCAGGTGTCCTAACATTTATGAACGGCAGTGCAGAAGAAATTAATGCACCGCCCGCCGAATTTCCACGCAATTACTACGTCTAGCCGGCGGATAAAGCGGCGCGTGTTGCAAGATTAGACACTGGATATGTCGAAACCGTGCTGGTAAATGCTGAAACGCGACGAAGCCAAAAAAGCGTCGACGATCGTTGCTGGCGTCCGCGTGAACTACCACGCGCAAGAAAGTCGCGTCGTTTAATTCGCTGTATTTCGTAAACTCGGATAATTCTTGGAGCGCGCCCATTTACGATAGCTGTGCGATTATCTCTCGACCAAACGTCTCATTTTAACTACAAAATTGTGTCCGCGTCTGAACATTGTTATTTTAGTCCCTCGGTCATTATAGCCCCGTGAATCATCGTAGTCGCTGCAGAACTTGATTCGCCAACTGAAAAAACAAGTTCCCCAAATCTTTGGCTTCATCTATCTCCGCCAATCTCGCTCTAAAGCTTCTCGGAACCCTTTGCCTTGGTCAATACAGTGTCGTGTTACCGGGGTACAAGTTCAGTCCTAATCCGATTCTAATTCGGTTCACTGTAAATCCAATTCTGAATTCCAATTTCAGCTTAGCTCTAGAGCAAGCTGCGACCCAGTACAGGTCAGGTGCATTTCGCGATCGTTGCTACGTCGGAGCTGCAGATTTTGGGGAGATTCCTATTTATTGCAAACTAATAAGAATTTGCGATCGTAATTTTAGTAAATTAAATGTAATTATTTCTTTAATTGGGTTTATTTTGAAAGTCGCCTAAGTCCATTTGTCAATTGTTTTTGGTTGACTGTTGTAATGTGTACAACTTGAAGTTAGTAGTAAAAATTTATATATAAAAAGTTTTTTAATATAAATGGACTTAGGTCACTTTCAGAATAAACGGCTCAAGAAATAAGAAAATAGAGAAATAGAGAAATAAGGAAATGGAGAAATAAGGAAATATGAAAATAAGGAAATAAGGAAAGAGAGGAATATAAAAATATAAAAATATAAAAATATAAAAATATAAAAATATAAAAATATAAAAATATAAGAATATAAAAATATAAAAATATAAAAATATAAAAATATAAAAATATAAAAATATAAAAATATAAGAATATAAGAATATAAAAATATAAAAATATAAAAATATAAAAATATAAAAATATAAAAATATAAAAATATAAAAATATAAAAATATAAAAATATAAAAATATAAAAATATAAAAATATAAAAATATAAAAATATAAAAATATAAAAATATAAAAATATAAAAATAAGGAGTAAAGAATAATTCTTGATTTGTTGATTTCTCGATTTCTTTATTCCTTATTTTTATATTTGTATGTCTCTTCGTTTCTTCATTTCTTTATTTCTTTATTTCTCTATTTTCTTATTTTCTTATTTCCTTATTTCCTTATTTCCTTATTTCCTTATTTCCTTATTTCCTTATTTCCTTATTTCCTTATTTCCTTATTTCCATATTTCCTTATTTCCATATTTCCTTATTTCTCTATTTATTTATTTTTTTAGTTCTTTATTTCTTTATTCCTCTATTTCTTTAACACAAACGGTGAAAACCATAATAATAATAGTAATAATACTACTTCTTTACTGAGGATAAAGAAACCATAAATACATACAAAAACACAAGGAACAGCAAAATACTAGAGTTAGAAATTATATAATATAGATACATGTAAAAGTAGTAGCAGAGAGTACACAAGGCTAGATCCAACCGTCAGCAATAAGATTCTACTAAAAAACGGTTGCAAAGACAGATTGAAAAGCATAAGCTACAAGCATAACCTCTAGTAGAAGTAAAGCCAGCCACAGATAATTTGTTACCGTTAATTCCGATCTCGATAAAACGCAAACGCAAGATGGCATCGGCGCACATACATAGGCGTGGGCTCGGGGAGTGTATCGGGAAGCAGAGCTTGAGAACCGCCGACGTAAATACTGTACGTAAACTCGTACAAGTGCTACGTAACGGCGCGATTAATCCACGAGACGATTGTAACCGAGATGACGGAGTCCTTCCGCGATCTCGTTAGTCTGGCCGATGCTATCTGGCCGAGGGAGCTTTTGCGCCCGGAGTGAAATCAAGTCTCGCCTTTCGCGCGATATTAGCCGCAAAAATGTGCGAGAGAAAACGGGCGGGCGCTATCCGCGGGAGATCGTCTGCAAAGAAAAAGAAAGAAACGTATCGATAGGATGCCACTCCCATTGTCGAAGCCGAGGAGAAACTTTTCCGGTGGACAGAGGAGACGACTTCGATTGCTGTCACCGTTTAGTCTTTGGTCGTTTCGCGCTGCAAATACAGGGTGGCTCAGAAATCGTGGTACGACTCTGGAGGAAGCGATTCCTCGAGAAAAAGTTAAGATATAGTAAGGGGCAAAAGTATTGAGATACTTAAAAAGGAATAACTTTTTTACAATTGGCCCAAATACAGGGTGGCTCAGAAATTGTGGTACGACTCTGGAGGAAGCAATTCCTTGAGAAAAAGTAAGATATAGTAAGGGGCAAAAGTATTGAGATACTTAAAAAGGAATAATTTTTTTAAAATTGGCCCAAATACAGGGTGGCTCAGAAATCGTGGTACGACTCTGGAGGAAGCAATTCCTTGAGAAAAAGTAAGATATAGTAAGGGGCAAAAGTATTGAGATACTTAAAAAGGAATAATTTTTTTAAAATTGGCCCAAATACAGGGTGGCTCAGAAATCGTGGTACGACTCTGGAGGAAGCGATTCCTCGAGAAAAAGTGAGTCAAAGATATAGTAAGAGACAAAAGTATTGAGATACTTAAAAAGGAATAACTTTTTTACAATTGGCCCAAATACAGGGTGGCTCAGAAATTGTGGTACGACTCTGGAGGAAGCGATTTCTCGAGAAAAAGTGAGTCAAAGATATAGTAAGGGACAAAAGTATTGAGATACTTAAAAAGGAATAACTTTTTTACAATTGGCCCAAATACAGGGTGGCTCAGAAATTGTGGTACGAGTCTGGAGGAAGCGATTCCTCGAGAAAAAGTAAGATATAGTAAGGGACAAAAGTATTGAGATACTTAAAAAGGAATAACTTTTTTACAATTGGCCCAAATACAGGGTGGCTCAGAAATCGTGGTCCGACTCTGGAGAAAACGGAAGTCGAAGATATAGTAAGGGACAAAACTACTGAGATACTTAAAAAGGAATAACTTTCTTTTAAGTTTTTTTGAAAACCTAGACGGATTAGTTTGCAAAGTGGCATGTTTCGTGGTTTTGACAAAATGCAATTGGTCGGAATAGCGAAGAAAATAGTAAAAGGTCGTTTTTTTGCTACTTTTGTTATCTGAGCCTGTAATGAAAATTTAAAAAATGCCCTTTGTATTCGCGAAGAGTCATTCGATAGGACTATAAAAAAATAACCATTTGCGGCAAGTTTCAACTTTGTACCTCAAATTGGGAGGTAGTAAAGGGCAAAAATAGATAATCAGATTTTTTCCTAATTTCTCCTATACTAGTCCATGAAAAATTAAAAAAAAAAAAGAAGTAAACCTGTTACATAAATTCTGTTAAATTCTCATTACAGGCTCACAATCAGCGAAAAAAAGTTGAAAAACCGACTTTCACTATTTCCTTTGCTATTCCGACTAATTGCAAAATATTTTCAAAACAACTGTAAACAATCCTAGCTTCTCAAAAAACCTCAAGTCGTTTGGATCAATTTTAAAAAAGTTATTCTCTTTTAAAGGGTGTCCCAATACTTTTGTCCCTACTGTAGAAATAAGTGTTTTCGCATAAAATTCCATTTTGGGACAAATAGAATTTACTCATTAAGTGAATTTTTATACAAAATAAGTCTAGCTTTTTTTGCTAAAAATCAGCAAAAATCAAGTACCAGAAAAACCAGGGTGAACTTCGACAATTTTTTTTGCATTGAAAATATTTTCAATTTACAAATCTTCGTATGCATCTTGGAATGCATAGTTTAATATAACAACTGTGTAAATTTAATTCGAAAACTGAGATTGAAAAGATATTTATCAATGCAAAAGAAGATGGTCAAAGTTCACCCTAGTTTTTCTAATACAAGGTGTATATTACCCTTTAAAAAAATTCATTCTGTATTTCCGACTCTTTGTTCCAAGAGGAATCACTTCCCTCCCGGTTGTTCGACGATTTCCGGAGCACCCTGTATACGCGCAATCGGCGACAACCCGACGATAAAAACAAGACCAAGTCAGAGATATTAGAGTTTATATGGGACAGTTGTAGAGCAATAGGTTCAACGATGGCAGAGGAAAGATATTTTCTCCTTTCCTAGGATACGTTTGTTCCACTACTCTGGAAACCTTCGTTGTGCCTCTAGAATAGGATTCCTCGAGTTTCTGTCATCGTGAGTCAAGCGTTGCACAGTCACCACGCGCCTACTTCTCCTCCAACGGTTTACACGACTCAGGTACCGTGGACCTACGGGGAACGTTTCCCATACCGCGATAAACGTCCGCAACGTTTTCCTGGTGCTTTCACACACTCCTTACAAAGAAATTCGACGGTAACTCTCTGCTCCACGGAAACGGATAATGGCGCTGTTTCGTTCCTTACTCCCCCTAACACGGTTAACTTAATGTAGATCAAAGAAAGATTGTTCCGTGCACGTCTGCCTTTAAATAAGTCTACGTGTCTCTCGTCTACGGAATGGCAGCAAGTAAAAATATCCCCAATAACAGAGAATGTTTGCCAGAAAAATAATAATAATATTAAGGAACACCGTAATGTCAGAATGTCCGAGTACATCGGCGTGGAGATTCGAGGTGCGTTACCATTTTCTCTGTTACAAGGAAAGATCCTGAACCCGGAAATTCAAAAAAGTCTGAACCTTTGTGTGTGTATATATATGTATATAATATAATATAATTGGTAAAAAAAATATTTTACAGTTCACGAGTTATCACACAAATTTGGAAAATAACCAGATTTTCAGGGGTCAACTGCACCCTTTTAGAGTGAATTTGGGCAGAAAATCTGGTTATTTCTGAAAATCTGGTTATTTTCCAATTTTCTGTGATAACTCGTGAACTGTAAAATATTGTTTTTACCAAATGCTAGATCTAATTAAAAGAAGTAACTTTTGTCTTGACACTTTTTTTCTATCTCTTACAGTTCGCGTGTTATAAAAGAAAATCGGAAACTAGCTGAATTTTCAGGGGTTAATTTCACCCCCTTCGAGTGAATTTGGACAGCAAACAAAATTTGCGTTGTAATCAGGAGGAAATCCCCTACATATTGACACAGTTTCAGGATTTTTTGAATTTTCGGGTTCCGGATCATCCCTTGTTTAGGTACCCTTTTATTTATGGGCTTGTAACTCATGAATTACAAAAGATATCGAAGAAACATTTAAATAAATGTTATACCGTTTCTGAAGGTCTCTATATCTGTCGCGAAGAATTTTCGAAAAAATATTTCTTCTTCATATTCGCTTATTATTTATAACTTTCCCATCGCCTCCAGGGTAAACAATTATGCATTTCGGATTCCTTAAGACCTGTAGAAATATATACTGCAAAAAACTTTCGTTGCCAGCGAGATAGAAAAATGGCCAATTTCTACCACTCTCCTGCGCGAGGCCCGAGTACATAAACGTGAACAACAGTGGAGAAAGTTTAATCCTAGGGCATAAAGGAAGGTTACAGCTTTGAGCAATCTCTAGATCTGCACAAATGGCCCCATAAAAGTTTCTAGAGGTACCTGGACGATGGTAAACCGACGAACAGCTGGCAGAGGAGGCTACAATTATCCGCTAAACGTTAAGGGGGTAGGTTACCCTCAACAGCCCAAAATCAGGCCCTTCTTCAAACGCACATTCTGAAGTAATAAATTAATATAGAGCTAATTTTTATTTTACTTTTTAAGCGTCATTTCGTTGACTTTAATGTGCAAAAAGAAAATTTTAAATATATTTATAGGAAAAAAAGTTATAAATATAAATGTGAGAGCGTGTACCCGATGCACCGTTTGATGGTGAACACGATTCCGGACAGGTGAATTACCTAAAACACAAAGTAAAGGCATTGTTAAAATCTGTAAGACAGTATCCATCTTGTGCAGGAAGCAAAATTTTGTTAAACAGATTAATTCAATTTTTATGTTGATATTTCTGATTTTTCCTTTTTTGTAGGAACAATATTTATCTTTTTTTTAAGAATTTATATTGAAAATCTGCTCCCAATACATGGAGAAGAATAGTTCCCTGCAACTTGTTGTAAATTTTCATTCAAATCGTTCGAGCGGTTTTCGAGATTTTATATTCACTGTTTTGGGAAACGTAGTTTCTGGGAAATCGCGTTTAAAGTTGGACATCGTTATCCGATCTCATGTGCGGGCTCGTACATTTTTTACTGTAATTCCTTCATTTTTTTAAATTTCAGGGCCTGGCTGCGCTTAAAATACGTAGAAAAGATGTAGATAGCGGAATATGCAAACATCCTAAAAAGCAATTTTCGAAAATTTTTAGGGTAACCTACCCCGTTACGAATTCTCCCTACTACGAGGCCCACACCTCGGGGCGTCGTACCCTTGCCGAAGGATCGCGAAAGGGGGGCAGCAAGCAGCTTAAAGAGAATTGACCGGTCGCGTGCGGTTGCGGGGTTAAAACTCTCTGTAAAAGGACCGAGGAAAGTTAAAAGGGAGGGCGAAGCTGCGGCCACCGGGGCACGAAGCCTTTTACTTATAGAGAAGGCAAGGCGGCTGGGAAAAGGGCACGTGTTCAGGGCGCCCCGGAACCGGTACTAAGCACAAGCGGAAAGGTGGCGATTCTACGCTACGTGAAAAAAAATTAGAAAATATAGAATGAATTTTGTCGTAATGTCGAAATATATTTTTTTTACTCAAAAGTTAAAGTCAAACCATTTATTAAGATAAGTTACACCTTTATCAATAAATAATAAAAGATTCCTAATAATGCAAAGTGTCGCGTGACGTTAATAGCTAAGGGTGCGTTCTGCGCGATGAGGCTCGCTGCAATTAGGTTTAGTTAGACAGGTAATCTAATTTTTTTTAATTAACTATGAAGTGAAAATATAGTATGCTGCGTACTATATTTTGTTAAAACAGTATATCGTACAGTTTAGCAAAATATAGTACAATACCTACTGTATAATATAATACGGGTGGCAACCCCATCCACAGCCTTGATCAGTACCCTTCCGCTTGTACCACCGGTTATGGGACACCCTGTATAAGCTAGATGCAGCGGCGCACAGTGGTGCCTTTTCCCGAAAAGCTGGCCAAAGTCAATTTCTGAAGTGAATAGCAGCTTGTTGGTAGTATGGCACATTTAATATATATATATATATATATATTAAATGTGTAATTATATATATATATATATTAAATGTGTAATTATATATATATATATATATATATATATATATATATATATATATATATATCAGTGCAACAAATGCCGCTTGAAATTTTAAAATATAGTGGTCGCTAATTTTGGGAATTTCGCGATTTTCGACCTTATTCTGCGATCTTTAAGCGTTTATAGCTCAGAGCAACGTTAACCGATTTTGATGCAATTTTAGATACATATATAACTTACTTCAATCTACAAACGGGTTTTTTGAATTTTCATTACAGGCTCACAAAAAAAAGTTAAAAAAACGACCTTTACAATTTTTTTTTCTATTCCGACCAAATGCATTTTTTTCAAAACGGCGAAACACGTCACTCAGCAAACTAATCCTTCTACCTTCTAAAAAAAACTCACGTCGTTTGGACCAATTCTAAAAAAGTTATGCGATTTTAAAAACCGTCCAAATACATTTTTCACTCACTGTAGATTAACATATTTTGTTGAATATTTGTATAAAATAGTTCTTTTATGGAAAAGAGCGAATATTAAATATAATAATCAGTATTAGTTGCACTAGTGTCGAAGTACCGGGACGTGTCCACGTATATCGAGTCATTTGCCTTACTAAAGTTTCCCCCGTGGGCACACCGGTCTCCCCTTGGCCTTCCCGCGACCGCGCGGCCACTTGTACGTCTGCTGTTCGCTGGCCGCCGCAGGATTTGCCGCGATCCGGCGGCAGAAGCAGACCGCAAAAGCGAAGCCGAGGGGAGCCGTGCACGAGGAAGAGGAACAAAAAAGCAAACGTAGAAGAAACGGCCACGTTTCGTTACTCCGCTTTTCCTTCTGCGGCGTCGCGTCTTGTCTCTCGAGACGCGTCTCGTTTACTTCCCTCGTCGTTTCTCCCTTTTTTATTTTTCCCCGCGACTTTCTTCGGTCTTCCTTCCCTTTCCGCCCGCGTCGAGGGCTCGCCGTGCGCCGATTATCTAGCTCGCGATGGCGTTCAACAACCTCCCGTGGATGGCTTTGCCCACCTAGCCTGACCTACAATGGCGCATCTGACGCGATGCTAGACGGGCCCGGGCCGGGGGTCGGCGGGGAGCATGCGCGTCGTTCGACTGCGTTTCGTTCGAGCGCGAAGATGTGTTCGACTGTCGATGACGATCGCTGGCGTCCGGCAGAGGGGGCCCGGTATGCTCGCTGACAAACTGGCCGTTTTGCGCGAGACGACACGCGACCGATCGGTGATTTTATGATTAATCGCTTACGCAATCGGCTAAACAAGTTCTGCACGATTAGGATCGGATATACGGCGAGGACGCGACTGTAGACGAGTTGATTTCATCGACGGTTTTATCTACTATAGAGCGTAGAAAAAGTAGGGACCAAATGGAGGTGACGCTCGAAGTCAGTCTTTGTTTAGATAAGGCAGTGTTTCTCAATCTTTTTTTAGTCGCGATCAACTTTTATAATATTCAAATAACCTGCGGCCTGCGACCACCCCTCTTCCCTTATAAGGTTAGGTAAACTTAATAAGGTAAAGGAAACATTAAAAATAGGTATTTCAGAATTTAATTCTAACTTAGTAATATTTAAAAAAATATCCAAAAAACGGATTGAGAGTCACTGAGATAAGGGAATGAAAAGTAAAATTGCTAAAGCTCCGGCGAATTGAGTTGCGAAGAGTTGTGGGGTAGAACACTTTCTCCAGTTTGCCTTCTGTTACTGTATTATAAGTTAAGTGGGTGGGGGGTTTCTTATGAGGGAACAGTTTGTGTTACTTAGTTCCTTTTGCTTAAACCGCAGACGTAGAGAAAATTTGGTATCGAATTTCAAGGTGAAGATTAAGGGGCGGGGATCACTGTAACGATCTGGAATGTATTTAAGGATATTTTTGAAATTTTTTTTAAATCAATGTAGGGTAGATGCACCATTTGTGGCCACTTTAAGGTAGTTATTGTACCAGTCTTGGCCAATTCTTAATATATATAATATTTTTCCGCCTAAGCAGTAAATAAACCTTATATTTCTGGCGGTATACTAAACAAAATATTTATGACGTGAAATTCTCCACATAATAATAATCTGCAAGCAGTTTAAAAATAAGATGATTATACACATGGCCAAAAACAGTGCAATGACCACAAACGGTACACCTACCCTATCGCTTAATACGTACATATTGAAGGGTAGAAAAATAATTTTTCCGAGCAAATTCATAAATCCGTTTCCAGGATATTCTGGCGTTGGCAGGGATTTAGCCACACGGTTAATTAAAAAAGAGAAAAATATTTAGAAATTAGGAAGCTACGTCTATTACAGCACGTAGGGTTTTTTTTAAATTAAAGTCCCCATTTGTTTTTTAAACGATTTTATTTAGCTCCACTACTCTGTCCGTTTGTTTGTTCGGTTCAAATCTTGCAACTCAACCATTTCCATTAATTCAATAGACTTAAATTTTTTTTTTAAAAAATACCCCCGAGGGGTTGGAAAAGTTGAACCCCCTACAGAAAATAAATACACTAGTTTATGATGTTCCACTTACGTCAACTTCCGGTTGAGCACCCCTGGCCATTTATGAGCACCCCTGGCCATTTATGAGCACCCCTGTTACGAAATATCCTGCCCCACGATTTTATTTCAAGTGACATATGGCCATTATAATTATAGGCAAGGGAAGAATTACTTTTTGTTTTTAGTGCACTTCTGAGCAAATTAAATAAAATCGCTTAAATTGAAAAAAATTTTATCAACAAAACAGTTCAATTTTCCATCAAATATGAATTTTTTTTCGTATCTTTAATGGGAAACGGAAGCAATTAACTATTCCGTTCTGAACGGACCACCGTGTACAGAGCGTATAGTACACTCTGGATGACGCAAGACCGATACGATTGTATTTTAATCATGATTCTACGTGTGAGGCATCCAGATGATTCACTGAATAGAAACACCTTTAAATACGTGCTTAAACTTCCGCCATTGTTACATTGTTTTCGATCAGTTCCGAATTAGAATACTGCTTCCGAAACTAATAGCGAGGACCATTTCTACATGCAAATGCCCACGCATCCTCCGCGAGGTACAAGCATGGTACATGGATCTTGACGCAATGGCCATGAAATTAGATGCAATACTGGAAGTATTCTGTTCCATCCACTTTTTTAAGTGGCTCTATTATCTCGGTTAATGTTAGCCAGAGGTTCGTGTTGCTGTTTGACAACCACTGGATTCAATTTCACTCCGTCGATACGTACTCCAAATACCAAAGATAGGAAAATGTTTTGAGTTGGGTCGAGAGCAGTATCCAACGGAATTTACTACACAAAGTATCAGTGGCGCACCCAGTGGGGGGGGTTAAGGCCCCCCACCCCCAAAGAAAGGGCTTTATAAAGAGAAAAGAAAACTGGCTTTTATTCTTTAATTAAATTTTTATCATCACCTAATTTTATTGAATTTGCGTTAAAAAAAATTTTATCCGTTCAACTCTGCTTCCAAGATTAAATGCTGGGTGCGCCACTGCAAATTATGGTGATATCAGTTCTGTGTGTTTTATTTGTTAACGCGCCTTGGGAAATTTAAATTTCTTACGATAGGAAGTACAGCTGTAAATATTCGAATAATTCGAATAATTTTTAATACGAATAATTAATTCGAATCCGTAATTCGATCACTTGAATAATTCGAATACTCATAATTATTCAAATATTCGAATGCTCATAATTATCCAAATATTCGAATGCCCATAATTATTTACATATTCGAATACCCCTGATCATTCGACTAGGTACTCGAATACTCCCGATTATTCGAATAATTTTAAATACGATTAATTGGATTATTCAAACATCATTCAAATATTCGAATAATTTTAGAAGTATTCGAATCCAAAATTCGATCACGCCAAATATTCGAATAATTCGAATACTCATAATTATTCAAATATTCGAACGCTCATAATTATCCAAATATTCGAATGCCCATAATTATTTAAATATTCGAATACCCCTGATCATTCGACTAGGTACTCGAATACTCCCGATTATTCGAATAATTTTAAATACGATTAATTGGATTATTCAAACATCATTCAAATATTCGAATAATTTTAGGAGTATTCGAATCCGAGATTCGATCACGCCAAATATTCGAATATTCAAATACTCATAATTATCCAAATATTCGAATGCTCATAATTATTTAAATATTCGAATACCCCTGATCAATTCGACTAGGTACACGAATACTCCCGATTATTCGAATAATTTTAAATACTCATAATTGGATTATTCAAACATTATTCAAATATTCGAATAATTTTAGGAGTATTCGAATCCGAAACTCGATCCCGCCAAATATTCGAATATTCAAATACTCGTAATTATTCGAATTATTCGAACCGAATTTGAGACTCGAATATTCGTAACAGTTCCGACAGGAAGCTTCGACCCATTATGGCAGCGTTCCAAGATATTTACATTTCTCGTTCTCTATTTCCTTTCAGGCCGAAAGAGACAAATTGGAGGAGACTCGACGTGTCCTGGAGAGGCGACTGGAGGGTTGCGAGGCGGAACTCCGCAGCAAGGAAGACGAGCTGTTTCTGCAATTGGAGCGAAGTCTTCGGCTGGAGGAAGAGACGGAGAGGGCGAAGAACGAACGGGACAGCTGCATAGCGGCGCGGGATTGCCTGGACAGGCAACGCGAGGTGGCTTTGCGCCGCCTGCAGATGCAACTGGCGCAAAACGAGATTACGAGGCAAACACTTGAACGAGCCCGGCAGGACGTCGTCAGGCAGGCCACTGTAATTCGCGCCGAGCGGGATGCCCTTGAGAGGGAGGTGAGGGGAATGCTTCTGCCTTCTTTTCAAAGAAATGCTTCTTTTCTCAAAACGTCAAAGTAGAGAATACATAAGATATATATATATATATATATAGATTAGATATCTTATTATTGATAAGATATCGAATATATATATATATATATATATATATATATATATATATATATATATATATATATATATATATATATATTAGATATTGTCATTGAAAAAAAAATATATATATATATATATATATATATATATATTAGATATTGTTATTGAAAATATATATATATATCTTTTAATATATCTTTATAATGATTATAATAATATATAATAATAATAAGAATAATAACATATATAATAATAATAATAATTATGATTATATTAATATCTTATTTAGAATAATTATCTAATCGATCTCTACTATTTTCAGAACGAAGTCTTGAAGGAGAAGCTACGCGTGGAGCAGGGAGAACTAGGCGAAGAGAGGCGCAGACGAGAGGAGGGCGTCGCGGCCCTGACACGAGAAACGATCACGCTGAGACACGCCGCGAGACATCTGCGCGCCGCGACTCTTCACGCCACGTCTTGCCGGCGACGCCGACGATGTTCCGTCTGTTTGTACGCGAGACGCACCTTTGCGGAGATCGACGATTACCGCGACGAGTAGGTCGATTATACGTACTTGGCAGCTCCTCTGTTTGGCATTGTGTCCTTCTAGAAAATTATCATCATTATTCCAACGGTTCGGAACGATTCATCATAGGCTTGAGAAAAGCGGCTTTCAGAAATTATTCAGGGTACACGGAGGACAAATACTGATTCTTGAATGACACTTTCTTGACTGTAAATCAGGACCCTTACTTTTACCGTTTCTTTCACCGTGCAGGGGGAGGTCTAATAGCAGGGTCAGTGGCAGCGAAACGTTGGGATAGTTTTCAGGAAAGGACGCGGTTTACAGCTACGTAAAGGTTCTACATAAGATTCTTAATCTGTTGATAGGGGATGATGGGATGAATCGTTATTTAGATAAACCTGTAAAGTTTAGTGAGATTTATATGGAAAGGGAGTTAACAGAGCCGGCTTTAGGGTAGGGCAGGTAGGGCGACCGCCCGGGGCACCAGATCTGTAGGGACGCCGCTGTATGCGTTTATTCGTTTATATGCGTTGAGATTCGTTAAGCAGAAAGATGCTAATTGATTTTCGTGCCTTTGGAAGGGCGGCATGGTAATCTTGCCCGGGGGTGTCGACATGCTAAAACCGGCACTGGGAATTAAATACCCTACATGAGTGATAAACGAAAAGCCTAATAATAAGAATTATATTCTCTTGTATATACAGGGATAGTATTACACACAATTCTTCATGTTGGTATCTTTCATCTAATCTGAGAAATCCCCCGACTTTGTACGATTCGGGTATATATGTACATATTCCCTATCAGATTGTGCTACTTTCCCTATCGTTCACCACTTAAGTTTAGCAAAATCTTGCTGAACCTCAGCAACCAGGCCCTGCTCGTCGCTAGAGGCAAAATTAGGCAACTGCCTAGGGCGTCGTAAAGTTGAGAAGGGGCGCAAAGTGGTGTTTTCATTGTTGGCATTTTTGAAAATAAAGTTTCAAATGATAGATCACAAGTTGTAGTATAAATATTTCAAGCTACGAATAAACATTCAGAGTAAGGTCATCGAAAAGGTCAACTGGAGCGCCATTGGTAATTTCGCCTAGGGCCCAAAAATGGCTCGAGCCGAACAACTAAATGGAAATATAATGGAAATAGTCGCGGGGGTTGAAGTTTTTGAAACTTGTCTCACGAGAGTTTAACTTCAGGAAACTAATAAACGAAATGATGAAATAATTGTCTGGTGAGATTAAAGGCTCATGTGAAACATCATTCTAGAGAACTTTGTGGGCTTTCTTAACGGTTTCGTTTGTAATCATTTCAGCGGCAATCTTTTCAAGTGCCTTCAAGCACCGCTGCAGGATCTGCGCACCTGGCTGCGACCCAGCACAGTCGCGGCAGCATCATCTTCGCGTGGACAGAGGACCAACTCGCCTTTAGCCGACCGAGAGATCAGTTACATCGACGACTCCAGCGTGGACAGCAGCGCTGGTGGGAGCAACGGCAGCAGCAGCAGTACAACTAGCAGCAACAGCGCATCAGACGACGAGGCGTACCCGAGCACCCCTGTCGCTGAAATCTCGCTTTCGTCGGCCAACTCTACCGCTCCGCCCACGGCTAGAGCATTCTCTTCTGATTCAGGGTCCGTGCGAATCCTCTGGTAGCTTAGAACAGTCGCTGGGAGCATTATAAGCGAAACGCGACACACTATAGAATCTTCTGCAACTGTAGATCCAAACTCAGCTGAGTAGTGAACTTATAAAAGTCGTGGAACTCGCGAGTCCTATTGATCCATCAAGTTTATACGTTGCTGTAGCAGAGCTAAATGAACTGTACCCCGGCCCCGCGCTTTAAAAGGCCCCGAGGTCCATGAAAAGCTCAGTGTAAATTTTTTGGGGCCCCATGCATAGATATTTATTATTATAAAATTTCTTTAAAAGGCCCCGCGGTCGACGAAAAGCTCAGTGTAAATTTTTCGGGGCCCTATGCATAGATATTTATTATTATAAAATTTCTTCAAAAGGTCCCGCACTTTAAAAGGCCTCAGGGTCCACGAAAAGCTAATCACAAATTTTTCAGGACCCCATACATAGATATTTATTATTACAAAATTTCTTCACAGGGCCCCGTGTTCCACGAAAGCTAATCCTAAATTTGTCGGGGCCTTATACATAGATATTTATTATTATAAAATTTCTTTAAAAGGCCCCGCGGTCCACGAAAAGCTCAGCGTAAATGTTTCAAGGCCCCGTGCATAGATATTTATTAGTATAATATTTCTTTAAAAGGCCCCGCGGTCGACGAAAAGCTCGGTGTAAATTTTTCGGGGCCCCATGCATAGATATTTATTATTATAAAATTTCTTCAAAAGGTCCCGCACTTTAAAAGGCCTCAGGGTCCACGAAAAGCTAATCACAAATTTTTCAGGACCCCATACATAGATATTTATTATTATAAACTTTCTTCAAAAGGCCCCGCGATCCACGAAAAGCTAATTATAAATTTCGCGGGGCCCTATGCATAGAGATATTTATATAGAATGCGGTTTTTCTTCCCCGCAAAGTACACACCGACCCTAACAGTACCATACATATATTTCTTGACTAAAAATCACTATTCCAACAGGTTCTCTTCGGAAATCGGGGACCGAAGATCGCGATGTTACGAGAACGGGGGCAGCAGCACCAGCAGCAGCAGCGGCAAGAGCAGGAAGATCAGCGAGTCGCTGAGCTGCAGCGAGGCGGACGAGCAGAGCGCGCCGGGCCTCACTCGATCGAGGTGGACGTCGTCGTTTCGCAAGCTGCTCGGACGGAAGCCGAAAAACAAATCCACGCCAGATCGTTCCTCGTGAACGTACGAAGACTGAGAAGCGTTGCAAAGTCGAGGCATTTGTGCACGAAACACGTAGTGCGAAATCACCGTGAAATTTAGTGCCCCTCCCCTCCCCGCCCCATTTATCTGGCCCTCGCCGTTGATTCGTCGAAGTTGTTGGCTCCCCGAGATCGGCCAAACATTCCACACGAGAATTATATCGTCGAGAGTTAGAAACCGATTCGATACTGCCACCGTATTGATACCAACGCAACGCCGTTGCATACCTTCCTAGTATAATAGCGTCCACTTAAAAACCGTATTAACGACCACAGGTTTCGAGCTGTAGCGATAGAAACTTATCCTCGCAAACGGTGATCCCCGCGATCATTTTTAGTTAGTAGTTTGTTTCCCCTCCCCGTACGTAATACACTTTGGCTAACCCTGTCTACCGTTAAGACAGACGACGTTACGTAGGAATTGAATCTGTAAATCGAATTTAATTAGGCGGATACATTGTTAGTTGAAGCGAAAAAGACGAAATATGTTGATGAATTTTCGACGTTTGTTGCGAGAGACTTTAAACGATTCGTTTCCAATCGGGATAAACAATATAAACGACGTTATTGTTCCTGTCGCGTTTTAGGTTGTTGTCTTTGTGCTGTTGTTATTAGGGTGACTGTTGTCTCATTAGCCAAAGAATATAGTACATTATATACGCGCTCCAACGTAATCGATTACGATTTGATCCCTCTTAGATAGACCTTAGAGCTACGAACGTTGATAACCGATAATTCTGTCCGACGTCGAGATAAACTTGGAGAACCTTCTGCCGCGGCACAGTATCATCGCGTGCACTTCAGTGTTTTTGTATACGATGGTATACGTGTACGTTGAAACCAAATAGATAGCATTAACTCGAGGATGACGAGTTTTTATCTGAAAAAAAAAATCATTGTTGTGTTACGCAACGCGTGCGTAATAGGAAAAGTTAGAGTGGAAACCGAAAGGTTGCATGTAGGAATTGGAGTGCGTAACGGAGAAATATTAACGTGCGTCTAATCTGCATTTAAATGTATGACCAATAAACAGTTGTCGGGCGCGTGGCAACTTCGTATTCAGGGTAATAATAAATTTCGCACCGTCTCGGAGCCCCAATTTTACAATCGCTTTAGTTATTAGACGGATATTTCGGTTGCAATGCTTGCTGGGTTCCTTTATAAATTATACCCGTAAAAAGTTACAGTATATTTTGTATATATTTTTTATATTCTATTTATGATTTCCATATAATAGTTTTTACGAATTCACGAAGCAGATTGTATAAAAGGAAACGACTACCTGGATGTATAAGTTAATGCAAAAATCATGGAAGTTCTTGGCAAAGCAGAAACGCGTAGAAGAAGCGTATTACTTAGTTGATCAGTGATATCTATCGTACGAGCAGGGATATCATATACAAAAATACTAGCGCCATTTATCGTTAATCTCGTGT
Organism: Andrena cerasifolii; assembly: GCF_050908995.1. NCBI lineage: Eukaryota > Metazoa > Arthropoda > Insecta > Hymenoptera > Andrenidae > Andrena > Andrena cerasifolii. Next base: position 31,179,233 of record NC_135118.1, on the reverse strand, counting down.
TCTTTGGAATCCTTCGATTTGCTGCAGAAATTCCAGAAACTTTTGCATCGACTAAAGATGAAATGATTTCAACAGATTTCGAACGTGTTCAAATTTTTACACACCACAAATAAAGTTATTTGTTAACTGAAATTGATTACGCGTTGAACAGTGAAGCAAAGTTGTGCGCAGCTATATGAAAAATAGTCGACTGATATGCCATCTGAAAAAGAACATACAACGCCGTATCATTATCGTATCTTGTCGCTCATCAAAAAATTCTTATCAATTTCAAGATTACATTCGTCTTGCCAAGACATCGTAGATATCGTATTTTCGTCCGATTAATCACTTTCGCGTTTATTTCGGCATTCAGCTCTGATGAATCATCAGACTTACGTTCATTCAGGTTTTCATTAATTGCACCACATAGCATGGCAATGTCACCAAACTCGGTATGCGCTAGTCTAGTCTTTTTATGCGTCATTGCAGTGTCATTATGAGGAAAGTCAGCGGCGGATATGCATCACTTGAGCCCCGTTAGTTGGCGCAGGCCCTGGACCTAATCGCGCGCAGTATCGAGGGAGGTAAGTATTCCAGGAATTGCCGGGCTTATCACTCTCCAACTCGCTCGCCGAAGACGAGAGTCAGATACACTGAGAGCGAGTGAGACAGAGTTACTGCAAGTCTGACTCAGAATTATTCAAATATGATCGTGCTTGATACCATTTTTCATCGCGGGGACCTCCGTAATTCGATTAAGAGAATTTCGAAATTATAAAGTGGGATATATAAAACTTTCATGTGCCTTATTTCGGTGAGACATTAGTAGGTGTGTCATTATCGATCACGAGTGTAAGCAACGCGGAGTCTAGACGAGCTCAGTGCTCCCAACGACTAGTTACCATTTTCATGATGAATTTTTTTAACTTGTATTTATATATTTTAAAAGCAAAAAGTAATTTTGAAGGAATTTGAACGTTAGAAATGAAAACAAAAATAATAATAGCTTCAGTTCTTTTTGTTATGGAGACAAACTTATGAACAACGTCTTTTCAATATAAGTATTGGTACCTACTATTTTTCAGAATGAATGTTAGACGAATCATTTTTTTGAAGTATTGTGAGGTTAATATTTTGTTTGACTGCAGCGCCAAGTCTGTGCGTAGATTTTATCAAACGGACACATCGGTTGACAGGAATTATCGTGCATCTTTTATTACTTTATATCTATATAGAGGCTAATTCAGACACGCCGAGTAGTGTGTGGACACTAAAATTTAGTCAAGCAGTTTAGTAAAACAATGGTAAATTACTAAATTATTCGCTACTCGACTAAATTACTAGATGTGTCTGTTCCAGCCTTAACTCACTGATATTCCTTTTTAGTATTATTGCCTTAGCTAGATCAGTCCACGGCATTTCGATGGCATCTATTAAGTTTGAAAGACCTGAATTGATTAAGCCGATAACGACCAAAGCGCACAGCAAAAATTGTCAACTTTTAGGTGGAAGAAAAGGTCATGTATTAAAATGGCCGGCACAAAGTCCGGACTTAATACATATGTCCGCCAGTGTATATAGGGTGTTTATAAAAAAGTGGGGCATTTTTTCGAAATTGGTTCTACTCATCAAAATAATAAGAGTTGGTATACGGATATGTCCTTTAAATACCACTTTAGTAGACGTTTTGGACCCGTGTTTAATGAAATATTAAAATGCTTATACAACAAATAAAACTAATAAATAATAGTAGTTTAGTTAAAACTACAAAACTAAGCATTATTACTAACTTTTTTTTTATTATTTTGATGAGTAGAACAGATCCTAAAAAAATGTCCCATATATTTATGAACACCCTGTATATATACCGGAGTTTTAAAAATAACATTTTCAACAAGACATTATCTTAATCACATTTCCGGTGAAAGGCTGTAAGATATTTTTTGTTCCGTTCATTATAACGTAAAGATTCGTATAATTCAGTCTACATTTATTAATTAATTCTTCAGGAATTTAAATTTCATCTTCTGGCCACCATCTTTCAATTGTTATAGGTAGAAGTTATCAGATTATCTCAAAAGTCTGCGTATTCCCAGGGCCGGCTTTAAGGTAGGGCAGGTGGGGCGACCGCCCGGGGCGCCAAATCTGTAGGGGCGCCGCTGTATGCGTTCATTCATTTATATCTGTTTGGATTCGTTAAGTAGAAAACTGCTAATTGATTTTCGTGCCCTTGAGAGGAGGCATGATAATCTTGCCCGGGGTGCCAATATGGTAAATTCGGCCCTGAGAATTTCGTAGAACGCAGTTGTGTTTCCATCATTTGCTTTATTTTTCAAGCATCAGGTCAGTATCTTCAACAGTGAACGAAATTTATCCTAATGCATGCTTTATGGATGCAACAAATCCGTAAATGCTACGCAGACTGCTAATATTACTAAACAGTATTTATTTGTTTCATTTTTTAATTTCACTGACTTATTTACGTACAATAGAAGATATTAATAATAATAATAGAAACTGCAGCTAGTACATTTTTTAACTCAAAACCTATTTAATTTTTTGAGCGAGCCACCGACCAGTAAATCGATGGCAAGAAGTCATTGAAAATGAAGGAACTTAATAATTAAACTTAGTTCGTCATTTGTTTCTTTTTGTAATAAAGTTAAAAAAAAACACACGCAAAGGCTTTTAAAATAACGTTATATTTTTTATATGAACGAATGTTTTTATATGAAAATTCCAGTTTAACGCATATTCCGTTTATTTTCCGAAATCAATTTCCTCGAACGCAAGGTCACGTGCGACGCATTTTATTCTACAGTCTCGGCTAGTTTCCTTAAGAGGCATCCCTCCTCTCCTGGAGTGTACCATGTAACTATACAGTCTTATACATTTGAATATGCGTGCTAAGTAGTACATACAGCCGATACAGATCTCAAATAATTAATAATTTCGCTTTCTAAGTGATTTTTTTCAAGATTTCAGCCGCGGATTACCTTCGAAGAGGAAACTTTTCTGAGTAATCCGAGCATCTCGATTTCTCTGCAGAACATCGTGATAAAGGAAAAAATTGTCGGAACAACAGTGCGATAATCGCGTTCAGATTACTTACGTGTTCGATGTCACTTCTCAGAAGTCCCCCGTTTAACGTCACTGCTCTCCCACCTTCGAGGCAACGAGCCCACTTCGGTGTATGTTATGCATCTACGGTTAGAAAATTTGAGGAGTGTGAAAGCGGCGTGAACGCAAGTCAGTAGTTGGATTTCGCCGTGCTACCACCACGCCGGTCGCTGCAAGTTACGTATAGTGTACAGTCGTCTTAACCGCAACAGGTACGTGTACTCGAAACCGAAGTGAATTACGCGATGAATAATCTTATTGATCAAAAAATCGAATCCCAACTTTCGATACCGACGAACGAATATCAGATTTCTTTGAGCGATTTCTGCCGTGACAAATTAGTGAAGTGTTTATGTCTTTAACGAAGCTTTTAATGGGTGACTAACCATTTGGGGATTCCCTTCTATTTTCACTTGAATCAACGACCGTTTAGAAATGTTTCCGGTACAGTTTACTTGTGTCTGCAAGCGAGCGCTGTAGTCGAGTAGATGGTACCGCGTGCCACGTGAAATATCGCGCATCTCGAGGCGGAAAAAGTGTCCCAACAAAGCAATCGCGGCATGGAAATTTCTCGGTGCGGCCTCGCGTTGCATTTATAATAGAGAGTGACAACCAAAACGGGATTATTGCGTTAGAACGAATTGTCGCAATCGAGGGGACAGGAATTGTTTCATATTCCCAGTGGAACATTTTGCAATTGTGTAACTACCTACATTAATTACATATGCGATTTTATGAAATTCGCGCACGCAGATTTCTAGCTACGACAGCTACCAGCATTTTCAAATATCGTACTCGTGTTACGGTTGCCAGCAGAATCGTATTTCATATGAGGCGTGGCACGAGGCGTATTAATCCCTATGAAATACAGAACCAGAAGGGCGACTGGAAATATTGCTGACTAGTTCCTGCAAAATTATCCTCCATCGCGTTTAGTGTGTCGTAAACATATAACCAGGTACTAAACCCGAGCCTTGCAAGCTGTCCGGAGTACGGGCGCTCAATATATTTTTATTATTCCCAAACTGTCGTCCCATCATTTACGATTCGTGCGTGTTCGACAGAAAACAAAGCGCAGACAATCGTGTGTACAAATTCTCGGTAGATACGGGTAATCCCAGCTGCCCGCTACTCATCGTCACGCTTTTTTTCTACGGTGTCAGTTTTCAAAATGTGCATTACCTGCCCGCGTAGTCGCGAACAGTGAATTGTAAACACGCGAACTCTACGTTCAGCGCGTTCGTAAACACGATCGCGCGTCTGCTTTCAATCGATCGATAACGTCGTGCCCTCTACAGAAATTCATCTGATTTCGTCAATTTTTAAGCGTAAGGTCGATACGTTGGTGCAAGCTCGGTACGTTGTCGTGATACATCGAGAGTTCACAGTTATACATCCGTTTCCAAGCTAATCCCGTATCAGTTTCTTATCGCTTAATGCGATAAGGATGAGTAGCGATAAGCTGGAAAAATTGTACGAACTATCGATCTGGTTGTAGCGGTTAGTTCTTGGAATTAATTTCGCGAAGTGGTGTAAAATTAATTAAAAGGATAAAATGCGATAATATCGTTTGGAACGTTAAATTGAGTATTTCGACGAGGAAAAAACGATGCTTCGTGGCGTCGTCATCGCGGATATTTCCACGAAGGTCTCTCGGGTCACCGTCTGTGAAAGCCTCCCTTGGTTTATATTGTACTTGTAGTTACATATTGGTGTATACTTGAGGGTTATAGCAATATATAAAATTGCTATAAAACCCCTGTGAAGTCATCTGCGCTTTCTCTTTTACAAGGCCCTCCTTGACCTTGGGCCTAAAGGCGAATTTACAATTGTTTCACTTTGGGTGTGCATCGCGAATAATTCATCCTGATTCGTCCGTAGTGAATGTGGGAGGTGTAAGCTGCTGTAAGCTACTTATAATTGTTCAATGGTGGAATTCGATGCATTAGTTCTGAAAATGTTGGATTTAGTGTTCATCATCATTTGTTATTGGACACGTTTAGACTTGCCCACTGGACATTCATTTCATCGAAAGTAGAGCTTGACTTTACTAAATGCGGATGAAAACAATTTTTACACCGTTCACTGTCGATGAATCATCCGGGATGCACATCTAAAGTGAAAAGTTTACTTTCCCCTTTTTTTCAACTCTCGCTGAAAGTGACAAATCGATAATCGATTTTGTTTGTCTTCTTCGGTGGAATCCTATCTGCGTATCAACGGTAAGGCTGCGGTTATACGTCCGTATTCGGACGACGAGCTAGTCAGCTTAAAGGTCTGCGCACACGTATCAGTTCCGTGTCAGTAGAAGACATCCTCTACGCCCCTCTTCTTCTTACCACTGACACGACGGAACGGTTCTGACACGGAACTGACAAGTGTGTTTAGACCTTAATTCAGCCCATGCAACAGCGGTCCTTTCTCTCGTCCGTACGTCCATTGCCTTTTATACATAATTGTGAAAGACGATATCAAAGAATAAATTAATGGGACAGTTGAACTAAGGCTTAGAGCATATATACATGGAGGTCTCATGGCCTATGTCTCCTGTGCTTAGAGCATATATTACATTGCCTTATGTTTCCTGTTCTCGAAACTGTTACCAACATCACGCGAGAGAGAAAGACATGTGCGGACTGGTGCGAGAGAGAGAGACAAGTATAGAGTCCTAATCGACCGCAATGCGCATGCGCCGATATCGTGCGAGAGAGAAAGACGTCGTGCTAGCGAGAGAAGGACGGTCGATTAGGACTCTATACTTCTCTCACTCTCGCGTGATGTTGGCGACAGTTTCGAGAACTAAATGAGACCTCCATGACTATATGCTCTATGGATGTACAGAGTCGGTACGTGAAGGGTTAGGGCGCCAAATCTTTTTAGCCCAGGGCGCTCAAATTTGTTAAGACGGCCCTGGGAAGCAGGATAAATATAGAAGAGAAAGGGCATTGTTTTTTATACTGTTTTCACCGAACGATTTCAGGTTTCAACCTCAGATCTGTTTCCACATCACAACTTTAACTTTTTCAGAGCAGAATAAGGTGCGATGCGGCGTCGTTCCGATCTCGCACCTGTACATATATGTATATAGAGAGATTTACACTTATCTTAATTTTTACAGCAGTGTTTTGTCACATCGCACGACGCCGCATCGCTCGTCTGAGTTATGGTCCTGTTTAATCAGAACGTGATGTTCATTTCCAACTTGTGAGAAAGTAGTATATTTGGGACTGAAGTGAAATTTTTCTTCTTATGTTACAGACATCCCAACAGACGTTGCAATGGAAAAAGGTATGCCACCAAGTTCACCACCACCAGCTGGTTTCGCGCCAGGGCCGGCTTACGGCGGACCACCCATACCACCGCCAATGTATACCGAAGGGCAACCAAGTATGTATATACAGGATGATCCATTTAACTGAGGAACCGCGAGAACAAAGGCCTGCGTCACTTGCGCGGCCATTTTTAGGCAATCACTTCGACGTTTGTCATCGGGCCAGAGTTCGACGTTTTTCGAATAAATTTTAATTTCAAATTTTAAATTTAAATCTTCGAATAAAAAATTTCGAATAAAGTGAAGTTATTCAAGTATAACAAATAAATTTTTATTCCAATGAAATTATATCATTCTGAGACTCAGACTCAGGGGAAACCCCCACGCAAAAACCCTGAGCAAGGCTTTGGTACATACAAAATACAATTTCTTCTTTAGGACAGGGACTACTTGACCATTCAGCTGTTCTCGCGCGCGCGGGGGTTCACAGTTCATGAATAACCCTGTATGAGAAATATTGAAATCGAAAATATCGCAACGTCGTTGGTTGCTGGCTACCAGATACGAGTAGTCGGGAAGTCGGCAAAGTGCAAGCACGCGTAAAACGAGTTAATGAAACCTGAGAAACGACGATTAAAATTCAAAAACATTTATCCCGTGGACCCTCAGCTCGAGCTCTCAGTCGCGGACAATTCTACACTAGAACTCTACATACTCGGTGGCGGATTTGAAGATTTAGCGCTCCTTTAATTTAAAAGAGTCGAGACAATTTCAAAATTAATTCAATACGGCAACTCACATATGAGTCATTCGCTGCATGAAAAAAAGTGAATTGTTTTTAACCCCTTGTCGGACTTTGACGAGTCGACTCGTAATAACAATGTCAGACCAAATAACAAGTCAGAATCATGATAACAATGTCAGACCAAACATGAACGTCACGAGTGAATAATACTCGTGGAATTTAGTTTGGGTCAAACATTAATGTCGCTACTGAGGCTCGTGGTGTCAAGTTCAGGCCAAACATTAGTATCGCAAGTAATACTCGCAGTGTCAACTTCGGGCCATATATTTGGCATAAAAGCTAAACAATAGCACGTGTCGCAAGCGTTCTCGCGCATCACTTTTTTGTCGAACTTATTGGTATATACGGCAAGAGGTTAAGGTCGTCTCAAGCTTCTGTGTTTAAAACTTTTCCAATTTCTTTCGCTCAAAATCTGTTGCCCGTCAAAATTTGTCGCTCCCCAAAATTTATTGCTCCTCAAAATTTGTCGCTCCCGAAAATTAGTCGCCTCCCAAATCAGGCAACTATTACTCCATGTGACGAAATGTTGAATACACATTACTGACTCAACAAATGATTTTCCAGATATCGTTTACGTATCAAGCCTACAATTCGGATCTGAATCGCAACATTTAACTTGCCCACATTGCCATGCCAGTATCACTACGTCAGTACAAACCGAGGCGAACTCAAAAACTCATCTGTTTGCACTACTTATTTGTGTTTTGGGGTAATTACATAATAATCGTCACTCATAATTGAAGTCTTTGTAGAAAACACTGTAAGTCCCAAAATTGAAAAAAAAAATTTTATTGAAAAATATTCTACGAGCGAATGGTAATACTGTAGCATAGAATTTAATTTTTGGCACTTACAGTGTTTTCTGCAAGGACTCTTCAATTGTATTCATTGCACAGACTGTACCAAAGGCATGCGTCAATGTCGCATCTATTTATGTTTGAAAGAAACATAAGCCACGAACATTGAGCCTTCTTATCATAGCTTTTACATTGCTACGATCTGAATTCAATTTATAGCATTGACACGCGCGCTTGAAATAGCCTGTGTACATTTTGTGTTTTGAGTGCATCGCTTTTAACAAGTGTCTAATTGCGTTGACGTTAATTTTCAGAGGTTGGTGTTGCGCACCTTGCCCTTACTGCATGGACAGCTGTTTAGTGAAGAAACATTACTGTCCCGCGTGTAAAGCATATTTAGGAGAATCGACTAATTAAGTGGACGCCAAGGCATGAACAAGTACTGCCCAGCCCATCGCGTTCATATATTTTATATACATGTATAATCAAGACATGACATCGGAAATGTAGATGATTCTACGAGCTTTGTACGCGTATATACATATTCCACGCCTATGCCATACGCGACCATAAGTCAGAAAGCGAGACAGAGAATGACTTTGAGTAACGGCAGTGTACGATGGAAGCATAAATTTAATTGTATATTTCACAATCACAGGCATTTGTCAAAGTCCAAGTTTACTGCACTCCAAGTGCAAGTGTCCAATTAATCTCGCAATGAGATTAATTACTGTTTCATTCGTATTTCCTGAAACATTATCTCTACTTAATGTAAGAATATAAGATTAAATTGCTATTAATGCGTTTGTATCATATCCTGGAAAATGTTTGCAGTTAATATTGTACTATCATTTTGTATGTACATTAAACCTCAGGAATGATTTGAACACGCCCAATGTTCCTAGAAAGTGTAAATGCAATTTTGAATTATCTTAACCCTGGTGGAAATAATCTTTAATGTTAAATATTAGGGGTGGGTTCGAAGATAAATTTTTAGATTCTCGAAACTCGAAACCAAAAGTTTGTAAGGCGCCGATACTCTCGTAACTTTTGAAGCTCAAAACTCTCAAAAGTTTCGATGCCCGAAACTCTTAAAACTTTCGAAGCTCAAAACTCTGAAAACTATCGAAATTCAAAACTCTAAAGATTTTCGAACCTCAAAACTTTCAAAGTTCGAAACTCTCAAAATGCGTGGAGTGAAGGACGCATAATGAACAGACCGTGTTACCGGTCGCTCCTGATTTTGTAACTTTTAACTGTGATAGTAGTGAACCCTTAGTTTAATTGTATATATGACTCTAAGCGGTTTTGTATTGTTCATACGCTGCACCAGTTGTTTGTGGCCTAAGGAGCTAGCTGCTGTGTGTTTCTTTCTGAATTTCTTCTAATCTTTCGAAGCAAGTGTTGCAGATAGACTAACTGTCTTTTCTGTTAATTAATCTTTCTAGTTAAACACTCTTGGGATCTTAGTGTGTGTGTGTGTGTGTGTGCAGTGTACACGCGTTTACTGGATCGCCATACAATACATCAGCGGCTGTCAACTTTACCTTCCAAGTAGAATCTAATCTGCACAATACTGGCGAACAAAAAGCGTCGCCAAGAAATAGGTTCTCGACGATGGTTGGCCGTAGCCTCACTTGACTTGACTAGCTTGGCTTGGCGCTGGCGTCGGCTCGTTTCCCATTATGGCGTTTCACGCACACACAACGCCACTCAGTGATGCCAAAATCGTGGGACAAATGCTTACCCCCACTATGACCTACCGTCGTCTCCCACTTTCTTTCCATCGCACTGCACACAAGCATATCCCTACTCCTGTCCATGTGAGCTGTCTGTTCGGCTGCCAACAGCTGCCGAGCACACAGCAGACAGGAGTAAGGATATGCTTGTGTGCAGTGCGATGGAAAGAAAGTGGGAGACGACGGTAGGTCATAGTGGGGGTAAGCATTTGTCCCACGTCCCACGATTCTGGCATCACTGCTCCCTCTGTAACTGCTAAATCTAACCTTACTTTCGTTTCTCTGAACGGGTGAACAGAAATTTATATTTGCATATTTTGCTTTTGTAATGAAAAGGTCATATTAAAATTACATAAAAAAAAACACTCTCGCAGAGCAAAAAAATGTTTCGAACAGTTCAAAGTTCAAAGACATAACCTAACCGCGAGAACGCTATTCAAAAAAGGGCACGGGCATAGGGACAACGCATTTTTCAGGGCACGGTAATTGGGACAAAAACCTGTATTTTTATTTCAATTAAAAAAATATGAAAAATGAACATTTTCAACCCGAAAAAATGCCTTAATATAGAGAAAAGTTCAAAACAGCAATATAAATTTTCACCGAGCAAAATTAAAGTAAGAGAAGTCAGTAATTAATTCCTTCGCGAGTAAGTCAGCGTCAAAGCACGGTAATTGGGACATCTACTCTATTTCCACGCGGAACGGTCTGCGTGCCGTTTCGTTTCCCACCTTGGCGTTGATTGGTTGACGTCGCGGCGCCATCGCGCGGATGCGTGGCGTTCCCCCACCGCTAATTATCATGAGGCGTATGGGATTTCCTGCCCACCCTGGTGCGATCACACTCTTAAAATGGCTACTGTTTTCTTCCCCGTCTGCTACGTCAAATTTAATATCCTCTGGCGAAAGCCAAAAGCACCCTGCGCTCTCTACTGGCATCTAAAAGACCGTATACTTTCATCATCAGCTCATAGATGGCGGAAGTATCGACCATGGTTGTAGTGGAATACGTGCGTGAGGCGCTGTTGCCACTTTACCTATTCGCACGAGCGCGGGTTGCAAGATAAAATGCTGACCCTGTATTTAGGTTAGTTACTTCCCTAATCTACAGAGAATAATGATACAGTCGCGTTGAAAGCGACTTATATAAGAATCTCTTTTATTACTTCTCAAGCAGGTTTATATACAGTGAATTCCATGATGTTATTGAAATGGCAGTATGCATGGTCGAGATACAGTATGCTGAAAAATACACATCAAGATCGTGGATCTTTACCAGTTCTTGTTATCAGATTTTTATTAATTTATTCATATATCCATTTCTCTGCCCAAGATGCCCAGTCAACGACATCCTTCTTCCCCTCTCCGAACCATAACTTAATCTCCTTATTAGCAGACTCGACAGAGTCAGATCCGTGGATAATATTGCGTCCGACTTGTATACAGAAATCACCACGAATCGTTCCAGGTGCAGAATCCTTCGGATTCGTTTCACCCAACATCACACGGCCAGTTTTTACTGCGTTCAAGCCTTCCCATACCTAAAAAGTAGTTACAAAATTAACACAAAATTAGGAGAAACGTATCTGCAAGTTAGATATAAAGAATCACTCACCATTGGTACAACTGGTCCTGAACTCATGTACTTAACTAAGCCTGGGAAGAACGGTCTGGCCGCTAAATCTGCGTAATGTTGTTTCAGCAGATCTTCGGTTGGCTGGTACAGAGAAAGTAAAATGCCACTACAAGTTAGCGTTATATCGAAGCCATAGATCGCACTACTTATTAAATAACACAATGAACATATAACGCCAGTGGTTCTCAGGCTACGTGCCAAATGGAAATTACAAAGTACAAATTCCTACAGCCCAGTTTATTATAACAAATAACAAACGAAAATAACTTCTTTTTCAGTCACTCATCAAAATTTCCGTACTCTAATTATCTAAACTATATTATCCCGAGGCAATAAATTATTATGTCGAGGGAATTCAATCGGCAAGGTCACGGTAACGTCTGTTCAGTCCCAGATCGAGGAAAACACGACAGGTGTTTTTGCAACGGAAGCGTGTAGAAATACTCCGCGTGAAAAGCCACGGAAAATGACAATGCCGGCAGGAAAGCGGCGTCCACGTGGCCGCATAAAATTAAAGGCTGCACGCTTTTCGGAAAGACGTGTGGAGAAACTTACCCACACCATATTCAGCGCTACGAGTTTGAAGCCCTTATCCTCGAAACGCTGAATTATCTTGCCGACGAGGCCACGCTGGACGCCGTCGGGCTTCACCATGATGAACGTACGCTCCTTGTTTTCTGCCATGATTAATTTGCAAACTAAACGTAATAAAGTGAGAATCGAACACAAGACCATGCAACGCCGGCACAAGCAGCGAAAGAGTGAGGAGTTGAGGACGGAGAAGCGGATCGAGTCTTCACTTATCGCATTCTTTCAGCGTGGTGGGGAATTCGCTCTTGGCCTCTCCGCCGTCTTGGCGCTCGCGTATGACCTCCAGGAATGGCCACATTTCTGCTTCGCGACCCATCTCGTTCTTTTAAATCGAAAAGCATGGAAGATCATCCTGAATTTTAAATACCTAACAATTACAGAAATTACGCCCATTACTGTACCCACTGAATATAATTGTACAATACCCTGTCAGCTGTTTCTTTAATTCTTTCTATCTCGATATTCTGCATGCCCATAGGCAACGGCTACTTTTCTCTGGCCACCGAAATAGCACCTAATCATATGTTTTAATCTATTTCCGAGCGCAATTATCTGCACGCATTATATAACGAATTAGCATTAATTCGCGAGAAATGTTGCGAAACTGCGGGGCTCGGGAAATACAATGGCCGAGCTTGTAGAGCGCGATTATCGTCTACAACGGCCGTGACGTATTTCCCGCGCGTGCAGCCGCACGAGTCTCCGACCCGGAATACGTGCATCGATTGGGTTTTCGCGTCGGTCAGTGTTACGTATTCGTGGGCCACGTTATGCTCGGGCTTTCGCGTCTCGTTGACAGGGTGTCGTCCGCGAAAGACTGACCCATCGGGACACGGAGTCTCGAATAGAATCTCGAGCGAGTCGGGTGGTATCCGTGGGCCCCGCTGAATCTCGCTTTCCCGTCGGCTTGACGTCGTTCCTGGCCAGTTCGACGAGAGTGCTTGAAAATTCATGATGGCGCGCGCTGAGAGATCGCGCTAGTGCCTGCGGACGTGAGTGCTGCGCGGACCTGTGTTTTTGTTTCGGATCTTCGAGGGGCAAGAGAATCGCGCACAGATCCGACTCGTCGCGGCTCCTGGATAACCAATATCCGCGTCTCGACCGAGGACTCCCGTACGGGCGACCAGGAAAATCCTCGAACCGTCCCTGTTGCCCGCGTATCGTTTCTTATGGTGGCCGTGATCATGCAGGCACAGCAGCAGCCACCGCAGCAACAGCAGCCGAGCCATCAGCAGATCGCTGGCACCAGCGTGATTCTCAAGATGAACGAGATACAACAGCTTTCGACAGTCGGTACGTAGCGAAGTAATCTCAACTGCGTACCGCGAGGATCTAACGCTCTCGTTAACGAAAGTTAGTATCGAATGGGTGATGAGTCTGCGAATATTCCTTTTCAACGATTCATTCGAATCGTCCGCATGGAAGCAAGACGCGGCCGTGCAGTTCGGCGTTTCTATGGATACTTTATTGATTTAGGAATTGCTGCTAATTTGTTGGGGCATCTTGGTGGTCGAAAGTCGCGTTATGTATGCGTGTACCATGCACGTGTGTTATTTATGGAAAAAGAGGTTAATACTTGAACGATTGGGCGATAATAAAGTCGTGTGAATATTCAAACGCTCGTGTAATTCGATAGGTCTGAGAGAAATTACGTGCTCCAAATGTTAATCGCACAATTGTTTCAATGGCGGATTCGAGATTATTTGCCGATTGGGAATTTTATTTTGTTGCTTTGTGGATGGGGTATTGCCAGGTTTAGCGTTGCTTCCTGTATATTTCTTTCCCCTTTTCAAGAACCCACCCTCCCTTAACTCCCTCTCCCCTCACGAAGTTCGTCCCTGCTTCATCAAAGCGATGGAATATTCCACTCGGTATATACCTATTCCATCTGCTTTCCGCGCGAAAGAGTGGGGGCCAACCGTCCCTTCGTGTATGACAGTGGTTCTTCGAATCTTTTGGACTTTTAACCCCCCTATTCAAGGTTGCGACGAAATAACAAAATTTTAAATTTAATCCATTGATCCCTGCTGTACTTATAACAATTATTACTGCTGTTGTGAAATCGCATATATCGGATATCGTGATAATAATTTTTAGGATTACGGGCACTTTGGACTACACACACCAAAGTGCATGTGTTGCTACAATCGTGTAGCGAATGTCACACGTTCAGTATGTAAAGTGGGAATTGCAATCGAGTAAAGAGTTTCGTTTTTTCATGACAGTACAGATTTTAGGTTAAAAATGTGCTTATACGGGTGCCTGAGAACCACTGGCGCAGCTTTAGTCGCCCAATCACGTAGACCAAGTTACACGCGCCACGTGAATGGTAAAATTTATTTTATTTACACTAGATAACTGTGGGTCTCTACTTCGAGTAATTATCTGCAATTAATGTTTCTACTTTGAATACTTAATGCCAGTTGCTTTTAAAAATTCCTAATAATCAGATTTAGTAAATTAAGAGCTAGGCAAAGTTTCCCAGAAATGTTCGCGCGAGAAGGCCTGACAAACTTGAGACGTTATTTCCACGAGCTCACTGGTAATTAAATCATGCGCGTAACATCATCAAGCAATAAAAATACAGAGCATTTTGAGAAGTGAAATTTCTTTAGACGACTATTATCAGAATCGCCTCCACATATTAAAATCAATGACCCAGCAAAACGTCACTGACAACGAAAAACAGAAGATTAGGGACGTGCAGGTGACTAGAATTACCTGAGTCATTCCTTGGTCCAGAAATTACACCGTCACATGGACATGGAAGCTTGTAATTTTCGAATACCTGCGCTGAAATTCCAAAAACTCTATATTCCACACGTTACCGTGACCTTTTGCTATCAAAATTGTACAGAGAACAAAATTTGCTGGAGTTACAATTCGTGTCATGCAGAAAGCCAGCACTCCCAGCTGCATAAGTTATTCCACTCTAACTGAGCCTAAAAAAAACACCCGCCCCGAAGTTTATAATCCTCACAAGGGATGAAAGTCGCGGAAACGTGGGGCGCCGGATTCAACGTCTACGCTCCTAAGCCGGTCGGTCTTCCTTACATCCCCCCCCTTCTGCCCTCTGTCTTGGCCACAGCAACGCAGGAGTCCGCCATGGCGGTTGAATCGACCAATCGGCTGGCTCCTCGATCTGGCGGGGACAGCCTGGCCGAAGCGTAACCCGACAGGGGAGCACGAACGACGCAGTGTGTATAGGAGCGAGGAATTATAAGTGTCGCGTAAAACTGTGTACGGTGGCGGTCAAAAGAAACTTCGCGAACAACACGCGACAACAACACAAAGAATAAAAGTGACTCCGGATAATCAAGAAGACGCGCGTTAGGAGGAAGAAGAATCGAGACAATCAATTCCCGTGCGTCGAGAGATCTCGAGAGTTGTTGCGTGGAAACGGCGTGTGTGCGTGCGGTGCCGGGAAAAGATCGAAGCCAACGCGTTCGGCGAAATTCGTCTGCGGGCAAAATGAGCCTGAGACTTGTCGAGAAGAAAGAGACGGTTCTGAAAAACACAAGCGCCATAATTGGCAACGTGGTGAACAGCTCGGATGACGTTTGCAATGGGACCGTCGAGTGGCAAAACGGGCAAAATGTTCTGGTCGTGGCACAGGACACCCAGGGCAAGGAGCTGATCGCTATTGCCGACAATCAGACCATCAACGTCGCAGTTGATTCCTACTGTTCGTAATTTACTTCGATCGCAATACCCTCCCCACTATCCCGTCTCTCGCGATTCGAGTTAATAAAAAATCGATAACCGTTGATCAACCTGCTGGCTCATTTAGGAGTTTAGGATACTAGCTACGTAGTATCCGGAAACTGGATTAGGCACGAGATACGCAACGTGCTTCGGCATCGCGTATATTAGTCTCCCATTTCGCGCTACATTTCTAAATATTGTTCTATGTTTCAGAATTTTAAACGAATGTTATTCTTCTGATATCGTGGTTTTGGTTTCATCGCGGTTTCCAGGTGTCGCGTTTGCGTCTTTTGTTTGAGTACACCGGAAGTGGCCATTTTCGTATTCACAACGCATTTCACTGATTTCCAATTGTGCCGCGAATTGCAGTGCCTCGCATCGGCATGGCGCGTTTTTCGTTGTTTTCGAAAGGCAAGCGTACGCGCACGAAAAAATTACGTGTAAATCGTTTGCATAGTTGCGAGAAAGCGGACGAGATTAGGCGCCATATGCCGGCGGCTCGAAAAATGACACGTGTTTCCGGTCGGGCTTCAAAGAGTCTTTGAATTTGCGGAAGCCATTCCAAGCAATAAATTATAAATGAGAAATTCGCGTGAATGATTGTAGGGGAGATATACTACAGAATTTAGTTTTAAAGACGTTTGGTTTTGTTTGTTTGCAGGGTTGCTGGAACTCGCTCATCGGGAGTATCAAGCGGGGGACTATGAGAATGCAGAGCGACACTGCATGCAGCTTTGGAGGCAGGAGACCAATAACACGGGGGTCCTACTGCTGCTGTCTTCGATTCACTTCCAGTGCCGAAGACTGGAAAAGTAAATATCTCTCTTTCGTCGAGTCACCACGGATTTCATTCATACGCTAATCAATTTTTTCTTTATGTCGTTTAGGTCCGCTCATTACAGTAGCTTGGCGATAAAGCAGAACCCCTTGCTGGCGGAGGCTTACAGCAACCTGGGGAATGTTTTCAAGGAACGTGGTCAGCTGCAGGAAGCATTGGAAAACTATCGGCACGCCGTTAGACTGAAACCAGATTTCATCGACGGTTACATCAATCTCGCAGCAGCGCTAGTGGCTGCTGGGGATATGGAACAAGCGGTTCAAGCATACGTGACTGCGCTACAATACAACCCAGTAAGCCATAGCTTCGGGTGAAATTTTCCTCTGAGCAACATTTTTCTTTCACTGCAAAGAGTGACCCCAAAAAATAGCCTCTTTTTGGTCCCACGATTTTGGAACTGAATTTTATGCGAAACGATACCTTATGATGAGACATCAATCACACGAAATTTTCAAGTTAACATATTGGGTAGAAGATATGCCGAAATTTCGCAAGCTTTTTCGCCTCATAACTCTTCAACGAAAATCCTATTCCTAAATTCCAAATTGGTACCTACCATCAAACTCTACAGTACTTTCCGTAAATAGAAGTTTCGACCCCTAAAAATGCTTTCCCAGAGGAAAAGTTTACATATCGCTTCTTCCTTTACCTTAAACTATACTCGAGGAGTGATTCCTCGAAATGCCACATTTCCATATAGACGAAATTTTCAATAACCACCAAAACCTGGTAGCTATGTTTATTAAAAAAATTCTGTTTTTGTTAGTACATTCTATTCTTTACGCGTATTTTCACTTCAATTTTTCTGAAAGGAATTAAACCTATTTCGTAGCGTTTTGCGCCACTGCGGGATGTAATTTAACATTATTAAGACGATGCTATCAAAATGTGCTTCAAAATGGAAATGTGCCCTTTTGGAAAATCACTCCTCACTTGCTTCGGAATATTTCCAAGAGGTTTATCGGCCCGTGCTCTTACGAACCAACTACATCGCACTGTTTTCCGTGTTACAGGATCTTTACTGCGTGAGGAGCGATCTTGGTAATCTTTTGAAAGCATTAGCAAGACTTGACGAAGCCAAGGTAGGTTTGCTAGTCGACTGCACATTGTTGTAAATTAATCTAACGTCTGGCGCGCATGTACGTATGCATTGGTACCGCAGTCGCTCTTCAGGATACTAGCCGCTTGCTGCGAAGCTTCAATGACCATTTTCTCTCTCTCCTTCGGCAAGGTACAAATGCATCTCGTACGATGCGCACAAGCGCTAGCTAGCAGGTCCATGGAGTGGCCAGGAACCAGCAGAGTATCCGCAACATTCAAACGGAAAGCCTTTGCTCTTCGCGGCAAAATGTGCGCGCGGCGCGCGATGTCCTGCTGTCGGAATGCGATCGTTTTTCGCGAGCATACACAGAGATCTAGAATTTCGCTGGCAGGCTGTACATCGCGCGCGTCTCTCCTCACCTAACCAATTGAACAGCCGCGCTTGGTGTTCTCCTCCTGTCTGGTTTCTCTTCTTGATTAAGGGTTAGCGAGCGTAACTAGACATCAAGCGCGGCGCACGAGGGCTTTTAGTCTAACATCAGCTGGAAACAGTATGAAATCCCTCTGAGCACGGCGCGGTTTGCAATAACACCGCTGCAGACAGCAATGGGACCTTTCTGCGTCTCTCTCTTGGTGTTATCGCAAAGTTTAACCAGAATTTGTCGGTTCTATCACAGCGAGGGCTGTATTTTTTTCTTCTGTTTTCAAATTCCTGATACACGAAGAGTGTTTTACATTGATGCTTTTGTTTACTTTGTTTTAGCAAGCTACGATAGAACCTGCAGCGCGCGACCATAGCGGTTAAGACCATCTCATTTGATTCAGCTCATTCTGAATATGTGTATTTGCCTTTAGGTATACCGATCCGTTACGTACATACGTGGACAAATGCGACCTTTTCTTTCCAACCTTGAGAGTAATGAAATTTGTGTGTACGGTTGATGATGTTTGCGCGAGATCACTTGACGGAACCCTTATCGCGCGGCGCTCTTTTGTTTAGAAGCTAAGAATGAACGGAGGCGATCGGTGGAGCTGTTGGGAATCGTGACGCGTGGATTGTTCCTGAAAGATGTTTCCCCGCAAGTGGAAACTCACGGGATTTCTTGAACTCCTAAGAGTTTCGCTCGGTTGCAGTGGTGATAGAGCAATGAAGTCAAGTGGTCTGCTTCTCTCACGGCAGCGCGGCGCGGCGATTGTCGATAAGCGAGTAACCGCGGCCAGTACGAGCCCGCGAAATGTTTGCCAATGGAGAATTCAGTATGAACTACTTAGTTTCTTTTTTCCGCCGTAATTCTCAAACGGTGCTGTCCGCGACCGGTGCTTATCGATGAAACTAAACGCAGCAAGGGGAAAGGCCTTCCGTTGAATTTCCTGCCACTCTTAACCGCTCTCTAGTCCGCTCGGTCGCTCTTTCGCTCAGTACTCTCTGCCACCAGCAATGCACACATGCGCTCCGAAAAGAAAATTAAAATAATTCAAGTCTGCCACTAAGATTTGGCCACGCGGGGTTGTAAAGAAAATTCCGAAGCCCTTGCCAATTAAATTCAAGTACAGTGGAACATCCATTACTCGATCTAACGAAGAAATATGATACTTTGGGTAAGAGAACGCTCACTTTTTGAGTAAAAAATATACATGAACAGTAGAATTCTAGTTTTACACACTTTTACTTTATACACACGATTATAAGTCAGTTAATCAGAATTCAAATTTAATTTTTAGCCACTGGATCGATATTCCCTGTTTTAAGCATCGATCGTCTTCAGCTCAGTGGCGCACTCAGGATTTAGTATTGGAGGGAGCAGAGTTGACCGCAGAAAAATATTTTTAACCCAGTAAAATCAGTAAAATTCATTAGGTGATTATAAAATTTTATTTAAGGATTAAAATCCAGTTTTCTTTTTGCAAAGCTCTTGAGTCACTTCAGTCGTGCTTATATTAATCTCTTTTTTTCTTTGGGGAGTGCCGGGACCCGTTGGCTCCCTCTCTGGGTGCGCCACTGCTTCAGCTTCTAGTCTTTCCCACGACTTTCGGAATTAGCTGCAATAGTTACCAACTGGTTCCATGAGGAATAGGAATACTAAATAAAGTATATTCGAATGGTGGAGGTTCTACTGTACCGCGTTCATTTCAATGGAGAAGAAGAGGCACTGCGACTTCCGGGAATGTCCCCAGTAGGACCCAAAATTATTTTCTTCCGCCGGTCACAGCTGCCTGCACTGTATGCTACAAAGAAGGCAAAGCGCGCGCGATGTTCTAGCAATGGTGGCAGACGTTCTTAGCGAAACGCGCCCCTTTGACCGGCACGCCTTGATTAGGTATCTCTCTCTCTATACGTATTTGAGAAAAAAGAAAGTAAAAAAAGAGAGGCAAAAGTTGAGGCGAAGAAGTATCAAGTGAAGAGACATTAACGCAGCTGTCTTATTGTTGTGGATGGGATGGTCAACTCTAGGAAGGGAAGTCGCGGAGCAATGTGAGATTGGTCTCGGTTACCATGGGTTCCTTCGTCAAAGGGTGAATCTGAATCTGGTTATTCAGTAACACACTGTCTCTCGGTCTAAGTTTATTATGAGAGCTTGCGAGCCGTACCTACCGTCAACCTACCGAAGGGTACACTGCAGGTAATGTAATTCCCAAGGCCGATCTCTGAACAATTCCGTCAGACCGTCGCCGATTGGCTCCGTTGTTCCACGAGATTGAAAGTTGGATTTCAATGTTCTCCTGGTGTTTTCATTCACCCCCTCTGGACCGAAAGGCGCACGATGCCTTATTACTTCTATATGAATTGTACCAACTTCTGTGTCGCCGTTGCGCTGTTCTTCTCCGTCCCTTCGGATACGGGATCGAGGAGAAGAGACTGCCTCGGGAAAAAGGACGAGCAGCTCCTGGTGCATACTTGTAAAGCTCATCCAACTTTGTTTCTAACCGTTTCCAGTGCCTCCTCTCGACCACCAGCCGTCCATCCATGCTTCACCGTGTCCCGATATAGAGATCGGCCGACTGTAAATGCCCTTTTACTTATTGTTTAGGTACGGATTACTCTGTTTTTTGATATGATGCAGCCCGCCCTCTCGGCACGCGCGATGCACGTCCCTGCTTGACCCATAGGAGCGTCGTCACGTAAAGGGGAACTTGAAAATTTTCTGTAACCAAGGGACGTTACCGTCGATCTTCGTTATAACCTTGATGTAGCGCGTGTTGGGCGCACGCACGTAGGCTAGATAGGCGCACGAGTGATCGTGCGTTAAACATGTTTGTTCAAGCACACCGACCTGTGGACGGGGGAAGCTTCGTGGTGAATTGGCTGAGTGACGATCACGATGACACACACGATGGTGATAATGGCGAAGGGGCGTAGTGCGTGCCGTCGAGTCCACCGGACGCATTTCGGAGAATCGATGGACACGACACGAAACGTCCGTACCGCTTATGTTTCCACGATGACGTTTCTAGCGCGCACCTTAGAACCCCTCTTCCTAATCTCTCATCAGATCCCTGCCCCCTATGTACACGTTAAATGATTTTCGCAGTGTGGGCCTCGTTCTCTCTGCCTCCGTCCAGTTCTCCGCTACCTACTCGACCTTGCGATCGTAGCCGAAGCGTCTACGATAGCCGGAATGTTCGGGGAAGCTTTGGGGTAGCCGAGCAAGATACGCAGCCCCGCCGGGACTAGAGATGTTCGCCCTTCGAGGATTTAATAGTCTGCGTTCTCGTCGGCAGTGCTCTTCTGGCATGTTTCGAGCCGCGAATTTACAATTTGCATTCGCAATTCAGTTACATTTAATTGCATTAATGGAGTATCGATGGAGCTTACAAGGGGTGGTCTAATGTGTCCTTGTTCCAATTTCGATTTACCTCTGTGGGATACATACTGGGTGCTACGCGATAGAGTCAACGCTTGAGAAACTTCTGTGATTTGTATTCTTATACGCTGCTTATGTTTTACACATAGCATATGTTCTAACAGTAGGTGATGGATCGAAGGAGGATGCTTCAGGAGACTTTCCTTGTTAGAGCCAGCGTTGATACTCTTGCGAAACTTGCCGTGAACGAAGCCTGGCAGCTGTTAAGAAATTGCGAAAAGCTTGCGGTAGAAAGCAAGCGTCCGTTACAAGTACAGAGTCCTAATTGACGTTGCCAGCGTGTTCCCATCGCGTGTCTTGTTTCGCCTCGTTGCAATGTTATCTGTAAACGCGGTCAGAGGGAACGGAGGGCGCAAGGGGCGAGTGGATAAGAGCTGAGAAAGGGAGTCAGAGAGGACGAAGGCGACGAAGTAAATGTGTTTTCTGACTGAGGTGTTTTTCGAGGATGGTGAAGTGTGTGAAAAGCTGCGGCGCGGCGAGGAGAGGTCGGGCAGTGCGCGCGGCGCGTCCCTGACAGGACGCGAGCATCACGCGTCTAACACGTTCTCTGTCCTCTAGGCTTGCTATCTAAAGGCGATCGAAACGCGCCCGGACTTCGCCGTCGCCTGGAGCAACCTTGGCTGCGTGTTCAACGCCCAGGGCGAGATATGGCTGGCGATCCATCACTTTGAGAAAGCCGTCGCTTTGGACCCGAACTTCTTGGACGCGTACATCAATCTTGGCAACGTGCTCAAGGAGGCGAGAATCTTTGATAGGTGAGGAATAGGTCTATGTTGTAATAGCGGTGAGGAAACAATCGATTCGGGAGGGAGGGAAAGTTACACGGATTAAGGTGAATGTCCCCGTTTCTGATCATTTCGTATTTTTCTTATTATTATATGAGTTACGTTTGTACTATAGTTGCAAGAAAATAATTCTAAATTATTTAAACATGTATTTTTACTAATAGTTAAAAATCTTGAAATATGTTTCTTAAATAGTTTTTAAATTGGTTGATTTATTATTAAAGAATTATTCAATTACTCTGCAAATTTTGATCACAAATTTTTTACACCTTTATGAGGAGCTACCTCTTAGGGGGTTACCGCAGTCAGTAAGGTCAGAAAAAGAACGATTCTTTGGGAATTTATTTCAGAAAGTACATGCATATTTGTATGCAAAGGTTTTTGTACTCAGATGAGGAACACTTTAACAGGTTATTATTCATCTATTAACAGGACATTCACCTTAGATGATGAATGGGCATCGACTGTTTTGAATATTTAGGGGTGTATATTATTCTAAGGGAGGATATCTGGCGAGTATTTAGTAATAGGTACTTGACGAACAAGAGATGCTCGCATTGCGTTCGAACCCATTTCTACTTTGATCAAATATTGTCCGATTCTTAGTATTCAAATTATTATCAAAGAGTGCGTTCCAACCCATCACTACTTTGATCAAATATTGCCCGATTTTTAGTATTCAAATTATTATCAAAGAGTGCGTTTAAACCCATCACTGCTTTGATCAAATATTGCCCAAATTTGAACATCCAAATAATTAGCATAGAGTGACTTGTACAAAAGTATTCGCAAATGTGTTCGAACCCATCACTAGTTTTACAAAATATTGCCCAATTTCGAGCATCCAGGTCAGTAACACAGAGTGAGTTGCACAAACAAAAATACTCGCGATGCGTTCGAACCCATCACTACTTTCACTGAATAACATCCAATTCTGCATATCCAAGTCAGCAATGAAGAAAACGAGTGGGAAGTCTCCCAAATCGATTTTTCCTAGGATCCCAGTACACACTCTTCAGTTTGTCTTCCGTTTTGGCTCGCGTTGCCCTGTCAGCGTTCAAACGATAACAATAACAGAGCAATCATTGGCGAGATGCTAACTCTTCGTTTATAGCAGCCGTTCCCGCAAATGCACAGTTTGATCAATCGTCGCCTTCATCTTCCCATTGGCGTCGGTTTTAAAGTCTGTGCTAGAGCAAAGTGGCTTCATAGTTATTCCTTTAATGTTCCATGCCAACGTTAATGGTAGTAAGAAGCCATACAATTCAACTTCAACGCGGCCAAATTCATTGCAGGCCATAACAGTTTCACTGCATACCCGTACACACCCCCGCATATTAATGTGGACGAGCCTGAAATACAAACGATCCTTTACATACTGTATACGGGGAATACCGAGATCATCGCGGTCCCACGCGTTTCGTTTCTGAATGCGTCCGCTGAGAAACCGCGAGGCAAAGCGCATGAGCCGGCATGTAAACACCGAATCGATATTCATACGACGCGCTTTCAAGTTCATCGTCCTTTGTCTCTCCAGAGCGACGTCCGCGTGCAACTTTCTTCCGCGCGAGCCACCGAGCACATTCAGGCGCGTGTGCCTGAAAACCGCCGCCTTCCTTCCATTCTGAGTCTTATTTTGTTATTTAATCATTGTTCCAGTGGCATCCCGTTCCCGTCAACAGTATCGCACATTCCAGGACACCCTGTATAATCAGCAACATAAATTTACACGCGTCCTTAATGCGCAACGTTACTCGCCCCCGATCTCGCACATATTGCCCTCCCACGCGGGGGTGGGTAACGAGGGGGCGCCTTGGCAACGCGAAAAATGGCCCCGATAATGTCCCTCCCGGATTCGTTGTTTACGCGTGTCCGCGGAGCCGAGAGGAGGCATCTCCGCCGTTACGCACCGTAGCCAGAGAAACTCGACGACAGCTATCGATTCCAAGACTCGCTCCGCCCCCCACGAGGGCGAACCCTTTGCCTCCTCATGGGGGGAGGGTGTACCATTCTTAACCGGGTATTGCCAAAAACCGTGGCTCGTGGCGAGTTTCGCGGCAGAGACCGGCTCCCAGTGCTCGCGCTCCTCCACCGTTCCTTTCTTTCCCTTCGGAATAGCCGATCCCTTTCCTTTGTATTATTTTTTTTTTATACACACACCGATCGATCTATCGTCGAGACACCGAAATGGAGGAGGAATGGACTGCCAGTGCGTTGTCGTGTACACGGTGATCTCGCCCTCAAGCACTATCGCACCCTCGTTACGCGTGCAATTGGAGCGGGCACTCGTGCGTTCCTCCACGCCTGGATGCATCTCTTGGTTCAAATATAGCCTGAAAAGGTTAATTCCAACACGCTGCTACTCGTTACTCGGCGATGGCGTGGCCTCGTGACACGTCGCCGTATAACTACGTCGCACGTGTCTCGATTCGGCTCGGGTGTGGTGTCGCGAACCGAACACAATGCTCTCAGAGTGACCGAGAATTTTCTGTTTCATTTGTTACGTTCGGGTTGGTTTGCATTGGCCGCAGTTACTATTTAGAAAATAACGTAGTCTTAAGGAGAATACAGCACGGTTTTAATGTTGCTGTAAGTAGATATTCTTCATATTTTTAATATTATTTTCTCTTCTTGCAACAGAGCTGTAGCTGCTTACCTGCGCGCACTGAATCTCAGCCCCAACAATGCGGTCGTGCACGGAAATCTGGCGTGCGTCTACTACGAGCAAGGGTAAGTTGCAGAATCTATTTTCTTAGTTATTGTTTCGTCATTTGAATCGTTCGAACGAATGTAAAACAGTAGGTCTTTGTGTGCTCCATAGGCTCATTGACTTGGCGATCGACACGTACCGCCGCGCTATTGAACTGCAACCGAATTTCCCAGATGCTTACTGCAATTTGGCGAACGCGCTCAAAGAAAAGGGACAAGTGGTGGAGGCTGAGGACTGCTACAATACCGCCCTTCGCCTCTGTCCCTCTCACGCTGATTCCCTTAATAATCTGGTACGTAGAGCTGCACGTTAAATGCTATTAATTCTTCACGGAAACTTAGAGGTCTAAAGCACACCCTATGTGACGTAAAAGCGAGCTGAGTTGAATGTTTTCATTGTAGGCCAACATAAAACGGGAGCAAGGCTACATCGAAGAAGCAACACGACTTTATCTGAAAGCGCTTGAAGTATTCCCCGAGTTCGCGGCAGCTCATAGCAATCTCGCTTCCGTATTACAACAGCAAGGGAAACTGAACGAGGCGCTGATGCATTACAAAGAGGCTATTCGCATTCAGCCGACATTCGCGGACGCTTACTCGAACATGGGCAATACCCTGAAAGAGATGCAAGATATCCAAGGAGCGCTTCAGTGTTATACGAGGGCCATTCAGATCAATCCCGCTTTCGCCGACGCTCATTCCAATCTAGCCTCGATTCACAAAGATTCCGGGAACATCCCCGAGGCGATCCAATCGTACAGAACCGCGCTGAAGCTGAAGCCCGACTTCCCGGACGCCTATTGCAACCTGGCGCATTGTCTGCAGATCGTCTGCGACTGGACCGACTACGAAGCCAGAATGAAGAAATTAGTTTCGATCGTAGCCGAGCAGCTGGACAAGAACCGGTTGCCCAGCGTACATCCTCACCATTCCATGCTTTATCCGCTGTCTCACGAGTTCAGGAAAGCGATTGCTGCTAGGCACGCGAACCTCTGCATCGAAAAGGTAAACGCATTTCCTTGTTACACTTTAATAGTTTCTGAAGGACCCCTATACACAATAGGCATTGCGAGATTTCTTAGAACCGATAATATCAATCGTTATCGTTTCAGATTCACGTTTTGCACAAGCAGCCGTACAAATATCCGCGCGAGATCGGCACCCGCCTAAAGATCGGCTACGTCTCGTCAGATTTCGGGAACCACCCCACCAGCCATCTCATGCAGTCGATCCCGGGGCTCCACGATCGGCAGATGGTCGAGATCTACTGTTACGCTCTCAGTTCCGACGACGGGACCACCTTCCGCGCGAAGATCGCCAGGGAGGCCGAGCACTTCATCGATCTGTCCCAGATCCCGTGCAACGGCAAAGCCGCCGATCGCATTAACTCCGACGGCATACATATTCTGGTGAACATGAACGGCTACACGAAGGGCGCTAGGAATGAAATATTTGCCTTGCGACCGGCACCGATCCAGGTGATGTGGCTCGGCTATCCGGGAACGTCTGGAGCGAGTTTTATGGACTATTTAATCACGGACGAGGTGACGTCGCCGCTGGAGCTTGCTAGTCAGTACAGCGAGAAACTTGCGTACATGCCGAACACGTACTTCATAGGAGACCACAAGCAAATGTTCCCGCATCTCAAGGAACGCCTCATTCTAACGGACAAGTTGAACATGAAGGGCAAAGTAGCGGACAACGTAGCCGTCATAAACGCCACCGATCTTTCCCCGATGATCGAGAACACCTTGGTGAAGGAGATCCGCGAGGTAGTCGTACCCGATGCCAAGAACAAGCCCGTAGAGATCTCGCTGAAAGTCGCGGAGCTGCCAACCACCACTCCTATCGAGACGATGATCGCTTCCGGGCAATGCCAGATGTCCGTGAACGGCGTCGTGGTTCAAAACGGCATGGCTACCACGCAGGTGAACAACAAGACGGCGACGGGCGAAGAAGTGCCTCAAAACATTGTGATCACGACGAGACAGCAGTACGGCTTGCCAGAGGACGCGGTTGTTTACTGCAATTTTAATCAGCTTTACAAGATCGATCCGCTCACGCTTCACATGTGGGCACATGTAAGTTTACTATAATTCTCGCGGTCGAGTAACTTTAGTTGGACTTGCCGATGAATTCAATGGTAAAGCTTTTGAAATCTGTCCGCTGTTTTCTTAGCACTGCTACTAGCTGATTAAATCTTCATGGTAGAGATCGTAATGTGAAATTTCAGATTTTAAAACATGTGCCAAACTCCGTGCTGTGGCTGCTGCGTTTCCCAGCCGTTGGCGAGCCGAATCTACAAGCAACGGCTCAGCAGTTGGGCTTGTCGCCCGGTAGAATTTTATTCAGCAACGTTGCTGCTAAAGAAGAACACGTGAGACGCGGACAGCTGGCGGACGTCTGCCTAGACACGCCGCTTTGCAATGGCCACACGACCAGTATGGACGTTTTGTGGACTGGAACTCCAGTGGTCACATTGCCAGGCGAGACGTTGGCTTCTCGCGTCGCTGCTAGTCAGTTGAACACCTTGGGGTGCCCTGATCTAGTCGCGCGAACACGACAGGAGTATCAAGATATCGCTGTACGTTTGGGCACTGACAGGGAATAGTAAGTAAAGCGAATTTGTAATTTGTTAAATAATATCGAAGTGGAAGGTTGCGGGCAGCGAGATCGCAGAGTTGGAGCATCTTTTTCTTATTTAATTTAATGTGCGACAATAACTCACTGCCGCGATGTTTCTTCCTACCACCCGTTTTCCATTTTAAGGCCGTCGCGCATTTTGGCGAAGCGCGGCGAAACTGATCGAAGAAATGAATAATAATTAATCGCCGCTACGCTTCGGTTTTGTTTTTCCTCTTCGCATCGCCAAAATGCGCGGCCTTTAGGAATTGCATTTTACCTAATTGAATTTCTTCCTTATTCAGCTTGAAAGCGACACGAGCCAAGGTATGGAAAGCGCGCTCCGAAAGCCCATTATTCAGCTGCAAACTGTACGCGCTGGGTATGGAGAAGTTGTACAGGAAGATGTGGGAGCGTTACGCGCGAGGCGAGAAGCCCGATCACGTGGCAGCCGTGGAGAAGATCGAGAGAGAGAAATTGACGGCTGCGTCTTAAGGACAGTCCCCCGCGACAATGGTTTTATTTATACAGCTTTAATTCCGCGAACGTCTGCTTTCCGGAACCATAGCATTTAAAAGGGAATGATGGATAGGATATTCGTTTCACGAAGCTGCGAGTCCCGCGTAAGAAAATCCTGTACACTCTGGCACTCGCCGTTTTTGTACGACAAATCCATCGAGCTTTAGATTATAAATAAGGGGGATGCCGAGCGACGTTTGAAAACACAAATTACGGGTTGTTATATTACACGAGTCATAAGAGATAATTATGGTCGTTGCCCCGGTGCCACGACCACTGTCTTTCACCCTGTTATTTATATACATCACACTTTTCGTAGAACCTTCTCGACGAATCGAGTCGACTGTAATTTCATATTTTTCGCTGATCGATTAGGCGGTGGTTGAGAAACGTAAGTCATTAACGTTATTTTTCTTTTTGTATCTGAGAGCAGCACAAGTGTACCGTACAGTGACGAGGTTCGTGTCGCTAATTATTTGCAACGCACGCAGAGGCGACGTTACTGTTTTCCATTGGAAATAAGTTCTCCATGGTTTCGGGAGTCCTTGACGCGTGACTCGTGGACGATCTCGAGGCAACTACGAACATGCTTCTTTCTGACCGCTCTCCGTCGCGTTCGCGGGTGTATATTGTTCGCCTATTCGCTTCGACTACGATTGAATCGTAAATGAAGCTTGGCCGCGGAAAGGAAGGTAAGAGTCAGAACGGGATAGGTTAATACGCATCAACATGTTAACGATTAGCATCAGCTGACAACAAAGAAATGTATTATATACAATCGACTAATGATATACGTGTAAATATTAAACAAAAAAACGAGAGAGGTGATCGTTTAGTTATTACTTTAGTTCGATAATGGAATTACGTAAATTAAGTCGTGAAACGTGTGAGCTAGAGAAAGACGTTGACTGTAGCGAACTCCTAAAAAAATGTACGTCTATATAGAATAAAAAAAAAAAGGATTTAGAATTAAGTAGTTGGAAGAATGCGGACGTGTTGTGTTGTGAGAATGCTTCTTGATGAGTATGCGGACTCGTGAAGTTCAATTTCTCTGTGAAAGATCCATTACTCTGTCTTTTGGTATAGGATCGAAGTTTTTCAGTAGACAAATACAGGTAATGCTTTAGACAACAAAAAAAACTCGCTTCGACTTTCTACATCTTTGTCCGCCACTTTCTTCTCGTTTATTCTGTACGCAAGCTCGCGGTGGAAGGGAAGACAGATGCGTTTTTAATTCATAAATACGTTTTCCTCGTATCTACCGAAGGAATTGTAGCGGAGTAAAGCCAGCGTTAATGTCCTATTCAATTTACTGTACGTGTGACCTCATCCGCCCACTATGTGTATTATCAACATTGCACGTTCTCGATAACGAGTAACTGTCCCATTACGCACAATTTACGTCGCAGATACAGATGTAAGAGTAGCATTAAAAAGAAACGTTTATTTCGGGCATCGCGCTAATGTTCTTAACGATGTAGAATCGAATGTAAATATTCGAATTCGACTGCTGAACTTTAATTTTTATGTGCGGCACGTTCTTGGCAGATTTAAGTTCGTTTAAGTTCGCAAGAAATTCGGAGTAAATTCAACGAAATTTAAAGTAGGGAGAAGTCTTGTGAAGTCGGTTGCTATTTAGGTCTCGCGGACATTCTTGGATTCTGTGCGACGAGTATGATAGCTTTTTTTTGTGAAGATTCGCGACTAAGAGCACAATATTTTTGGCAATACCGCTAAGAAATCTAGGAACTGTTGTGTCGTTTTCGAATGGAATTGTAATCTTTCTGTTTTATTTTGTTCAAAAATAAACAGCTTGATCGTTACTTTGCCCAAACGGGTGGTGATGGCTATTTCCATGAACAACGATTATCACGAATTCAGGTTTCCTTTATTAGCTATAGATTCCTCAAGTTCTATAAGGTTAACGATATTTATGGAACTTTTCTAAATAAAGTTGGAGCAAAGAGCGCGTGCAACTTGGACGGTTTACGCCTATGGGTGTTGCAAAACAATTCGTTTTGTCATTGATCGTCGGTGTTTTTTCCTGCAAATGTTTCTCGACCTTTTCACGTAAGTTGTGACTCAACGCTTTGATGACTGCAACACACCACATAAAAACACGATCAACTCGTATGCAAATGTACGGTAACGTTCGTCAACTATAAATAATGCGTGACGATCGCGTCCATTAAAGAAAAAACACTCGTGGATTTGGCAAAGGAGAAAAAGAAAAAAAACTCCGCGAAGCAACGAGGCCGGAACAACAAAATTTTTCCATTATAACCAATAGCTTCACGCAGGGGTTCTCAATCATTTCCAAATACTAAAGTCATTCCCTATACTCACAAAAAATAGTAATTATATAACTAAAAAGGCTAGCCTTATTTTTTATAAAACGTTTTTACTTCAATTAGGCTCAGGCATAATATCTAATTGCGGTGAAAATTTTGTAAAGAGGTTGATTTTCCATTTTTACGATTTTGCAATCGAACTTAACATCTACATGTTTTATTTACCGCACATTGCTATTTTCGGTATATCTATAAAAAAAAGTTCGTCCATCAGTCCCAAAATTATTGATCTTCGATAATTTATCCACAGGTAAAAGCAGACTGTCAGCGGGGTTCGTCAATTACCAAGTGAACAGCTCCCACATTAACGGGCGTGTAATATAATGTAACTCGCGAAGATGAATTTTCACGACCATTAGCCCGCTCTAACGAACGTGGAATCTCGTGGAAAGTGGATCATTTTCGCGAGCGCAGCGCGTCGCGAAAATTAGGTCATTCTCGCGGGCGTATAATTTACGGGGGAAAAAGGAGGGAAGCGTGGAAGTTGAGGGAGATGTGACGTCATTTCGTTGAACTCCAATTATCGTTTCTGCGCAGGCTAGAGTAATAGCTTCGGTAGTGATAGAGCACGGCACCGTGGCCCTTAGGCGCGGTATCGATTGCTCGAGGCGGTGCCACCACCATGCGAGGGTGAAACTGGGACGAAAGCATCTTTCCCAACGGGAGCACTTCCCTCCACGAGTTCGCCACCATCCTGCTCGCTCTGAAACGACCACTAGAGCTCCATCTTCAGCCGTCGCTCGTCACTAGGCGATGCCCGTCGTTTAAATGCCAACTCCTGATCCATCTTATAAATCATAACTCGCACGGGCTGCGTTCATTTCTGCTTTACGACCCTCTAAAACACCGCCTCACTGCGCTGACTCTCGTTACAGCCACCCTTACTCATCCGTTCTGCTTCTCCGCGCTCTTCGCTATTGAACGTCGCCTGAATTTCGAACAAATGAACATAACCTATTTCACAGATTGCATATTAAACGTTCATTTTGATTTGTGGGGCTTGAAGATAAGGTAGGAAGAATTTGGAGGTTATGTGCAACTTTGTATATTACAAAGCTCACCACTTCTGACGTTGCTGTTATTGAAAAAGAAGCCTCGTGTTGGAAAATGGTATCGTATATCTTTTGAAGTGGTAATTTGGGATACTCTGTAAATACATTAAGGTAAGTCTTCCTATGCGCGACTGGACCCAGCGTGAAGAATTTCAAAGTGGATTTTCTCGAAAATGAAGCGCAATATCAAAAAATTGTATTCCTTCTTATTTACTTATTTACTTGTTGTAAGTCGAAAAGAAACAGTAACTTTTTTTTATATCGCGCTTCATTTTCGAGAAAATCTACTTTGAATTACTTGACGCTGCGTCCAGGCGCGTATAGGAGAACGTAGCTTTAAACAGCTCTGTAAAGGCAGCCGTTAGCAGCGTCAGTAAATTTTCTATAAAACTTTGCTCTGTAATTCAAAACGACTGCTCCCCGGGGACGTGTGCAACGCGTCGGTCTAGTCACGTTCGAGTTCCCCTGCAAAAAAAGTTCCCTGAAACCACTTAAGGGGGTAGACACGTCACGTGACCTGGCAGATTCGGCAGGTCAGTATTACAGCATTTTTTTCTGCACAAAAATGGTAATACCGATAGATCGACGATTACCCGGTGAACGCGAGAGGGAGCTGTTTGCTATTTCTGTATTCTATTCTGAATAAGGAAAGAAATTCTCAGCTGTTCCGTTATACTTATAAAAATTTAAACGGAAAGTCGGCTGGTACTGTAAACGTAGAAAATTCATTGTACATTTTAATTACTTGAAATGTGCTTATGCTACAATATTCTACGTTAGCAGTAAGGAATACTAAGTGAAAAGGGAAAATAGATGAGGGAATGTCCCCAGAAAATGAAATTTGTTGGGTTAGACATTTTTTTACTAGCAAAGCACCGAAACAGAACATGAAATACACTTATTACACGTCCTCTGCAGAAAGCAGTTATCAACAAACATTATATATACAAAATTGTATTGAATGTTGAATTGGGCTAGTGAAAATGCGCAGACTGGATGCGCGTGATTATTATGTGGTCGGCTCCTCGAAGTGACAGAAAATATAACCTAAATATATGCTATATGACAACAAATGTTTGTGGCTATTTCGTTCTTTTACGAAACATTTGTGAACTTTTTAGCATCCTTTCAAAACATTATTATTACGCTCCAACAGTATCTGTAGGAAATCGGGTATAGCATATAGGTTATACTTTCTGTCACTTCGATGACAGAAAATCCGTTCATGAAAACCGCTACTGAAAATGCGCAGGCTGGATGCGCGTGATTACTATGTGGTCGGCTCCTCGAAGTGACAGAAAATATAACCTAAATATATGCTATATGACAACAAACGTTTAGTGGCTATTTCAGCTTCAAAGGCATCGCCTTAAAGTTGCAAATAAGAGGCGCAGGCCTTTCAAGAGGCGTTCGAAAATTCTGCGTCTCTTCGTTAAACAGTCACTGTCTCGAAACATCTGCGCCACTTCTCGCTCTTTGATTTGCTCTCCGGAGACGTTACTGGATGAAAATAGTCTTGGAAAAATGTAACAATAAATAAACAAAATTTAAAGTCTTCCTATATCTACTGCGAATTACTTTTTTATTCCTGTTACTTTAAAAATAAATATAATATTGAAGTGAGATTATTTCCAGTATTATTCCTTTCATTCATTTTTATATAATATCATTCAGTATAGTATGTCCTCCTCTGTACTTGGTTGCAATAGCATGTCCAACTTCCAAGCATTATTGTCGAGTTATTATTATAATTTTGCAGATTCTAACTTATACTACTAATTACATACTTTCAGTGATACCTATATTACAATAATGCAAAAAGTATTTATGTAATTATAAAGTACCATTGAATGTTTGAACCTGTTTTTCTCAAAAACGCTAAAAGTGGACATACAATATGTGTGCACTAATTGTAAGCCATCGATGTACAATAGGAAATTTTTTTTAATGTAGGTTAGTCCGTTGTTGTTCTAACTGCCTGAATTACTATACATAAATACGGCAGCGATTTCAAGTGATGTATATGTAACGATAAAAGCATTAATTTAGTAAATGTATACAATTCCCAGCAGTTCCTATGTCAATGTATGCCTAAAATGCATATAACCTAACCTCTAATCGTACGAAAATGCATACATTGACTGCATCACGCTTTTACTGTGGCATATTTATCCACCTAACGCTCCAGTTTTGCTATGATTCCACGTTGGCAGTCCTCCCGAGTAGGCGCCATCTCGTATTCGCTATCTGAACTAAATTTGTCACGTGACTTGCTCTGTATTATCGCCAATATGGCGGAACTCGTATTTGGGAATGCAATCACGGGCTTACGTTGTTTGTCGGTATATGAGCAAATTTTGAGCTGGGCGAGGTCTCATTCGAAAGAGGAAGGTTCAGTACAGCCCGCTCTGCTCATCGTTTGAGTCACAAAACTCTTTTAGCGACGTACAAATACTTGGAACCTGCGAGTGAATTTCGCCCACTTTTTCTCTACTTTGGACACTCATATTATTACATATCAACACAATCTCTTTGAACCATGAGCAGAGCGGGCTGCATTCAACCTTCATCTTTCGAATGAGACCTCGCCCAGCCAAAAATTTGCTCATATATGGACAAACAACGTCAGCGCGCAAACCCATGTTTCGGGCCAGATTATGTCGGTATACAGAGCGCTGCATTACCCGCGTCTACCCCCTTAAATCGAGCGATTAACTTTCATTGGTTTCCAGTGGCCGGTCGCGCGCTCAAAGGAGCCCCGTTTCTGTCTCAGAAGCCGATCTAATCTCACCATTCGCTCTATGATTCTCGTTTCTTTCGCCGGTGCGTAAGTAGCGTCGGGACTCGAAATGCTTTGAATGCTGCTCAACATTACAATATCTCGAAATTTTCTAAATCGTTGAACGTTTTAATTGCCTGTTGCCACCTCGATAAATTAAAAACCATGTAGCCTCACCCACGAGAGACATGTACATTATACAGGCGTTTCCAAATAAGGCAATCTATTTTCCCTGGTTAACAGTTTAATAAGTCCCACTAATTTCCTAATAGTTTTTAATAAGTCCCAATAATTTCAAAGCGTTAAAACCGTTGGGATAGTAACACTGCCAATTGTACCAACGTTCAAGCAAATAATTAACACAATTGAAGATACCCGAAACAACCCAAACATTGTAACATTTTCTAGGTCTTGGAGAATTGTTAATTTGGAAACTTGACGAGACCATGGTGCCTTCGATATCTATCCCACAAATCAGCTCTCGATGCTCGGTAACGTGATTGTGTATACCAGGGCCTGCAGAGGTCGAAACAAGGTCAGGCTGAAGTGGAATCAGGTTTCTGGGGCCAAATTCGGGTAGCGTCCGAGGGGAACTCCTTCATACGAGCAAATTGTTGCTAAACTCGCGCCAGGGGGAACCGAATGCTCGTTGCTGCCCCCGGGTCGGCCGGCTTCGCCTTTCGAGCTTCGAAGCAAGGGGGGATCCTTGACATAAATAATCAGTAGTGGAGCACCGCGGTACTGCCCCCGTAGCCATGGTAACAGTATCGATCGAGGCCTACTACGAAGTCGAAACCAGCTACCCTCCTCGCGGCACACCCCATTCTATCCCTTTCCCTCGTTTTCCTTTCTCCTTTTCTCCGCGTCCGCGTTTCTTTTCTTCGCTTCCCCATCCCCTCCCCTCCCCTCCCCCCCCTACCACTCCGTCCCCCGACCCAGCTACGCTCCACTTTGTCGCTCGTTCCGCTAACCCCCGCGATTCTCCTCTAGTTTCATCCTTTTTCCCTATTTTTCCTCCCTTTTTCGTCGCGCTCTCTCCCCTCCAGATGCATTCTCTCCAATTTCCCTCTGCTCCACTTTCCCGGACTTCTTCGTCGACCTAACCCCCTTTTACCCTGTCGCCCGCCTTACTCGGCCACTGCTCATCCAGGCTGTGCACCGAGACGGTCCCCAGGATTTTATAAACATCTGCGCGCCGCAACGGGGAAAGTTGTAGGCGAGACTTTATTCGCGTTAAACGAGCAACGAATATAAATTCGAGGACACTTGTTTACAGTATATGCCGCGCCATCTCGCGTCGTTAAAATACGTGCGAACGAAGCAGGCACGTCAGTAATTATCTCCATAAAAAACTTCGGAAAAGTAAAAAAATTACGCCGAGTACACGAAATCAAATAAATCGCAAAAAATGGAAGATAATAATAATTGTAAAATAAAAAAAGATGTGAAATCAAAATGAGCTGCACGTACATAAAGGTAATGATAAATAGAAATAAATATTTTAATGCGAATAAACATTTTATTCAAAATACTTGGCGCTGCGGAAAAGAAAAATGTTAATTGTCCTCGTATTAATAATTTACAATAACTCCCTTACAATCTGAAATACATAAACATATGTTTATTCGTATTTATCATTACCTTTATGTACGTGCAGCTCATTTTGATTTCACATCTTTTTTTATTTTACAATTATTATTATCTTCTGTTTTTTGTGATTTATTTGATTTCATGTACTTGGCGTAATTTTTTTACTTTTCTCAAGTTCTTTATGGAGATCTCACTTCTTTTTACAAAGATAATTTGCATAGAGAATGACTTCAGATAATTTTCAATATTATAAATTATTATTATATTATTAATTGCTGACTGGATAATTTTTTCATCCTCGGTTTGTTTTTTAAATATATTGTATTGTCATCCAAACAACGCACGCCTGCAAAGCTTCAAGACAATTGGATCGGTGGAATTGGTTTAAATTGTTTTTTATCATTTAAATTAAAAATAAATTCATTTATGTATATATTTCTAAAAATACGTTTATAACTTGGTTATAACTTGACGGTAAGCTGTCAAAATTTTAAGTAGATTGCATAGTGAAGATAGCGATTGACGAACGAAACGTGCGTTAGTCCCGTTTTGGCTGAAGGTGTGCGTGTAACGCGTATACGTATTATGTTGACGAAAAAATGGAGAAGAAGAAAAATCTTAAAATTTCCGACTGATCCATGAGACGATATTACGATATCTCTGTTATGCGCGGACCGATGTTATTGAAATTGGTCTTATTCGAAAGCTTATATGCGGTTTACATAAGAAAACTGCCTTTAAATTTAGGAAATATTGCAGGCGTCATGAGATATTAATGAAATAAGTTTCAGGTTAGGTTAGAATAGCCCGGCGATGAGTAAACGATAGCAGTACCGACAGTCGACATATACAGGGTGTCTTTCCCGTACTTTCTTTCCTGTACTTGGCGTCGAGACGCCACCGCGTCTCTAGATTGAACTGCTCTCTTCCCATTCTCCAGAATAATTCAACTTCAAGGCGACCTGAATCCAAATTCTTGCTCGACTTTTTTGCAAGTATCCAGCTGGCCTGTTACGATGTATTCACGTGTGCACATCTCGCGCACGTTCCCGCAACGAAACATTAGGTTAGCTCGAATGTACGTTCGCCTTCATTGAACCAAAGTGTTTACCTAAAGTAAAAATATATTGCATGTTTATTTGATCAAACTGTGTTGCTTGCCCGTTGCCGGTTTTCCTGCTAAAAGTACAAGCAGGTGAACAAACATAACCTAACACCCAGCTAACATTTGCACCGACCTTATTTCTAGCAACGTGAAACCAAATTCGATTAACCTGTACGAACAAGGACAGCGAACCCCGAAGCAATGCAGTCCCTGGAATTCGACGATCGTTCTCGTAATTTTTCGCCGCCTCGGCGAAACGAAAACGATCGAAAAAATGCAGCCTGTGCTCGCCGCGGCTCCGCGGCGATCCAAATATAGCCTGGATTTGCCGTCGCCTGGCGAGCGTGCTCGTCGAATTAAGAAATATGTCGAGCGTGCTCGACGCTGGGGGAAAGAATGCCAGCGCGAAAAAAAGCAGCGATATCCGCGGCATCGATTTCCCTGCCTTTTCGGCTCGCCTCGCACGGGACACGCGAGAGACGTTTTTGCTCTCGCCTTGCACGCGTCACCGAGATCGCGCGGTCTCGCAACTCTCGCGAAAAATGCCTGGCGTTGCCCCATTATCGACCGAGCTTCGCGTCGTTGTTCCCCGGTTTTTTTCTCTCGCTCGCAGCGTTATCTTCCGAGCAACGGAACGGAGACGTGCGTCTCCCTCGGTTCTCTCTGTCTTTTCGTCACCGTTGCGCAAGATATCCGGGCTTACTCAATCACCGGCGAAATGCAGCGGACAGCGAGGCCCGGCGTTTGCGGATCGCTTCGTAAACGCGACACGCGGGGCACCGTTTCGAAAGCCGCGGACGTGGAGCGGCAACCAAAACGCGTATTTGCAGAAGCTTTCCTCGCGGCTCTGATAAGATACCGATGGTACTTACTTTATATGGCGACCCGGTGCACCTCGATCAAACCGTCATCGGAGCCTTTTATTGCGCCCAATCGGATGGGCTCAGAGAGAGTCAGACTCGAGGCGTATCGGGGACTGGTTGTGTTAAACATTGGAATATTCTGTATGGGTATGCTGAGGAATGTTGAGGTTTGTAGGAGAGAGGAAGGAGTGGGAGATAAAGTCCCGGCAAGTTTGCGAGAGATCTTTGGGTAGATCGACGTTTCCCAATGAAATTTTGCCACGTGACGCTTCCAAACTCGGGGCAATTTGACGGGACCCTTTCGAAACTCAATAAAATTTGGCGAAGACCTTTCAAGCTCACTACAATTTGGCGGACCCCTTCAAAACTCATTGAAATTTGGTGAAACCCTTCAAAACTCGCTAAAATTTGACCCCCGAACTTAAAAGTTTCTTTTTGTATATATGTAGTGCGCTGACGTCACCGTGCTGTTTGAAATATTGCAGTCAAGTGTAGGTTTCTCGTTGAATAATTCATACGGTTTTTTTAATATTTAAATTTTATTATGACATAGGTAACTGTTCGCGGATCCCTAAACATCGTATCGAGGAACTCCGGGGTTCCGAGGAACGCCAATTGGGGAACGCTGGGTTAGATTGTGTATTTAGCAAACCTTGAATCTGATCACCGCTGTACCCAGTGGCGGACTGGGTCTAAAAATATTAGTTGCCAGGAGGACAAAGGGGGCCCACCGACAAAGACCCCTGTATAAGGCTATCATTTAATTTTTATAAGAAATAAATACAATTTTCGATGGATACATAAGTGGCAAAAAGCACAATTCAAATTTTTGTGAAATACAATCACAGTGTTTTTTCCTTTAATTCCCAGTGGTGCACCGGGGAAGCCCTGGGTATTGGGATCTGACCAAAGAGGAGATATAATAAGAGGCGTCACTCCAGGCGGAACCTTTGAAGTCCTTACTTGACCTTGCCATTTAAATTGGTTGTCTATTCGAGCGGGCTATTCAAATCGACTAAATGTACCTTAAAATAATTTGCTGATTATTGTCGAAGTTTAGCGTGGTTTACCGATAATTGCCGAATGGGCATTTAAATTGGTTGTCTAGTGATTTTCCTAGTTTATGTCTGTCCTTGTCGAGTGACGCCTCTTATTGTATCTCCCCTTTGATCTGACAATCGTCACCATGACATCTGGTGGCGGAAAGTAGAAGCGCTCGATGGGTACACATCAATCCCTGCCTGTTCTCGTGCCGTTACAAAAATTTCGCTGAGCAGGATTTACACCTGCCCAATCGCAAATACTTTGCATAGAAAGGAACATTTTCGCAAAAAAAATACATTACGGCATATACAACACATGTATCTTGTATCCATATCGGCGCCATCTTGGTTAGGCTCCGCCCCCAGATCCCAATACACTGGCTCCTGTTTATATTTAAAGTAGATTTCAATGTTTTCGGTTGAGAAAATCGAACATGCTCTTCAAAAATTTATTGTGTATTATTACTTCAGGCTCCCATTATCTGTTTCCTTATGTTCCTAAAGTAAACCAGTGTAAAATAGAGGTAAGTGCTTAATTTTTCATTTAAAAAAAAATCCAAAATATAAAAAAGTCGATATTTTCCATTTCAAAATAACAAGACACAAAATATATATCAGTCTCGGAATTTTGAAATAACGGTTCAAGGGTCTGGGCGTTAAAGAGTTAAGGGGGCCCACAGGGCCCACACCATGTGATGTGAGCATGCGCTACTGCTTGATATACTCATATATTGCAATACAAATAAACAGAATGAGTTTGAAGAACAGTTGCGACAGTATACAAGTAATTAAATGAAGTACATAGCTGGAAAAAATCCTATGAATTATCTTTTACTTATATTTTACAGTTCCTCTTGTACATTTGTAGATGCCGCAAGGAATCGTGCTGTCACTGAAAGCTACATTGGTCCAGAACACTGCCAGAAGTAGTTCCCCATGGAAAAACTGTTTCCCGCGAATAAATGGAATTTTATTAAAACATCGCTGCTGATATCAGCCCAGAGACCGCAATCTTCCGCAGCTCATTAAATAACCACGCCGCTTCCTCCTTGACGTTATACCAAACTCCTTTTAAACGTAACGAGGCGCACCGGTGCACTGGTGACCCTGATCGAGGAAAGCGTTCCCAGAAAGCCAGGCTAGCCCACGGTGCCATCAGCTTTTATCTATTTTTATCTATCGCTGAGCTTCTCAGAATTTCACATCGGCCGGTGTACAGGGAAGCAATGCTGCCGCGAGTATCTCTGCCACGATTCAGTAGGGATCGAGTCAAAGGAACTTCCCGTGGAACCCTCAACCGATGCATCCCCGTCGTATCGATGATATACGCGTCGGTCTGATACGAGGCTTCCTCAATAAATTAGCTGGCCAGCTATTAATCGCCGATACGGTGGGCCAGATAAAACTGTCCGGAACAATAAATTGCTTTATTTCACGTACGCCAATGGGCCGCGTTTATCGTCCCCGGGAAGCTCCTTTTTCGCTCCAGCGATGAGAGGTTCGATCAGGAATTAAAAACATTTTCAACGAGACACTTTCGAGGTGACTGCTAGTTCTGACGCGTTCAGCCATACACTCTTTTTCTCTAGCTTCGGTTAGTAGAGACGAGAGCTACCTCTACCGTGG
The DNA here is from genome assembly GCF_050908995.1 of Andrena cerasifolii. NCBI lineage: Eukaryota > Metazoa > Arthropoda > Insecta > Hymenoptera > Andrenidae > Andrena > Andrena cerasifolii. The sequence goes on along the minus strand of NC_135118.1, from coordinate 31,138,802 downwards.
GAATACACTAAATACGTCATATATGGTAAGGTCCTAAATTCGAATCGAAGCGAGAGATGGCGTTCAGTAGCCAGAAGGTTGAGCCACTCGCGGAGAATGAATCGTCGGGATAAGTACCATCGAGTACGGAAATATTAATGACTCGAGCTTGGATGGAGCCTTAACTTGAACTTGGGAGTAACATCTGAGTGGCGCTTATCGGTCAGTTCCTTTAGTTGGTCATTGAGCAGAATCAGCGCTACCGTGAATCGAATCGAGCAACGGCTTCGATCGGTATTGAATACGCTTGTGTTCATGATAAGAATTAAAAGTGCGGTCGTATCCGACGCGCGGTTGGAGTCGATGAAAAGGGAACCGTGAATCGACGGGTGAGACAGTAACGGTATTGTTGGGAGCAGCAGGGCGCTGTCAACGTGGGAAGAGGATCGGAAAAAACGGATTCGACGCAATCCGCGAATCGGCATTCGTGCACGGAACTTGTGACGAAAGCGCTCGCGGCGCGTTTCAAGGCTGAACCGCCTCTTCTCTGCACTCTCTTCGTCTCTCCCGATCTCCTCGCCCCACGAGCCATCTTCTCCTTCCTCTCCCGGCCTCCGCCTTCTGTCTCTCTCCGTCCCGTTCGTTCTCCCACCGTCGGAGCGTCCGTCTCGCTTGGTACGCTTCCTCTCCACCCGTTCCTTCTCGTTCCCGTTGGTCCGAGCTGGTCGCGGCGGTCGCGTACCGCAGCGCCGCGCCGCGGCCGAGCTATCCCATCGCATGACTCTGCAGCGTTACGCAACTAGCGGGAGGGTAGGTGGGCGACGGGGACCGCGGGGCCAGTGCAGAGGTGGATGAGCGCGCATGATCGCTCTATAACAGTGGTACTCACCAAATCACCCTCTGCCTTGGCCGTCCTACTCTGTTACAGCAGGCGCGACGAAAGCATTCACTCGACATATCCCCCACTCATTCCCTTTAAGGAGAATTCTCACTAACGGTGAGCTAACTTGAAGGAAGAGGATTGGTGTTCGTTGGGCTAAATAAGACAGTGTCTTGAAATGCCTTCTGTTAGTATTGTTGTATGCTAAGAGAGAATAAAAACCTCCTCCTCCTAACTTGAAGGAGGCAACCGCGACTTTGAAATTCTGGACATCCAGTCGCGTATAGGAGAACCTACCTTAAGCTAGGGAGCTTCAACACCTTTGTTTCCAGGTATGCGAATGCTATAGCCAGGAAATGGAATTGTTTGCTAGTGAAGGTTGCTGGAAGAACGATACCTTTTCCAAGCTATAGTACATATAATTTATACCAGCTGATCTTTCTGTGGGATAAGTGAGGTTATGCTCAGAGTTACCAGCAGCGTTGCCAGGAGATATTTCCTCTGGGGTAAACACTACAACGTCACATTACCCCCACTACCACGCTACACCTATCACCTACCTCAACTGCATCACGTGACTTGAGTTATGTCCCCCACTACCATCTGCTTTTTCCTTTCTTTCTCCCTAACCTGGTACCGCTGGGTTGCCAGGTAATTCCCTACGCGTGACGTCACGTAGACCTATATACACTGACACGACTTGTGCCCGCCAATCACGCCATGCGATGAATTGTGGTGCGTCACCAATACAAACATACCGTTATTGCTTGGTGTTCCCCTTCTACCACGCGCAGGGAATTGCCTCGCAACTCTAGTTAAGCTTAAACCACTGGAGAAAACGGTAGGGGGGATGCCGGTGAACTAGAATCAGGATTTTGCTGGCTATTTAGTAACTAGACGATACAAACCTCACTATTCCTCTGAATATCCATCCATCTTACATTTGGCAATGAGAGCAGAGTGGGGGAAGGTGCCTAAGCTCTGGAACTTTCATCAAATATCACAGTCTTACGATCGAAGAAGTCGATGCAAGAACTGCGAAATTTCGAAACCCGAATTTTCATCTGGAAATTAGCGCGCAAAAGTAACAGGTAATTCGCGAACGGAAAGAAGTACCACTGTTCTAAGCTCACTTCTACAAGCGCGCACGCGCGAATCAGACGTATACGCGTGAGCATACGAATGCACGTGGTGGTGACTGCGCCTACTTGGAATCGTGCGGCATTAATTTATGACCGCAGATCGGTAAATGTAATCGCATACACTCTCACCGCTCCAAGGTACTCGTAATAGCCGCATTACTGCAGGCATATATACATATACCGCTACGCAAGCGTGCCTTTCTGAAAACGGTGTTTAACGAGCCATCGAAGTTTCCTTCGTTTCATGGCCAGCCGACTTTTCCCGTCGCGTGTCTACCAATGATCTTTGCGGTTTCGTTCGCCTTCTCCCTTTTCAGATAACCATCGCATGCTAGAACGAAGCAGAATTTCAAATGCTCTTGATACAGGAGACACTGGGCCATTTGCATGAACGCCGTTCACTAATCCCTACACTCCACAATTATCCACAAAGGGCTCAACTCATCCTTATTCCAGCTGTGATATTCTTCGATCACAAGCGCCCTCTGTGTGTTTCAGAGTGATCTACAGATAAATTAACTCGATCTGCTTAATACGGAGTTATCTTTATAAAGTGTTAACTCACTGATAACGTCCCAACGAAAAGTTTGCCCGAGTAAGGGACCGAAATTGACGCTCAAACAAGTTGAAAAGAAAAGGAACGCTACGATAGGGGTACACTCCACTTATCGCGCTTGACAAATTTCTCTAATCCCCTTGATTAACGTCCAATCTCTCTCCCGACCACACGATGCCGATAATTTGTGTAAGACTACCAAACACGTCCACCAGACCCGATACAAGACCAACCAACTAACCTCTCTTAAAGTCCCAGAAACCAATTGCCCTTATAAGGTAAAGCCTACGCGAGCCAGAATCCCAAGCACTCCTCTATCCACACCAAACTGTGCATTTCTTTCTATTCCAACCTACGCCGCTCCGCCCATCCGAAAAATCAGTCCGCGAGATCTTAACGGTTACGTCGCGTTACTGCCACGCACGGCCATCGTTATTCTCAATTCAACGGTGCCGGGGAACGACTTGCCGTCCCTTCCTCCGCGGCACACGTGTTCTCGCACGGTACGTTTCAAGAATTATTCACCTGCGCGCGTCGCTAGGACAGCCCGAGGCTTTAACGGCGTTAAAGAAAAAAAAAGAAAGAACGAAACCTCGTTAAGTCAATCTGGTTCTTACGTAAGAACCGTCCGGCGCGTACCGCGCGCGTACGCCTATGCGTGTACGTGCACGGGCGTGTGCAGCGGCGTTACAGGAGAAAAATTAGTCCCAAAGGTCCAGCTCGTAGCCAGTTCGTATATACGAGAATCTCGTCACGTTTCACCTCAACTATCCCCCTTTTTTTCTCTCCCTCTCCTTTCTCCCAGCGAGCCGAAACCATTTACGTTCGTTAGAGCGACATCTAGGTGCCCCCATCCGCGACGATCGACCAACACGAGCCTACGGTCGCGTGTGTACGAAGCGTTTCGTCCGAAAGCGAAGAAAAATTCATGTCCAAGCCTGTCGAGACGGCTGCGGGCTGAGCGGGGAGCTCTCCCCGGTAGCGAACCGCTCGGCGTTCTACGCCAGCGAACTCGGGTCTCGCGTTTTCGAGAAGTAAGCAGTTTTAGCAGCGGCATCGGTAATGGGGGAGGCTAACGAAGCCGCCGCGCATTTAATATCGGGCAGGAAGGTCGCGGACGGCAGGCGGAAAACTAAAAAGTGGAATAATTATGGGGAGTAGGCAGCTCGAGCAATTCGTTCTGATCGGCGTGCTCGTTAAGAATGACGGGGGCACGGAGGAGCGGGGCCGCGTCGCGTCGCGCTGAAGGCCGCTGCTGCCCTCTAAAATTAACGATGATCCGGCGCGGAGCCAGTAGGGCGAAAGTCCGCTTCCTCCCGACTCCCGAAGGGCTCGCTGAGCGCGCTTGCGCACACCGATCGACTTCCTCCTTCGCAGCCTCGTTACTCGTAAATCCACGCGTCTCTGGACACCTGTGATCTCGCACGGTGGACCACGTGACGGTTGCGCGCGAGTCCCAGCTCAATACAGCGGTACACCGAACTTACTTGCCAATTGTTTCCCCAGTAACCGACGTAAATAGAGGAACACGTGAGGCGGGGCAGATTTGTTGTTTGTAGATTCGTCTTTTCTTAGGTGAGAGGTTGGTCCTCGGTTGATTAACACTATTTAGAAGCGCATTCATTTTGACCGCTTTTAGTTTTTGGGTCCTCATAATTTTCTTACTTTAACCACTACATGTGTACATGTGCGTTTGTGACTTTTCTTTAAGGTAGGTGATGTTTAAGCCTTACCCTAGTAGCATTTATTGTTGGCATTTTGATGGCCAACTAATTCCCAACTTGGGGATACTGTGGGCCAACCAGAAATGCTACTAGGGTAGTATCGTGATTTTTTTTATTTCACCCAGAAAAATTCTTACCAGTGCGTTTTTATCCGCACTTCGTTGTAAAAATAAGCAAAAAATTCCTAGTGTACCAATTTTTTATATAAATGAAGACGTATGGATTTAAGACCAGTGTTGAACCATGCATAAAGCTACCTATATATTATGATGTTAAGCCAATGCTCGGTTTTGCAGAATGTTACACTCTTAGTGTTACGTACATTGTTATGTTCGACATCAAATTTATTCAAGTAGGAGAACCGAAATAATTGCGAGACAAAAATTAGGATTTACCTGGTACTCTCAGTGGCCCTGGCGAAATTAAGAGTTGTAACTCTTCAAGTTCACTGTGAAGGTAAACAGACGGAACCTTTAAGACTTAAAAACTGTGATTAACTCGAATCAGTGGCGGATTCAGGAGCCTTTCTTGGAGGGGGCGAAATATGTAAAAGTAGCTAAGTACATTTTTGAACTTTCTTTTACAGGATTTAAAATTTTCTTGTAATTTATATTTTAATATTTCTATCTGATACTATAACCTAAATAATTAAATTCACATAATTATTTATACCGAATAGTACACAGTGTCATAATATTTTTTTAATTTTTTTAATTTTATTACTCTTGGGGGGGGGGCGATCGCCCCTATCGCCCCCCTCTGGATCCGCCCTTGACTCGAATTAACAAAATTTGCACTTACGCTGCTATGATTCTCAGCCCTCCATATACAGGGTGAGTCATCTAACTCTACCACCTTAAATTACTTGTGAAATTAAATTACCGGGTGCAATAATGGTTCGAATTCCAAATTCAAGGAAGAAACTAAATTTTATATTCTACCCTCCCTCCCTTGATACCATACAATTTTTGGTCGAAACATTTTTTCATATAACAAACAGTTTACAAGTAGTTTAAGGTGGTAGAGTTAGGTTGAGTCACCCTGTGTACACATTCACAGTTAACTCTACCTATTATATCTATTATACGCATACAGATGTATACAATAAACAAATGCCCAACACAAATGATTTCACAATTTAGTTATGGGGGTGACTTCACCCCTAGAACCGTCCATGACCGAACAAAAAATAGCAGCGTTATAAGCATCCCTTGAAGTTTATTTTTTCAAAGTTTCAAATTTTTCTGAATTTTTAAATTGCCGAACATCCCTTATGAGTAAAATATTGCCCCTGCTGACTTCTCTTACCGATTTCGCGTGGACTTGGAACGATTTTAGAATTTTCTGACAATTTTTATACGAATATATTTTCGCGGTAACACGGTATATTCCGGATTCTTTATCAGTTGCGTTTAAATCAAGATTGGTGCCAATTCCTTTGACACGGAAAGGTAGCGCGGCGTGGAAAATTTGTTACCCTGTGGAACGTAAAAAGCGACGAAGGGTGGGAGGCATAAGCTAGTAACGACGTAAATGAAAAGAGTTTCTCGTATTTACTCGGGGGAAAGCTCGCTAGCAGCAAACTGTAATTACGCCCGGGCACAGTAATGATCGCAGAGATTTTTTACGCCACAATTCGAAGGCATCGTGTCAAGAGGGTGTGTACTAAAATTCCTGCGGAGCTCGCCGCGTCCTTGAACGAGCAGGACAAGTATGTACGCGGTCCCTTCCAACGTCTGTCTCTCCTGCACCTTGCTATTCTTCGAGAAATTAGCATGACGTCCCCTCGCGAGCACGCCTTTGTCGTTTCAACAAGCTACCGACAATTTTCCGTAGTCCCCGCGTGGCGGAGCATAATTACCTACCGTGCGTTCATTGTGTTAAAAGAGTTTCGTAGGACGTTTGGGTAATTGCCTCGAATCGGTTTATCAAGTACATATTCCAGAAAAATCGTCGTGTTAAGGGGTTATACCTAGTCAGACGGCCGAAATGAGGCGAATGTTTGTGAATTTTTTTTTAAAAAACGGAAGCATGTATTCTTATAGAACTTTTTGCGCTTAAAAGAGCGACATTTAAAGAACATTTGGTAATTTTTTCGTACAAAAATATTTACGTTTATAATAAAATAACATGCGACATCCAAGAAGCATTTTTAAAAATTTGCTTTCGCGGTAAGCACTGACCTTCGGAACTAGATTATCTAAAATCAAAAAACAAAAAAGATTTTGTTAGTATATTAATGTATCCTCAGGTTGACGGAGAGAATTTTCGGAAATATTAAGTTAAAACAAAATGGCGGCTATTTAAAGTTGAAATCCTGATTTTTTCCTGCAAAAATCACGTGAGAAAATCAGGATTTAAAAATTAAATAGCTGCCATTTTGTTTTAAATTAATATTTCGGAAAATTCTCTCCGTCAACTTGAGGATACATTAATATACTAACGAAATCTTGTTTGTTTTTTTATTTTAGATAATCTGGTTCCGAATGGCAGTGCTCACCGCGAAAGCAAATTTTTAAAAATGCTTCTTGGATGTCGCTTGTTATTTTATTATAAACGTAAATATTTTTCTACGAAAAAATTACCAAATGTTCTTTAAATGTTGCTCTTTTAAACGCAAAAAGTTTTGTAAAATTATACTCTTCCGCTTCTTCAAAAAAAATTCACAAATATTCGCCTCTTTTCGGCCGCCTGACTAGGTATAACCCCTTAAATCGGGCCCGAAATAGAATAAATTTTCCGCGTGGATATTTCGAAATTTAAGAAGATCGAGGCAGAGTTTATTTACTAAATATTGGAAGATTTGAAGATTTACTATCACACTACAACGAATTATACATAAATATGTATACCATTTTTTGCGATCAAAATCAACCTTCCTAATAATTGCCGCGCGTGCCTGGAACGCCCTGTACAATTAGCGGCGCGCTGTTATTTTACGCCTCCCAGGGCGCGTTAACGGCTAAAGTCGCAATTTACGTAAAGAAAAGGAAAAGAACTGAAGGACGCAGAGAAAACAGTTTCCCGTGCCACCGAGGTTGGCTAACCGCGCCACCACGCTTAAAAAGGGTGTAGTTAAACTAAACTTAGGAGCGTTTATAAGCTAATTCTCTGAAGCTAATCAAAGCATGACTGTCGGAGACATTAACACATTGCCATGCGCAATGCAGCCCTCGCTGCCATTGGTGCTTCCAAAAGTCCCGAAACGAGGTTAGGAAATTTCCCATGGTGGACGAAGACGGTAGCTTACAACGTGGCACTCTTGATTTTACACCCTGTGCATCGGTAAACCGCTTGTCCGAGATCAGTGCGTACATATCCTGTTTACAATTCGCGACGCATACCGGTAGAGGCGCGTTGTTTCCTCGCCGCGATAAGAGCACCAGCGATAATGTTCTGCGGTCAATCGGCGAAAAGGCGGCGCAGAGAGGCTCGGGCACTGCGCGGACCGCGGGCGATTAGGCTCGCGCCGAATGACGGTCGAGTCACGCGAGAGGCAGCTCGTAAAATAACGCGACGCGGTAGGCGTACTCACCGAAATGTGGGACAGCCGTATATTCATGCGCAGGAAGCGACGCAATTACGGATACGCGAGCTAGCGGCCGCGCACGCGCGGTCCTCGCCTCCGCAATTGCATCTCCGATTCCTCGCCGCGCGGGGACGCGGCAACGTGGCTGCCCGAATTTACGGGCATCGGCAAAAGTGCGGTGCGCTCGGAAATGTATCAGCTCTCGCGGCACTCGATGGTATCCGAATATAGGGTACGGAAGTGAATGAATTTTTTTATTTATGCTTTTGAGGAGCTTGAATTTTTTAAGTGGGGAGGGACGAACTTATTTACTGCGCAAGTCGCAGAAGTAGTTGTGGTACTTGCTGTAGGTGAAACGAGTAATTTAGCTATCAATCGTACTTAAACGCGCCTTTTGAAATGCACGGAAGGCGTTTCTGGGTGACGAATTGTCCAGGTAATTGATTAAATGGTGAATTGTACAGGCTGTTGCAGAATAGAACATGCGAAGGTGGTAATGGAACTTAGTAGGGATGGGTGATACAGTATCGATATTTATGGTGTTAAGTATCGATAGTTTGTATCAATATTTGGAGATCCAATATTTGTATGTATCGATACATAACCTACCAGTATCGAATCTCGATAATTATTGTTAACTGATTATGCAATTACATTTATTTGCGAAATTTCAATCGGTTAATAGAAAGGAATATTTTAAGATTTAAATTATAAATTGTTTGTACATAAAAAGTTCACATTAAAGTATATGTAAATTTTTCGATTTCTCAATTTCTGCAAAGAATGAACTTATACCACTTTCAAAATAAGTGGCCCACATTGTAGAATAAAACTACACGTATAATAAAACAACTTACTTTTAATTAAACTGTAATTAATTAAACCTTGAGTTTGATGCTTTTTATTTCATGAAGGTATCGATATTTTTAATCCGATATTTTAAATGTATCGACATTAGAGCTGTCGATACGTATGTATATTGTTAGGAGTATCGCCCATTCTTAGAACTCATTGAAGAAGATTGACCCTCCGCGAACCAGGTGAATAATAGTCACGCCCAAAGAGGATAAGATAGAGCAGAAGCAGAAATATGCGATGCGAGCGACACCTGTCTGTTCAGGCTCAATATTATTCAGTTTGCGGGTAGCAGAGTGGGGGGTAAAGAAGCCAAGCCAAGCCAAACTTTGACACCACTTTGTAGCCATTGGTAGCCATTTGTAGCTGTTTGTAGTGGGCTTGGGATGTTCGTTGATTTAAAGGTAAAGAAAGTGTAAAAAATGGTTCGTTAAAGGATGCCATAGATCACAAGCCAAAGACAAAAATCACCATTTCATCTCAGAACCTGTAAATTTAATGATGTACGTATAATGATTTCAAGCAATAACCTAACTTTCAATGTTATTAAATAATGAAGTTTATGAAATTAGTATCAACAAAAATATCTTTTTTCACCTTCAATTATTTCCTTATAATTATGCTTTATGTATAATTTAAAAAATTAATTAACTTTATTGCGTTTCATTTATATATGTATATGTAATGTAATGTATGTAATATGTCTGTAATATTCATAATATAATTCATCATTAATAAATGTTAACATAACATCAAATTTACAGTTCTTTTCGTTATTTCTCCTTTAATTAATATTTTAATTCATTCATTTCTAACCTTAAAATTTTTTAATATTGCCTCTTATCGAAATTTCAAGGGCCTGAAGCACCAGAGGGCGCTGAATCTCGTATATTACTTTTTAACACGGGCTCTTACGGGATGCTTCCACTCTATCTTATCCTCTTTGGTGACGCCCTAAACCATACGCGATTCATTTTGCCCCGAAAATGATCCATCGACAAATATATGATTTGAGTAGAACCAACAACTCCAAATCTAGCTACTCGAAAAACCGGACCGCTTGCGTATATTTTGAAAAAAAAAAATACATCAATCTTAAGACCGTTGTGTTTTATTGCATGCCACATGGTTCGCGGAAGGTTAAATACTTCTAATAAACGTAGACCTATTTTCGCCGCAATCCCATTTTGTGGCACCACCGACTAGGTACCCCGCAATTCTACTGAAAGCCGGCTGCAGCAAGTATCTTTCGGTGATGCTCTACGGTCCCTGCGGTCGTAAATAAATAAATGCCGCAGGAACAGTTCCAACAGTTGGTAGTGGCAGAGCGCACCAGACTCGGCCGAAAGAGAAAAAGGAGAGACCGAGCGACGAGGCTCGCCTCGAGAAACGCGACCCTAATATTCCAACCCCACGGAGCCGAGCGCTGAAGTTAATCCAGTAAATTTGCGCGTCCGTTCCGTAGATGCGCTGGCCCAGTTTGCGCCAGCTACGAGACCGCCGCGGCAACCGTGGAGGGTTGGAGGGGAGCGGGCGTGATATCTGTGTCACCGCACAAGCGCGGTGTTTCCGAGCGAGCGTACGATTCGCAGAGGTGTTCTTGGCCCGCTTGCGGACCGCGGCGATCCGCGGAACGCTCGTCCGTCGAAATACCACCTGTCCGTCCCGACCACCCCGTCCTCGCTCGGCCACGAGCAGGCGGAGAGGGGGCAAAGATGACAGGAGGAAGTACGCTGCCTTGGCAGTACGTGGTAAATCTCGCGAGCTGCCTTTCATCGGCGAACACTGATGCTTTGATAATCCAAGCATCGATGGGACCTCGATGCGGCAGGTATAGACACAGACGAGGTATAGGGTAGAGGAAATATACAATGTATTTGGCTGCGGGAGTATAGAGCCAATATAGGCACCATTTCCGTGTCGCATGCAATGTTATCGGGTCGGAATAGAATTCCATCGCAACGCCACTAGCGGATTAACCTTAAACGAAACGAGACGCCCATTATTTCGCATCGTTGCTTGTACTATGCTGCTACAGTATATCCATACTGTTTTTACTGTATTTCTCTAACATTTCCACACTATTCTGTTCGATAAAATCACTGGCGCACCCAAAGAAAAATGAAAAAAGAAAGGATTAATTAACCACGACTGAAGTGATTCAAGAGCTTTGTAAAAAGAAAAAGAAATGAATTTTATCCTTTAAAGGAATTTTTGTAATCACTTAGGTAATGAATTTTATTGAATTTTGCGTTAAGAATATTTTTTGTGTTCAACTCGGCTCCCCAAAAGATTAAATCTTGAGGGCGCCACTAGATACAACAGGTCAGAGAACACATTTTGCACTTTACACGACACAGTTTGTAGTTTATGGTTTATATTTCACGCTCCGCACCTCGCACTTCACTCCGCCTACCTCACATTCCACATTTCGTATTTCATACTTGGCTCCTCCTACATCACATTCCACATTTCACCACTCCACTCTTCACTGTCCACGTCTCACGGCACAGCACCATCGCGTTTCATGCTTTACACAATATTACTTAGTTCTCGCGACAATGCAACAAACTTGCAAACTGGGGCTTTATTCCACGAGCGCCCAGATTTCGTTTGCATCATCGGCGAAAACATTGCCCCTTTGCGACTCTGCTGCGTTGCCGCGGACTGCTGAATATCGGTTTGCAAGTTTTCTATATTCTGGGAGGGCCTGAAGTGATGCATTGTGTTAGGAAATCCGACACTATTCGACGAACGATGGCAGCCGAATGCGACTGTTTATCCAAAAGGCGAGCACGGCGACGCCGAGTCAGGACAACGTGATGCCAGGCCCGTCATAAATTAGATAGGGCCTTAAGGAGATGTCAATGGCGTCAACGCAAGCATCTCCCGCTCAAGAACAGCCAGTCTTGTACAGACCACGACTCGAGACACGTTCTATCCAACCCACACCGAACTCGTCAAAATATATGTTTTTCAACTTATTCTGTTTTCCACATTGATTACGAACTCTTACAATTGAATGCGACAAATGTGAAGCGCGATGCATGAAGTGTGAGGTATGAGATGTGACTCGTGAAGTACGGAGCACGAAGCCCGAACTGTGAAGTGTGGGCTGTGGAATGTAGGCGGCGAAGTGTAAGCTGTGAAGTATAAATTCTAACCTGCGATGTGGGCGCCAGGCGCAGTGCAAGAATGGTGCGAGCATAAAATAAAAACAGCACGAGAGAAAATATAGAAATAGCATTGATAGAGATCAAGTGGAAACTGTATGGGTGTATCGTGGGAGTATTATTGGGCTATTCTACAAATATTCGAACGGCAGAAAAAAAACACAATTTAGTCGAAAATAGTTCCCAGACTCGCCGTCGTTTAGCGTGCGTAAGTGCGCGACCGAACCATCGAATGTCGCGTGACGCGAACTCCCATAAGACACTACGTTCTATCCTATGCCTCGCCCGTGGCACAACTAACTAAACTAGATATTCCAAGCCAGAGTTTACAAAAGGAATCGCGCGTTACGTTAGGTTATGGTTCGACTGCGAATCGAAGTGGTTCTAAAGAAGCACTTAGACACAATGTCCCTGAAGTTTATACCAGGAATGTTTAGATAAAAAGTTACGACGACAGCAGAGGTTAAGTGCGTAAAGTAAAACTCGCAGCGCAGTGGACGTACAACGCAGCCGAATAGTTAGTGGTTTCGTCGTTGGCGTCGCAGATCAAAGTTCGTTCTGGTGGACCGTTGAACAGCAGGTTTCTTGTTGATTTCAATTGAATGTATTATTCGTCTTTTTGCGCAGAAGAAACCTGCCTGTCGCAGCACAGTTCCCACATATTCAACGCCGCTCGTCCGCCTTCCGCGATATCGTTAAAAACGTGGTTCCTGCTGCGCCACGAATCGGTGGATCTCTCGAGAGAGACATCTATCTCTCTCGCTCTCTCTTTCTCTAGGTTGGTCCGTTCGACCCTGCCGCGATAACTCGCTCTCTAGTGGAGCGCTTACGTAAGAAAATGTACCTACCAACCCACCTCCTGCCTATTCAAGGGATCAAGGCAAACCGGTAGGCAGGCAGTCAGGCAGGCGGGCAGGCCGAGCTGGCAACCAGAAGAGAGTAGGCAAACTAGGATGCAGGTAGAGGTGGGCGCGTGTGGGGCTCGCGCGAGCGCACGCTCTCGGATAAACCTGCCAAATGGATAGGACTGTGCAACAACGGAAATACCATCGCTCCACCTCCGCCGCCTGCGCCCTCTTCCCTGCCATCTTTCTTTCCTCCTTTTCCTGCTCCTCCTTCCGGGCTGGCCGGTCCGGTAGGAATTCTTTTCTGGAACAGGCCCCGAGAAATCTGTGTACGACGCGAATTTAGAAGCTGGAGAAGAGGGATGCTCCGCCGAGCGTTTCTGCGTTATTATTACGTCAGCTGAGCCAGTTGGCGGCGACGCGGTGGTGGCAGGCGCTGTGTACAGTTCCTGCGAGCAAAACTCACGGGGTTCGGCAGCAGAAAAGTGGGAAAGCGGGTGGAGTCGGGCAGACTTCCTCTGGACGCATATCGTACCACCTGAACGGCTAAGAATGACGAATAATGTGGAATAGAATATACCACGTGTCTTCCATTATTTAGGTAGTCCGCGTATTCTATGCGGCAGCCATGTTTCTGGTGCCTTCAGTTCTGGGAAGTACAAGTTGGACTAAAACGCAACTGGCGCTTAAGCTTTGAAGGAAATTGTTTATGTAATGATTCTTTTTTTTTGTGGAGTCAGTAGACCTTGGAAAAGTAACAAGATAAAGAAGCAAATAAATATAAGAAGAGGAGAAAGAGAGAAATAGTAGAGTTAGAAATTACATAGTATATGTAAAAGCAGAGTGCAAAAGGCAAGGTCCAGCTGTCAGCTGTTGTTAATCGAACTAGCTTATTCGTAGGAAAGGCGCGGATCGCCCTGGACGTTTAAATCACCCTGTACGTGCCATTTATTGCATTATTTATTGAAGGAATAAAGGACAGGCGACGCTGCGATGCAGGAGCATAATGCGACACGATGCGAAAAAGGGGATTGCTTGACGCGCGACGGTGAATTTTTTAGTGGCGATAACTGAACTGTCCCAGTGCACCACAAAATCAAGTTTGCCAGCATTTATTGACCTACCCCTCGTAAAACAGCATTATGTGGTGATCGCACGCGAAGAAAATACAGAATAAAATGGTCATAACTCGCTTAATTTTTTTGAAAATTGAGTTCGCACCAGGTACGCGTGCTGAGGTACGGGAGAAACTACTCCCCGGGCGCCTAAAATTACAATAACTTTCGGGCGCCGAAAACAAAATAACAGGGGAAGTTCGGTTACCCGAATTAGCAGGTTTTTCTTTGAAACTGTACAGGTTTGTAGAGGACCTCGATAAAAGCATCATGGAATGTTTCGTTTGTGCTCATTTTCAGTTCTCCAGGGAAACACCCCTTAAAGGGTTAATCCGGTTAATGTGTGATTTCCTACTTTCCCGTATATCTTGAAAACTATAGTAGATATAAAAAAATTCTTAATATGAAAACTTAACCTTTTTTTATGCCCTATAAAACTGTGCGATGGAATTATTAAAAATTTGTAGCTTAAATAAAAAAAGGTCCCCACTACAAATTTTAAACAATTCTATAACATAGTTTTTATATGGCATAAAAAGTCGTTAACTTTTCTTTTTGATAATTTCTAATATTTTTCAAGATAATTATACAGAAAAGTAGAAAATCACATATTAACCTTTAAGAGGTGTTTTCACAAACGAAAAATGCCTGAACTTTTATTCCACATTTTCGACTTATTTTTCATACAGAACAACCCCTCAAGGTTTCTAACACCCTGTATACTTTTAAGAATATTCGAAACACAAAGTGGCGATAAATAGTATCGTCCAGCCGAGGCTCAGTACCGCGTTGCTTCGATTCCACGCGCTTTTGTACGTTTCGTCGCGCGCGAACGTTAACATTATCTGAAGTTCCATCTCCGTGCGCAAGAGTGCGCGGAGTAGGGGGCTTGAATCTTGCTGCATCTACCGCTTATGATATATTCCGCACGTACTAGAATACATAAAAGCGTGGAGGTTAGGAGGACGAGAGCTCTAGTAGAGCTGGCAGGTCGGGCAGTAATTAGGTCACTGAAACGGGTCGATCGATTGCGTCCCGAAAAAGCTCGTGCTCCAAAAACCTATTTACAGCCCTGGTAGGAAGGAGCTCGTGGCCCTCGGTAGTATTCTTACGCATTTTGGCGCCTATGTTTCCGTTCCATGATTATTCATCATAGCCACAGAACTTACTCACCCCTTGGCAACGCAGTACGTAATTCTTTAATCACTGCTCCACCCTTAGCGCCCGCGTCACCCCTCCCCGGCTTGAGAAAAAATCGCTTATTTTTAAAAACTAATATTTATTAAGTTTATGCTAAAAAATTAATATTTTTTTATTTTTAATTAAATTGCTGCTACAAAATGGCTTCGCACTAGCAACCAACCACCACCTGTCAATTTGAACGTTCCTGAAAATCCCCCTCCCCCTCCCCCGGGAAAAAAGTTTGGGGACGTTTCTGTGGAATCTTCCGCGAGAAAATTAAGACAATCTACACTATAGACCAGTGGTTCTCAATCTTTTCGAAGTCACGGGATATTTTTTATTATAAGGAAAATTTGCGGAACACCAAAATCACCAAGATCATAAAACCAGAGATGGGCGAAATCTTCATCTAAATACAAATTTAAAATAAGAAATGAAAGATAAAAAAATTATTTGTTAAAAGATGTCTTGAATTATTGGAGCCTCGAATGAAGGATACATTTTTCTGTCTTTTATTCGTTATTTGAATTTTTTATTTAGATAAAGATTTTGCCTTTACAACAAAAATATGAATGAGCATACCTTTTACTAAAAATTATCGATTACTTATATATTAAATAGCAGTAAAAATATGTTTTTTTTATATATAATTTCGCGGCACACCAGTTAACCCTAGGGTGCACACGTAAATTAAAATTACACGATTGCACACTTTCGGCCTCGCAGGCTTAAATCTCCAAATTTAGAAATACATGGATATTTTGAGAAAAAAAAATTTAGACTACACGCAATCTACTGCACTCAATCTTTAATAACAACATAAAATACTGAACAAATATATTTTTAACACTACGCGTGCATTGTACAATTAAGAACCACTGCTATAGATTTTGGCAAAATTTGTATTTAAATAAATTTTCGAATAATGAATAAAAGTTGAAAAATTATTCGCCACGTGCCGAATGAAGCTAACTCGGGCCAACGAACGAGTGACGCATAATTTTTCTAACTTTTATTTGCTATGCAAAATTCGACTTAAATAAAAACTTTGCCCATCTCTGTCAGCTATAGACACTACTTTGTCTGAAATAAACAAAAAGCAAAATTAAGCTCTCTGGCGTTCAAAATTGCTGATAACTCATGATATCGGGCAAAAAGTAGTTTTCCGGACACCAGAAAAAAATAGGGAAAAATAGTGCGCGAGGAATTTTCACGTGAATTACGGTGAAAAGTAGCGGAGGGCTGGGAAATCGGTGGCGCATGGGTATGTACATATTAGAGAAGCAGAGGGAAAATAAAAAATAAAAAACACCGAGGCTGTGGTGGTATTTGCACGAATACCTATGCGAAGGGCGAGGGAAGGGAATGAAAAGGAAGATCGCATGAAGTGGTTGCGCAATTTCCGGGAAGGAGCGATCGAGACAGGCGTCCGCGGGTGCTCCTGGAGGAGCATCGGCGCCCGTCCTTGAAACGCCGTCGGCGGTGGTCGGCGGAAAGCTCGGGTTTGGCAAGTGTAGGGCGTGGTCTAGCGCGCACCCGGTGACCTGCTAGCCAACAACGCGGCCATCTTTGAGCATCGGATCGTCCGGGCGTGCGAGGGTGAAAGTTGGGGTGGGTTTTCGGCGAGGACGGAGCTATAGCCGCGCGGCACAAAACCCCCTCGGTGGCCTCGCTCTTTCAAAGGAGACGCCCTCACCCACGCCTCGAAACATTTCCTTTTCTTCCCTGCCGCCTGCTACCCGAAAGCCTTCACTTTCCATTTCCATCACCCTTTATCCGTCGCCACTCGCTACGCCAACTGCCCTTTCTTCGGCGGTATTATGCGATGCTCCCTGGAACAATGGGCCTTTGCAATAAACGGACAAATATGTAAGAGAATTGCCGATATCGGGATGATCGCCTAAATCGTATCTTACCAATTTCTCTATTATTAATGATGAATTAAATGAAATTTGAGTTTTCAGAGGGAAGAAATCGAAATTTCAACCACACTGAACCGGACTCAAATTTGGATTTTCAATCTTCGAACCACCTCGGTGCCAAGTAGTTCGGATAATTCACGCTCTACTGTATTTAGAACTAAAGATTTCGGTAGGATTACCTCGCAAGCAGGGCAACTGCTCGAAACGACAAATTTGGGAGCGGCAGAATTGGTAAAAAGAGAAAATTAAAATCAATAGAAATCAATATAGAAGTAAAAATTTTGAATAGGCGGTAAAAAGGTACGTGGAGCTTTTGTTACTCAACAATTACATAAACAAAATTTCACTCACCGTCAAAAAGTATATTTTAAAATTATTATTTATGATAAATATATATTATATTAAATATAATTAATGAAGTTGGAATTTCGACCGTAAAATTTAAAAAAAAAATTAAAACATGATTTTGGCGCAGTTTCGGTCAATTAAAAGAATAAAAGCTAATTTGCAAATATAATATTAAATATAATTAAATATAATGATTTTTGTATTAAATATAATTAAATATACTGAGTTTTATATTTAATATAAATAATTATATTTATAATTATATTATATTAATATATATATAAATATAATTATTTTATTAAATATAAAATATAATATAATTATAAATATAATTATTTATATTAAATATAAAATATAATATAATTATAAATATAATTATTTATATTAAATATAAAAATTATTTTTCCCCAGAACGGCGGAAGAGTTAGATCGGACCCTGTCTATTTAAATTCTAGGTAGATACATCGTCGTTTTCTCAACGAAAGAGGAGTTACCATCGGCAGGGCCGTAATTGAAAGATGATTTACTCGCGAGTGTAAAGCTGTCATTCACGTGGGCTTTATTTCGCGTCGACCTGTGGCCCGACGATAAAACCGGTACCAAGTCCCCGGAGGACACTGCGGGGGAATGGCTTTATTCCTTCCGAGTTCGCGAAACTACCAATAAAACCGTAGGCCGGCCGAAAAATACCAGCGACATTTAAAATTTAACTGCGCGCGCTTCGGCGTGAACGGACGCCGCGCGAGCACCGATACACGCGAGCAGGAGGATCAATCGATTCGCGGGGCACGGGAACCCTTCACGTCGCGAATCAGCACCTCGCGATTTCTAACGTAGGTAATACATACCGTGCATTTCGATTCATAAAGACCCGATGTCCTTTGTCCGACACCTCTGCGATAAAGGACAAAGAATAACAATAAGGGGCAGAGGCAAGGTCAAACGCGCGAGCGTCTTTGGCGACAGTTATTCGTCACCAGCTTTCCTCAGTGCCTCTCCTTTCACGTACCCTGAGACGCGCCTGTATTTCCGGGGAAAATTCTCCGCCACATCTGGCGATATTTTTCCCGTGACATTGAGAGTTCGATGTGTCGACCGACACGACCGCAGAGCTATGGAAATTCACGCCCGATTGCATCTAACCACAACGCGCACGTATTCTCGTATAATCGGAATCACAAAAAATACATAAACGCCTCCAGGCGTTTTCTTCTTCGCGTCTAATCTCCATACACCGACAGTTCGAGATTGAACGAAGGAAGCCTATCGCCGTGGATCGGGCGAATGGTCGGGATCGGTATCCATCGGTAGGAGCAGAAAATTTCGCGAGGAGGTCTCGGCCGATTTTCGTGAAACTTTATGACGCGCGGCAGTACGAATAGCATAGTCGAAGCCCCCGTCGCTTTTTCTTCTCTTTCGCTTGTTCAAGGCCTGGTCCGCCCCACCGCTGGATTCTCGTGCTTATATCACATCACGGTTCCATTCTCCCTGCCCCGCGCCGCCCCCCTACCCGAGTTTTCTGCGCCTAGACCTCGACCGTTCTCTCTCCGCCTTTCTTCCGCTCTCCGTCTCCTCCGCTCGCTCCTCAGGCTCCCCCTGACCTGTGTCTAGCGATGGCCATTCCGCTCCCCGCCCCACTCCCCCCCCGTTCAGAGCGTCTTTCGAGTAATTTGGTCGTACGTGCGAAGGCTCGAATCGCCTCGAACGTCGCGAGCCTCTACCCAAACACCAGAAACCTAGAATATTCCCCCGTGCATTACGCAACGAGGCATTCAAGGACCATTATTGTGTGGGATTAAGGACCTGCTCCGCTCTGTGTTATCGTCTCGGAATCATTGTGATTAAGTTTCTTGCGCTGCGACGGAACCATTCATCTCACGAGCGATTACTCTTGTTTATGTTAGCGATGGTCGGGGGAAACAAAGGTGTACCATAGCTCTGTGTATGTACGGGGCGGCAGGATCGAGGAGAATAGACCCAGCGATAGCAACCAACGCGTTCATGCGCGCGTGCGGCGATATCAATTTGAACCTCCCGAACGTAGGTTTCTAACCTGCTAACTGGTTCTACTAGCGTTGCTCAATTGATCTTGGCTGAAAGACCTGGTAACTCGGGTGTCAAGTGTTTAGAAATGAGGCATTCGGAAGAAAAACGCACTAACCCACATTGGAAAAAATTAGTCTTAAAAATTTGTAACGTTTAGTTTGTTGTCTATGCCTTCTATAAGTATTCAGGTTTCTTCTGTTAGGGTATTAAAGACGATTAATAATAATAATTTCGCAAGAAATGTGGGTTAGTTCGATTTTCTTCGCAATGCCTCAAATGTCCTCTGTGTAGTTAAAAATGACGAAGGAATTACGTTTTTAACGCATTGGTTATTTTTATTTTACGAGTGCAAAACAAGTATTTTCAATTGTCACGAACTGAGTTGGGCTTAGATCGTCCCGAATTTCAAAAATATTTGACAAGTTCTAACCTCGTTTGAAACTTACTTGTTCACGCTCGACGCGCCTCGAACCCATCGCTATGCGCGTCTCTTCCTCTTCGCCCTCGGCTCCTCTCCTCATCGCGTACCAGCGCTGGCCGCTTCACTCCTCCTCGCGCCGTGATCCACGATCTTTACGGATACCCCTTCCGTCCCAACGCTCGGCCGTTTCGCAATGATGTCATCCACGCCATTGGCGCAGACGCCGGAAAATTTTCGAATCGCGTCGGAGGAAAATTGGAGTGTGCTACTTTGGTATTTTACACGATAGTATGGATTTCCTTAATTCAGAAATGTCAAGTAATTGAATCGAAAGCCAGAGGTCGAGGTTCGCACCGCGTGGTTCGAAGTTTCCGATTATTCAATACCTCCAAAAGAGGTTTGTCCCTCGAGGTAGCTAACGAGATTAAGGAGACGAGGGTCCTTTTAACGGGAGCGAAAAGATTCCCGAGGTGTCTCGCGGCGCTGATAGATTGAACGCGGGTAAGCGGGAGCCTTAGTTTCTGGAACGCTAACCGTCGCATGACCACTCGCGACACGAAGGCGTGGTAGGAACTTACGATCGTTCCGCTCGAGACTGATACGTGTTTATTTTTAATTTCGAACTGTGAAATTAACTCTGTCACGTAGGGGGATGGGAAAAATGGTCAAACACGATTAGAATTTTAATGAAACTTCTGACACACAGTATCAGCAAGGTTTATTGTACATCAGTCATCTTGGGCGCGCATGCATACAAGATATCTTATTCTATGTTCCCCTATCATTATAATATAAATTAGAAAAGTAGAGGAAAAAGTGTGGAAACTTTTTGCAACATCGCCATCGTACATACATATTAAATAGTTTCACTAGAATGAAGAACAACATTGAAACGTAATAAAAAATATCCATCATATAAAGAAAAACGACGAGGGGCCATTTTCAAAATGGTCACCCCGAATATGCACGGGCAGGAATTGGTGAATATTTCACTGGTTCCAGCGAATTCGATCGGAAGCTATTCTCTCGCCGGGCTCACAGGTACCGCCACGCGATGAGCCATGGCGAACGGATTCGAGGCCAACGAGTAAAATTAGACAGCGCGTGGATGGAATCCGAGCCAATCGAGCAACCCCAAATGGAAATGGAAAGCTTCGATTTCTATACGAAAGATGGCCGCAATGCGACGCCATTTATAAAATGGCGGTTGTTGACCATCCGCCGCTGGCTGTCCGTTTTCACGGATTTTACCCAACGCCCCTAGCACTCCTTTCCGTCAAGCTCACTGCCCTTCGCAACTCCCATAAATGACCCCTCGGAATCGAGCAGTTAAGCCTTAAGCTGCATTTGTCTCTTTCTACGGTTCGCAGGAAATTTGATGAACTTTAATCTTACCGTGAGTTTAAACTTCTTTAAGAGATTTAAAAATGTCACAACGGCATGTTGGTTTTCCAAGGATTTGATGGAAGACTCGCGACGGTCTAAGAGCGCGAAGCAATCCCGGTTGGATCAAGGTAACGATGTCAGCGAATGGCAGCAAAGTGGCAAATCTGGGAATATTCTATGATCGGTGCAAAGTATCGAGACTACAATCTCGATAGCGGTGCGTACGTACGAAGTGGCACAAGGCAAGCCAGTCCCACTTCCCTTTCCTACTTGCGTGCACGTACGTGCGCACACGGTATATCTCATTCCATCATCGCGCCTCCTGCCTCTCCATTCTTACCAAGGAGTGGTGACTTTCCAAACTTATATGTCTCTTTTCCCGTTCAGCGATCTTCCACGCAGCGGTACATTCACCGACGAAACCCATACGCGAAATATTAACCTCTTCCCCAACCAAACCCGAGGCGTTCCGAAAATACGTCACCCGAGAACCGCAGGGCTTGGACTTTTTTCCCCGTCGCATCACTCTTCCCAACATGTCAATTTACGACCTCCAACAACAACGCGCAGGAATAATGGTCACAAAACAAACGTCTTACTCAATCCTCGTGGCCCCGCCTCTCACCCTCGCCGCTGACAGAAGTTACACGGCGCAAACAAACACGTTCTATTTACAGGAACGACCGACGACAATCTTCGAACCTGTTTCCGTCGTTTCCGATACTCCAGGCGTTCATTGAACGTACCCTTGTTGCGCGGGCCGTTAAAGGACCGTTTTGCGGTAAGGTGATTCAACGTTGTCATGATGTTTATATAGTTGACTACGCGTGCGGTGGAAGTGACGAGCGTAGAAAGTCGACTTTCGAGAATTTCAGAGAAAAGAAACCGTTCTTGATCACAGAAAACAAACTCGACGCGCGTTAGAAAAATTTTTACCACCAATTAAGCAGTACCTGCGAAAAGATTGAATTGCAAACCATGCTGTTTGTAAGGTGCCATCGCCTGGTCCCTGCAATCATAACTGTTAGGTATGAAACAGTTATTAAAAAAATGTTCGAACGTGGAATACATAATATGAGTGACGTTATCTGAGAAAATGGTGAACGTAGGGCGGATACGTGACAGCGAGATGCTCGGGTCGCGTTACCCGGATAAATGAATCCGTACAGCTTCTAGTCACTTGTTACATGGAAAGTGACAACGGACTGCTTTATTAAGAAGGGAAAAAAAAAATGTAGGCCCGTAATCGCGGCAACGATCCGGTACGAGGCCGACGGTATTTGCCAAGTTACGAAAGTAAGCGGCTTTAGAAAGTATAGAAGGCTGTCGAGAGGTGAACGGTGCGCTCTAACGGCGGGGGATTCTTGCACGGCAATTACAAAGTGGCTTTGCAACCACGTTCACGATCGAGCGCGCCGCGCGCAAACCAGGCCTGCTGCTGCTCGGCAGGTGTACACGGTTTGCTCGATTTACGACACTCGGCTCGGCTGCGAAAACGAGAACGCACGAGCGGAATAACGATGCGGGTTTATCTGTTTAGCAACCTTCGGCGGACAGGCGTGGAACAACGCGAACGGACGCGTGAAACAAAAAGAACCGAATGTCCCCGAATTTAACGGTCCCGGTTGAGCCTAGAGAAACGCGATTTATTTCGGGAACGAGGATTTCCCGGTGTACGGAGACCGCGCGCGCGCGCACAGTAATTTACGCTTGAAACGAGCGGAAAAGTAATTTACGTACGGCTGCGCGTGACCGTGCGCGAGCGAAGGAAAAAGGAGAGCGACGATGGAGAACGATGACGGTGCTCGAAGAACGATCAGTACTCGCGCAGTGTTCTCCGTGATCCCAGAGCCTTTTTAACATGGTATATTACAGCTAGGGGAACACGGTTTTCACTGCTGAGCCCGTGCTTCTAAGTAGGAATATCACACCAGGTAGCAGTAAGTTTCACGCGCGCAGGCTTCTCCCCGGTTTCCGAACGGTAGAGGTGTTTGAAAAAACAGACGTGGATTCTTCTGGACAAGCGGGCTGTGTTCGATCGGTGTCAATGGATGTGCCGCGGGGCCAATAAGGAGAGAGAAAAGACTGACTGTCGTTTCACAGAGCCAAGCCCGTTTCTCACCCCTACTGACCTAGCGACCGAGAAAAAGATCGAGGCGTCGTCACACGTCAGCGTGATGGACAGAGACGTCGGCTGCGGCGCACCAGCGTAAGAAATAGAAGAGCTATATTCTTCCTGTCTCTTCTGCACTCCAGCCTTTGTTGCGTATTCTCCACCAACTGCCGTAATAAACGTTAGATCACACACTGGCCCAGCGAGAGCGGAGCCACGGTTCGATCACGTGACGATGGGTTGCGTCACAGTTGCCCCTCTCACCACTCAACCGACGAACCAACCGAACCGACGGGACCGCCATCTTTTACCCACTGAGACACCAAGAGGAACACGGGACACGAACACCCCGACGGACGAGCAACGATCTCTTTTTATTTCGTTTTTTTTTTTTTTTTTTTGTTCAGCTTGCAGAAAGAATGGACCTCGCGGGGCCCGATATCCGGCCCAAAGTGCGCGTCTCTCCTTATACGACGTGGTAGGACAATTTAGATTTTTGCACGCCGCGCGATCACTTATCGCGAACTCGCTGCACGCGCCACGAGCCGAGGGGCGATTGCGCACGAACAGATACGAGACTTTTGCGCGGTAATCGTGACGGAAACTATAATTCTCGCGTTATCGACGTGACCACGAACGTTGGATAAATCGAAGATAATAGAATTCCGCCAGAGAGCTGGCAGAAATGCAGGTCGAGCGATGACCTAGATAATTTTTTCTCCCCCGAAACAAGTGCCTCGAGGAGGCGTGCACGATAAGGACTCGTCCCGGGTAGAATGCGGTCTCACTCGTGCGAAAGATGGATTGCAGCGAAATGAAAAGCGCGAGACGCAACGATGAGTGGTAATCCAAGGTAACCGCGTGGTCCCATGGTCGACGATAGGGAGAGTCCGGTGCTCGTTTCCGGTTGCGCCCGGTCCCCGGAGCCACGCCACGTACGCAATTGCGGCGACGATGGTCACAGCGAGGAATCGAGAAGGACTGTTACGCGACGCGAGTCGTTACTATCTCGCGGTTATGCACGATGGTATATCGGCGCGTTGCGTCTCAGAGGTTGCTTCCCAGATAGGCGGCACAGAACGCGGCTGGATCGGAACTGAACGAATTCGGAGAGGACTCGGTGGAACCGTCGAGAGTAAACTGCAAGCTGGCAAAGCGAGCCTCTCTCCTCGGCTTCGAGGAACTGCCGGGGAGAGAGAGAGAGAGAGAGAGAGAGAGAGAGAGAGAGAAGGTGACTCTGGAGCGTGTAACACGACCGACTCCGAAGGCGAGCAGTGACGAACGAGGATGAGCTCGAGCGCGTAGCCTGTGCCGCACTCTCAGTCCATCCCCACTACTCGTCGCGATCGTACATCCGGTGGTAACAGTGGCGCGCATTCGCGACCGCTCCTGCCCGCCGATTGGCGCGCGGCGGTTGCTACTCGGCCCACCATTGGCCGGCTCCCCGCCACACGGGTTCCCGCGACGTTCGGTATCCACGGGGCATACACGCGCGCACACGCGCTTACGTAGCGAGCACACGAGGCCACTCTCGATCTTACACACATAAACGATATATTCAGCCGAGGACACCGCGCACAGACACGGAGAAACACGCGAGCAGGCGCATGCACGTACACACGCGTGCACGGCCCACGGGTACTCGCGAGGTTTTGTTCACGCGTTCACGCACGCCATCTCCGCGAGAATACTCCGCGCAGCTCCCCGTGTGTGAGTCGGGAGATTCCACACGCCCGCGCCTCTCGCTACGGTCGTATGACGGTCGAACAGGAACTGGCCGCAACCCGCGCGGAAACGCGCTACTTATGCTGCCCGGTGAGAAGAAAACCGACGAATCAAGACAGACTTTATACCCGCCGCTTTTGGATTCGATGCTATGCGGATCCAAAGGGCCGTCCTCTGGCCGTGTGTGCGACTACCACCACACGCTAGCACGGGGGATGAGTACCGACCAATCAGCCCTCTTGCCGCTATGCGCATAACCATGATAAATATGCGCCATGTAGGGTGATTCTTGCAAAGTGATCGATCAAGTTGTCGTCTCAGGCGCAGAGAAAAACCTGTTTACCGAAAAATCCCGCGAAGATGCCCTCGTAAACATAAATTTTTCTAAAAAAATTATACAACACACAACACGCTGAGACTTGCGTCATCGCGTTCCGCGAATAGATTAAAAGAAAAGTACTTGATTTATTGAGAAACAAATGTTGACCTTGAAACGCCCTTGACATTTTCCTCTAAAAAATGATTTCGTTCGATATAAAATACCCCGCTATGGATCGAGCATTTTTTCAATCGACAGTAATTATTTCCATGTCCCTGAATTTTGTGTATAATCGTATCGATCGCTGTATAAGAATCACCCTGTATAACCTGGATACGGGTTTATCTGTTTCTCTGGTACCAGTCGCCGCTAGACAATGGCGGCGAAGGTAATCAGGCTACTGCTGTCGCTACTACTTACGCTAAGACCGGCGTCGAACCTTTGACCCATTTTTCTATCGATCTTCCACAATTCGCGCACACAGGCTGCAGGCGGTAGCCTCCGGCCATCGAGATCCTCCACTCCGGATATTCGAGTCTCCGCGGCGACTTGGCATCGAAGCAGCGCATTCGATTCCCCGCGTCACGTACGTTCCCGATCCTCCCACTTTCCCGCCAAAATCGGTATCGATCGGTCGGCGGTAGACGTGCCACTCGTAGACCACGTCCGCGGATCTACGCGACGGCTGGACGCTCGCCTGACTATCGGCGTTACGTAACGGCCGTGACGTTCCTCGAAATTCATCCAGCAGTACTCGTCGCGCAGTATTCTTCCTCCTACCTTCGAAACTCGAGAGTTCGGAGATCCTCGGATATTTGCCTATTGTCTCGAGAACAATGGAAGATCGCGAGAACAGTGCACGCGTGGCACGGGAGCGCGCGCGCGCGCGCGCGCGGATCGGCCGATCGATCGACGTTCCGCTGAAACGGAACCGCGGGATCGAGAAAAGTGTCGGGATCGAAAGGATCGTCGCGGTGCAGGAATTAAACGCGAAAGAACGGTGCTGCGCGTATAGCGGTTAGTCGATTAACGAAGCTCGCGAACGGCGGAGGGAAAGGGGATAGGCTCGGCGGAACATTGGGACTCCGATCGTCCTATTTCTACGCTCGGGAACGCTCGGGCGGCGGGCCGATCGCGCACGAAGCAACGGGGATATAAGTAGGTCGTTCGGAGCCGCACGTGTCGTCCTTGACTCACATAGCGTGGCGCGCAGGCGCTCACCGTTGCCGCATTGCTGGTCGCTAGGGCTTTTTCTTTGTTTCCTCTCCTCGCGCGTGTGTGTGCGACACGGCGCGGGCGCGCGCACGGCCCGGCTCTCGGCGGGCACAGTGTGCGTGACTATCGCTTGCACGCACATCTCCGTGCACTCTGCGAAACGAGCCGGCGGCAGCGTAATCTATCGCGCCTAACGTCTCTGTCTTTGTCCACGCGGACCAACTATTCCCTCGCGTGGGCTCGCTTCTTTCGCGAGCAGCGCCCGTCACTCTTCAATACCGACAGGAATCGAGCATTTTTTAATTTATTCGCTTCGGCCTCGCCCGCGCCTAAGTATGCGCCTTACGTAACAACGTGACAAGTATTTCGCTTCCGGCGTACGTACGAATGGTCCGTGCGTCTTCCTCTTCGTGGGAAAGTTGCGTGCCTGCACGGTCTCTTTTTAGGCGCTCGAAGGGTTAAGGTCCCAATAATCTGGCGCTTTCATCGCGCGTACACACGCGCCCGTACAGAGAGGGACCTCGTGGCGCGGACGGAGCAGCGGCTGCGGCGTCGAGGTCGAGAAAACGGGAAGCCGCGTTGTGCAACTCCCAAGGAGAGTGAGCCGCACGCGTGTTCCGTCGTGCGTTTCTGCGTGCGTCCGTGGATGAACGCGCATATGCGCGCCGCTCGATGATAATCGACAGAAAGAGAAAGGTCATCGGGGAGCGATGCGTCGCTTCCTCTTCCTTGTCGCGATTACGAGTAGGTGAGCGGTTATCCGAAATTGCAGAGTGACGCAACGCGCAGCTGTACATACGAATTCCCCGATGACGGCCGCTTGTATGTGCACGCGTGTACACAGTATACAGGGTGTTCTTAATATTCGCGGCGCAACCCGAAACAGGGGTTTTTGAAAAATTGTTTTTTATTATTTTTTTTTATTATTATTATTAACGGGAAACCCTTTAGTGTACAGAGATACAAAATTATTACCATTACTACATAGAAAAAAATAAGAGAAATAAATAAAATATATATATATATATATATAAAATAATAACATAAAATAAAATAAAATAATAACATAAAATAAAATAAAATAATATAATATAAAATAATATAAATTGTATACAATATGTGGAATAAAACGCAGCAGGGGCCTTTCTTCTTAAACAAATTCTTTCGGGAATTACATAACGCTGGTACGAAATTAATTTCTAGAAAACTGAAGCTTTTCTTATAAATCGCTGTGGTCTGATATTTACAGCGACGTTTTCTGAGTCAACGAAGAACTTTTACTCTGACTTATTCGCTCCGTAATTTCTTTCTTTTGGATCGCGCCGCGCTTTAGGGGCACCCTGTACGTGCACGTGCATGTACTGGGACGAAGTATTGGATATGCCGGCGGAAGCACGGTGCTGCGCGGCAGCGGGCCGCACTTTTTTCTGCAACATAGAATTCGCGCGTTCGCCCGTAATTGGAGTTGCTTGCATTTTATATACAGCGGGGTGACACAGTGTTCCACAGAACCGGTTAATTAATCTTAGCAAATTAAACATCCGCAGTCCAGAGGGTTGCCAGAACCTTCAATGAACACAGAATGTTATTCAACAGAGAATTAAAATTACTACTCTGCTCCAAACAGCCACCGAGGGCCATTTCACCCGAAAATTCTCCGCCTCTCGTCCCAGAAGCATCGCGGCAGAAAGCCGCGCGGCTCGCGAGCAGCGTTCCGTCGCACGAGCGTTACGAACGCGTCCCGCGAGTTATTGTAGCGTTCCGTGCGCCGTTTTTTCGCCGAAACCGAATGACCGTGCAGCGATTGTAGCGAATTCTACCGCATTCTGCGGCAGATAGTCGAGCGCGGACGGGAGAGGGCGAGCTTTCGTCCTGCGTGAATCGCGACACGCTCAAGGACAGTCACGACGCTCCATACGAAGACCTCTCTGCCAAGTCGGCAGTCCGCGTTGGCTTTGCCATCGCGAGTATTGATCGCAACGGGAACTCAAAGGGGAGGCCACCCCGTTAGGCTATTCGAACCCCAATTGGATCGACCTACCTCGCGGTGGCCGACGAACAGGGGGAAGGGCGAAATGGGGGGGAGGGGGGGGGGCGGAGGGGAGGAGGAGGAGAGGGGGGCACCACCGTGAGGCCTATTTCTTGCCCGTATCGGGGCTCATCAACGAAACGCCCGGTTTTTCGATTCACCGTTTACGTGTAGCCGGCGCGCGCGCGCGGTGTGTGTATGTACACTTCCATAGGGTCCTCGTTAGCTTTCCTTCGAGCAGAGAACGCGGTGACTTTGGCCCGTCGTATTTTCGGACGCGAGGGAAATAAATGGCGAATTTCAGGGCGACGATTGCCGTCAGTCACGAGGCGGACCTTGGGCGAGTTAATTCCTTTCAGCGGGGAAACGGATGACGCGATAGCGGTGTCCTAAATTTTCCCGCGAAGTGGAGGAGGTTATGTAATTCCTGGCAGAGCGTTTGACTGCGCTGTGGAAATACTTGACGCGCGGGACGTCGCGCAGTGCGGCATAGATGGACGGAATTACCAAATCGAAATATTCATTTGTATAACACTGTAAGAGCTTATTGAATTGTTGTACAGTGTTTTTTTTTTGTTATATTTATTTAGTTATTGTTACGAGTAATGATAGCTCATTTTACAGAGTTTATGGGTCGAAAAGGAAAATCAACTATTTATGTGCATGGTGAATTGTTTTTTTGGCATTTGTTTTACACCTACTGTGACTCGCATTAATATTCGGACACTTTTTAAAATCGCATAACTTTTTTAGAATTGGTCGAAAAGACTTGAGTTTTTTTGAGAAGCTGGAGGGATTAGTTTGCTAACTGACGCGTTTCGTCGCTTTGAAAAAAGTGTGTTTGGTTGGAATAGAAAAAAAAATTGTAAAGGTCGTTTTTTTAAACTTTTTTTGTGAGCTTCTAATGAAAATTAAAAAAAAAACTTTTGTAGATTGCAGTAAGTTGTATACGTGCTTAAAATTTCATCAAAATCGGTTAACGTTGCTCCGAGGTACAAACGTTTAAAGATCGCAGAATAAGGTCGAGAATCACTGATTTCGGGAATTTTCACGAAAATGTACTACAGTACATAAAGTTTTGTTACACGGTTGTGATGTCATTGAGCTCTTTGATTTACCAATCAGCGTTCTTTCTGAACAGGCTTTAGAAGCGAGGCATAAAGAAATAAGGAAACATCGACTAAGCCACACGCGAAAAACAAGTACAAAAGACACAAATACGGATCTTTTCAGTGTTCTCTTGTTTACGTCTGATCCTTTGATTTCAAGTCATCGAAAAGCTACTTGAAAAAAGCGAGATGAAGATTTTGCAGAAATTAGAGAATACCTTGCAGCTGAGCAGGACGACTCAAACGATTCAATAAATTTCGTTGACTTGCAAATCAGATGAAGCGAATTGTAAAGTAGTGAATAATTTTTAAAAAAATTGTACAATTTTAGTTACTAATTTTATTTTCCGTAAATATATTCCAATATTTTGACATTTATAACTGAATTTAGATTTTTGTCCAAAATTCTATCATTCGGCCGGACTATTATTAATATTTTTGTTTATAACTTTTTTCTAATTGTTTAAACAATTGATAAAACTTTTACCATTTGATAGATCTAATTTGAAAAAGTAACGTTTGTCTCGAAATTTCTTTTCTATCTGTTACAGATTGCGAGTTAGAAAATAAAATCGAAAAATAGCCGAATCTTCAGGGGTTAATTTCACCCCTTTACTGCGATTTTGGGCTGCAAAAAAATCACGTTGTAATCAGGAGGAAATTCCCTACATATCCACAAAGTTTCAGAATTTTTTGAATCTTCGGGTTTGGGTTAGGTCTGGGTTAGAAAACATTATTAATATTTTTGTTTATAACTTTTTTCTAATTCTTTAAACAATTGATAAAACTTTTACCATTTGATAGATCTAATTAAAAGAAGTAACTTTTGTCTTGAAATTCCTTTTCTATACCTTACAGATTGCGAATTAGAAAATAAAATCGAAAAATAGCCGAATCTTCAAGGGTTAATTTCACCCCCTTAGCGTAATATTGGGCAGCAAAAAAAAAATTGCGTTGTAATCAGGAGGGCATTCCCTACATATCCACAAAGTTTCAGAATTTTTTGAATCTTCGGGTTTGGGTTAGGTCTGGGTTAGAAAACACTATTAATATTTTTGTTTATAACTTTTTTCTAATTCCTTAAACAGTTGATAAAACTTTTACCATTTGATAGATCTAATTAAAAGAAGTAACTTTTGTCTCGAAATTCCTTTTCTATACCTTACAGATTGCGAGTTAGAAAATAAAATCGAAAAATAGCCGAATCTTCAGGGGTTAATTTCACCCCCTTAGCGTAATTTTGGGCAGCAAAAAAAAATTGCGTTGTAATCAGGAGGGCATTCCCTACATATCCACAAAGTTTCAGAATTTTTTGAATCTTCGGGTTTGGGTTAGGTCTGGGTTAGAAAACACTATTAATATTTTTGTTTATAACTTTTTTCTAATTCCTTAAACAGTTGATAAAACTTTTACCATTTGATAGATCTAATTAAAAGAAGTAACTTTTGTCTCGAAATTCCTTTTCTATACCTTACAGATTGCGAGTTAGAAAATAAAATCGAAAAATAGCCGAATCTTCAGGGGTTAAATTCACCCCCTTAGCGTAATTTTGGGCAGCAAAAAAAAATTGCGTTGTAATCAGGAGGGCATTCCCTACATATCCACAAAGTTTCAGAATTTTTTGAATCTTCGGGTTTGGGTTAGGTCTGGGTTAGAAAACACTATTAATATTTTTGTTTATAACTTTTTTCTAATTCCTTAAACAGTTGATAAAACTTTTACCATTTGATAGATCTAATTAAAAGAAGTAACTTTTGTCTCGAAATTCCTTTTCTATACCTTACAGATTGCGAGTTAGAAAATAAAATCGAAAAATAGCCGAATCTTCAGGGGTTAATTTCACCCCCTTAGCGTAATTTTGGGCAGCAAAAAAAATTGCGTTGTAATCAGGAGGACATTCCCTACATATCCACAAATTTTCAGACTTTTTTTTGAATTTTCGGGTTCGGGATCTTCCCTTGTGAGTCAGATGATACTGCGAGGTGAACGATACGTGATTGACGATTGCTGGCAGGATGGGGGGAGCGTTTGGAGACGCGTGTGCGTTAGATTTCGAGAAGGGCGGAGATGGCTGAGGGGACAGCTGCTATGTTGAGGCAGAGACGCGAAATACATTTTTTCAAACCCAATGCGGCGCTGGTTAATTAACCCTGCGAGGGGCATCGTGCATGACCGTTGCGTAACGCGCTGCTTCGACAACAATGCGTCGTCTCCGTAATGAAATAACCGTGACGAAGTAAATGCGACGAGAGAAAAAAAAATTGCAGATTAACTAACTGACAAATGTGCATGGGCGGTGCACGAATGAATTCTACGGGTACCTGTTTGCGTAAAGCGGGGGAGGCTCTTGTAGTGCCAGGCCTGGAAGGGCAAACTGTTCAGGGAAGATCAGAAAGGTGTAAAAAGGTGCTTTATTTGTAACTCAACGTACATTGCAATTTTTAGTTCCATTTTTCAGTACGGAGCTTTAGTATTTTTTTTATACCCCTTGGATTTATTAATTATTTGTCATCCTTGCCTTTCGGCTTGAAATGGCTCCCGCTTGCATCTTCTCTTAACCTCACCCCGCGCATTTATTTGCGCGACTTTTACACGCGCATTGAACTTCCTTAGAAATGGCAACTTTTTCCTTTCAACGCCTGCACATGCAGACTGGAGAACTGGAGTAAAAGGGGCGGGTATTTTTCATAGAGTGCAGAGCGCATAGCTTGAAGATTAGAGAAGGTCCCAAAATCGATTGGTTGCTTTTAGGGAGAAAAAAATAATTCATAGCTGTTGTACTTTTTATTACAGCGCGTGTAATGAAAGGTTAAGGATTTAGATTTTACAATTGCACATCGGGGATGATATATTCGCGGTGGAAGATTGTTTTCATCTGCGTTTCATCCGAAGTGACTCGCGAAAAAAGTACAGCCAGTTTCTACGTTTGATGAGTTTACGTTCACTGTGGATGAATCATCCGCGATGCACACCCAAAGTGTAAAGTCTAAATTCCCCTTTGGAAAGGTAGCTGAAACAGCTGCGCTGCAGCAATTGGCAAAGTGTTAAGGCGAATTTGAATAGTTGCGGTTAGTGTTGCTTCTCGAGAATTTCTCGAGAAATCTTATAATTGCTTATTTCTTATTTCTCGAGAAACTTAAGTCTAGGAAAAATATTATAAATCTTAATATAAATATTACTAGTTTATCGCGAACGTATAACCACATCTACGATTTATAATACATATTATTAATAACATTAGAACCTATATGAATTCCAATAGAAAAGCACAGTACAGAAGATTCGATATTATCAACTGCTGAAGGTGCTCTTAAATTCCTATTTAAAAATTTAGAAAAATTGTATACTGAATTTAGTACCTAATGAGTTTCTTGTGGCTATTAAAGGAGAAATATTGAAAAGAGGAGATCAAATTTTTGCATGATCCAGAATTTCTTTCCAAAAGGGTCAAAAGACGCATTTTTTTCATTTAACAGCCAAGATAGACATTTCTAAAACGTCAAAATATAGCAGTAACAGATTTTGCTACAAAAAAAAAATATATTCGCTGACGCTACATTAGACGCATTGTGCTATTTAAAAATAAATTTTAAAACCAAAACGAAATGTTTCGCTTTGTACAAATTTTGTATTAAATAAATAAATTTACCAATTATATTTAATATCTATTTTTTCATTGACACAAGTTTTGTATAAATTAGACAGGAATAATCATTTAGTTAAAGATTTTTTTTTGTGTTTTTGATAAATATTATTAACGTTATTCCAAAAATATAATTTTTGCAATATTTTTTCAATTTTTTTCTGATTTCTCGAGAAACAAAAAATATCGAGAAATCAGGAACACTAGTTGCGGTTGATTCGATGAAACTGAAAGGCTGTAAATTACCATTTAAAGCGTTCAACCAAATTGAGGACTGAATGAAGTTGAGAGAGATTCTACTTTTCTACAATGCGGATTCGTCCTAATTGAACTCGTGTGAACATGCATCCTGAACATTGAAAGCTTTTATTACAGTTGCGTCGATCTACCGTTTACAGTTTTGTGCCAGAAAATTGTTTTTAACCCGGCGGGAGGCGCACCCCATATTGTGACACAGGTTGTCGCTACCGGGTCAAAAAAAACCCAAAATTGAAACGTAAAAAACCACGGTTTAGAATATTTTATTTTTAACTTTGTAATTTTTATGTTAAAGTACAGTGTTTTAAGAAAGTTAGTGTTTTTACAAATATATACGTAAATGAATTTCTTTTTAATTTAAATGATAAAAACCAATTTAAACCAATTCCACCGATCCAATTGTCCTGAAGCTTTGCAGGCGTGCGTAGTTTGGATGACAATACAATATATTTAAAAAAAAAACCGAGAGGATGAACAAATTATCCAGTCATCAATTAATAATATAATAATAATTTATAATATTGAAAATTATCTGAAGTCGTTCTCTATGTAAATTATCTTTGTAAAAAGAAGTGAGATCTCCATAAAAAACTTGAGAAAAGTAAAAAAATTACGCCAAGTACATGAAAGCAAATAAATCACAGAAAATAGAAGGTAATAATAATTATAAAATAAAAAAAGATGTGAAATCAAAATGAGCTGCACGTGCATAAAGGTAATGATAAATACAAATAAATATTTTAATACGAATAAACATTTTATTCAAAATAGTTGGCGCTGCGTCCCGAATTGGTGCCGCTAAACTGAATAAATATGTATAAATTGCATTAATTAATCTTTTTCTTTCTTTCTTGCGTGTGCGTTCACGAATGTGTACGTTTATGTATTTTAGATTGTAAGGGAGTTATTGTAAATTATTAATACAAGGACAATTAAATTTTTTTCTGTTTCGCAGCGCCAAGTATTTTGAATAAAATGTTTATTCGCATTAAAATATTTATTTGTATTTACCATTACCTTTATGTACGTGCAGCTCATTTTGATTTCACATCTTTTTTTATTTTACAATTATTATTATCTTCTATTTTTGTGATTTATTTGCTTTCATATACTCTGCGTAATTTCTTTACTTTTCTCAAGTTATTTACGTAGATTTTGTTGACCAAACCGCAGTGCTTTAAGCAAAGTGAGCCGTGCGAATTCGCCTTTTGTTTCAGTTGCAGCGACTAGCGCAGGGCCGGCGTGAGTTGCGTGGAATGTGGCGTACCCCAGCTTCGGATTTTGCTATGTGCGGAATTCCACATTTGGGAATTTCGAAGGCATTTTACCATTTTTTTATGTTTCTCCACTGCTACTGGTTTCTTCAGGCCGTTAAAATTTAACCCTTAACTGTTATCCTGGGGTCGCTCGTGACCCCAAGCACCCAAAGTTCGATATACAATTTTCGGTTGCCTAAGTTGTTAAACTGAATTTCTAATAAATTTTATAATAATACTTTAACCTTCTACGCTTCTATTATTTTCTACGTTACCTAAGAAGAAAATATTCGTAGTGGTTGCTCTAGTGTCGACTTTACAAATTTCTGTGCCCTTTTTTATTTGGGGTCTGCCACGACCCCGGTATACCAGTTAAGGGTTGACTTGTTTTTTTTTTGCACTCCCCCAAAATTTACTAGCACCGCCAGCGACATTTAAAAGAAGCGTTGCTTACAAACGCGAAGCAGACGGAAAGAGCGATTCGTCGTTTACGACAGCCAATAAAGCTTGCCGAAGTCGAAACGGCGCGTCGCGTCGCACCGTTGTGATTTCACGCGCATACTTTTACGCCGCTCAAGGTGGCTCGCATGCTGGCGTTCCTCAGATAAGCACGTTCTTATCTGCGTACGTACTTACGTAAGCAACGACTCGTGTGAAGCCTTCACCCGCCATCGCACCCCTTTTCCTTTTCCGTCCTCTCCCAGCTCCCCTTTCCCCCCCTCCTCCTTTCCTTCTTGCGCTTTGTTTTTCCCCCTAGTTTGCACTTTTTCGTAGCTCGCCTTTGCCTCCGCGCCCCCGCCCCCCTGCCGCTCGACTTCAGAATCGTCTTACGCTCTGAAGAGCGGCCTCCGCGATTCCGTTAATTCCACTCCCTTTGAATTCATCTAGCTCGGTGCCCCTCGCCCCTTCGCTCGCCCGCCACTCGGCTTCGAGGGCTGTTATCAGTTCGCGGAATAAGCTTGCGAGAAGATTTTTTCAAGACTCGCCTCGGAACCCGATAGTTTGTGCAATATAATACGTAACAGAGGCATTTATCGAGGAAAGGCCGTATGTGTATTTTCACGTAACGAACAAATGGATAATGCGGGATTAGGTCACGCGCGGAAAGGTTTTAATACAGGGGCGGATTTGAAGAGTTCGCGACCCTAGGGTGACACGCGTCTGTAGCAATTTTTGGGCGAAATATCATAAAATATTTTAAATTAAAAGAGGCGAGATGATTTCAAAATTAATTCAATTTGGCAATTCGCAGCTGACAAGGGATGATCCCGAACCAGAAAATTCAAAAAAATCTGAAACTTTGTGAGTATGTGGGGGATTTCTTGCTGATTACGACGCAATTTTTGTTTGCTCCCCAAATTCACTCGAAGGGGGTGAAATTAACCTCTGAAAATTTTGCTATTTTCTGATTTTGTGTTATAACTCGCGAACTGTAAAAGAGAGGGAAAAAGTTTTACGACAAAAGTTACTTCGTTTAATTAGATCTATCATTTGGCAACAAAATTATTTTATATTTCATGAGTTTTAACACAAAATCGGAAAATAACCGGATTTTCAGGGGTAAATTACACCCCCTTAGAGTGAATTTGGGGAGCGAACAAAAATTCCGTTGTAATCAGGAGGAAATTCCCTACATATTCACGAAGTTCCAGAATTTATGGAATTTCCGAATTCGGGATGTTCCCTTGTGAGTCATTGCTAATTCGATGCAAGGAAGAAAAGGGAATTGTTTCTGAAGTTATCTCAAGCTAAGTGTTTTTAAAACCTTTTCCAATTTTTTTCGATCAAAATTTGTCGCTTCCCAAAATTTGTTGCTGCTCAAAATTGATCACTTTCCAAAATTTGTCGCGTCTCAAAATTTGATGCCCGCCAAAATTTGTCGCTCCCCAAAATTTGCCGTTCCCCAAAATATTCCACTCCCCCAAATTTGCCACCCTAGGCTGCAGCGTACTTAGCCTATACCAAAGCCGCCCCTGTTTTAATATCTGATAACCACAACGTGGAACGGAAGATCGGTGCATCCCGAGTGAAGAGATTCAATCACGTGGACGAGGCACGTGTCAGGAAACTCTCCAAAGATATGGAAACTCTGATCTAACTGAAATCACAGACTCTAAGTAGTATCTCTTTTCGATAATAATCCACTTGTACATACACAGTGTATCGTAAAGTACGAGGTCGATGCAGGGCACGTGGAGTATGCACCTACTTCGCAGCACTAACATGGGAACATCCCGAAACCGAACGTTCAAAAAATTCTGAAACTCTGCGAATATGGAGGGAAATTCCTATTATTTTTATTATTTTTAAAATAGATTTTTTATTGTATATTTATTGTAATAGATTCTTGCCATTAATGAATTTACTTTTGTCCAAGAAAATATAATTATATTACTCATAATAAGCCTCGTTTCGTAAAATTTAATTCTGTAACAACTTGCCCCTACTCGGGGCACGTTGATACAATATGTCTCGACCTTCAAAATGGCTTGTTTCAAAGTCATGGTTCTCGTTTAATTACATGCGCTAGCGGTGATCGGTAGAGGAAGAACGTACTTTAAGCGAGAGTCATTGATATTATTCAATATGGAATGCAAAAAAAAAAAATAAAAAATAAAAAACTGAAAATTGTAACAACTAGCCCCGGTCTCCCCTACAGACGACAGGTGTAAGTTTGCGCCGAACCGTGGCGAGAACAGAATAAATCTGTTCCCTATTGAAGTAAATAGTTTCGCCGCTCCTCGATGTTTAAAAGACGCTACGCGTCTTCACTGCGCGTTATGTCGCGTACGTACGCGGTTATCGAGGATGACATCGATTGACCCGTTCTAATTACAATACTCTTACGCGTAAAATCGCGTGGTTGCGAAATGGGTCTGCGACGGATGGCTCGGTCGGTAGCATCGCGCGCCCTCGTGGTTATCGGTCGGGCTGGAGGCGAGGCTTGAAATTCGTCTGCGCCTGCCGACCTACCTCGCCGGAGCGCCGCGGAGTTCGAGGAAGCCACGAGTAAATCGACGAATGCACCTTGGGATTCTTGTTAGAGAACGCACCTACTCGGTTCGTTCCTTTGTTACACAACCGGCTCTCTCGCCAACTCGGTCAACTATCGACCCCACCAACTTTGCTCTCGCTCCGGCCCCCTTTCCTTCCGTCTTCTCTCGCTCCCCCTTCCGGGCTCACTCTCCTTCGTCCTCCCCACGCTCTCCTTTATTCCAATACCATCTCTATTCCTTCCTTTCTCTTCCGACAACAACCGTCCTCCGCTCTTTTCTCCTTCCAGTCCTTTCTCCTCGAGTCCTACCCCTCCGTGTTCACCTACTCGCTGCGAGCATCAATCGAAATAACCATCATCGGACGGAGACTCTTCTCTCGCTCTGTCTACATTGGCGCCCTCGGTCGATCGTCGCTGGTATGCGAAACGATCGATGGTAAAGAATCCGCGCTAGTCAATGAAAGTCGTGTATACACGGAGTCTTCTTTTTCGGCGATAGCGAAGGAGACTTCAAGGTCAACTTTATTTGTACACAGTCGATCTATCTACTTTTAAATTAATATCCCTGCGAGTGGTCGGACGATCAAAACGGCCAAGGTGCTTCGAGCTCGTTGGAGAGAAAATGTCCTTGTGTGACCTTCGCTAATTATGTTTATCGCGTCAGTTTGGACGTAGCCCATTGTTGTACGAAGACACACAATTCCATTTGCGTAAACGATGTTTACTTTATAGTCTCCTTGATATATCCATTTGTGGCCTAGAAAAGGGCACTGCACAGTTTCTGTGGGATATAGAATTTCTCTTAGCAGGGAATATTTCAATAAGGCAAGTGGGAGTATCAAGATGAGACACGAGCGCTCGATTGTTCAATTATTCGACTATCTGTTATCTCGGTTAACGGTGTACGTATTTGTTACACGGCTGGACAGTGACGCGGGGCACGATATTTTTCTGTCTGGTTGCGCCATTTGCTACGATAAGTGGAAGATTCCGAGGCGGGGGATGGGGATCCATTTATCTTCGGGCTTCTACAACCGGCAGCACAATTTGTAGCGGCGTGTAGTACCGTGGGGATAGGGGTTAATGTTACCAAACGGCGTAACGATTTCTCAAACGCCCAGCGAAATTACAATTCAATTAATGTGGCTAAATAACAAAGTATCGATGGATGAGTCATTGTAACGTAACATACGAAAGTCAGTGGCGGATTTAACGGGCGGCCGATGAGCAGTTGTCGCCTGGGTCCTGCCCAAAAGGCCCCAAAAGGCCCCAAAAGGCCCCACACGGCCCCACAAGGCCCCATATTCATAAAAAAATTACGATTTTATCCAAACACTATATTTATTTTTCTGTACTACTACACTTACAATTAGCCAGTTTTTAGTAAACTGCCTCTTCATTTCCCCGAAAAATGGGCCCCTCAGATCGTTTACCACCTGGGCCATTTACGTTAAATCCGCCGCTGACGAAAACTAAAGCGTTTCATTGTGTGTATTTCCCCACTGGAGCTAGTTTCTTCCTGTTTACAATGCACTTGCTTGCCGACGACGATGTTGCTTTCCCCGAAAGCTATCCGAGCCAGCTCGAAGCCACTTCCTTCCATCTTCCCCATTCATTTTCAGCGGTTCCGACGTTCCTCGTTGTTCGGACTCCCCTTTTCGCGGCGCCCCTCTGCATCTTCCGCGACTCGAGCTCCGTTGTCCGTCTCCATCGACGGCACCCCTTGCGACGGTCTCTTCATCTCGCTTCCGCGAAGTTGCTACCGTGTTCCTCGTCAAACTTCCTTCGTGCCTTCCCCTCCAAAGCAATCTCTAATATCTCCATTCCCCTCGGCACGTATCCGCGGCTGTCCTTCTCCCTCGCCAGAGGCAGACGGACCTTAGGGACTGATGGTGGGGGGCCACGTGCTCCCAGTACCTAGTCACGCGAGGGTAGGACACGTGGTGTGCATGTATACGTATGTATGTCCGGATGCATAGGCGTGGAAGCGCGTTTTCTCTCGGGACCGCGGCCGGTTTAACACGCCAGCTCACTACGCGGAAGCTAATGCGGCCGAGTTCGTAATCTTTTTGAGGTTCGGAGGACTGATTAATTGCTACCATGATTCTGGCAGAGTTCATTTGCAGATATGTCGCGAGGGGTAGGTAGGGCTAGTGGAGACACAGCGAGGTGTAAGTCTACCGAGAAATAGTGATGCGGGGAAAGTAGGTGAAGTCTTTGGCAGTTAATCTGCGTATAGAGGCATTATCTAAAACTAAATGATATATTTTTACTTTTATTTTTATTCAATTTTCATTTACATTTTTATTTTCATTTTTATTTTCATTTTTATTTTCATTTTTATTTTCATTTTTATTTTCATTTTTATTTTCATTTTTATTCAATTTTCATTTTTATTCAATTTTCATTTTCATTTTTATTTTCATTTTTATTTTCATTTTTATTTTCATTTTCATTTTTATTCTTCACTCTTCACTCTTCACTCTTCACTCTTCATTCTTCATTCTTCATTCTCCATTCTTCACTCTTCACTCTTCATTCTTCACTTTTCTTTTATAGATAGGTATATTTTTGATAAGTTACATATTTATGTATATTTCTTTTCTTATTCAATCTATGCAATCTATGCATACACAAACTGTCACGTACTCTTGTTACGTAACGAGTTTAAACTCGTTTATGAATAATAATAATAATGATAATAATTATCATCAGCTGACTGATATCCAAAGCCTTCTTACGTGCTCTATTTTTTCCCTTCCACTCTCCCATTTGCAAACCTCACTACTGCTTGGTAGACCTATATTTGTGGCACACTCAAGTAGTATGTAAGGCGATACCCTTGAGGGTACAACCCGCCAGATGTGCCTTTCGTCACTCACTATAAGGCCCCACAGGCCCAAATTGTTTATCCGCCTTGGCCAGCCCAGGGACTTAAGTACTGATATTCAAAACCCACTCTCATTGTGTCCCTGATCTATCGACACTCGAGAGCTCCCACTGTCTTCGCGCCCTACTGTTATTACGAACTCGCTATATCTGTTCCACTAACTGTAGACGTATCGGTGTCTACACTTTTCATGTTCCGTCCATCGATGAGTGTATACATATACCTAGCCTGATATGTCAGGCTTGCCAGTAAGGCTTACCCAGCGGATTAAATGCAACGTGGTTGACCGTTGCACGAGCAAGTCCGAGCTTAACTTAAGTCCAGAAACGATATCAGAAACAATCGTTCAGTGGCTTCGGACGTAACCGCGGGCGTCACGGATTTTTCAATGGACGTATATACCGCGTGGAATAAATCGCTTTCGCTCTCAAGATATGTGTCACCTTTTATCTTATCACTTGGAACACGTGTATGGATGTAAAAGCGAAAGCTGTATGGAAGTACAGAAATTCGAGCGCGCGAGAGGTTCACGCACGTGTCAGCCACAGAATCAACCCTGTCGTGGTTATTATCGCTTTCGTTGCTTCCTGTTCCGATCACGGGCTGGAAAATCCAGCGCAGATGAGACATACGTGTTTCCCTCGGCTAATAATAGGAATGTTAATTAATTTACATCATCACTGCTGGATAAATATTAAATTAATTAACCACCCCATCCGCAGGTTCGTTTTGCTGTTATAAAGTAGCAGAAATGGTTAATAATATTCAATACATGATTTGAAATGCCTCAAAACACGTAACCACAATCAAACGTGAATTAAAGGGGAGGTGCCACCTTGGATGCATGAAAATCATAGGTCTATTTAGCAATTTTTTTCATTCAAACAGTGAACTCGATAGAAAATCTGATTAATGGCAATTATTATGCATCTCTTGAAGATTTAAAAAGAATTTTTGTTTATTTTTTTTTTAACAAAATGGCGGTGCTAGAGCCGCTACAGCGATGGGCTCTTTAATATGGTATTTTCTTGAATACAAACCCAAAAATGTTCTCTACGTGACACGAACTAAAGAAATATATACGGATATTTCAAAATTAACAATTTTGTGAAAATGATGAGTGGTTGAAGAAAAGTTGTGACATTTCAGCAGAAAGTTGGTTACAAAATGTCTGTAGCTAAAAATAATTTCAAGCAATCGTAAAATCCGTATGTACTACTTTAGATTAACAAAAAAGAAAGATTCTCCCAAAATTTCAAGTCAATCAGATGAATAGTCTTTGACCACCTTGCGGCTTTAGCGCCGTCATTTTGTTGAAAACATTCTTTTTGAATCCTCAAGAGATGTATAACAACCGCCATTAATCAGATTTCCTATTGAGTTAATTATTTGAAAGAAAAAAAAAAGTTAAATAAACCTATGATTTTCATGCTCCCAAGGGGAGGTGCTCCCCTTAAATCGGGGACGTCCAATAAAATTTTTTTATTCGATCCTCCAGCGCTTTATGACTCGGACCACGCATTTTGGGTCACCCTGTGTAACCAATAAAACTTGTTCCTGAACTCGAAGGGACCAAAGAAGGCAGGTTCTCCTGCACAAAACGCACCCACAATTCCTCCAAAAATGATACATGTATAATACTTAATTCAAGTCTAATAACGCTGTGCGTGATTCGACTAATAAAGTGAGTCGGGAACCTAACCTTAAACTTCCACAGCGAGGAAAGGAATCACGAAAGGGAAGCCACACGCGCGCCGTAGGAAACGGGAGGCTCGAAAGAGCTGTAAGGAAAAAATAGAGGGAACACGGATCACAGGAGCGCGAGCGCGTTGAATGGTTAATCGGGAGGGTCGTTGTTGGTCGGTCGTAGTAGCTAGTTAGCCAGCTGCACTTGACTCTCCTATGCAAGACAAATAGGTGCGGCTGGTTCCTATTAATAGCGGTCGGTTTACGTGGGATTGCAGCGTTCCAGGCCCGGCGTAACTAGCCAGCGGTTCGCGTTGCGTCAAGAAATTACTCCGCGCCGTAAATTGCTACTGACTACGCAACGGCGACCGCCGAATCGCGAGGGGCACCCGAAACTTTAGAATGTCACTAGATGCGGCAACTACGCGGCCCGATCGGCCGCACCGCTAGGGGAAAACGGCGAGCGCCCGTGTCGACTGCCACGGGTGTCATTTCGAAACTGTAATTTATGACGGTGGGATTGCCTCGAAGACCATTGAACCTCGTTAACATTCTAAACCTATTTCGTCCCTAAATACCTGTTTTTTATTACCCCAAGTCCGTCTCTCTTGGCTTCCCTCGCCGTTACGTAAGGTTCATTAACATCCGTTCGACGCAACAAATGCAAACTACGTATTCTGAAATAAAATACCTCGAAACGCTGACGTTTCTTTATCAAGCTTCCGTTCGTAGTAATGACTTCGGGATTCCTCGTGCGTGGAGAAAGGGACTGGCAGATAGCGAGACAGAGAGAATCTCGAGCACACAGCGGGCCACGATTTCCCGATAAATCTTTAATCGATATGTATTCCGTTTACATTCCATTAGTCCGCCGGCCTAGACTTAGGAAAAGAGGGGAAGGGTGACGTGGAAGGGGGGTGCGTGGAGGGGGGCAGATAAAACAAAATCCGGTATAGGCGGGCATCGACCTTAGGCACGTGTCTTCGTGCCACGTGCTGCATTCGAGAAACTGTCGAATGGCCCTTTTCCCTCTGTTATCTCTCCCTTCTGTTTTCACCTCGTTCCGCCTAAGAATTCTCATCCCGGGCGCGGCTGTCGTCCGTCTAGCCGTGATTTCTTTTTATCGACCGCGCACGTACGCTGCGGTAATGCGAAATAGGGACCGGCCCCGGGCGCTAGGGTCCGCTGTTTATGGCGCTGTCTGTATCGACGGGAGAAGTTGACTGGCGGCCGGGGTCTGTAAATAGTATTTACTAAATATGTGCCGTGCTCGTAGAGAGTGAACTTCTATGGCGCTACTAGTTTTATTCTCGTGGAAACCGCACGGCCGCTGAATTACGGCAGAGAGAAAGGCAATGAAAGCGAGACAGGCGGAGGTTGTAACGGTACCCTGGGCGATCCATAAAGGGATATAGATAATCGCACGTGTATACGATCCTGCAATTATTTCACGCGAACCGGCCATAGTAAACACGCGCCTGGTTCGCGTCCGCTTGTCAGGAGAGTGCTCAGCTGTTCATTCGTCATATGTGCATTAGAGAAATTAGTTAGGCTGGGCTGCCGCGAGCGAAGTGGGTCTGCTTTATTGTTGGAAACCGACCGAGCAGCAGACGTCGATTCTGTGTAATAATAAGGCAGTATATTTCGGTGGATGTACCGAAATATTTGTTTATTTTACTACTGCACGGTTTAATAGGAGGTCCAATGTAGGTTAATGTATGCACTGTGCTTTTAGACTGAACGTCTCGCAGAGTCTGCTATTTTAGGTTAGGATTGTACGAAACAAGA
The DNA here is from genome assembly GCF_050908995.1 of Andrena cerasifolii. NCBI lineage: Eukaryota > Metazoa > Arthropoda > Insecta > Hymenoptera > Andrenidae > Andrena > Andrena cerasifolii. The sequence goes on along the minus strand of NC_135118.1, from coordinate 31,094,673 downwards.
TGACTCTACATGAAAATCGGACTTTGGGATGGAAAGCGAGATGATGAACTTATTTATGGAAAATACCGGCTAACAGCAGTTATCGGCTGACGCTCTACTGATTCAGTGCTAACAGTAGGCTAGTCATATAACGTTATTTACGCCACGTGTTTCGTCCAATTCAATATCCTTTGACAGTTAGCTTTTCGAGTTAGCAGCGAGTCAATTTAGAGTGCATTGGAACTTTGCTGCTGTTAGTAGACTACGTTACCTAAAACTGTTTAACGTTCTTGTGTGATTAGCTAGTCATATGTCTACAGGTTACCAGTGGTTCTCAAATTGAAAAGCTAATGGGCGCTAATAGTAAAGGTCCTTTTATATTGAAATATGAATTTATGCTGCTTCTACCCTAATGACGAATAAAATCCGCGCTGCTATCTTTATTTGTTGATGGATTACATGGGCGTCGCGTGGAAGATAACAGCTCACTTCCCGATGTCATGATACAATAAGGCGTGTAAACAATTATGAAGATTGTATAATTACAGTAGCCGACTATCGAGGAACTATTAATCGGTAAAATTAAAAATGTAACTTGGAGAAAGGTTATGTTTGAAGTTTCTATTTCTTGTAAAGTACCCTCGCGTGTGGTTTAAAGTTATAAACAGGGCCGTTCCTGGCGGGGGTGCGGAAGGTGCCTCGCAGGCCGTTTATTATATGTAAAATTGTGATTAATAAGAACAATAGTCGAAACTCTTTTCCATGATAACTGTTTAAAATTATGTTTGCATAGATATAAAAGTAAACACTGCATATTAAATTCTTAATTAAAGAATATTGAATTAATAAGGGCAGCAATATTGTTTCTGCACCTGAGCGGCCAAGACGAGGGAACGAGGTTCCATTAAATTCACTCTGAAATTCGTCGTGGACTAAAATTATTCCTGGACTATGCGTGCAAAAAAGGCTGCAGACGTTACGCAGAATAACACCGTGACCTACATTACTTCGTACCCTCTGCAGCCAAAGCCGTGCAATTACGCGCTTGTCGCTTATAAGTTAACCGCGAAGATGAATTTTTCCGCGACATTATTATCCCCTTTCTGCCATACTATCCCCAAGCATTTCGTTCGGTTAAAGTAGCTTTTAGAAAACAACTGACATGCTAAAAAAAAGGAAGACGATTCATCGGCTGAATAACCGTCGTTGGAGTTTCAGAGGTTATGTTTGCATAATGGCGAGTGCGTGTGTGCCCGATAATTGCCATTTACTCCACTGTACGATCGTGCGCGAGCAAGGACATCGCTGCGTAATGACTCTATGCAACACTGCGTGCGGCTCTCTCGCAGTTACGTCACTCCACCAGCACCGTGAGAAGCAAATCCTCTAATTTCCACAGAATGTTGCGACTCGAGGCGCTGCCAGAGCCCGAGAGGCGACCGATGCGAAAAGTGCCGCAGCAGAATCCGCCAGGAGGGGCCCGGATCGCTCGAGGTGGCCGATACGCTCAATCCCCATTTCTCCAGTTCCTTCCCGTCCGGGATTAATCTTCGTTCAATTACTTTTCAGCCAAGCGGTCTCGATGCGCCAGCATTACTCGCGAAACAATAGAAGGTGGGTGACATAAGACGAGCAGCACGGGCAGAGTAGTCGGTCTCCGGCGGTGGCCTCGCTCTAGAATCGCTCTAGATCGCCATCTAGGGTTAGGCGGAGCAGGGAGCGCGGGGCGCGAGGGAAGGCAAGGAGGAGCTGAGGTCAGCGGTACAACGCTGTGGCTGCTGTACCAGATCTATACGAGCTCTGACCCATTTGGCAGCGTTCCCGAGTTCAGGCCGCGGGATTTCCCCGTGTGAGATCACCAATTTAATTTTTCCTTTTTCCTCTCCCCGCCGCCACACCCAGTCGACTCCCCCCCCCCATAAATCAGGCACAGCGTAGCCCCCGTGGGAAAGCGATTTCAGCCGTCGTTATCGCGAGGTCGCCACCGGCGGGCCTGAATTACCTCGGAGCTCCTCGAAATCCAGAAACGCCCCAACCAGCGAGGAAAAGTAACGCAATTACAAGGTGGCTTAGCGGAATAATCTTAACGCGGCTAGGATCTCTGTCGCCGAGCATTCCCCAGCAAAGTTTCTGAGGCTACGCGGGCCTTTCGTGGAGCTCTTAACTTTTTGAAATCCATTAAGACCGTCACGTCCAAGGTTTCCAGGCGCTCGCGGGCACGGAGCGGCCCGAAGTTCCGCACGGGCGAATCGGTGGAAGAGCAGCGGAGTGGGGGGGCCGAGTCCGGCATCGCCGCACAGTGGTTCCAACCTGGAAAAAACCCTAAATTATGAAAGTCGGGTTCTTTTAGGTATCGATTATTATTTTCTGGAAGACAATGAACCAATCTATCCTGCTATTAAAAGGGATATATGTTTTTCTCTTTAATACGGAAGTAAAACGCATCTGAAGTAGACCTTTCACATTCTAGCGAGATTCTGACAGCATTCTAACCAAAGTTTCGACATTTTCCTTTTACTGTTGGGGACATTTATAATCCAATGAATTATGTATTATAAACGGGTATAGTCTCAGCTTATGTATGACGTAAATAGTTTTCAAAATACATAAACGAAATCATGTTTTCGAGCCTTAAAGAAAGGTGTGTATAATTTGAGGTTGTAACTAGTGTTCCTTCTCGAGAAATTTTATAATTGCTTGTTTCTTATTTCTCGAGAAATACTATAATTTCTCGAGAAACTTAAGTCTGGGAAAAATACTATAAATCTCATTTATTTTCGTAAATTAATGCATTACTAGTTAATCACGAACGTATAGACACATCTACAATTTATAATACATCTTGTTAATAATAATAAGAAGAGAAAATTCGCGGGGACAGTGAAACCGTAGGGCTACATAAAACGGAAGTACATGCGCGTGGGCGCATTTTTAACGTGGAGCATACACTGTGCTTTACGATGATACATGGGAAAGTCGCTGAACGTGTAACTAATACAGCATCATCCAGCAACTGCGTTATTTGTCGAGCCACACCATCGCGGATGAGCGATATGTTGCGACTTGTAAATAGGCGGCAGTCATTAAATGACGAAGCTCTTAAGCTTGGATTGTCTCCATTGCATGCACGCATCAGATTTATGGAGCACAATTTACGTATAGCTTGTAATTTAAGTTTTAAGTCGTGGAGGACAAAAAAAGAGGCAACCCTAGCCATCAAAGAAGAAACGAAAAGACGTATTCAAACTGAATTTAAAGACAGAGTGGGAATAATAGTTGATTAAGTTGGTTAAGCAAGGAGTGGGTACCACAAATAATGGGAACACTTCCAGAAGGTTTTTTGCAAATCCGAGTATATAATAACACATGTTGACGAAACATTAATAAAAAGACTGGCTCTTGTGTTGGAACTGATTTGCAGCAATTTTGCTATCGACGCAGATAAATTCAATAGCTTTTCCCAAGAAACAGCTAGACTAGCAATATCATTGTACCCCTGGTATTTCATGCCGGCAACTGTGCATAAAATTTTAATGCACAGCAAGGCCATTATTGAATGTGCTGTTTTGCCTGTGGATTCACTCTCAGAAGAGGCTCAGGAAAGCAGAAATAAAGACTGTAGATATTATAGACATCACACCAGGAAATGCTCTCATTTGGCAACGAATCAGGATATGTGCAACACTTTTCTGGCAACTTCGGATCCTGATATTAGTCACTTAAGACCAGAACTAAAGATCAAGTCACTTCCACTTAGCGAAGAAGCACAATCGTTAATAAAATAGTTATGTACGTATAGGTTTTGTAAATCTCTTTAAATAAACATAAGTGTTGCATATAAAGTAATGTATAATTTACGTATGTTAAAATGTTAGTTTATAACGCCTGATTACCCATTTTATAAAATTTAATAAAATCACCCATTTTATGCGTGAAAAAGTCATATTAAATTATTTCTTTAATAATATATTAAGTTTGGTGTTTAAGTAAGAAGTGATACGAAAGAAAAACAATTGAAAAATATTGAGAAATGCCGAAGTTATGAGTTTTTTCCCACTTTCTCCTCTGTGCATCGGACCACTGTGCGCCGGTTGCGGCGTTTCAGGGGGATCCTCGCCGGCGGGCCGCGGCTTCTCCCCGGGAAATTGGGTCGGGCTTTTTTGGGACGCCCTCCGCCTTCCGATAGCAGAAGCGCGAAGAAGGGATTGCGCAAGCACGCGGGACGCTCGCGCGACTAGATAGCGAATCGGTTAAATTGGGCGGTAGTAGATATTATGCCCGCTGTACATTTATTGCCGCGGCGCTATCGCGTTAAGCCTCCGCTCGGAGCGCGCGGAGACATTTTATCGCGGTTGATTCTCTGCTCTCCGGTGTCAGGAATCGACTGGAGGGCCCCGTTCCAATTCCCAGTCGCAGAGGGAATTACGATAATATTGAAATTCCAGCGAAGCATTTTTTCTAGATGAGAGCAGATCATCAAGACCACCCTTCGTGGAATTTTAATGAACAGCTTGAAAAATTCTTTCTAACATTCGTCAAATTAAACGCGGCACGACTATGCGGTCGCCGTGGTGGCCGGTAAATCTCATTCCTCTCGCCCTACTTTCGTCTCCCGTTCATCTCTGTTTCAGCAGAATATTGCGGACAGACGTGGCGCATGCACGAGGGCGATAATGTGCCAATCGATGAGTAATTGAAGCAATCGAAATGAATTTAATGAATTGGATTATAGGTCGCCGGTGCTGGCCGAGAGTCCGACGAGGGAAAAAGACGCGCAGTTATTTCCTTTCGCGACCTCAAACAGAAACTAGACCACGCGAAGCTTTTGGTAAATGTGTCAACCACCCGGTGTGGGATCAATACTTGCGCCCTGGTTTCTCCTCTCCTCTCCGTCCTACTCTCCACTCCACCCTCCCTCTGTCCGGCTCCCCTCCCTCGCCCCTCTTTCTCACCCTTATCATCGATCCTCGGTTCGTACGCCCTTCTGCCGCCTACCCGCCCCTCTCGTCCCCCCCCCCCTCCTCGCGACCCTTGTTGCCAAGCATCTTTGCGGAACGTTTCGTCTCTCGCTTTTCTGCGGAGTGCAGCCTCCGCGACGTCTCTTTAATTGCCGCCCACTGTCGTCAAGGAGAAATTATGGGGGATAATCGAGGGAGCTATCATTGATTTTTCGTTCAGCGGTGCCACGGCCGCCTCCTCTGACGTGCCAGCTTCGCGGCGGGGGCTCCATTCGATCTTCGAAGGGTGCACGGAGGTAAATGTTTATCGCATAATTTGGGTGGTGATCTTCTAGACGTCGGATCGTCTGTAGGGGTTCCATTAAATATATTATGTACATATAGGTGGTTGTTTTGCTTCGTTACGAGGCTGGCCAAGTTTTGTTTACCAAAATAACAATTTTCTATTTATTCGACCCCCCGTCCCCGCTCTTCCCACTGTTTTCAGAGCGTCCCCCTCGGTACTCCGTCCTATCCCCCGATGCGATCTGCCTCCCGGAAGGGGACAAATAGCGCAGGGCGGAGGCTGAATAGAGGAGACGAGGAGGCAAAGGGAGCAACATTTCAATGGGGCTAAGGGAATCGAGCCCCGGATTCACCCCAACCGAGCGCGCATGCTTTCGAGCGAAATTCTGTTCGCACAGCGCTTCCGTAATACCTTTCTAACGTTTCTCTGTGTTCCATTCCGTCTACAGAGTGGCTCAAAAATGGGGGCCAGCGCGTGTAGCCACGCTGATGAACAGGGCGCACGATCGTGCCAGAATTACCGTTGAGAGATGGGAAAACCTCCGCGTTTCAAATGTCAGAAAAATGTACAGCAGGTTTCAAATCTGTTGCACTTCGAGTTTTCGCACTTTCTTAGCATTTTCGCACTGATTTAACGGTGCGAGCAGTGACGCCTGCTTTTGAAACGACCTGTATATGCAGATTTCCGTTCCCAACGGTTCGCTGGTAGGATTAAAAATTTAAACAAATCACGCAGAGAAATGCATGGCGGTACCGGATATCCAGGCGCAATTAAATATGTAGCTAATGCCTCTGAGAGAAGGTTGAAACGCTTCGAATTTATTTATTAATCGTTGCAATCGTGCCCCAATTTCCTTCTAGCCGCATTCGTGAATAGTTGGCAAATTCATAGTGATGAACGACAAAAAAAGGAATTTACTCGCCCTCTCCATAGGTATGAAGTTAGTAGCAGAATTATTGTATGCCTAGTTTTTATGAAATTTGAGTATTTATATGCAACAAATTCTTGGCTGTTTCTTTATGCTGTATAAAAATCACATTTATATATACCTATTTCATAAATTTGTGAAATATTGTATTTTTCTTCATTGAACGTCCCTGAATCTTATGTGTCATTGCATGTTTAAATCTGTTTCTCTTGAAAACGCTAAAAATGAACGTGCAATATTTCTGCACTAAGCCATCGATATCTTAATATTATTTCTGATATAAATATACTGATGAAACTGAGGTCCGAAGAATTCACCGAAAAATATCAAAGCATATTATCGGGAAACAGATGAATTTTTATGTTAATTCCCCAACCATGTGTTAAAAATGGCCAAAATAAAAATAAACGAAAAATCAGGAGTAGAAACAAACGATATTTGCATTCTTTCGCAAGTGCGTGTAATTTTTTAATACCACTGACGAGTTAACTCGTCCTGCCCATTTTCGATTGACGAGTTAACTCGTCCTGTCCATTTTCGTTTGACGAGTTAACTCGTCTTGCCCATTTTCGTTTGACGAGTTAACTCGTCCTGCCAATTTTCGATTGACGAGTTAACTCGTCCTGCCCATTTTCGATTGAGGAGTTAACTCGTCCTGCCCATTTTCGTTTGACGAGTTAATTCGTCCTGCCCATTTTCGATTGACGAGTTAACTCGTCCTGCCCATTTTCGATTGACGAGTTAACTCGTCCTGCCCATTTTCGATTGACGAGTTAACTCGTCCGAGCTGGTTAGCAGGTTAAATTTGAAGCTGCGATTATGTAAAATCGTTACGCAAGGCCAGCAGGATCCGAAATCATTCGGTCATCGTTTCCAGTTTATCTGGTCTTTTATGCAATTACATAACACGGACGGGCAGGCGTCTTTGCAGTTTCGCTATTTTTAGCTGAACATTCAGGCCCGTCGTTTCCTGCTCAAGACAAACTTCCACTTGTCAACGGCCACCGGTGAACTTCCAAGAACGACTCGCTCGTTGGATGAAGCCTCGATCTTGACATTTCGCCACGTCAATTTTACAATCGATGCCTGCCTTTCCGTGTGTCATTATACCTAGCCGGCTGGAGTAGCCCGAGGTTCAGGGGAACGCAAAGTTGCAGACGCCATGCAAAATGCAACGAGCTATGTACCCAGCGAATTTTCCTGCCGGAATAAGCAACGAGTATTCGACGTCTGCGTGCTTCAGGGTTCAGTGAAAGAAAATCAAACTGAAGTAAAGAAAGTAGAACGGTGAAGGATTAACGTTCGTTTCGGACTGCTTTAATATAAATGTTTCAAGAGTGCTTCAAGGGTATTTCTATCCAGAAACTTTTGCTAAAGCAAGAGTGGTGCACTGCTGTCCGTTAATTAACGGTAGGAACGACGTTTTCGAAATAAGTCTCATCCGTTTTTCACTATTGGAATCCAGTCTTCGATTTTTAACTTGGGGGAAGCTTCCAATTGCAGCTGCTTGGTCTGTCAATAGCGTGGATGTTATCGACAGACGGGAAGATAATGTTAAATGAAGAATAGTGGTTGCCTGTGGTGTGTAAGTTCCATTCAGTGATTTTGAAAATTTTAAATATCACAAGTGTAACTCGGTCTTCATATATTTCCTACAGTTTCGACGAATTGAAGCTTCAAGGCAAACTGCTTTTTCGTAAAATAGTGCTGTGTTAAGGATGTATCGGATGTATCTGTCTTCAAAGTGGTACCAAGTTGATGAAAATTTGTGAGATTGTTCTTTATCATCTTCCTGATGTGCTCCAAAAATTTTAAACGAATTCACTAAACGGTTGCTGAGTTATAACGATTTTAATTTTCACTAATTTTACACGTACTCTTGTGGAAAGAGACGATCTTGGCAGATAAAACGGTTGAAAAAATGTTGAAGAAATGGTACCAATGATTTCATTTTTTTTGTACATGTAGTATATGGATGGATGAAAATATCTGCCGAGTTTCAATTGTTTTCACTACACCGTTTTAAAGAAATAAATTATAACTTGAGAAAATTGTGAATTCAATTGCGAAGAAAATAATGCTTGAAGAAACATTTGTAAAGTGAAAAATACCTTTCTAGGAGTAAAAATAAGGCTCCAACTGACGTTCGAGTTGCTTACATCTAGATTCACTATGCGTAAGACGTAGATATTCAAGTATTTAAAATTTCATATACGTTTGTCTAATATTTTACGTTTGAACCCTCGGAAAATGTGTACATTTTGTGGATTTTTTTACAAGTCAACGGCTTGATGAAGATTTCCAGTTTTTTTACTATCTTTACGTAGTATTATGAACTACTTAAAAAAAAAGTTTCAGTTAAAAAACTATTGTTTTTCCGAAGTTATGCATACATATCCGAAAGTCTCTCGATTGAAATGTTTATTATTCCTTGCTGTATAGAATCGTATTTTTCATGTTTCCAAAATATAATTACAAATGTGTGGATTTAATTCGCAATGTCTGTGCTTCAGTGAGAACACAGGCTCTCTGCGGAAGTCCTCCTCGGCCTTAAAGTGGTCCCAAAATGATAAACACAGAATGATTATGTCCTACAGGGCCGTGCGCATAAAGTGGCGTCGAATCATGCAGGTATCAAAAATAGTTTTCCTTCCATCCACAAAAAAACAGGGAAAAATAGTCAGAAAATCCAGAACTTTTTCTTTACAAAGCCGCTATTTTGTAACCACTGTTGATAAATAAACAATTCTATTCCACCTTATACGTACACCCCTACAGGACACAATTATTCTATTTTCATCGTTTTAGAACCACTTTGACGCCAAGGAGGGCGTCCGCCGTCTTCTAACAAGGGAACATCCCGAACTTGGAAATTCAAAAAATTCTGAAACTCTGTGAATATGTAGGGAATTTCCTCCTGATTGTTTGGTGCCCAAATCCATTCAAAGGGGGTGTACTTGACGCCTGAAAATCTGATTATTTTCCGATTTTGTGTTATTACAATTTCGCAGTTACACTTTGTAAATATGAAAAATACAATTCTACACAGCAAGGAATAATAAATATTTACAAAAATAAAAAAAACATTCAAAACCGCACAATGGTCCCAGAAAATAATTCCCGAAAATAGGCCCCTTGTTCAGGCAAGCTAGAATGGCCCTCTAAATATACCGACTGCTCAATATATTCCCTTACCCCGTGGTTGTCAGGATGCATCGTGGTGAGGAAGGCAGCCCGCCCGTTTCCTTGGGGCAGACAATTCTTGTTGCTCCGCCGATTAAGTGCATTCGAGCGCTAATTGAATTAGCCCGCCGCTGGCCTCCATTAGGAGCAGCGCGTGGCGAACGAAAGTAAACTGCTGCTACCCCCGTTGGATGAAAGAAGTGGTGGAAATGTAATTGCGATTGGATATCCAGCACGTCCGCATTGATCGAGGCTGCAGTTGGTAAACTAACCGGTGCACCGGGTTCCAGGTCAGTGGGTCAACCCTTCCATCGATCCGACCCCACTATTGAAAATTCAGTTGCCCCGAGTGCCGCTCGTCCTCTTCGCCGCTGTGGAAGCTCGCCGCGCCACGTCGTATATATTCGGCGGTTTTTGGTCACACCTACGTACCGTCTCTCCTCGCCTCTTTTGCATCTAGCTGGCCGATACCAATTATTTACAAGTCCACCGCCACGGGCAACCCGACCCACTCTCCCTTGGAGATTACGGATATTTCCGTGCCCGGTCTCCGGTCAAATTTGGCTGGCTATTTGCAGTCCTCTCCCACGAACTTTTATCGAGGGGCCACCTTCGTGTCTGCCCCAACACGCCACGGGCTTTCTTTTGGAACGATTCTTGGTAGAGTTTTTAATATTGTAACTTTTGCTAGTTTGATACTGCGTTGGGACTTTTTTTGGAAGGATGATTGTATGATCATGGTGGAGCTATTGCTATTGGAACCAGGGGTTTAAAACAGTTATGATATCGGTTTCTGTTCTTGAAACAGTTACGAAGAACCGATATTCTGGATAACTGTTATAAGGAACCGAAATTTCTGACTATATCGATTTCGATTACGGTTCTAGAACCGATATTATACCGGTTATACCGGTTATACCGGTTCTAGAACCGATATTATACCGGTTATACCGGTTCTAGAACCGATATTATACCGGTTATACCGGTTCTAGAACCGATATTATACCGGTTATACCGGTTCTAGAACCGATATTATACCGGTTATAAGCACCCAGTGGCGAATTTAAGAAAAAAGGCCCAGGTGGCAAAAGTTCTGAGGGGCCCATTTTTTTGTGGAAAATGAAAAGGTAGTTTACTAAAAACAGGCAAAGTGTAGTAGTAAAGAAAAAAAATATAGCGTTCGGATACCTATACCTAATCATAATTTTTTTTGGAAATGGGGCCCTGGGAAGGCCTTCTGGGCAAGGGCCCAGGCGGCAACTGCTCATCCGCCGCCCTGTTAAATCCGCCACTGTCAATACCTATTCTATTGGGGTCTTTTTTGGAAATATGCTGGTATGACTGTCACTATTCGAATACATGACTATACTTCTTCTGAAAAGAAGCATTATTGTGGTAGATTTTAAACTATTGAAACTTTTGCTACTTCAAATATTCTGTTTGGGGTGTTTTTGCAAGGATGCTTGTATGGTTATGTTAGACCTTCTATTACTGAAAGTTCTGCTGTTCAAATAGTATAAATCGAGTACGTAATAATATAAATAATAGATTGGGACCTTTGTTACTTAAATACTTCCCAGCTATTCGGACCCTTTGTTCTCCAAATAGAGCGCGTTGTTGTCGGACATCCTTTCTCCGTTTGCAGCAGCTTCTTGCAATCGTCGGAGGTAATTGTGAAGCTTCTGAGTGTATGCGAAATTCGCGGGGCATTGACAAGCTGATGGTTACTCTGTAGTACGAGAAGTGGTTTCCTTGAGAATCCCCGCATTAGGTATTCGTGACGACAGAAGCGGGGTGCATGTTGTCATGCTTCGTGCCAGAAGAAAAATGTGATTTCGTGTAGATGAATGTGTTAGCTACCTATTTAAGGAAGTCGTTTCTTTGTTTCAATGTTTTTTATGCCCGGCTAAGTATGTTATCTCCATCTGTGTCGCGCAGAGCATTAATTTATTTCAGTAATCAGATTTCTCCGAGCACGCCAGCGATATCAACGTGATAAGTAAAGCTCGGAGTTAAAGTTACACATATTACATTCATGACAACACAATTTTCATACTTTTTAACAGAGTAGACTGAAAAGCAGAGCGATTAGGTCGTCTCAGAGCAATTGCGCGAGTTTTAAACTGTATTCCCAAGAATCTCGTGGATTTAAAACGATTTGAATTAAAATCCAAAACCACCCACCACGAGGGGCATATAATTTCTAAAGTATACAGCTCGCTCCACTTCCTGATGAGGGCTAGAAAGTTTTTAGTAAAAGCACGTGACACTCTTTGTCTTCCCTTAATCGGGTTTTACAGTTTATAGGATCGATACCTGAGAGGCACGTGCCTGCGACGATGATAAGATAGAGCGAAACGGACTTCAGGTGCTCGAGATGCCAATTTCGTTTGTGACGCGGGGCCCTCGATAATTCTGATGAATTGGTCATTATCGGTGCCATTTATAAAGCTGGATAATCGCGAATTATTTTTAGCAATTCCGGCCCGGCAGACCAGCAGTCTGCACCCATCCACAGAAACATTCTCTCGATCACGGGGATGGAACTGTTTCTCAACGTAACGAAGAATACAAGGCAAAGTTAGCTCGTCTCCATTGAATTGCTAATTCAGAAACAAAAACAACTATTTAAATGCTGTAAACTTCATAACAGAACTGTGCTCAAAGAACGTGATTTCCAAAGCTAGTGATTTGCGATATTGGCCCCAACTAAAATAGGCAATGCTTATCGATATATAATTTTTTTGTTCAATATCGATACATGAAATATACATATTATTCTAAAAGAATTGATATTGATAATATCGATACGAAGATTGTATCAATTCACCAATTAAAAAATAAGCTACGTATATTGAAGTATATCATTGTGGATTAAAAAGAATTTTCTCAGATAAAAATTTGTATATAGTATTGAGAAATTATTTTATTTAAATTAAGATGCAAAGTATTAAAATGAAAACAATTAATTTACAAAGGACATTTATAAAGGAAACTGGAATTTATAATTTAATAAGATGGTATGGAAAAATATGAACAAAACAATACTGAAGTTTAGTTACACGTAGTAATTCGAAAATTATTATATTGAATTTGCTTGAACGAAAGAAGGTGCAGTAAAAATTATCGATACTTCGACCAAAATTATCGATATCGGTTTTTAGTGTTTCAAATATCGATAAAAAATATCGATAAGATATATCGACTGGCAAGTGTCGATATACCGACGTGCAAATATTGATAAAAATATCGATATATCGACATGAAAATATCGATAAAAATATCGATATATCGACATGAAAATATCGATAAAAATATCGATATATCGACAAGCAAATATCGATAAATCGACAGGCAAACATCAATTAAATATATTGATATATCGATAATCAAATATCGATATATACAATTATCTAAGCTAAGCTATGCTTTGCGATGCTATGTTTGAACGTAGCCTTTGCTGGAAACGGTTCCATAAGAATGTATCGAAACAAATTTTCTTAAAACTTAGCATGGCATAGCATCGCATACCATAGCTTAGCTTCCCGGTGGATTCCCGGCTTTAGGCTCGCCCCTTATTCTTTCACTTACGTGCTATCCCCTCCATCAATCGTGGAAAAATGCAAAACAGGATTTGTAAGAGCCACGATAACAACAAACACACAGGGCATTTTTCATAACAGGAAGGTTATCGTGAATTTCTAAGACGATCACGGAACGTGACTCGGCGAAATCCGGCCGTGGTCGATGGCCACGTAGCCGATCGATAGCCATCTTTTTCCGTGCGCCTCTTCACGATTAAGTTGTTTCACAATGCCAACGCGAGGTACACGTGTAACGCCCGGGCCCCCGGCGAAAAAGGCGCGAGCGCGTGATTGAAGTTGATTACGAACTTGGGGCACGGAGGGAACTCGCCGCCGATTAAGAAACGCGTCGCGCTGGCCGAGAGGGGTAGTGGTACCGCGCGGGGACGCGGAGTAAGATTGAAAGTAGCGTCATAAATCAAGCATTGACCCTTTTTGGGATTCTTCCGCTCGGCCGGGAAAGTTGTCGCGTCAGGAAAGCGGCGCGGCGTGTGCACGCGCGCGCGGGCGCGCGCGCTCACGCACACGTTAATGCCAAGGTAGGGCGCCGCGTCGCGACTCGTCGAGTTTCCCAACCCGCCGCCTGTTGGGGATAAGTCCTCATGAATCTTTGGGAGTCTCGACCTTTTTCTCTCGAGTACCTTCGCGTACCTTCACGCGCTCTCACAAAAGCGACCGGGGATTCTGAATCGAAGCAAGCAGTCGGGCAGCGTGTAGGTACGGACAGGCTTTGACACTCCGGTTGGCCCCCTCTTTCCAAACACGCGGTTATGAACCAACGGATATCGGAATTTTGGTTGGGAGTTCTGTGGATATTCCAGGGAATAGTAACTACAGGGATGACAAAGCCTTTTTTTTAATGTTTTGGCAATTTTAATATATTTTTGCCCGACGAGTTTGAAAATAGAGGAAATTTTTTTTGGTCACGTACGGCTTTAACCCTTCGTGGCCTTCGCAGCTTCTTACGATCACAAATTAGTCGCATGGGATTCACTGCACCACAGTGACATTTTTGAGTCACCATTTTCGTATTTTTGAATCCTACTTTTGAGTAATAATTGTACATTCCTAATGCTCCAATAGTCTTTTCCCAGAAATATCAATTTTGCTGCGATGGTAGTTCAACGAAGTAGCGATTTATTTTTGTTAAACTTCCGATAATACGAAGACCCACAATTTCTTTAAGGGGGTGATTTCACCCTCAGGACCGTTTTATCGCTGAATAAAAAAATAGTCACGTTATTAGCGTCACTTGAGCTACGTTTCTACAAAGTTTCAATTTTTTTTTTAAATTTCGAGTTGCAAACTACCCTTATCAGTTTCCTCCTTTCAGCAGTGGCATCCGAGCACCCCATTGCTTCTACGCCGATTTAAATACTATTACCTACCGCCACGTCGCGCGAGTCTTACGCAATTCCAGCTGAAGGAGGTAGTTGCCAGAAAAGAGTTGGCGAGGCGGTTGGGGTTTAAAACACCGGGGGCGCGATGACCCAAAGAGCGAATAATGGACACGGTTTAGGTGACCATGTTCTGTGTTGATCGATGCTTTGGTTATGTAAGGAGCTCTAGCAGATAGGAAGAGCGGCAGGTGCGTGCGTAACATTGTTCGCGCGGCCCCTATCCACCCACATGAGCAGCGTGCGTCCCGCCGAACGAGGAAACTTTTTCGTGAAGCGAAGCTGCTCCGCAAGCGGGCAACGTCTCCTGCTCCGACCCCTTAACCCACGAGCCGTTTCTTCTCCTCCATCGAGAAACTGTCTCGGATTCGCATCGTAAATCACGGTAACAATGCAGCAGGTATGACTGGGCAGCGTTACACTTTCCTATATAGAAAATGGTCCTATCTGGCCTCATTAGAACGCGGGCCGCGTACACAATGGAGCCGTATGGAACGAGGTAACGAGGGGGGCCAATACGAGAATAATTTCGAGAAACGAAAGTTTGGCTAGCGTGTGCTCGCACGGCAGACGATCAATCGGCTGCTACGTACGTGATCCTAGCTGCGACGAGCGCCAGCTGTCCATTAGGGGCATTTCCAAAATTCCTTGGGATTGTTTAGAAATGATGAGGGAGAATGGCCTTGAGGCATCATTGAAAATGGCACCCTTTATACTTTAACCCTTCGCGGTCGCACGGGGTTTATCGCACCCCAGGCAATTTTCGAGCTCAATTGTCGCGCGTTTATGAAGTCAAAATGAATTTAGAGCTCGATATTGAAATTTAAGAATTTGGTGAATTTTAACAAAAAAATTGATTTTTTTCACAACTTTTTTTTTAACTACAAATTTCGTCGTAACGAAATTTACGTCCCGAGAAAAAGATTATCAGAGCACTGCGGATGTAGAATTATCACTTAAGAGTCAAAAGATTCAAGAATACGAAAATGGTAACTAAAAGTTGACGCAGTGCAGTGAACCCCATCGGACCAATTGGTGATTATAAGAAGCTGTGACGACGGAGGATTAAATGGTAATTTTCGACGAGAAGCATATATTCTACAGTGTTCAAACTTTATCTCTGAATTTTTGTGACTTGATTTAACAGATAGTTTTTAAATAGCAGCTGATTGAAAATTGGCTGATCCAGTGTGACAACTACATTCGAAAAAATAAATTGTGGCAACCGAGGGTTAAATCCTCCAGGATTCTCGATACTTGGTGGTTTCGATATAAATCGTAGATATACAGGGTGATCCATTTAAACCGATCCACTCGAATATCTTCGGAACTGTTGATGATACTAAAAAATGTGTCGGACAAAAGTGAAATGGTTTCAGAGGGCACATTATTTGACCTAAGTAAGAAATAGAAACATATATTTTTTAATACACTATTCAATGCAACTCGATATTCTTTATATAAAAGTATGAATCCATGTTCTCGAGAATTCTCGAGAAGTATGAAAATATAACTTTAAAAAATAATTCATAAATTAAGTCCTTTGGTACAAAAAATTATTAAATAAATATAGATAGGAACCAATCTGGCTCACGCCGATTTGAACTTAAATCATGTAAGATTTTAAAAGTCGAACAGACTTAAAATTTAAAAAATATGATCTGATTTCTGATTTCCCCAGAAATCAGGAACACTAGTTGCGAGGGCCGATTCAATCCTACTTTAACCCGTGCACTGGGAAATCGTCGGTTAGAAATCACTCTACTGTGTTCAGGAATAATTAGAAACGAATTGGTATGTGTTTCCCAAATTGGTACCTATTATATTTACTCGGTTTTTATTAATAGTTTTCGCGCAATAATTTAAGTCGTTTCCTCCCACGAACAGGTTAAATCGCCTTAATCTACCGGCCCTCCGCGATCGTTCGATTCCAGCTGATACAGCTTTCCTCTTGAAAGCTATTAATGGCCTTATCAACAGCTCCTGGGATTAATAGGCTGTGATGTTTGTCCATGGCTGTTACGTAGCACGCCGCCCTCCCCTCGACCACGTAAAACCGATTTAATTAACGTTGATCCCATAACAATGTTCTCAGTAAAAAAAAAAAAAACTCCTCAGTAAAAGTACTCTCACACGTGCTGTCCATTTGACAATTGAGGGGAAGAAAGGCACACGCCACTGGTTTATGATTTCAGTGCAAAGCAAGTTGAAGGAAACATTTTTTTCACAGAAAATGTGGCACGAAGTTGTAGTTATTTTAAACGGGACATGAATGCGATGGTAAATGACAACTTTTTTCAAATTTTAGCTGAAAAATTATGTTCATAGGAAATGCGATACGAAATAGTAATTATTTTGAATGGTAATTGAATTAGATGGTAAATGACAACTATTATTGAATTTTATCAGAAAGATTAATTTTATTAAGTCACGTGTCCCTAAGGCGCCGAAACCAAAAATATCTTTAATTGTAAAATATAAGTGGAAAGGAATTTTATATTTATTTCTGTTTGTAACCTAGAGGATTATTAGATCCTTTTAAATGTAAATAAAATAAATGAAGAGTAAGAGGAAAAAATTGGGAATGTCCATTTCTGATGATTTTGCGAGTATAGCATATAAAAAAAATTGAACCATTTTTGTGCAATTATTTTAAACAAATGCAGTGTTTAACATCGGGTGCGATTTTACAAATCTAAAAAAAAAGGAGAATATAGATCTATCCTTTTCCTTCATGGACAAATTTTCAAAAATATGTCCCTGTCGCTATTGACATTAATATAATGATTACACCTGTAAATTCATACAGGGGTTGATTTGAAAGAGTGATAATAAATTCCTCGTACATATGAATTCTAAAATTGTAGTTATCAACCAAACTACCGTGCCCTAATTTAAAACTGTGCAATGGGGTCAGTGGCGCCCCCAGAGTACAGGAAACCCAAGATGTCCTAGCACCCCCGAAAGGGACTTTACAAGCAGAAAAGAAAACTGGATTTTATTCCCAAAATAACTCTTCATACTCCCCTAAAGAATTTTATTAAAATTACTTTAAAACTATTCCCACCCCTTCCACTCGGCTCCCCCAAGATTAAATCCTGAGTGCGCCACTGAATGGGGTACACAGCAAAAATGAATAATAACAAAACTTCAACTAACTTCAATATCCTCCTACCCGTACTCTCGCATCCCCATCCAGCAAGAAACTACGTACCAAGAATATCCTCCAGCAATAACGAGACATTTACCAGGAGAATAAATGGCCCGGGGGTTCTGGACGAGAGCAGCCAAGAGAGGCCGCTTCCGAGGAACTGGACGAAAGGCTCGCGGAGGACGAAACTTCGGAAAGAAGCACAGACGTATATAGACGGAGCGTAAGCCGAGGGGGGTGGCAAGGTTCGCGGTAAGGGGAGCGATGCGAGTAAATCGGGCAACGCAGTGGTTACACATGCCGAATGCATCCGAAGCTAACCGAGGTGCCTGTATCCGAACCTCTGCCCTTTCCCCTCCAAGCCAACCGTTCCCCTCGCCGATAGTCCCAGCTTCTGCTCCGTCTATATATGTCTATGGAAAGAAGGAGCTCGGAGGAAAAGGAAGAGGAAGTGGAAAAGGAAAAGGGAACGGTCGAGAGCGAATAGGGAGCCGGCGCGCGTCGGAATCCCGGCCCCTGGTTGGCCCCGCTCGCGGGTGGGCTAGCGGCGCTAGAGCCTAGCGCGTTTCTAGCTGCCGCGACTCGAGCCAGCGGGGCTAGGCAAAAGGGGGCTAGAGGAGAACAGGGTCGACGACCCTTGCACGTGGAGTGCTCGGAAGTAGGCCACGCCGTGACATCACGCAAAAGGCAAGATGGCGGCCGGGGAAACGGGCACGTTTCTCACAAGTGTACGAAGTGTATGCTCGCGCGAGTGTACGGGCACCGCTCCACGGAGGAGACGCGACGACGCCCGTGCTATCGCCTGCCCTTTCTCTCTCTCCCTCATCCTTCCCTCCCCCGAGCGGAGGGTGCGTGCGTCCCCGTGCACACCGGCATTGCTCGCGCTCGATAAGGACGCCGAGATGCGTGCCAATCCGCTGGCGGTGGGCATCGGGACGCGTGGATTCGGCGCAGCTGCCGACTTGATTCGCGCCAGCGTTTCCCAACTTGCCCTACTCGCCGATCCCACCATCTACGGGGCAACCTGCCGCCGATCGAACCTTCCCTTCCACCATCTCCTCCCGGCGAGAGAGTCAGCGTTACTCTAGCACGCTTTGTTATCCGAATGCAGCACGCCCTTACGGAGCGCGCCTCTCCAGGGCCGTATAATCGTGTCAAGCTCTCGATACAGGGTGGCCCAGAAACACGTGGACAAACATGCGACGACTTGGAGTGCCCGCTTTGGTGGAGAGAGGGCGCTTCCTTCTCGAGGACCCTTTCTTCTGGGCGCACTATTTTCTGGGATACGGAAAATGCCGGGCCGAGTGGCGGGATGGAGCGGTGCCTATTCGAGGGAGTGTCTGGGTAATTTGCAGGCGGTTGGAAAGGGGAAATGGCTTAATTATTCAGCTGGCGAAGATCAGTGGAGCAATGAAAATGGATAAAGCGGGCGCCGCGGGACGCTAAAAGCTCGCGCCAGCGGAGATTGCTGGAGGAGCAAACAAAATCCATATTCGAAGCCAGCCGACGCGCGCGATGAGAAATGGATTTCGCATCGCGCGGCTGCTGATCGCAGCGGCGAGGGAGGAACGGACAGCCACGACACGCGTTGAAACCGACGCTTCCACCGAAAAGAATAATGGCCATTGTTCGAGTGGCGATGTATGGGAATTATTGTAGGCGAAGTAAATCGCTTGGCTGTTAACAGAGAAACGAGCTGCGTCAGGGGAGAGTGAATGGCTGGGAGCTGATCTAGGGTAAACGCACCAGTAAATGAACACTTGAGGCTAATGAATGAACGCTTTTATAAAATTAGATTTGCAGCGCGATTCATTCTGCGTGCTGCGAAAATTGTTTGGATATGAAGCAAGAAATTAAAAGTCTGTAATTAATTAGTTCCTTATTTTATTAAATTATTTTATTCATTTTAATTAAAATGTCCATTCACTGGCACGTGTTTATTTACTGGTACTTATAGCCTAGTTGCGTGATAACGCAGGGCCTCGTGTATCAAGGATGCTGGCAGGAAAACTTGGTGCCTAACTTGGAACACGCAGATTCCTTGGATTTTTGGGATTTTCGTTCCATTAATTGCTTGGACCTTTTCCGAGAGAACAAATTCTTATGAAACTGAAATAACGATATCAGTCTCTTACAAACTTATTAAATCAGTAAATTTGTGGGGGTACCCGAAATTATGGGAGCCGATTTTCTTGCTTAAAAATTCTTACATCTGCAAAATCACAGCTCAAAAATCCTCGGGTCTGGGAAATAGAAAATAGTGGCGACCCAATGATGGAGAAAATTTGTTTGTTTTTATGGGTTATAAAATGTGGGAATACTGCTGATAGTTTTATAATTTTGCTAGGGGCAATAGAGAGAGGTATATATTGCAATTGGAAGTTAATGGATTCGTTAGTTTCTGAGAAATCATGCTGACCAGTTTGGAAAATGTAGTTTCGGAAAAAGCGCGTTTAAAGTTAATCGTCAAGTCAATCCGCTACCCATACGTTTAACCCTTTCTTTGACACACCTTTTTTTTTTAATCAACTTTGACACACCTGGATGGCTCACACCCAGAGCAACTTTTGAACGACTGCCATTCTCATCTGAAGAATCCAATTGTAATCAGAAAAATCCTGTGTCAAATTCGAGGTCTCTAGAATGTTTTCCAATAGTTTTTTTTATTGAAATTTTATCACAGTTTTTGTAAAAAAAATCTAGATTATCATATATCCAGTAAAAACGAAGAAAATCTGCCAAAAATTGAAAGTTTTACAAATTTCAATATTAGAAGCTAAAAATGTACACAGTAATTGTTCAGATATAATATTTTGAGGGGAAAAATGGTTTGTAGGTCGGCTTTGGAAGAAAGGTATTTAATTTGCATATATGTAGAAGGTGCAGAGCATCAAAATCAGCTTATGGGTGGCTCCCACCCGGAGTGTCAACGAGTGGTTAACTACAAAACTGTGTAACTTCCTTAATATTTCGAATTTCTCCAAAAAAAAATCAACAGAATACTCGAGAACCTTCATACCGATAGAAAATATATATAAAAAAAATGGATTTTTCGAGCGAATACTCATTTAAGACATCATACGTGGGGATGAACCAATCCAAATAAATACGAGTAAATACTCGATACTTTTGTTTCGATACCTACGGTTGCGATACGCACTTGGTATCGGAAAAAGGTACTCGTATCAAAAGACTTATTTTTTGATCGATTTATATGTCAAATAAATGTTTGTTAATAAAATACTATTTTTCCTTTCTCTTTTCTGCATTCTTTTAGTATGTTAAACATAACACATTTGTATATATCATTAGATCATTTATGTATTTATCGTATTATCTGTTATACTTCTCTTGTTTCCACGCCGCAAAACTACTGAATATTTTTTTTCTCTTCCGTTATATAGATTAATTATTATAGACTGGTTCGTACTTACGTATATACTTCGTTGTAACTAAAGGCTACTCCCCGTTAAATAATAGTAAAATAAAATACGTCTTCGTTAATAAAATATATTAATAAAAACAATCTGTATTAATTTTCGTTCGATACAAGTAAGCATCGATAATTTTTAATTCGATACTGAGTGGATATCGATACTTTCTTTCGATACAAGTTATGAGTAGAAGTAAGTTGTACACGTGCCCAAAATTTCATGAAAATCGGTCAACTTACTGCAATCTACAAACTTTTTTTTTTTAATTTTCATTACAAGCTCACAAAAAAAAGTTTAAAAATCGACCTTTACTATTTATTTCGCTATTCCAACCAAATACATTTTTTTTCAAAACGACGAAACGCGTCAGTTAGCAAACTAATCCTTCTAGCTTCTGAAAAAAACTCCAGTTGTTTGGACCAATTCTAAAAAAGTTATGCGATTTTAAAAAGTGTCCGAATATTAATGAGAGCCACTGTACGCGTATCTGCGGAAATATTATAGAAATATAGAAAACATTCTACAGCAAAGCTGCACTTTTGAAAGGCAAATACGTTGGGCGAAGATAAATTTAACTGCAAGGAAAAGCGGCATGCATCAACCTAATACTCGACTGCTCGATGGCAGAAGCACGATCAAGTGTTTGCTTCCCAAGGGTCCTCGAACTGAAAGAAGATCTGGTATAGAATTTTCTACTGTGCGCTTTCGACCCGATAAGCGTGGACAATGATTGCAACAGTGGTGGTCAAGAGGCAGCGCAACAATTTTAATAGGGCACTTTGCGTACTGCGTTGATACCACCGGACTATTCTGAGGAGTTCCCTCGTTCCGCGCCGTGTAAACATTGGAGTGCTACTCTTTCTTCTGGAATCTCTGTACGTTGAACCGTGACTCTCTCGATTTTAGACTTCCTTTTGACCCACTGCCGTGCATGTCGCAGCCACGAGTCGTTGAAATCGCTGGTGGGAGAAAAAAAAAAGGCCGGCGCAATTATAGAGCCAGTATCGGCGGGGCCGAGCAATCGCCATTTGCGCGAGCGCGCCGCGCACTTGACGCCTAATTGCTTCGCGATTGCGTGTTATACAATCGTGGGTAAACAAAAATGCAGTTGCGAGGCAATTGTAATTGTAAACGCGAGTGTCCGACGATTACGAACGTATCAGGATCACGTGGGCCTCGGATCAGTCGTTTTATATCGATAGACACGCTTGAGGAAAGATATCGATCGAATAAAATCGAGATAATTCTTGAAACATCTCCCTTCAATTTTTTTTTCGTTTCAATGACAATTCGTGGCCGAAGAATACCTTACTCGTCACTCTGCAAGCAAAATCGTATTTGTTATTTACAAACAAATATTTGGTTACGCGAAATAAAAATGGCCCAACTGCGGGGCCACGCGGTTTTACGCAGCAGATGCACGCGCGCGCGCGCGCGCGCCACTGTGCTGAGCGTGTGTACGTACTTACACGGTTGTGCACGGATGCAGCGTGTGCGCATCGAGCCATCCTATACGCGCGTTCTTTATTCGGAACGCGTGAACGCGTGAACGTGAGCACGCATACGGCACGGCTTCGTATTGGACGAAAGTCAAATCCATCTTGCATTATTTTAGCGTCCGCGGTTGGCTGGCGTATTACAGAAATACGCGCCCGAGCCGCTTGTGCCTGCATTTTAATTACCCTGACGTAAGCCCATTTCAACGCGCGAAATTTTCCTTTCCCCCTTCCCCAGCCGCGCCGAGCACCTTTCCTCTCTTTTCGCGGCCCTGCGATCGGGCGAGGAATCGCGGACGCGAGCGAGAAAAGGATTCTGCTCGAGCCGTGCACCGATTCGCGTAGCGGGAGTGATAAAGAGTTCTGCAATTAATGCACGTGAGGTACAAAGTCTGTCCTATGCTCGTATATTACAGAGACAGAGTGTAGATCGTAGTTGCGGTGCAATTACGATGATGTAACGCGCGTATCTTATCGGGGAAATTCTGTTTGCCGTTAAATTAACGTCTATTTCAGAGTTCCTGCCTGGTTTCACGCTTTGCGCGGCAGTAAAAACTGTTGGACTTCGAGTAGAAATACAACGAGCTGTGAAGTTTCATTTGCAACGATCTAGAACTGCATAAACCATAGATGCAATGGTATCCACATTGCAAGAAAGTTCGTTCTGCATTGGAAATGTGCCTTTAACGCAACGCTGTTGGATATAACTTTTCAAAGCACGACTACCTACCTACTGATTTCCCGAGTTAGAAAGCGGTTAAAAAATGAGGCGGCTTGTGCCTCTTTAAAGAATAAGTCAAATTGAACGCAACGTGTATGTATATTAACCCTAAATAAACGGATGTGACGTCATGGCTGTCATACGATCGAATTTACTGTTACTCGTCACTACGTCACACAAAATGCAGAACGACTGACTGAGTTTCATAATTTTACTCACCGGTTTTGAAGCGGTTTATGGATCCTTCCATCCATCCTGGAATACACACTGTGTTTGCGAGCTGGAAACGATGATTTGGGCTAGAAATTATCAATAGTAGCTAACTGACTCCCGAAAACAAATGCAACGTTAGTCGCAGCGTCACAACTGCTCTACCACTACGCAGAACCGTTTAATGCACAACTGGCGCCATCTAGTGACCTCTCAAAGTCGTAAAAAGCATTAGCGAAGGTGGCTTTAGAAGTATTCATGGAAAAATGTAATTTAATTGTGCCATTTCTGGTTAGAAGTATACAGTTTTGAAATATTTTTAAATCGTATATGGTTGCAAGTTAAAATGATTGGTAATTATAAGCTGACTATTGCAATTATAGACTGCATGCTCAATTTATGTACAACTAGCGCTATCTTGCAAACACTTGTGTACTTAAGTATCAATTGAATCCTGATTTATTTTGAATAAAGTATCACGTTAGGTGCAACGACTTTAAAAGTAAAGTGTACTTAAATTTTCGTATAAACTTAGAAAACGTAAAAGGAGATTTTATGTTTAAACTTTAAAATTATCTACAGATGATAACTTCAATATTCATGAAAACAATTCATTTTTAGAACCTCGTCCAATAGCTTTATTCTCTACTAGCAAAATATCCCATTTCACCCCTTTTCACCACCTCTTTAGGGGTTGATTAGGGAAAAATCCTAAAATTGGGTTTTAGGAATTTGTGTGGGTAATCTTTGCGAGTAAGAACTAAGTTGATATCTAATCGGGCCTAAGAGATATTAGGGAGTCCGAGAAAATACATTTCACCGCTTTTCACTCCCTTGGGGATGGAATTTCCAAAAAACCTTCCTTAGTGGGTGCCTATGCATGAAAACAATGTACCGTTGCGTCTTTTATATATATAGATTAAGAGACCCAATATTTTAGAATCTTTCATATATTAAAGGTTCTGTTTTTTTTAGTGTTCTTAAACCCGTCAGAATTTTCTCGTTCAAATGAAAAACACCGCGGTCACAATAGTCTCCTTATCATATCAGAAGGAACCCGTTTCACGCGTGTAGAGTGAGCTCATTGGCTCCGAGGGAGCGTAGGTTTGGGTACAGCCAATAGTAGCGCAGAACAGGTCTATGCGCAGGTTCTTTCTTATATGACAGAGTATAAAAACTGACAGCACGTGGCACGTTAGATTAGGTTAGTGAGCGCATGCGCGCTACTCCGTTCACGAGGGAGGCATCTCGCCGTTCAGCAAAACTTTACCGACTGGACGTGAGTTTCCCAAACGCTGTTACGTTGGTAGCAACGTCGTCGCCATTTTGTATGGTGTCCGAGGCACGAAGATGCTGCTTGCATCGATGTTTTTCGTGAACTGAGAATTTTACGTGCCGTGTTCGCCCCGCGCTCGATAAAATGACGCAGTTCCTACCGCCAAACTTATTAGCACTCTTCGCTCCGCGGGATCCCATACCATATTTACCACCCGTCAACAAGCTACCGCACGAAAAGAAGAATGGAGGCTATATCGGCGTTGGAACCTTCCTCAAATATTTCGAGGTAACAAAAATGCGAACTCAATTCCTCCAACACGTTTCTTCATAGAAATTCACTCGATGCCTAAACACTACGGAACCGAAACCTCCGCCGTTTCCATCACCCGTCGCGCACAGTCCCCTAAAAAAATAACTCCTTTATTTGCTACAGGACCCGAAAGACACCCCGCCGCCGATACGCGTCGAAACCAGGGAAGAGCGGCTCGAGCGCAGAAGAAGAGAGCGCGCGGAGCAAGTGGCGTACAAACTAGAGCAAGAAATTGCTGTGTGGGACCCAGCTGGTATCCCTAACGTAACTGCGGATCCTTTCAAGACCCTTTTTGTAGCTCGAATAGTGAGTATGGTTTACGCGCGAAAGCCACGGCCCGTGAATCGCGATTAATAAAATACGTTGGTAAAACTTTTGTTGAACATTCTGCCACATAGTAGCAACAGCGAGAGCACTGTCTAACGGAGAGATTGGTAAATATATTTGTTTTTAGAACTACGATACGTCTGAGTCGAAACTTAGGAGGGAATTCGAAGTATACGGTCCGGTAAAAAAGGTAAGCGTCCCTTTCTATGATACAGCCCTGTCGCTTAAACATCTTACCTGTATGTATCACCTGGTCGCTTGAACTTTCCAGATAGTGGTAATTCACAATACTATAAATGGCAAGCCTAGAGGATATGCTTTCATTGAGTATGAGCACGAAAGAGACATGCACTGTAAGTAAAGCCCGAGAAACCGTAATCCCCTCTTGAGAACCTCAGTGAGTCCATAGTCTGGAGTTTCACCTTACTTAGCGTCACTTCCAGCTAGATATAGTGGGGCAGGGCTATAGTTAGGCTACCCATTTTCATTGGTACTAAACCAGACGGTACGGGGGGTTCCCGCCATACATCCATGCAGGATTACCATTCTGTAAATGCATATATGGTAAACGAATCAACTGAAAAGAGAATTATTGGCTGTCCTGATTAATGCAGTTTTTATCTTGTTCTTGGTACAGCGTGGTGGCCGCTGCCGGCAACTAGTGCCGTTCACTATTCCATGCAAAATCCCTGAACCTGCCTGATATGATAGGTTTGTATGTGTGGTAAGATCCAACATACAACAACGTTTTGTTAGCGTCTATGCTTACCCTACTTATCTCGTCTGATTTTGTTGAAACTTGCGGTTCGAGTACGCCCCTCCAGGGGAGAGACGTAGGCCCCCGCACTCTTAAACTGCCGCGAGCTGGAGCCGCTCCGATTTCCATAGTCTGGGCCGAGGTTCCTTTTTGGTTTTTAACGAGCGCGGTTCGCAAAAGTTAGCATTCTACATTGAAATTGATTGGTGGGCTTTCTAGGAGAAAGGTTCAGGGACACGCAGTGCGAGCAGTTAGAATATTTCCGCCTACACGTAAAGGTAGACTGCGAGCATCGTAATCCAGCTACATGTAGGAAACTTTTCCGAATATCATGTCGAGCAAAATTTAACCGCATCTTGTCAATACTACATTAACAATTACGCATCACTGGGCAATAGAGCATAATCTGTCACGCCTTGGTTGTAGCACCTGTGCACTACTGTTTCTTGTTTTCTTTTTTTTTTTTTGATTTTTTTTTACAATGTGATTATTGTCTGCTCATAGGTTAAACTTCACTCGTTCGAGATAATCTACTCGTGCGAAACGCGTACCAAGCGAATAGTCGGGTACCGTATGGGCTCCGAAAAGAAACGTTTTCTCTCGTTAGGTCTAGTACCAAAGTGCATGCTTCCAGACTAATCGATTATTCTTTTCTCGAACATCTTGTCTCGCCGACTGTCTCCGTTTCACTAAAGCTAGCTAGCCATCATCTTACTCGGAGGGTCATCGGATCATTCTACTTCAGCCGATATTATTTACATTTAAGTCCTTGAACATATCAATTTCGATATAGAATACTAATTTATTCTAATTCCTCGTGTTGGATCCAGTCGGTTTGTTGGGAAGCTCGCGCGGAGATAAAACGAAAGTGACGCGTGTAAGTTCGTACGCGGCGATATCTGCTCGCCGTGGAAACGAGGTTCCCCTTGTAAGATGAGAATGAAAGTAAGGAGAGAATGCTGTTAGAGAAAGAAATTCGTCTTGAGCGTTACAATGAGAATTTATTCTACAAGCTAGAGAACAATTTAATGTACAAGTACATGAATGTATACGATACTTGCGCACGGTTTGGTCGTAAGTAAAAAGAAAAAGCGCACCAGGTAAATGCAAAGTAAACTTCTTCGGAGATTGAACGAACATATGAAGACTGGGCACCTTCCCAATGAATAGCATACGCGCTGGCCTACTCTATGCTCGCGAGTCTCTTACAAGTTCATTTCACGATTAAAAGTACTTCTAAGATTTGTGTTAACTTCCGTACGTAAGTAGCCGCGGTAGGTATTTTTGTATCTGCTAATACTTTTTGAACTTTACAAACGTAGATTTAAGGTATTGAGAAAATTCCGTACATCTTATTACTGATTGATGGGCTGCGAGTGTAACGTAGCTTCGTGATTTTATACGGTGAAATGATCAGCACTGCACGCGACACCATCGGCCCTTTTATTGCGCGCGATCCCGATTCATTTCTACGCCTTGTACGCCTCAGCTTCGCGCGAGAACGTAGCCTCGTCGTTTCACACGATTGGCCCCGAACGCGCGAGAGAGAGAGAGAGAGAGAGAAAAAAAAAAGGGTACCGTCCCGTCACGGTATGTACTGTCGCATTTTGCTTTATAAAGTAACGCGCGTTGCAGTCGGCACGGACTTAATCAGGAATAACGTGTGCCGATACCTTAACGACCCTAATCATCTCTGCGAGAATCATAACGATCATAAGTTTTGGGCAATATCATCGGTACGTAGCAAGAAGCCTAATGGTAATAGAGAGCAATATCGTCCAAATGAAAAGAAAAAGACACAATTTGCACGTAGGTATTTAGCGCGCGAGTAACACGGTCCTTGCTCGATTACTTGTCTCGTTTGTGCTTTTCGCGGCCGAATTCTCGCGGTGCTTTTTCGTTTTTACACTGCGTTGTCAAAATTTCGCAGCTTGCAGAAGAGAAAGAAAATTCAATCGATCGCAATGTCGGTTCTCATTTTGAAAAGGCGTCTGCCTCTCATAGCCGCGACGTTCGCTCGAGAATATTTATGAAAAGAGACAAAAAAAAAAAAAAGTAAAGATTGAGATCCGTCCAGAGAAGTCTTTTCTGCCACCTCAGATTTATTTCCCTGGGATGTAGAAGTCCCATAGCGTATTAAATAGTGAGCATGGGAACGCGGGCACATGGTAATTTTCAATCGATACTTTTAGCTGCTTATAAGCATGCGGATGGTAAGAAAATAGATGGTCGCAGAGTGTTGGTCGACGTGGAACGGGCTAGGACCGTGAAGGGATGGCTCCCGCGGAGGCTCGGCGGTGGACTCGGTGGAACTCGAAGAGGTGGGCCTGACGTGAACATTAAGCATTCGGGCCGAGAGGATAACGAAAGAGAACGGGAACGGTACCGTTTAGAACGGGAGAGGGAGAATTCTGGACGCCTTGACAGAGATAGGTGAGTCACCTTCAGAAATTGTATTACTAATTTCAAAACGGAAGTAATAATCCTCACCGAATAAAGTCTCGTCTGTTTCTACCTCTTGCACTGGACGAGCAGATGGAAAATTCAAGAGAAACCAGGTGTCTCGAACTAACCGTTCTCTTGTAAAAGAATGGTAAAGCTTTGTCCAATTGAGTAGCGCGGAATTGCTTCTGAGGGCGGAGCGTGCCCCCCACTTTGCCTCCTCTTTGCGGGAGTGGGGGATATGCCCCGCCCCCCGAAGTAAATCTAAATAATCTAATTGGCCGTAATATTAGCAAGGTTTTGTGAGGTTATGGTTCGTTCTTGACTCGTGGTCCGCTTTCAATATTTTATCTATTTTTCGCCAAATTATTTTTGTCAAATTTCCAGCGAATTAGAATTGAAACTTCTGTTTCCTTTTCAGAGATCGCGATCGTTTGGATAGAGAGCGCAGAAGGTCGCGCGACCGTAAGCGAAGGACCAGGAGCAGGTCCCGCGATCGGAAACGCAGGCGAAGCCGCGAGCGTTTGCCTGATCCCGATATCGAAGAGATACAGAGAGACGAGCGACCTCGCGACAGGAGAGAGCGCGATCGCGAGCGGGACCGGGAACGGGATCGTAAGAGGAGGCGTTCCAGGAGCAACGATCGCGATCGTGACCGGGATCGCAAAAGAGATAAACGTGATCGCGACCGTGAACGCAGAGACAGGAAAGATCGAGGCGATCGTCAGGACGAAGACACGAAAGAAATACGAATCAAAGAAGAACCACTGGACGGTACGTCTTTTTTTTGGCATCCCTCCTTTGCTTCGAACTCTCCAAGTTCGTAGGTGTTATTAATCGCCGGGACGAAATTTTTCAGATTATCCTGACTACAGTAATACCTTCTCAACGTCTGGATCATACTTCACGGCTGTAAAATATGAAGACGACAACGAGCAAGAAGTCGAAGAGAAATATAGAATTCCAGAAGGTCGTCCAGATCCCCCTCCCTACAACAATTACGACTCCGTACAGGATTATTGATCTCGATAATATTTCATATAAACGTTCTCTTTATTTTTTTTCGTTACCGCGCACGATGAATTAACGCAGTTGTCAATGACGCATTGTATTTCCTATGGTTATTAAGCGTAATACCGAATCGACCGTGTATCGAGTATCTAGTTTTTATATAATTCGCAGTGACCAGATATTCAATAAGGATATTGCAAGGTAAGCAGGTCTGGGCTACTCGTTTGTAATGTAAGTAGTTCTTCCTATCCGGTTAATTCAAAATTTTGTATATTTTTGGTTGGTACGATCCGTGTAAAAAAAAAATGAATTTAGACGCTTTGAATATTATTAGAAATACACCCGTAAATTGCAGTTATATTGTAGCAGTCTATTGTAAAACCTCCGCAGTATGGAACCCGATCAGGTCCATATGGACGTTCGAACTTTATTGTCCACGCTATAATTTCAACACCGTTTGTGTACATAAGTATATAAAACCGTATCACACCAATCAATTCTCTCGTGGCTGCTGCATGTATATTTATATATACAAATAAAATAAACCACACAATTAATTTGTTAGGTACTCTGTTGCAGTGCTTTTTACACCCCCTATTAAAATATTCCCCGCTCGAGTCACAAACGCGTGCGAGTTTTTACGATGCTCGTTATACTCGGTGATTTATACTTCGCTTAATCCAACGGTTAACGAAGTTGCTCCGAATCGCTTTAATATTCCTGCTGTTCGTGTTAATGCACCTACGCGTATGTACCGGGCGCTGCGGTATCGAGCGAGAGTTATCTTTTTTTATCTTCACCGTGAATGGCCGGCTCGGTGCGTATTAACTGAACCAAATCATTCCGGTCTCTTACCTGTGCTACGGGATGCCCACGCGAGGCGTAAAAACAGTGGGAACTTTCAAGAAAATCCGTCGCAACGATAAAGTCACTGTACATTAATTGAATTTGAGGAAATCAATCGATTAGGCTAGGAGTTATTCTACAAATATATCCCAATTGTTTAATAAATTTTTAAAAAAGATTTTCTTGTCGCTAGTTTTGAAAGTGGCGCCCAAGGATATACCTACTCAAATTGTTTTCGTGGAAATACGATATGTGCGAAGTGAAATTGATCGCGAATGGACTTGAATTACTTGTTGGTGCTGTAGATAGTATTTTTTTACGGGACTGAGATCGTGTTTCAGGTGTACTATTACGTTACCTTTAAATTGAGCAATTGGAAAAAGTGTATTTAAAAGAGGAAGCTTTTGTTTTTCAATTTTTCTGTCGTATTTTATTTATTGCAATTGCTATTACTTTATTTTATTATTGAGAACGGAGTAGAGGTAATCTGATTCGGATAAAATCTTTGCGTTCACGTTGTCGATTATTACGGAATAACACGTGACTAGAGAAGTACCCATGGTCAGTGTATTACCACGTGATTCATGATCCTGTATGCTTTCGTAATTGGCGCCAAAGTCCAGAGTACGAAAGTTGTAGATCAGGGCGCCGAATGTGTTACTCTTTTGATTTTATTAGAGAAAACAGCCTCCAGCCTAAGGTGGTTCAGATAAATGCACAGAACGTCCTAATTATTTAAGTTTACCAAGTAAAGGAGGTATATAACCTATTTCGTAATCTCATGAGAATTCCACCTCAAATAGAGAAGGCAGAACACTCGTAATCATTTATTCTCAATGAATTTTAGTCCTCCCCCTTAATTGTTATTCTTACCTTAGCAGAATATAGTCCACAATGTTACAGACTCTTGTTGCTGGATAAAATTCAGCCAATAAAAGTTTCGTCAGAACAATTTGCTGTAACATTCAAGTGAGACGCATTAGCCCTCACGGCGCTGCGAGCGTTCACAACGTAGCCACTGTCGTGCGTGCGTTGAACGCCTATTGGCGTTCATTGAGCGTGTTTAACGCTAGGTGGTGAACGGTTTCCGCACAGACGGTGTAAAACTTCTAGCATATCTTTCTCAGGAAAATGGAATCGCTGTCGTATGGATACCAACCAACCCGTTGATTCGAAACTGAAGGAGTCGCGATAGGTGCGAGTATAAGAGCGCCTCGTCGAGCTGAAGATCGATCAGAAGTTGTTTGAAAGCAACAGACACCTGACGAGCGGACGAGTGGGAAGTTCCTTATCCTATTTGCGCGATGTCGCGCCCGATGCCAACTAGCCCTGTCGCGTTAAACGCTCAGTTCGCCGGAAATTACAATCCCTCTGCAATAACTTCGAATTGCTCCCGATTTGACTGTCGTCGTGCAACCTAACCTTCACCAGTCTAAAATTCCAGCCCAGCAAATTGCGCCGACACCGCGGCCCATTCTGTACCAACGGCCACCCGACTTTTCTCGATATTTCCTCGAGTGCGCCGATAATCGAGCACCTGTAGAAGCCCTAAGGAGAATTTAGCTTGATTTCTCGCTGCTGCCGCTGGGATTTCTCTGCACAAAAATTGCAAAACCAATCAACTCTTCGCAGTAATATGAAGGAATACCTATTTATAAACGGCGAGACGTGCTCGAGGAAAGCGTAAATAATATTATATAGGTGTGGATTGTGGAATAATCGTGCGCTTGGAAAATAATCGATGCAGCATAGTTAATATATTTAAGCAGAAATAACTGACAGTGGCGGATTTAACTGGCGGCCGATTTTGGTAGGGCCCAGGGCCCCATTTTCCAAACAAACTTATGATCTGATAGATTTGACTTTGACAACGTCAAAGTTGTCGATAGGGAGACCAACTTGAATCAGAGAATTCTGCTAGAGACATTACATATGATTAAACAACCAAGCGTAAATCTTAGCTATGAAGCACCTAAAATACAGGACTATTACGCAACCTTATTGAAGAAGTAAGGTATGATGATTAGGGATGGAGTGCAAAATCACTAACAGTGATTTATCACAGTGATCGTAATTCTTGATCTTGATTGAATTATTTTTTATAAAATACTGCAATATAGCTTGTGTTGCAGTCAAAGCGTGCTAATTCGGCGAATATATAGAATATACATCATAAATAGTCAATGTATGCACGCACTGATTTGATTGGCTAAAGTATTCATATATACATTATACTTTTTAAGCAAAGTGAAGAAATATTCGTTAATTTAAATAGATCAAAAACGATTACATTGATTCAAAATATACAACTGAGATTCTATAGGAACAGTGAGGACTTGAGAATGTTTCGAGAGAAAGTAGAAATTGGGGTTAGGTATGTGGCGCGTGCAAAGAGCACAAAAGAGCAGTTATGCTCTCCACCAATCAGAAGCGATCACTAAAATCACGGATCACTGTGAAAAATCACCGTGATGGGGAACGAACGTGATCGGATCACTCGTGATTCACCAATCACGGTTCTAGCCAACACTAATAAAGATGTTGTCTCTCTATTAGAGTTTTCGTTCTTGGTTCCCCTGTTCTATGACTTGACCATTATTACATACTACAAGCTACGGTATGAACTTATATTTTCGGACACTTGAGAGTGATTTTTACCACACAGCAATAACTAGTGGTATTTTGGCAGTTTTTTGTTGAGGTTCTCGAGTCTGGCCCTTTCAATTATTTCATAACGGTTAACGGTTTCCGCTGTTGTCATCGTTTGGAACGCATTCGGTTTTGCCCTCTGGTTGTTCTTGCCTACCGTTGGGTGTTTACTTCAGTCACTCTCCAACCGCCTCGTACGTTCGCACGTTTAACACGAGCCAAACTTATATAAAAGCAGACGCAGTTTTCTTCCTGATTTAATTCTTTCCTTGATAATGGTCGCAATATTGACCGAAATGTTGGAAATTTAATCTTAAAATTTGCACAATAGCTTTTATTTAATCTGTTAAAAATAGACCGAACCGGTGCGCCGATAACATTTAGTTTTAAGTTTTAAAAACTTACGATCTTATCCAAACACTATACTTTTTGTTTTCCACGAATTTCTTTGTAATTCTGTTATGTATACAGGGTGTCCCAGAACGTTTGCCACCTGGGCTTTTTCCCTTAAACTCGCTGGTTGGTTAAATTAAGCGAATATTTCCTGCGGCCCGGTAAACTGAAAAACAGCAGCCGTATTCATTGTAAGGAACTTAACTAGCGGCTCGCCTGGCTTCGCAACTCGCTACCTCTTACCTTCCCTTGTGCAGCGCTTAATTATTAGTGGTTACGAGTTCGGATCAGTTGCTTGTCGGCGATAACGCCGCTGGCGAATGCCACTCTTACACCGGAACTGCTGTTCCATTCGTAATTTGATAGCAGCATCCTAACGATGGAATATCTGCGGTCAAGTGCAA
This sequence comes from Andrena cerasifolii, assembly GCF_050908995.1. NCBI lineage: Eukaryota > Metazoa > Arthropoda > Insecta > Hymenoptera > Andrenidae > Andrena > Andrena cerasifolii. The sequence continues at coordinate 31,060,929 of NC_135118.1, read as the reverse complement.
CCGCAAATGCTCGCAGAGTATTTCTCCTTTTTTTTTCAGGTACAAAAATAGAATACCACTTATCACTGATTTGCTACTGGCTTTTTCACGGGATTCTTTCCACTTTCGTTTTCGATATATCGACCACTGCTAAATGGAACGTTCTTTACATCCCGAAATTCTGATTTCGATACGTAGAATTGAATAATTTTTCAGGTCACCGCGATCGCAGCTTACAATTAGATTAACAATGGTTGCTGGGAGTTATGTGCGCTTTGCAACCGTTCGGTAAGCGGCTTAACTTCTTCTGTATACGTTAAACCACAGTCGTTGAATTATAATTATCGTCCGCGTTCCCCGCTTTCGTTTGAGGTCGTCGAGTGTTTTCATTTCCTCCGCGCATTCTTACCGTCGCATGGGAGGAGTTTTGATCTCGGTTAAATCCGAGTAACTTTTTCTATGCCCCTTAAGAGCAGGCAGCGAAGCGAGACACACCTCGGCGGCGTTGCTCGCATCTGTCATTCACGCAATACAGCGTTGCAATCCAACTCGAGTGTTATGGAAATTCCATTTCGTACGAGTTCAAAATGGATTCGATTCCACCAGCTTTTTGGATTACTCTTTGAATCCAGGCGCTCGAGAGAATGGCGATTAATCTTAGTAAAGGGGAGTTGCCTACTCACAAGGGAGCACCGCGGACCCTTGCTCACTGATCGAAACGCAGCTTTGTCGGTTTATAGAGTGACCCAAGACAAGAATAACGGTATGTCTCATTCGAGCTCAGTCCCCTTTTAAGCGTGTGAAATCTAACCTCAAAGTCAAATAGGCACTCTCACTTTTTCGCGTATAACTCCTAACATATAAGCGACAGAAAAAAATGTTCCAAACGAAAGTGTAATGGTATAATAAGCGCTGCAAACTTGCGTGAACAAAATTTTTAAAAAAGTTTTTTTTGTCGGGCAAAATTTTTTTTTTATAACTTTGCTAACGCAAGATTGTAGTCCTTATTATACCATTAAACTTTTGTTTGAAATATTTTTTCCTGTCACTTTTAATTTAGGAGTTATACGCGAAAAAGTGGGAGGGCCTATTTGACTTTGAGGTTAGTTCTCGCACCCTTAATGGGCGATAGGCATGAATGAGACTTACCTTTATTCTCGTCTTGGGCCACTCTATAAATTCACATAGTTGCGTTGAAATCGGTGAGTATGTACCTAAAGCCGGGAATCCACTTGAAAGCTAAGCTAAGCTATCCTATCAAAAAATTAGCTTCAATACATCCTTAAGGAACTGTTTCCACCAAAAGGTCAGCTGTGTTCTTTTGAGAAGCTAAGTTAGCTCGTTGTAGTACGACACTCCCCCCCTCGCGATTTTTCGGAAACATAACTACGTCGAGCTAACTTAGCTTCTGAAAACAACCTAGCACAGTTTTTGATGGAAATGGTTCCATGAGGATGTATTTATTGAAGATAATTTTTTAGAACATCGCGTAGCATAGCATAGCACAGCTTAGCTTAGCTTCCAGGTGGATCCGCGGTTTAAGGGGTTATACCTAGTCAGGCGGCTGAAAAGAGGCGAATATTTGTGATTTTTTTTTGAAGAACCGGAAGCGTATATTTTTACAAAACTTTTTGCGTTTAAAAGAGCAACATTTAAAGAACATTTGGTAATTTTTTCGTAGAATAATATTTAAGTTTATAATAAAATAAAAAGCGACATCCAAGAAGTATTTTTAAAAATTTGCTTTCGCGGTGAGCACTGCCATTCGTAACCAGATTATCTAAAATCAAAAAACAAAAAAGATTTCGTTAGTATATTAATGTATCCTCAGGTTGACGGAGAGAATTTTCCGAAATATTAAGTTAAAACAAAATGGCGGCTATTTAAAATTGAAATCCTGATGTTTTCGCGTAATTTTTGCAGGAAAAAATCAGGATTTCAACTTTAAATAGCTGCCATGTTGTTTTAACTTAATATTTCGGAAAATTCTCTCCGTCAACCTGAGGATACATTAATATACTAACGAAATCTTTTTTGTTTTTTGATTTTAGATAATCTGGTTTCGAATGACAATGCTCACCGCAAAACCAAATTTTTAAAAATGCTTCTTGGATGTCGCTTGTTATTTTATTATAAACTTAAATATTTTTCTATGAAAAAATTACCAAATGTTCTTTAAATGTTGCTCTTTTAAACGCAAAAAGTTTTGTAAAATTATACGCTTCCGCTTCTTCAAAAAAAATTCACAAATATTCGCCTCTTTTCGACCGCCTGACTAGGCATAACCCCTTAAGGATTCTCGGTGTTCCCTTGCCAGCATAAATACTAGCCTCCTTCCCACTGTTCCCTTTTAATAACGCTTGCAGAACATCGGTCCTCACGGACGAGCTGAAAATGACATGTATACACTTTTCCCAGAACAGAGCTTCCCTCGAAGTCCAAGGCACTCGAGCACATCTACACACGCCAAGGCTACCCGAGGACGCTTCTTCAGCCAGTTCGTTAACCAAAACAGCGAGAAGTGGAGGGCGTCAGCGAGTTCCATTCAATCGAGCAGCCCTGCGAATTGCTGGCTACGGGAGCTGCAATCGATACCGCGCTCGAACATCTCGCCGCGTCTTTGATCATTGTTTGCGCGACGATTAATTATCCGCGTGTACGAGCCATCCGCCTGCTCTCAGCATCCGGACGGGCGTTCTGAAATTCCCGTTGAACCGCGGGCGGAGCCGAGGGAAAAATGTCGAGTGGCGAAAATGGTAATAACGTTACCGTCGCGAGAAGACGTCCACGACAATGCCCCGCCGTGCATTATGGAGGCAATTAAGAGCAATTCCTTGATTGCATAAATTTTCATTATTCGCGATAGTCGCAGCGAGAGAATGTAACGAGATACTTTTTGTAGGCTACGCGGGGTAAGTGGCGCCCGTTACTTTCGCGTTGAAAGCAGCGCGGAGGAATGGAAGAGTTTCATGCGAATCGGTATAAAGGGCGAATAAGGGGAAAGGAGGAATCAACGAATGGAAAGGGGAGGAAGAAGGAACGAGTTACCGAAGAGTAGCGAAGATTGCGGGGGAGGGTGAGCGCCGGTGAGGGGGCTGGATGACGAGAGCCGGGTACATTAGCAAAGACAAACGCGGAAAGATGAAAGAGAAGATTGAATGTTATTTTACTTACCCCGATTCTGAGATACCATACGGTCTCCGGGAATATAACAGACATTTTCTTTGGCTACTCAAAATAAATTTCAATTCCATTTAAAAGCGTCAGTTTTATCAAGGCTTGCTAAAAAGTAGTGGTTAGAGCGCTCAAGTTCTGTGCACTTAAAGGGGGACAACAGGGTAATTTCTCGAAAATTAAAGGTATCTTTGGAAATTTATTACAAACAAACTACTTAGCGAATCTTTCTGAAACATTCAGGACTTTTTATTCAATATTTCAGTTACACGAAACGTTTTTTTTTAAATTTATTTAAAGCAGATTTAAAAGCTGTACAGGATCAATAGCTTTGCGCTGCAAAAAATCAGGTTGACACATTTCTGACGAAACGGTGCTTCTAAAATCAAAAGAGTAAAATGTTTTGGATACTACATGAGGATGGCGGGAGATTTTTTTGATTGGTCGTTTCCCTCTATTTCTTTCCCAACGAAAGAGGTTAATTTACTAGAACCAAATTTCACATTTTTTCAGAGGTTCGCCATTTTGTCATTTTTCAAAAATTTCAAAATCGAACCCACCGTGCCATAGCCGTTTGTATATAGTTTCTAAGACTTTTCGGTTTTTTGATTTCAGAAGAACCATTTCAGCGGAAATTTTTTGCAGCGCTAAGTTACTGGTCCCGTGTTCGAAGATATCCCTATCTCTACCGTAAAACTTGAATAAAAAAAGGTATTTGCGTCACTCTGAAATAAATCCCCAAAGTGTTTCTTGACCTGCCGAAGGTAGTCTAATCCTTTAAGCCCACAATGCATACAGATAGATTAAACCATCGATACATGCTTACTGTGTGTGAAACTCGAAGGCAGACGCCGCGCGCGAGCAGAGGACAGAAAGAAGACCAAGGGTGATCCCAGTGGAGCCGCTGATTCGTCGCGAAGGGCCGAGCAGAGAAAGCGGTGCATGCGACGGAAGCAAGGGAGAGCAGGTAAAAAGAATTACACCGAACGAGGGGCGATGCGACGGGTTGGAGGGGGCAAGAACACGTATAGTGGTCAGAAGCTTTTCGGCATTGGAGGGGGAGAGAGAGCAGGGCGCAGGTGTGCGTCGGTAGCCCGGCCGCTGGCATGGTGTTCCGCACGCCTTAGGTGCGCGTGTGCGCCGAAAGCGCGACAGTGATGTCGGGCGTGTGTGAGGGCGAACACAGCCAGGAGTACCTATCCTCTGCGCTGCTCTACAGTTTGATAGCGATGGAGCGGCGCACAGTGGGGCTGGAGAGGAAAAAAGTCTTAAAATGAAAGTTGTATTTTTATATATTCATCACTGTATCCTGATAGCCAATCGACCAACGTATCGAACCTATATGACAGATACGTCATATTCATGTTAATTGCAAAGAAGAATTGAGCTGAAGTTGACCTTTCGTATTCTAACGGGAAACGTGTCAATATTCGTACCAGATTGTCGATTTTTTTCTGAATTCCCCTAGATATTCTTATTTTCGTACCTCATGTATTTCGAATGTGTATAGTCTCAGCTTATTTGTGACATAAATACTTTTCGAAAACTCTTCACCGTAATCCCACTGTACAACTTCAAATGAAGCTACCTAGTATTTCAAGTTTTCATTAACTCTTTTAGGTTTATAAAAAAAGCTCCGCCTTCCTACGGGCTCTAGATAATATTAATTGAAAGCAGATACCATCTACTAACAGCCCTCCAAAAATTGGCTGCGTTTATTTGCGACTTTGGCTGTTAATGATACATACTTAATCACAGGGGTGCGCTGTGCATGCGATTTTGCAGAAAATAATCACATCAGCATTTCTCGCTATTTTTGCATAGTTTCTATTTCATATTACTCTATGATAGTTTTAGTGTGGATGGGCAGTAATATTAACAACATTAAAAAAACAATAAAATAACAATAAAAATTATAATAAAGTATTGTTACCGTAATCGATACAGAGAAAACATATTTCATAATTATTTACTAATACTTATATGACATTCCTTGTTTCATTATGAATTAATATTTTAAGATTTTAAGATTTTAAGGCTTATAACCAGGGATAGGAACCCTCACCCGTACCCGGTTTGGTAGTCACAAGGGAAGATCCCAAACCCGAGAATTCAAAAAATTCTGAAACTTTGTGGATATGTAGGGAATTTCCTCCTGATTACAACGTAATTTTTTTGCAGCGCAAAATCGCAATAAAGGGGTGAAATTAACCCCTGGAGATTCGGCTATTTTTCGATTTTATTTTCTAACTCGCAATCTGTAAGAGATAGAAAAGAAATTTCGAGACAAAAGTTACTTTTTTAAATTAGATCTATCAAATGGTAAAAGTTTTATCAATTGTTTAAACAATTAGAAAAAGTTATATACAAAAATATTAATAATATTTTCTAAAATTCGTTGTTTCACGTGAAATCTGAACTGGATGTTTAAATAATTATGAAGCACAATGTTTACGGGGTTTATTACTATTTCATTTGTCAAAAATGCTTCAATTTTATTAATGTCCCTGTCCATATATCCGTTGGCTATTAACAAATCATATGAAAGAAAGTACTCTAAAATTTGTGAAACACCGAAGTGATGAGATTTTTCCCGCGAATCCTATGTTACGCGCTCCACAGTGCGCCGCTAGCGCAGGCACGCTAGAGAGAGAGGGTTCGGTTCGAGGAACCGGGGGGCTAAGCTGTTAAAGGGTGGAGAGCAGCCGTGACGGAGAGAGTTTGGGCCGTGTGGGCCGAGGATGTCGAGGCAGCGAAAGGGTAGGGATGTGACGAGGGCATGCAGGCAGGTAAATAGGCATGCAGTGGACGGACAGGTAGGCAGGCGGACATGCACAGTCCAGGCATGCAGGCAGCGATGCAGGCAGCGAGCCAGATGGCGACGGTAGGCAGCAAGGTGGGCGGTCGAAGGGGTAGTAACGGATAGTAAGGGGAGTCGGGGGTGGTTCGGAAGGGGATGCCGGAGGTGGCGGCGTACAGGGGGCGGCAGGCTGGTGCGTCAGAGCCTGCAGTGAGCCCGGCAGTGAGGCGAAACGTTGGGCTCCGCGCGGGAGTCTCGTGGCCGCCCGCCTTTTCTTTTAAGTCGGGGTGCTTTTTTCCCTTAAACCCACCCGCGCCCCTCTTTTCGTAGCGCTCGCGGTTCTATGGTCCGGTCTACGTCGGTCTCTTTCCAAAAGGCACGCTTCACAGACCTCGTCGCGATAACGCGAACGCTACCTGGCGATTGTCGTTCACGCGTCGGGATCCATGGTCACGGTTCGTCACCGTGCTCGCCCCTTTCCGGTCGGCGTGCACGGTTTCGGCGAGGATGGCCAGCAGGCGATCTCTCGGGTGGTGGTATCGCGAGCACTGGGGGGGTTGAAAGGAGAGAGAGAGAGAGAGCGGAGTAGGGGATAGATTTTGTGGACGGGACGGTGCACGAAGACGCAGACGGACGCGGGTTCGCTGCGGTGCGGCTGGAGGATCGTGGAACACCGGTGCGTGACCTCTGGCTCTGACCACATGACACCGTGTCCGGTGCGTGCACGATCGTGTCACGGCCCTTTCTCGCTCGAGGTCCACGCGTTGCCCCAGTGACTCCTCGGCGTCGTTCCGGGTGCTGTTCGACGACTCGGACCCTGTGCGACAAGACAATCGACCTTTGGCTCGCGGCTGCCCGGCGCCCGTTGCGGATGGTGGAACGGGAAGAGGAATGGGATTCGGGACGGCAATGCCAATGTCAATGTTAACCGCGGCTGGAAGACGGTCACGGTGACACCGCTCGTATATTTACCATCCTTGTGTGCTCTCGGATCTGTCGCGGAGCAGAGTGGTGAGACACAGTGAGCTAGGGAGAGAAAGAGAGGAGGTGGTTAAAGATCGCGAGGAGGAAGTAGCCCGGTTGAATCGTTGTCCACTGAAAAGGACTTGGTCTCTGATCAAGGGAGGAGGATCGACGCGGACGGCGAGAGATTGGATTTCCGCGGAGGAGAGAAGCCTAGGTGCCGCGTGTGCTTCTCCTGCCCCGCGACCTCTCTCACGCACCGCCAATGCGGCTGAGATCGCGCGATCTCATTGGCTGCAATCGTGCCGTGGTGTCGGCGACGGGTACGTCCAAGTTCGACGCTCGTGTTTGACCAAGGTGGCATTTTCCCTGTCACGCTGCCGTCCTCCTCCAGTCTCGTTCCTCCTCCGCGAGCTTCCCCAAGCTCCCTCGCGTGTGTCCGCGCGTCTTCCTCACCCGCAGCGACTATCCGCTCCACCGAACCGACGTGCGGCAATCATTCGACCGCCGTGGCTCGTGTGCACCTGCGAGCGCGGAATTCTGATCGCGTGCGTCTCGTATCGCACGATTGCGTGAACGGGAATGGACTTCTCGTTGCAAATCGTTTCCCCGATAGTGATCGCGGATACGCGACGGGGGCCGGGCTCTACAGGGCGAGCGTTCCTCGGCGAGCCGAGCAACGCCGCTCCGAGATAGCCAGTCCGAGCGTGAGCGTCACCGCGCGAGAAAGTGACCTGCGGGGAGGATTGTTGTCGCTCGTCACCACCATCGAACGGCTCGAATCACCGACCCCGACTATCGAGCGCTGAAAACCGAGGCGACACTTTTGCTCGGCGCGTAGAGCCGCTTAGAGCCTACCGCGGGTGGCGAGTTCGTCGACGGTTCCCGGCACTTGCCGGGCGAAAGTGTACGGGCAAAAAGGCGGTCGCGCACGGCGATTAGGCCCCGGCAGGGCCGTACGAGCGGCGAACGATCGGCGAGGGCACAATCAAGGTCGTTGATTCCGGCCTGCCTTCACGCGACTGGTTGGTTTCGGTGCAACGGCGGCTTCTCGTGCCACGCGAGCCGATGCCTCCCTTCCGACAATTTCCACGCGAGCCGCGATTCCGGGTGGCTTGTACACGTGTATATCCCTTTTCCGCAATCGATACGCCCGCGATGGCTATTTATTAACCGCCGTTAGAACGCGTCGTGTGTCGTTTCGCGCGCCGTTTCCTCCTGCTCGTGCCCGTTTCCCTTTATTTACCGTGCCAGCGGACTGCGCTTCCTGTCCAGCCTCACGGGACGAGCGGACTTCTCGCCGCGGACGCAGTGAATGAAGTTCTCGCGCAGCCTCTACTACCCCGCGTCTATAATCTTGAATGAGATTCTATGCGGGCGGTGTATCATTTTCTTCGCGTCTCTTTTCGCCCGGCTCTCCTCGCCGCTTACTTTCCGCGGCCTCTCTTCCGTTCTCTTCGCCCCGGGATTCTTAAATTACACAAAGTAGCTCGTTCCGCCGAGAGATAGGCGCTGGGAATTCTTCTGCCTCCACCAACCGGCGGCTTTTAATTCGCTAATGAACGAGATAGCGCTAGCAGTCCGTTTACTGCAATACGCCCGCAGTGAATCCTAAAATGTCGTATTATTCAGGGGAAGATGGAGGCTTTGAGGCGTATAAGTCCGCACGCTTCCGCGCGGCTGTCTTGAATGTGCCGCGCCTTTTAGAAACGAGTGTGCACAGTGCGTTCAGATACTTTTCTTAAAAGGTGAATAAACATTGGTCTCGGTTCAACTTTGTTAATCAACCTTTAAAGGGACATTCCATGCGAACTCGGACAGACTTCGGAGTAAGTTTTCGTGGATTGCTGAAATTTGAATATGTTGTAGGCTTTAGTGATATTTAAACGTACCTCAAAGGATTTTTCAAAATTTTGAAAAGTGACGATTTTACGGCTGTTTGAAGTTCAGTGCTAACTTTTTTTCTATACATTATAGCTATGGAAGTAGTAAACGGGTGGAGATGAGATTTACGGTGCTTATAGAGGAGACATTGAAGTTTTGAGCAAAAAATATTTCAGTTTAAAAAAAAATTGAACCATTTTTGTGCAATTGTTTTAAACAAATGCAGGTTTTTAACATCGGACGCGATTTTAAAAATCTAAAAAAAGGAGAATGTAGATCTATCCTTTCCCTTGATGGACAAATTTTAAAAAATATGGATATTTTAAAATTGGCCCTGTAAAAGTTGTCGAAAGTTGACGCTGCGTCGTCCAGCACCGCGGTACTATACCGGCTATACCTGATATTCTTATACAGGATTCTCGAAAATGGTAAGTATTTAAATAAGCTGAAGGAGGAAAAGTCTTACTGTTTTTTATATCCAACATAATACGGTATCTCAATTTTTGGTGTTCGCAATATTTTCCTTGAAACGAGGGTGACTTTTAGTTTTTTAAATGGAATGCTATATATTTGATTACCAAATATGAAAGCGACTGTCAAGACAAATTCAACCATATGGTATACTATGACCTTCAAGGTCACACAAGGTTACGAATGAAGTAAATATATTGAACTATCTATGTAGTAGATTGAGTTTCTTTGTTTCATTCCTAACCTTGAGTGGCCTTGAATGTCATAGTATACTATATGGTTGAATTTGTCTTGACAGTCGCTTTCATATTGGGTAATCAAATATATAGCATTCCATTTAAAAAACTAAAAAGTCACCCTCGTTTCAAGGAAAATATTGCGAACACCAAAAATTAAGATACCGTATTATGTTGGATATAAAAAACAGTAAGACTTTTCCTCCTTCAGTTTTTTTCAAATACTTACCATTTTCGAGAGTCCTGTATAAAAATATCAGGTATAGCCGGTATAGTACCGCGAGGCTGGGCGACGCAGCGTCAACTTTCGACAATTTTTACAGGGCCAATTTTAAAATGTCCATATTTTTGAAAATTTGTCCATCAAGGGAAAGGATAGAACTATATACTCCTTCTTTTTTAGATTTTTAAAATCGCACCCGATGTTAAAAACCTGCATTTGTTTAAAATAATTGCAAAAAATGGGTCAATTTTTTTTTTAAACTGATACAATTTTTTCTTAAAACTTTAATATCTTCTCTATAAGCACCGTAAAGCTCATCTCCATCCGTTTACTACTTCCATAGCTATAATGTATAGAAAAAAAGTTAGCACTTAACTTCAAACAGCTGTAAAATCGTCATTTTTCAAAATTTTGAAAAATCCTTTGAGGTACGTTTAAATATCACTAAAGCCTACAACATATTCAAATTTCAGCAATCTACGAAAACTTACTCCGAAATCTGTCCGAGTTCGCATGGAATATCCCTAAAGCCAGTTTCTCTGCATTTTTATTTATTTACTTACGGGCGGAGGTTGTTAGGTTCGTTTCCAATTATTAGCGATTGATCGGTATTTATTAATTTAAAGAAACCAGGAGCTTGAATTCCCTTTCTTTCCGAATTGTCGCTGCAGCAGTAGGCGTGGAGATTCGAAAGGAAGCCGCGCCCGATTTCAGCACGTGGTATCACTGGTAACCGGTGGTTTTTCATTTGGCAGCCTCTCGTCTTCCTCCAGCTACCGCTGCGCCATCCCTTCACATTTCTCTCTCTGTCTCGCCCTCTGGACGACATTAGAAGACGACCTGTAGCGTTTCTATCAGCGATGCCAGCCACGCTGCCTGGCCTCGTTCATAAGGGCGAGAATTGCTCGAGGAGCGTGGGATAATTGACCTTGAGTTCAGCCGCACAAAGAATCCCGCCTCTTCCCTCGGAGCCTCCCCTCTCGTTACAATCGCCAAAGGTCCGCGGAAATATTGGCACAGCACGTGCGAACGTCACTTCGAGCAGATCCTCTCTCTCTCCTTCGACAACCCCCATGATCGCGGCGCCATTCGTTCCGCGCGACGATCTCCTCGCGTTTACTTCGCCGTTGGCGAAGTAACGGGGACGTTGGCGACGAGAAGTTGAATACAAAGGGGACGCGTTAGATTAGTTTGGCCGCGCGAAGGGGTGGCTTCTAACTGGTTCCACGGTCCCGCAGATGGAAAAAACGAGCAAGAGCCACCGTCGCGATTAATTGGCATTAAGCTCTCCCGCGGAGATGTCGATCGGCGCTGTGAGGCGGAGGAAGGCTGAAACCGAGCTCGTGCGTGGCTACGCGCCGTCATCCTGGAGAACAACGACCGCGTGGCTGGCTCCTGGCCAATACAGATCCGGTTGAAGGGTGAACGCGGGAGCCAAGGTGGATAGTGGGGGTGGACCGAGAAAGGGAGCCAGGAAGGAAGGAAGGGTGGCAAGAGTAGCGCGGGTGACGAAGACGTTCCGCGGTGGAATCCTCGTTTCCGTGGTTGATTATTGTCTTGTGTGCGGTGCAAGATGCGCTCGCGACGCCGTGACGGCGGCTGAAGGACGAAGACCACGAGTGGCTCGCACGGCCCTCGATTCCGCCAGCTCTACATTTTCTTCTCGTCTAAACCGAGAGAAACGAGTAACGAGTGCGGCGTCGAGCACTCTTCGCCGCTTCGTCGCTTATCTCATCGGCTGCGGTCGGCTGCCACGCGAAACAGGTGAGAAGAACCAGAGGAGGATAGAAGGGTGAGAAGCGTCCCCACTGAAAGGCGGGGTGGTCTGTTGTTTAAAGATCTTTCTTTTCCTTCTTTATTATTTTTGACGTTTTTGTACGGTACGGAAGGAGATACGGTACTATTATTCATGAATTACACAGTTCGACTAGTTTTGACTTTTTTTCGGACTTGTAACATTCAATAGCCGTTTCTTATAGGTTTTCGTGCGCTGAAAACGAATCCGAAAATCGTTTGTCGATATCACCCTCAGTTTTCGAGAAATTCCATTTTGAAAAAAAAAATACATATTTTCAACTTGAAACATTTTTTGTGTCGAAACAGTAATAGTTACTCGGTTGCTTGTTGCGTCAAATTATTCTATGAACCCTCCCGAACACAAGGATATAAGTTATTAGTGCATTAAAATCAAAAATCAAAAAAGATTTCGTTAGTATATTAATGTATCCTCAGGTTGACGGAGAGAATTTTCCGAAATATTAAGTTAAAACAACATGGCGGCTATTTAAAGTTGAAATCCTGATTTTTTCCTGCCAAAATTACGCGAAAACATCAGGATTTCAATTTTAAATAGCCGCCATTTTGTTTTAACTTAATATTTCGGAAAATTCTCTCCGTCAACCTGAGGATACATTAATATACTAACGAAATCTTTTTTGTTTTTTGATTTTAGATAATCTGGTTCCGAATGTAATGCTCACCGCACAACCAAATTTTTAAAAATGCTTCTTGGATGTCGCTTGTTATTTTATTATAAACGTAAATATTTTTCTACGAAAAAATTACCAAATGTTCTTTAAATGTTGCTCTTTTAAGCGCAAAAAGTTCTGTAAAAATATACGCTTCCGCTTCTTCAAAAAAAAAAATTCACAAATATTCGCCTCTTTTCGACCGCCTGACTAGGCATAACCGTTGGCGCCGCACGTTTTGCCAAACTATTTCGCTTCTGTATTGAAAACAAAACGTGACATACCACTTCTGTTGATGATTTCCGAAGGGAAAATGTCTGCTGCGTCGCGTGGAGCAGTCAGATTTTCTCCTAGACCCTTAGTTTTGGAAATAAATTGAAAGATATCTGCAAAAATGAGTGCATTTCGGATATTTCCCTTTGATCATTCCCTTTAATCATATTTAAATGTTCATAATGCACTAATAACTTATATCCTTGTATTCGGGAGGGTTCATAGAATAATTTGACGCAACAAGCAACCGAGTAACTATTACAGTTTCGACAGAAAAGATGTTCAAAGTTGAAAATTTGCATTTTTTTTAAAAATCGAATTTCTCAAAAACTGAGGGTAATAGCGACAAACGGTTTGCGGATTCGTTTTCAGCGCACCAGAACCTATAAGAAACGGCTATTAAATGTTACAAGTCCGTAGAAAAGTCAAATTTTGTCGAACTGTGTTATAGGACCAAGATTAAATCCTGAGCACACAGTTGTTGTTTCAGAAAATAAAACCCAGAAGGGTAGAAATTTTGAAACAGTGGAATAGGAGGAACCCTACCCAGACCTTGCACTGGTGACAGCTGTTTCGAAAAATTGACAATAACAATTGTTCCTCCGGGACCAAATATGTCTTCTTACAAATCACCCTTGTCTGTATTCCTAGTGGTATTAATCGCGGTTTTCCGAAACAGTATGAATCCATATTTCTTATCAACGACGGTTATATTTTCGGCGGAAATGCCTCGGATCACCGGAACCGCAGACCTATGCGGGCCACGTAGCAATTGTCGTAAAATCCAATGTCGACCTAGACTCAGCGCCGTAACGGGCGAAATGAAATACAGCGTCGACGCGGGTCCGCGAGGGATTAAATTCGCCGCAGAATGCAGCGGCATAAACAAGCTTCCCTTACTGTTTATTCGTAAAGATTCCCGCTGAAACAGAACGCACCGTGAGCACAGAATAACAGCCGAACCGTAAGGCAATCTGGCCGGGTCACACTCCAGAGAGTAGCGGAGTTTCTCGAACAAACAAGACAGATTTATACGGGCGAAGGTAGATAAAAAGGACTCGATACTCTCGCACCCCTGTTTCGACGAAGTTCCTCCAACTGCTCACGGCTCTCGATTCCAGCGAGCGTCCCCGCCGCTCGCAGCATGAAAGCTTGCCGGAGCACGAGCCTCGCCGGGGTAACAGCTGCGAGTCGCGTGTTCCGTGTTGCGCTGGAAAAATGTATCGTCTTCCGAGGGTGGCTGGTGGGAAGCTCGGTGCTTCGAGAAGTTGCCGTTGGAGTAGGTCGCGATGTAAAATGATTTTGCCCTCCCGAGGCGAGCCCGAAGCTGTTCGGGGACGGTTGCGCGTACACCTAATCGCCGAGACGGGAATTCATTCGGTGCCCGATCCCATCGATCGCGGACTACTCCGCTGGAACGAGAGGAGAGAATTTGCCAGGCGTTGCCTGCCGTCTCGCTTTGTCCTTCGCCGGTCGATAAATAAGTCTGTCGATGGAATCGGAGGATTCGTCGATCTTTCAGGATATTTATTTCGGGCACGTGCTACTGTATAAGGTAATTCCATCGCCGAGATGAGTGACGGGATGTCTGCGGCGTGCGGTTGACTCGAGTGATGTGTATTGTGGATAGGAGGAATACAGTTAGGCACTCGAGGCGCACTCGAGTGGTGTGTAAATCGATACCCTTGAGGTTTCGGGCTATCAAACGTTCATTACAGGGCTGCGCAGACCCCAAAACGTTTGCCCATCACAGTGTGACTAGAGTACAGTCGGGACAAAGTCAAATGGTCCTGCGAGGCTGGCGGAGAGCCATCCCCACTCTGCCGGCTACGTAACCCCCACTCTAGGTTGCGTTGCTTCGCTCCGCCCACTGCGCTTCGAGAGCGGAGTTTGGCACTAAATTGTAGAATGATTGGCGCTCTAAGCGGACATCATATTTGGAACGACTATATTCTTTTGTGAGGTTCTTGTATGGGCTTAATTTTGTTTCATTTTAAAAATATTCAATGAAAAACAAAAATAGGCATTAACGACGAAGTTTAAGCAGACTATTTCATTCACTACTACTATAAACTTAGTTATAATTTTAGAATTTTAATTTTAGAAACTTAGATTTTTTTATGTATATTATACGTCATAATTCAAAAGCTGTCAAAAATGGATCTCCACCCCTCTTGCTGCAAGGTCCTCAATTCAATTCAGTCGAATGTTTTATCTGGGTAATAATCGAATAATTTATTCGAATACCTATTACAGAATTATTAAATTAATGGCACGAATAACTCTCCATTGTTTTAATTTCATTTTACAAACGAAGTTAGGCAACCCGAAAAATCAGAAAATTATTCAACTTTCTGCGCAATTGTAGTAGTTCATCCGGAACGCATACTTACTTCTTGTTGGTGTCATAGTGCGGTTTTAGGGGGTGAAACCACCCCCTGAAAAAATGCAGAAGTTTCTTTTTCGAGGACTATCTCGAAAACCGTGAGAGATATCGAAATAGAGTTTAAACAAAAGTTGCGTGCTTTTTTTTATATCTACGAAACTGCATAAAATAATTATCGAAAACAGGGCGAAGGTAAATACTTTTCCATAATTTTCAAGTTACCTCCACTACCAGTCCTTAATTCGATAATTATTTTTACACAGTTTTGTAGATATAAAAAAAAAAAAATTTGCCACTTTTTCAAGGGGTGATTCCACCCCCTAAAACCCTGCTTGCACACAAAGTTGCATAATTTTCTAAATTTTCCGGTTGTCTCACTTCCCTTGTTAGTTTTCTAAAATTGTTTTCATACGACCCTTGCAACGAGTAAATAATTATCCGAATAAAAATTATTAATGTTTCCTAGACAAATTCTTATTCGACTAAAAACTCACCCGTTCGTGGCGACCAAAATTTCATTCCTCATCCGAGTAAAAGGCTCCCTCTCTTTCAAAGTCATACAACACTAGTTTAGACGTGGGGATTACGTCTTCCGCGATACACAGCAGGACAACTGGCCTTGACCAATTACTTTTCCCCCGTTTACAGTGCCCAAACATATTGCACTCCAGAATACCATTATCCACGCTACAGCCTCCACCCCTCCAAGCAATAAACCGCCTTCAAGACACGCGTGACCCACCAAATATTGAATTTGCACGCGGTAACCCAGAATTGGAACTCCGGTCCCGTTCCGCGCGATTCGTTGCGCCCATTCCTTTGTGTCCACGAATTGATGGCTCTCCCTTTCTTCCCAGTCGTGGTTCTCTTTTTCCGTTCAGCGGGGAAAGCTTCTCGTAACGAGTGCGGTTTCGGCGCTATTAGATTTTTCCTGCTCCTGAGAAGCCCGCCCGGGGTGGCTCGTAAATTTCCACCCCCCCGCCCCATCGTTCCCGGTTGTTGCCCCGGTGAATTACGGCCGCGAGAGATGACATTAATTCCAAGTAGAAACGAATTAATTCCACCCCCTTCCGAAACTCTGTTGCCATTCACGTCGCAGGACAATCGCTCGCTTTGGCTCGCGTCGATGTCGGGTTTTAATCGAGAGGATCCAACGCGGAAGAGACGCGCGACGCGGGTAGTGATGCGCGATATTTATCGATAATTGTATATATTGATATTTGGCTGTCGATATATCGATATTTTTTATCAATATTTGCCTATCGATATATCGATATTCTTATCAATATTTGCCTATCGATATATCGATATTGTTATCGATATTTTCCTGGCGATATATCGAAATTTTTTTTCTCGATATTTTCCTGTCGATATATCGATATTTTTTATCCAAATTTTGATATTTTTTTTATCGATATTTTACATTTTAAACACTAATTTACAGGTATCGATAATTTGCGTGAAAATATCGATAATTTCTACTGCACCTTTAAGCCAATAATTTTCGAAATAAAACGTGTAAACAAAATTCAGCATTTCTTTTTCGTACTCTCATGTTGAAGAATGCCCATAATGTATCTTATTAAAATATAAATTCTAGTGTGCTTTATAAATATGATTTGAAAAGTAAATTTAAGTTAATTTAAATAAAATAATTTCTTAATGCTACGTAGAAAATTTCATCTTAGCAAATTCTTTTTACTCCAAATGATATTCCGTTAAATATATGTAACTTATTTTTTAATTGGTAAATTCACACGGTATCTTCGCATCGATATTGTCACTATCAATACTTTTCGGATAATATATTTAGCGCATCGATATTGAACGAAAAAAATATATATCGATAAGCGTTATCGATAGTTGAGACCAATATCTCACGTCACTGGACGTAGCCGCTCAGTCGACCGGGGCTGAATTTTCAAGCGGGCTGATTACGGTAGTTAATAATCCGGCGAAGTTTCTCGACAATTTCGCGCCGCGCGATACAGATAATTATCGACGCGGGCGGGGTGAGACGGTTCGCGTATAAAACGGCCACAAACCCTGGACACGATGCTGGGGGTTGCCGTTAAATGCCCCCCCCCCGGTTTAAGATCGCGGGCGGGGGGGATTCGACGGGCGAGACTGTCGGAAGTTTGGGGAGTAATTTGTGCCACGGTCGCGTGATGTTTTCGCAGCGGCAGCTAGGACAACAAGGCCGAGCGAAACGGCCCGAAAGAGTTCCACTTTATCTTTAGCGGAATGCCGCGGCTATTATTGCGCCGATTTCCAGATATATTTTTAAAGGGGGATCAATAGCTGGTGTCTCGCGGCGCTCCTGAATCGCCCGAATGCACGCGCGGGCTTATTTCACGTGCATATCCTTCCGGGAGCCTTTCGCTGGACGTGCTTCAAGGTTCCCACCCCCGCGTCGCATAATTTCGCGCACTCGAGCGTGCTGGCACAAAGTCGCCTCTTCGATCGAGTTTTTTCTTGGGACTCGGCCGGAGTCTCGATACGGTGATCCCTGGTGGATGGGAGGTATCGGGCTTCGAGTAATTTTTAATTACAGCCTTAATGAGATTTGGCGGAAAGTTTGGAGAATAGTTGCGTCTGTGATTCGAGCCCTGGGAATATAATTAGAGGCGGTTACGGCGCGAGGGTTGATCGAGGGAGTCTCTTCGTGCCAAGAGCTTGTGGATACTCTTTACGAGAGGCCAATACCTTCTTTGTGCCTCGAGGGCTCCACCTTGTAACGAGCCATCCCACCTGAATAAGTGTAGCCACTTTTCCTTCGCGGGCTCGAACTTGAGCTTCTCTTGTGTACCGATGCAGAGTCGGGACGCGGGTATATATTAGGGTGGTGGTGCACAGTGGTGCACTTAGGGTTTAATCTTGGCGGGAGCCGAGATATTTTCAATGCAAATTTAATAAAATTCGTTAGGTGATTATGAAAATTTATTTACGGAATAAAATCGAGTTTTGTTTTTTTTTTGTTACGAAGCTCTTGAATCACTTCTGACTGAAGTGATATATTAATGTCGTTTTTCCTTTTTCTTTGGGAATGTTAGGACCCCTTGGCCCCTCCTCTGGGTGCGCCAATGGTGGTACCTAATATCGCCTGGCAAAAGCTGAATGGAAGTTACTTGAATAATAATTGATATTTTTATATTTAATTTGACTGAATGTATAGAGAAATTATTCATGTTTCATGTAGCATAAGTTTAAATTTTAGAGCTTACTTTGCGAGATATAACGAGTGGCGACGTTAGGACCCTCCTTAAAGGGGGATTCTAGTGTAACAGACACCGAAATTTATGATTTTTTGGGGAAAAAGTATTGTTAATATTGCATTGAACTCTTTTGGGATATAAGGAGGCATCTTTAAACTTGTAGAATCTTTTTTTATCCTTCTTATTATTTATTAATTACTGTGGAATCGTATCAACCTGTTCAACGATGTTTGCATTAGGTGTAGCACCTGGCACAGTCATCTGATTGCAAAAAGAAGAAAATTTTCTTAATGTTGAATAATTTACACTGGGACTGGACCTAAAATTTTAATTTTAGTTTTTATTTATAGTATTATTTTCGTCGATATAAAGAATAATATGAAGTGAAGAATAATATGAGTGACCTCCCTTAAGGTGTCCTCACTGATAGTGCCCAACTGATATTTATGATTTTTTTAGAAAAAAAACTGTTCCCAACTTTAAGAAAAATTTCTCCAAAAAACTATTAAAAAAACTTTTAACTATTTAATCTGTTTGCTACAGAATAAACGTTAATTAAGAGAAAACACCAAACATTTACGAACAACTGAAGAATGTAAAATAAACAATTTAAAACAGAAAAATTTAGCCGACTTCCAAAATCCGCATTGAAGAAATAAAAAATAAAAATATTTTTGAAGTTGGCGCCAAATTATTAAAAACTGACCAAATAAAAAATCGTAGTTTAAGTATGAATTTGTATGTCAGTTTTTAACAATTTGGCGCCAACTTCAAAAATATTTTTATTTTTTGTTTTTCAGTGCGGTTTAGCTATCTAGCTAAAGCGGCTGTGTGAAGTCATTTGGCAGCTACGTGAAGTCATTTGGACTTAAAAAATATTTGTATCTTTTGTTTTTGAAGTCGGTCGAATCATTTCACGTACAGAGTCCAAAATATATCGACACGTCCGACTCTCCTACCGGGCGGACTCACCTCGGCTTACCTTACGGAAGATCGAAGATTGATCTACGATCTCGCAGTCGCAAGGTTGCCAGCATCTCGTTCATCTCGATCTCCGTGTTCTCCGCGAGCGTTCGCGAGATTGAAAAGCAATTTCGTCCACTCCCGATCCCAGGGCGATAGAGGGGGCGGTAGAATTTAATTGTCAGCCGCTGGGAGGTTCGAGGGGCTCCGCGAGCGACCGGCAGGAGGGTAGGTCGAACGGACTTCGGAAGTGCCGGGTTTCGGGGAGCTTTCAAGCCTGTCGAGCGCCGCGAAGTTAAAGCTGGAGCCCGCTGCAGCTAGCTTCCGAGCGTGAAGCAATGTCCCAAGTTTTTCCAGTGTTACGGACAAATCGAACGGCGGTCGGGAGTGGGAGGAGGTTGAGGCGGTGGAGCGTGCAGTTGACCCGAAAAGGAAATGGTAAAAACTAAAACGTCCGTCTGTGTGTTCAGGTATAGTCGCGGAGGAAGGGAGCTCGAGGCGACACGGAGCCAGGGACCAGCGAGGAGTCGCCGAAGGTGGACAGGAGGAAGGTGGGAGGAGGAGTAGCCGAAGCTGAGAGGCAGCAAGTGGAAGAGGAGGAAGAGCGTGACTGCTAAGAAGGGTGTTGGTACGCGGCCCGTGTCCCGGCGGGAAGGATCGATCGAATCGGCGGAAGGCAGGACAAAGGGGACCGTCGGGGCGTAGCGGCAGCGTATCAGAGGGGACCAGTGTACGTGTGAAAAGTGGGTGCGAGGGGCCGGCAAGGGCTAGTGAAGAAACGGAGGATTAGATGGTGGAGGTGCTCGAAGGGCGGGCTAGGGAGCCTACGGGGCCGATCGAGGCAGCTCGCAGCTACGCAGGGCCGGCCAGGCCTGCCGATCGCGTGGGCCTGCTGCGCTCTCATCGCGAACATGACCTCTTAGCCTCGGGGCTGCTCTGTCTTGCCAATTCGCACGCGGCCGTCGTCCACGGGGGACAACGCTTACCGATCGCCGGTACCGATTCCGACCGGCTACGTGTCAAAGACATTGCTCGCGCGCGAGTCACGTTCGGGGCCGCGGAGATCGCTGTTCCTCGGCGCGTCGCATTCGGAGAGGAGAGGGAACATCAACGGCGTCCCGTTTGCGGGGACTTGCTTACCGGTCGCGACCACAGCGCGCGACTCTTGGAGAGCGGCGATCGCGGGAAGCTGAGCGACAGCGCGCGACTCTTGGAGAGCGGCGATCGCGGGAAGCTGAGCGACAGCGCGCGACTCTTGGAGAGCGGTGATCGCGGGAAGCTGAGCGACAGCGAGGAGACTGTCGAGCAGAGGGTGAAGCAGAAGGTGGTGGTGGTGTGGGACAAGTGGGAAACAGTGGTGGACGGGAGCGACGCGCTTCCGGCCAGGCTAGAGGAAACGTCAGAGCCCGGGAAGGGCTCCTGCGAAAGGTGCGAGACTGGCGAGCGCAATGTGGCAGAGCGGCGGCATGGGCGCCCATGCGGCCAACAATCCATGGATGAAGTTAATGGGCATTGTCCACAAGGAGAGAAGGCATCACGACTCGGGGTCAGCCGCTGCCGCCGCCTCCGGTGTCCAGGGATCTGCGACCACTGGCAGCAACGACCGGACCCTCAATCAGTGAGTCACGACACCAACTATGTTCTTTAGATTCTAGGTTGTAGGCAACTCTTTAGTCCACGCGCCTCGGATCTTTGGAGATCTCCTGTAGACTTAGTAGGTCCTCTTGTAAGTGATGCGGGTTTGTGAGTATTGGGTCACTCATGCTGTGCGGGGTAATTGTGGGAATTGTTGGAAATTTAGTGAAGAATTTTAAGAATTTTTTTTATTCGGTAGCTTTTAACCCCTTAATGACAGACTGAATTTTAGAACAATGTTTAAGAATTGTAACTTTTTTGGGGATTTCTGTGTTAGTTTGTAAACTGGGGTGAAGCAGTGTTTTTGGAAAAAGTTTTTTTTTAGCCTATCGAACGTAATATTACGGAGGTGGGCCTGATTGGCGCACCCAGAATGGAGCAAGGGCCCCTGGCACCCCCAAAGAGGGGGTTTGTAAGAAGAAAAGATAACTGGGTTTTATTCTTTAAATAAATTTTTATAATCACCTAAAGAATTGTATTGAATTTGCATTAAAAATATTTTTGTACGTTCAATTCGCATCCTCCAAGATTAAATTCAGAGTGCGCCACTGGTAGGTCTGAAGGGGTTAAAAGCAGTGAGTACCTATTCAATCTGCACCGAATACCACATTTTCTGCAAATACAGTTATTAGGAGGAAATAAATAAATATCGCGTAATAAGTCGAATTCAACTTCTGGGCTAATTTTTCAGTAGCTACTATTCATCCTCAAAGGCTGTAGTTCCCAGTTCGAATATTTTTAGAAGCCTTTTTAGGAAATTTAGAAAATTAGAATTTCTTTTTGTTAAATCCATACAATATTACACGCTGAACACATTCTTTTATCACATCCATTTCAAAAGTTTACAATAACCGCAATATTCGATTTACACTCGCGAACTTTTCGTAGAACATTGTTTGAAGCTTCCTATTTACGATGGTGGCACGTACATGTTGCTATAAAAGTTCGAGGTCCAGTGAATCTTGGAATTTACCGGCGAACGGTAAGATTCACCGCTGCGGGGCGGTAAAATTCCGAAATGTTTTATAAAATATTTGAACTTCGAGTTTCTACCAACAAGGTTGATAGGTAAATCCTAATATTTACCAGCATCTGTTGGGAGTTCGAGGTTTGAATGTTTTGTGGGATATTTCGGACTTTTGCCCGGGGCTGCGGGATCGGCAGTCAAAATTCCCGACTCCGACTCCTGACTTTGTAATAGGAAAATATTTTATATATATATAACACTTATTTAATATTGCGCTTCGTTTTCGAGAAAATAGACTCTGCAATTCTTGACGTTGCGTCCAGTCGCGTGTAGGAAAACCTACCCTTAGGAATTACGTTAAATCCCAAGATTCACTGGTCTTTCACATTCACAATAATATATATCAAACAGATAAGTGCCTATCGCGACGAGTTCTAATACTTAAAACTCAATCCTCAGGAAACCCGCATTACTTAAGGGATGATAATACAAGTAGTTTTGAGCTGCTGTTCTTTGAATTCTTATTTTGGGACAGGGGATACTTTCCCGCGATTTTTCCTGCTCCCGAAGGGGTAGCACTTGAAGACAGAGGAGAATATTTGCTTCTAAGATAAGGAATTAACGAAATAATTAATTAAATGACCCTACTTCGCTCGCAGAGTGATATTCTTAAGGCGTCGCAACGTTTACGCTTAACCCTCGCTCCCTTACGACCGCCCTGAGGTTCCCATCCATTCATCTTTGACTTAAAGTGGTTTCTGACTGTTAAAAGGGGTTGGCAATGAATTCGTTGCTCCCAGCAAATCGACACTTCACTCGATTTTAAATAACGTCCTAAATGCGAGACTGAATTGATAGTTCTAACAGCGATTTCCTTTGAAAAATGTTTGATATATAAAATGGCACTATTGCAAACGGTAGACTGGGACGTTAGGGCCAATCGATATGTCCTATTTTAATTTCAAATGAAACGTGCCCATCCCTGGTCTCTGACCAGGCGAACAGGGCTGTTCGCCCCGGGGGTAGTTTGTATTCAGGAAGAATCGAACTTCCCTTTTCCAACTATAGAGCACTGCTCGAGTATGCTGGATATTCTTTCATCAAATTCTGGGCCTCCAAGTTGAAGGGTATTTTTATGAGTGGCGTGCAGGCACGGTGAAGTGGGGCTAATGGCTTCAAAACGGCAATACGTGATCGTGAAATAGGGGTGGTGAAGGAGAGTTTCATATTTCCTCAGGCATTGAATTTAAAATGTCGAACCGATCTGCTGACAATATCGACGTAATGCCTTAATTGGAGCTTACGAGCGACGTCTTCGTAGTATATAAGGAACGAGACATTCTGCTGTTGTAAAAGGGCCAAAGAAGGTGTAACTTGAGAGTCCTACATGGAATGGCTACTGAATTCGTACCTACGTGTTTCTACAGTCTCCATACGTGCCTGATATTCTTCCTCTCTTCTATCAGCTGCGTGCATTGTATGCAGATCAATATAAACTCTTTTAAGGGGTTATACCTAGTCAGGCGGCCGAAAAGAGGCGAATATTTGTGATTTTTTTTTGAAGAAACGGAAGCATATATTTTTACAAAACTTCTTGCGTTTAAAAGAGCAACATTTAAAGAACATTTGGTAATTTTTTCGTGGAAAAATATTTACGTTTATAATAAAATAACAAGCGACATCCAAGAAGCATTTTTAAAAATTTGGTTTTGCGGTGAGCATTACCATTCGGAACCAGATTATCTAAAATCAAAAAACAAAAAAGATTTCGTTAGTATATTAATGTATCCTCTGATTAACGGAGGGAATTTCCGAAAGATTACTTTAAAATAAAATGGCGGCTATTTAAAGTTGAAATCCTGATTTTTTCGTGCAAAATCACGCGAAAGAAATCAGGATTTCAACTTAAAATAGCCGTCATTTTGTTTTAAATTAACATTTCGGAAAATTCTCTTCGTCAACAAGAGGATACATTAATATACTAACGAAATCTTTTTTGTTTTTTGATTTTAGATAATCTGGTTCCGAATGACAGTGCTCACCGCGAAAGCAAATTTTTAAAAATGCTTCTTGGATGTCGCTTGTTATTTTATTATAAACGTAAATATTTTTCTACGAAAAAATTACCAAATGTTCTTTACATGTTGCTCTTTGAAACGCAATTAGTTTTGTAAAAATATATGCTTCCGTTTCTTCAACAAAAAATTCACAAATATTCGCCTCTTTTCGGCCGCCTGACTAGGTATAACCCCTTAAGTACCTGTGTGTCCCCCAGTTGTCGTTTCGTTATGTGACAGCACTTCTTAATAAGGAAATTGTATAAAAAGAGAATCTAAGGTTGTTGGTTTCTACCAGAGGCCAAAAGTAAATTATTTTAAAAATTTCTTCGGAAAAGGTCAACGAGGAAATGTTAATTTTTATTTGAATGTAGGCAATCGTCACTGAAGTTTATAGAAATTTTTCGAAATTGCAATGTTTAAAGAAATATTAATTTTTAACTGTTCTGGTTATTCGTAACAAAAGTATTAATTCATTCACTATAACTTTTTAAACTGTTATGGTCTCTGGTTTCAACTAATTATAAGCTACAGAGAAATGGATCTACTGTTACAGAGGCTTCAGAATGTGTCTGACCACAAACGGTCCGTTTCCCCTTAGCGCTATCTTTCACAGAACTTTGCTCGTATGTATTTCCAGCTAAAGTTTTTGATAAATGTACCAACTGATGAGCAGCTCCATTTAGAATTCTCAGTTTGCATACCACAATTTTTACTGAATTTACTCTTTTCGAAAAATTTGAAATTCTCTGCTGTGTATCTAGCGAAGGACCATTTACCGAATAAAGCTTAATCCTTTCGCTGCGGATTTGAATTTTTGTCCACGCATTGAGAAATGTATTCTCTGTAATACTCAGTAACGTTCTCCGATATATCTGGTCGACTGTTTATTTTTTGGATTCCATTTTTGAGCCCCTCTGAGACAGTTCTATCGGCAAACACAAGTTGAAAATTAAAAACCTTTTTCATTCGTCTAAAATCGACACTTTTCAAGGATCATCTGAAAATTTAAATACCCTCGCAGCGAAAGGCCTAAGTACATCCATGAAAATTTTGCATTTCTTTTCCATCTTCCCCGTGATCACGATTTTTACGCAAATTAATTGAAAGTCTCGCTAAGTCACTTCTAAGAAGCTTCGATTCACAGTGACGTTAGGAAAAATGACGACACACTTGGGGGGTATATATTTACACAGTGTGTCCGAAAAATAACTATAAATAATTCAAACACTAAGCGTATTTGTAAAAAGTATGATATCTTCCTTTAAAATAAAATTCATAAAATCAATAAAAATAATGATTTTGAAGTAACTTGCGGTACCTTAAATACCATTATAAAAGGCAACTTTTGCCAACTATTAGAAGTCATGAATAATAAAAAAAAAAATAATGCCGCTATATTTCGTTGCACTCTAACGTTCAACCAATGTATGGCTAGATTTCTGGGGTTCCGCTTTCGGAATCAGCTTGAGTATTGGAAGTGGTTGGAAGTAATGCACCTGTTCCTCGTACAGCGGTGATACGTGAATTTTTGCCCAGGAAGCAAATAACAGTGCTTGACCATCCGCCGTTTTCGCCTGATTTGGCTCCCTGTGATTACTTCCTATTTCCAAGCCTGAAAATTCCAGTGAAAGGGACACGCTACGATCGCATTCCAACCATACAAGCAGTCGTGACAAGGATACCCAAGTCGATTCCGAAAGCAGATCTCCAGAAATCTACCCGTACATTGGTTCACCGTGCCCAGCGTTGCATTAATGCCGAAGGAACACACTTTGCATAAAACGAACGTCTTTCACGCATATTATCTGTGTTTGAATTAAGGATTGGAAAAAATATCGATGCACCTAGTACCGATATATTCCGGTACGTAAAATGAAAGACAGTAACGAACTCAAGGTTGAATTAATTACAGTTTAACACTTCGTTGATACTTTGGGTGTGAGCCACCCATAAGTTGATTTTGACGCTCTCCTTATATATGCGAAATAAATATCTTTTTCCAAAGCTGTCTTACAGACTCTTTTTTCTCTGAAAATATTATATCTGAATAACAACTCTGTAAATGTTTAGCTTCTAATATTGAAATTTGTAAAAGTTACAATTTTTTGGATATCTCCTTCGTTTTTTCTCGACGCATGGTAATCTAGAATTTTTTTTACAAAAACTGTGATAAAATTTCAATCAAAATACAATTGGAATACATTCCTGACACCTCGAAATTAACCCATGATTTTTTTTCATAACGATTGGATTCTTTAGATGAGAATGGCAGTCGTTCAGAAATTGCTCTGTGTGTGAGCCACCCAGGTATGTCGAAGTTGATCGAAAAAAGTGGTGCGCCAACGAAGAGTTAATTAAAACTAGATTGTTTTATTATACATGTACATTTATTATACGAGTAGTTTCATTTTACAGTATGGACGGTTTAATTTGAAAGTAGTGTAAGTCCGGGTTTTGAAAAAATTGAGAAAACGAAAAATTTACATACCTAGGTATACTTTGTACATATCATCATATATTTACATTTATATACACATACGCTGTACTTTATTGTAAACTTTTTATTTATAAACAATTTATAATTTAAATCTTAAAATATTCGTTTGTTTTAATCAATTGAAATTTTGTAGATAAATGGAATTGCATAATCATTTAAGTGCCTACATATCGAAATTCGATACTGGTAGGTTATGTATCGATTCGTTATGTTAAATATCGAATATCCCAATATTGATTTAAAATATCCATACAAAAAAGTATCGGAAAGATACGAAATATCGATACGATAAATATCGATACAAAATATCGATACAATATATCGATATTTAATACGATAAATATCGATACAAAATATCGATACAATATATCGATATTTAATACGATAAATATCGATACAAAATATCGATACAATATATCGATATTTAATACGATAAATATCGATACAAAATATCGATACAATATATCGATATTTAATACGATAAATATCGATACAAAATATCGATATTTAATACAATAAATATCGACACCAAATATCGATATTTAACACCCCAAATGTCCAGACAAAATATCGATATTTAATACTATAAATATCGATACAAGGGTGTATCGATACTGTATTGCAAACTTTGTATTAATACATCGCCGGTGGCGTTATTTTTCAGACATACCGTACACGTTGAACGACGACAGCTCCCGTCAGGGAGCGCTTAATCGAGGGTGAAACTGGTACCGCGGAAATTCGCATTCACGTCTGATATTCCGTTAAACGTTATTACAATACCTGCACGTTTGCCGTGGCTCGTGCTAAATTTAACCGTATTTTTCTGCTCTCGCGTTTTTCCACCCATCTTTTCTCGCGGGGCCTCCGCAGTCTGACGCGGTAACGCGATAAATTACGTGCAATTACAGCATCAGGATCCGCAACGAGATCAAGCTTCTCCAGCTGCCGGCCTACATACACGCACGTACACGTATCTGCGAGATATAATACACGAGGCGGATACACAAGCCGGCCGGAGCGTCTTTAACCCTTTAATCTACTGGATGTCCCGCGACGAGTGGTACATCCGAGCAGGAAATGATTCCACGCACACAGGCGAGGAGGGTAAGATTTTTTCCGCGCGACACACCGCTTTCGAGGGGAACGAGCTTCGAGATTCTGCTAGTACGCGTGCACCGAAGCTTCGATCTTACGCGTAACGAGGCTTATTGACCTTGTTGGGTGGCACGCAGGGCACGGAGAGAGGGGTGACCTTAATGTTTAGAAATTACAAATAGGGGCAGAAATTTCATTTTAGCAGGAGAAAGGAATATCGCGTCGGTGATTATGGAAGTGGTGTAAGTAAAAATTTTTATAGAAATTGAATTTTTCACTTATTTTGTAACGTAAGGCGAGGGGACACAAAGTAAGCGATGAATTGAATTTTCTTAATTTTTGACTTTCACCATTTCCATGATCACCGACATATTTTCCATTTGCCTTCTATGTGGAACCATTTTCTCGGGTATACTACTCGTTGCGATATAGGTACTGCATATAGTTGGATTATTAGCATACAATCCTTATGGATTAAATAGAAAAAATTACTCTTTATCTGTTTTATAATAATAGGTTAATAAAAGTCCATATAAGCAGAAACTTATATATTATGCAACAGCTTTTAATTATAACCTCATTTATTCTGAGTGATCTTTAAAGAGTGATCCAAGAAATGGCCCGTTTTTGATCCCATGATTTTTTAACTGAATTTTCTGCCAAATGATACCATTTGATGAGCCATCAATCACAACAAATTTTCAAGTTGAGCTGACAATTAGTTTCTGAGATATGGGAGCAGGTCGTTTTGTCCCACTGTGCGCCGGTCGCGAGCAGCCTCCGCGTGCCGCTGGAAACCCACCCCTAATAGCGCGAAACGAACCCCTTTCCTTATAACTGGACATCGATCGTCCCACGGGCAGGGTGCTCGCGACCAAAGAGGTCCATCGCGTAATAAACTCGGTCGAAGAGCACCCGAGGCCCCAAAGTATTCTCTCCAAAACCCTCCCCATTTTTCCTCGACGGGGAAGGGTTCGCGCGTGCCTCGATATAAGCGGGCCGCGTCAATTTTGCAGAATTATTTATCGCCCGATATCGGGCCGGACGAGTCTCGCGAAAATAGGTGGTTATCAATATCGGACGGCTCCTCGACTGATAATCGCGCGCGGTGCCCGGGGGCTTTGTTCCGCCTCGCGGGGAACGTTCCGCCACAAGTCTCTCTTTCCGGCGGCGCGGCGCCCGCGGAACCCTCGCCCGCGCTGCACATCCGGCCATTGTCGATCCCGAAACCTCCGCGGGGCCCTTTGTCCCCCTTCGCCTCGTTTCCAACGAGCCGCTGCCGCCCGTTTTTCCACAGCATCGGTCTAACAATAGTTGGTCGCTTGCCACCCCCAACACTGGCGCGCGATCGCGGCGCGCACAAGCGCGGGCCACTCGGCGTGTCGCCGTCGCAATTAAAAACCGTCCTCTCCCTCTGCTCCTGGTCCCGCGTCGTCGAAGGATATAGGTTGCGACGGGGCGCGAGCAAACAAGGCGCAAGGGGAGATGGGTATCGTTCTTCAACCGCTGACAATGCCCTCGCCTTTCGGCTGACCCTATTCCGGGAGACTTACTTGTTGGCTGACAAATGTCGGGGCTTGTAAGCGCGATGCTCCTTTCAAGGGATCCTAGCCCTTCTGCAACGTTCGGGTCATATTGGCCCGAAACGGAAATTCAACGTTTAACAACTTTTCAGTCGATGATTCGATTCGCAAGAAATTTATTGACTTTTATTAAATGTTCTCGTAGAATGTATATTCCTTGAGTAAAATATTATTCGATTGGCTTTTATGCGCTATGTATGTCTAGAGACGCGGCAGCGTCTCGACGCCAAGTACACGCCAAGTGACTGGATTTATCCTTAATACTGTCCCGTGATAATTTGTAATTTATAATATTAAAAATTATCTGAAATCATTCCCTATGCAAATTATATTTGTAAAAAGAAGTGAGATTCCCATAAAAAACTTGAAAAAAGTAAAAAAAATAAGCCAAGTACATACATAAAAAAGTCGAGGACGAAAAAGAGTATTATCAAATTAATCACAAAAAATAGAAGAGAATAATAAATATAATATTAAAAATTATCAGAAGTCATTTCCTATGCAAATTATCTTTGTAAAAAGAAGTGAGCTCCCCTCAAAAAACTTAAAAAAAGTAAAAAAATTACGCCAAGTACATGAAATCAAATAAATCACAAAAGAATAGAAGATAATAATAATTAGAATATAAAAAAAAATGTGAAATCAAAATGAACTGCAAGTACATAAAGGTGCTTTCCCGCAGCGTGCAAAGGCGACACTGTGTAACACAATAAAGGACAAAAAAGATGGCCGGGCCTGGAAGTTAAGTACTAACGAAATCTTTTTGGTTTTTTTGTTTTTAGATAATCTGGTTCCGAATGGCAGTGCTCACCGCAAAATCAAATTTTTAAAAATGCTTCTTGGATGTCGCTTGTTACTTAATTATAAACCTAAATATTTTTTCACGAAAAAATTACCAAATGTTCCTTAAATATTGCTCTCTGAAACGCAAAAAGTTTTGTAAAAATATACGCTTCCGTTTCACCAAAAAAAAATCACAAATTCGCCTCTCTTCGGCCGCCTGACTAGCCAGGTATAACCCCTTAAGGACGACCCCATACCTCCCCCCCTCATCCTAACAATCAACTATTTAGCTAACTGTTTTACTACGCGAGTTGCCATTTTCTCAGCACACAGTGCGAAATGAAAGATAATTCTGACGATAGCCACTGCTAACCCGTTCGCGTTTCAGTCCCACTATCGCGACACAAGTGCCCTGACTGTTTTCACTTAGCCCTCCCCCGGGATGATCCTCGGCGTGAACTCATTAGAAGCGGGCTAGGAGAGGGTACCTGATTTCCCTTTTTGAATTTGCACGGAGTCTAAGCTGCGCCCCCTATGGAAATCCCATTCCCAACTGTCGGCCCTCCGCTGGACAGCTAATTCCAGATATTCGTTGCAAGCTTAGCGGCCGAGTGCCTTTTAATTTTTACATCCCCCGGCCTAGAAACGTCACGCGTCCGCGGGATATTAATCCCCGTCTCCCGGCACCGCGTTTAGACGACCCCTCTTGTCAGAATTATTTGCCGAGTGGTTCCCGGGCATTTTTCTCTCCCTCGTAGTGGAAGTATTCGTCAATTGTCGACGCTTAATTGCAACGTAGCGGGAGCAGCGGAGGCTCGTTACCTTGTTAGGGGCATCGAGTACGGTTTCGAGAGTTCCCCGTCGAATTGCCGTCATCCCATTCGCATCCACGGCTACCTTCGCGACCCCCGATCCTTTCCTGCTTCTGCACGACTTTCCCTCCCCCTCCTCACCCCGCCAGGATCGTTAGCCAGTCGGCGCAATTGTGGCCAATTTTCTACGTGGATTCGTGCGGGCATGGAAAGTTGACTTTTCGACCTCGTTCCAGGACAAAAGTGCGCTCTTTGTCTTTGAAACTGGGGGGGACCTTGCGGTGATTCGCCGCGAAAACAAGCGCCTGGTATATTTGCTACGTTATCGATAAAAAGGGACTTTATGTAAAGTTTCCTTCGAGACGAATAGGTTTCAATTTCACAAGGGAAGTTGGGTAACAAGAAAATTCAACAAAATCTGAAACTTTGCAGAAACGCAGCTCAAGCGATGCTAATAATGTAACTATTTTTTGATTCAGTAGTAAAACAGCCCTGAGGGTGAAAACACCCCCTCAACGAAATAGTGAGTTTTCATATTATCGGAAATATCTGTGAAATAGTAAAAGACATCGAAAAAAAGTTCAATTCGAAGTTGCTTGGCTTCCGATGTCCTACATTGTGGTGATAAATATTTGTCGAAGAAAAGGGTGGAGGGGGTAAATTTTGAAAAAAATAATGATTTTCGAAAATTCTTTATCACAACTTTATAGAACATAAAAAACTATAGAACTTTGTATCGAACTTCTTTTCGATATCTTTTACAGTTTCGTAGATATTCAGGATCATCTGAAAACTCACAATTTCTTCGAAGGGGTGTTTTCACCCTTACGATCGATTTAGTCCCGAATAAAAAAATTGTTACCTTATCAGCATCACTTGAGCTACATTTCTGCAAAGTTGCAGATTTTTTTTTGAATTTTCGAGTTGCCGAGCTTCCCTTTTCAGTTTCAATTGGATTCTACAATTGCACTTGTTTGTTTCTAGTGGAATTATCAGATATACTGGTCTTCCATATACGCGGTGTAAATAAAATATGATAGAAAGTTTAGTGCTTGACAGAATATGCTACAACATTAGTTTTGCAAAGATCTCCAATCCCTGAATCCCAGAGTTAACAGGCTTTCTTGTTTACTCTATTCAACTTCCACTAGTTGCATCGATAAACGATGGAGCCTATTAAAATTCACTGAAAAAGTAAACGGACTTGTTCTCAAACGTTTTGTGGAAAACTGACCTAGACTGTTCATCACAATTATATTACTTCCTTGCAGCAAGTTTCATGAACCTCAAACTTTTATTCTATGCACATTAGGGATGTTCGATTCACTTCAAAGAATCGATTCTTGGATCGATTCAAAATCGAATTATAAGAATCGGTCCTTCTAAAAAATCCGAACCAAAGAATCGATTCTGGAAGAATCGAGATGAAAAGAATCGCCGTAAAACTTTTTTTTTCCAAAATCAGTACATATACATAGAAGTCGGATTTGAATACTTTTGAAA
The DNA here is from genome assembly GCF_050908995.1 of Andrena cerasifolii. Classification (NCBI taxonomy): domain Eukaryota; kingdom Metazoa; phylum Arthropoda; class Insecta; order Hymenoptera; family Andrenidae; genus Andrena; species Andrena cerasifolii. The sequence continues at coordinate 31,028,956 of NC_135118.1, read as the reverse complement.
GAATCGATATAAAAAATACTTTTACAAGGAACAATTTGGGATAGTTGTTGAAGGGCATTGTATTGAATAGAAGAAATATTTTGCTATTCATTTGGTAATTTTTTCGTAGAAAAATATTTACGTTTATAATAAAATAACAAGCGACATCCAAGAAGCATTTTTAAAAATTTGTTTTTGCGGTGAGCACTGCCATTCGGAACCAGATTATCTAAAAGCAAAAAACAAAAAAGATTTCGTTAGTATATTAATGTATCCTCAGGTTGACGGAGAGAATTTTCCGAAATATTAAGTTAAAACAAAATGGCGGTTATTTAAAGTTGAAATCCTGATTTTTTCCTGCAAAAATCATGCGAAATCGAGAGACTCTCGGATATGTATGCATAACTTTCGAAAAACAATAGATTTCTAACTGAAACTTTTTTTTTAAGTAGTTCATAATACTACGTAAACATAGTAAAAAAACAGGAAATCTTCATCAAGCCGTTGACTTGTAAAAAAATCCCCAAAACGTACACATTTTCCGAGGGTTCAAACGGGTATACACCCTTAATTCATCAATATAATTTAGAATTGCGAATTCATATTTCGAAGTGTAATAATAGTGTGTAAAATATGTTACATATAGGGTGGCCGGATACTTTCTCGAGCCAGTGTGTATTCATGAAAACGCTGTATCGGCCGATGCGCGTCAATTTTATCGCGCTTGAAACAACCACTTTTACAATCACGATTCACATCCGCGGAATTATGACTGATAATTCCGTAAGTCTCTAACGGTGCATTACGCGAGCGATAAGCCTACGGCTGGGAATCAGCGCTGCGAGCCCATCGTTCACTTTATTAACCGTGCAGTCAGCTTTATCGCGCTCGATCACTTTAATTAAAGGATTAGACGAGGGGCGGGCCGCTTTTTTCCGCGGCTCCGAGCGTTATTCTGAACCGTCCATTAATTATATAGGCGTGATGCGATGCGCCTTATCGGAATTCGATATCGACTGGCCGATTTTGTTTACAAAAGTGTACATTCGAGATGGGGATAGAGGCGGCGGCGCGGTGTGAGCGAATTTCACAATGTTCGCGATGGAACGTGTGCGCAAAGTGGCGCGGGTAAATACTTGGATAAACTCGGGTTTGCCGTTCCACTCGATCAATTATACGCCGCGGGTTTCGATATCGCGCCGTGGGAACGTCGCGGGAAACTGTCCCTCGGAATTATTGCCCGTCGAACTGGATAAGGATGGCCCTGATTCGCCACCAACTTCCCAGAAATTTCGCTGAGAGTCGATGGTTATCCGCGGTAAAGGTCCGGGCACACATATCGTCGGTGATACTGCAACACCGCCTATGAGCAGTTTGTAAATACCGCGGTTCTGCATTTTACCGATTTTACAGGAGGAAGAAAAAACTTAATATTTCAGCCATTTTAAGGGATTTCTTTGACTGAACTTTTTTGGGTCAGTTTTAGCACGCCTTGTAATAAATAGTAACATCAATTCATCTAAAAAATGCTTAATCGCTGTGTAAAGTCACTTTCGCGCACCAAACGTGCCGTCACTTCACCTGATTTCTCTGTAAATGCGCGGTTTTGTCGCCAACTTGCTAAGAGAGACAGATTCGCGGTATCCTTGAACCTGCTGGTTCCGTTGGTAAAAAAGCAGCTTCCTATTGGCTATTTCACGTGGCGTGACTTTTTAAAAAAGCGAAACAGCGCTTGACAACCGTGGGCACGAAATCTCAATTTTGCTACTTTTGCAGATACGCGGTATTTACAAACTGCTCATACGCGGTGTTGCAGTATCACCGACGATATAGAGAAGAAAAAGGGAAAGCTCCGGCGGCAGGACTCGAACCCGCGATCTTCGGATCCACTGTGCGCAGGTCAGCCGCCTTAAGGGGTTATGCCTAGTCAGGCGGTCGAAAAGAGGCGAATATTTGTGATTTTTTTTTGAAGAAGCGGAAGCGTATATTTTTACAGAACTTTTGCGATTAAAAGAGCATCATTTAAAGAATATTTGGTAATTTTTTCGTAGAAAAATATTTGCGTTTATAATAAAATAACAAGCGACATCCAAGAAGCCTTTTTAAAAATTTGGTTTTGCAGTGAGCACTGCCATTTGGAACCAGATTATCTAAAACCAAAAAACAAAAAAGATTTCGTTAGTATATTAATGTATCCTCTGATTAACGGAGGGAATTTCCGAAAGATTAATTTAAAATAAAATGGCGGCTATTTAAAGTTGAAGTCCTGATTTTTACATGAAAAAATCACGCGAAAATATCAGGATTTCAACTTTAAATAGCCGCCATTTTGTTTTAACTTAATATTTCGGAAAATTCTCTCCGTCAACCTGAGGATACATTAATATACTAACTAAATCTTTTTTGTTTTTTGATTTTAGATAATCTGGTTCCGAATGGCAGTGCTCACCGCAAAATCAAATTTTTAAAAATGCTTCTTGGATGTCGCTTGTTACTTAATTATAAGCTTAAATATTTTTCTACGAAAAAAATACCAAATGTTCCTTAAATATTGCTCTCTGAAACGCAAAAAGTTTTGTAAAAATATACGCTTCCGCTTCTTCAAAAAAAATTCTCAAATATTCGCCTCTTTTCGACCGCCTGACTTTTTTATCTCGAATAAATATTTATCTCGAATAAAAAATTATTCGGTATTCTCGAACAACTGTATTTTACTCAAAACTTTTATTCGAAGATAATTCGAAATTTTGATTAAAAGATTATTCAAACTTTGTATCCCAAGATTACTCGAAATTGTAATTCGAAAATTATTCGAATAAGCTTCGAATAAAAATTTCTTAGCAAGGGCCGGGGAACAGGGACGAGTGCAAACTGCTCCATTCCAAAACGGAAGCGATACTTTTTACCCCCAATTCGTCACGGAAGTGGCATGTGTGAATGGACCTTTAACCTCCCCCGAGCCAAACTATTATATCAGTCGAGTCACTTTCAATTCAGAGGGGACCATGCGGGGCACAAAGAAGGGCCGCCGTTGGGTACGCGACGTAATTTCGTCGAATCTCGTTGAAAAGCTGCCTGGGCAACATTTGTCTTGCAAACGAGACGGAATTTCGACGCGCACGGTAACTCGGGGGCTCGTGACACACAAACGCGACGAAAGGCCCGCCCCTTCTCTCGCTTGTGTTAATTATGCGCGGCCGCGGTTACTAATTACGGGGGCATTGATGCTCGACGGTTCAGAACGCGAATCGTCTCGTTTAATGATTCCACGCTCGCGCGGAAGGCGTTTGAGTGGGAGGCACGAGGGGGTCGAGGCGGAGGATACGTGGTGACGAGCACCGGCGGACGAGTGTTGTACTTTCAGGGGAAAGAAGGATACCTGATCCGCTTGTTAAGCCCGCTGGGCGAGTTACCGCGCGAGAGGTGTCATCTCGTCGCGAAAGTGGCTCGAGGTCGAGGGGAATTCAAATTCTGGGCTTCCTCTGGGAAAAATCGGTGGAATAATTTTGAATATTTCTGGGGAGCCTGGCTACGTGCACTTGGCCCCGATGTAGGTACTCGTGATTCCTTGAATCAAGATATATTTCTGGCGATTGCAAGTGAAGTGGGGGAAGCGGTTACTAAATTCGGGGTTTGGAAGGCGATCTACTATCGAGGTGTGGCTGTTGGATTCGTCACTATGGATTCGTTTCGTTTCTACCTCCTTCTCTTAAGGGGTTATGCCTAGTCAGGCGGTCGAAAAGAGGCGAATATTTGAGAATTTTTTTTGAAGAAGCGGAAGCGTATATTTTTACAGAACTTTTTGCGCTTAAAAGAGCAACATTTAAAGAACATTTGGTAATTTTTTCGTAGAAAAATATTTACGTTTATAATAAAATAACAAGCGACATCCAAGAAGCATTTTTAAAAATTTGGTTTTGCGGTGAGCACTGCCATTCGGAACCAGATTATCTAAAATCAAAAAACAAAAAAGAGTTAGTTAATATATTAATGTATCCTCAGGTTGACGGAGAGAATTTTCCGAAATATTAATTTAAAACAAAATGGCGGTTATTTAAAGTTGAAATCCTGATTTTTTCGCGGGATTTTTGCAGGAAAAATCAGGATTTCAACTTTAAATAACCGCCATTTTGTTTTAAATTAATATTTCGGAAAATTCTCTCCGTCAACCTGAGGATATATTAATATACTAACTAAATCTTTGTGTTTTTTAATATATACTGAAATAAATATTTTTGATATTATCAAGTTACTCTTATATTACACCAAAAAATTGAAGAGAATTTTCTAAATTTCTTTTAAATGTTATATTATACCGTCAATATAGCATCTCAAAAAGAGGTATGTCCGTGGCGCACGTGATTTCCCCACTCAGGCGTATTTGAAACAAAAAATTCGAAGAGATTCTTAATCTGCACGAGTGTCCCTATCGCGCGTAGCTCAATTAACGATTTTTGTTGAAAAATAACAAAAATATCGTCGCTTTGAAAAAATGTTAACAAACCACACTTTTTCTTGGTTACTTTTTGAGGTGTCATATTGACGCTTTAAAAAAACATTTAAAAGAAATTAAAAAAAGTCTTCTTTAGTTTTTTTTGTATAATATAATAGCTTAATAAATTCCAAAAATATTTATTGCATTATATATTGTATTCACTGAGAAAATTCTTTCAAACTATTTAGCTTAAATTTCGGCCGATCAAAGTAGAATGGCCCCCTTAAGGGTAGCCTTCCATCAAATCACTTCAAATATAGGTCATACTAAGCATTTTATTTAAAAAAAAAGTGAACGTCGTACAGTGAACAATTTTTTTCAGGCTATATTTGGACGTTCATGAAGATAATAAATTTTTTTTTGCCTATTTTATCTACGGTTTTTATCTCTAGAACGTCTACTTTTTTAAAAATAAAATCCTACAAATGTCTTATTTTTTTAGTGATTCGATCGGAGGATAGTCTTCGATCCTTCTGCAACCTTCACTATTCTTAGGTGTAGGTACATATACAACTGTGTACTGTGAGTACTTTCCAGATTTTACCATTTCTACCACCACTGTGGACGACGCTGTAGGTAGTCGATAAACAAGAATTGTAAACCAGTCGGTCTGTGTTTTTCGGAAGAACCGGGAGAAGCAGACCTCCGAGGGAGAAATGATATCCTGTAGTGAAGCGCAGAGGTCAATCTCTCCTCACGGGTTTCGTCGTCAAAGCTTTCGCCAGCTGCTTTAACTCGCGCACGCCAAACAGAAGCACGCGAACCATAAACAGCCGAAATCTCTTCATGAATTTCAGTGAATCTGAGCTCTTCAAAGAATCCTGGGGCTCTATAGCAATAGATACAGTTTATTCATTCAGTAGCAGCGTATATTTCAGCGTTGATTTGTTACGGACTGTTGAGTCTCTATTTACTTTTTATTTTTATTTTCTGTTTTTATTTTATCAATTTTAGTACATTTTAATGATAAAGGCGAAGCCCAGTCAGGGTTGTCACCTTAGCACCATATGAATTCCGGAATGTCAAATATTCCAATCCGGAAAACAAATATGCAGTTCTCTTAAGCATAAACAATTGAGAATTTTGGAATAACAGTTTTTATTAATTAATATCTTTTATTGTATATAAAATTCGTTCCATATGTAATTCCACATTTTCTTATTATGTTATCTTTTTCTACAAGCCGGAGCAAAAACCTGAGAGGTGGCAACCCTGGGCCCAGCTGAAGCTGCTATTAGGCCTAACCTCTGTACTTATAAGTGTAACTGCGATCATAAAAAAAATAAAAATAACAAGGGAACATCCCGAACCCGGAAATTCCAAAAATTCTGAAACTTTGTGAATATGTAGGAAATTTCCTCTTGATTACAATGCAATTTTTGTTTGTTGCCCAAATTCACTCTAAGGGGTGTAATTGACCCCTGAAAATCCGGTCATTTTCCGATTTTGTGTTATAACTCGTGAACTGTAAAATATTTTTTTACGAAATGATAGATATAATTAAAAGAAGTAACTTTTGTCTGGAAACTTTTTTTCTATCCCTTATATTTCTCGAGTTATAACACAAAATCGCAAAATAGTCGAATTTTCGGGGATTAATTTCACCCCTCTCGAGCGAATTTGGGCAGGAAACAAAAATTGCGTTGTAATCAGTAGGAAATCCTCTACATACTCACAAAGCTTCAGAATTTTTTGAATTTTCGGGTTCGGGATCTTCCCTTGTAAGCTGAAACTAAACTAAAAACAGTTCGCGAGTTATAACAGAAAATCGGAAAATATCTGAATTTTGCAGGGGGTTAATTTCACCCTCTTAGATTGAATTTGGGCAGCAAAAAAAATTGCATAACTCAGATTTATATATTCTCTACGTGTCCCCAAAGTTTCATAGTTTTTAGAATTAAATCCCAGTTGGCGATCTGTCCTCGCTAGCCTCTGTACAAAATTCGCCCCTGATCGAACGTGCCGATTGTGCCACGATGTAATCCTTCGGCTGGTCCTTGCACGATGGAATATTAATTAACGAGCGGATCGGCCGGCGTACACGCTCGTTAGACGAGCAAACGGACATTCAATTTTCAGGATTTTTCACGTCGACGGGGTGGCCTAGCGAGGGAGACAAACGAGCAAAGTTTGCTGGCGTGGGGTTGCTTCGCGGCCGTCGGGGAAGTCGCGGCCAGGCTCTGCATGGGATCGCGCGTGCCAGCTGAATCTGTTCCCCAGCATCCTGATTAGGATTCAACTCGTCCCTCCGTGCCAGCGGATCCTTTTATTACCCCTATATCGCCTTGTGTATTCCCGCGCTCGCTCGAGCTCGCCATTAGTCGCGGTTCAAACGCAGCTTCTTTCTCACTCTCCAGTCGCCGCGATCGGTTATGGTCGCGTTTCCCCCTTCGATTTGCATATTTATGACCTTCACCCAGAAAGGTGGCCAAGTTTTCGTAACTCGCGATGTATCGTACTGGTGAAAGAAAGGGGTTCGGAATTACTCGTGCCAGCTGAATGTATTCTACTTGTCTGACCTGGTTGCTCCGAATTTTTGGGGATGAATTATTTCTGGTCGCAACGAGTAGAATCGGATTTTTAATTGGTGGTATATTGTTCTTTGAACGAGGGTAGTTTCGGGATCCTCTTGCGCAGGGTTTGCAACACGAACTTTGCGTAATTCAGAGAAATAGAGGAATGGGGAAGTTGTGGGTGTTGGGAGTGCAATATACACCTAGAGAAGCCTAAATACTGATGTGCTTTTAGAATTTTCTTTTAAGAAAGTATTAACGTTATTGCAGCCGTAATTTTTGTTATTAATTATGTCACATTGTCGACTATAATACGCAATTTTCGTATGTAAATATATTAGTTGCATAATACAGTTACAGGGGCTAGATTCAAATACGTCATTCGCTGCAGTGATTTGCGGTACCCATTCCCAATTAAACAGATTTTACCTGAAAGCAAAAAGCAAATTAGTTTCTTAAGATATTTTAACAAATGCTGTGTTTGCCGGGGCGGATTTTTTATTTGATTCATAGTTTCTCTTTTATTGCATAAAGAGGCAAGATTCCATGTCCAAGAAATGGATGTTTCATATAGAGGGTGTTAGAGAAATCGCCTCTGTAGGTGTATTTGTTGCTGACAAATTGGAAACGAAAGAGTGTGGGGCAGCTGATAAACTCGGTTGCAAACAGATAGGCTGCGCATTAGTAGCCCTAGAACAGTGGTTCTTAACATTTTCGAAGTCACGGAACACTTTTGATTATAAGGAAAATTTTGGAAACACCAATATCACCGAGGTCATGAAGCTAACGCCAAAAATATGCATGAAGATACCTTTCATTAAAAATTCTAAATTACAGATTACATAACAGTAAAAAGAGATTTTTTTTTATAATTTCGCGGAACACTTGTAGGTACATAATAAGTTCGTGGGATATATGTAAAGAACCACTACCCTAGGGTACGACACTGTCACACTTTTAGAGTGTATCAAACACTGTAGGGTCGCAAGCGTTCCAAAATTGAAATTTGGATATTTCTGTATTCGCTTAAAGTTTCTGAAAAATTCGTTGGTATTTCTCTTCAACCCTTAATTACACTGTCCAAATCTGATCTACACAACTACTCCCGCGAGGTAGTTTAGTACCCTAAATTTTGATAAGAGTTTTCACTGAAATGAAATTTAAATATTGTGCGTACGTTGGTACTCCCCCAGTGTCGTTAAGGATTAAGAAGTTATACCTAGTCAGGCGGCCGCAAAGAAGCGAATATTTGTGAATTTTTTTAGAAGAAGCGGAAGCATATATTTTTACAAAACTTTTTGCGTTTCAAAGAGCAACATTTAAAGAACATTTGGTAATTTTTTCGTGGAAAAATATTTACGTTTATAATAAAATAAAAAGCGACATCCAAGAAGCCTTTTTAAAAATTTGGTTTTGCGGTGAGCACTGCCATTCGGAGCCAGATTATCTAAAATCAAAAAACAAAAAAGATTTCGTTAGTATATTAATGTATCCTCTGATTAACGGAGGGAATTTCCGAAAGATTAATTTAAAATAAAATGGCGGCTATTTAAAGTTGAAATCCTGATATTTTCGCGTGATTTTTTCTAATTACCGGTAATTGAAAAAGTCGGTAACTTTGCAATCCCTAATTCCAGGGTCTATCGGCATATTTGTAGGGAACATTAAAATTCTCTGTGGTCGCCAGCAACCCCACAGTGTCGTTCTGGACTCCTAGAAAGCACCGTTGAGGAGCGGATTCCGGAAGTAGAAAGGAGAACGAGCACCCAAGGTCTTGTATGCATATACCCACCCCAAGGGAGGTGAAAAATTCCTCCGCTGCATTTAACCACCTCGACTCTTACAACTTACCAGGCGTCTCGACCATGTATTTACGCGACAGTGGCGCCACAAGTGTCTCGTCTATCCCAAATATTCCGCACGGTTCGCGTGAAAAAAGTCTCTTGCAGCTTTTGTCATTGGCCCTAGGTCGGCCTAGCCTCCATTCAGCCGGGTCGTTAACGACCCGGCCATTCGTTACCACCGGAACCGGACATCGACCTTGTGTTTCCCGCGCGCAACCGTGCCTCTCATAAATCCTCCTTGAATTAACCGAATTAACTCGCTTGCCTTGCGATTACAGCGAGCAGCTCGTCCATTTCTGGTATCGCGAACGGGCTGCTCGTACAAACACTGGTAATTGGATGGCCCCGCTACCGATGATACGACCAATTTTTCCGGCTCATCGAGCTACTTCCTCCGACGGAATCCACTAATCCACGGCTTTGCACAGTGTGCGATTATCGTAGGAGTTAGGAGTAAAACGTCGGGGAGAAAGGACTCTGGAAAGCTGAGGTTCTTTGATTGCTAGCTATCAAGCAGTAATGCTTCGGTAATAGATCGCCTGTTACACCTCCAATGTAGACATTGCTATCCCCGGAACACGAGGCGCGAAGTGGAGAGGGCAGCTCCGCCCACTTTTCCATCTTCCGTGACTCGTCTGTCCAGGAAGAGGGTCGCGCATCGTTGACTGATACTACTTGGCGGTAGTGTGGTGGTCGGCAGTTCGAAACTCCACTCGGTGCCCAGCGTACGTATGTACCTGCGCTCGTTCGAGATTATTACGTCCAATTGGCGGTCTTCTTCGATCTCGACTGACACCAGCGCTTTTATCTGCCTTCAAATAACGACGTTTAAAAAGCTCACGGAATCTTTCAAGGGTTCGATATATGAAGCATTAGGGTGGGTCTGATTTAGTCTCGATGAATATTAATCCAGACCCCGGAATAGTTACAGTTAATAAAAGAAAATCTGTGTAAAGCTTGAATCCGATTGGGTCACGGGAAAAGGAGCCCCTGGCCTCTTCAACATTTATATAATTACTTAAAAGCGCGCAAAGTCGATTTCATTTAATTATCCTCTAAGTCATTGATTATATAAACAAACATGTCAAACAAAAGTTGCAGACCCAGGCAAGGAGCATCTTTTACATTCTATTAATTTTTCTCGCGCGACAAACGGTTTTCGAAAAAAAGGCCGAAGAACTGGAAAAAGCGAACGTTTTTTTCTAATTGTCAAAAGGTTAAGAAAATTGTATTTTTTATTTTCAAGGACTATTTTTTACAAATATAAGGGGGGCGTACACCTAGATATGTAAAAAATGTCGATTTTTATTTTACATATTTTTAGTGTTTGATATCGTAAGAATGTTTTCCCAAAATTTGGGACTAAAATTCTCTGCAATATTAGAAGATATAGACATTAGATTTTTCTTCTCTATTAATTGGAACTATTTTGGGCGGTGCCGCGAAGAAAATTCAGAAGTTGAAAATAAGAGCCGCCCTACTGAGGGATTGAAAAACGGATTAACCCAAATTGAATTAAAATTAATTGATCAGTACAGCCTATTGGAGAATACCTTATTACTTCTAACTCAATTTCGCAAAGATGTTAGTCCGTTTTTGCTCTGAATGCCTCATATCCAACTATACAAAAGGGTCCAGTCTCTATAACATCAGTTTGAAATATTATTTCCCCGTTCCGGTCTCGCCTGACTTTCCATCCACTGGCTTGCGCAATATGGGACGTAAAGAAAGCACGGTTCTCTCTGGCTCGGAGGAAAAGTTTATCCTCGCCACGAGCGCCAGTCGAAGGATACGCCGTTCGATTATCTTAAATAATTCTCCGGAGATCGGTAGTAAAACCGCAGTTCTGCTCTGGATGTGCCTCTGTAGTTGGTTACACCGGCGAATAAACGGGTTCGGAACGGAGCATTTCCAGTCGAGAGGAGACCGCTTTTATTCCGCCGCTGGAATTTATACGTCCGCGAAAGGATCGTGGAGGACTTTTCCTTATCTCGGGGATCCTCGCGCGCCTGTTTTGTAGCGATTTAAATAATAGAACGGGACTCCTCCGTGCATTTTCTGTCTCTGCATTCACGCCCGAACTTCTTTCCACTCTAACGAATGCGGGGGAACGGGTGCACAGTGCGCGAATACGTGTTTCAGCGGGCGCAAATAGGGGGAGCGTTTAAAAGCCGCGGAATTTATTTGGGGAAGAAAACGAGGGGGGTGTTTCCTTAAATACTTTGCCCGAACCTTTCTTCCTTTGGTCCCTGTAATAGTAACAAGGATATCTGTACAGCGCAACTAGTTTGGTCGCTGGAATATCAACTTAGAACAGTGCTGGATTAAGGGATGCCTAGTCAGCTTTCGGAAAAGAACGCGATTTTAGGGAATTTTTTGTGGAATATCTACTGTATATTTTTTCACAATTATTCGCTTATTTTAAGAGAAAGCTGAAAGTTGTGGCCCACTTCTCTGGCGGGCGGAAAAACGAGTATAATTGAAATTTTTATCAAAACGCGATAAGTACGCTAGCATTTTCTACATTGCTGTCCATTGCTTGTGGATCCAGTAGCACCAGTCAGTATCACTTTTTTCCCATTTTTTTTTACCAGAAATCGTAATGGTTCCTATATGTAAAAAAATACAGTATAACGGCGGGGAAACAGTATAAGTTAATATAATAAAATAATAGCTCACCTCAAGCTAAACAGTTTCTCTTTTGTCCTTTTTTGCGAATCGAAGTTAAAAATTACACTTCCCTTGCTCGATCTGTAATTTAATTCAAATTTTGTAATTTTTTTCTTTTCGAATATAACGGCGGGAAAACAGTATAAGTTAATATAATAAAATAATATCTCACCTCAAGCTAAACAGTTTCTCTTTTGTCCATTTTTGCGAATCGAAGTTAAAAATTACATTTCCTTTGCTCGATCTGTAATTTAATTCAAATTTTGTAATTTTTTTCTTTTCGAATATAACGGCGGGGAAACAGTATAAGTTAATATAATAAAATAATATCTCACCTCAAGCTAAACAGTTTCTCTTTTGCCCTTTTTTGCGAATCGAAGTTAAAAATTACATTTCCCTTGCTCGATCTGTAATTTAATTCAAATTTGTAATTTTTTTCTTTCCGAATATAATAGTAATATAATATAATAATAAATGACTTTATTGCACCATTACAATTAAAATTACAATGACGAGTAGGCGAGGTACAGCATTAACTGCTGCTCTACAACCCAACCTAAGAAGTTGTTGGGAGATAAAAGAAAAGGAAAGAAAACAAGTAGACTAACATTAAATACAATAAAATAAAATAACTAAATATGGAGTATATTTTGAAAGTTAAATGGGACCAGACATGTTACCAACATTCATGCCCAAAATTTACCACCTGATTTTGCATGACAATTTAAATGTTCCAAGTGTCTTCTTGCAAAACTAAAAATTCTGATTTATACTCGTTTGCCCGCCCGCCAGAGATTTACTCCACGCGCGAGGCTACCTGAAACGAAGTAGCAATGGGAAAGTAACTAGAACAAGTTGGCGAGAGCAGAAGTGATTCACAGTCGTGGCTTTGGATAGTTGATTTAATTCCGACTGTATCTTTCGTCTCCTTATCCGCCGAATCGATTTCCAGTGTCTGAGGAGGAAGAGATTTTTCTGAAAATGGCCAGAGCTGACAAGAAGGGATCTTAAATCCTCTATTTTCGTCTTTTGTTCTTGGGGAAGCGTCCCCGCATTCGAAGATGATCTTAAGCACCGAGTCGTTCTCAACCGTGCTTCATTCTTATCGGGGCTTTAAAAATGGAAGCTACTTTAAACGAATGCAGTGTCTCTTGCTCTTTTTTCCTTTCCCCCGCGACGTTCTTTGCCCCACCCTGTATCTCGTTTGATTCTTATCCGCCGTTCGTAGCTTCCAGCTAACCGTGTTTTTCAGTTTACGTCCCGTCGTTCAGCCGCGACTCCTCGTTCTCGCGAAACTTTGATCAACGAGGCCTCTCGATATTATCTTCCCCTGCAGTCTCGGCCGCGATACGTGGGCACGGCGGGCGGATCGATGGAGGGGGTTGGAATCAATGGCTTGCGGTCAATTTGATCGAACGCGTCCGCTATATTGGCGTTAAGGAAAATAAATAATAATGGGCAAGGCCGAGCCTGCATTGATTCCAGTGTTTTCTCGTTCCGCGTGCCAAATGTTCCGGGATATCCTCTGTCTACTCGCAAGGACGTGCCGCAAAAGCTGTAGGCCAAAGGGAAAATGTGGATCTATTGTGGTTAATTAAAATTATTCATAAATCTTTTCAAAAGCTTAGGAGCTTTTTGTATCCCGAGTCCGAAAATATCATTATTACTCTGCCGATCCCATTAATCGTGCTATGGCGGAGCTAAACCAGTGCCCTGCTGAATTAGATATTTTCTTAACCTCCTTCGCCTCGTTTAGGACTCTGGTACTTAGGAGACTACCATCTCCTTAATTTGCGCTCAGTTGTTTGGCGATGTCGTCGTTTATGTTGTTATGTTTTTCTCGTTACTTTATATTTTCCGTTTTATTTTATTTTTTTCTGTTTATGTTACGTTATTTTATATATATTTATTGTACTGAATTGTTCAAGCTTTGTATACTAAAGGGTTCTCCCGTCGAAATAATAATAATAATAACATTGTAGTCAAGACGAAATTGATCAGATTTGGTAATGTGTTGAGTAGGGGTGTGCGAGTACCCGGAATTTAGGGGCTGAGCTGAACTCGGTTCGATTGCTCGAGCCGTGTCGAGCGCTGGAATTTCCCGAGCCGAGTCGAGCGTTTGAATTTTCTGAGCTGCGTGAGAAAAAAATGCGATCTATTTGAAAAATTCAAACCTCGAAAGACTTCGTTACTTGGAGATAATTTTTCAGTCCGAGAATTTTCGAATTACTCGAATATATTCAAATAGATCTCCCACTTTCGAGTTACTCGAATATATTCGAGTTATTCGTAAATATTCGAATTACTCGAGTTACTCGAATATATTCGAGTTATTCGTAAATATTCGAAATACTCGAGTTACTCGTATATATTCGAGTTATTCGTAAATATTCGAATTACTAGAGTTACTCGAATGTATTCGAGTTATTCGTAAATATTCGAATTACTCGAGTTACTCGAATATTTTCGAGTTATTCGTAAATATTCGAATTACTCGAGTTACTTGAATATATTTGAGTTATTTGTAAATATTCGAATTACTCGAGTTACTCGAATATATTCGAGTTATTCGTAAATATTCGAATTACTCGAGTTACTCGTATATATTCGAGTTATTCGTAAATATTCGAATTACTCGAGTTACTCGTATATATTCGAGTTATTCGTAAATATTCGAATTACTCGAGTTACTCGAATATATTCGAGTTATATTTACACGTACCGAGCATACAAAAATAAAACTCCCTTCATTTAATTATTATGGTTTAATATTTTAAGAGCTTGACAATTTTCTACATTAAAAAAAATAAAAACAAATTTTAAAAAGTATTATTATTTATTATTGACAGTTATTATTTATTTAAGGACATAAAAGAGTTTCAGTCCATGCAAAACATTAGTAAAGTAGGAACGTTGATTTGTGACTCGATTTTGGATCAAAATGACCCAATTTCTATGAAAGGGTTACACATACCCTCTCATCCCCTAAATAAGTAGAAATAAGAAAAAAACGCGTTCCGTTTGATATTTCAAGCTCGAGCAAACAAGCATTCCTCCCGGTTCACCCTGATACTCTCGTTTTCCTTGAGCCGCGTCGAGTAGTGTACGATGCCCCTGCGAGGGAAAGGCCGTTAAATCCGCGAGCGTTGCACGCGGCCCGTTCGGAAATGCGAGCTTTTTTCGCCGTGTCGTGCCCGTATGCGCCGTATTTATAGCTCACGCGAGCGGAGGCGCAGCTGCATGGGCGTGCATACGTTCGGATCAACTATGAATAGTTGTCGGTGCCAAAAGTGACCGTGATTTATGGCCCGCTGTATATTTCTTCGATCGCGCTGGAAAGAAAGGGTCTCCGTGGACAGCGGCGCGGGGGGGGGGGGGGGGAAATAAAGGGACAAGGTGCATATTAAAAAATGGCGGAAACTACACACCGCTTATATATTTTAATCACGCGAGGAGAGGGGGTTGAACGACGCGAGGAGATTTTTAAGCGCACGATGCGGCACAGCTCTTCGCGGCTCGCCGCTGCGTCGAGGGGCGCTCAAGAGGGTGTGAATTTCAACGCCGATGCGAGAGCGAGGGAAAATTGTTGCGATGCGCCACACTTCGGTTGTCCGACAGGAAAGCGCTCGGGTCGCGACAAGCATATGGAAAATGCGGGGCCCTTAAACAAATACGCTGCGGGATATCTGCATTCGCAAATCCTGATGAAGCACGCACAGCAGATTAGGCGCCGAAAATTTCCATTTTGGCCAAACACTGTCGGAACTAGATTTCAGTGGAATGCAACAACAACTGTTGCTTGTTTCACATGGGGGATCAGAGGAACGATGTATTTTTGTAGAGCAAACAATGCATTTGGCATTTAGGCGGAAAAAAACAGAACTCCGGGCGATGGGACTCGAACCCACGATCTTCGGATCCACTGCGCGCTGGTCAGTCGCGTTACCGATTCCCCCAATGTTGACTCTACGACGTTGCTCTTCCGAAGTCTACATACAGCAGGGAACAAAAAAATACCACTTTTTCGATTTGTTCTACTTTTGTTATTTTTTTTTTTTAGCGTACATTTGGGACTCTGGTATATTTAATATGCATATTTTGATGGAGAATTTAAATCTGTATAAAACCTAGTTAAAGTTGAATTTATTTAACTGACTAACAAAAGTGTTATATGATATTGAACGGGGTAACACATCTTTCGGGCCGACAAAGAAGTTACCACGTTTAGTACCTTTCTAGGTTGTCCTAAAAGCAAAAGGTGCCCCGACAAAATATTAGACTTTTTTTATTAATGTTCAAAAGTGGTGACGTTTTGTTGGCTTTGAAAGTGTGCTGTCCTGTTTAATGTTATGCAGGGTTTTTGTTTGTTAGTTAAATAAATTCAACTGTAACTGGGTTTTATACAGCTTTTAGTTCTCTTTCAGAACATCTATATTAGGCATATAGGGTAAAGGACCCAATTACTGACACTTTAAGCGTCGACTCTGACATTATCTTGTAGTTTTGTACTTATAAACTAAAAGTAAAATTTAACAATAAACTAAAATTTTTATTTAAATAAAACTTCGAATAACGAATAAAAGTTTAAAAAAATTGTTTGTCATTCGTTCGTTAATCCGAGTTAACTTTATTTAACACATGGCGAATATATTTTTTAACTTTTATTCGTTATTCGAAATTTTATTTAAATACAAATTTTGCCCATCTCTGCTTACGTAATTGCATTACATCACCTTACCTTACCAAAATAAGTGATAAATTCAATTTTCTTAAATTTTCGACTTATATCACTTTCATAATCCCCAGCAATGGAATGGAAGCAAATGCACGGTTTCCATGAAAGCTCTCGGAAGTACAGTAGTGTCCGCTTAGTTGGCCAAATTTCTGCCCAATTAGTTAACCGTGGCCATTCCATTGGTATCGGTACCTAACTTGCGCTCAATGTTTCTCAATCGCTCAGTCAAGTTCTAGAAACTTCACCTGCCCAGGTAGATGGCTGGAAACGGACCCGGACCTGGGCCAACTAAGCGGGCGCTGCTTGGGAAATGGTCACAGCGGAAGGATGGGCTGCTCGTTCACGGTTACAATGCTCACTTGAGTTTATAGTACGCCGCGCGGGTGAACAAACAGGGATTCCGCGTGAAATGAAAATCTTTTTTCTCCAGCCTGTTGATTTTTGCCCCAATAACGCCGACAGCGGTCGCGGCGAATTAATACCGGTCGCAGAAGCGGAAATACCGGATGCTCGCGCGTGCCTGCGTCGTATGCGGTTTCGTAAATCACCGGCGAGCTAATTACGTTTCGGCCTCGTCGGGAAAATTGGTATCGTGCTCGCCGCGCGGTTCATAATCGATTGATAGTTTCGGGGGAGGGGGAGTTAAGGACCTGAAAACGACAATTTGCACAGCGGGTGTAAAAACAGTCGCGGTCACGGTCCTCGCAAATGAAATTTTGGGTATTTGTATGGCTGGGGAATAATCAAAATAACTTTTTCGCAGAATTTATTGAATTTTTGAAGTTCAAGGTGAAATGCTGAATGAACGGTTCTCGAACAAAAGGTGGTAAACATTTTTAAATACACATGTAACATCCTTAATTCTACGAATTTTAACATAAAGCAAACGGCTTTTACTCGGGAAGGGTGGTACTTTCGAAAAATACAACAACAAAAAATCGAGTTTCTGACTGCCTAGTCCCCGTAATACAGAATCAAATGTTGAAATGAGTTTGTTGTGGAATATCCTGCCGTCACGATTTTATGTAAAGTGAAAAAGCATAATTTTTCGTTTGTAGTACAGATATGATCAAATTAAATAAAATCATTTAACTTACAATTTTTTATTTATATATTCGTTTTATTGCGGCGCCCCTCGTAAATGGGCATCCGGCGCTATCGCCCGTAAAACATAGTGGGGAGAATGCTCCGCCCCCGGAAGCAACGCCACGCGATCCAACTGGTCGAAACTTCAACAGCCTTTTGCCAGAAAACGGGTGATTTCCCACGCAACCTTCTTTCTCAACTTTTTACCTCCTTGTCAAGTAGAATACGTTCCCAACCACTCTGTGCAGATTCGCTTTCGATCGCTGCTGCTTGAACACATTAAAAATATTTCTGCAATCCAAAACGGTCCGCTGTCCCCGAATTTTGCAACAGGTACGGGCATTCGTCTGCTCATAATTTTGGCACGTGCTCGGTACGCAAAGCGAAGCTCGCGCAACGGTAGCGAAAGTAATTAGAACTATAATAATATTATATTATTAACGATTGTTGGAGCTATTTAGTTACGCTGGTTAGTAGCAGCGCTAATGCATAATTATGAAAGGGAGGTTACAGTGGCGAGCTGTGCTCCCAAATCGTCGACTTCGCTGGTCGAAGGAATTCGATTACAAGTGACGAGCTTCACGCTCCGCGTTTAGGCAGCTCTCTAAACAGAAACCTCTGCGCAGAAAAAGTGTCGATAAAATCGACCAAGTGGGAAGGGGAGGGCCACTGACCGAATGGCATCTGAAGGCACCTCAGCACCCAATCTTCAAAAAAAAAAAAAAATTATGATTTCGTACAAACACTATTTTTTTTAGTTTCCCAAAATTTGTTCACCACACGTGCGTAAATTTATATTAATTATTTACAGAATGGCAGTCCTCACCAATTTCGATGACCTTGAAATATGTTGTTAAGGTCATCATTCTGAACTGCTTATATATTCGCAAATAACTGTGATCGGTAGTTGTTAGGGGTTAAATCAGTTTAGCGGCACCCCCCCTCCTTTTTAGGAGGCTCTTAAGCCGCGTTCCCACTGCATCGGTATTTGCCAATCGGCACTGATCGGCACTGCCGAACAATTTAACCGATCGGCTTCGTCAATATTTGGGGCACGCCCCTATTTCATCGGGATCGTAGTGAACATCTACCTCGTCAGTGCGACAAAATGTTCGGTGACGATGAGGAACCAAACCATCTGGGACACCCTGTATACATGACAGAATTACAAATAAATCCGGTAATTATTTACAAAAAGGAAGCCCTTATCGATTTCGACGAGCTTGAAATATGTGTTCGGGGGTGTGATTCCGAACAACTTTTTCCTATACATGTTACCTCGCTCGGCTTTAGTTTTCGAGATATTTGAAAAAAACTTTGATCGGCACTGATAGGGCTTAGATCGGTTTAAGCCGCATCCCCACTGCTGGTTTCGGCACCCTTCTGTTGATGTTTACCGATCGGCATCTCGTTCGGATTATCAAGCCAAGCGACTCAAGCCGACAAACACGTCTACACTTGTTCGGCACTGCCGAGCAGTGGGGACGCGGCTTAAACCGACCTAACCCCTATCAGTGCCGATCAAAGTTTTTTCCAAATATCTCGAGAACTAAAACCGAGCGAGCTAACATGTATAGGAAAAAGTTGTTCAGAATCACGCCCCCGACCACATATTTCAAGCTCGTCGAAATCGGTAAGGGTTTTTTTTTTGTAAATAATTACCAGATTTATTTGTAACTCTGTCATGTATACAGGGTGTCCCAGATCGTTTGCCACCGGGGACGTTTTCTTTGAACCCGCCACTGGGGAGGGGCACGCTTAATTTCACCGAAGACGTTGCGCGTTCAAGCTGGCATTCGGGGGCAATCAATCACGGTCGTTAGATCGGGGTTAAACCTTCGAGTTTATCGCCCAAGTGTTTATCCAATCCATGGGAGTTCAGCTCGAAGTATTCGATCGAGAGCGTCCGCGGGAGCTCGTTGAATATTTCACCTACCCTTTCCCAGCTTTTCCTAATTTTACACGCGCCTGGCTCGACGCGGATATCTTCGTCGCCGCGATGAGTTACGGGATTCGTTGAGCGGTCACTTTGAAATACGGTTCGTTCGACGGAGCGCGCGAGATTTTGATTTACGGCCTCGCCGATGCAATTACGCGAGCATTGGTGTGCGCTCGCGATGATTATGACGCGACGGTGTAATTGACGCAACGATGCGACGACGAATTAAGGACGGATTGATCGATCGTGCTGGGGACTTTTGAGGTATCGCTGTGAGATTTCCACTCAGACTCATTCGTTCTGAAGATTGCAGCCGTCATTGGATCTAAGTGCTCGTGGTCAGATCTACGGGGTGTCTCGTAATAAGTAGATTCTCAGGCTTTTCTTGAACAGTGGCCTCCTTTTGAGTTTAACCCCTTAAGGTGTCATGCTCAGTCAGGAGGCCGAAAAAGGGTGGTCTTTGGAAATTTTTTACTCAAAAGCTATAACACATTTCTCAAAAAATCTTTTTTCCTTTTAAGCATTGCGTCTAGTACCGTGCATCGTAATTTTTTTATTTAAAAATATTTAGCAATAACTAAGTTATTGTCCATCACTCGAAGGTTCTCTAAAAATATAGGCTTCTGCGGTGACCACTGCTGCTCGAAAGTCGATCTTCTAAAATAAAAAATTCAAAAGAATTTACTTATTATATTGTATTGTCTAGTATTCGAACGAAGTTTTTTTCGAAATATTGATTTGGGAAAAAATGGCTGATGCTTAAAGTAAAAGTTTCAATTTTTATCATAAATCTTGCCTGATTTTCGTCAATTAAAAAAAAACTAAGCATAGGATAAAAAAATCCTTCGTTCGAATACTAGATAATATAATATACTAAGTAAATTCTTTTGAATTTTTTATTTTAGAAGATCGACTTTCGCGCAGCAGTGGTCACCGCAGAAGCCTTTTTATTTTTAGAGAAGCTTCGAGTGATGGACAATAACTTAGTTATTGCTAAATATTTTTAAATAAAAAAATTACGATGTACGGCACTAGATGCAATACTTAAAAGGAAAAAAGATTTTTTGAGAAATGTGTTATAGCTTTTGAGTAAAAAATTTCCAAGGACCACCCTTTTTTCGGCCTCCTGACTGAGCGTGACCCCTAAAGGGGCCATTCCGGTTTCCGCGCCGATAAATTAAGTGATTCTCGGGAATTTATTGCGAAGAAACGAAATATAGTAAGGATATAAAACTTTTCTCTATTTATTGAAGTACATTTAAAAACATTAGTTTTATTACTTTTATATGTTTTATTTACTGTAGAAATGTAGTTCAATAAATAGAAAAGGTTTTATACCCTTACTATATTTCTTTTCTTCGAAATAAATTCCTGAAAATCGACTCATTTATCGGCGCGCAAACCGGAACGACCCCTTAACATCATGTTCCGTAATATTACGTTTCTTGCCAACAGTCTGAAAATTTCACCTGAGTAATATTACGGAGTTCGATAGAATAAAAAATAAACGCTCTTTTTAAGTGTTTCAACTGAGTTTATAAATATCTCCTATATAGTAAAATACTACAAAAACGTTTGTAATTTGTGACGTTATTCTAAAATTTAATGTGTCGTGGTTAATATTTTTCTGTGACCCCCACCCATAATCATTTCTCGGAGAAAAGGGAAGTGAAAAAATGACCTTTAAAAATTGCACCGTTTATTTCTAAAATTATAAACTGGATTTTTAAACAAAGTAATTATAATTTATTTCTTACGAACTACATATGTACTTGTGTATATTCGTTTTCGAAAGCAAAATATGTAATAAAGTGACGTTTACTTTAGTTAGTCACTAAATTGGAAATATCCTTATCAAATCTACTTTTGTATTTTATTTAAATATAATATTTTTATGAACTTATATTTCTGTATATAATAATTTACTTATTGAATTTTAATCGTTTTCGTATAATTTTAACATTTTACCCTGACTCTGGTGCTCCTAGAGTTTGCTCTGGCTCTCCAAAAGTTGATTTTTGCTCTGTGGCTTCCTTGAAATGTGTTGAAAGTGTTATAGAAATGGAATCAGGGTTTAAAAAAAAACAGAATTGAGTCAGGCAGCTGTAGAGCACTGGTGGACAGGTAGTTCAAAGGTGAAGGGTATGGTGAATTGTAATTTGATAAAAAGGAACTACAATTCTGTACCTGGTACCAAAGTTGCTTATATATATACACGTAAAAATATCATTCGAAACTTTTGTCCGACCAGCATTGTCCGGTATGGCCTTGTTTTCGAGTTATAGCTGTTTCTGTGTCACCAGCTGTTTGCTTATCTTTAAAAGAAGTGCTCACAATGGCCACCTCTAACTTCAATGCAGGCTTCCGAGCAAGCAGGTAGGCCGCGTTCACTTATTCAAGTGAGATGGAGCACTTGCGAGTGATTTTGTAGAACAGTGCAATTGGGTGTTCACCTTGCTGGCGAGGGGAAGCGTTCGGTTAAATTTTTGGCAATAATAACGGCAGTGCGTGCTCTGGGCAAAGTGACCTTTTCTCTGGATCGATTAACTGTTTCCAAAATTCTCAATGCAGACAATTAGGTGACCATATCCGAATATTTAACATAATATTCACCACAATGTATTCTGTGTACTAAAGGGTTTCACCCGTTGATTTCAGTAATAATAATAGGGATAATAATGATAATAATGATAATAATAATTAAACGAATAACAGGGTAGGGATATAATTAGAATGTTAGTTTGTTGGGGATGCTCGAATCTTCTTAAATCACACAATATTCAAATATTAACTCTCCAATCGCGGATACTGGGTCCACTTTGACCCATCTTAAATATCAAACTATAAGTGTCATTTATAATTAGCATTGTTTCTTGAAGATGAGAATTTTAAATCGGAACAAGATCAGAATCTGAAGTGAAAGCATATTCTGAGGTGTGCTTGAATAAAATTTTGTGTACATCGTGTGTGAAACAACCTGTACATAGTTTTGAATAGTTTTCACAGACTGACGCGTAGGTTCAGGTCGTAACTAGACATGTTTCACATATACTGAATTTTTTTCAAATCGACTTGTACCTCCGTTTTGTCGCAATCACTGCAAAACGAAGAGGAAATATGATTCCGAGAAAAACGCGTTTATAGTTTCGAAAGAGGAATTAGTCTACCTGCGTGCGGTCAGAAACGGTTTGTGACGCGCTCGACTTTTTCGGCTGTAAAATCCTGAATTTTGCCAAATTTAACATAAACCAAACGGCATTTTACTCGGGAAGGGTGGTACTTTCGAAAAATACAACAAAAAGAAAATCGAGTTCCTGACTGCCTAGTCCCCTCAATAGACTTAAACTAGTGGGCAAAATACTTTGAAGATATGTCTAAAATATTTTTTTAAGCTATTTTTACTAGCTTCCTAAAAGTTAATGCAATTGTAGCTACCCCCTTCTCCCCACAAAGTCTTCAATTCTTTTGAAACAAGTTCGCAGTCTCCGACATCAATAAATCGCACGCAAAGTATGAATACGAATATTTCCCCCTCGAGATCTCCAAATCCCCCAGTTCCATCACGTTCCATACTCTTTCGAAAGCAAACAAGAGGTGAATATTACCGCGATAGACATCGTAGCGCGCAAAATATCGCGACTGTTGCGTTTCCATTGCCCCCTCGGCGCCGCGCACGCCAGCCACCCCTGTTCCCTGCGATTTTTCACCAGCGTCGAAGCACTCCGCCGACGCATTTATCAGCGAGCTGACAAGCGCCATTCGTTGGCCGTGGAAACACAAGCAGCCGTTCCTGCGGATTCGCGCGATAAACCGGCTGACCCAAGATCCTTCCCGCGAAGGCTTCGTAACGCGAATTCGATAACTTCCTCGTTACCCACCACCGGTTTCTTTCCCTTCCCACCTGAAACGGCTCCCCGATTGAAATCACGCGAAACAAGTGGAAACTTCGCCCCGGAACCGGCCGAAGCGGCTATTCCCAGCCGCGCCGCGATTTTCGACTACCATCGGATTCTCCCGGCTCCGAGTAACAAGACACTCGCGCCTAAAATTCCTTTCCCGCCACCCCTTTTTCTCTAATTAAGTAATCGAGTAATTCAAGTGCCCCCGGGGGGCACTGTAATTACCGCCATAAACACAGGGTTCGGTAACTAAGTTACTCGAGGGGCTCGTTACCCTCGCCAGACTCCCTCGCAGAGGAATAAAAAGAGGAGGCCCGGAAACGTTAAGTAATCTTCGCCGGGGATTCATGAATTCAATTTCAATTTCAAATCTTGGACAAAGAGCCCGGTGTCCTGGCAATCGTCCTACAGACCCCTTTGGGCCTGAGAGCCACTCGATCGTCCTTGGAGCGTTTACATTATCAGGGAACTGAGAAAAAATACTGCAGGCATAATTGTGCTTGGAGAGTCGCGAAAGATTACCCGGATTTGTAGAGGAATTTTCTTTTAAAATCTTGAGCATTCTGTTTTTTTTTTTTGTATTCTAGTTAGTGACAGGAGGGACCCGAGACTCCGCGTCAGATTTCACCTGCGATTCATCAGCGGGCGACGCGCAATCTCGCGCGATTAATATCTGAGCAATTTTCGAGGGAGCTGTGTGAGATGTGGGGGCGAGGATTTGTGGATCGCGGACACGGTTTCATCCCCAATAAGCGCGTCCCCCGTATTTATTGGACGGCCGGCGTCCCGGCTGCTGTGTGACGTATTGATCGTAATAATAGGCCGATTAATAGTAGCCCACGCGGCTCCCGTTCGTTCCTAGCGCTATTATTAATCGGGCATCAATCGCGCGTCCCACTTTGCGTTTAATTCTGGACGTGTGCGCGCCGCGGATGTACGCGTGCGTGCCGGGTGCGTGTCTCCGCGGACGGGCTCGCTTCGGGAGTTTTAATGCTCTTACTACTTGCGAGGGGAAACGGTCAGACTTTCGATGGGCAGTCGCGACATGCAGCCAATGCTTAGGCCGGTACTCATAGTCGCTACTTATTCTTAAGGGGTTATGCCTAGTCAGGCGGTCGAAAAGAGGCGAATATTTGTGATTTTTTTTTGAAGAAGTGGAAGCGTATATTTTCACAGAACTTTTTGCGCTTAAAAGAGCAACATTTAAAGAACATTTGGTAATTTTTTCGTAGAAAAATATTTACGTTTATAATAAAATAACAAGCGACATCCAAGAAGCATTTTTAAAAATTTGCTTTCGCGGTGAGCACTGCCATTCGGAACCAGATTATCTAAAATCAAAAAACAAACAAGATTTCGTTAGTATATTAATGTATCCTCAAGTTGACGGAGAGAATTTTCCGAAATATTAATTTAAAACAAAATGGCAGCTATTTAATTTTTAAATCCTGATTTTTTCGCGTAATTTTTGCAGGAAAAAATCAGGATTTCAACTTTTAATAGCCGCCATGTTGTTTTAACTTAATATTTCGGAAAATTCTCTCCGTCAACCCGAGGATACATTAATATACTAACGAAATCTTTTTTGTTTTTTGATTTTAGATAATCTGGCTCCGAATGGCAGTGCTCACCGCAAAACCAAATTTTTAAAAATGCTTCTTGGATGTCGCTTGTTATTTTATTATAAACGTAAATATTTTTCTACGAAAAAATTACCAAATGTTCTTTAAATGTTGCTCTTTTAAGCGCAAAAAGTTCTGTAAAAATATACGCTTCCGCTTCTTCAAACAAAATTCACAAATATTCGCTTCTTTTCGACCGCCTGACTAGGCATAACCCCTTAAGCAAATGCTTAAGTATACGGCATCCTCTACTAACCTAGTAGCTAGTAAAAGATGCCGAATGCTTCAAAATTTGCTGAAGGGGACTAGGCAGTCGAAAAATCGATTTTTTTTAAATGCATTTTCCGAAAGTACTATCTTTTCTCAATAAAATGCTGTAATAAAAGGATGGAGTGAAAGGATGTTGGGGTTATTAAAATTCTTTGATTATGCAGGGTGGTGCAAGTGCAAACAGAAGGGTGGTGATTCTACATGCAGGAATAAATTGGAAATATATGTAGAATAAAAGTATTAAATACTGCGCTCCATTTTCGAGAAGATTGATTTTGAATTTTTGCCAACCACAAGTGCCTCTCGGGCGCCAAAAACTGCTCTCTGGATGCACGCGTAGTTGGCAAAAATTCAAAGTCAATTTTCTTGAAAACGAGACGGGATATAAAAGAACTTTGTTATAAGGTAACATAAAGCATAAAGCGGCTATTAAAACTAATATTGGTGTTATTTATTTTATCAGAATAAACCTACCATGCTCAGAAGTTTATGCTGATTCAGAATAACTGGTCGATATTTGCTTGAAGGGGTGTTACCAATTTAGGGAGAACAAAATTATAAACGTATAAACGTATAGTTTTTGTAAAATAAGTTCCCGAAGATGAAATTATCAATTCCCTTAAGGGGACTAGGCAGTCAGAAATTCGATTTCTTTTGCTGTATTTTTCGAAAGTACCACCCATCCCGAGTAAAATGCCGTTTGGTTTATGTTAAAATTCGCAAAATTCAGGATTTTACAGCCGAAAAGGTCGAGCGCGTCACAAACCGTTTCTGACCGCACGCAGGTAGACTAATTCCTCTTTCGAAACTATAAACGCAATTTTCTCGGAATCATATTTCCTCTTCGTTTTGCAGTGATTGCGAAAAAACGGAGGTACAAGTCGATTTGAAAAAAAATCAGCATATGTGAAACATGTCTAGCTACGACCTGAACCTACGCGTAAGTCTGTGAAAACTTCTGTTTTGACAAAAAAAAAATAATAAAATGACTCTTTTCCCTGGCGAAAAATCAAGTTTCTTTAAAATTTGCCGTTTTACACCCGCCATTTTTATAATTTTGATTTTTTCTCTTTTTCAATAGGTTCAGAGCAAAGTATCAATTTCAGAGAATATTTCACAATTCAATTTCTTACGGCCAGAATCACTGCAAAATTAGAGCAGCTCCAGAAAAAACACCTATATATCAGGCAACTGTAGCGCTGTCATACATATGTATATATTATTCAAATAATTATTTTTTTACTGTTTATAGTATTAACTAACATTACCCAAAAGTACTAGTCACAATTTGTATTCATCTCCTTGTAATTAATTCGCAAAAAAATACTTGATTTTCGAGCGATCTGACTGCCTAGTCCCCTTAATAGAAAATTGGTGGCAAGTAGGTTTACAGTAGACCGGAGCCAGGACGGATCCTCGTTACACCAGTCAGCGAAGCGAGAGAGGCAGAGATCTCCGCGAAAGGCTCCCAGCACGCCATTAGACACTGTCCTTTGTCCGAGCACCTGTTGCGACTCGGTTGGCAGGAGCCTTCCATGCAGAAAAAAGCGTGCAGGAGCAGTGTGCAAGGAGGTGTCACTCGCCTCGGCATCCGTGCGGTTGCTCCGGGGCGCCGAGACGTCTTCCTGAATTCCAGCGCCACTGCTGCGGCGCAAACGTTCCTTTAACTCTCCTTCCGATGAATCAGGCGGTAATGCCTTCTAAATGGAATATGCGTTCGCGTTCCCTTCTTTTTTTAGCCCGTCGCACGCGTAATTATTCGTAACGAGCCGCGGTCTCCGCCGCGCAATCGTATCGGCCGATCATCTACAACCTCGTCACGTTTACACGGTCCATTTAAAACGGATACACCTCTCCGCTCTATTTATAGTGATCGGTGCACGTTCCGCGGCTACGTGCAAATGCAAACTTCTTTCATTTAAATACATCAGCACGCTAAGCAAGCTCGTAGAGCGAAGTCCTCGCCACGCTCCGCGCCAAAAATAATGAAGCGCGTGAAGCATAAAGGCGGGTCCTCACTACGCCTCGCCTCGGTGCCACTTCTTTCCTCGCTTTTTCTCGAGGAGAAATATGCGAGGCGAGACCTAGTGTGCCAAATTGTCGAATTGTGTAAGAAAAGCATCGGAAGAATAAAATGAGCCGAGGAGTAGTGAGAACCCACCTTAAGGATCCATTTACCCTGCCGGTTGTAAAAGCGGCCCATTTTTCAGGATTTTTTTTTTAAAGAACTAATGTACGGATTGTAATGTTTTTTTTTGGTAAATGTTTATGATTCCTTGCTGTGTAGAATTGTATTTTTCATATTTCCAAAATCTTAATATATAAAGCAGAAAGCTTCTATATGTTTGTGTGTTTGTCTGTCGCCTAAAAACTTTCGAACGGTAAACTCTGGGATCACGAAATGTGCCTCAGCTCATTATGCCTGACTAATCCAGATGAATGTGACTATGTTTTGAAAAAAAACTAAAAAATTTTTTTTTGTAAAATCAGAATCAAAATTCGGGCCACGCCGAGTAGTGAAGCTAGTATTAGAATTATAAATCTGTGCATTTAAGGGGTTACGCCACCCTGAAAGTTTTGAAAAAACGATTTTTTTTTCTTTACACTTTCTTATTACTTAAAGTTTTCAGAATAATTTAAGCCATGGTAGACGCAAAAATTCCCCAAAATAGCTTTTTTCTGACTTATTTTTCGGTCTTCCTTTGCGACTTGAATAAAAACTATTTTTAATATCTGGATGATCGTAGACCACTTTGTGGAGATGAGTCTCCTCTACGTTGTGTTAAAATTTCAAAGCGATATCTTTAATAGTTTTCCCTCGATCATTTCTTCTTCTCACAGAGGCACAAACGTTGTGACTTAAATCCACACGTTTGTAATTATATTTTACTGCAAGTAAGTAATAAATATTTAACAAAAAAAAACATTTAAATCCGTACAATAGTTCCTGAAAAAAATTCAGGAAGGCCTCTTGTTCGACCGGCAAAGTAGAATGGACCCTTAAGGCCTCCCCCTCGCGAGGAAGGGTTCAGACTTCGCGGCGGAGCTGGCGTATCCTACGCGCTGTCCGCGAAGGTCGGGACGACGCCACTCCAGAAGCCGATTCGGTGTCAGGGCGACGCGACAAATGCGAACGCCTGCCGCCAGCAAGTTCAATAACGCACAGATCGATGCGGCCTCGGGGTCATTTCTTTTCCCAAATATCCCCATCGCGGGCGCTGTTCGATTCAGATGCGCACGCTGCAGCGCTCCTCGGATCATGAGGAACCTCGAGCGCCGTATTCCGAATACACTCTCTGCGCACGAGTTAGACTTTTCTTCCCTTGTTTCTTGATAGCTCTTATCTGTGATAACTCTTATGGTGAATCATGCATCGTTCGATTATGGATCTCGTAAAATTTCGTCTGATTCATTCTAACGTCCTGACTTGCCGCTCTAAGGCCGGTCACACGCTTTTCGGAGTACTGTGCGGGGCAGGTGGATTGCTGTTTACCGATCGAGTCAGCTAGACTCATCAGTAGGGCTACAGTCGACGGACGCTGCCCAAAAGTGATTTTATTAAAGCCAGAAATGTTTCTTACATATTGTAAAACGATAACAAAAATGTACATTTCAATATTATTTGGATCTGTTATGGCCGGTTGGCTCTTGCAGAGGGAGACGATTTGCCCGCTAGTTGACTTTGGAGTTATTCCTTTCTTCTTGTTTTTTTAATTGTAGTTTCCTACGTGAGTGTTTGTTTTGATCATTTTGGCAAACGGCGCTTCGTTAGTTTATAAATAACTGTAAATACAATATTATTCTAGGTAAAAAGCTAACTTAAATCTATATTATTCTAGGTTAGGCTAAGTTATTCTAAGTTATTACTCTAGTGGGCATGGGGGAGGGGTTTATGTTATTTTTTTTAGTTGAAATATATACAATATATATACCTACAGCGATAAAGTACGGTGTTTAATCTGTAATTTTCCTTGGTTAGTGTCTGTTTTATTTATTAATAATCTTTCTTTTATTTCTGAGGAGGGTCGAACACCAAGCACCACTATATATATATTTTTGGTTGAACTTTGGGCTCTCGTAATTAGGTCCTTATCCGGTAAACTGGTGTAGTATTTGAGTTGGGTGGTTCTAGTGAATATTTCGGAGTTTCGAGGGGGGATAAGAAGGTCATGGATGGGTTTTGGAGAAGGTCCCGGATCGATATGATAAATTATGGTTATTATATATTATTTGGATGGTCCGATGATGATATATGTGTATCTTTCACTGTCCAAATATGGGAATATAATTCTTGTGATGTGTAACCCTGTCGTTAATCTTAAAGTATACAGTGCCTGGGCCGGACTCTGCCCCAGACACACAAGAGGACACAGAGAAATAACTCGGAACTTGTATATATACGAACCAGACTGCAACTAAGAACTTGCGAGAAAGAGTTAGGAAGATTAGACCTCTAGCGGCGCAGATGAACACTAAGCAGCGCGATCCCATGTTAGGGACGTCGCAGCAGTGTAAAAGGTGTCACTTGAAGGCGTGAAATCGCGAGCAAGGCAGTGAATTCCCATACACAAGTTCGCGCAGCGTGCAGCGGTGGTTCGCTGCAGAGATTTCTATAGGAGGTTGCGGTGTCACGTAGACGCCGAGTAATCGCGTCGCGGGCTCGGTTGGAAATTGCAAAGTTAAATAAACAGGATGGATTGCGAAAGGGAGATCAGTCGAACGCGGGGGTGAGGGAGAGGGGGGAGTGAGAGTTTAGAAAGGTTGGTGAAAGGCGTTCTGAAAACGCTAAGTCGCGGGAAGGAGGCTTTATCTTGGTGGAAAGGGAAAGAAATGAATAGCGAGGGAAGATGAAGCGACGAGCGCTTGGCGCGATGCAAAAGCAGCGGCAGTGGGGGGTGAAGGGGCTAGGGAGTGGTGGTACGCATAGATTCGGCCGCGGTGACGTTAAGAATAACGAACGAGGACGAGGACAAGAGGAAGGTTGTAACCCGCACCGGCTTCCCTTGCCGCTTCGTCATTATCGTCCGTATCTCCGTGGTGTAGGCCGGGCTTGTTTGACTTTCTCCCTCGAAGGGCCAAACGTTTCACCGCGCCACTACCACTGGGGCAAGAATCACGGGGTCTGCAGAATTGCCCTGCAGCGTGACTTTAAACTATTCCCCGCCTCTCTGACCACGTATTTTTGCTCGCGGAATTTCTGCTGGGCCACAATTGTAATCGCATGCACGGGCTCGGCTGAAATTGAAGCGTTTGCGGCAAGGGGGTGGCTTCAGATTTATTCACTTTTGAAAAATTAATGAAAACACTGCTAACGAAATATTCTTGGACGTATGTTTAAAGTAGTTTTTATATACTTTAGTATATAAAGTATTATACATAGAATTATAGTGCATATAGTAAAAGTTGAAGCTGAGAAGTTGAAGTGGTAGAAAAAAATGTTTCGGGCAAAAGATACTCCATTTTTTATGCAGAATGCAGCGATGCAATAAGAAAGTTGGTTCCCATTTAAAAAAAAATGAAGTTCACCTTGAAACGATCTTCAGAACGGTTTTGAATTATAAAACGCATATGACTTTAATAGTTGCCCCTAAGAAAAGAACAACTTTTCTCTAAAACATTTTTCTCTAAAATGCTTCGTTTAGGCGGCATTAATGTGTCTCCAGTTAAATGCCTCGTCCTGTATATATTCATTTATACAGGATCATCATTTAATCTTGCAACCTGCGCTCGCGCGAACAGGTAAAATGGCCGGGAAATTCGGAATAGCTCTTTGCGACGTTAATTTGAAAGAGATCATCCCAAAATTTTCGAAGCACGGGCATCACTGCTGCCCAGCGGTCGCTGGCAGCTCTCAGAACGCCGGGACGGTGTATGGTTGTAGTGAGACGCGTCCGTGAGGCGCTGTTGCCACTTTACCTGTTCGCGCGAGCGCGGGTTGCAAGATTAAATGATGGGCCTGTATATATAAGTATTAACACAGGATTTAGCATTATTAATTTGGAAAAATATATTGTCTCTATGGCAGGATGAATTTTCAAATATTGGGCTGGCCCCATTTTCCACAGAATTGTATAAAAATCCAATTATCTGGGGTAAATAATTACATTAAACACTATTATTGTGTTATGCAACTGTGTAGTTAGTACAGGGAAACATATGAGAAAATATTAATCTAGACAATTTTAGAAATATTGCAGTGAAATATCCTCCCTTCTTTCTTTACTAGCATCCCTATATCTTGGGGGTGGATTATTGGATCTGCCTCTTTCTCGCACCAATCTATTCAGATTTTCTTACATTTAGTACATATTTAGTAGTGGAAATATTTATTGCATCACTCCACTAAACACGTTATCACTTGCACCTCTTTTATTATTGCTACTAGGAAAATGTTATTGCAAAAAATGTGCTCACTATCATGGCCAAAATAAGTTTAAAATTCGAAATAAAATTCTGCGTACTATTTAAATGCAATAAATATTCCCAGTACTGTGTAACTCAATTTCAAAAATTATGGAGCTGCTTACTTTTTGCAGTAGTCTTCAATTTCAGGTGTAACTGTGAAAGAAACATTTTTCTTGTATTTGATAGTAGTTCGATGTGAGTTATGACAATTCAGTCAGACCCGTGATAGCAAGCAGGGTACATACTACACAGTGTTCGGTGTCTACGAAAAGTTAGGTGAGCATCAAACCCAGGAGCTTGTAATTCGAAATTTGGAATGTCATGAACATATTTCATTGAAGTGTGGTTACTTATACTATGCTGTCAGATGCAACCATACAGCCGCTGCTACCAACTGCTAGACAGAAGAAACCACGCCTCACCAGCAGGAGACGTGGCAGGCAGTAGATTAACGAGCAATCTCAGGCATTTACATTAATTACACTCATCAGTGAGAGCGATACCATGGCAATAATGAATGACTAGATAAGTACAGTAATTACCACCTACACAGTCGAATACTTCCCACCATGTGTTACTTTTACGTCCCGTTTATCGAAAAAGTAGATAGAATTCATCGATAAAGAAGCCAAAGTCAGTGATGGGGACGTTGACTTCAACAAACTTAATATTCTCGACGTTTTACACGCGAAAATGACCCAATGACTTTTTACCTGCTGGAATAATTGCCTCAGTGCCAAAAGCCAGTTTTGAGAAAAGTATCTATAAAGATCACGAAGTTAGATATTCTTTATACATAGTGAAGTTGTAAAACTGTGTATGATATTTAAAAATTTCATATATTTTCTTTGCAGTTGCATTATTATAATCGGAATTATGTAATAAATTAATGAGCGAAATTAATTTTAATTATATCTCTTTCAGGCCTCTTTTGCATAAAAGCGAAATATATAGAAACAAATGCTGTTTTTTAGCAATATTTTTTTTATTTATTTTATGTTTGGAAAAATATAGAATATTGAAAAAATATAGATATCATAATAGCTGTCATAAAAATATTGATAGGTCGTTTCATCTTCAGGTTGGTGTAGTTTGGCTTAGGTACGAGTTAGGGTGAGTTGGTCAATATCGATTCACAAAATTTACCGTAGCTCTGTCAACTTTGAAGATACGTCAATGAAATTTAGAGAGCACATGCAGAAAATAACGCGGAATCTAATTATGCGTCCTACGCAAGAAGGACCTTAATGTCCTGAGGCCGTTTTTGCATACAACAGTACAATTAGCAACTTCGTTGCAATCTTCCCAGAGAATTTGTTGAGCAAAGTACGACTTGCGTTCGGTTTACCGCGAAGCCTAACAGAGGGCATGTCTTCATTGGCACACACAATGGACACAAACGTATCGCGTTTGTAATTCTAGCGACAGTTCCGATTACATTTCCGGCTTTCTGGGGAACACGAGTGTGGTAATCGTTCCATTCGCGCGAGATCTCGTGCCGTCGGCTCGGTAATTGTTGAAAACACGATTATTATGACGCACAATGGGAGGTGAGAGAGCCATTGTGCGTTGACACGTGTGATACGCCGAAACACGTTAACGGCGGGCGATCAATCCATTGTACAGGCTGTTCCAGAACCTTCGGTTCAATCTTAACCAGTTTAGGGGCCATCCTTAAATCACGTAAGGGTAATTTTGGCCATTTCTAAAACCCCACTGCTTACGTAATATTTTTTACATGCATTGTTTCAGTTATTAAGAATCTTTTACTTGATTTAAGGATAGCCCCTTGCAGCAGTATTTCCCAACCTTTTTTGAGTCGCGATCCCCTTTTCTTATATTCAAATAACCTGCGACCCCCCTCCCTTTAAATTTAATAAGGTAAAGAAAACACATTAAAAATAAGTATTTAAAAATATAATTTTAACGTAATGATATTAAAAAAAATAATAAAAAAAATGTGGAGGCCCCCAGAAAACATTTTCTGCCCCACAGATTGAGAATCACTGCCTTACAGAGTCTGCGAAAAGGATTGTAGAAGCTGGAAATGAACCCTTCATGTATTATACAGGGTGTTTCAAATAACCTGCGACCCCTCTCCCTTTAAATTTAATAAGGTAAAGAAAACACATGAAAAATAAGTATTTCAAAATATAATTCTAACGTAATGATATTAAAAAAAAAAAATAAAAAAAATGTGGAGGCCCCCAGAAAACATTTTCTGCCCCACAGATTGGGAATCACTGCCTTACAGAGTCTGCGAAAAGGATTGTAGAAGCTGGAAATGAACCCTTCATGTATTATACAGGGTGTTTCAAATAACCTGCGACCCCCCTCCCTTTAAATTTAATAAGGTAAAGAAAACACATTAAAAATAAGTATTTAAAAATATAATTTTAACGTAATGATATTAAAAAAAATAATAAAAAAAATGTGGAGACCCCCAGAAAACATTTTCTACCCCACAGGTTGGGAATCACTGCCTTACAGAGTCTGCGAAAAGGATTGTAGAAGCTGGAAATGAACCCTTCATGTATTATACAGGGTGTTTCAAATAACCTGCGACCCCCCTCCCTTTAAATTTAATAAGGTAAAGAAAACACATTAAAAATAAGTATTTCAAAATATAATTCTAATGTAATGATATTAAAAAAAAAATTAAAAATGTGGAGACCCCCAGAAAACATTTTCTGCCCCACAGATTGGGAATCACTGCCTTACAGAGTCTGCGAAAAGGATTGTAGAAGCTGGAAATGAACACTTTATTATACAGGGTATTTCACCTAATTCAATCATCTGAAAAATTTTCGCTGTATTTAGATTTTAGCTCGCAGCAAGTGGCGAAGGTGAACACAGGCACATCGTTATTTCGCAGTGGTACCGAAAATGCGACAGCAAATTCTATTTGCACGACCTTTAGGTGAAGGGGTATTTGCAGACTTAAGGTTTCAAAAAATCTTTTATATATAAATCGACAGTGTAATCTTAAGAATGTGCAGTTAAAATTTCACAAAGAAATTCGAAATATTTTCGAAGTTATATCGTCGAGAAGCAAAGCAGGTCATGCGATCTACGCTCGGTATTCAGGGGAAGTACAATACTTTCAACGCGTTTCTCTCGGAACAGTTTCTCAAGCTGGCATGCACGATTGAAAGAAAACTGGACGTCATTTCGTCCAATATTCTTTTGCGTTATCTTTGCACGACTTCGATCTAGTGAACCTCTCACAAATACTTAATATTTACCGATATTTTGTTTATAACTGAAGAAAATAGGCGCCAAAATTAGACGAAAATGGTAACTTTTTACTCAAACACTTGTCAGTTTTGTGTTTTCTCATTTTCTTCTTAACATCCTTAGGAGGTCCACTAGATTTTTTACTGAACATTACCAAACCGATCTTTCCATTTCCGACGAAATAATAAATGGAATAATATTTTCCACGCTAATATAAAAATGAGAAATTACAGCGTAAACATTAATAAAATCCGAAAAATCTCCTCGAAAACATTTTTATACGTCGAACTGGCGAATGTCCTTTAAATCAGGCAACGGTGAATAAAATGTAGCATTTCATTTAAACGAACGTCCTCTCTGTCCACGGTTATAAAATACGCTGCATGTTTCACTTAAAAACTAATCATTGAATTATTTAACAGAGGGTGAGCGCGAGCAGGTGGGACGGGGCGGAACGTACGCAGAGGAATAAATAAATGCAAATGAAAATTTGTTTCTATAAACGGAGGGAAAAGAAAAGTTTGCCGACCATGGCCGCCGCGGGGCGGCAGAAATAGCCGCGTAATGAAACATTAATGCGGCGATATGGCACGAACGCGGGCGGCCAGATAAACAATTATAGATCGGGCTCTCGTAACTGATTCGTTTAACGGTGCGCCGGGCGCAGGAATACACGGCGGAAGGTTAGGAACACGTTTCGGGGCTGAAAATAAATCACGTCGCGCACCGTTTGAAAATTGAGGATTAAGCGCGGAAAACCCCCGCGACGCGTGTAAATACTTGCGTTAACGAAACGCTGCCCTTTCCCCTGCAATCGATATTTTCCATTTGCTTTGCAGATTTCAGCCGCCCCGTCCGCACAGATAGTCGGCCGTCGCGCGATAGTCTGCAGGCGTGCCTGTTTGCTATTTTATAGTTCACTCTGCCCCATCGGGATCCGGGATTTACAGGGATTTCGGGAACACCCGCGAGTTGGGAACCGACCCGGGAGGCTTGGGCAACTAATGCGCACGCGCCGGGGAAGTTGTACGGTGTGCGACGATGCGTAACAATCGGCGCTCAAATATCGCTCAACTTATGTTATTCCGGCGGTGGAGTTGGAATTTAAGGGGGTTTACACGTGCCCGGACGTAACGCGGTGCTCGGAAGCCTGCTCTGTTGCCGCTGGTAACCGCAAGGAGGACTCTTAAAAGCTCTGGTTCGGACCAACGTGCCGGCGGTGTTCGGTATTCAGTGTCCATCGTTCGATTCGCAAGCCGCAGGGCGGCCCGACTGCAAACTGTATTAGCGAGTCCCGTGACTGACAAATGAGAGGTGGTCGCCTCATGAATGATCCAAATTAGGGTCGTCACAGCGGCGATGCCTGTAACTGACACGAAACACATTCCCACGAAATTGTTCGCGATCCAAACAGCCACCGCGGCTCACAACTATATATCAGTGACTAGCCTGGAGCACACTCAAGTGGAGTGCGAAACGATATCCCTGAGGGTAGGGAGCGTCAAAGGTGGGCTTCCTTATCTGTAACAGAGCTGCACTTATTCGATCACATCTCTAAGCACCTTACTGATATCCACAAAGTGTTATATGTATATCGAACACAGAGTAATATCGATATTTCCCTACTGTACCTCGGCAAGCCGGTACAGTGAGTCAGATACAGTATTGTCTCGAAACATGGACGTCCGACCGTGGGGGGCGGTAAAAGTTGCAGTTGCCTCCCCTTGGCTTTTGAGAAAAACTAGCTTATTTTTTAAAAACTGAACTCTATTCAGTTTATACTAAAAAAGTGAATATTTTTAACTCTCGGTTTTGAATGTTTAATTGGATTGCGATTTAATTAAATCTGATTCGTCGATGTCATCGCCAGGGTTGTTTTTTCACTACTATATTTTTTTCTCGTCGCCCTAAAATTGCCCCCCGCCTGACAAAAATTCTGCGGACGCGCTTGCCTCGAAAGAAGGATAGGGTTTCTGGCTGGAAACAAGGTGATCGCTATCCCCTCCACTTTGCCTGTTGGCGTTCACATGCAGTGGCTCTCATTCTGTGCGGGTTCGGTCTCGAACGTGTATATCGAATTCTCGTGGTTCCGTTGCGGAATGGAGCACCGAATCGTGCTCGTTCCGCAGAGGCATGCGGTCAGGAGCTTGGAACATGTATGCCAGTGTTTCCCAACCTTTTTGAGTCTCGATCTCCTTTTATAATATTCAAATAACCTGCGACCCCCCACCCACCATACGAGGTGAATTTACACATTAAAAATAAGTATTTCGGAATATAATTCTAACTTAATAATATTTTTAAAAAATCTATAAACCGTGGCGCCCCCTAGAAAACACTTCGCGGCCCACAGGTTGGGAATCACTGATATATACTTATAGACACGTCATCAGATAAATGCCTTGATGCAAAGAGAAAATCATCTGCGTGACGTCACATGCGTCACAAGTTTTGATAAATTCACTTCTTACTCTATTATCAGCTGTTGATAAATTTTGTAATACAATCTTTGCAAATCTATATACAACATGTGTGAACGATTATTAACAATTATTCAAAAGTTATTCACAGTAAAAGATGTAACCTCACTTATATATATAGTGTAAACATAGCAGCTATTTAAAGTTGAAATCCTGATTTTTTCGCGTAATTTTTGCAGGAAAAAATCAGGATTTCAACTTTAAATAGCCGCCATTTTGTTTTAACTTAATATTTCGGAAAATTCTCTCCGTCAACCTGCGGATACATTAATATACTAACGAAATCTTTTTTGTTTTTTGCTTTTAGATAATCTGGTTCCGAATGGCAATGCTCACCGCAAAAGCAAATTTTTAAAAATGCTTCTTGGATGTCGCTTGTTATTTTATTACAAACGTAAATATTTTTCTACGAAAAAAATACCAAATGTTCTTTAAATGTTGCTCTTTTAAGCGCAAAAAGTTCTGTAAAAATATACGCTTCCGCTTCTTCAAAAAAAATTCACAAACATTCGCCTCTTTTCGACCGCCTGACTAGGCATAACCCCTTAAGGACCTGAGCCCCCGCTTCTTTTACGGAGTGACTATATCTCGGCGAGTGACTATACCGGTTCCGTAGTGTCTCGCGCGCGGCGGTGTCCGTGGGTTGCCACGCGTCGGCGGAGAGGCGGCGAGTGGGAGGGGAAGACAGAGAAAGGGAGGGCGGGGAGGGGAGGGCGAGCACGGCGCAGCAACCCCTAACACTTCCCCACGCCGATTCACGGCAATGCGGTACTCCTATCTATGTTTAATAGACTGCATAGGCGGCGGTAGCAGCACGTTGTCGACCGTTGGAGCGTGCCGCCCCTGTAGGGTCCCCCCTCTTTCTACGGGGGATGAACTCGTAAGAACGTTATCCGACTGCGCTCGTCGCTCCGAAATGCCTCCGGCGAATCGATTGCTCGGCTATCGTCTTGTTAGCCCCTTAACGAATCGTTATTTTTAACCGATTCGCTCTAATGTCCCCCGGCCTCCCTCCTTTCCCACCCCACCCGCTCCTTTTAATCTGGCGCTTTATCTTTAAACGACCCCTCTTCTTCGCCTGGCTTATCGCCCCCCGTTGGCGGGCACAACGAACGGCCGAGGCCGTTGAACGCGTGCGCCCTCTGTCGGCTGTCGTGCTTTCGAGGAAATGGACGTATCGGGATGCTAGCTTTGAAACGCTGTCCGAGGTCTGAGAGCTCTTTGATCGCGTTCAACGGCGTACGGTGTACGCGCAACGATAGCGTGAGACGATCGACGGGCGCGCCACTGTTGGCGCGCCCGCGTGCGCGAATTTGCGGCCGCGGATAAATACATTGTTACACGTGGGATCGTTCGGGTTCAGGGATTAATTAGATTACGCAAGGTCGACTGTTTGATGCGGTAGAACGACAGGAATGCAAAATAAGTTCGGGACTATCACTGTTTTGGTGTTGATAAGGGCGTAACTGAAATAATTGATAGTTTAGAGGGAAAGTAGTTTTAAATTTGCGTTTAAGTAGTATTGGATACTGATCGTTTAATTTGTTTGAATTGAGTCTATTTTGCAGCTATCTGGATTAAGGATCGCATGTTCACTAAAAAATTCGATTGAATATCAAATCATATTATGTTGTATTATTATTATCCCTTTTATCAACCCTAATGTATGTATAATAATGTAATATAATATATATATATATAATATAATATAGGGTTTTTAGTGGATATGCGATGCTTAATCTGGATAGCTGCAAAAATAGACTGAATTTAAATAAATAAAATGATCAGTATCCAATATTAGTCAAATGTAAAGCTGGAATATATATGGATATAATATAATATATTTATATATTATATTATATCTTTTCATCCCCTCTTTTTTTTATTTCTTTATGTCTTATTATATATATATTATATATATATATATATATATATATAATTATGTTTTATTCAGCCTCACAGCCAAGAATCGGACAATCACACTCCATTTCCCCCTACTAACTATTTACCCTACTCATTGCACCCTTTTCTGTTCGTTAAAACTCTCTTTGGTCTTTTTATCCCCTCAGTTTTTTTTCTGTAGTTTCCTTACTTTTCTTTCGCAGCTTCTCGATTCAATCTATAATCAACTCCTATTTTATACCCTCATTGGAGTTGCGCCGTTGTTCAAGACAATGTAATTCCAACTTTTAGAGTAGTAATCCATGTTGAAATAAAATAAAACCTAAAATTTATTTCCAATAAAGTATTGTCTAGTAAAGGAAACTATAGAAATTCTGGCACATTACAATATTATTGACGAAAATGAATTCATACAACAAAAACTTAATGTTTGTGCCACTATTCCAGCTGCAGCGAACAATTGAAAATGGTTATTCAACTAATTTTTTATTTAGTTAATGCGAAATCTATTTTTCGAGTTACATTTATCTCTCCAACGAAGAAACTACGCTGTCTCCATCACTAATCGTCAGAGTCCAGCACACGCGCACCGAAAACATCCCAGAAATACATTTCCGCAATCAAACTCCCTTCATCCACAACAAATTCAATATTTCAAGCACTGCCCTGCCGCCGACAGGAACAAAAGTAACCTTCCCAGTAGTATAATCCGTCACGCGTCAGACACCCGCGATCAGCCGCTCGAGTCGAAGCCTCGCGGAAACTGATTGTTGCGCACGCGAGTTCCTCAACACCGTAATCGGGAAGACTTAAGCGTGTCTCACACGTCGACTTCGCTTTGTTCGTTTATGATATTAAAATAAACTACTCTCATTTTAACGAAGGGCGTTTACAGACTTTTTTCCAGAGGGGGGTGTGGCAACTTTGAGAAACAGTGACGGTAAAGGAAAAAATATAGTAATAGAAAAACAAAATAAATTAATCTCTTTACTATTGTATTTGCTGCGCGAATTTAATTAAAAAATTTAAAATATTCACTGTTTTAGTATAAACTTAATAAAGTTTACTGTTTAAAAATAAGCGATTTTTCTCAATCCGGGGGAGTGGTTCCACTCCTCCGTTGGCGGCCATAATTTCAACTACAACAAAGTATATATTTATTTATTTATTTATTAATCATAAGCGGGTTAGAACCCATTATATAGCAAGGATACATGACATTATGCGTGTTGAATAAAAATAAATCTAAATATATGCATACTATATCAAATTATACCTAACAATGGAGAGAAAAATGAAAAAAAAATAGAGGTGAAGAATGAGTAATGAGAAGTGAAAAATGTACAATGAAAATAGAAATGAAGATGAGAATGAAAATGAGAATGCGAATGAAAATGAAAATAAGATATCTACTTACTTAAATAAATTATGAAAATTTGGGGATACAGTATTTCCTCGTTACAGGCTCGGTTTGGTGTACACGATACGGACTTTTCGCTATCCCCACCACTTCTGTCTCACTCTTGTCCGGCGAAGGCGAGAGCGAGATGGAACGAGAGCGAGCGAGAGGCACTAAAAGAGAGCGAGGACGGTACGAGGCAGACGACGCGTTGATGTTTTGTCTCGCTCTGCTTTTCGGACGCCTGACACTCTGTCCTTTACCGTGAGCCGGGCCTGCGCCAAGATATTGCGAAGCGGTTGTCGTCCTCACGGTAAGCGCTTGCGACCATCGCGCACGCTCGCCGCGCACACAGTGTTCCATCTCGCTCTCCCCTTCGCCCAGAAAGAAGCGAGAAACGAACACTCGGAATTAGGGCTCTCTTCACGATATGGGCTCAACGCCGGTCCCGACCAGCGAGCCGCTAACGAGGAAATACCGTATGTAGAGTATATAATATAGGTATCTATTACGCATTTTTTTTGCCGCCCAAATTCACTCTAAGGGTGTGAAAGTGGCCGATGAAAATCCGGCTATTCGATTTTCTGTCGCGCCTAACTCTTATTTTCTGGGAAGAAATATTTTCCGAAAAGGCGCCAAACATTTGTCGCCCACACAAAAGAGCGCCACGCACCGGGCCTGCCCCTACCAGAGCGAAGGCTTCCTTGCACTCGGACAAGTACCCGGAGCCACCGGAAGGAGGCAAACGTCACGGCGAGGGGAAAGATGCAAGCTCCCGCCTGCGGACCTCCCGAAGGCGAGAGCGCTGCATCTCTTGCCGCAGAGGTTATGAATAATAAAGGAGCGTGCGCGCATTTAGTGCTCTGCGGCTCGGTCGCCGTCGCGTGCGCTCCGGTAACAAGTTTTGCTGGTTCCGAGGCTCGCGAAGGGGGAATGGCATCCTCGAATTCCTTGCCGGCTCGCTGCAAGCATAGTTGCGCTCGTCACGTCCTCGAGTAGCCTCCCTCGTAAATAATTCCGTGTTTGCATGGACACTAGCGCGATTCCCAGTGCGAGATGCTGGGGAAAAGGGATTCTGTGCAGGGAGGCTGTCAGTCTCGAGGAAAATTCAGCCAGTACGAAGGGGTTGGTAGAATTTCTCGGGGATCGAATGGGAGTCTCGTTCCGACGGTCGAGTTTCGGCGGATGCGATTGCAGGCCGAAGTGAACGGGTCGTTAACTCGAGGAGGGCCACATTTTACGCTAATGCGATCGAACCGCTTGGAAGTGGTTCGTTTAATGAATATATTTGAGAAATGCGCTGGACCGTATAGGGAGACGATATCGCCGGACTCTTCGACAGATGTGGTCGATTATCGACCACGGATAGACAAGGATCTTTCGGGGCCGATATGGGCGCGGCTTTTTACTCGCGAATCGTAGATCTTGGAATTCTACTGCGCATTTAGTTGACTGCTTTTGCAACTTGCTGTGCTCATTTAAGGGGACTAAGCAATCGAATCACTCGAAAATCAAGTAGTTTTTGAGAGTTAATTGCAAGGAGATTAATACAAATTGTGTCTGGTAATTTTGGGTAATGTTTATTATGCAAATTAATTTTTTTTTTATAATATTCTGATGTGTAGTTGTTTTTTCTCGCCGTTTTGCAGTGATTGCGAAACAACGGAGGTTCGGATGGACTTGGAAAAATTACAGGATGTGTAAAACATGTGCCATTTCCCGCGGAACCATTGGTTTAGTCCGTAAAAATTCGAGATTGTCACCCAAAAATTAAATAGTAACGGATTTTTAGTAGCTCACAAACAAGAACGAAAAATGGTAGTTTTTCGGCCACCAGTTTAAAGATTTTGTTGTGATTTTAGTTTTAATAGGTTCCGCTGGAAACTATAGATCTAAGATACAGGAATCACACGTGTAAAATTGGATTACGTCACTTTTTAAGGCCGATATTAAGGCAAAACCATAGAAGAACGTTAAAATGTTTATCAGTCTGTATCGCCATTTTTAAAGAATATATATATTTCACACCCATTTCTTTTTCAATCTGTTTGATAGTAATAAACATTGGGTAAAAGGATACAGCTGGGTTTGCTTTCATTTTTTTTTTTATAAATACATTAAAAAGAAAGTATTTTTTTTTCAAGAAAAATGTCTGCCTAAGTAATCCTAGCTTTTTTTTAAAGAA
Organism: Andrena cerasifolii; assembly: GCF_050908995.1. Taxonomy (NCBI): domain Eukaryota; kingdom Metazoa; phylum Arthropoda; class Insecta; order Hymenoptera; family Andrenidae; genus Andrena; species Andrena cerasifolii. The sequence goes on along the minus strand of NC_135118.1, from coordinate 30,986,296 downwards.
ACTAACGATTCAATTCATCTGAAGTTTGGACCATGCTTTTATGCATTTTTGAAGAAGCTGCAGTTTTTTTGTTAATTTTTTATAATAAATATAGGAATTATGTGCGATCACGCCTCGCAAATTTCGTTGTCCACCGGTGTGCATGGTATTTATCTTCCAGGTAATCTGAAACAGAAAAATAAAACAGCATTTTATAATTTGGTGGTTATTATTTACTTTGGTGAACCAGAATAAAGTAAAAAGAATTATTTAGCAGAGTGATGAGTTTTCAAAGTGAAGGGTCAGAACCGTTATTTTTTGCTATCCAATTTTGCGCCAATTTTCTTATGTAAAAAAGGAATATATAAATTATTGGTATTCTGGTATTCGGTAAGTGGAAAATTAAAAAAAAATATGAAACTTCGCAGAAACTTAGTTCAAGAGACTGAAAATTTTAAATGGTCACATCTGTTTTCCTGATATCCTCAGCAATATTTGTCTAAATGCGCCAGAACGAGAAATAAGATCTTTTCCTTTATTTGAACCCACGCTCTTAACACCAAGTGCAGCACATGCTGATCCTATAAGCAGGATATCCAACCTAGCGAACAAATATAGCTCAAATATAGTCCGAATTAGATTTCCTTAAGGTGTGACCTAAGTCTGACGTTCTATTAGAATTTTTTTTAAGAAAGTATTAACATTATAGCACACCTAGTTTTTTTTTATAAATTATGTCACATCATTGAATAATATTATTAAAATATTATACCCACTCCCAATTAAGCAGATTTTACCCGAAAGCAAAACGCAAATTAGTGTCTTAAAATGTATTAACAAATGCTGTTTTTCACAATATTACAGCCAAAGATGTGACGTAATTAATAAAAAAAACTACGGTTGAAATAATGTTAATACTTCCTTAAAAAAAATCTAAAAGAACGTCAATTTTCAAGCCCTTCTAGGTGTATGTCCCTCCTTAATAAGTCACTACCGTTCTTTCAAACTTCTGTGCATAAAATTGCAACTTTGTGTATAAATAATGCCTCGTATAATAATTATAACTATAAAATTTGTATATCCACGGCTAGTCCCGTTTATATAATAATAATAAAGTGATGCTAATAACGCCACCATTCCTTGTCTCGGTACTGAAACGGTCCCAATTATGGAAGCATCCCCTCAAAGAAATTATCTGTTGAGTTTTCGCATTACTCCATTGTATTATTATAAGCCCCCGGGGAGAGGCTACCTCGTCCCTAATACAGGCAGATGCACTCGCTCCAGTTTCTCTCAATGTTCAAAAACCCATGTTCATTCGAGGCAGGGAACGGAAGCTCTTCACTTAGCTTCGATGATATTGCACTATCAGCGTCCCTGCAACCAGCTTTAGAGTCGTACTTTAATAAACCTGAAGAAGCAACCTGTCGATCGAAATGTCTTTTGGCAAGCGTGGCCCTCGTGCCGTCCTATCCCATCTACTCGAGATTCACTGTAGACCACTGTGTTACACACTTCCTTAAACAGAAAGCGTGACTGGCGATAACTCTTGCAAGTGTATAAATAACAGGTCATAACTGGCGTTGGATTCCCTCGTTAAAATAATTTTCTCACTTGCAACGCTATTAGATGAGAGAAATCTGCCTGGACGAGCAAATGCTGGCAGCAGCTGCTGCTCCGTATTACCTATTGAGGTACCGGCAGGGTAAGAGGCGGCTTATAGCGAGAGCAGAGCGAGATTCCGGGGCGTTCAGGTGTGCACGGGGCGCTTAAACAGCTCGCGTCACGTAACTAAGATATACGTAGCGATGCGTCAACATTTGTCGGAGCGATACGGCCACTTTGCGCCGACAATTGACTCCCGCGGGAAAGAGTATAAAAGCCATCGGGGCAGACACATCCCGCAGCCACAGACGGCAGTGCGTTGCCGCAACGAGCAGCGATATTGCGTGGCGAGCCGAGCGGCTATCAAGCTGTTGGGAAATTCTCCCGCGGTCGTTCATTTATTTACGATGCAATAACGACGTAAGGTGCAGCTGTCGGGGGGAAGAGCGAGTCGGGAGCTGTGTTTCAAGATCGGTAAGTTCGCTTGAAAAGTGGAGGGATGAAAACACTTATGCACCCTTCAAATTGCTCGAGCAAACTTTATCAGGTACTGAATACAGTGATGCCAGCGAATACTTACCGTTTCAGCTGTAACCCTTTAAAGTTGCACGAGGGAGTGTTCAAAGTGGACGTAAATGTGTCATTTTCAATGCATCGGGTGGTAGTCCTCCATCGCACTAAGGTTTCATGGAAACTGTAATACCTGCGCAGCAGTCCTCATAGATATTCAGCAATATTGATACTTTATGTTTTCGTGCTTCATTATTCATTCGAATGTCGAACGATTCTCTGAACGCGTAACTCTAAAATAGGGCTGTAACGAGTATTCGAATCATCTAGATATTCGAATACCAGAGAATTCGAAACTGAGAACTTGAAATTGAGATTCGGATATTAGAATATTCGAATAATAATTAGGAGTATTCGAAGATTCGAACATTATTGATAAATTTGGAATTTTATTAATCTTTGGTAAATTTTAGCTTCCTGCAAAAAGTTTGATATGTTCGAATGTTCGAATGATTCGAAGAAACTATTCGCATTCGAAATTATTTGAATTATTCGAAGAAACTATTCGTATTCGAAATTCTTTGAATTATTCGAAGAAAGTATTCGTGTTCGAAATTATTCGAATTATTCGAAGAAACTATTCGTATTCGAAATTATTCGAATTATTCGAAGAAACTATTCGTATTCGAAATTTTTAAATTTATTCGAAGAAACTATTCGTATTCGAAATTATTAGAATTATTCGAAGAAACTATTCGTATTCGAAATTATTCGAATCATTCGAAGAAACTATTCGTATTCGAAATTATTCGAAAGGATTTGAATTACAGGAAATTATTCGAATACAACTCTACTTTAAACCCCAAGGAGACATGTGCATGCATTCTTCGAAGGCTGTCCTCCGAGTCTTGCATATATACGCTCCTGCCCCGAGTCTACATTTAAGTCACGGAATTCTCGAAAAATTTTCCAGCCTCCTACCTGGTCCGCTCCTCCCGCGTATCGATCCGCGGCCAGCGCTCTGTATATCGTAATCTAGAGAATTTTTGAGGCGTATCGGGATATAGAGAAGGACGCGTCCCGCTTGGGAAATATTGCCTGCGTTACTCGCGCTTCACTCCGCTATATTCCACGCGAATATAAATGTTCATTGAAAGAATGCGACCGCTGCGTTGCGAATTCTTATTGTCTGCGTACGGAGAAATTCAATCTGCAGAAATTAAAGAGGGTTTCCTTTTATGGATTGCGCTCCGCTTCTCCCATTCGCTCGCTCGATCCAATCGCTCTCCACCTCGAAGCCGCTTCAAGAAACTTGGAAATAGTTCGCTTTTCACAGCCGATCCATCATCTCGCCGGAGCCATTTTCTCCCCATTTTTCTGCCATGAACTTGCGCTTCAAAAGCGCCTCGAGTATTCCCTGGATTAGAGCAGGACGAGGGGTTAAGAATTGTAAAGTGTATTTAATCGCATAGCACGTGATATCACCGCTTGAAATATCTCATGAAATATAAATTACCCTTCAAATATGTGTAGTCAGCTCCAGTTTGGATCGTTCTTTCCAAACTACCTAATGTTCGCGAGTTATACCACAAAATCGGAAAATAGCAGTGGGGGTGAAAATTTCCAGACATCAATTACACCTTCTTACAGTGAATTTGGGCAACAAAAAATTCCGTAATACATACGTATAATACAAAAATATAAATTATCCTTCCATTGAGAACCCTTTGAATTTCCAGAAATTCGGAAAATAATCTGGGCTAAATTTTTCAGGGCTGAAATTCACCCCCTGAGAATAAATTTGTGCAGCAAAAAAAAAAAGAATCCGCAATCCATATAATACAAAACTATAAATTACCCTTCAATTGAGAACCCCTTGAATTTGTGTAGTCGAAATTGAGCCCACCCTATTTTGTATCCTAATTTCCAAACTAATCCCGAGATAAGTCGGAGCCCAGTGGCAGTGGAGTGTCCCACCGAAAATTCTCTGCGATGGTGGATTCGAAGTGGACTGAACGAGGAGCCGAAACAAATGGAGGGTAAGAGGTTGGCAGTAGAGGGGCCGGAGTGTCACGCGACGCGCCTTCGAGCCCGGATTAAGACGTCTCCGGGGCATCCGATTTGTTGGCTATCGAGGAAGGGGCGACAAAGTACTCTTAAATGGATTTGAATGCCGACATCCATTCAAGCCGTCGGACACGTAGATGGGTTTGACAAACACCAAGAGCGTCGTTCTCTTCAGCGACGTCTTAAACCCAGCTCTCCCCTCCCCCCACCCCACCCCCGCGGTGTCTAAGCGCGACCAGAACCACTTCGTTTCGCAACCCTTCTTATTCTACTCGATTTAACGAGGCTCGATCGCGCGACCGGGCCGCCCCCTATAATGAATTTAAACGCGGCTGTCCATTCGAGTTGCTCGAACGCCGGAAAGGAAGTGGAATTTATGACGGGTCGCGTGGCTCCTACAAATCATCGCTGGAAATCGAACGGCGGGATATTGTTCGCAGGAGAACACTCGACCGCGATCTCCCGTCGCACGGAACACTTTTGTCGATCCCTCCCTGGAGCCGCTGGAAACTCTGGAAAAAAGGCACCCCGGCAACCAAAGGGGCTTGATAATCCGCTAGCGCGGAACTAATATCCGGCTGGGCGGCTGTTACTGGGAGAATCCTCGAATTACAAGTGTACAAGTAATAATCGGCCCCTCGGTCGCGCTAATGCTCTTTGTCCCCCGGAGAAAATCGGATCCAGCGATGCGGGAGTGATGTCCTATAACGTGCCAATTGATTGCCAGTAATTGCGCGCGTTCTCTGTTACGCGGGCGCTTTACCGATCGGCGCTCGAGTGGCTACACTTTTCGGCGGCTGGGTGGTGATATAAAAATATCGATTTGTTTGACATAGTTACGTGTTCGAGCACGCTCCTGGATATTACGATGCTCTTTCGTTTCGTTGTACCTGAATATTTCGTTCTTATTCTGCTTGAGTTAACCCTTGAAGGGCGGTAGTTCGACACTTGGCATTTTGGCTGAGTAATTTAATTTGGATATACCACGGGATGAATTTTTAAATTGGGTCCTCATCCTGGTGTTTTGGAGGTTAGGATGGGTTAGGAAGAGGATTCGCAATAAAACACAGATATTAATGGGGGGTTATGCCTAGTCAGGCGGCCGAACAGAGGCGAGTACTTGTGAATTTTTTTTTGGAAAAGCGGAAGCATATATTTTTACAAAACTTTTTGCGCTTAAAAGAGCAAGATTTAAAGAACATTTGGTAATTTTTTCGTAGAAAAATATTTACGTTTATAATAAAATAACAAGCGACATCCAAGAAGCATTTTTAAAAATTTGATTTTGCGGTGAACACTGCCATTCGGAACCAGATTATCTAAAATCAAAAAACAAAAAAGATTTCGTTAGTATATTAATGTATCCTCGGGTTGACGGAGAGAATTTGCCGAAATATTAATTTGAAACAAAATGGCGGCTATTTAAAGTTGAAATCCTGATTTTTTCTTGCAAAAATCTTTAAATAGCCGCCATTTTGTTTTAAATTAATATTTCGGAAAATTCTCTCCGTCAACCTGAGGATACATTAATATACTAACGAAATCATTTTTGTTTTTTGATTCTAGATAATCTGGTTCCGAATGGCAATGCTCACCGCAAAACCAAATTTTTAAAAATGCTTCTTGGATGTCGCTTGTTATTTTATTATAAACGTAAATATTTTTCTACGAAAAAATTACCAAATGTTCTTTAAATGTTGCTCTTTGAAACGCAAGAAGTTTTGTAAAATTATATGCTTCCGCTTTTCCAAAAAAAATTCACAAATACTCGCCTCTGTTCGGCCGCCTGACTAGGTATAACCCCTTAATCTAACTAACACTAATTTTATTCTAACTATAACTACACTAACTTAAGAACTATTATTTATATGTGTTGGGCGCGAGCGGTTTCGTGGAACGTAAGCTTTTGTTATTCAACAAATACCTAAAAACAATTTCACTCGCTGTCAAGAATTCTGTTTTAAAACAATTATTTATAATTAATCCTTTAGCACCGGCGCCTAGATCTCGCTGATGGAAAAATATCCCGTTTTTATGGTTAAAAAAATCTGAATTTTTATATTATATTTTCTTTTCGGAGGTGCAAAAATGTATAAAACAAATGAATACAGGGTTCAGGTAAGACCACCTTCCTTCAATTTGTTCCACTTTCAGAGGGAAAATTCCCTCATACCGGGAATGTGTCATATATATGGTAAGTACGTCCGGCGCTGAATGGTTAAATATAAAGTGTAGCCAGAATCATTTTTGCTCTGGTATCGCGATGACTAGCTTCGGAGTTTGGTGTACGAACTAGTATCGAGGCATCGCTGTCTCTCAGACAGCAAGCAGACTTTCCCTGCCACAAACCTCACTATTACTCTACCCCACCCTTATCATGGCAACCTTCCATCAAGCTCCGTTAATTTTATCAAAAAATGATCATCCAAACGCCCTTATCGTTCTCGCAGATTGAGCCACTGTATTTACTAACAAAGCAACAAAGGGAGCAGAGATCGAGATAACCCAGTGAGCGATTACGATGGAAATGATTGTCGAGGGAAGGAAGAATGGAGGGTTTCGTGTGCGAGGTCGGCCGAGGGGTTGAGGTTGACTGGTCCGTCGAAAGGACGGTTTATTTCTCCGGGAGGCGTGATCGACGCGAGGAAAAAGCCCGATAACAATAAGATGCGTGCGAGGGTGGGCGCGAGAGGGAGCGTACACGCGAGTGCAGTAAACTCGGGGCCAGCAACACGTGGCAGATTATAATGTCTGCAAGGGTTTGGGTCGGAGGAGTGATTTGGCAAGCTCCTTCGACGTCTGGCGAGCGCTGGCGACGCTCGCGCCGGACGATCCACGCTCCGAGGGGGGTTAAGGCCGAAGAATGGATGAAAGGGGGGGCGCTGGGTAATTGGATTAACCCGACCAACCTCCCAGATACGGTTCTACTGCTCTCACGGCCCGCCTGGGACTCGAGGCTTCTAGAATTAAGCCCTGCTCGCGAGCCGCGGCTTCTTCGACTCTGATTTATGACCGAAAACCGGTAGAGCTTCTTCGACTTTTATGGAGATAGGTACGTACGTACTATTCTCTGACGACTGGAGGAGTTTTACGTGGACACTTTCTTGTACGAATGGTGGCGTGAGGTATCGGAGGAAACCGGGGAACGGGGGTTAAATTGAAATTAGTTAAGTTCGATTAAACTGATGTAAGAAAAAAAGAACCGAGGGCGGTGGGACTCGAACCCAAGACTCCCCGAGGTCTTTATGTTTTGGACTATACTTACCGGGGCGCCACCTATGGGCCAATCGCACCATAGGCCGTTCTTAAATGCCGAATGCCGACACTGAAAACGAGTATAACGCTCTACACACAAATGGTTATTTCCTCTGAACTGTAATGCCGGGGCCGATTTTGCAAAAAAGTTATTTTTAAAAAATGCCAACTGCTCAAGGTCAAGTATGTGATTTTCGACCTAAGTTTTCATCTTCTTTTGTTAATAAAAAACAAAACAAGACATTAATTGAAGAATTGTCTCGACAGCTATTTGATTATAGTTTGAAGATTATTCGAGCAAAATTTTATTCAAATCGGTCCACTAATCTGTGAGATATTTTTGTATACCGCAAATTGTAGAGGCCTTGGGAGAAGGTTCTGCTGTGGCACCATTTCTTAAGGTATACAATTTATTTTAGAAGAGACTATAGATTAATTTATACACAACAATTTATAAACCACATTTATACACATCTCTTGATTTTTAAATATGACGTTTCTTCATATAAGAAAAGAAATCATAAAAGTTACCCTATTTTCCGACCAGTCAAGGGTATGTAACCCCTTAAATCAATGAGTTCCTTAAACTTGCTCAGGCTTCCCATGACCAGGTTTACGTTACTCCAATAGCATGTCTTAAATACTATACACAGAATTGGACCTAAAATAATATAGCTTTAAAGAATCTCTGTCAACCAGCCAGAATATGAGGAACTAAGCCGATTGGAACGCAACTCTGTGGTTTATAGAGTGATCCAAGACAGGAACAACGGTCTATTTCATTCCTGCCCCATCGCCCTTCAAGGCTGTGAAAACTAACCTCAAATTCAAATAGGTCCTCCTACTTTTTCGCATATAACTCCTAAAGTACAAGAGATAGAAAAAAATGTTTCAAACAAAAGTTGAATGGCACAATAAGCCCCGTAAACTTGCGTTGATAAAATTTTGAAAAGAGTTAAAAAAAAAAATACCTGACAAAAAATTTTTTTTTTTCAAAATTTTTTTAATGCAATTTTATAGTGCTCAATGCACCACTAAACTTTTGTTTGAAACATTTTGTTCTATCTCTTGTACTTTAGGAGTTACACGCGAAAAAGTGGGAGAGCCTATTTGACTTTGAGGTTAGTTTTCACAGTCTGCTCTTGTCTTGAGCCACTGTGCAAACCCACAGATTTGCGTTCCAATCGGTGAGTGAGGAAAGAGCAAGGCAATCCAGTAAAAGTGATCGTTCACTGACGTTGCATCATAATTAAAAGCGACATGGAAACATATAATTGGTCACAATTATACGAAACGCTAATTACCATAATAGTCGTCGTGACAAAGAAGCAACAACTGGCGCAAAGATTCTGGTAAAGAGGAACATAAATACCGAGAGAGCGCAGCGACTTGTCGCTCGTAAAGTAGCGGCGGTTTTACGAGCGCTGTCGCGAGGCTGATGTTGCCTGGTTTCGAAAAGGGAATATAAAGTGCGCCCGCCAGCGCCGATTGGCGGTAGCTGGGAGCGTAACGGCGTTTCAATTTTTTGCTGGACGTTTTCCAAAACTGCAACGCGGAACTGGCCCTTCTGGTCACGTAAAAACCGAGCCGCGCACGCATTAAACACTGTTTTAGATCGTTTTAACAGCTTTCTGGCCGAGCGGAGTAACGAGGGCAATAAAACGAACAATCGTCGCGCAACGTGGAACGTGAATTGCTAGTACCCTTCGAAACCGAAGTTAACTTGACGCTCATAAAAACGGGGCGCACAGCTGGGCTCTGATTCAGCTACGTTGCTCAATTCTGTCCAGTAATTAGCGTCGCTTAACGGGGTGCATACTTTGTCGCCTGACAAAGGAAAATTGATACTACACTATTTCAAAAGTTTTATTAACTTCTTGGATATGAACAGTTCAAATTTGTACTCCATACGCCATATTGCCTTTGGTTTACAATAATATACAGGTAGTAAATTAAACATTCGAATTAAACACTGCCGGACGAGGTGTAAATATGGACCACTCTTTCTGTTTCTAGGAAAACACATTAAAAGTGTATAACCATAAATTATTATCAAAACTAGGTTATCTCTGGATTTGAATTAATTAAGAAATATGAAAATATAAGATTGTAAAAATTTGTCTTAATTCTTTGTAAGGGTGTTCAATATGTTTTCCCCCAGATCAAGTTAATCAAATAAATAATGATGTAAGTGATCAGAATATGATTTGATTTGTTGGGTAAAATTTTCTTGATATTACGTAATAAATTTTGGTGAAAGGTAAAGTTATGGAAATTGATATAATTAATCCAATTACCTCTTCATATTTATTTGGGATTGCTGGTAGAATCGAGTAAGCAAATAAAAAATATCATTCGAGTTTAATATGTGCAGGTGTGTAAATTCTATTAAACAAAAGGTGGAAATGGTAGCTCGATAGATCTGAGGTAATGTATCAATACCACAAACCAAATTATTTTCAAGCTGTAATTATTTTCGTTTCTACAAAATTTAACATGTACCAAAGTTGCAAACATAAAGAGCACGTAAGATTTTGTATTGCAACATTAAAACAAGTTTCAAGAAGCGCTTAAAAGGTATCCCCGTTTCGCCGTGTTCACCAGTAAAAGTGAAACTGTTTACCAAAGAAGCGCAGACTTGTGAGACCTTCGAAGCCTTCCTTCCTCACTTCCCCAAAGTCAATTTCACTCAAGACTTCCAAGCGAGTACCGCGAACACTTGCACGCCTGCACTGACCTCCTTTGCCCTTTAATTCCACCCTCGGCAAGCAAAGATATTCAAAAATAGGCACCACTTGACATTCATCTCACCCCTTATCCAATATCGAAAGAGAAACGAGAAATCCTCAGTTACTCTAACTCAGCGTTTCTCAAAGCGGGGGGCGCTGGAATTATCTAGCGCGGCATCAGGCATTAAGGGTGAGGAAATGAGGGCCATTAAGATTCTAACATCACGAGGTAGCGCAAGATTATCCAACAAGAATAATTGTGCAACTGTAGCTTTAGAACTCTCAGAATAAATACCGACAACTGTCGCAACAACTCATCCTAAACTTTAGGAGACACCCGCGTGGGAAGATTAAAATGGAACACCCTGTACACGGCAGAGGGCGTTCGGAATAATTTGATAGAACCAAGGGTGGCGGTGGCCTGAAAAAGTCTGAGTAACACTGCTCTAAATGCCTACTGACTCGCGCTTCAAACGTGACAAAGTCGAAGCGCAGGCTCCTGGGGGCTGCTAGAAATTCCGTGTGCACGCGGGGGCGAGCAGCGACCCCCTTAATCGAAGGCAAACCGGGGCTGTCTCGTGAACGGGAAGGAAATCCGCGAAAGGTCGATAACGTCGGAGGCGGAGAGGGGGATGGGCCGATAAGGCGGCTTTCATCGTTGACGCAGAAATAAGAGGTTCCCCTCTAGGGACCCTAGCCCATCGAGATTTCTGTTTATGTACGCGCGTGCACGTCCCTTTGCCTCGGCTGCAGGCCGTGGGACGCAAATTGCGCGCGCTGAAACGCTGCCAAATCGAGTTCGCCCGCGGGACGACCGAGACCGACACTCTTGCCAAATTCGACCGCGGCACGCTACCCCGTGGCCGTATAGTCGCCCCATAAATCGGCCAATCGAGCCCTCTAGCCTCGATCTTCTGTCGCGTCGCTCCGTGAGCAACGTCGTTTATACACGCAGTTGTAGTCAGTGGTGCCTTCATTGCCATTTCTTGCGATCGTGCCCCACATTCCTGGAGCAGAGGGTTGCAACTGAGTGAAGTTTGATTTGGGGCTGCTGCAGTAGGAATTGAAATCAGTACTGGGGTCGGAGGAGCAATGAATTTGGAACTAAAGTGGGACTGTGACAGAACTCGTAAGAAGTGGGGTTTTTGTGGAACGTGAGAGGGGTTGAAATTGTACTTTGGGGGATCCTGGGGTTGGGCTCCACTGGTGTGGGATTATCAATTTGCTACTTTCTAAAAGATTGATTATATAAACAGCTGAGAATCCATAGGTGCCAAGAAGCATCAACAGTAAATATTCGTTATATGCTCGCTAGAAATAGTCGTTATATGCTCGTCGCCTCGCCTCACCAACTGGGGGAGGATCTCCCTCGGAACCAGTCAAGCGTGAAAGGCGGCACGAATCAAAACAAGGCAACTGAGATAAGACACGAGCGCTCGTGCCGACGCGACCTGGCATTTAAAGACCACAGCCTTAATGACAAATTGAATATTTAAGTTTTTGGTTTTATTCTTATGAAAATAAATTTAACATATTTATTATTGAGATTTTTCTGATGAAAATAAGACCAAACACGATGTGATTTGGATCATATTGAGTCATTTAGTCATTTTCATATTCGACTGTCGTTCATTCGTTCTCATTTGTTCTCACTCCTCCCAATCGGTGTCCTTTCCTTCGACTGTCGATTACCGTGGTCGGCAAAACATATAAGTGAGCCGCAGGCTCGACATTATCGCTTGAATAGAGTAAATTCTCAGTATAAGCTCATTTTCAGTATGCGTTGTATGCTCAGTCGCTATCCTCACCATTTTTTGGAATCGAGATCTCTCACTCGCGCAACAATCTCATTGGCGGCTCAGAATAGTCGACGTTATGCGTTGTAAGCTCGCCGCCAGCCCCGAGCAAGGAACCTATAACGAAAATTAACTATGAACAAGCCAGCTCGAGCTGAAATTCGTGGCCTCCTACACGTTATATGTTCGTCCCGAGTGGTGAACATATAACGATTATTTGCTATATACATTCTAATCTTCGCAAACATTTCCGCTGTTCCTCCATTGTTTCAATAACTTTTCTGAAGCTGTCCACTGGCCAGCAGCACTGGTCTGACTAGTGGGAAAAACACGTTTCCTTGTTCATTGTCAGTGGAGAGAGCTGCGAGTCGTTTCGATCCTTGGAACCGCTTCTCCAGATCTCCAGGGGCTAGCAGGCTGCCAGTCGAGCAAACTTTTGACAGCAATAGCTGCTGTGTTACACACGCGGGGCACAGGTCAGTTGTCGTCTACCTATCTTCGTTTATCGTGTCGACGAGATTTTAATCCAATATTGTACACGTTTTTTTTCATTTTCTCAGTTTCCCATTTTCTCGCGCTACGTCGTTGATCGACGAGCTTGCAGAGTTTCAAAGTTTCAGTCGGAGTTCCTCTTGGCTCTTGATGAAATTTTTCACTTTGCCAGCGCCATTTTGTTATTGCAGGGATGCCTGGACTTATAACGCGATCGATCAGTATCGATTTACGTTGGGTTCTGACATATTTTATAAAAGGCACGTATTTTTCTTGACGAACAAGTAAATTCTATTTTTACTGCGATGGATTGCAACGAGATTAATGAACTGGTGCAATTTTAGGTTAAGTTGGCAACGACAGTTTAGGTTATGTTGGCACACGTGCAAGGAGTGTTCAAGTCCATCTTGTTTCTGCCATTTTAAATTTGGTATGAGGTTCACGTGCAAGCTTAAGGGGTTATGCCTAGTCAGGCGGCCGAAAAGAGGCGAATATTTGTGATTTTTTTTGAAGAAGCGGAAGCGTATAATTTTACAAAACTTTTTGCGTTTAAAAGAGCAACATTTAAAGAACATTTGGTAATTTTTTTGTAGAAAAATATTTACGTTTATAATAAAATAACAAGCGACATCCAAGAAGCATTTTTAAAAATTTGGTTTTGCGGTGAGCACTGCCATTCGGAACCAGATTATCTAAAATCAAAAAACAAAAAAGATTTCGTTAGTATATTAATGTATCCTCAGGTTGACGGAGAGAATTTTCCGAAATATTAAGTTAAAACAAAATGACGGCTATTTAAAGTTGAAATCCTCATTTTTTCCTGCAAAAATTACGCGAATAAGCACTTTAAATAGCCGCCATGTTGTTTTAACTTAATATTTCGGAAAATTCTCTCCGTCAACCTGAGGATACATTAATATACTAACGAAATCTTTTTTGTTTTTTGATTTTAGATAATCTGGTTCCGAATGGCAATGCTCACCGCAAAACCAAATTTTTAAAAATGCTTCTTGGATGTCGCTTGTTATTTTATTATAAACGTAAATATTTTTCTACGAAAAAAATACCAAATTTTCTTTAAATGTTGCTCTTTTAATCGCAAAAAGTTTTGTAAAATTATAGGCTTCCGCTTCTTCAAAAAAAAATTACAAATATTCGCCTCTTTTCGGTCGCCTGACTAGGCATAACCCCTTAAAGACGAGCGTTTTGTATCAGTTTAATCTGGTTATAAACTTAAAGTCTTAACAATTTTTGTTTGTCGTATCCGATCGTGGGTTCCTTTTTAATTCTGCGCTAACATTCTTTCTTTGCACACCGCGTGGCACAGTAAAGCGGTTATACCACGTGAAAGGGCTTTATATAAGGTTCTTCATATAATGGAAGTGGAGGGGAAAGAAGTAGAGTTTCTAGAGTTGAAGGCGGAAGAAGGGACGGAGAAGGAGAAAATGGAGGAAGTGTGGCAGTAACGTTAGGAGTTAGGAGGTGTCATGATTTCATTAACATTATCATTTATTATCATTCGTATATTATAATGTATTCTTATGTAATAAAGTTAATTAATTTTGAACAGACAGTTTTGACATTCTCTTTTCCTCACTTTTCTTCTTTCCTCTGCTCCGGCTTTCTTGATCTCTCAAGGTAAGATCAGAATTTGGTAGCATCTTTAATTTACATTTTTGTGACCTTTGTGACATATACTTTCGATTTATATAAAAAAATCTGTGTGATTCCAGCATCAGTTGTATAGTGTTCCTTGTCAGGATTTAATCTTGGGGGAGCAGAGTTGAAGGGATACAAATATTTTGAATGCGAATTCAATAAAATTCTTTAGGTGATTATAAAAATTTATATAAATAATAAAATCGAGTTTTCTGATCTTTTTACAAATCTCTTGAATTACTTCAGTCGTGGTTATATTAATCTTCTTTTTCCATTTTCCTTGGGAGGTGCCAGGGCCCCTTGGCCTCCCTTCTAGGTGCGCCACTGGGATGATTCAACTAACTCGACGACTTGAAATCACTCGCAAAGTAGGTCTATTAATCAAGTTAGGGCTACAAATACCCCCTCGTGGGCACACCTCTTATAATCAGAAATTGTTCACATGGAGTCCACTGTACACAGCGTCATTTTTAAGTTACCATTTTCAAATTTCTTAATTTTTTAACTTTTGAGTGATAATTCTACATTCGCAATGCTCTAACAGTTTTTCTCCTAGAAATATAAATTTTGATATGATGAAATTTGTAGTTGAAAAAAAAACGATTTTTTGTTAAAATTCGCCAAATTTGTAAATTTTACTATTAAGGTCTAAAAATTCACAGACGCATTGTCAAAGAAAATAAAATTGCTTGGGGCGCGATACACCCCGCGTGACCACGAAGGGTTAAGAGCATGAAGCATAACGTCCCCCTTGAAATCATGCAACCCTTCCTTTATACACTTTTTCGTACAGCCAATAGTTTACGAGTAGTTTCAATTCGTCAGGTTAGGCGAATCCCATTGTACAATTGAAGCCGGTGGTTGAGCGAGACCTCGCGAGAGAGGCAGGATCGATTGAACCGCCCTCTTGTGGCGAGCGCGCAAGTTACACAGTTAACATCGTTGTCAGAGAGAATATCGAATCGAGCACGTGAAAGTTGTAGGTCCAAATGCTGCGGATTCAGATCGGAAGATCGACTCGACAGCAGTTTTGCAGTTAGCAGGTTTTGCGAATCTGTGAAACCTGAGATCGTTGT
Source organism: Andrena cerasifolii (assembly GCF_050908995.1). Classification (NCBI taxonomy): domain Eukaryota; kingdom Metazoa; phylum Arthropoda; class Insecta; order Hymenoptera; family Andrenidae; genus Andrena; species Andrena cerasifolii. The sequence continues at coordinate 30,971,128 of NC_135118.1, read as the reverse complement.
CCGTGAATTATGGGAACGGCCCAGTCCTTCCATTCGTAGGCTCGCCCGGCCGGAGAGGATTTTAATCCCCCTTTCAGGCCAGCTCGCCTGAATCCGGTTAATCTGCACAGTCTCTGTTGACATTAACGAAACAACAATGCGACGATTATGCAAATGACCAGGCACTTTCGTGCTTCATTGCCGACTATGCTCGGTTAGTTCACGTTCCGCAGTTGTATCTTGATCTTGAACGCGACGTTTCTGGAGAGATTTGCCACACAATTAGGCGCGTATACCTTGCGGTACTCCAGAGCTCGATGTAAGCACAGAAATTGGAGGTCTCGACACAATCGACGAAGCAATCCCTCGAATTCACATTTTCCTAGCTTTCTGCGAGTGACCTGCGAGTACAAAGTTCAAGAGTTCAGCCTCTAGTTCGAAGTTCAAGCAGCACATGGTTAAAGTCCTACGAGTTCTTGGCCCGAAGGGTCATCGACGTTGCATGTAGAAATCTCGACGAGTCGTGCCTCTAAAACTACTCCTTCTGCAGATGTAGGTTCTGATTCGCCGTCCAGAAGCATGTTGGGGGAGCTGCGAGTATTTTGAGGGCAGAAGGTAGCCAGCGAGTAAGTCTCCAATCTCTGAGTTCCTTCAAGAGAATTAGGGAATGGTACAATCGTCTCTAATTTTGGGGAAGTTGTCCTGTAAATCTTGTATTCAGCTTAGCTCAAGCCGAGCCTTGTGTTTATAGTTTATACGAATTTAGGATGCGTCAATCCACTCGGGGAATTGTAGAGGGACATTCTCCTGCCTTGGACATCACGTCGTAGTTACAAATGTAGATACCAAAGGGTAAACGAACTTTTATTAGTTTTGACTTTTAGAGTTAGTTATGGAATGGTTAGGCTTATCAACAGTACCTATTGCCACTGCAGTCTTGCCTTACTCCAGTTATTCACTTTCACCTTCGCTATAATAATAATAATAATAACTATGTGTTTTCTGGGAATTACAGCTGCTTTGGTTCAATCGGAAGGTACATCTAATTTTCTTTATTTTTCTTTTATTTTCAATATAATATTATTCATTAAATATTCCCTAGTTAACCACTATCAACTTCGCTATAATAATAATAATAACTGTGCGTTTTCTGTGAATTACAACCGCTCTGGTTCAATCAACAGATATACCTACCTCTCTGACGCATAAAGTATTCAGCGCTCCTTTATTTTCTTTATTATTCTTTTATTTTTAGTATAGCTACTATTATTCATTAAAAGAGTGGCATCATCCCGTTATACTAAGCTCTCCATTCTATATCCACAAATTGAAGAGCACCGTGCTGAAGAATAACGCCGTCCCTGCACGCCCCAGTGGCGTAAACTCAGGTGAATGGGGGCGATGTAAAATTGAAGGGATCTGATCCCCGCTTAATCATGCGCCAACAGTCCGCCGTTATCGTCCCTTTGTCCCGGTAGTCGGCGCCGTCGCAAGAAGTACCCAGGGGAGGTTTACCCGCTATTAACTCGATTTCGCGTTTGCGGGCCACATGCGACATGCAGATGCGCCGCGCGATGCACTCTGACGCAGCGCCCGAGTCCGTTCACCGGCAACGCGGTAACGTTCCGCGCTTATAACGCCCCGTGCCATTCCCCGACACTGTTACGCGCTCCCAAAACGAGAGGGATATTGCTACACCGCAACGCAGCAACAGCTTCTTCGAGAATCGGGCACGCCTGCTTGCCGCGAAATTTCCATCGGGGAAAATGAATTTTCAGCTCTCAACGGAAGGGCAAGATACTCCTCTTTTGTTTGCGCTGACGAAATTTGGTAATTGTAGCGTAGCTTGCTGGGAAAACATTGACTTTCAAAGTAGTATGCTGCATAGTTGCTATTATGGAAGGTGTTAGTTTTGGATACTTGTGGTATCTTCGCGCGAATTAGTTATTCTGCCACATTCCTTAGTAAATTTGAACTCACATCCGGGGAAATCAGCTTATAGTCCAGTGGAATTATACGGAAATATGGCCGATCTGGGAAAAAAGTCCGAGCAAGCTACATTTTTCTATGGGCCTTTATTTCGTCGAAACAACATTCAGAGTGAATGGGGGCAGTAAAAACAATTGCGTTGTACTCAGGAGGACATCTCCTACATATTCACGAAATTAACATAATTTTTTGATTTACCGGGTTCGGCATCTTCCCTTGTCAAAAGTATGAGAGTTAAAACATTGTAAGCCGCCATACATGAAAATGGTTACTCCTACGACAAGAACATATACAACATTTTTTGTAGACAACTTCCTAAGCTACAAATGTTATGATAACTATTTTGCTCTGTAAAAATTTAACAGACATCAAATCGATCGGGACTTTTGACATTTTATTCAAAACGACGAAATAAAGGCCTATATTCGAAACCAGATTATCTAAAATCAAAAAACAAAAAAGATTTAGTTAGTATATTAATGTATCCTCAGGTTGACGGAGAGAATTTTCTGAAATATTAAGTTAAAACAACATGGCGGCTATTTAAATTTGAAATCCTGATTTTTTCGCGGGATTTTTGCGGGAAAAATCAGGATTTCAACTTTAAATAGCCGCCATGTTGTTTTAACTTAATATTTCAGAAAATTCTCTCCGTCAACCTGAGGATACATTAATATACTAACGAAATCTTTTTTGTTTTTTGATTTTAGATAATCTTGTTCCGAATGGCAATGCTCACCGCAAACCAAATTTTTAAAAATGCTTCTTGGATGTCGCTTGTTATTTTATTATAAACTTAAATATTTTTCTACGAAAAAATTACCAAATGTTCTTTAAATGTTGCTCTTTTAAACGCAAAAAGTTTTGTAAAATTATACGCTTCCGCTTCTTCAAAAAAAAAAATCACAAATATTCGTCTCTTTTCGGCTGCCTGACTAGGTATAACCCCTTAAGGTAGCTCCTAACCAACTATGTTAGTCAAATTAGAGTTGAGTAATAAACGATAAATATAAAGTAGTATGATACTATAGAAATCATAATAATAATTTTTAACATCACGCATATATATTTGAATAAATTAAATGTTAATATAAATAATTGTAATACGAAAATAGAATATTAAATTGGTTAGCGTAGTGAATTGGAGCAGCAGATCTGGCAACGTCGCATTCATTTGGAGCGTCTTTTATAACCAAAATGTCGGGAAAAATGTTCATATGAATTTGAATTATCGTTCGCTATTTAACTGCTCTACGTAGTTTCTGAAAAATTTGCACGTAAACCTATTTTTGATGGGCATTTACGAAGAAACGATGTGGTCAGTTTTGCAGAAATTAATAAATTCATTTCCTGACACTTCGATGTACTTTTGTGCCAATTTTGGTACACTTCTTGAATACAGTGTTCCTGTTTCAGAAGAAAAACTGAAACTATAACTCTCTTCGTTTCGACTCTGCCATATGCCACTGTGGTAAAATGCATCGACTTTAATTAACAATTTCTCGATAAATATATGGTAAATCGATTTTAAACTTTGTACAAGGGTTTCATGTATTCCGAATTACTTTTGAACGAAATTTGAAAGAATTCTTGAATTTAGTAAATTACCCAGGAACTACTTTATGTACAGTTCAGAAAAGATTAACTTCGGGGAGCGGCGTTGGGGGAATCGGTAACGCGGCTGGCTAGTAATTCAGAGATCCCACAGGTCTTGGGTTCAAATCCCGTTGCCCTAGGTTCTGTTTTTCGCCTGCAGAACCAAAGGTCCATAAATATATTTGATTAAGCATTGACAGAGGTACATTTTAACATACGTTTTCCCTTGAACTCTAAAATAAAATTCTCAAAAAAAATTCCTAAATTCTCAATGTAGCAATATTTCTAAACATTTCTTCTACTGTCATCACACATCTAAAATCCAAAATATGTCAACAGGAATGATCTGCCGAGAACAATAGCTGGGATATTTGTTTCGTAGTCACAGTCTACCAGGGGGCATTGTGTTTCCTTCTCATTAAAATCGGTTGTCCCTGTTACATGCCGCTGCAGCAATTACATAATGTAACGGCGAGGGTAGGTCGGGCAGAGGGGACACGTTTCGAGTTGAAATCTCGTTTCTCGTTATCTGCCGTTTCCTTTTTCCCTGCGACCTGTGCGCTACACGGGAGATTCCCCGAGGAGCCGGGCGGTATTCAGCCGCTCGCGGCTTTGATCTCTTCGCTAACAGAGGGATTTTTCAAGATCGCAGTTGAACATCTAAAATAAGATATATCTTGACGACGGCTTCGCCTTAAGGCAACTTCCGCTGTTACGGCCACGGCGCCGACGGCGTCGTATCGTATAAATATACCTCCGCCCGTAATTTATAGTAGCGTAATACAGAAATTCAATTCCACTGTATTTTTATAGCGCTCTTTTCCTTGATGTTCCCTGCTCGGTTGAAAATGGCACGTTCCTCCAGAATTCCAATCGCATCTGGACACTCTTTATCGTCGTTTAATCTTCGGTTTCGCGCTTCTCGAGCTCCTCTCGATCTTTAGTCGCTAGTGCGGCAGCTCGTTAGCGTAAAATGGGAAGCAAAGAAAATGGCGGCGTAAAGTTTGAGAGGTGGCCGTGCGAGCGGTGTTGGTAGCTGCATAGGCGTCCACGTCGCTGATCTGCGCCCACTTAATCTTGGAAATATCGTTACGGAAATTGGTATCGAGCTTGTCGGGCCCGATAATTGGATGAACATCTACTTCCGGCTCGCCTAGGTACAAGTATCGATGCGTCTCCTGTTCCTCTGCCGCGTTTCGTCCGGGCTTAACTGCGGTCGCGGAGCAAATATTCTGTTTAAAGGGGTTGCCGGAGAGCCCAGTGTCAGGGATACTGGTTTTCCATTGACAAAGCTTAAACATCTATTCGCTTCACTTTACCATTTTACATTAGAGGGCTTCGAGATGACTCTGTCGACGAGTGACTTTTACTTGTAAAATCGTAAAATCGTAAAATCGTAAAATCGTAAAATCGTAAAATCGTAAAATCGTAAAATCGTAAAATCGTAAAATCGTAAAATCGTAAAATCGTAAAATCGTAAAATCGTAAAATCGTAAAATCGTAAAATCGTAAAATCGTAAAATCGTAAAATCGTAAAATCGTAAAATCGTAAAATCGTAAAATCGTAAAATCGTAAAATCGTAAAATCGTAAAATCGTAAAATCGTAAAATCGTAAAATCGTAAAATCGTAAAATCGTAAAATCGTAAAATCGTAAAATCGTAAAATCGTAAAATCGTAAAATCGTAAAATCGTAAAATCGTAAAATCGTAAAATCGTAAAATCGTAAAATCGTAAAATCGTAAAATCGTAAAATCGTAAAATCGTAAAATCGTAAAATCGTAAAATCGTAAAATCGTAAAATCGTAAAATCGTAAAATCGTAAAATCGTAAAATCGTAAAATCGTAAAATCGTAAAATCATAAAATCGTAAAATCGTAAAATCGTAAAATCGTAAAATCGTAAAATCGTAAAATCGTAAAATCGTAAAATCGTAAAATCGTAAAATCGTAAAATCGTAAAATCGTAAAATCGTAAAATCGTAAAATCGTAAAATCGTAAAATCGTAAAATCGTAAAATCGTAAAATTGCAAAATCGTAAAATGATAATTTTTCACAACATATAGAAGATGTGCCAAAGTTCAATTTTCTTTAAAAATCATAATTTGCAGAGAAGAAAGCAAAAATGGGAAGAATATTCACTGGAAGCTATCATTCATATTCATTTTTAAATTAACTGCATTTTTATTAAACAATTAAAATGAAATCTAAACATTAAGTTACAAGTGATATTCTAATTGAATCTTGAAATATTTAGGTCTAAACGTTATTGACAATTTTCTACTCAGACTTGATTTATACTTGAAGGGACATTTATCGGTCACTGCGCAGATTTGGTTCGGCAAGCGTGTCGCTAAAAAAGTGCAAAGAATAAAGGTAGCGATGGGACAAGAGGCATGCGAGGGTGTGAGCTAGAATCCCAAAGGGCTACCTAAATTTAACTCATTGCCGTCCACAATCGAAGGTCATTTAAATCAGTGCTGAATAGATTAAGCTCGACGTGTCCCAGAAACATCGCCACATCTCTGACCTTCTCGGCGAACGCCTGCATGACTTTCGCAATCATTTTATCGTGCAACGATATTTCTTCCAATTTCCTAATACCGTATCTCACTACTGTAGGTCTAAATAGCTCTTATTACTTAAAACATTAGTTTTACGCAAGAATAAAAAAATTTTTTGTTTTCTGTTATTCTTCAATTTATTTTCCATTATCATAAATATTTCTTCTATTTCTTCTATGTTCTAATAGTTTTCTTTATTTATCATTTCTACTCATTATGTCCCTCCACTTTAGTTAATTCTATATTTATATTATTTTTCTTTTTTTTCTTACATTTGCATTTCAAATGGGTCATACCCGTATAAATCGAATAAATAAATAAAAATTATTGCACCAATCATTGATATTTCCAGAAATTTTTAAAGTCCTTTAAAAATGCTGAAAGCTCGGCACTGTTGCCGGGGGAGAAACAGAACTGAATGCGCCGCATCGAAGGGATTACGTTCATTCATGATTTTCGCGATGAATCGATGGAACGTGCGCTGTGGGCGGTAAGGTTCAAGTGTAGGTAGGGGGGGTGGGGGGAGTGGGAGAGCGCGCGCACGTATGCGGACCTCAGGCGGGGTGTTCCGGAATTTCCCGTCGAAACTGATCCATTTAGAAGTGAAATCCCCCTCCACTCTCGAATTTCAGATCAATGAAAATTTTAAACCTCATTTGAACCTTCAGAATTGAATCTTAGAAAGAGCTTTCATAATACTCGTATTAGTCAATTATGGAATATTGAATTAAAAAGCTGCGAAAAGTTGGAGAATTGGAGCGTTGCGTGAATGGGAAGTTTGAATTGAGTATTAATGGAATATGAAAGCACGCTGCACCGTTCGTTGTCTTCACGGATGAACTGCTAGGTCAAAAGAACCAGTTATCCGCTATCTCAGTTCATGGCTGCAACAAGGACGCCATGCATGAACCTTCAATTAAGTCGTAAAGAGAAAATTTCCAAGTCAACGTTCTCACAATCTTCCTACAAACGTTCCTGCTAACGGCGCACGAAGACTGTCAGGAGCGAGAAAAGGAAGATTATTCCGTCGGCTGGGGAAGACAAATTAGCTCGCTCTTTGACGACGACACCATATCGAGCAGGAAGAGCTAACTGCTCGCAAAGTTTAATAATTGCACTCCTCCAAAATGGCTAAATATAGCTTTACGCCACATGTAACACTTCCTTTGAGCAAACCGTGTTCATTTGCCTTTAATAACAAGAATAATAACGACCTTATTACATTGTATACAAAGTACATTATACAGGGTGGTACAAAGGTCTCAGATTGTCTACTATGTAACCAAACTATGATAAACTGGTAAATATAATAAAACCAGATATAATTGCGAAATGGATCATATTAAAAGAACAATGATTTTTAAATATACAGTAGCGTTCAATAGAGAGTTTAAATTATGCTCGGTAATAAAAATAAGGGAGCTTTATTAGAAATAATTATAGATTAACATTTGTGTGCAATAGATGGGGGGTCAGATTTAATTATAATAAGAAAAATATAATTTTTAAATTTTCTTTTCACCAGTACTGTCGTGGGGTCGTTTGTTTATTGAGTACAAAATAAAATGATTTCGGAACACAAGGAAATACAGTAGTGTCTCGAAATAAAGAGAGCGCTATGCCCTCCACTTCTTCTGTTGTTCAGCCTCTCACGGTTATTATTATTATTATTATTATTATTATTATTATTATTATTATTATTATTATTATTATTATTATTATTATTATTATTATTATTATTATTATTATTATTATTATTATTATTATTATTATTATTATTATTATTATTATTATTATTATTATTATTATTATTAAACTTTCTTATTGCACAGAAGCTCAGTACCGAAGGTCACCTTCTTCCGAGACAAATCTGTACGTACTATAGCGAAGGAATGGGAAGTGTCAAGGGAAGAGGTTCGACGCGAAGCAGCCGCAGTAGTATGAGTCGGTCTAGTGCACGGCACTATGGTTGCGGGACACACGTGTGCAACGAGTCAGCGTGGCTGGCCTCAGTGCAGCCATCTACTTGCCCCGATACGAAACAAACGCCAGCGTGCCAGCCTCGTTCGCGTTCCGTAAATTGTCGTCCGTGATTTCCTATTATTCGCGCGTTGCACCATCGCCTCTTTTCTTCCTGCTCTTCCTTTGAGTCTCGCTCGCCCGTTTCACCTTACAAAAGAGGCTCCTCCTCGTATTTCCCGATATTACTATTTCGACCGGGAGCCTCGAAGACGAACACGATCGCGCAAACCGACACTGCAAGTTTTAGCCTGCTGCATCGTCCGTCCACTTTGATACACTTTGATGCATTCCGCCTGTTTTGCCGCCGACCACGGGACACGAGCATTAGAGTCGATCGATACCGCGTTATTTATTTACGAGCCGACGGGGATCTTCTAAATGAGCGGCATCGGTTTTTAAGTATCATCCAGCCGCGTCTATCCACGCCGGCGGTTATTTTTGCACCGCGAACGTGTCATAACACGGGTATACGGAGGCATTCGCTGCCACGGAACGGGGACGTTTTTAAAGCCGTGTGAAACGCGAGCGGTCGTTGGTACTTGTCGCGGGCTATAGACATGGAGACCGTCGATAGTCGCGAGCTGTGGAGGATCCGCTGTCCCTCTTTAGTCCCTGATTAATCCCTAAGTAGTCCCTAAGTAGCCTCTGAGTATTATCTGAGTAGTCCCTAAGTAGTCCCTAAGTAGCCTCTGAGTATTATCTGAGTAATCCCTAAGTAGTCCCTAAGTAGCCTCTGAGTATTATCTGAGTAGTCCCTAAGTAACCTCTGAGTATTATCTGAGTAGTCCCTAAGTAGCCTCTGAGTATTATCTGAGTAGTCTCTAAGTAGTCCCTAAGTAGCCTCTGAGTATTATCTGAGTAGTCCCTGAGTAGTCCCTATGTAGCCTCTGAGTATTATCTGAGTAGTCCCGAAGTAGCCTCTGAGTATTATCTGAGTAGTCCCTAATTAGCCTTTGAGTATTATCTGAGTAGTCCCTAAATAGTTCCTAAGTAGCCTCTGAGTATTATCTGAGTAGTCTTTTTGCAATCCCTCTGTAATCCTTCTGCAGTCTCTGAGTATTCTTTTGAGTAGTCGCTGAGTAGTCGCTGAGTAGTCCTCGAGTAGCATCTGAGTAGCCCAAAACAGAAACGATCTAAATCCTTTCCATAACGGCTCAAATCCGTTGCGTAATTTATCTTTTATTGAAATAGTTCGAGCAAAGTCATAGGGACATTGGTTCCACTGTTTTAATTAACGATGAAGAAACGAGAGTTCCTAGATTTCCAACTGTACCTACCTACGTGCAGAGTTGACGATTCGTACGTACGTGCCTAGCTTTCATACTTCGTAGACTTTTGTCCAGAGATCAGAATAGCGCGAAGAGGCACAGGCAGTTGAAGATCTAAGAAGAAGTGTGTTGTAGCTCGGAACACATTCAACTTGACGCGACTTGCACGTTACTGTGCTGACAATGGAAAGACTACTTGGAACGGCGGGCTGACATGGCGGAAACAAAGGTCGGTGGTCCTTTGACCCGATCCGTTCAGTTTCGATAAAGGTCAGGCGTACGCTCGCGGGAGGCCTGATTACGTCCGCGTAACCGTCGTTTCGTTCCCTTTAATTGGCAGCGGTGTACACGCGCTTTTCTTTCCTAAAATTAGACCGGAACACGAGTGGCAATTGACATGCCCGGCGAGAGGCCAATTACCAGAGGACAATGACGTAAAGGCCTTTAAAAGGGACATAGACAATTTGCGCCGGGAATGGCCTGCCTGTCCCTATTCGGACGTGAATTTCTCGATTATCTCCACTGGAATAACACTCGTCTCTTAACTAACAAGGAAAACCTACCCGCTCCGAAAATTCTAATTTCAATGAAACTCGCGAAAATCATGTAGACCCGCTAGACGCAGCGATTAAGGTATTTTTACAGCTTACACGTGCGAATGGCACACAATACTAATTATACATCGCTATACAAATTTTGCCAATATTCCAGCCGCTGGATTGCATAACACATTGAGGAAAATTTGGAGAAATAGAAATTGCAAAGTGCAATTCCCGTATATAAACTTGGCCACCGAGAGACTCGTCCAGAGTTTAAGGTTGCATCGGCGACAAGATAGTTATTCCGTAGCGTCCCTGACAACTCTACGGCCCAGCGATGTGTGTCGTCGCGTCGTTCGGGAGGATTCTCGATGACGTTCGATCGAGCGGCTGGACGGAAGTTTGCCGCGATGAAAAGTAAGGCGGTCGGAAGCGGGTTGGCCGCGGAAAGTTCGTAAACTTCTCATCTCGGACGTTTATGCCAGGCAGAAAGGACGGGACTGAAATAGCCTCGTCTTTTAAGGTCGCGATGAACGACCTCCTCGCTGGCTTAAATTCCCTTCTACGGGAGTTTCTAAGTGACGAGAGCGCGGCGAGATCATCGATCTTCCCCCTGCAGAAACGGGCAACTGGAGAAAGGGAACAGGGGCAGATGGCGGGGAGAGGGGAGGGGGAGGTTCGAGAGACGTAATTCCAGAGACGCAAGATCGTCTCCAGCTCTCATATAGGATGATAATAATTCATTCAGATCGGTTTTTCGACGCGCACGCCCGCCTACCTTCAGGATATTAAGCCCGGGATGAGATTAGCGCGAACGTTGGAGCGCGTTTACACTGCTGCGACACTCACGACGAGGAATAGACGGGAAATTCACGAACGTACTCCACTTTAATAGGACGCGTTCCCTTTGCCGTGGGTGTTGATTATGTGGCTGGGTATTTCGATATTTTCTTCAAAGTTAGATCTCTACTTCCATTTCGAGGTCTATCTTCAATCTTGAAACTGTATCCCAGGTATACCTACAGTGGCGGATTTAAGGAAAAAGGCCCAGGTGGCAAACGTTCTGGGGGGCCCAATTTTTCGGGAAAATGAAAAAGGTGGTTTACTAAACACGGTATAACTGTACAAAAAACGTTGGATAAGATCATAATCTTTTTTTGAAGATAGGGCCCTAGACGGATTTCCGAGCAGGGGTCCGTTTTGGGGGGAAATAAGTGGTAGTTCACTAAAAACGGGCAAAGTGTAGTAGTACAGAAAAAATGGGGTTTGGATGAAATTATAATTTGTTCTCTTTGGAAGATAGGGCCCTAGGGGACCTTCTGAGCAGGAGCCTACTTTTCGGGAAAATTAAGTGGTAGTTTACTAAAAACGGGTTAAGTGTAGTAGTGTAGAAAAATAAAATACACCTAGTGTTTGGACAAAATCATTTTTTTTTTTTAATTTGGGCCCTGGGGATCTTCTAGGTAGGGGCCCAAGCGGCATCTGCTCATCAGCCGTCCGTTAAATCCGCCACTGCGTACCTACAGTTATTTCTGAAACTGACAGGTTTATTACTTTTTATTATTATCATTAGTAGTAGCAATTAGTAATGGTCTTTATCACTCTGCCCTATTTTCAGATTTTATACCATATACAGAAAATTGTGAAGGTTTACGTAGAAAAAGAGGTGTAGCCCCAAGACTGTTATTATACCGGACCCTTATTACAAAAGCATAATATAATCACAATAAAAATTAATCTGCCCCTAATTTCTCACCGCCAATGCTCCTACCATCAGGCTTCTAAAAACATCCCCCCAGAGCATGCTTCAAAAGGTCGCAGCTGAACTCTCCTCAGATCGCTCTGTGCCTCCGACGCCGCATTCCCGAATGAAAATCAGAGCACACTGACTGTATCTTGCCATACCTGAAGGCTGATGTGTTCATCTCCCCACTTTAAATGCCTGGGAATCCTCGGCGTACGCAGAGCTGGGGCTGCAGCAACGTAAACGAGCCATAAGCTCCCTCGAGCCACTAGGTCGAGCAAGATATATCAAATGTTTATCGTGCCTCTTAACTCTCGGCAGGCGGTACCCGTGTCTTTTCTTTCCCAAGCGGTAACATCGTCGAGTGCCTTAGTAAATAGTGCTACAGAAAGTCTGAAGCGTCACGAAAATAAATTGCGAAAATTAGAGAATAACGAATTGAGAAAAATAACGCGATCGGAAATAGGTACGGCGGGTCTAAACGGACCCAGGTTCCCCAACCGCACCGGCTCCTCTGCGGTCGCTTGAGCTGTCCGTCTTCAGAGGATTAAAGCGCTCCGCGGAGGCCGTTGCAATTCGTTGGCCGCTGATTCCCAGTGAAATTACTTGCACCGGTCGCGTTTGAAGTCGCCGGCCAAGTTCGTAACTTCGTTAAAGTTTCGCGAGCGTCGCAGGAGGGGGCTGCGGATCGTTTGATCGCAATCTCTGTACGCGGGCCCGCCGAAGAATTCATCGGCGGGGAGCGCTTTGAAATATTCAGGCGGAAGGCTCCAAAGCCGTCAAATTAATGCTGAACGCGCGGATTGTCTCTGCGGGTCTTGTGTGTCAAAGGCTAACTAAATATAGGTCGTAATTCGAAATCGTTCGCCGGTGAGGGGCGGACCTGGCCGCCACGTCCACGGCAGGCCCTCTGAAACTTATATTTATCCGTTATCGGTACACGCTTCGGCCGTTTCTATCGCTTTGCTGCGACTTATAGGTCGACGGACCGGTTCACGTGCCTTTTACATACATCCGCGCGGGGGCGTTTCTGTGCGCTGTGCATGGGCAGCGCGAAAGGGCAGCGACTATCACGGACGTCACTTGGTGCAATGGTGTAGAGAAGTGCACTGTAATGTTTGGAGTTGTGCGACGGCTGAGCGCGAGGATTCAGAAGAGTTTTTAATTCCGTCACATACATAGATACAGCTTTGTCTCGTTATAAGGCCATTTAGGGGACAAGCCCTGAACCTCTACTTAGGGAAGACCCCGAACCCGGAAATTAAAAAAATTATGAAACTTTGGGAATATGTAGGGGATTTTCTCCTGATTACAGCACAATTTTTGGTTGCTACGCAAGTTCACTCTGAGGGGTTAAAATTAACCCCTGAAAATGCGACTATTTTTTTATTTTATTTTGTAATTCGAAATGTGTAAGAGATAGAGAATAGTTACTTCTTTTAATTAGATCTATCATAGATCTATCGGCACTAGGAGAACTACCCCTAAATTAATTTGCAATGTTATAAACAATTTTGGGGCAATAGTTTTTACAAATGTCCCCCAATCCAGGGGTATAGATTCCCCCTGAAGGCAGTGACCATCACTTTTTTAACACCCTGTACGTATATCTGTACATCGAAGTATTATTAGTAGGCTGATTACGAAATGCGTAGAGTACAGCAGCTTAAAGATTCAGATTGGCGCAGTATGAGGAGATAGTGTCTGAGGGGTGTATTATATTTTAGGATCGCGTTTAATTATTAAGCTAGCAGCTTTATTGGCCTGCTTGAAGCGGCTAGGTAAATTTAGAGCGCGGAGATAAATATTTCTGGAGGTGTCTCGTATCTCTTCATAATACTCATGATCATCTCAGCAAGATCCCCCCCGCGGTTAGCTCCGCGCGCACCTTTCGGCGAAACTTAAAACTACGTTAATACAGAGGCAGCCTGCAAATACTCGGGGCCAAGTACTTTTATAAATCACTCTAAACTTTTTCCCTCAAACTTTGCGTTTCTTCGTCTCCTATATCATAACATCATGCACCTGGCGCGCAGTAATCCGACTTAAGCCCCCAATCTTAACGAGCATCCTTCAGTTCCCTCTGCTTTGGACTGTGCTTGTTGGGCTTCAGATGGGCATTCCAAAGGGGATATTTTTCTTCTTCCTAGATCACCAAAAGAAGAAAAACAATTGAAAGTTTCGCGACGTAAGTTGCCACGTCTGAGCGACCCCTGTAATCCTCTCGATTTTTTGCTTAGGTCTGGCAAATATTTTACTTAAATATGCATACACGCGATTCTCAGCATTGGTCAGTGCTATTAACCTCGTAGTAAGGTTGGACGTGCCTGCTGTATTACGTTTGTCTTTGTTTTTCTGTTTGGTTTTGTATTTTATTTTATTTTGTAATTATTAGTATTTATATTATTTTTTTAATATTATTAGTATTTTGTTATGATTCTCAGGGTCAGACTCGGGAGCAGCTAATTGCTGAATCTCGCGTATTACATCTCTTCGTGCAAATAGGCTCATATTATATTAGCCTGGTCAATTTTTTGCTAATTTTATGCAGATGGGAGTGTAATAAAGACGTATTATTATTATTATTATTTGCAACAAACGTCTATATTAAAAATTGTATATTTAGTAGTATAACCTAAGATATAATTTACTTCTCTTGTACGAGTGAGGTTTCGAAATTTTCGTAACGAATCAAATTTCGAAGGACGAGTTAACTCGTCTTCCTCAGATAACGAATTAAAGGAGGAATTTTCGTGAATATACTTTTCTGACCTCTTTTAATCTGTTAATTGAGGAAGACGAGTTAATTCGTCATTTGAAAGTTAATTCGTCAGGAAAAATTTCGAAACTTCAAACTTGTGAATACGCTTTTCTTTTCTCTCTCAACTCGGGAATTCAGGAAGACGAGTTAACTCGTCATTCAAAAATTGATTAGTTCCTAAAAATTTCGAAACTTTAATCCGCGAGTATACTCTTCCTTCCTCTTCCAACTCTTCAACTGAGGAGCACGAGTTAACTCGTCATTTTAAAGCTGATTCATCACAAAAAATGTTGAAACTTCAATTTCGTGAGCATGCTTTTCTGTCTTCCTTCAATTCGTGAATGGAAGCTGACGAGTTAACTCGTCATTAAAAAATTGTTTCATCCCCAAAAATTTCGGCACTCCAATTCGCGAATGTGCTTCTCCATCCTCCTTCAACCCTGATAAAAACGAGCGAACTCGTCACTCGAAAAATTGATTCCTCCCCCAGAATCTCGACACCCGAATTCGCGAACGTGCCGAAAATACCAGTGCCTCGGCACAGAGGCGTCCCGTGCGAGTAGGCTGAATGCGCGATGACGTTGGCAATCTCGTTCATCCTCCCTGCTGCGCCGAACGAAAGGGAGCGCGTTCACGGGGGTCGCTTGGAATCGATAAGGGAAATCGGTCTTATCAGCGAACGAACCCTTGATGCCCGTTTTCCGCCAGTCCACGACAGATGGCAGTCGTTGGCGGCCGTAGATGCACCAGGTGCACGTGCATTCCGTTCCTCCCTCCCTCGTCCTGCGCCATCCCTTCGCTGGCCGATCCACCAGCGAATCCCACCAACGACGTCCCGCCGGTGACGTCAAGACGCATTGCGACATATCCCTCTGCCCCGCTTTCTGCCCTCCTGGCCTACACTCGCCTCTCGCACTCGCCTCGCTTCGCTTCACGCGCGCCGCCGCTAAACAATCGCCACGCTGCTTTTTCCCCCGGTCCCGTTCCACCTTTGCATTTCGAATGGTCGAGCACCCCCGTTCGTTCGTTGCTCGCTGCTAGCGAATCGATGGATCGCGACACCTTTCACCGTCCACGGTGGGTGCCGTCCAGATCCGAGCGTGGGGTGCTCGAAACTTGGGGGATGTTTATCTGCTGTCTTGCCGAAGAGGGTAATAAGGGGACGCGAGGCGGAGGTGTTGAGCTGATAAGTGAAAGTAAGGCACACTTGAATTCTGCTTTACGTTCGTATGGAAATGAGGTCTTGTTACATATGTAGATCCTAGGGACGTGTGCTTCAGCTTCGGCAACCTGCATTCGCAACCTTGTAGGTACATACAGCGCACACAGGGGTGTTTTGCCGATCTGGGCCGGCAAAATTATTTTTCCTCTTCAATCGGTTGCAAGGATGCTCCTAGGCTAAACCAATTAATATAAGACGTAGAAAACAGTATTACAGGGGATACAAAATACTTTTTTTCACTTTATCTTCGATTCCTTTTGGACTTGAAACGTGAAAAAATTATGTTTTATTTCCTTTGTGTGCTCGTCAGAGAAATCATCCAATTGTAGTAGGAATTTTTCCATAAATTCAACAAAAACAAAACAACCACCTAGTTATATCTTCGTTTTTATCTATACTCATCTTATCCTGAAAAATCGCAAAATTCGGCAAACAACTTTTCAAGTATTTTCAAAGAATAAAACCTTAGCTGTCTATTGAATTCAAATTCAGTGCCGGGAAACTTCGGGAAGTACAACTATTGGGCTCAAATTTGAAAAACGAATACGAAAAAGTACTATAAAATCGCATTTATTCGAAATGCTATTTTTTAGTTAATATGAGAGCTATCGCAGCAAAAAGCCATGAAAAGTAGACACACCGACCTCTTTCATCAAAATCCACGGATTGCATTTGTTCAAGCTACATAAAAAAAAAATAATGACGTTCAGACGTATGTGTAGGGTTGTGCGGGGGATAGTGTTGTACGCCACTAACACACGAATCAGTTTTATTCAGCGACCTTGCATTTTTATCTGCGCTGAAGATTTTCGTAATCGACTTTCGGCCGGAGAGATCGCTAAAATGCCCGCTATGTGCAGCTGCGCGTTTGTTACAATTTCATTACTGTACCGTCGCAGTATTTGTTGGTAATCAATAGCAGCGTCTCTACTCGTAGAACGTAGGTATGTATTGACAAACGCCGAGTGTACAGCGGCGGCTATGAACTGTGGTACCACCCTCCCTTGACATTCTTAACCCCAGGGGTAGAAATCACTTCCTTATCGCGGAGATTCATAATTCCTTCTAGCTTTACATATTCGCCAATGCTATAAGTCGAAGATACTCCCGCAGCAATCCACTTGCTGCAAATCCAAGGCATATCCGAAGGCAGGTCTTCCTAAACCCATCGAAACACTGACTGTCCAAATTGTGGCACTATTCCATTTGCCACGGCCACTGTGCCACAAAAACCGATGAGGCGCCCCAACTCTCCATCCAATTGGTTTGTTAGCTTCAAGTGCGCGCAGAGGTAGCGCAGCTTCATTCTTGGTTGTTGCCGAAAACGTGGGTCGGTTACGCTGAAAGAGGGGTTGCGGCAAAGGAGAAGATCCGTGAAAGAAACTAGGTAACTGGAGCCGCCTTTCGAATGGGCTCGCTCGACAACGAGCGCGTTCTCTCCCCTAGCATTCCTATTTTCCGCCGCGTACTAAGGCTCCCCCTTCAATGTACCGCGGCTCTAATGCCCTTTTTCCAGAGGGGTGCGATACTACAGGCTGCCATGCATATTTACGCGTTAACCCTTCGCGTCGAGAACTCGCGCTCGTTTGTGGCGGGTTGCCGCGGATTTTAAGCAGGCCCCCTTGCCGCGATAGCGGGCGGATTTAATGGAGCTTCTCCCTGGAACAGTTTCCCCAGTTCAAGCTTTGATTTGAGTGGCAACACTTACGCGCGGATGGTATTTATGGGCACTGCGGGTGACTATAGAATATCTTGGTCCCCTTGTGAATGGACAGGAGGATGCTTAGAGCTGCGTTAAAGTGACGAGCAAAGTGCCCATGAAAGGGTGATAAAACTTGGACCTGCAGGAGATAATAGGAACCATTGTGGGACCATTACTCATTGAAGCTGCAGGCGCATTTTATCCTAACGTTGACGAGAGTAACAGGAGCCTGCGGTGGACGGGACCAACTCGCCCGAGTAACTTTCCTTGACCATTAACCAAAACGGCGCGGGGTGGTGGAGTGGGGCCCGCCCGAGAATGAATTTAATCTGAAGATTTAAGAGGAATCTGCGCGAGGAGCGACTGCGAAGCTAATTGTACAACTGTCTGATAAAGCTGCTGGGAGCTGTACACGGAAGATTGGTTGGGCAGAGTGATTGTTGGTGGTAGTCGGTCGTTAGCGGGGGCGCGAAACGCGCGCGGGAAAGCGGTCGTTAAGGGCAGCATCGCCTTGCGAGGGATCGCTTTGTCTCAGCGGCCGTTGCGACGCGGCAATTATGACCGATTACATAACAAAAGCGCCTGCTTTGCGCTTCGAAGAGTCTTGGGTTTAAAAAAACACTGCGCCACTCTACGCGCCCCTCTTCACCCCTTCCTCGAAAAGGGAATTGGTAAATTGATGCTCCAGGAAAGGTGGACACCTTCGCTTTGCCGGCACTGGTGGAGGCTGCGGAAGCGGAGAGAATCAATAGCTTTTTGGTTGGACTTGAGGGGCCCTGTGGCAAAAATCCACACGCCACATATGCAGCAGTTTACGTTTCTTTGTACCACTGATAATTAACCAAGATTGTTAGAGCCATCAACAGACAGCGGTATTAAATAAAATATGCAAGAAAAATTGTATTATTTTCAATCATGTACAAATATAGCCTAAAAAGGTTTTTAACGCTGTGACGTTTACTTTTTTTTTTAAAAATAAAGTCCCAAAATGACCTATTTATAAGAGGGTACCCTTGAATTTTCTTCATGCTGAGAAAAACAAGTGCGTGGTGGGAAAGGGGCCATGCCACTCGGCTCCTTGGAATCATGTGACAGATCTTACATTGTTTTCAAGATGAAAATAACAGATATGTAGAGAAATTAATCACTTATACGAAGCAAATACAGAAATAAGCGGGGAAAAACGTGTTACGAAAGAAAAATGTTAAGGAATAGTAATAAACAATATATACGGCGAAATAAAAAAAAAGAATGTTTCAGCGAAAATTCGATAATAAGCATTTATCATCTAATTCTAGTACTGTTTAAAATAAGTACAATTTTGCAACCCATTTCCTATGAAAACATGTGCCTTTTTTCCACTGGGCTCCTGAATTCTATATATAGCTAAGCCTCAGCGAGTGTTCTAAGCTCGTTGTTCCCTTTTTTAGTGTAAATTTTGAGAGACGCGCGAGAATAATTATTTAAAAAACAGTACGAATGTTTAGGAGTTCCATTATCGAGGAGACTGACTACGAATTAAATTCAGGTATGCGTGGCACGTGAATTGTTATTTTGAAAGAAATTAAATTAAAAATTACACCCAGCGTTGTGTTCAGTCCTGAATATCTTGGCGCTCATTATCTAGCTTCTTTGTTGTAATTTAATAAACTTGAATAATACATTTCCGTGCTTCCTTAATGCGTCAATGAATCACTTCGCGTTTATGCTCATTAAGGTTGTTCACATTAAACCACGAACAAATTACCAAGTCAAATGTTTTGAATTTGAATTTTTAGCCATTTGGCTGAGGCCACGTTTACATTAATGTGTTTGTTGCTTGAAAGCAGTAAAAAAACGCAACTAGAGGTGGCGTGAGCGTTAATGGGGACATTTACCTCGTGTTCGTTGCTGAGAAGTAGGCGTTATCCAATTAACTTTAAATTTTATTTCGGTCGATCGTTCGAATAACTGCAGACCGAACGTAATTAAGACTCTGTGTGCCAAAACACAGATTTTTTAAATGAAGAGATGTAAACGAATACATATATATATATACAGTTAATTTTTTGACTGATGCATTTGATATTTTAATTGTGAGTTTACACTTGTAAAAACTGCTTCTCATGACAAAATAAAATAACAGTAAAAAATTACTGTCAAAATTTGTAAAACGCTCTAATTATAAGTGCCGAGGAGGATAAGGTAAATGTAATGCAATGAGGAATGTCCATTTTTCGTAATTTTGCGATTTATGTATAGCATATTTTGTTGGCGGCGACTGGGACTATAAGAACTGTCGAGATTTGTAATTAAAATAAAATGTAAATTATAATAAATTACAATAAAATGTAATTACAAAGAGTTATAAAGTTCAAATGGCCCCGTAAGATAACGTTAAGTATTTAGTATACTGGTTAAAAAAAGGTAATGCACAGTCCCACTTGCACTGAAATACTTAATTTTCTCGATAAAGCTGTTTTGTGACTAATACGTCCGAAACCGAGATGGTGTTTGGTGATTGATTTCGGAACATAAAGAAAGGGGGAGAGATGTGGATTATCTTGCCCCGTCGCCTCCGGCAGAACCGTAATCCCTCGGGGGCCGGTCACGCTTTTTGGAATACTGTGCTGCGGGGCAGGTGGATTGGCATTAAAGATCGAGGAGGAAAAGAGAAAATATGACCCCCCCCGTCAGCCAGACTCAGTATCAAGTAGGACTATAGCTGACGGCCCCTGCCCTAGACACACGGGGACTAAGAGAAAATAAACTTGGAACTTGTATATATAGGAACGAGAGTGGACGATAGGACTTGCGAGAAGAGTAGACCTCTAGCGGCGCCGGCGGAGACTAACCGGCGTGACCCATGCGGTGGGGCCGGGACGTCACAGTGACATTCCCTGATTCTCCCCTTATCCTTCAAATGCTAATAGAAATGAGGTTATGGATCGAAAGAAATCGCGCTTTATACAACGGAAACACGAAAACGTTTAATACAATCTGTAATGTATATAATACTATAATTGCCCAGCTCGACACAAAGTCCTCTTTACCAAAATTGAATCCGAAAAAGGAGAAATAAATATCCCTGTATCTCGCGAGAGTTGCACGTGCGGATGTCACCGTTAGCCTCTTTGCGAGTGAACACTGAACAAAGAAACACGAGCGCGACGGACCTGACCTCAGTCGTCGTGATCGAAAATCAAGATCAGTCATGGTGTCCTTTCATAAAAACAAAAGTATCTAGAACGCGATGCGCGACGGATAATAAACTAAAAGCTTTGGTAATTCGGTTTAACAAGGCATTCGCAAATATCTTGCAAACGCTTGGAGCCTCTTAACGCGGCGACATCTTTAGAATTTATTGCAAGTGATTTATTATACGAATGGAGCTTAGTACTTTGTACACGCTGTTAGCAATGGTGCTTAGAGCAGCTTCTGATTGTAATCGCGATTTTTTAGAAACTGGCACTTACAGCCCTCGACTCTTCTCGGTGTACAATTACGGGCTGCGAGTGGCGCGCGCCAATTGTCCGAGGGATTCCCCGCGAGAATGGGCGGGCATTGTTCGCTGGATGCGGACGTTTCCAAAACAAACGAAAAGGTTTCGAGGCAGCGTCGGGTTTTCGCAGTGCGGGCTGCGTGATCGATCGTGCAACGACTGCATGCGGTTAACGTCATTGCGCGCACCTGACGAAATTTCGGACCCCGTCGCCTTAACGGGCCAACGTTCGGACGCAATGCCATTCAGCTGGCCCTTGAACGACCCCAAGCGTGCTTGACCCTTCAGAGCGCATTGAATTGTAAATGACGTAGCATTCGAAAAGCAATAATTTTCTGGTTAGCCAATACCAGACAGGCTTAGGGACTTGGACTGTGGAACATTGCTGATAGATGTTAAAATAGCTAAGAGCTTGCAGCAAATACTGTCACCGAATCTGAGACAGTTGTTATCGTGTTACGCGGAATTTGCAGAGGGTTTCTAGAACTCTCGGTGGTTTCCTGGTTTCATTCTCACGAGGCTCTCGCGTCTTTTCAAGCGTCTACAGGAAATGCAGGTAATGGGAATTTTGAGTGAAACTTGGGAAGGTACTTATTCAAAGTTGGCTGGAAGGCTGGTGGCAAGGGTTTTCAAGTATATGTGTATTCACAATTTAAATTCGATTTTTGGAATTACAATCCAGCGTTAACCCTTCGTGATTACACGGGGTGTATCGCACCCCAAGCAATTTTTTTTTCTTTGTCAATATTTCTGTGAATTTTTAGACCTTAATAAGACAATTTAAAAATCTGGTGAATTTTAACCAAAAAAACCCTTTTCCCTTTTATATCAAAATTTACATCTGTAGAAAAATATTATTAGAGCAATACGAATGTACAATTATCACTGAAAAGGTGAAGGATTCGAAAATACTAAGATGGTAACTCAAAAATGACGTTTGGGTGCACTGAACCCCATGTGACCAATTTGCGATTATAAGGTGTGACTGAAGATGTTAATTAAACATGAAAACACCCTTTCATTTCTTCGTGGTGGTGATTCTACGAGTTCCAAGTAGCCTAGGTTTGACACAGTGACAAAAACCTTGACGAATCTAGTTCGCGACAACGTTCACCGCGATCTCGCAAGCTGGTCGGGGCGCGGGTCAGGACGCGTCAGAGAATGGGAATTAGCTTGGAATTCGGCACGCAGGGAATGCGCAGAATGGAACGTGCTCCAGACCCTGCTTCGTGGCGTGTCTCTATGGCCGAGTTAATTAGAGTCGCGTCGTTAACGATTATCATATCACGAACGAACGGTTCGATTCCTGTTCCAGATCGCAGGGAGTAGAAAAGTACTTCATTTTACCGACTGGTAGCGTCAGTACATATGTGCGCAGTCACACTTTCTCATATTTCTATTTGGAGTAGTTTCCTTTCAGTGTGCTTTACTGAGAACAGCTGAGGAATATCTGTTATTGGCTACTGTTCTGAATGCGCCATTTTTTCTTTTCAGGTTTTTCATATCTGAAACCCTTTGCATTTTATTATACATAGATGTGGTCGAGTAAAAGCGAGGTCCCCGACGCGCATGCGCGAACAGAAGACGGCAAAGTGGGTGGAGCTGTCAGCCCCATCCACTGCGTAACGTGAATTCGGTGGGGATAGCGATAACTTGTTGCGGGGTTTGGTAGGCGATCTAGTATCGAAGCATTACTCTACAGTGACTAGAGATTTCTTATGAATACCTTTTCTACCTCGTACTCTTTATCTCTATACGTCTGCAGAGGAATTCCCAATTTCTAGCACTGATAATATAATTCCTTTTAACTCGCAAAGGAGGATCCCCAATTCGGAAATTTAAAAAATGATGAAATTTTAGAGGTATGTAGAGGATATATAGATATTTATCATGCAATTTCTTTTGCTGCCCAAATTCACTCTGAGGAGGCGAAATCGAACCGTGAAAATCCGGCTATTTTCCGATTTTCTGTTATCAAACTGTGAGAGATAAAAAAAAATTTCGGACAAAAGTTGCTTCTTTTAAGTAGGACTACCATTTGGTAACTTATAGTTACTAAACAGAGGATATATAGATATATATTCTCTCCTTACCCTCAGTTTCATAATTTTTTGGTTTCCCTTGTCAGCTTCTAGTTACAGTTGTGGCAAATATACTAAACACCAGAAACTTCTACGAGTCATTTTGTCAGTGTCCAAGGGGTTGATTCTGAAATCAGGTTAACTGTATGTAGTTTGATACCCAGGATTCTTAATTAAAGCTCGTCTTTCGCATTGGTGGAAATTTCTCGTCCGATGTACGGGTTAGTGTTTTTATTCTATTTTGCCCCTTCTTCCTTCACTTCCCATTGTTTTCCATTCTCACCACTAACAGACTGTGTTTTGTATGCGCTGTTCAGCAACGTAGTTGAGAGCATCCTCCGCATTATTTTCCTAGCCGCGAACTCCGCGAGCGAGCGGACGGTTGCTTTAAATTAAACCCGGGGCAAAATCGTGCGTTTGCGTAGGTTTAATTGCGAGTACCAGCGCCGTTTGATAACGTGGCTATTTTATACTGCGGGTCGTTGCGCGGAACGCAATTCCATAAATTATAATCGGTACATGCACTTTGTACTGGATAAGTATATGAGATCGTGTTCGCGCGTTTTCACGCTCCCCTTATAAATATACATTGAGGTTTTAATCAAACGTCGAATTTTGGGAAATCATCCCGCGCGATGTTGGCATAAATATATATTTGCTGCATCACACGTTGAACGGTGAAGATTAATTAGATTAACGCGCTGGCGAGACAAAAATGGAATATAGTAAATTTTTGTACTTTAATTTTTTCGCTTGTCAATTCACCGGAGATTCTTTGCTCAAGAAAAAAAAATTAAGTGGAATAATATGTGGAACATGTTTCATATTGCATGCGTGTTACATAATACGATTGCATTATAATATTAAGTTACAAACATATTACTTTTTTTTTTTTAAAGTGGACACAATGTGTTCGTTGTTTTCAGTGGGCACCCGAAGAATGTGAGGCTTCATACCTATTATTCACGTGCCCAACTTGTCGGAGGAGTAGAAAGCAACAATAAATTAAAAATGATATGTTTCTGTATTTATATCTTGTATTTAATAAATCTTCATTTTTAGTAAGAAAAGTAAAATTTTTGCAATCTTCTTTACAAATTTCCTAGGTGTTCCATGTTAGGTACCATTTTTTCGAACTGTCGATTTTTACTCCTTTTAGTTTTTTTAGTATAATTTCAAAACAGTTGATTTTTTTTACAATTGACTATGGAAATAGGATTGTGCATTAGTTCCTACGTCTCGTTAAGACAGTTTTATTTAAAAAAAAAAATTCTAAATCAAAGTTATTAACAGTTAGTCAACCTACCCCTTGAGACAACCAGCTCCGATCTTCTCTGCAGCGTGTCGAAGTGGCATCATTCACCGGCCACTTTTAATTCCCGATAGAAATGGCCTCCCGATTCAGGAGGTTCCCTGGTCTCTAACAGCTTAACAGCTCGGGACCCACACCATTCACCGGCGACCCTTATGAATCGCAAAACCTTGAAACCCGCCCGAATCGCATCCGTTTATCAATGGCGGTAGCGGGCATGGCCGCCTCTACCCTATTTACCACGGGAAATGTAGTTTCTGGCGTTTCGCCCGTGCCCGTTTCGCCTCGACGTTCCCAGGCCAAGCATTACCTTCGTTTCCAAAATATACTGGCTCTCACTCCGCCCATGCACTGTCAGATATTCAAATATCTCAGGGCCGTGTCGATGACGTCGCGAAACCCTCCGCCATTTCCTCGGGGTAAAAACACCCGTCACAATATTCCCCGAGCTTTTCAACCCCTTAAGACCCACCTCCGTAATATCACGCTTCTTGCGAACGGTCTCGAAATTCCACCGCAGTAATGTTACGTTCGATAGAATCGTAACTGTATGGTTGGTGACACACTTTGAAGAATATCTAACTTTTATGACACCCAGTTTTCGAAAGGCAATTTATGTTTTACATTATTCATTGCACTTGTATTGGTTTATTAGAATTTTCATTTTTTTTCTTCTACCGTGTACATACGAACTGGAGATTGTAGGTGTACATAGATATGTGATACTGCGTTATCAATGAAAGAAAACTTTCTAATAAAGACGAACACCGAAGTGTCTGTCTCATGAAGAACCAACTCTGGTCGAAAAGGAAACTAAAAATCTGAATCAGGTCATCGAAAAGGAATAGAGGTATTTTCATGAAGAAAAAGTAGGGGGAAATATATACAACTGGAATATGATTTCTTAATAATCAGAGCAGAATGTGAGAAAGATTTTTCCGCGGCTGGATAATTTGGTACAAAAATTAAGTCGCAATTAGGAGACCAAAGTTTAGATAAATTATGTTTTTTTTGCGTGCTTATTTGTTAAAAAAAGTTGATAAATATTTAATTATGTACATAGATTAAGATTCTTTTCAATGTTTTCGTCGTGAAGATGCATATTTAATAAGTTGTGTGAATACTTCGCTAATATATGTACTTTCTGTCATATTATTTTATACTTTATGTTTAGAATAGTTTTATTTGCATATATATTTCTTATAATGCTCGATTAGATTGAATTTTTTTGTAACATTTACACTTATATATTTAATACCTTAAAAAAAATGAGTAAATCGGTTTGGATGGAAAATTTTACCGAATTACCGGTAATTGGAAAAATCGGTAAATTTACAGTCCCTAGTACGAACGTAATATTACTTAGCTGTATTTAACACTTATAATTTCTTATTATATATATGCAAAAATAAAAGTTTTTAAAACAGTGTTTCATCCCACTTTATAAGCATTTATAGTATAGCGAAATAAAAACATAAATAAAGGTTGTAATTTTTTAAGGTTTTTTAAAATTTAGGGAGTCGTTAGGGGGTTAAGCTTCCTCGTTACTGCCCCAACTTTCTCACAAGGGGAGATCTAGAACTGTGGCACGAGAATTTTAACTACATTTGGAGGGTGGTAGATTTTTACCAATGAAGTCGTGCATAACTATATACTGAAATATCCATTTTTATGTTTTTTTAAACTATACGTATCAAATATATATTACTGCAATCGTAAAATTATTAGTATATATTATTATGTCTATAATAATATAATATATAATATTTTATATATATTATATTTCTATATTAAATATCCAATATTCTAATTTTTCAAAACCGAGTGGCCTTCTGCGTCTAACATAAATGCCAAAAGCCTTCACTGGTGAAGCTCTGTCACCCCCAAAAATTGTTCGAAATACACCTTTAATCCTCCCCTTGTCAGTCCTTGCTGCACCCTGTTGCAGCCCTTAAAAGCAGCTTCACCTTCAAACACTTACAGATTCACCCGGCAGTCCCAAGATTTTATCAAACGTTTCCCTATTTAACGAAGAGTACCAGCAGTTTGGGTGAACTCGAGGCACTTTGCCGTCCAATTGTCACCAGAGTGTCGATGTACAAATCGATAGATGGTATCGTGGACGGAGAATATTGTCCGCGGCGCGGGATGAATTTTAATTATTGTTGTCGACGGCGAAAGAATCCTCCTCTTTCTGAGCATCGATTCGCCGGTTTCCGCGGAAGCACTCGTGCGATCGGATCCTTCGAATTGTTCCGTGACGGTCGAGCGTTACGGTTTACGGGGGTTGGAATTTATAGGCCATCGTCGCCGGCCTCTACAAGATACCGGCGATGCTAAACTTCAATGTTCCCCGAGCGGAAGATTAGCGGAGCCCATTAAGATCGTTATCTGCCCATTAAAATCTTAACCGCCTTATAACGTACACAGTGTAATTGCATTGTAACGCCGCGGTCCTTGAGAACCGAGCGAATCGGGCTAAACGAGGTTCCCCAGCATCGAAGAAGGAACGAATGATTAATTCCCAGAAAAAACTCGTCGCGGAGATTTTAACAAAAGTTTCTCGCGGCTCGAATTCCTCCATTCCACTTCGAAGGAACTCCGCAAACTCATCAGCTAGTGTAATTCAACGATCGTTTATTCTGCGCAAGTCTCCTATTGAAAACGAATAATCAACGGGAATAAATATTTGCCGATCGGTGGTTGAACCGAGCTCGTTCACCCGCGAAAATATTCACCGTTCTGTTTGCAGGTTAACGTTTGGCTAAGTCACGTTGCTTTTCTTGCTCGTTAGCATAAAGCGATGGCTGTTGCCGATACGGAAGTGCGTTCCCAGCGCATGACGCGCGGAGAAATTGCTTTCGATTTGATTGATAAATATCCGAATTGGTTCCGAAAGAAATATCATCCTAACCTTAAACATGTATCATTACTGCATTGAAGCTTCAATATTCCAATGCAAAATTGTATGTAGGTGTAATGGAGACGAGGATGAAACGAACTACCGTTTTAGCAATATATTTATTATGCTAAGTAAAGAGTTCTACAACGTTGAATTTGAATTTCTCTGACCGTGTCTGGTAGCTTTTGGAACAGTAATAGCCAAGACTGAGGAAATGTAATGGGTTTTTACGGGTCTCAGAAAGTAAAAGTGGGGTCGATGGAATAGGGCAGAACAGGGTTGCCAGGAAAATCCTGCACGGAGTGGATGGAGAACACGCCACGAAAACTAACCTCAAAGTCAAATAGACACTCCCACTTTTTCGCGTATTACTCCCAAACTACAAGAGACGGAAAAAAATGTTTCGAACAAAACTTTAATGGCGCACTAAGCGTTGCAAGTTTCCGTGAAAAAAATTTTTGAAAAAAGTTTTTTCTCGTAAAAAATTTTTTTTTTTTATACTTTTCAAAATTTTGTCAACG
Organism: Andrena cerasifolii; assembly: GCF_050908995.1. NCBI lineage: Eukaryota > Metazoa > Arthropoda > Insecta > Hymenoptera > Andrenidae > Andrena > Andrena cerasifolii. The sequence continues at coordinate 30,943,446 of NC_135118.1, read as the reverse complement.
CAAGTTTGCAGTGCTTATTGTACCACTAAACTTTTGTTTGGAACTTTTTTTTCTGTCCCAAGTACTTTAGGAGTTATATGCAAAAAACTGGAGTGCCTATTTGACTTTGAGGTTAGTTTCCTCACCCTTAAAGGGCGATAGGGCACGAATAAAATATACCGTTGTTCTTGCCTGGAGTCACTCTATGAACCCATAAAGTTCCGTTCCAATCGGTGAGTAAGGGTTCGTGGTGTTGCCTTTTGGTAGTTGATGCATGCTTGCGGAGAAAATTGGAACTATACAATATTAGTTTACGCGCGAGTCATGAATAAATAAGGTTAAGTACATTACATAGACTCCGCTATAACATTACAAATATTCCAATCACTCCCACTTAATAATGCCTCCTTCACCTCCCACAATTATCCACATACCTTCTAATCAATCACTACACCACTCAAACTCTCATATCACTGACCACTATACATGTATACCCAGTACCACCATTTCTCGCGTCGGACATGTGGCACTTTCGAGACCTTGTTGCTCCTTCCCCACCTTCTCCACGCGCACTGGCCACCGAACTATCGCACACGGACTTCGGACCTTCCGCTCGAGAAGAACGCACTGTTCAAGTGCGTCTGGAAAAAGTGACGCGGTTCACCTGAGCGCCCCGCAGTGTCACTGGCGGCGAATTTAAGTGCGGGATATAGATAGACTCTGAAGAGAGGTGGCGAAGTTGGGGGAACCGATGAGCGATACAGCTCGAATCGGTTACTGTCCCGGCTTCGCGATGACTGAACGCTGCCAACAGCAGCGAAGCGCTACTGTGTACCTATTTACACGCGCGAGAATTGATACCTTCGCCGCGGAACGTATCGTTCTGGAGCAGAAGCGGCATGCGAGTGCGCGGCATAACGGTTCCGTTTTCGAATGATCGGAGAACGTGTGAACGGTGCAGACGTGCTCGATTTTTCACGACCTCGCGGGCAGTTTCGTGTTTTGCACAGGTGACGTCGAAGCGTTCGAAATGGGGATCGTAGGTTTTTGCTCGATCAGTTTCCACGAGTCGCGTTCCTGGGGCAAGAAGAAACGTTTCGCCACCCGGGGTTCCATTTCTTCCGCGTATTGCCGGGGCATTTTTGATGGCGTTCCATCCAGGTCGCTTTGTCTTTGAAGCGTCCTTGCGGAAAGGCGGATCCTACCTCGGAGCTTCCGTTCCGCGTCTCGCCTTCTTCTCGGCAACTAGCGCCGCGCTAAATGATTAATCACGATGCACGCTGGAATGAGGGGCGCTCTCTTCGGCATGAGGATGTTACCGCGACGTCGACGGAGGTCTCCTGAGTGTAAGAAAAGGTAACGACCGGTTTTTGCTTTCGAGTGGCGTCCTTCTCTCGCTGCCCACTCTGTGATAACGCTTCCTCACAAGCTGCCGCGTCAACCTTACATCGCTCGAGAATCTTCGACACGCTCGTTGCCGCGTGCATACTTCATGGCTTGCCAAACTTTATGGGCTCTTACAGGGCACGCCATCGAGGTGTCCCGCGGCAGACTTTTTTTATCCTTGAAATATGTTGTTCAGCACAAATATTTAGGAGACACTTTTTTTTATTATTGCCCAATTTCAATTTTGAGGCGAGAGACAGCCGCAGAATATATTTCAAGGAGAAAAAAATCGGAGCTGAACGTCTTGGTAGTGTCTCTGGTTATATAGTGAAGCTTTATGTTTCTACGTTCGTTCAGTTTGAGTTATAATGTGATGCTAAACAGAGTGAAAGGAAAATTAAAGGGAACTTAAATGAGAATTAATGAAAAATGAATGGAAAATTAGGGGAAAATCAAAGGGAAATTAGCGGGAAACAAAAAGAAAATTAAAGAGAAATTAAAGGAAAATGTAAGGGAAATTAAAGACAAATTGAAGGAAACTTAAAGGAATGTAGAGGAAAATTAAGAGATTTCCTGACTACTTAGTTACTTGCTGATTCTGACACCATCTTTTTTTTGGTGCACATTTTTGGTCACAAAGGGGCAACATTAGAAGTTAACTTTTGTGATTGGGATTGAAAATCACCCCAAGTGAATACATTATCGTTGGTGAGTTGCTTTAGAGAGGATAGGGCAAATACATGGGACTGCGTTGCGAGAAAATCTTAAAATTAAAGCAGATGTAGAATATTAGAGAAGCAAGGATTTGGAGAACTCGGCCATTGGGAAGCTTCTGCCATCTGCCGCAGGCTCCAGGAAACAGATAAAGGATGCTCCCGACCTTGTCGACGCCAATGCAACTGCGGATAGTAATCTTGTCGACCGATGTTTTAAAAATAATCTGGAAAACATTCCCTGAACTCTTTACATTACTAATAACATTGAAGAATGACGTACGAATGATAATCAGACATCCTCAATTAAGATCTTCGTGATGAAGAAGTGATGTCCAACCTGCCTACTACTGGTACGTTAATTTCTGAAGAATGATTAGTAGGGCTTCAGACTTTCACTGAATTTTGAACTTTTACAGAATATTATTATAATTTCCGATTGTTTATGTTCATAGAGTTTATTTTATTTCGTTAATATTTTTTATAATGGTACTAATAGTCGAATAATATTGGATAATAAAGGTATATTAATTTTTACACCTTCTATATCCATGATAAGATTTTTTTATATGTCCATTTATTATGGCTTCTCCGATTTCTTTAAATTAATTTTAAAAATTATTGATGGAAGTGAAGTTTTTTGTACTAATTTAATTTATTATTAACGAGTGTGTTATTTTCAACTTTTTCCTCGTTAAAATTTTCCATATTTTTTGAGCTTGGTTTATTAATTGTTTATATTATTATTTTAAAATAAGGGTGAGGAGAAATACGTATAATTTCGGGGTGTTATTGTATATTTTATACAATATTTTCTTCTCTACACGTTATTAATATTTATTTAAAAAAAAATCATTTAGTTAATAGTTCTAGAATAGTTATAATTGAAATAATAAGTTTAATTGTACAGCTCGGGAAGTGAAGACTTTTTACCACTACTAGTATTAAATAAATAGAAAAAAGTTTTTTTCAAAATTTTGTTAACGCAAGTTTGTAGCGCTTATTGCACCATTAAACTTTTGTTCGAAACATTTTTCTCTGTCTCTTGAACTTTCGGAGTTATGCGCGAAAAAGTGGAGTGCCTATTTGATTTTGAGGTTAGTTTTCACAGCTTTAAAGTGCGATTGGGCAGGAATAAAGCATACCGCTGAACTTCTCTCGACTTACTCTATAAACCCACAAACTTGCGTTGCAATCGTGGAGCATGGGTTCGCGGCGATCCCTTATAAATTAATTTTACGAGTCCAAACGAATTCTTTGGCAGACATGTTTTCGTACACACCCTTTAAGAGGATACAAAAGAAATAATTTTAGAAACTTCTAAACTAGAATACCCCTTTTACCCAGCATTCGAGCACGACGCAATCCAGCGGACGTGCACGCTGAAACTGATCGGCTAGTTTGCGGCCAATTCAATCCCGTGTACAAGCTGCTCGCGGGGTGCCGAGAGGGGCTCTTCTGGTTGACCAGCTCGAATTCAGACGTTCTGCGAGGTTTCATTCAGCTTCGTCGGGAATTTGGCAAGTGACTGTCGCGTTCTGGCAGCTGTCCTAGCCAGCCTCTCGAGCACAATCCCCCCCGTGTGTAGCATCCCTTTGATCGCCCGGGCCGTTTCGCGGAATTACCTGCGCCCGTCAGACGCCCCAACGTCACGGCGGCCATTAACGGCCACCGTTACGCGGCAGCGATTCTTAGTGGATCGCTTCCTCGAACACAGCTTCCACGAAAACCGCTTCGCGCGCTCTGAAGTGGCCTTTCTGTTATAAACTGCTCGTAACTCCCTAAAATTATTCTCGGAATATTTCGAGACCCTGCTCGCGTTACCCACGACCGCCCGGTTTCGATGCAATTTCCTGTACCCTCGTCCCTGAAGAGTCGCTCTCGTTCCGAGGGATTCGCGAAGATTTCTTCCAGGAACGCCTCGCGCCCTTTTCGTCGGCGGCCCCTACAAAGAGAGTCGCGAGCGAGAGCTTAACGAGGGACGTTTAAGAAAGAAAAAAAAGGGGCAACTGAACTGCGCAGTATTGACCCAGGTCGGAGATTGCCTGCAGGTAATCGCGATATTTCGCCTCTCGTGCACCGTGCAGCGAACGATCCGGTGCATTTACTCTACCTACGCATGCTATGCGCCCTTTCGCTGTTCATTATATTTATCGGCGCCGGGAAAATATCTTCGACGGCGGCTTTGAAGCGGCGCGTTGCCGTGGGACCAACACATATTTAAGGGGGAACACCACTGTGACGGCCGGAAAAGTAAGCCATTTTTACGAATTTTTTTCGGGAATAATTTACAGTTTTCATAGAAAAATTTTATTACCTGCCTTTAGTACGCTGTCTTAAGAGACTATACAAAAAAATAAATACAAAAAACATGCATAAATTTTTATATATTAATTAATCTTCTAAACCCTCCACGCAAGCTGGTTGAACGTGTAACTATGGAACAGCAGGTCCGAAATCAAATTTCATTTTTTTTTTATAAACTATATTAGTGTAGTTTCCGCTGTACGTACGGATTCTTTGATTGAAAACAAATTTTTGGAAATACGCTCGAAAAAATCAATCTTATTCGCGGATTTTCGAAACTTTTCTTTTAATGCGCACCATTTTTACAAAAATAATTTGTTTAAGAAATCGGTACGTACAACGGAAACTACACTCATATAGTTAATAAAAAAAAAATGAAATTTGATTTCGGACCTGCTGTTCCATAGTTACAGACTCGACCAGCTCGCGTGGGGGGTCTAAAAGATTAATTAATATATTAAAATTTATGGATGTTTTTCTATTTATTTTTTCTTGTATAGTCTCTTAAGACAGCGTACTAAAGGTAGGTAATACTAATTTTCTATGAACACTGTAAATTATTCCTGAAAAAAATTCGTAAAAATGGCTTACTTTTCCGGCCGACACAGTGTCCCTCCTTAAGCTGGTGCGTTAAAAAGATTTGGAACCTTCGTTTGATCATAATATTTTCTTTTAATACTTTAGAAACGGAGTGAATATTCCATCCCTGTTTACCATTAAATCTGATTATCACTAAGAAATCTGATTTCTTTGACCCTCTGAATCCGTGAAATTTCAAAACAAAAATTTTCAAAAATAATTCTTTCGCATTGATATTTATTTATTTAATACGATTTAGAATTTGTCAGGATGGGTGGTAAAACATTAATTTCTAATGGCTCTATAGTCGTTATTTTTAAAGGTTCACTCGACTTCTCTTTGTCTTTGTAACATATTTTTCGCCTCGCGTGTGATCGACCTTTACTACTTGAAAGGCCTGTGTCAACTAGGTGCGTGGTTTAATAGGTTGAGAAACGCGGAGTCGTGTGTGGGGTGTGGAAAGAGGAACGGTTATAATTATCGCGAATAATAATAATAATAAGGACTTCATTAATCACCAATTACAATTAATTAACTGATGTATGGACAGGGTTCAAAATTCCTGCTGGTATCAGATTATCAATTAAACCTAAAGGCTGAGAATCTATACACCTGTATCACTAAAAACTTTAATGAAAAACATTCGTCGCAGAATTCGTTTTAACCTTAAAATTCTAGGTCAACCTTTTCTCCCCAAATTTAATAAATCGTTCGATAATATTTATTCAACAAACCTCCGGAAACCACTACTATTTTTCCACCCCGTACAGGCGAAAGTGTGTCGCCAGACACTGGCCTGTCGCCACGTGTGCAGAATGGGGGGATATCTAAAAATGCTGCAACTGCAGTCACATCAATACGTCTCTTTGAAAAAAGTATATGGAAATCTAAATAGACCTCTCTAAAGAATTTATAGCGATACTTCTTTACTCACCGCGAGATGGCATTGTAACCGATCCGGCTCTCTCGCTAGTTCCCCCTCAACTACCGATTCCTATATACAGAGTGTCCCATAACCGGTGGTCCAAGTAGAGAGATGGCAATTCTATTAGAAAAAGTAAGTCCAAAATATAGAATAAAACTTGATCATAACTCCTTTAGTTTTCTAGAAAATTGACTTTGAAATTTAGCCGAGTACGCGTGCACTGAAATATAGCTTTCGGCGCCCGAGGGCACCGTTACCAGGTTCGAGGGAAAAAGGAGGGAAAAGGCGGGTGGTAGTGGGGGACGTAAGTCATGTAATGCAAGTGGGGTAGGTGATAGGTGTAGTGGGGGTAATGTGACGTCATAGTATTTCCCTGAGAGGGAATTTCTTCTGGCAACGCTGCCTGAGGGTCACGCTGAGGTAAGGGGAACGCTTCTCCCCTTGCTGTACTTCAGTGCACTCGTACTCGTCTAAAATTCAAAGTCAATTTTCTCGAAAACCAAGCGCGATATAAACAAAATTCCCTTTACACTTTCCACTTATTTTTTCATGTAGAGTCACTACCACCCTTCCGTTTGTGCTAATGGTTACGGGACACCCTGTATATAGTAAAGCCTTACTAATCAGCCCGAGACTTGTTTCCTTGTCTTCTATTCAGTGCTACCTTCGACTCACACCTCCTTCTTCCTCAAATTGAACCCACCCTTTCATCAGTTCTCTCTATAACACTGCAAAAAGCTACATCCCCATGCAACTCGCAAAATGGTCCCCCATGTATCATTTCGAAAAGGAATAGCTGAAATGCCCCAGTTGCCGGTGATCTGGTATTCATCGGGCTAGTGCATAATTGCTGGCCAGTTAGGGGCGAGCTAGGCTTTAGTTTAATCGGCCCCATCTCCCGCGATTGTGTCACCATCGACGCACAGAGCGGCGCGCGGTGCATGTCCGCGGCAAAGTCGACTAGTGGGGCACGGGTCATGAAACAGGTGAGCGCCGGGTCGGCGACACGCGGCGTGCACGGACGGTCACGATGCCCTGCAGCCGGCCGTTCCACAAACCGCCACCCCCAGGGTAAACTTTCCGTTACGTGCCGACGCTGGGGGCTATACCGTGTCACTCGCCCCCCTGCGAGCCTTTGCCGCCGCCTGAAATTCAATGGCGTAGATTACGGCGGCCCAGATTTCTCGGAGGCCCATTAAAAGGCGCTGGGAGCCCAGAAATTTCGAGTTCCTCGAGCGCCCCGGCTTGAAGAGCGTCGGCTAGGGGCCAAGGGTTAAGGGGGCGCCTAGTGTTCCTTCTCGAGAACGATTTCTCGAGAATTTCTCGAGAAATTTTATAATTGCTAATTTCTTATTTCTAGAGAAATACTATTCTTCTCAAGGAACTTGAGTCCAGGAAAAATATTATAAATCTCATTTATTTTCGTACATTAATGTGTTACTGGTTAATCGCGAACGTATAACCACATGTACAATTTATAATACATCTTACTAATAACATTAGAACCTATATGAATTCCAATAGAAAATCACAGTACAGAAGATTCGATATTATTAACTGCTGAAGGTGCTTTTAAATTCTCATTTAAAAATTTAGAAAAATTGTATACTGAATTATGTATCTAATGAGTTTCTTGTGGCTATTAAAGAAGAAATATAGAAAAGAGGAGATAAGATTATTGTATCTCGTATAAAATTTTTGCATGATCCAGACTTTTTTCCAAAATGGTCAAAAGACGCATTTTTTTCATTTAACAGCCGAGATAGCTATATATAAAACGCCAAAATATAACAGTAACAGATTTTGCCACAAAAAAGAAACAGATTCACTGACACTACATTAGACACGTTGTGCTATTTAAAAATAAATTTTAAAATCAAAAAGTAATGTTTCGCTTTGTACAAATTTTATATTAAATAAATAAATTTACCAATTATATTTAATATCTATTTTTTAATTTACACAAGTTTAGTATAAATTAGACAGGAATAATCATTTAGTTAAAGTTTTCTTGTGTTTTTGATAAATATTATCAACGTTATTCCAAAAATATAATTTTTGCAATATTTTTTTAAATTTCTCGAGAATTCTCGAGAATTCTCAAGAAATATGATCTCATTTCTGATTTCTCGAGAAACAAAAAATATGAAGAAATCAGGAACACTAGGGACGCCCCTAGATCCCTCCCTTCCACCTCCCTTCAGAGGAATTTTCACTTTAATTGGATACGATAGAGAAGGCAAAGTCACGTGTAAAGTAGTCCTTGATGAGCTACCCTCCGCGGTCCTTTGTCGAGAAATCTGAAAGCTTCCACGGAAGGGGGGCTGCTTTTCACAGAAAGGTTTAAGGAACACTTTTCATTAACCCTAACGGCGATTCTGGCCGACCAGCCTGAGAATAGTTCCTTGGATTTCCATCAGTCTGCTGGATCTCCGCTGCGGGTAGAAAGAATGAACTTGAAGCGGGGCTATCTCCGCGCGAAGGGGGGCACGCTAATTCGAACGAGCTCCTCGAGAGCCTTCCTGGCGACCTTCTTCGGGAATCGATGTCGGCCCTGTTAGGAGCAGCCGACCCAATTTCACGGATACCAGAGTAACACGCAACCCGTGGGTATATAAGCGACAAAAACAAATTCTTAATGACGACGAGAGCCAGCGCGACGCTGTTGCGAGGGTTCGCTGCGCGGGCGCACGCACTGCACGCGAGTAACTGGCTGTGCAACAAGCGGGGGGTAGGAGAAGAGGAGGAATGGCGGTGGGTCCTACTGGAGGGCTAACGCCATTGACACCTTTCGCGATGCTGGTCTGCGATTTACTCTGAAAAGTGGAAGAAGAGTTTTAGGAAAGTATCTTTAGGAAAGTGAAGCATAGTTTACTATCCTGCGATATATTTTTTTAATTCGTAACCTCTTAAGGCTTTATGTACATAGTAAAATAGAAATATAAAAAATGATGTAATTTTTCAACGTTTTTCTAAAATTTAGTGTGTCGTTAAGAGGTTAGATTAATCCGTAAATAAATAAAATAATGGATCATCTCGCAAATAAATATGTAGCGATACCTCCGCTACTTGCCACCAGGTGGTGTTTCAACCGATCCCGCTCTCTCGCAAGTGGTTCCTCATCTACTTGTTTGTATATAGGGTAAACCAACCAGTGAATGATTGAATTGTTGAATCTATGGACCTTTGAGATTAATACTTGAATGTATTTATATGTAACAACAAAACAACTGTTGAAATAGCATTTAAATTTATTTTTCTTGAAATTTCTATAAAAATAATTACTTATTCTTATCGTAATTTAAACAGAAAACAATTATAAAATGCAAAACGTGTAGAAGCCCAGTAAATAACTGCATACTTTTAATAAGAATTGTACATATTAATGTTTGCTTAACACGCGTGACTAAAAATATAGGATATTAAAAGTGCAACTACACTCAATTTATAAACATATAATAATGTTTAAATTTATAATTGACACTTCTGTGCCTAATGGTCATTCACTGGTATGCGGTCAATTACTGGTTGGTTCACCCTATACCTGTTTCGTCCAAGCTCCTAATATCCCCGTGTCTAAGACAGGGCCTGCTACGTAAGCCTTAAGACTAATCCACTAGCAGGCCCAGGACGAAACGCAAGCTTCCACTCTACCTTCAATCGTTCCACAACCCCCGCCAAAACTAAAATCAATAAGTATTTCAGAGATTAAATACTTTCTCCACCTACCTTGAAATATCAATACACCTATAACCCACAGTTTCATATCCCTGCAATGAGAAAAAAAGGAGAAAACAGGGGTACTCGCAACTGCAAGATACATCAAACGAACGTACCAATAACCTAGCTTTACAATAGCGTATAGATCGCCTGGTTCGTGGCCTACGCGCACAAGCCGGCTGCAGCAGACTTATTATTATTCCTCCCATTGGTGCATCAGCACCAGCCACAAAAAGGTAGTCATGAAGATATATCGCCTCCGAAGGTACCACGAAACCTCGACATCACCCGCGCGCTGTTATTGCCCCGTTTCGACGGCCGTGCTGTCTCCCCCTTGGATCGAATCGACCGATATTCTCGGGGATTCCCGTTTCCAGCGGCGAACGGGAGGCAGGCGGGCGGCAGGATCGATCGAGAGGGAAAAGTCGGGAATCGGATCAAGTCCATCGCTCGCAAACGGTCGACCGGCTGACCAACCACGGATACGCCTGCTGCTCGCTTGCTAGCCACAAGCCAGGTCGTGTACGGTGGGTCAGGGGAGAGAGTCAGTCATACCGACGCCGTGCTACCATTCGCGTCACACGATTCACCGAATCCCCGACGACAGCTTTCTCCGCGAGGGCACGCGGCCTGACCTACGGTAATCGACCAAGCGAGAGCAGCCTGTCTGCTCCTCGGGAATCCTGCGCCGATCGTCGCCGCCGTCGATGATACCCACGCATCCTTGATCCACGCGCCGATTTCTTCGTCACGTGACCACGGCTGGGCAGAGAACGCCGACGTCGGGACAGAGGCCTGTGTTCTGCGAGAGTTTTCACTGTTGTTGGTGTGAGTGTTGGCCCCAACAGCTTATCCACCGTTTTTCCATCGAGCAGGGCGTATCGGGTGATACTTAGGGGTTCGGTGAAACTTGTCGTCCTTGTACGTGTCTCCTAGGGGTTTGTAATTAGAGAGTGCCTGCTGCGGCGGTTCCTTTGCTTCCAACGAGTAGGACCTCCTTCCTCATGCAGAGTGTTGCTAGTTCGCAAGCTTCAAGAATTTATTCTAGTTGTTAGGACTCTTATTATTTAGAGGTGTTTTAGAAGCAGGAGTGTTTGTGGAAGATACGTCTCTTGTTATTGGATTTATACTTTCTAGGATTGAATTACTCAAGGGTGTTTGCTCGAGGTACTGCGTTGGTGTTAAGAGTTAAGGGTGTTTGAGTCTTCTTGGAGGGTGCTGTGAAATTTGCAATTCCTTTTGGGACATTCTACCTGCATTTATACGGGTTAATCTTCAGGGTTTCTCTCGGTTGTTGCGTCGTTTAGTACGTTGTCTGCTGGGTAACTTTGAAGACTGTAAATCCTAGATGTTGGAAACTTCGACGTACCTTTTGGACGCATTCTCAGTCAAACGATTTTCTTCGCAATTTACCCCGTTGCATTTCCTACATTGGGAGCACGTAGAGATTGTTAAAACCTCGGCCACAGTTTCCCAGCGATCGATTGGCGCGTTTCTGAAACTCGAAGGGGCGCTTAGCGCGTACGTATAAATTGATTTGAACGGGAAGTTGCGCGAGGCTAGAAGTTTGGTTTTCGAGCGTACCAAGCGGTCCGAATGGAACTCGTTCGGAAAGTGGGTTGCTCCGTCTGTTGGGAACTCGCGAAAACTAAAATACGAACTTATTTCCTCGGCGCGGCTTCGGGAATCGAGTTATCGCGATCGCGGATCGATCCGCCGGTTTCTTCTCGTACCCGTCCGCTGCTAAACGAGATATTAATGCATCGCGTTAATTGCTCTTTCTTGTCTGGCCTTTCCCTCGTTAAATCGGTCGCGCGGAGGGCTTTCGTTTAAATGCACGAGCGAATAATGCGACCGAGGTGAATTGGTGATTCGATCACGCTTGTCATTAGGAACCGGTGACCTGTGCGACATGAGATTTAAATGCGGATGGACCGGCGTCCCCACGAAAGACCGTCACTCTCGCTCGATATCCAAAAATAATCGGCGTCAATATTCTTCTGTACACCTTCGTCAACGGGAATTTGCATCGCGGTGGCCACTTGATAAACGTCCCTAAGCGATGCGCCATCTATTTTTATTTTAGTTTTACTTTACTCTAGTCGGGGCAAACTTTGAATAAATAGTTAAGATAACAGCGAATACGGTTTCAGAAGCTATTTCGTCGAATAACGATTACAGATTCTAATTACAGTTACAGTGCTAGTTTCACTATCTATCCCAACATCGGGTCCACAGGAAATTGCAACTGTTAAACGCATCTCTGCATGTACAGGGTGTTCTCAAGCTATGAGCTCAAATTGTTGTGCTTCGATTCAGAAAACGGAGACTTGTTGCAATAATTTTCCAACAGCTTATTATTAGTGCCAGGAAAATATTATTGCAAAAATGTGGAGTTCGCTATCTTGAGCAAAATAAGCTGTGTACGAATAGTTTCATAAAAATTCTGCGTACTCTGTAAATTTCTAAGTGATGCAGCAAATATTTCGATCACTGTACCCCCTCTGGCGATTTTCCAAATTTTGAAACGCCCTGTACATGAACGCCGAACCGTCTGCGAAAGTCTGAAACCGCGGTTCAAGGGCGCGCGTCGCCTATCGACCTGTAAATTTCGTGGATCGGGCGCAAGGGAACGCGGCAATAAGAAGGGTCGCAGAGCAGCGGCGCACTCGAAATCGAGGTTAGCGTGCCGACGAAGCTGGACCCTTTCTTCGTTTTCTGGTATTGACCAGGCGCTCGTGGCGCGCTACGCCGCTGCCATCTTCCGGGCGACCGCCTCAACCGTCTCGAGGAAAATAAGTTTTCGGCGGGAGGGAGGTGTGACCGACGAGGCGAGCCCGATCGTGCGATCTGGGCCGTGCGTTTATCCTCGCTACGGGGACTCGTGTGTACACAAGAAACCAAGTTCGAGTGCGTGGAGATTTCGCGGCGGGTCATGCCGCGTGTCCTCGTACAGATAATTCGAGGCGCGTGGCACGAGGGAAACAGTCGGTCCCGGGTGGGTGAACGGTCTGCACAGACGTAAACACCGAAGGTGGTCGCGAACTCGGCTGGTGGCCCATTTGTCTTCCGCGTGAAGAGAATCGTACATACGTGAACTTGGACGGACGAGGCTGGACGGTCGCCAGGTCGATCAACACGGCTCGAGCACGTGTGTGCAACCGTTGGCCCGTTTCGTAATCGCACCCTCTGACGGTGCCAACCACGACCACTCTCGCCGACCCGTTTCCCCGTGCTATCTTCCCGCGCGCTTCATTCTTCCGTCTCGGGTCTATTAGGGGATTGAGCACCCCACTCCGCAGGACTCCTTTGTACGTACATCGTTCGGAGGCGTAATGCCGCCCGGTTACTAGTTGGACGCCACTGTTATGCATCCGTTTAACCAGGGCATCGCTTGGGACGTTGTCGAATGCACGGGAAGCATGTAGTGGTATTGTCGGTGGAACGGATGTAGTGAACTTCTCGAGTTATGTAGAATGATACCAAGCGGTACTATATACGGGTCTTCGACTGTGTTCGGGTGTCGACCTGCTAGTTGTTACTTTTATCGAGCCTCTTACCGCGATGGTGCTGGATATACAGTGAATCAGTCTTGATCTGTTAACCCCTATCATAAAAAGCTTCTTCATTCCTCGCTATTTGTACTTCGACGATATAGTCCTCTTTAAGTAAACTATCATCTGCCACTAAAGCAATGCTACCACCATTCTCGACACGGAGCCTGACTTTCGCACTATTCTGACTGCACTGAATTAAGGTTATGAACGTAAACCTCCTCCTATCTCGTTTTTCTGAATGAAAATTACTGACCACGCGATTCACTCTATCGCGATCAGGCTATGGAACCTAGGTTCGTTGGAAACATGAAAGAGTTATTTAGTTGGGCAAGGTTTGCAAGCCCCGATCTACCTGAGCAGGTGATAGGATGGTGGAGGGAAAGGTGTATTGGTATCCTCTATACGGAACCGTCTCGTGTCCTCCTCCCAGTACCGCCGCCACGTGGCGTCTCGCCGAACTAGGTCTATTTTCGTTTTGGGGTGGCGGAGGGCGTGGATGGCGGTTAATCGCTTCACCCTGTGACTGCGTGAGGATAGGTGTAAATGGATGTTCGGGCCACCCTCTTGTTCGCGTGTTTAACGATTAAATATTTCAGTCGCTTCCGGTGGAGAGGAAAGCAAAGCGGAACTTGAATCCCCCTCTGTTTTCCCCTTTAGCGTTTGCAAACACTCGCCTCTAAACATCTTGCTGTCCACGTTGGAGATTTCAAGGTCGCGTCGATGGTGACCTACTTTTCAGTGTAACCGGCGACTTTACTTTTCGCCAGCCATGGATGAGATAAAACTTTCCAACCCTCTTGTTTATCGACACTCTTGCGGGACCAATAATTTTTTTTTCAATATCGAATTTAATAAAGTTCCCGTACCTGGTGTTTTTGTATTTTGAAATACAAAACATTCTCTCTCCCTCAGGCGAAGCGACAGATCCCGATCGTTGCTAGCAACTGTGTTGAGAACCTCTGGTAATCGAGAAGAAGGATGTCGAATTAGCGGATAACTAATCGAGCTTTCACGGATTCACGAGTGTGCGACTGCCGCTTGCGAGCTCCCGCAATCCTTATTAGGATTCCCTCCACGTTTCCTGAAGCATCGGCTCGAGCCTCGTTAGGGACACGTGACACGCGGCATCGAGCGATCGCTTGATCCGGTGCGCGCGCGTGCAAATGCGCCTTTAACTTCATCTATTCCCTCGCGGAATATTGTCTGCGTGGAGCTGGTTTTGCTTTCGTCGATCCTCTTCCTCCGTTCAGTTCCTCGTGATTGGAGGCTTTAGACTAATTTCGATGCAGATATAGAGCGCAGAACTTGCTATAGAATTCTTGAAATGGAAGAAAGAGATTTATGAAAAGTATATCCTATTCTAAATGGGTTTCGTCTACACGCTCAGTAGCATTGACGTTTATTCTAGTCTTTCTAGGCCACCACGAATCCATACATCTTATCATTTCTCTTACTGGCAGCCATTTTCTTCAGCTCCCACAGCCCCTGTGTCATTTTAAAATGGCTCCATGCGCTTATTGAAATGCAGACTAATCGTTTCAAGAACTATTAGTCTATTAAGGCTCTTTCCGTTCCTTTCGCGAGTTCAGTTGTCCATTAAAGCACCCATCTTACCGCGCAATTTTAGGTCCAGAAACTTCAAAACGATTTTCATAACTGCTTCATTAAGTCCCTTTCAAGGTGACTCTACTTCGCAAAGGGCGTATAGTGTGTCGTTCATCCATTGGTTGAGTAACTAGGGTTTTTCGGGTGTCTCTAAATAATGCCCATCCTCAGCTGGCGATTCAGGTCGCGCCTGCCACAGCAGTGTTCCAGGATACTTGCATCCTGAGAAGCGAGGTAGTCAAGCTGCAGGTGCTTGTTTCGGTTGTCCTGTCGTAGTTGTCAAGATACAAGGTGACTTTGCAACTGGTTCTCGCGTCGCGTCCTGCGGTGCTGCCACCGCGCGGAATCCCTGGGAAGCGAGACGCAGGGCGAGAGTATCCGTGGCGGTGCGCGGTGTGAGTCGGCGTGATCGCGGAGCGGAAGGAAGAGATGGTGTTTGGACATCGGCGTAGACACGCTACCGTACACGTTGCTACGGTCCTCTGGTTCCCGCCTCGCCTCCGGGCTCCTTTAACCTCTCGCCCTCCGTCTCCCGGTAGTCTAGCCCCCTCGCGTCGCGGCGGATTCCTGGAATTCGGTTGCGAATGGGGTCGCACGTGCGTGAGTTGCTCGCGAACGGTTGGCCGGTGGCCGTCGGCGGCGTAGGTGTGTCGGAAGGTGGAAAGCTGGCTAGGGAATCGGTGGCGCGTGTGCACGAGGTCGGGATGAGCTAAGGAAAGCGGGTTGGGGGCCGGCTTGTCGGCTCTTTAATCGAGTGTACCGCGTCCGTAGGAGCGAGAACAGCGCTGTTGGGATTTGGTCGGTGGAGAAGACGAAGGAAGGAAGGCTGATCGAAGGAAATCGGGGTTTGCTAGGTGGGTGGTCACGCGCGAGCAGACGGAAGGAATCTATCCGGCGAGGAAGCTAGATCGCGGGACAGAGCGCGGCTTAGGCGCGCGCGAGAGGAGAGGCAGGAGCGGCAGGAGCAGCCACGGAGGAAGAGCGGGAGAGGTGGAGTGAACGGGCGATAATCGAGGATTTGAATGGGTGGGCCGGGAGCCGGTAGGGTTAGCAGGCACGAGCTGAACGCGGTGCCAAAGAGCCACGTCGGTCACGGGGATCGGGCCCTCGTAATCGGCGAGCCAGCACCACCAGCACCACCAGCACCAGAGGGCTGCCGGTGCCAACGGGCGATCTCCGGCCTTGTCTCCGTCCATCTGCCGCCTTCGCCGCCGCCTCTCGCCTCCCTGCACATCGCCGGCTACAACAGCAGCTGCTCGCCCATTGGCAACAACAACAACAACAGCGGCAGCACGCCAAACCCCCTCTCGGACGGCACCAAGGCTGCTGCGGCCATGTCCTCGCCGCCCAAGCACCGAAGGGGCTTCGACCCCAACGACGTAAACGCCAACGACTATCGCCGTTATCGTCGCGTTAAGACGAGACGGTGAGTCCTCTCCCATCTCTCTACACGCTCTTCTTCTTCTTATCTTGTCCGTCTGATCGAAGTCCACCCACTTCACCCTGCCGTTCTACACCGGCTGATCTGTGCACGGACGAGTCACGCGACCACTGGCCAATGGCCCCTCGAACGTCTCTTTCTTGATTGAAAGTGAACGCAGGGGGAAATGTTGCCGTAGGGTCGATGGGACTTGGATTCTCGCGTGCAATCAGGCTTACCTCTCTCACGGAGATACACACTTGTTTTACGTAATGTACACTTTAGAGATAGGTACACTCCAGCTACACTTTGTGAAATACCATCGACGAGGAAGGATTTTGTTATAGGAGTTATAGGGATGGGAGTGAATTAGAGTGGGCGATATTTAGGCAAATAATACCGTACTTGAGCTGTAACGTTTATAGTCATTGCTGTTGCTAGTAAATTTGACAGAGCTCGTGTTGCTATCGGAAACTATAACGCGCTACTTCTGCCGGGCCTTCCCATATCAATTTATCGTAAGAGCATCGGTGCAGCGCGATAAAGGATCGACCAGCATCCATTCGCGCGACTCTGCACCGCGTCATGCATATTATCCCGCTCGCAATAGTGTTAGAGTAAGGTACTCAAAGGATGAACACTATCCCGTAGTCGCAATTCCTGCTGAAGGGGATTCGATATCGAAAAGCTCTCTATTGAATTAAAATTCTGATTGCATCGTGAAGAGTAGTTCTTTCGACGGTCGCCACGGTATTTTATGTACTTCTAACAGTTTAATAGAACAATTTGTAATACCAACTGCTCCAATTCCCTGAATATGATGCAGTAGTTTTCTCTGTAAATTAAATCTGCTTGATCGAGATTCATTATTGGGAAATATATTTCTGTTAAAAAGTCTTGCTGATAGACTATTCTTGATTACACATATAACAGGAAAAAGTGCGATAGTTTTCTTAGACAGTAATTGTATCATCACACACAGAAGCTCAGACGCCATATTTCAGAACATCAAAGCTCTTCTCTATTTCACGTTCTCACATCAATTTTTCTTAAGGGTAACTAAATTGAACCTGGGACTTGTACTTTGACACAATGTTTGTTAACATCATAAGCTTTTAAAAAAACATGTTTGTTTAGTTAAAAATATGCATTATAGATGACGCTACACATGACTCATTAAAGAGGCTTTTTAAAAAAGTTTCTTTTTTTTTGCAATGATAACTCAAAAACGGAGATTCCAATCGATTCAAATCAAATTCGAGCATGTTCACAAAATGTGTAGTTTCGGCCTGAACCTAAATTGAAGTTAATAAAAACTCTTATTCTTTGTGAAAATAAACTAAAACCTCATTTTTGTTTAACGTAAGCGGCACTTTTTTTTGAAAATCGCCATTTCGTAGCTGTCATTTTCATAATTTTCATACTTTTATACTTTCCGTGCAGAACCAGAGATATTCTGAAATAGAGTTTACAAGCAGATCACTGAAGTTCCTTACGTTTCGTCAAAATCGCTGCAAAATAAAACTACCTATTTTATAAAGCCTCCTTGAGGGGTTATACCAAGTCAGGCGGCCGAAAAGAGGCGAATATTTGTGAATTTCTTTTGAAGAAACGGAAGCGTATAATTTTACAAAACTTTTTGCGCTTAAAAGAGCAACATTTAAAGAACATTTGGTAATTTTTTCGTAGAAAAATATTTATGTGTATAATAAAATAACAAGCGACATCCAAGAAGCATTTTTAAAAATTTGGTTTTGCGGTGAGCATTGCCATTCGGAACCAGATTATCTAAAATCAAAAAACAAAACAGATTTCGTTAGTATATTAATGTATCCTCAGGTTGACGGAGAGAATTTTCCAAAATATTAATTTAAAACAAAATGGCGGCTATTTAAATTTGAAATCCTGATTTTTTCGCGTGATTTTTGCAGGAAAAAATCAGGATTTCAAATTTAAATAGCCGCCATTTTGTTTTAAATTAATATTTTGGAAAATTCTCTCCGTCAACCTGAGGATACATTAATATACTAACGAAATCTGTTTTGTTTTTTGATTTTAGATAATCTGGTTCCGAATGGCAATGCTCACCGCAAAACCAAATTTTTAAAAATGCTTCTTGGATGTCGCTTGTTATTTTATTATACACATAAATATTTTTCTACGAAAAAATTACCAAATGTTCTTTAAATCTTGCTCTTTGAAACGGAATTAGCTTTGTAAAAATATATGCTTCCGCTTCTTAAAAAAAAATCACAAATATTCGCCTCTTTTCGGCCACCTGACTAGGTATAACCCCTTAATCATCCGTATGTAGCGTCATCTACAATTCATAATTTCAGGTAAAGAAACATGTTTTATTAAAGCTTATCATGTTAGTCAACATTGTTCCGAAAAACATGTGTCTGCTTCAATTTATTTATTTGTAATTAATTGAAAAATAAATGCAAGAAGCGTGTATCTTTGGCTTTGCAAAAATATTCACAACTCTAACACAGCAAACAAATTCCAAAATTGTGTAGGTATTAAAGTACACTAAATTAGGGCATTTACAAGCTCGCACAGGGCTCGAACCCTTCAACATTTCCCTCTGCTATTCGTTCTTGCAGAGAACGAAGGGGACACGACCTGTCCCAACTGCGTGACTCGGCCTTCGCCTATCTTCCACCCGCCTATACCTTGTTTTCATGTTCTGCCTCGTTATCCACCGCTGCAACCCCCGATTCCTCCGCGAGTAGAGCGTTTCAACGGGAGATGGGGATCCGATCCCGTCGGCCTCGGTCGTTGACCGTCGCCAGACGCGACTCTGTCTCTACGAACGACGCCATTGAATGATTTAAACGGCTCTGCTCGCGTCTAATCGACGGGTTTCCCTGCCGATTCGGTCCCAAGGACGGAGATTCGTCGCTGCCAGCTCGAGCTTCCGGCCTCGAGAACCCTACCTGCACTGCCGCTCACAAGTATTAACCCAGAGCCACTCTGTGTGGAATAATAATTATTCTGAAAACGTTGCAAATTTATTCAAGAGCTCTATAAAATTTTACTTTATCCGCTATTTTCACCCTTAACCGCTGACGTTCCATTTTGTGGCATAAACAGTGACGTGGAGCCTCACAGACTCCGCCACGTTATTAACACAAAAACTATTGCTCGAACACTACCACCCGTAAGAAGTAAATCAACTTTAACTAACTTTAGGAAGCTACTTGAAAACAAAAAAAAAATAATTCTGCAGGAGTCTCCCAGTTAAAAGCAGTGGAAGGTACTCAAGCTGCACCAAATGTCACATTTTCCGCGATACTTGTGTCGTAATACTTGTGAAGGGCAGTGGACGTACGTGGAAATACCACTGACCCGCGAGCACCTGTAATCCAATAATTACTATTCAGAGAAAATGCAGCGGGGAAATACGTTGACGTGCCCTCCACTCGAGTCACTTATGTATTTCCCCGTGCCGTGCACCCACCCCTAGGAATCTCCTATCGATTCGTATTGCACAGCTGGTTATAACGCGACCACCTTCGACGTGATTACGTATCCTCCTCGCCCGGTGAAAATTTCGCGAGCTTTCGGGCTGCGAAGCGAGTTCCTCTGAGGAACGTTCATGCTGCTGGCTGCGCTGGAGACTCTGGGGTGGCTTTTAATGGAGACGCGTGCTGGAAGGTGTCTATCCGTCGAGGGGTGGTTTACCGCGAGTTATGTAAGGTGCTATAGATCTGTACAGGCAAAGTGGGGTAAAGGAACTGATGAAAGGGAGAAGTTTTATTGAACGGCACCGCAAAATTATTCCTCGGATAGTCGGTTTCTTTAGTAAGAGGCTTATGTAAAGTTTTGTAATGCGATTGAAGAACCAAAGGCGCGGTGTTGTTTGCTATATGAGGAAGGGGATTTTTGTACAGGGTGTAAAACATCACACGACTATTCTACACCTCTGGGTTAGTGGAGATGCGGTAAAACAATGTGCAGCGAAATTGACCTTAACCTCGAAATTTAATACTAACTGTTTGTTTTTTTTTTTATTTTAATGTGTTGTACTCACTGGAGGGGTGAAAAGTATCAAAGGAACCACTTTCGGCGGTCATTCTTTGAATAATTCTTTGATACTTTTTCTCGTTTTAATGATTCAAACACTTTACGATAAAATAAATTTCTACGGGAGTTTGAAGGTCAAGGGCAATTTTGCGGTACACTTGCACCACCTGAGGAGCCATGACTAGGGTTGCCAACTTTTTCCGGGGAAATATAATGCTTTATGGTCAATTGTGATACAAAATATAGTACCTTTCAGAAAAGAGTGGTGCCAAATAAAACTAAATTAAATTTAAACGTATATTTTTTGTGCATTTTGCATTATTAATTAATTCAGTCATAAATCTAATTCCACTGGAAGTCCAAATTAACATTTAGGCGGGGCTTATTTTTATGAGAGATAGACTGGCTCTGTTCCTCTCCCAAATCTTCCCGGAACTTCATATTCATCATAGAAAAAATTCTCTCTGTTAAAATTTAAATTCGCTAATTACAGTAAAAAGAAATAAGTAAAAATTTGATCAATGTGTTGGAAATATAGTATTCTTACGTACTACATATATCTTTTTCTATCAGTATATAGTACACTAGACAAAAATATATTACAATACTATATATGATAGTACGGTTGGCAACCCTAACCATGGCACATAATTGTTTTACACTCTGTACAATTTATTCTACTCTTTTTATTCGCACACAGTTTCCTGTGTTCTCTGTGTGTCATGGAATATAGTCGAACGCGATACTCTTCGTTTCCCAAAACATTCCGTGCACGTTTCTTACAGCAGCTTGAACGTTCTCCAATTTTCTAAGAATCGACTCCCCGTGTAAACCACGTGGACCCACTTGAAACTCCTTCGAGTTGAAAAGCTCGGTAATGGTGAATCCCCAACTAGAGCCGAGCGCAGTTCCGACCTCGTAATGTCACTTTCTCACGCATGAAGCGCACATATCGGCAGAGTCCCGTGGCGTGGAAAAACATTTACTTTGATTTTTATAGCTGAATATTTACGAAGTATTCTTATACGATTTCTGATTTCATTAATATTTATTATATTTAAATTTATTGGCGTGCACGGCTCGGGGCTCTAGTTTGGGCCCACCCTAAAGTCTCGTTCTCAATAATCAAGTTACTTTGGCGATTGTAGTGCCAATTTATAATATTTATTTAGTCGCAATAAACTGTAATTAAATAAAGAACAGATATGTAACCGTGTACAAACTGAAAATTACACTTCTTATTAGTAACTCCTCCATGCCAACAAATTATTACTTTATAAAAAGAGTAAAGTTGCTTAGCAACATAGTCTAGGGGAAAACCCTAGGAAAACTGTAGGAAATATTAGCACGGGACGCTACATTACTTGAATTAAAACGGCTTGCAACTACTTGCGAACCTGTTACTCACTTGATTCAAAATATCCTTTTAACTTTCAAGCGAAGTAGAGATTCGTTCACCTTTAGCTTTCCCTGAAATAGGTTAGGTTTAGGTTAGGTTTATTTTTCCTTTGGTACAGTTACAAAAAATTATACTCCCCATACCAAAGCGGCATTTCAAGAAAACTTCTCACGTAGCCCAACGAACTCTAGTCCCTTTTCCCTGAAATAGAACTTGACTACTGTGAACGAGGCTTAAGGATTCTCCCGAGGGCGTCGAGCGGACCCTTGCGACGAATCTCCGCGAAGCATGACCCCTCCCCAGACTCCCATCTTCGAAAGACGCTGACCCAGCCTTATATTTCACGCCGCTTCCACTGACAGCGAATGCACAATGTTCACAGAGGCTTTGTATGTTCCACACCGTGGCGTTGGGCGCCGGACACAGACCTCCCCGACATCCCGCGACATATATCCATCAGCACGAGGCATTAAAAACACACACAAGCTTGCGATGTTCGATGTTGGACCGCTTACTGGTTGTGCCCTCGTCACGGGAATGCGTTTGATGGTCGAACGAACGCTAGACCGGATCGAGTGAAAACGCTAAATAAAACCGTACGGCGATCCGTCTACTTATTATAGAATTAAATGCTCTGCGTTATTCGGGAGAATAAAATTGTCGAACGGGGATAGCGTTCACTTTCTATGTCGATGTATAACCTCCCCCTACTCCTCGGTTGGTTGGCGATGAGCGCGTCACCGAGCGCGACCGGAATGCTCGGTCTCGACCGCTTACCCGATATGCTTTCGATCGAAGCTTGGAATGCGATGCAATGGAATTGAATGAAACGGAATGAGGAGGCTTGCACACTCCCGCTCGATTACCAGCCCTGGACAGGAGAAGGGACGTAGCCACCGTCCTCTTCTCCATCGCGGCGAAACACCTGGTATGCTTTGTTCGATGTGTCGACCCGAAAGGTACCGCCACGAGGAGCGTGCGAGGAGGCGCAGGAAATCGGAATCGAATTGCTCGGGAACCAAGAGATGGCGTGCAACGTCACTTCAAACTAGTAATCCCCTAGGGAGTGATCGGAACAACGTGTATCGTCGCTGATTGGTTGCCGCGATTTTGGAGCTAAAGCGGAAAGCAGACAGAGAAAGAAACTGTAAAATAGAAAGGGACAGAAATACTGATAGAAAGAGGCAGGAATACTGACAGAAAGAGACAGAAATACTGACAGAAAGAGAGAAATACTGACAGAAAGAGAGAAATACTGATAGATAGAGATAGATATGTTTATTTCACGTTTTGCTCCAAGATGGCTGCAGTTATACCGATCACTCCCTAGGGTATCACTACTTCAGTGATTTATCACAGTGATCGCAGAATCACGATCACGGTCGTGACTTAACCTCATTCACGACCGTGATCGCGATTTGTTTATTTTGAGTGAATCTGCCTACTGTGATTGTAATTCTTGATCTTGATTAAATCATTTTTCATCAAATATACTTCGGCGTAGCTTGTGTTACAGCCGAAGCGTTTATTTAGCGAATGTATACATTCAATGTTTAGTCAATGTAGGTATGCACACACTGATTTGATTCACTAAAGTAATCACATTTACATTATATTTTCTAATCGAAGTGAAGAGATATTTGTTACATTTAAATAGATCAAGAACAATTACATTCGGTCAAAATATCCAACTTGAGGTTCTAGGAGAACAGTGAAGAAACAATTGAGAAGGTTTTGACAGATATTGGGGTTATGTGACGCGTGCAGAGGACAGTTATGCTCCCCACCAATCAGAAGCGATCACGAAAGATCACGAATCACCGTGATTGAGAACGAACGTAAGCGAATCACTCGTGATTTACAAATAATAGTTCTAGCCATCACTGGAAGCAGAACCTCTTCACCACGTGGTTAGCCTGAGTTGAGAGAAGCGGTCGAGCTCCCCCTTCGAAATTCCCTAGATCATATCGCGATTGTTCGCAAACTCTGCCGATAAAAGTGGGAGCAATCGCTTATGGCAATTAGTTTTGTCTCTGGAATGGGCGATTAGGGGATTGGGAGATGGGGACCAAGGCGGAAGCGTTTCGTTGCCGGTGTGAATTAAAAGGTGGAGCAGGCCAAAGTAGCAGAGGAAATTCATGTGAAGATGAAAGGGTTATGTAGTGTTTTTAGAAGGTTTTTTTTTCTTAGAGGCAAAGGGCAGTGCTGTTATTTATTCACGGCTGAACCCTTTGGTACAAAGAAAGTAGATGACTAATACATAAGCAGGAAATAGAAAGAATAAGCAAAGAAGAAATATAATGGAAGCGCATAGAGAGGTTAACGAGTTGAAAAAAAACGGTTTTCGAATTTCGGTATTCCGAAAAACCGGTTAAACCGATTTTCGAATTTTTACAAAAAAAATAATTAAAACAGTAAAAAAATATTTATACTTATTTTAAAAAAATTCAGCCCATTAAATACTTATGGAACAACAAATATATAAAAAAATAAAATATGCTCCATACGAAAGCAGTTAAACAAAACCTAAAATAACTAAAACCTGTACAAAATGGAAATTATAAATCTTTATTTCATTTGGTATTTTTCTTCTGAAAATATGAACTCATGATTTAAAGTCAAAATGTTAGGTTTTTTAAATTTAATAACCGGATTTTGAATTTTACAAATTTATATAAAAAAAAAACGATTTTTAAAAACCCGCAAAACCTACCCTCAACTACTTACACGTGTGGGCAAGGAATATGAGAACTTTTAATTCGCAATATATGCTTCAACTTATTTCGAATTTGCAAAATGAATTTGCACAGCTACATGCCGAGAAATGCGAAAGCTGCGCTGTGAGAAAGTATACACTTTTCATTGGAACGTCGCGGAAATTGTACACCGTTAGCAGGATGATAATCGTGGCGAAAATATATCGATTTCTTGCTGCAATTTTATCGCTGTTGATTTACGTTACTCTGGCCCATAATTCGGGGCGAAAGATCCATCGAATTTCCATCGCGACAGATGTTTGCGCGACGTCGATTGCACTACTGCAAGCAGCTTCCTTTCGAGGTGGGGTTGTAATCGATGGAGATTAAATATCGTACGTGGTGCATCGAGTGCACCACTCCATGCTGCGGTTCACTCGTACGTGCACCCGCCAACACACGCGCCAGATGAGAATAGGATGACGGTGCTCGCGCTGAAGAGTCTCCGATTGCACGGTCGATCAAGTATTCTCAGTCAGTTACAGTGTTTGGTAATTGGAAGCCCGGAGCCGCTCGATAAATATGAATGAGCCGCAGGCCGCTCGTCGGAAACTTTCCCAACATTCATCTACACGGTTTCACTGCGTTTATAACTAGATCGCGTGCTATTAATTATTTATTTCTGTACACTTCTTAAATTTTAAGGACTTGGGGACCTACTTTTAGGTTATATCCAGTACCTACATTGTTATCCCCAAAGTCTCGAGAATTTGGAGGTTAGTAGGTAGGACGAAACAGGTACTGCAGCTTCAAGGAATATACCAAGGTCGTAGAAGCTGCGAGAGTCCCCAAGTTTACAGTTTTAAGGTTTCGGAAGAAGAGGTTTGGCATTGCTGGGAGAGGGAGCGAAGGTTTTCCATAGTTCCAAAGTTTACAGCTTTGAGCTATCGCATGTTTGAGCGAAACAAGGTTTCTCAAAGTCCTGAAGCTTACAGCTTTGAGATTTCAGAACGAGAGGTTTGGTATTTTTTAGGGGAAATAGGATTTCCCCAAGTTTACAAACTTTGATGTTTCGAAACGAGAGGCCCGGAAACTTAACCTCCCACAAAATGGCCAACCGCTTCCTGCAAGACCTCAAAGCTGTAAACTTTGAGGCTGCCACAGCTTTTACCACCTCATTACACTCCTTCTAGGTACTGTATATATAGGAATCGGTAATTGAGGGAGAACTTGCGAGAGAGCGGGATTGGTTGAAATGCCATCTGGTGACGGAAAGCGGAGGTATCGCTACAAGTAGTATTGAGAAGACAATAGAAAATAACTTAAGCTTGCTGGGGATTAATAACGCACATACACGAGCAGCAAAGTAGAATGGGGTGTTTAATGTTCTATAGTTGCCCTTGTCGCGACGGTTGCACAGGATTCACGGTTAATCAACACGTTGTGTGGCCGACTTTTCATATAATAAGAAAGTGGAAAGGTATGTAGCTGCCCTCCGTGGGATAATTTACCCTTTCTGCCTGGGATTCAATTTACGACGGCAATGTCGCCCCGGTTCGGGCAGAAACGGAAGGGATGAGGGTGGCGTAGCAGGGGGTTGAAAGCGAGGGAAAAATTCTAGATCCGGCTGGAAAATGGAACGTTTCCGTTGATGTATCTAGTTAACGCGTTAGCAGGGGGAAAAGGAGCTTCCTTGGTTACCGATTGCCACTTATTTCACTATTCGATCGCGTTTTGTCGAGTCTTACTTCCTAAATGTTCGAAGTTAATACTGCCCTCCTTAGTTAAAATGTCCCATCTAGCATTTTACCTTGTTTCAAGAAATGTTGAAATATTTGAAGTTCTACACGTGCTTTACCTTTAAGAAAAGTTAGAAAACCTTAGAAGAATATAATTTTTTTTCAAGGACGACAGAAAAAATGATAAAACTTCTAAAATGCTAGATAAGGTAAATGTCCTAATACCTGGACACGTCCCAGTACCTGGACACTAGTGTAAATAATACTGATTATTACATTTAATATTCGCTTTATCCATAAAAGAACTATTTTATTCAATTATTCAGATATTTAAGAAAATATATTCATGTACATATATTTTTAGTAAACTCGTAACACTCGTAATAAAAATAAATTTTCTTGAACTCTCCAGTTTACACCATTTTAGTATTGCTCTTATCTGATTTGCTAAACAGCCTCTACTTTTTCTTAAGCGAATATTATTAATAATGTTTAGTATATTGGTACAACTATTACATATTTAGAAAAATGGTACCTCGTAGTATTTTTTTTTTTTTGATTGGAAGATTAAAATTTTAAATAAAGAGGGCAGAATACATTAACGACTTATTCTACTGTTAGTGTTTACATCTGGGGGTTACAATAACACACCATTTTGCTCGCATTTGATGGAGTTTTAGATCGTTCAAGGACATTATTTTTATGGCCAAAGCTCTTTATTTCGCGCTCCGTGGTTTTTTCTTCGTACTGTCTCGATCAATGTGAAATGAGGTCCAACAAGCTTGGCAAAAAATTGACGGTAATCCAGCGTGGAAAATAAACTGTGTTTGGCGACTTGAATATAGAATTTTGCTTTGAATATCTAGTTGACTATTGTGACACGAGGAGCCAAGTAGGATTACTGTGCGCAACCGTCTCTTTTTACGATGGTCACCTAACTGGGAAGACCTTAAAGGCCTTGCTTGGGCATTCCACTTACATTCAGTAACACTAAATTGAGCAGTGCCGATAATCACTTATGGATTGTATCGTAAGGTATTAAAGTATTTTATCAGGATGTTTAGGTTCAGCACTTCAAGATTTTTATTAAAGATTATATCGTCGCGAGACACGCAGCAGAATATTGAACACAAATTGCAGATAACCTGTACGCCTTCAAATAATCGGCGATTGGAATACGTTTGAGCACGTGCTGCGAGTACATAAATTGACCCGTATGTGGTAATTTATGATGCCTCGATTCGCAAAAGACAGAAAAGGATTATATGGAAGATTAACGGAATCTCGGTAACCATTCGCTTTAGACGAAATAACGCCACTCTCACTATATCTCACTATTGGTAATAATTCTCGCACGTGGTTTCTCGCTCAACGCTCGAAAGACGAATCTCGAGTGAATGTCGAATGACGAATGACGAAAGACGAATGCCGAAAACACGAATCAACGC
The DNA here is from genome assembly GCF_050908995.1 of Andrena cerasifolii. NCBI lineage: Eukaryota > Metazoa > Arthropoda > Insecta > Hymenoptera > Andrenidae > Andrena > Andrena cerasifolii. The sequence goes on along the minus strand of NC_135118.1, from coordinate 30,915,944 downwards.
CGCGAGTCGAGACGCTCTCTCTCTCTCGCCCCGCTTATGTCGAAGTCTCTAGATGGGCGCACCTCGTAACAGATTTCCGCATTATACACGCCATCTATTATGCAAATCTTACAGTATTAGCTGACAGTGAAACTGGTCTGACACTCATGAACTGCCTGGAGATACAATGCACATAGGGTATTCAAATTTTCCTCATAGTACATGGAGTATTTGTGAAACTAAATAGAAAACAATCACTAAATATGGATTTCAAGAGTATCCGTTCAAGTTATTAAATAAAATAAATTTATCGGGGCTCTTACCTTGTTAGAAGCACTAAGTTTTCCTTTTATTTCTAATCAAGCAATCTTGAATCTGTTGTAAAGGGACTTTCTCATTAAATCGCTTAAAAAATAGGCGACCCTTAGGATTTTTTTGTTGTTGAGAAAAGTATACAACTTGCAGTAGAACAACTTTATGGTTTTTATTCATACGTTGTTCAAGGATATGAACACAAATTTCTTTCATTTTCCTGTGGTGGTTCGATTTCTACGTGACGTTCAGTGCACTGCTACAACAAAAAGACTGAAGCCATCATAACTCGACGTAGAATTGTCTGAAATCAGAAAACCAAAAAAAATCTCAAATGTCGATCAAATTTTAGACTACATATTGTTTTGTTATTAACATTTTTATGCGTAAAATTACCCTCCTTTTAGCACTTCTTGGTTCAAACGTGTACCAAACATCGCCATTTTAATACATATAATACTTAAGGATTTTCTGACTTCGTGATTCCAGGCAATCCCACGTTGTGTCAGGATGGCTACAAATGAAAAAATATATTTTCATATCCTTGAATAACGTACAAATACGGGCACAGACTTTCTTAAACTTCGTAAACATCGTAAACTTTTTGGAAAAAAAATCCTTAAGGTCACGTATTTTTTGAGTGATTTGACGAAAAGCCTCCTTAGTTCCTTTCATAAAAAAAGTGAAGTGATCGCTACTATCAATTGTTTCTCTTTAGTTTTGCAACTTGAAAATGAATGCCTCTCATGTTCACCAACACTTTGTTACCTAATTCCTAATTTCACGAATACCTCTACAACCTTTGCACGATAAATTCACAAATACTCTGAAATTTAAAAAAAAAATCCATGGTCTCAGGCAAACAAGTAAATTCAACTTGAAAACATTAATCCATTTTTGATCCAGAACGAAATCATTTCGTCGACATCGTTCTCTTTCCGACCCCAACAGAGATCTGACAAAAGGAATCCACGTTGACATTGAGGACACTTTACTGGGTTAATGAAGATGGTACATTCTATACGTCTTCCCCTTAAATCTGTCTCTTTCCTACAAGTTGGCACACATATCAGCTGTCGTAATTGGTCGCCGGTAGGTGCTAATTTCGAGTCAAGGCGAGACATGAACGATAGCGAAACCCTAATTCACTGTTACCTAAGCATATTTCCCACAAGCCCACTTTTAACGCGATCCTTCATTCAGCCGTGATATTTCTTCTCAGTGGTTACAAGCTTTCTGAAGCCTTTTAAGCGTTTGTATTGTAAACCTTCGCGCCAGCCACGTCGTTGTCAACTATTGGCCCCTTTCTCTCTTTTCTCTCCACAAATGTCCCACAGACCGCATCCAAAATCCCCGACCGCTTTCCCCCAAACATTCTCTCACCATCTCTAAACCCCTTCCCTCAACCATCCGCCTCTTCTCCACCCTCCAATTTCACCCCCACAACCCTCATCAAATTCCACTCAACTACTCAACGCGAAAGTTTCATCAGCGAACTGTCCTTGATAAAAAAAACCCCAATCCGCCATTAAATTCAGGCCCGCTAGCTCCAGGAACAGAAGCTCGTCAGTGTTATCGATACGTCACTGAAGATACCCCGACGTAGCATTGGTCAGACCAATACGTCTGTCCTCGGGCCATCGCAGACACAATAGTTAGCGGTCGCTCGTATGCACGGCTTCAGTCCGTTGTTGGCGAAGATCTGTCCCGGGTCGCGCATCGATGACCGTTTCCTCACGTTTTCGTAGCGTGTCCGTTGCGCGCGTGTACGTCTCGCAGCTTTATAGCCCGCGAGGCCCGGTCCGATCGCCCTACGTTAATTGCTTAACCGGCCCACGGTACCCGCGTCTCGTTAGCCCGTTCGTGTCCGCAGCGTTTTTAGTGATTTTCAGTTGGAACTATAAGCCGGTTTCGCGTGGAAAACAGCTTCGATTCGTTTAAAGTGACCCCCGCCCCTGCAGCGCGCTTAATCCCCGCGGATGCATCGAGAAATTAACCTGTTAATGGGGTCGTTCCCGAGTCGGCCACATCCTTCTATTTAGGAGCGATTAAAGGTTAGCTATTTGTGCCCGCGACCAGCGGCAATGTGACCCCATTGTGGCGCTGTAATTATTAAATCTTCGCGGCGTGTGGGTTCATAGTTGCCTGGTTAGCTAGGAGTAGCCAGGTGCGTTGCCTTCTTGTCGTTACCTCGTGCCTTGGTTCGCGGTTCTAATTCACGCCCGCGAGCATGAAGCTGCGAGGAGTGGTCGGCTGATAGCCTGGCTCTGTGGAGAGCCCTGGATCAGTGTGGTGGTGACTTTTGCGCCAGAGCAGCTACGATGCCCTGGTAGAGTGATATGGGTTTCGGAGCCCTGGTCCTGGACTCTGTGATCCTGCTCGTCGTCAGCAACATCGTTCTCCGCTCCCTAGACATCTGCCGCGTCTGCCTGCCCTACTCCCTGGTTCTCACGGTGTTCGTCGCCAGCGCTATCTACTTGTAAGTACCGTCCACGCACTACTTGGCGAGAGGTAAAGCTAGTGTCCCCCGGATCCCTGTGATTCGGTTACGTGTCAGCCACGTAGCTACTCTGCAGAGGAGCAGACTTTCCACGCTCTTCGCGAGTTTTAACGTCTCCTGGGGGCCCGTCAAGCTCCAAGCGATCTCTTGAATCGGCAAGTGACGATAGTGCGGTTAGGTTCGGAAGGATTGGCGAGGTTATGTTTGGTGGTGGAGCTGTAGGGAACTCGTGGAATCATCTAGAGGTGAATGTCAGTGGCGGACTGGGTTTAAAAATATTGGTTGCCTGGAGACGAAGCAAGCTCATTCACAACTGTAAGGCTATTATTTAATTCGTACGAGAAATAAATAAAATTTTTCTAAGAATACATATGTGGCAAAAATATAGAATTAAAATTTTTGTGAAATAAATGTAGATTTTTTAGTAATCACAGTGGTTAAGGGGGCCTACTTGCCATCGGGTAAGCTGATACCCTGGTCAGTCCGCCATTGGTCAAAGTAGATAGGTTTGAGGTTAGTCGGTTTGAAGGAATATAAGGAAACTTGGACTTTATTCAGAGGTGTTTAGAATAATTTCGCTTCCTTCGGTTCAGTTCGATATGCGACCGTAGGTTTTTCTATTTCAAACAGTGCTACCAACTTCCAAATTCTCTACTTTGATATACAGTAACTCCCAAAAGTACCGTCCACCTTACATGTAACATTCTAATCCACATTAATATAAACCTTCATTAATATAGGTTACTTTTCTTTTGGGTGCACACAATTGCAAAATTGTACAGTCTATTTAAAAATGTATTATTGGTCGTGGAAGTAGTAAAGATCGTGCAAAAAAATATTCGTCAGAATTCAATATTTATTAAAATATACCAATGCGAATTATAACGGGTAATTTTGAATTTAACATTACTCGAATGAGTAAAATATGTTATACGTGTGGCGGATAGTTTTGTGAGTAACTGTAGCTCTACCACCAAGTATACAGGATCTTAGATCTGCGATGAGTGTTCGCAGACCTTCGACGACGAAAGAAGAAGCCGCAGGATCCTATTCTATCGGTCACGCTTTAACTACGCACGTGGAAAACAGAAGCAAAGAATAGAGAACGGAGACGAGGATTAGACGGGGACGTAGCATTTTTGTTTGCGTAGCGAGCGCGAGGAAGGACCACACGGTTGTCGTTATTAGCGACGGGCGACGATCGAGTTTCGCGCGATTAAAAACCGAGAAGGCAAGCCGATACAGTCCCGCTGGGCCTCGTCGAATTACGTGTCCCGAGATAAATAGAGTTGCTTTTCCCCCCATCGAAATGAGCCTCGGGTAGGCGTCTCGTTATCCGAGTAGATTAACCCTTTACGGTCTGACCAGCTTCTTCGATTTCTGCACTTCTCGATTGTCCTTTTTCTAATTAAAATCATCTTCTGTTTCTTTCTGCCGAGGGGTATGCGCGAAATGAGAGGATTAACCCCTCGCCTTACGATTTTTTATGTCATTGCACGCGCTGGAGTTGACTATTTAATTTCCGCGTTGGGAGAATGCGCGCTAGTGCCCTCTGGATAAGCGTCTTCCAAGTACGTCAATTAAAAAAAGAATAATACGCAACTAGAGGAGAAACGGGAATGACCTAAATTATGTGCGCACATTTAGCGACTGCACAGATCAAACAGTGCGGCACGCACTCGTGGGTTTCGGTTTTAGTATGTCATCGGTAGCGAGAGTGTCACTGGGTGTTGTGAGGCAAGGGGGTAAGAAGCGGAGCATTTTAAACATACCACTTCCTTTTCGCGTGAGTTTGAATGTTCGCTGTCGCACGTGTTCTGACTATATACGGCCATGACTACTTTTAGTCGGTGGAAGTTTGGAGTATAGCTGAAAATATTCGAATAGTCGAATTATTCGAATAATTTCGAATACGAATAATTTATTCGAATAATGTTCGACTACGAATAATTTATTCGAATAATGTTCGAATACGAATAATTTATTCGAATAATGTTCGAATACGAATAATTTATTCGAATAATGTTCGAATACGAATAATTTATTCGAATAATGTTCGAATACGAATAATTTATTCGAATAATGTTCGAATACGAATAATTTATTCGAATAATGTTCGAATACGAATAATTTATTCGAATAATGTTCGAATACGAATAATTTATTCGAATAGTACGGAGTATTCGAGTAATTCTGGGTATGTATTCGAATAAATCTGAGTATTCGAATAATTCGAAGTATTCGAAGAACTCGAAGTATTCGAAGAATTCAAAGTGTTCGAATTACGGATTGTACCGAATACGAACCGAAACGTGAAATATTTGTTCCCACTTTATTGCGCTATTCTTTTGATATTGAACTTCAAAATTATTTGTTTTTCAAGTGTTAAATTTGAGACTGTATTAATCCTTGGTAAAGTTACAAATTTTGAAACGAAAGGTGTAAATTCTATTTAAATTCAGAGACGCACAAGATTCAGTTTTAAATTTTTTAATTTTTCAGTTTTAATTTTTTTAATTTTCCAGTTTTAAATTTTTTAATTTTTCAGTTTTAAATTTTTTAATTTTTCAGTTTTAAATTGTTAACACTTTGACAGCCGCACCTTTGCCAATAAACTTACGCCCACTGTCGATCTTTTTCAAATTCATTGGTTATCGAAAGGTATCAAAACAGCACATTGCAAATACAACATAAATCTTTGAATGAGATAGTAATAAATGGACTAATATACTTTATATACAAAACTATATCTAACGCATATAGTTGAATTCTTCGACTCGCGGAAAGTGACAGACCGAAATCCTGATACCTCGCATACGTGACAGTGGCCATCGAAGTGTTAAGCAATACTCGCAAAGGTAGAGGGTTTGAATGAAATTTTTCCATTTCCCTCGTCTAGCTTTGTACAATTTTCACCTCCGCGAGGTATTCCCTGCAATACAAAATATTTGGAGCATGAAACGTTAAAGTAGGAGGTGGTTCTAATAAATCACGAAAACGTCAGACAGTTGTGCTTCCTTGTGTTATAATGCCTCTCATTATAATGCGTGTCGAACCGCGAAGGGTTAATCAACGGGGACGAAATTATCCTTGCACATTCGTCCCAGCGAACGAGAAAGCCTTTATGTCTGTAGGTCTGTAAGGATTCCTCTCTTGATTCAGGCTACGAAGCGAGATGCCGCTATCACGAAAGCCTTTTACGCGATGTCTTGCCTAGCACCAGCTACCGGGCCGGTTCGAATGAGCCAGAGAAGATGACGAACTGGATCGAGAAATTGTTGTTCTTGTTGGTGATACTACCGGGCGGACAGGGCGACCACCGTAATCAGTTGCCACGGCGCAAGAAGCGGTGACTTGTAACGCAAAGCTGCTCAAGCTTCTTTTTCCTTGTCTTTGTGCTCCCCTTAGAGCTTACGTATTAAGGCGGATTCACAGCTCAGCGGCATCAGCACGAATGGCAAAAAATACCTTCATGCTTAGCTCGCACTTGTCCGAGTCAGTTAATCACACTGACACAAAGGGACTATTCAAACTGACGCCACTGAACCGTCACGGAACTGATAAGTGTGAACCCGCCTTTAGTCTCAATCGTTCGCGCCTTTCTGCTTCAGACGACACAGGAATTTTATCGCGTGGTACTTGATTCGCTTCGATGCAGTAAGAGGGCTGAGGAAAGCTCCTCCCTTCCAGCGGCGATCATTCAATCGTTGCGTTGTTTCATTAGCTACTCGTTGGTATTTAGAAGTGTATGTGTAATTAAGCGCCGATTGTATGTAGCTTCTCAGCCTGGTACTTGTTGAGGCGTAAGCGATTTCAGGTAGAAACTTCATCATTAGAAGGAAGTAAGGAAGACGTAGTTAGAGAGACAGGTGTCGTATAATTATAAGTGTAACGAATGATATCCATCCAACGACTTTTTGGACCCACTATAGTCTCGTTTATATAACTCATGGTTAAATTGAAGCAAACATTCTTACGTGAGTTCGTGTAAAACTGTTTTACTTCAGATAAGTTGAGGATGATAGGAAAAATTCTGTTTTTATTAAGAAATTTCGTTGAAGGTGTTATCAATGTTATTAACTGAAAAAGAAATATTCGAAAATTTACGACCTCCAGTTAAAATTGTACTTTGCATCTGTAGATTTACCTACCTCTTGCAACCACACACGAATACTTCCAGTGACACAAGGAGCTACTTCGAAAAAGCACGTTCCACGAGAAAATTCAAACTACCCCGCCAAATGGTGCGTCAGAAGCGCGTGACGCGTTTCCCCGGAAGCTTCTCGAAATCGTGGACACGTCGGTAAAGCAGGCACCGACAACCTCGCTCAAGCTCCCTCGAGCTGGATCCTCGAGGCCGGTTGGAAGCTCGTGGTATCCCCATTTGCGGAGGTTCGCGAGCTTCCCGCTAGGCGGCGTTTTCAGCAATTTCCACCCTCGATAACGCTGTTTCTCCCAGACCAACCCTTACCCTGCATTTCCTCGGCCACTCGGGGATATCCAATCTTCCCTTCTTTTCCCCGCCGATTGCAAGCGCAGGGAGACTTTTAATCTTCCGTGGAAGATCCGCAGAAACTCGTTCCAACGGCAACGAGACTTAGTATTCGTTAATCACTGTCGGGTGGCCCGGTAATTCGAGGAAGAAAGCTCACCCCTCCAGCTCTGACGAGATTTCTGGCCCCTCAAAGGGTTGAGCTTCTTGCAGGGCGCCATTAATCACCCCGCTGACTAAGGCACGGCCGACGCGCGTCGAGATCACTCGATTAAGTCAAACGATATTACGGTCAGTTGCGTTGGGAATTACGAGGAGCGTTTAGCCTATAGATCGGGCGGTGGGTGCAGCTGCGAGGGCGGTAGTAGGGGGGCGGCTGAAAATTACTGCTCGTCCATCGGCCAGGTTGATCGAAACGATTTCGTGGCCCGTCGATTAGCCAAGTATCGATCGCTGCCGCGGAGCCAGGCGAGAGGCAAGGCTGTTAGCGTTAAACCACGCCATCGAACCGCCGCCGCGGCGTGTGCCCGCTGGGCTCTGATTACCGACGATCCTGAATTAGGTCTGGGTCAGTGCAGATAAAAGATTTTCACGTGTCCTAGATTCGCGCCGCCGCGGAACCGTTATCATCGATATATCGGGCATCTCGACGCGCGGCGGCCGTTTATGAAAGAAGTTGGGCAAATATCGGTGGGCTTTTTCGGAGAGTGTGTGTCGATCTCTTAAACCAGCCAATTTTGCGCGCGATAAACTGCCGGCTCTGGCGAGCCCGATTGATAACGCGATCTTTCGCCTCGGTGGTCGTCTGAATCGCTCCGAAGCGCTCGATGATGATTGGGGCGGAGGGTCTGGCTCGTTCCGCGATGTGGCTTCTTCGAGGACCGTGCGATGTAGCACGTACGCGCAGCCACTCGTTCCATATAAATACCGGGGCAAATAAAAATGCTAATTTCCGCCAATTTCGATCCGATGTCTGAGGAGGATGCATCGATTACTCTCCCTTTCCAGAATTTGGATACGTATGAATTGCTGGTAGAAAGCATTCAAGCTTTCCTTTGGAAATATGTTACGAGAAAATAAATGATGGCTTTACCTAGGGCTCCAGTCTGTGATCACTAGTTAAGCACAGAGAATCTTTTGTTTCATGTATCTTGTATATTGGATCCCCATAAAAAACTTAAAAAAAGTTAAAAAATTTCGCCAAGTACATGAAATCAAATAAATCACAAAAGAATAGAAGATAATAATAATTAGAATGTAAAAAAAAGATGTGAAATCAAAATGAGCTGCAAGTACATAAAGGTGCTTTCCAACTGCGCTTAAGTTGACACAACTACATATACACAGTTAAAATGCTCAGCATCATTTTACGCTTCGATTATAATATATATTAATATATATATAATATTAATATTAATATTACTACTATTAATATTAACTATTAATATTACTACTATTAATATTAACTATTAATATTATTACTATTAATATTAATAATATTACTACTATTACTATTAATATTTCTACTATTACTATTAATATTAATAATATTACTACTATTACTATTAATATTTCTACTATTACTATTAATATTAATAATATTACTACTATTACTATTAATATTTCTACTATTACTATTAATATTAATAATATTACTACTATTAATATTAATAATATTACTACTATTAATATTAATAATATTACTACTATTAATATTAATATTAATACTAATAATATTAACAATTTGGAGCGTTTCTAGTTGTAAGCATTCGGCGTTAAAAACGACCTACGGTGCGATTGGCACATAGGTGGCGCTCCGTTAAGTAGAGTCCGGAACATAGAAACCTCGCGGAGACGGTGTTGGGGGAATCGGCAACGCGGCTGACCAGTGCGCAGAGGATCGTGGGTTCGAGTCCCACCGCCCGAGGGTGTGTGTGTTCCATTTTTCGCCTACAAAGTCGTACATACGAACGAGTGTCTCAGCACATCATAGACGACGAAGGTTATACAATAAAAATTGAAGAGCTTAAAGAGGAACTCGACAAGAGTCCTCCATATCCCGTAGTAGTAGTAGTACACTTTATATTAACTTCCTACCTTCCTCGAGGTCTCCCTTGTTTCGTGATGTAACTCCGCTGTTGGTTCTCATACTTGATCGCCAGGCCGTTATCGACTCATCGGGAGAGAATCGCGTCACTTAGGGGGATACCCTAATAAAATGAAAGGAAACGAGCTGTGTGGCTCGATAGAGAGTCGCGCTATCGGCGGCACGATGATCCTTCAGGGTCCGGGCCGTTGCTATCGACCAGAGTTTATTCGAGAAAAAAAAATTGCTATGCTCGTGTACGTATCGTGCGATCGCATCCGCGAGGAGCCATCGCGAGCCAACCCTCGTTTAATGCTCAATCGAGGAAGTAATATCGAACGACCGTGCCATTCGAGGCGCGTATGTATAGTAATCGCGACGTCGCCACACGTTATCGCGGCGTTCCGCGTGAAACGAGGTCCGAAGAGATCGAATTAATGACGACTACGCCAGGCTGATCCTCCTGGTTCGAGGTTATCGACGCTTGTCAATTTCGTCCGCGATTTTCAGGGACACTTGGCTCGCGAATCCTAACAAATGCCATCGCAACTTTCCCTCGAGTGTGGCAGCGTCAACGTTTAATGCGCTCTGGCAAGCTCACAGGGGCGGCGTCTCGACGGATTGGTGAACGAGCTGACCGAATTCTTCCAGCGAAATAAACAGGGGTCGTTGTATTAATACGCCAGAGGGGGGTCCACGATCGTTCGATCACCTATCGAGTTATTTCGAAGCGAACCCTTTTGGGGCTTCGTGTCTAGAAACGCGTGCTTGTAACTTTCATACACCGCAGTGCTATTTATACGGCCGGCTCTCTGAACGCGAATAAAGGGAAGATGACGATGGAGAGTAGCCTAGTACATGTCTCTTCGATCCCTCATAGAAAAATCATGTGGGTGCTTTTAAGGAAAAAGCGCGCGTGCACTTAGCTGATGCGGTGCATGTGTGGATTCAGTAGAGTTGCAGAATCTTGGATTTTAGTAAGAGGTTCTTTCTCCTCCCTTCTTGTCCTTTATGGCTTCTTTGAAATTCTGGTACTGGTGTGTATTCCGTGGGCATTAGGAGCGTTTAGTGATTGGAACCGTCTGCGAATCGAGCATTCAAGCTAATTACAGTTAAATCCTTCCTCCAGATTTTGAAGACCATTCGGTTCATTCAAACGAACTTTGCGCCACCCTCTTTGGATTACTCCTGAAGGATGCAAGCAGCAACCCTATATTTCCTTCAAACATCCATCAACTTTACCAGTAAAAAATAATCTTCCTTCGAAGCATTCCCCCAAAGTAGAGGCTAGAATACAACAATCGATACTATGCTACTCAAAAGAGGACTACACTATTCGACTGGCACGCAACCTTTCACTGCCTCGAGTAGCCAAGCACCTAACATCCTTTTCGACCGATTTCCGCCCCCCACCCCTTTCGCCGATCAATGTCCACGCTCGTAAGGGAAGCAGGATTTACGAAGACTGCCTCTTCCCTGGACCACCTCCTGGGAGAAGATCATTCTAACTCGCTTATCCGTATCGTCCCGACCGGATTCGAAGGAGGAACCATTTTGGCTCAGCCCCATTCTGGTACCGCTTCTTCGCCCCTTCCATTCATTCCGGCTACCCCCTCGCGACCTTCTCGATTCCCACCCTTCTCGCCCTCCGGCAATCACGGCCACCTCTCCACGGTTGATCGAACAGCCGAGGCCGGGGGGAGAGGGAGGTCGGGCCATCGCGACGGAATAAATCGCGGCAGGACACGCGGATATCCCGAAAGGAGGTTCGAAGGTGTTCGAGGATAATACTCGAGTCGAATCTAGCCGGTGGTGGCTAGATATCGACTTCGAAACCCCACGCACGAGCAGCACCGCGGAGGCGTCGCTGGCGGGGGCTAAAGGCGGAGGGGGGCCATAGGGAGGCGCGTGGGGGTGTGGGTGACCGAGAGGGAAGCAGCGGCGGACGCCGTTCATACATCCGCGGGGATCGCGCTCGCGCATACGAGCGCGCTCTAAAGCCGCTCTCGAGCATGGCCAGGCCGAACGAGCGAGCGCGAGCGCGCCGCTAGCTGGCGTGGAAGCGAGCGAGCGAGCAGGCACGCGTTGTCCGCTCAACCGAAACCCCACCCCATTCAGCTCTATACTAAGTGGAGAGTGAACAGAGCAATGGCGGCCGGTTAGACAAGGAACACAAATTAGTAGGGATTGCTTTCTCTGTCTTATGTATAGTGCATGTCAGTGAACTTAGCCGCGCGAACACGAATGTAAAAATTGCAAAACATATCCGAAGAAGAATATTCTTACGAATAATGATCGCAAAATAAAAAAAGGAGTCAAATAGGTTAAAATTACTCGTGATTATTATTTTGAGAGTCATAATACATGTTTTAGTGATATTAAGGGGCGGTTCCGGTCTAAAAATCGATGTTATTTTTATTTCATTTTTCGAATGCTCAACCTTGTAGGAATACGTGTTTAAAATTCGTAAAATTCACGAATTTATAGGCATTTACGTTGCGGCAAATGCATGGGCAACACCCGGCCACTCGGCACTCACGTAAATCTTTAAACGCGTTTTTCTAAAACAGTGCTCTCAAAATCGGTGGAACCTGTATCTCTAAAAGTTATTATACGATTCGACTGAAACTTCTTTTAGTTTGAAGAATATACTTCTGGCTCGTGGACAGACCAGTCAAATTTAAAAAAAATGAAAATTTGTAATTTTTAAATGCGTCGAAAGGACGAAAATTATAGGGAAACAGTGATTTCAAACTTCAAGTGTCGTTATTTTTTGAATAATGTCATTTTTTGTAATTATTTCTGGTCAGTCTACGAGCGAGTTTCATGCCCTTTAATGCTCTGAAATTGTTTTTTATTTCAGTCCAATGGTTTAGATGCTATAGGTTCCACCGATTTAGATGAATTTTTTTACCCTTCGACTTTAACGACTCCCCAGTGCCGTCTGCAATGATTAATTATAAAACAAAAAATTTATTTCTATAATTTAAGACTTATAATGCAAAAAGTCGCATTAAATTATATGTACATAGTAGTTTTTCTTTAATTAATTCCTAAAGATCATCTATTTTTATCGGATCTAAACCGGAACAGCCCCTTAATCATGATACAAGAATGAAACAAAGTTCGTATCTTTACAGATGCAAATAATAAACATTGTAAAATGTACGTAATTTTTTTAAATTATATATGCAAGCTTTGTGTATATTTCGGTGGGTCGGAGATGCTCGACAGAGGTCGGGACTTGACAAGTTGCATGGGATACCCATATAGTTATACGGAGAGACAGTTGGACTCATAAATATATAATTGACTGCACTAACGGTTCGTGAGTGGACTACTAATTGGGGATCTTTAGATATAAAATCTGCAAGTGCAGATCTTCTGTAGGAATCTGTATTAAGATAATGTACGGAAGCACGAACATCTAATTGTTGATTCCCTATTTTTAGGTTAGTGTAGCACGTGGGATGGATACAATAATTACTTATGTAAATACTAATAAAATCCATATTTTTAGACGAATCAACCTGGTGTTTTTGCTAAGGAAGGGAACCCCTTTTTAAACATATTATATATATATTTTTACATTTGTACGCAATTTTGTTTATTTTGGCATATTTACAATTGTCATAAATGTATAAATATCCGGAGTATACTCATGTCAATTAATTTCATATATACATATATTTATACAATTCAATACATGGTAAACATTAATGTACACTGTAAGTATGTTGTCCAATCCTAATGGGAAGGGAGACCTGCAATCTGAATGCCTGGAACTTAAGAACTATAAGTAATACAATTATTTAATTGTTGATCTGAAATGGATTAATATAAATGCATTGTTAAAGTATTTATTATAAATTAATATTATAAACCACAAAAAAGCACGAACCTCCATGCAACTAAAACTTTTCTGCAATACCTCTTCTACTAACTGGGTGGATATACCATTCTCTTTTAAATTTTGAATGACGTCGGTCATTGCATTCAAGCGAGCATCCCGTCGTTGTAACTGCTTTTGTAATATTTGTACTTTATGCCGCAATTCTAGCACTGTCTGCGTCGGAGGCAAACACTTCTCTGTTAGTTGAACACCAACGTCCTTTTTTGCTATGCTCCCGCGCTGTGCATGTAACAATAAAATTTAACTATAGGTTTCAATTCAGATTTCATGCATACAATTATGTAAACATCGTGAGAAACTTGTATCATTGTTTGAACGCCTATATCCTTTAGTCCTGTGCCATTGCATTGTTCCTGTGTCTTCCCTGGCGGCTCCTCTTCACCAAATACCACATTGGTATTGGAAGTCGAAGGCCCATAATTGAGTGCCTGTAAAATGTTTCTACTTTACCAACTTTATCTATGGCTACACTTCATGACATCTTTCTTCTTTCTATATGGATATTTGCGTGCGTCATTTGTGTGATTATAATGAAAATGGTGGTTGAGTAATGTTGGTAATGCATGCCGCTTGAGTGTACGCCGCACACTTGCAGATGTTCCGGATTGGAAGCAGTCGATAGTAAAATGTCCACTACATATTTTACTATATTTGCTTGCTTTTGGTAGGAACTCGCAGGAATTGTCGCAGCAAATCTTTCATTTACCTCCACTTTTAACGGGAAGCTGTACGAAATTACATTTCTTAAAGGTAGTAATCAAAGATACCTACTTTTCCCTTACTAAAAATATGCAATTTCAGTTTCATTCTCACTTACCTATGAAAAGTAACACCCTGACTTATCTTCCGCTCACTTTTGCAATTCTTAATGCAGCACGAACGGACCATTTTTCCGAACTACCAAAACGCCAAAATGATGCTAACCAATGCTAACTGATAAGTAAAATAACAACGATCATGGCGTGGCGTGGCGCCTGTACCTCCACCACACGCAAATTTACTACAGGATAGTAGAGATAGAGAGGGCTAGTAGGAAGAAGAAGGATACGTTCACACACTATTTTTCCATTTCTCTCTGACCGCTGTCGCCTCTACTTCTTCCCACTGATGTTCACACTCCAGTTAGGATAGAGCTCAATGCCCCACCCTCGCTCGTCCACCCTTCCTCGGAGGCTGACCGAGCCGCCTGGCGGGACGGAGCTCTTGCCTTCGCTGAACGAGGATCGAACGCTACGAATCGAGCGGAGGAGAGCGAGAGCGGGCGAGCGGAAAGAGGGAGTGGAGGGTTTGGGCGCGAGAGAGTGAAAGGGTAGATGAGCCGGGAGTCGGGAGCGGGGTGAAACGAGAGGGAGAGGGAGATTTCGCGTCGACGCTGGCGCCACCGCGCAACGCCGTGGCGGTTCCAAGCGGCAAACCTGGCACCTCTGCTGTCCTTTAACGCCCTGTCCCACCATATCTGACCCACCGTGTCTCTGTTCTATCCGTCCGCAATCGGAAACGCACAAACACTCGCCACTTTAGCAGAACCAGTCGGCTCTCTTACGCAAGACCTCAGGTTGCCATCTAAACGGTCATTTAGTCGGGCTCTGCCTTCTCGTCTTACGCTTCCTAGCTTTCTTCGCTTCCTCCTTCCATTTACTCGCTACCACTCATCTCACCCCTCTCCTGTCCCGCCGTAACCTGTCATTCGGTCGCCCTCGTCCCTCTCCCGTTGTTCCTTTCGTATCCCTCGACTTCCTCCCTCTCCAACGCCCGTCTCCTCTCACCACCGCCCCTGTCACCCTTCGTCCTACCCCTACTCCAGCCCCCTCACCCCTTCCTGTGCGTCGCTTCGTCCTTTTCTGGTATCCAGGAGAGTCCCGCAACACGCACGTCCGGCTCGGCGATTCAGAAACTCACGAAACGCGGGGAAACGTGGTCGTACGAGGTGAATCCGCTTTACCGGTTCTCGGTGATCGAATTAATCGGTCGTCCGTTGTCGCGTCTGTGCCGGTGACAGTGGTGCTCTTACGCTCCCCTAGCCTCCATCACCCTCCCGTTTCGCTGTTCCCCCGTTTTCCACGTCGCGCACCCACGTTTTCCTTTCCCTGCGCTCACCCTTGTCACCCTCCGACGCGACGACCCCCCAAACCGTGTGCACCGATTTTCGCGGGGTTTCCGCGCCAGAGTGGACCCGTCTTACTGTCCACGGAGGAGTCGAGGAGACGCTTTTCACCCGCCGAACCGATTCGATCGCGAGCGTCCTCCGTGGACAGGGAGAAAGAGGAGGACCAGCAGAGGCAGGGAGAAAGGAAACGCGATTAGCGGGACGGTGACGAGAAAAACGTGACTTTACGTGGGCTGGCCAGCGCTGCTAATCGAATCGACCGACCGCGTGGCGGTGGCTGTTCCAGTGGCTGGAAAATGTGACCGACCCTTGCCAAACGATGTTTTTGCTCCTCGTCGCCTCTCCTCTCGCCGCGCGCTCAATTCGATCGGGATCTCGTTTGGTGACGTTCTGCGTAGGAACAGAAGCGAGGCTTTCCACGCGGTGTTCGTTAACCTGCCAGTATCCGCGGGGTCAGCGAGATCGGGGTCGTGGTCGAGAGTGAGCGCGGGGCTGCACGAGGCGAACTCATGTCCTGACCGCGATGAAATTAAATGATTGCGTGACGGTGCGCTTTATCGGTGTTTTCCAGCTCCCTCCTCTCGGTCTCGTGCCATCCTTCCTCCTCGCTTATCACCCCCACCAGCTGAATCCCTGCTCTCGCGCGACTCGCGGCCGCCCGACCGCCCGACCACCCTTCGTCGTGGCCGTCGTTGAAGCCTTCGCTCGTCCTTGAGGAACCCCGCTGTTCGACGGTCGCGTACGAAACCCGCTCGGGACCGTGGTTGTTTCAGGTGGACTCGTCTATCGCGATGAAGCGAGCGTACCGGCCGATGCCGCGGTTCGATATCGCCGTGATAGGCGGTCCTACTCTCTCTCGCCGCCTGGCAGCCGACGCGGGTGTCTGGTCGCTGTGATTCCCGTGAAATTGCTCGAACCGGTTCGGCCCATCGAGCGAATCGGGGTCCCGAGCGCACGCGACACGCGGCCTCGGAACGATCCGCTCGGCAAACGCGGTCGGGGTGCTGGCCGAGCGATCAGCTGACGGGGAGCAGTGATTGCGCGGCTCGATACGCGCGCGGAACGGAACGGGACGGACCAGTGTGTGTGCCTCGCGGTGGTGGCCGTCGGAGATCCGTGATACGGCTGGTGCGACGGGATCGACTGAGAGTGGCAGTGCTGAGTGGTTGACGAGCCGACGGAATCAGTCGGACTGCTCGCAGGCGAGGCGTAGAACTCTCGAGGATCTCGCGTGGACTCGCCTGGCATCACGACGAAATGAACCCTCTCGCGGCACGGCGGTGGTTCGCCGTGGCGCGTTATCGAACACCACCAGGGCACCGCTCCTCCGCTCACCGCTGTGCTTTAGTGTGAGACCGTTCTGTGCGCGCGCGATACTGTGCGGCCCGAGACCGCCGCGCTAGTGGCTGAAGAATATTCGTAAGTGGCACACACATAACTCACACACACCGCCGGCTGTCCTAGGACGTGCGCGGGACACACGGGGATCGTGGTAGTAAACGCAACATGCGGGAAGGTACAATAGTGCGGGCCGCCACGGCGATCCGCTGGGCCATCGCCAGTTAGCCACTGTACTTTTCTATTCTCTCTCTACTGTCTACTTTGCGCTCACACAAGCGCGCGCGCGCGCGCCCAGACACTCTCTATTTCTCCGTCTCTCTCTCTCTCTCTCTCTATCTCTCTCTCTCTCTGTCTTTATAGTCTCATTTATCTCTCTCTATCACAACCGACACGCACACACACACACGCGTACCCGAGCGCGCGCGCGCGCCACACACCACACGTACAGGAACCGTCATACCCACTCAGGTCGTTCCGCGTCAAGTCGAGTCCCTCGTTCCTCGCGAGTGCGACAACGATTCCCTCGTGTTCCTTTCACGAAAACCTCCACCGAAACACCTTCTTCCCACCTTCTCGGTACTCGTCGTCGCGTTTGCTCGCTAATTCACAATTTCGCTACACAACAGCCCCCTTTTAAGGACGATCGAACGTTCTATTGTTCCACTGGCAAGTGTTCCTTCCGCTCTCAGTTGCTTCCCGCGAGCACGGCAAGTGTTTTAGACTTGCAGCGGTTGCATAATTGCCCGTTGCGGTGCAACGATTTTCCGTTAAGTCGCAATATATTTGCTTTGTCGTTTTTAAAAGCCTGAGCCCAGGGAAATATAGTTTCCTTGTAACGGAAAGTTTCTTCCCGCTGCTTTCACGGAACGGATCTCTCGTAGGTCTCCTTCTTCTCGATTTTCTTATTTCTGCGACTGATGCGAGATTTGCTTGTGTCTTGGACGATCGAACGTTCCATTGCCCCTTCGGGTTTCCACTTTCCGCGATCACGGCGACTATTTCCGCTCCCGTCCATTCGATATAAGCTCCTTTAAACGCAACTGCGCTCCGCATCCGCGGATCCCACTCTCAGCTCCTATCCTCCACATTTTTCTGCCGTCGCGTTTCTCACGCTGCAAAAAGTTTAACGCGAGAGCGAGCACCCGCGCGAAAGTTCGCTCGGCCGTTTCCTTCAACCCCGCTCCACCCTCTTTTAATAACTGATACGCGACATTCCCGATAATCGACGATTCTATTTCCGTTTCTGGCGTTACGAATAGAGCCTCTGTCAGCCGAACCCTGCCCCGAACGTTCTATTGTTTCACTGACGACTGTTTCTTCCGTTATCGGCCTTCCCGTGCAAGCTTTTCGCTTTTCACTCCACAGTTTCGGCAAGCACGTAACCCATTTTCTATGTAACGCGCGAAATATACCTTCGTTACAATCATCCGTGGCAAAGAACACGTAAAGTGGTTTCCAACTTGTGACGTTTTCGTCTTTCTCGCGCAATAGCTTAACCTCAAAACGACAGTACAGGGCCGCGGTAGATTAACCAATAAGCAAAAGAAGCACGTGCTTGGGGCATCAGGAGAAGGGGAGCACCATAGAAATTTTTCTGAATTTTAAAATCCAACTTTTGTTGCAAACATTTTTAGTCAAATTATTAACTGAAGTTGGCCCAAAATCTTTCAAGTGCTTAGGGCCTATAGGGGTCTCATTCCGGCCCTGCTATGGGATCACTAGCGACACCGGAGCATTTTAATAATTTCTACAAATTTAATGCTTTCACTATCAAATCTCGATTTCCTTACTGTAAACAAAAACGCTATACCGCAAATATCTTCTTTAAAGATACCCAAAGGAAAGTACACATAAACATTGTCAGAAGCGTTAACTGAATTGAGATATTGAAATTTCAATTTCGGATCGCCCGCGACCAAAATATCAGATGCGTTCTAAAAATATCACAGCGTCGCTCTAAGGTTAAATATACATCCGCTAGCGCAAAAAAGCTACGAGACACCGTTGCTGCGTCCAGAGGGTCCTGTGTCTCTATGAGCTCGGCTAACAGAGGCTCCATCTTCCTATAAATAGCGTTTTATCGAGAGACTTTCCGCGTTACGTAGCTGACCCCCGGAACTAGCTCCGTTGCACGAAAAATGGCGAAAGTTTCGCGGCACAGTTACCCCCGCGAGCGGTCGATCCCGTCCGCGGAAGTTTCCTGGCAAAATTCCTAAACGAGCGCCTCGTTGCCTCGCGAGGACGAGATCGAACCCTCGAGGGCCGCCGATGTTCAAGGTCGATCTGTTACGGAACGACCGACACGTCCCGACCCATCGCACACGTAATTATATACTCCACGTAGAGTCTCTTCTACTTCCACTTCTTTCCGTTTTCGACTTCTCTGACATTCTCTTTTTTCTCGTCACTATATATATATATATAT
Organism: Andrena cerasifolii; assembly: GCF_050908995.1. Taxonomy (NCBI): domain Eukaryota; kingdom Metazoa; phylum Arthropoda; class Insecta; order Hymenoptera; family Andrenidae; genus Andrena; species Andrena cerasifolii. The sequence goes on along the minus strand of NC_135118.1, from coordinate 30,896,789 downwards.
ATATGCATATATATATATATATACATATATATATATCTTAGAACCGTATCTTTAGCAAGTATCTTTAGACCTTTTTCTCTCACTACTTATCTATCTTTCTCTCCTCTTCCGCTCCGCTTAAAATATACCAGCGATCCGACGCGACGGCTCGCCGCGCTCCCGGTGCTATCACGCCGAACAATGTACCGCGTGGAGCGGACAAAACGAGCACATCGAGCGACAGCGCCCTCCATATTTATCCAAAAAACCGTGGCCGCGTGACGCGCGATTTCTCGTCGGTAGCTAGAAGTTGAGCTTGCCCAACCGTGAATGACATTCCGCGGCTGATGGATCGCACGCGGGATCGCTGGTTGATCGGGAGCAGATATTTTAAGCGGGGCCAGCCTTTCTTTTTCTCCGTTCCGTCTGTCTGTCTCTAGTTACCACTCTATAGCTATGTTCTGTCACCGCATGCGAAACTAGAGGACTCACCGCTCCGGACTGCCCCCTCTGCGAAAAAGCGACAAAGAGGCCGCCTCCATGCAACATGCAGATGATCCTGGTTGCTGGCGGGTGAGTCCACCACATAGTCTCCCAAAATCGTGAGCGCACTGTCTGTACGCACCTGTTATTTCTCTGCCATTCTTCTCCCCCTAGTCCTTACCGCCCGTCACCACCCATGCCTCTGTCTCTGTCGCCAAAAACCGCTGCAACCGTCACTCTCGCCGGATGCGAGTCGGGAGCAGCCCAGTTCCCGCCAGGCTTGCCTCTGCGCGTCCCCGCCGATTGTTTGTCTGTTTGTTTTCTTTTCTGTCCGCGTCCTGTCTGTGTACCTTCGCCCCATGTCCGCTGTTTCTGAGACACAAGTGGCGGAGAAACGTAGCTCCCAGAATATGGTGGACGTGACAAAGGGTCTAGCAGACCCTTTTAAGGCTGTATCTCAGAACGGACTAGCCGCGAATCTAATTCCAGCCGCGAACTAAGCGAAAGTATGCTAGGAAAGTCACTGTACGAGGTAGAATAAGGTCCTATTTCAGGGCGAGCTTTCCCTGATGTACCTTTGGCAGCCTCGCGCAAGGGAAAACGGTGGAAAGCTGGGAGGTTGGCGTGGAGAGAATCGGGATTCACGGTGACCGTAATTTTTTATTCGAAATCGATGCCTGGGGGCTGCTGTCGCAGTCTGTCGTCCGGGGAGGGGTTACGTAACGCCCCTACGGCGTACATATGTACGTGTTGCGGTCGAGAAACAACGGCGCGGAGCAGCGTCCTCTCTCGCTGGCGACCCCTCGCGAAATTTAGGGTTAAGCCGCGCCACCCCTCTTCAACGCTCCCGCAATTAATGTTGCGTAACGTCTGGGAAAATTGTTTTCCCCGTGCGCCCCGACGGTGTCCCTTAACTTTGGCCATTTGAATTTCAAATGCACTGCCGTACGAGCAAATAACATCGCGTCGTGAGACGTTTACGAGATTCCCGTTTCGTTGTAACCGTCGCTTGGCGGAAGGTCCGACGTGGCGGGGGGAATCGGGTCGCTACTGACCCACAATGAAATTTCGTTGTCTGGGTGTCAGGGAACGAACCTTCTCTAATCTTCTTCTTGGTACAATAAGGCACAGACTTTTACTTCAAATATTCACAAACTTAGGGTATTTATTTATAAAAATATATATAAGTGGAATAAAGCAGTACTATGTACTTATTCTGTGTTTTTACGATTTAGGCATAATGTGTAAAATCAGTGTTCAGTGGTTGTTGGGCGATTTTTTTTCGGCGAATTATTCAACTTTGAAGCCGAAATCGAAATTTTGACTTTGATCGCTTCTAGAAAGCGAAGGAATTATTGTAGAACGTTCGTAAAATAGCATTAGAAACATCAGTCTTTCCTCTTTAAGATTCATGTTTTGCTTTTACGATTTGGCTGACATCTGGGTGTGCCATGTCCTTTCGAAAATATACTTATTAACAAAGACAGAATACGTGAACTGTTCGAGCTGAAATCTTTCATCAAAGTAAAATTAGGTTACATGATTTTTTAATCAATTTTATCTGCCAACTTTTGCCACTCTTCTGGTGAAAGTTCCTACACATAGGCGTAGTAAGAAAGACACTTCCATAAGTAGTATAGTAAAGAGAGTTCTAACCCAAATTTGAGTTTTGCATTCAATACAAGTTCACGGTGGTACGATAGACGTTCAATACACGTTCAGAGTTCAGAGTGGTACGATAGACGTTCAATATACGTTCAGAGTGGTACAATGGACGTTCAATACACGTTCAGAGTGGTACGATAGACGTTCAATACACGTTCAGAGTTCAGAGTGGTACGATAGACGTTCAATATACGTTCAGAGTGGTATAATGGACGTTCAATACACGTTCAGAGTGGTAGATAGACGTTCAATACACGTTCAGAGTTCAGAATGGTACGATAGACGTTCAATACACCATACTACTTTTGACTAGCGCCATAGGTGTATTGAACGTCTATCGTACCACTCTGAACTCTGAACGTGTATTGAACGTCTATCGTACCACTCTGAAAGTGTATTGAACGTCTATCGTACCACTCTGAAAGTGTATTGAACGTCTATCGTACCACTCTGAAAGTGTATTGAACGTCTATCGTACCACTCTGAAAGTGTATTGAACGTCTATCGTACCACTCTGAACGTCTATTGAACGCAAAACTCAAATTTGGGTTAGAACTCTCTTCACTATACTACTTCCATACATCTTACATAGCCTAAAAGTGAGCGAAGGAATTTTTGCACTGACCTAATAGGTAAACACAACTGAACTGTTCTATTACTATGCAAGGTTAAAGTAATATGGCGGTTTAGTTGAATTTATTGTGGAGATTATTTAGCGGAGCGTAGTTTCAGTTTGCTAAAAGACAATAATTCTCCGAGATTATAATTATCGTAATATATATATTTCTAGTCATACACTTACCTATTATATTCGTTTAGTACGACAGCCATAACACACCATAGATCTTACAAAGCGTGAGATCGTTCAAACTTCCGTCTAGATCTATACTGCCCTCTATGGACACTAACTTATAATCCAAGATTTAGGTCTAGGTTTATTCTTTTTCTGTGGTTGCATGTACTTTCATATATTCCCAAAGATGGCGCTTCAAGAAGATTTTTAGGGCGGTGTTCTCAGTCGCTACTTATTCTTAAGCAAATGCTTAAGCATGCGGCAACCTCTACTAACCTAGCAGCTAGAAAAGAATGCCGAATGCTTAAGCATTTGCTTAAGAATAAGTAGCGACTGAGAATACCGCCCTTATATTGCCAAATAACTCTATTTACTCATGTAATCCAAAATTTGTAAATTGAATTTGTAAACACCTCTATATTGTGGAGCTCGTGGATTATTTATTGGCAACAGTTATTCGTTTCGCAGGTCTGAATAGCTGTCTATCTATCTAGATAAAAACGTTACCATCACCCGACCGATTTCATGTTAAAAATAATGACACCGTCGCAGTGTTGCGTTCATGTATATTTCATTTGCGATTGGAAACGGGAGTGAACTGCGCACTACATCTGCATTCACAATAGAACTCGTATAAAACTCCCGTTGATTCAAATTTTTCAATAAAACCATGCAGTATGTATACAGCACGATCGAACTTTCGATATCCCTTTAAGCCACCCGGTGCAGCACAAGAAACCTTCAAGTGTTCTCAAAATCCGATTCCTCCTTTGCCTCCACCCGCTTCGCAGATACGCTCGTGCGCGAATTAGACCGATAAATCCTCCAACGTTCCTCGGATTTCGCGAAAATTCTGCTCTATTCTGGCAGGAAAAGCGGCAGCTAATTTATTTGCGAAGCAACATACCGCGAAAACAAAGTTTCTTTGATTCGCGACTAAATCCACATAATCGTCGCTGTTCGTCACTTTTCAAGCGCCCCAAAACCCGAGACTACTCGAATTCAGGTGTTGGGCAAAATTTGTATTTAAATAAAATTTCAAATAATGAATAAAAATTTAAGAAATTATTCATCATGTGTCGAATAAAGTTAACTTGGATTAACGAACGAATGGCGAATACTTTTTTTAATACTTTTATTCGTTATTCGAAATGTTATTTAACTAAAAACTTTTCCTATTTCTGGATTCTTCTTGGAAAGGAACGGAAGAGTTTTCTTAGGAAGAAAATCTCCCTGTGTCGTCGTCAATTACAGAAGTGGCGAAATAAATCAATAAACGCACTTCTTTACAGTTCTACAGATTATTTTTATGTTACACGATGTTGCTCGTGTTGCTTAGTGATTTTCTAGGGAGTGATCGGTATTACCGCAGCCATTTTGGAGCAAAACCGGAAATAACATAACCTAAACGTTTATCTAACTCTTTCAATCTGTATTTCTCTCTATTTCTCTCAGTATTTCTGTCTCTTTCTATCAGTATTTCTGTCTCTCCCTTTTTTACAGTTTCTTTCTCTGTCTACTTCCGCTTTTGTTCCAAATCGCGACAACCAATCAGCGACGATACACGTTGTTACGATTACTCCCTAGAGGATCGCTAGTGCTGCTCGCACCCAGCGCCTCTGTTGGCGCTACCGATCAAGTAAAAAACAACGGACGCCGCTTGCGATCGCGAGTCGTCACTCTCGCCATAGCAGCATTGAGAAGCCGCTACAGCACGCGTTGCAAGTTCGTCGCTGAATAGATATTCCAAAGGAACAATAAAACAACGACATTGTGCGACTTCAAAGAGTCAAAGGTGTGCTTATTCAACAACAAAACCAGTGGCACAAGTTACGTTGCAAAAAGGAGGTTATTTGCGTCTCCCGGTCACGGATCCGTCTCTCTTTTTCCCCGAACACCGGTAAACGCGTTTCCTTCCGCGATTTCGTGACACCTACTCGCACGGTGGTTTATAAATCTCCGAAAAGGTGAGGTCGGCGCTCGCCAGCTTTCGATTTAGCATCGATTTACAAGGGAATACAGCTGGTTCTCGTGCGACACGTGTTTGTCCAGCGATGAATCGCTTGTTTTCCCTCTGCCAAAAACAGTGCGGCCAGTGTTCGATGAATACGATTCGAGGGTATGCGCACAGAGCGTCATTATTTATCCGCGGATCGTCGATCGGTTCTCGTTTTCTTCGGGCAGCTTTGTTTTATCCCCTCTGCCCGTTTCGCAGCTGTGCTCTTGGCAGACGATCAGAACCCAGTGAAATATCGCCTCGGACGGCAGAGGGTAATGCGCGGAGGAATTTGTCACGTCCAGTTGCACGCGTCGCGGACATGCGCCGGGGAATGCTTATCAGCATGCCGATTATTGCGATTAAGGGGTTTGTAGGATAGCTCCTTGGTGCATGCTCCATTCTGGGGCGGTGTGATACAAAATTCTTGTGTTTATTAACTGTTCGAGAGCGGGGATAAATTTCGCGTGGTTCCTTCTGACAATTAGTCGAAGGCTATTCGAGGACTGCGCGAAGGAAAAGAGTCATTGTCCGCACGCTGTAAAGGAAAGTCACCAGTAAAGTCTATGCCTATTAATTTACTAATTTACCCATCCTGAAAGCTTACAGTGTAATGGATAGTGTTGGCTAGAACCGTGATTTGTGAATCACGAGTGATACGGTCACGTTCATTCCCAATCACGGTGATTTTTCACAGTGATCCGTGATTTTCGTGATCGCTTCTGATTGGTGCAGGCAGAACAGTGATTCACGATTTTCGTGATCTGATTGGTGGAAAGCATGACTGCTCTTTGCACGCGCCACATAACCTCAATTTCTAATTTCTCTTGAAACATTCTCAAGGCCTCACTGTGCTTATAGAATCTCAGTTGTATATTTTGACCCAATGTAATCGTTCTTGATCTATTTAAATTAAATATTTATTCACTTTAGTTAAAAAGTATAGTGTATATGTGAATACTTTAGCCAATCACATCAGTGCGTGCACACATTGACTATTTATGAATGTGTATACTAAGTATATATTCGGTGAATTAGCACGCTTTGACTGCAACACAAGCTATATTGAAGTATTTTATAAAATATAATTCAATCGAGGTCAAGAATTACGATCACTGTAAACAATTCACTCAAGTTAAAAAAATCACGATCACGGTCGTGATTTAACTTCATTAACTTCAAATCACTGTTAGTACTTTTGCACTCCATCCCTAGTAATGGAACATCGAATGCAATGGGCCTTTCAAATGGCCTTTGATTGCTCCCAAGAAATTTCTTGAGAAAGCCTGAATTTCTATCACCACTTTTGTTCCCAAAATTCCATGTACTCAAGTCTGCAACCCTTAATAAATGCAGTCAGGAATTAGTATTCACCTAGATCCCTACCGCGATCACTCATATCATCAACACCGTTCTTTGAAAGTTCTAAAAACTGGGCCACAACTCAAACTCCCGTTACTCTAACCCTTCCACGACCTAGAACATCACTTTAACAAAACCATGCAATTTCCCTCGCTCCTGCCACAAAAGAGTGGCAGCACACCTTCGCATAGAGGAGCCCCTAGCAGCATTTCTGGTTGGCCCACAGTATCCCCAAGTTGGGGATTAGTTGGCCACCAAAATGCCAACAATAAATGCTACTAGGGGCATAACCTCTCACAACAGATTCCTTCAATCAAAACCCACCCAACATCAGCCCCGACCCGGACAATGTCTTCAAATTACTACCCCCATTCCCACCCCGCGGTCCACTTCCAACAGCTAAGGCTGCATCCAGCGGGATTCATAAGAATTAATTACATTTTAACGAGCGGCCGCCATAATGCGTTCGCAAATATAGCTGTTGAGTCGAAGGCATTTGAAGTTGCGCGGTTCGCAATGGCCGAATTTTGTCTTCCGACGCTCGCTTCCCGACAGACCGAGGAATAACGCGCACACAGAATAACCTAGCAAGCCAATCCTGTACACAATTCATACTCACGCGTATTGTGCTTAATGTAGATTAATAAGAATACCGATGAACGTGTCAAACAAGTGCACCGTACGACTTCCAAACCCAACAAGAGCAGCGATGGCTCGTGCCACGCCATCTACTGTTGCAAACCGCGCCCGACCACGATCCACCCTAACGTTCACCCTTAGTGCCTTCAAACCTGCTGGCAGTCTCGTTGCGAAAGAAATCCCTAGATCTACTAGATCGACGTTTATGGCTAACTGACTCCCGACAGCCAATGTTAGCGTAATCGGGAACAGTTTTAGCCGGTCGCGGGGGTGAGGGGCCGGAGAACAGCACGGAGGCGTGTAATTCGCGTCGGTTATTCAGAGGCGGAACGCGCGTTAGCGTGTCGGGATCGCGTGACAAACACGTCTGATGGGAATTCATAGAATTATCCGTGGATATGGCGAACGGCTTAGTACACTCATCCGGCATACCACGAACGAGAGTACAATTAGGGGTGGGTTGTGTATCGTGACGCACGCCGCTGGATAGCGGAAAAGGGGGAGATGAGGCCTGGGGAGGAAGCCTCCGTTCATCAGCCTCGTCGCCGTTCCTTCCTTCGGCCGCATGAAAAGCCTGTCGCTGAATTCTGCTCCTACCGCGGATCATCTTTATGCTGGAGACGCATTGTCCCCCGGACGGGGCGCGCGCGTCGCTTCGCTCATCCGCCAACCCACTGTGCCACGGAACCGCGCGAAATCTCCTAATGAACGGACGTATCGGGCTGTTTCTCCACCCTCTTCATCCTTTTTACGCGGCTTTTTCGGCGACCTTTGTTCGCGACGGGAATAATTAATTGACTGCGAAGCAGGCAACTGTATGTAAGGTGACTGCTTGCGTCTCGAGTGATTTGTGGCAGGCATTTTGGAAATTTACTGTCACTGTAACATAGTACTGCAATGTAGTTGATACAATCATTCGTGTGCAGCTTTTTTTTTGACCAAGTGAGATACACATTTTTGCAACATTTTCACAAAACACCTGCCGAAGGAATGTCAGCCAATGTGTAACAGATGCGATACAATAAATTCAATTGAAAACATCGTCGTATCTTGTCCGAAATATCAACGTGACAGAAGCAGAATTGTTAACTTTTATTTATAAAAGTTAGTTATCGAACGTTTAACTTTTAAATAATCTCTTTGCGACTTTATGTTAACTTTGTCTATTAATACTTTAACTATGTTGTAAGAGTTCAGTTTTAATAATTATTTTATGTTCGGTATTAATAAAAGTGGATTGTATAGTTTTGAACAGATGGTGAAATATAAAAGTTGGGAATATTCTTTTAATTAGTATTATTTAAAGAAGTGGAAGCAGGATAAATGTAGAAGAGAAAGCGCAGTGTAATTTTTACATTATTTTCTCCGAGCGATTTAAGGTTTCAACTTCAGATCTATCTACCCCACATTTTCAGGCAATCTGATTGTCACAACTTTAACTTTTTAAGAGCAGAATAAATGTTCCTGATTAACTAGAACCTTTTTCTACTTTCAAGAAAAATATGTTTCTTATTTACAGAAAAAGGTATGGAATAAAAGGTTCAGTTAATCGGGACAGAAAAGATAAAATTGCAGTTATTTCAGCATTAATTAAAAATTTAAACAGTTTCGTGTGACCTCTGGAAAGAAGGTTATACAAACTGGACGTAAATCCTACAGAAGTGACTCGAACTGCAAATTCGTGCTCAAGAGTATTGAAATTCTTGAAACATGCTAAAATTTTCAATTGAATTTAATTTAAATTTAACCGAATCTAATATCTACGTCTACTTTCATATTTCTCTAAATTAACGTGGCTGCTGATGACCCAAATTGGTTGATGCAATTTTAAAAATAAAATTAATATTTATATAAATAATATTATTAAGTATAAGTAATAACGGCGCAATAAATATTCCCAGTGCGATATACAGTGTGGCTTGAAATAGTTGGGTATACGTTCAGAGGTGAATTACAAAGGGAAGTTTAAATAAACAATAATAATAATAACGACTTTATTACATCACAAACTCAGAGGCAATTAAGTAAGAGGGTGGGGTTCAGCGTTTCTGCTGTTTTGAAACCCAACCTATAGGCAAAACGATAGACTTAAAGCTGAAGGATACACAGGAGAATCTAGGACAAGAAGACTAAGTATAAAAAGTTAAGGAAAGTGGAGCAGGATAAAGGAGCGAGCAGCGCGTTTGAGAGAGGAGATGAATGATAATGAATAAATTTTCAGAAGAATTGAATTATAATAGCAGGAAGACACAAATATCCGTTCTATCTGAGCTCACTTTCAAAGTATAGTTGCCTAGCGATCAGAGCCGCTCCTAGAGTTTGCGGAGCCCCGGGGCAAAAGTCGTTATTATTAACATCTAATTGGAAACAGATATCTTACGTTTCTACTTCATGCGTCACTTATTCTGCTAGAACTATAAAGCAAAATTTTTTCAGATGCGGATAACAATAATTACAACAATGTACGTTTATTATCTCCAAATTTACAGTGAAGTATAATTATTTCATAAATTTGGCACAGTTTGAAGCGGCTTTAAAACATGAAAATTTGCGACTAATAAATGAAATTTATTTGGGTAATTATACGGAAAAGGTGTTTCAGCAGCGATTTCAATGATTTCTGAGTGTGTTGTCGGGGATGTGATTCTAAGCAACGTTGCTCTATACGTATAACCGCCGCTCGGCTTTAGTTTTCGAGATATTCACAAAAAAACTCTGATAAACCCTTAAAAAGATGCAAAATGATTTGCTTCATAATTTGTCCTGAAGAAATTCCCCAAAATTGGTCTGTCCCAGCTTTGCGTAAATTATAGTCCCTCCTTAATTAATTTCGTTTTTATAAAATGAAGCTCCTAAGCGCGGGGCCCAGGGCAAGTGCCCCGCCTGCCCGACACTAAGGGCGGTACTGCTAGTGATTCATGATTCACGTCGTAAGTTCAGTTATTAAGAGTAATGTATTCAAGCCCAGATGTGATTGCTCTTAGCGCTTCTTGCCGCCCTCCAATAATTCAATAAATCCAAATATATTTAACCAACTCTTAAATAATCAATTCATATTAAAAACCTTTTTACAAATTCAATCAAAATATTCTTCATAAACCATTAAATAATCAATTTATATTGATAATCAGATGTATATTAACTACATTTTAATAAATTCAATTACCCTGCAGTAATTCAACAATTAAAAACATTTTTAATAAACCAGTAAATAACCAATTCATCAACCAATTCCTCTCGGAACTGGGCCATGGAAATGGTGCTCACCACCCACGAAATACCGAAGGTCTTCCGTTTTCAAAAAAGTGGAGACTTGTCGCCGTAGTCCCCACATTCGTGACGATAATGGCGTCGTATTCGAGTGGAGAAACGCCAGATACGCATCCGATGTGTAAATTTGGCGAGCGTCACGTGGCGAAAACGACCCATGTCCAGATAAGCACTTCCCAGATAAGCTGGTGCACAAAAATGGCTGTCGCCGGGGAACAAAGTGGAGTGGAGCGTAACATGTCCTGGCAAAAAAGGAACTACACCCAGCAACCGATTCACGCAATATTTCCCCGGTCTACTAGATTACACAACTGCATAATGTAATACTGTTGATACAGGAGCACTCGAGCTGTCAAATTATACAAACAGCCTTTGCGCTGTACATAATTTCGCGAAACATGCCCTCTTGCTACAAAAATTCTTCTAATAAAATTCTTCGGTTCTGTTCCTAAGACCACGGAGTAGCAGACAGTGACAAATTTAATTAGAAGTACCAAACAAACATTTCTACCATGCAACCCACCGAATTAATTTCAGCTGTGTACTATGATTTTTTGAAACACCTGAAATATAGTCTCGTCAAGCAAAAATGGCAGGAAAAATGGAACAAAGATATTCTCTCAAAAATCGAAGACGAAATAATTAAGCAATAAAATAATATTTCAAATAATATGAAATAATATTTCTAATTTGAGTGATAAATAATATTTCTAATTTGAGTGATAAATAATATTTCTAATTTGAGTGATAAATAATATTTCTAATTTGAGTGATAAATAATATTTCTAATTTGAGTGATAAATAATATTTCTAATTTGAGTGATAAATAATATTTCTTATTTCTCTTAATTTGAAATGATATTTCAAATAATGTAATTTCAATAGTGCCCAAGTCTGACAGAAGGAGCACAATCCACTGTGTTAAGGCGATCGCTAACGATTCGGCCCGCGCTGAGACTGACGTGCATTCGTGCCACGCAGATGGGCCGTTTAAGAAGTCGCCCCGCTAAAAGTTCCAGTCGCATTGAAATATTGAAAGGCACGCTGGGCAAACCGTGAAATTTTTATCAGCCAGACTATCTCGTAATTCGACTTGTCAACGACGTTTAACGAGGAGGCTGAATATTTCAGCGCGGCTACTGAACTCACCCTGCGAATCTGCACGTCTCTTCGGGGCCGTGCTCACCACCACGCCGCTCCCCGTCGAAATCGTCCGATTTTTATCGCCGCTCGTTAGGGACGCCGCGGAAACGATATTCCCTCGCAATCGTCGTGGCTCGTGACGCGGGAAAGAGGTTTATTCGTATTCTGGTCCCGGTCCTGGGCCACTCGGAAAAATCGCACGGCGCATCGATCGCGGCGTACGCGGCTGCGTCCGTCTTGCGAACGAAATTTTCCTTCGCAGCATCGATGAGGGGGAAACCGGTGCACAGTGAGACGAACGGCACCGTTTTGGGACGAAAGCGCAGGAATTTTGATAGAAATAAGGCGGAGGGGTGAAACTTTTTCGAGGGGTTGCAGAATAAGGGAAAAATATTGAAAAAATATGACATCGAAAATCCATGTCGGAAGAATCTAGGGCGAGACAAATTCTGCGACCAGATTTGAATTCAGCGCTTCAGAAGCTGTAAGAAATAATGTATAACAAGTCTAGGGGAATTTATTAATTATAGGTACATTACAACGGAAAACCGTAATTTTCCTCGAAAATGTCAAATTTCATATAGATTTTCAGGGTCAAAACTTGTTTGTTATACTTTCAAAATATTTTTCCCTCGTTCTGCAAAGTCGTAGCTTTAACCTCGTAGCTTTCATCCCTTAATTAGCTATCCTATTTCTATCAAAAGTCCTACGATTTCGTCACAAAAAAGTGCCGTTTGTTCCATACAACGTGGCGGTGGGATTCGTTGGGGTTGCAAAAGAAATACTGGGGGATGATTAGTTTTTTTTGTTAATGATCGATAGGGTTTTTCGTGCCTCGCAGTTTTGATTTTTATGGGGCTGTGGGAGTTGACAGAAGTGTGGGGTAATTTGATGGTTCTTTGGAGTGAAAGAAGCTTTAGGTGATAAGTGAAATTCAGAGTACTTCGTTGAAGTTTAGTATTAAGTGGGATTTGGAATATTTTGTTAAGGGGAAAGGGTGTGTTGATTGGAGAGTATTTAAGTGAAGTGTTGAAACAGATTGGATAATTTTTTCGGCACTACCTGTTTTATAATTTCACTGAAATATTTTAAGTTCCAGCTATTCTTACGTCTTGAAATATTCCAAGCTTCATCGAGCCTTATGTTCCAAGGGAACATACTAAATTCCTTTTATACGTTCTGAGACCAAATGGAGCTTGGAATAGCTCAGTAAGAGGGAGGACATTGGAACTTGGAATATTTTATATGGTGATGAAACAGATGGGACTGAGAAAAATTTCGAAATTCCATCAACCCCCTATCTTATTGAAAGATTCCAAGTTCTACCTGTCCTTCTTTCTTATTGAAATATTCCAAGTCCTATCTGGTCTTATACCATTACAAAATTTTCTAAGTTGTACTCATTTTGATACTTTTTATTGAGACCAGAGGGAACTTGGAATACCTCGTCAAGATTTAGAACTAATAATATTCCAGCAAGTTGGTGAAGCAGAGAGGACTTTGAAAAATTGTGTTTCAACATTTCCCTGAAATATTCTAAGTCACATCTATCCTTGTATCTCACTAAAATATTCCAAATCCAATCTAGTCTTATCTTCGAGCAAAACTTTTCAGGGTTACAGTAATATTATTATCTTGAAGTAAGACTAGATCGAACTTGGAATATCCTCAATAAGGCATTGGAACTTGAAAAATTTCAGTAAAATGTTGAAACAGATGAAATTAGAAAATTTTCAAAGTTCCATCAGTTCCAACACTTTACTGAAATATTCCAAGTTCCCCTATTTACCTATCTTAACTCTAAATTCGAGAATGGAGAGCTTAGAAAGTAAATAAATTGCCAAATTATCATCTTCATATTATTAAAATAAATTTATTGAAACACTTTCTTATTACAATCATTCTGAGACGATGTTAAAATAATTATTCCAAGTTCCATACACTCTCACAAAATTTTCAAAGTTCCACTCATCAATTACATATTTTTAGAAAATATCAAAGTTCGCAGCCATCGAATTCGGTTTTCACCGATTCCCAGGTCTCACCACGGGGAGGTTGCTGCGATTGGAGACCCGTAGAGAGATAGCTGGAATCAAAGTTCCATCGATCTGCCTTTACAAAATCGTTAGACTAAACCGAAGAGGTAGAAGGAAAGAAAGTCCCATCGCTCTCTTTAGTTTAGACTTAGGGAGCTGCCAAGCATTCAGCATATTACGCGAAGTTCAGGCAAAAGGGAGCGCGGGCGTACCCTGGAATCGGTATTCGATGGTGCAACTCCTACCACCCAGGTGTCCCAGTCGAAGAAGAAGAGCTTTCGGCGCCCGAGGCGATTCTTGTTGCTCCGAGCGACTCTGTCAGGGGCACAGTAGGTGTGACCTGACTCAGGCCGGCTAACGCAGAGATGGGGCAATCAGCCTGGGTGGCTTTCGCAGACGGTGCACCTTTCCGTACACCCCCTACGCCCGAAACTTTTCGTCTTGGATCAGTAGCCTAGGGATGGAGCTGACGGATCGATACCGATTCCAAGGCCGGTCACTTGTTTCTAGGAGAGAAACAGGAGACCTCCTCATCGGGGATGAGGAGCTGGGTGTGAGCGAAGTAAGCTAAAGTTCAGTGAATGCTTGGCAGCTTTGCATCTTTTCTTACGATTAAGCGATGAATCCCTTGATCATGACGATGGTCTTGGTCCATGTCCTTTTCGAAAGTCATCTTTAAATCTTTTTTTCTTGAGAGTAAATGTTGTTCGTAATAGGTCGAAGAGCGTGGGGGTCTAAGGAATGAGGTTACCATAGATCTCTTGGAGTTTAGAACCCCAGAAACAGAATAAGAAATTCTTTGAAATTCCTTTGAATGAGGGTCTGAAACCCTGTTCGGAGGATCATAGAGACCAGGAAGACCAGCTAGATTAGGAAGACCACTTGTACCAGTAATACCAATTCTCTCTCTGTAAACGACGATGCATCGAATTTTAACTCTTTCCTAGCGTTAATAGAAAAGATATATAAGTTTCGAGAAATTATTATTATTTTTCTCAATTGTTTAAATTTCACAGTAATTTCTGTCATATTTGAGAAGCTTCATCTTCAGCTCTTTTACGTGTTAAGGGTGGAATAATTCGCAAGGCAAACAGTACTCAGAAGACGTTTCAACAATTATTTATTCATCTTTTACAGAATACGTAGACAGTTTATTATTAATAACGCTTTTAGTCATACGAGGGAATTCTTCATTTACGCCGGTATCGAAATTATTTATTTCCTTTTAGTGTATTTTAATAAAACCGCATTTTCAGAAAAATTATTTTTAATATAAATCATTTAAAATACAATCGCTCCACGATAACCCAACAGTCCACTCTCTTTGATTCGTTGCTCGATTTGCACGGAGAAGCTGACTCCATCGTGCCAATATCACTGGATATAGAATAACACGTTGAACAACCTACATCACGGAATAAGTAATAATTTACAAGTGATCCAGGTACAGTGAATTGGTCGGTGACATTGGCCGATTTGTCAGCTGCGGCTGGACGTCGCAGCGCATTGCATATTTAGATTATCGATGTAAACGAGGTGATACAGAATAAGCTTACCGCAGGAGCCGTTCGAGTCACAGAGAAACCGTGATACCGGACGTGAACATTGTGCAAGCTTACTATAGCAACTTCGAGACTGTTATACATCTCTAATCAATATCTTCGAAAGAATGTTTCACTCACAAGACTACTGGAGACTAGGTCAACCGCTGGGACCATTCAGAGCTCGGATCCCCGCGAAAGTGACTTGGAGAATTCACGAAACGTTGGCCGAGAACGTGAGGGACTTTATTGTTCCGTGAACGGAATGTTTTAAATAACAAATGCAAGGGGTGAAAGAACACGATGAATTAAAAAAGCACCCCTGCTCGAAGTAACGAAGGCGCGATGCGCAACACGAAGCGGGTCGGCCGAAGGGCGTTTTTTCGCGCGAGGCATCGAGGTCTAACCCTTATCGATCGCGTGCAGTTGCTTTCCGCCTTGTTTCCGCCTTGGTCTCGCATGCCTAGATGGTCGCGCGCGCGGTGCAGCTGCAGTCCCGCGCGCGCGGTGCACTCCCAACATGGCTCGATTTCCTTCCAAGCAACTTGTTTACGCGGCACGCTTCAGGGGCCGCGCGACCTCAGCCAGCCATACCGTTCCCGCGCTTTAGGCGAATTTACACGGCTCACTTTGGCTCAATAATGCGGGTGATTCGACAAAATTGGAACAGTGGGAATCAGCGTTGAATGAGCGCTCAAACAAATTGAACGTTGAAGGAAGTTGACAGAGTTTCTATTTTTGTTTTCTACAATTGAACTTTGAAGCTTTTGTTTTAGTTGAGGCGGTGTATTGGTTTTGAAGAGAGCTTGCTGTTTTGTGATGGAAAATTGTTTTTAAAGGATCATGAGAATATTATAAATAATTTGTAGTACCTCTCGATTTTATAATATATTAATATAAATATTATATATATATTATATATATATTAATATATATTCGACGTCGAATAAAGTTAAAATTAAAGTTAAAGTTAAAGTTAAAGTTAAAGTTAAAGTTAAAGTTAAAGTTAAAGTTAAAGTTAAAGTTAAAGTTAAAGTTAAAGTTAAAGTTAAAGTTAAAGTTAAAGTTAAAGTTAAAGTTAAAGTTAAAGTTAAAGTTAAAGTTAAAGTTAAAGTTAATGTTAATGTTAATGTTAATGTTAATGTTAATGTTAATGTTAATGTTAATGTTAATGTTAATGTTAATGTTAATGTTAATGTTAATGTTAATGTTAATGTTAAAGTTAAAGTTAAAGTTAAAGTTAAAGTTAAAGTTAAAGTTAAAGTTAAAGTTAAATTTAAAGTTAATGTTAATGTTAAAGTTAAAGTTAAAGTTAAAGTTAAAGTTAAAGTTAAAGTTAAAGTTAAAGTTAAAGTTAAAGTTAAAGTTAAAGTTAAAGTTAAAGTTAAAGTTAAAGTTAAAGTTAAAGTTAAAGTTAAAGTTAAAGTTAATGTTAATGTTAATGTTAATGTTAAAGTTAAAGTTAAAGTTAAAGTTAAAGTTAAAGTTAAAGTTAAAGTTAAAGTTAAAGTTAAAGTTAAATTTAAAGTTAATGTTAATGTTAAAGTTAAAGTTAAAGTTAAAGTTAAAGTTAAAGTTAAAGTTAAAGTTAAATTCAAAGTCAGAGTTAAAGTTAAAGTTAAAGTTGAAAAATTTATTCGAAGCTGAAGTTGAAACGGTCGACGAAGAAAAAATCAACTTTATTCAACAAACAAAAAATTAACTTTATTCGTCGAATAATCTAAAGTGAAAGATAACTTTCATTCGATCTGTTATTTAAACAATTTCTTATTTAGTCAATTCCCAACTCTGTCCCTGGCCTGCAAACCTGCATGGAGCCTGGCTACCTCTCGCGCATCTTCGTTGTGTCACGTCTCGGCTGTACGTTGGGCTGCCTTGTTGGCCTGGTGCTACACTTTGTTGTTTTATCTGAGACATTGTTTAGATTCGGAGAAAGGATTCGTACGCCCGAGAGTACTCGTTGCTCGCCAGGTGAGAGGCTTTGTTCATCCTTCGGATTGTATGTACATGCACTGGTTCAGCATGCTGTGTCGCAACGAAAACACTGATTGTCGTCGAAGAGCGAGGTGGTTGGGGCACGTGCGGTTTTTACAGTGGTAGTATCTTAGAGTACCTTGAAAAGTTTTTTAGTATGTACTTATTGTTAGATATTATAGGTCCTTAAAGTTCATCAGATCCTTGATCTACTGGTGTGTACAAAATTGTGGTAGTACTTACGTGCTCCATCTTCGTTAGCCTTACTGTATTCCTTCCACCTATAGTATTCGAAAAGATGACAAGTGTACGTGTTTTTGAAAGGAGAGAGTTACGTGCGTGTGGCGAACTTATCTCGGAGCACAATCCGAGATGCTAATGTCGTTACGGTTTCGCCGTGATATCACGAAAACTGAATTAGGAACTTGTATAGCTTGCTAGCGTTAGTTCTCAGATCGTGCGATACGTCTTTATAATTGATGGTCTTTGGAGCGACTCCTTGTTAAACTGTTTTTGATTGCCCCTTTAACGATTACCTAATCTAATATTCTCTATTTCTAACTCAATACACTGGTGAAATATAATTCTGCTCGAAATTTAAACATTTTAATAGCAACTCTTGACTTCCACTGCAGGACCATTCCACCCGAAAGGGGACATTTTTGGAGTGACATTTCGGATGTTGCTGATACTTGGATATGTTGCAGTCTTTAGTTACATATAAACACGTTTCAAAGGATTTTTCAAAATTTAAAAAATTGGCGATCTTACAGCGCTTTGAAATGTCGCGATGACCTTTTTTTTAATCAATTATACCTGTCGAACTAACAAACTGATGCAAATGAGATGTTTGGTGGTTACAGTGGAGACATAAGACATACCCAAGTTCCAGTAAAATCCAAAGATACTCCAAAAAAATGACTCTTCAATGAATGCTTAAAAATACAGTACAAATCGTGCCATTTAAATTACGAGTGTACACTAACTCACAAGTTAATTCACATAAACTCCGAAGAATGCCTAATTTATTAATATCGTCTGCAGTTTCTATATCGATAGTTCCTGTGATTCTAACATCAGTGATAGCCCTCCATCCAAAATTTCTAAGTCACAGTATTCCTTCACAAACCTCTAAACTCTCAAAACGAGAGCTTTACTCCAACAAAACAGTACGATAAATTTAGTTCAGAAGGGTACTTACGTCCCCAATGCCTCGTTCCATGTTTCGGAATCGCGAGGCAACTCCCCTGCCAACTTAATCCTCTTCAAAGGGAAAAATTCGATGGGTGCCCACGTAATTACGGGAATCACAGCAAGGGGACTTAGAGCATAGTATAATCGTTTCAGAAACCGTATCTCGAGTTGCAGCGTCGAGGATGGCCGATCCTCGGCCCTGCTCGTCAAGAGCCTCGAGCCTGACGAGAGCCTCGGGTCGATTGTTTCCAACGATCGACCAAACCGCGGTATCTGGGCTTCCTGGTAGCTCGTGTCCCACGGGTCGAATCTTGATACTCACGTGTCGTATGTTCATCTTTATCTTGATAGCTTCGTGCGCTGCTGAAGGAAGACTAAATTACTAGGGACTATGTGTGAATTAGGTCGATTGGTCTGGCACAACTGGCCCAATGCAGGCATACTCTGAAAAGAGAGTATTCGAGGAAGAACTCTTTTGTACGGGGTTCCTCAAGCTAGGCACCTTTGTGATTAGAATAACAATGATTTTACTGGATACATAGGTCTGTTGGGCAATAGTGACGTCTAGCAGATGAACCTGAAGGATCTCAGCTGGATTGATCGTTGACCCTAATAGTGATTAATCAAGGAGTGAACTTATAGTTTTGGTTAATAAAAATAGATTTACAGTAGTGTCTCCAAAGAAGACTGTTCTGTTCTTGGAGCGGGAGAGACAGTCGGTGTCTCGCGTTAATAATAATAATACGTCTTTGTTACAGAGGCGCAGCCAGGATTTAATTCAGGGAGGGGCAATAAATAGTGAAACCGAATTTTGAATTTATGTACGTAATTAGGAATCAGTATAACCGGGGTCGTGTAATGCGGAGTTACTTCACAATTTAATTTATTTTCATTTGGCAATAAATTAATTTATTGTTGAATGAACAACTAATTTATTATCTTCTTCCTGTGACAGGGAAGGGGGTAAGCCTCCAATCCTGCCCCTCCTTGGCTACGTCCATACTTTATTGCATTCCCATCTTCATGCAATTAACGAAAATAAATAAATAAATCATGCTAAAATAATATGAGCCTATTTGTACGAATGATGTACGTAATGGGCGAGATTCAGCGATTTGCTGCTCTTAAGTCTAACCCTGAGACTAATACCAGAAATGCTAATAATTATAGAAAAAGAATATAAAAACTAATAATTAAAAAAATAAAATAAATTACAAAAGCAAATGCAATAATTCAATAACGGCAAACTGAAAACACTTTCCTCGGTTAGGGACTGATCTTTCTTTCGACACAAGTCTGTATTTTGATCCTTCTAAATACGTGGACCTAAACTTCTTCGAGCTTGTACCTAATTACGATCTAAGAAATTAGTTACTTGACAAGTGGAGAACACAGAGATTCGAGGACTTAGATAGTGTCAGGAGAACAGATTATTATAATTTTCGAAAGGGTTCGTAAACACCATGCTTGTTCACCTGTTTTGAAAGTTGAAAGTCCCTCTAGAGGTAAAAGTTAACAAAATATTCACTTTCCCGATCGTAAAACCGAGCCACCCAGAAAATTATACGAAGATTGGGTCATAAAAAAAGATCGAACGTGTTTCACGAGATTGCCAAGTTGTTCGAAAAAGAAAAGTTCGATGAAATAGAATCTTCTTGTCAACCATCTCGCGAGGCACCCATTTTCATAAAAATATTCATCGGCGGCTGGTGTTGATGAGCGTGGAGCAGCCGAGATTGATTAATGGCTTTTTAACATGCGACAAAATAAAACACTTGTTCGGATAACTACTTGCGCATCACGGTTCACTTGGCACTCGGCGCGATCGATGTGTATTAAATTAACGGTCGACTTAATTACGTTTGCACGGCGCGCGTACGGCCCATCGAATTGAGAACTCATTTAGCTCACCAGCTCGACAGTCGAATTGACATTGCACCGTGTACGCTTCTACTTTATGCTGCAACTACGCGATTTACCGCCTTTACCCGGAACCTTGCCTCTGCAACTGCTTTCTCTGATTCTCGGATGCTGATTCAAGATCCGAGTGGGATGAAAAATTAAACGTAAATAGAAACAACTCGTGTTCAGTTCCTTCTTCATTAATATTAATGAATTCATTAACAGCAACCATTTCATACAAGCCGAAAAAGACAAGAAAAAGATGAAGCGAGCAAATGCAGAGAAATTAAATAAAGAGGAGAAATCCTCAAAGAAGCTGGCGAAGGAAGCTACTCAGTCGAGAAGTGGCATAAGTCCAAACTTTGAAGAGTAAATGTTAGGAATAACTTATCAGTTTCTAAAGCGATGTGTCAGAGCACTTCGAAGTTCAAATCCCGGGAACATTAATAATGCGACGCCATCCAAAGAGTGACCCAAAAATGAAGCCATTTTTAGTCTCTTTTTGGTCCCACGATTTTTGAACGGAATTTTGTGCCAAATGATACCTTATGATGAGACATCAATCACAACAAATTTTCGAGTTGAGGTGACAATTAGTTTCTGAGATATGGAACGTCAAAGAAGTGAAAGTTAATAATTTAAAGGTAATTTAAAGAATTATTTCCAGGGGTTTCGCTGACTGTTAACACAGAATTTGAACTTACAGATTGCGAGTTAGAAAATAAAATCGAAAAATAGCCGAATCTACATGGGTTAAATTCACCCCGTTAGTGTGATTTTTGGCAGCAAAAAAAATGCGTTGTAATCAGGAGGAAATTCCCTACATATCCACAAAGTTTCAGAATTTTTTGAATTTTCGGGTTCGGGATCTTCCCTTGTTAGTCAGGTGGCCGAAAAGAGGCGAACATTTGTGAATTTTTTTTGAAGAAGCGGAAGCGTATATTTTTACAGAACTTTCTGCGTTTAAAAGAGCAACAATTAAAGAACATTTGGTAATTTTTTCGTAGAAAAATATTTACGTTTAAAATAAAATAAAAAGCGACATCCAAGAAGCATTTTTAAAAATTTGGTTTTGCGGTGAGCATTGCCATTCGGAACCACATTATCTAAAATCAAAAAACAAGAAAAATTTCGTTAGTTTATTAATATATCCTCAGGTTGACGGAGAGATTGTTCCGAAATATTAATTTAAAACAAAATGGCGGCTATTTAAAGTAGAAATCCTGATTTTTTCGTGCAAACATCACGCGAAAAAATCAAAATAGTGTTCTTTAAATGTTGTACTTTTAAGCGCAAAAAGTTCTGTAAGAATATATGCTTCCGCTTTTTAAAAAAAATTCACTAACATCCGCCTCTTTCGGTCGTCTAACTAGGTATAACCCCTTAACGAATTTTCACTTCTTTGACCTCCCATATCTCCGAAACTAATTATCACCTGAACTTGAAAATTTCGTTTGTTTGATGTCTCATCATAAGGTATCGTTTGGCATAAAATTCAGTTCCAAAATCGTGGGACCAAAAAGAGGCTATTTTTGGGTCATTTTTTATTTCAAGGTTAAATAGGGAAATACGTCCTTTTGAAAAATCGCTCCTCAAATATTGTCTCTGAATAATCAGCGCTGTAGGCATCTCAGGAACCATCCACGATAAGCTCCCATGTTTGATGGATCTCCAGTTGGCTCGTTTTCTTTTAACAGTCCAGAGTTCCCAACGACGCAGCGTTTCCGCATCGAAATGATCGATCGCTGGTGAAATGATCCTTCCGCGTTCGGCGGTTTCGTGGTCCCGGGGGACGTCGCGCCGAACGTCTGATTCATGCGCGGCTCGTGGCTTCAATTTCGACGAGTTTCATTACAGCCGTCCGCGAGAAGTTATAATTATCCGGAAAACTCCCGAACAGGCCGTGGATTATTACGATAATTGGAATTACTCCGCGGCCGGGACGAGTGAAGCCAGTTTGCGCGCGGCGCTCTCTGCGAAACTTTTAACAAGTGACCGTGCAGAATCGCTCGATTGCTCGGCCACGTTTCGACGAGCGTGGCGGCGACGAAAAATCACGATGAGCGCGTATTCATATCTCCAATAGAGCGTTTTTGATCGCCTACGAATGTTTGACTGCGCGCGATTTCTCCTTCTCTGGATTTTTTCCTGTTCCACTTCGAACACCGGGTATCGTATTTCCAGCGAGGGGAGTCTGGGGAGTTGCAAATTCGAAAGCGATAGGATATTGAAATTTGGGTGATTGCCTCCGTAACTTGGGCTGTGTCTATTTGCAGTTACTCACGGAAGGATCGGCCCACCCTATATGTAATATGTTTTACATAAGTATTAAATTGACTTCAATGTGAGAACTTGCAATTCTATGTAATTCATATTAGTGCAAATGTTGATTAATTGAATTTTCTTGTGGGTGAATTTAATTGAAAAATGGTATACATTTTATTTGAAAGAAAGTATTATTACCCGTGGAAGATTCCAAATTCAACCAATTTTCTGTGGGAACACGAATGTTCTTGATATTTTTCCAATTTTCTTTGAGCATTTCTTTGGTAAATGGTAGGTACTAACTAAAAATATATTCACCAAGGTTTATAATAGTGGGAACTGTAATAGGTAATTCAGAATTTAATATTACTTAAATAAATAGAAGTATTAAATACATATTATTAGTATTAAATACTTATTTAAATACTTATTGTTATTAGTATTAAATCCTATTTAAATACTTATTATTATTAGTATTAAATACCTATTTAAATACTTAGTATTATTAGTATTAAATACCTATTTAAATATTTAGTATTATTAGTATTAAATACCTATTTGAATACTTACTATTATTAATATTAAATACCTATTTAAATACTTAGTATTATTAATATTAAATACCTATTTAAATACTTAGTATTATTAATATTAAATACCTATTTAAATACTTAGTATTATTAATATTAAATAGCTATTTGAATATTTAGTATTATTAGTATTAAATACCTATTTAAATACTTACTATTATTAATATTAAATATCTATTTAAATACTTAGTATTATTAATATTAAATACCTATTTAAATACTTAGTATTATTAATATTAAATAGCTATTTGAATATTTAGTATTATTAGTATTAAATACCTATTTGAATACTTACTATTATTAGTATTAAATACCTATTTAAATACCTAGTATTATTAACATTAAATACCTATTTAAATATTTAGTATTATTAGTATTAAATACCTATTTGAATACTTACTATTATTAGTATTAAATACCTATTTAAATACTTAGTATTATTAATATTAAATACCTATTTAAATATTTAGTATTATTAGTATTATATACCTATTTAAATACTTACTATTATTAGTATTAAATACCTATTTTAATACTTATTTTTATTAGTATCAAATACTTATTTAATACTTTTATGAGTAACTGTATAAAGGTTGTTTAATAGAAAAGGTATTCTTTTTCGTAGATAAATTTACAGAAAGGAGTTTATTATTTGAATTTACTTTCGCAGAATTTTATTAAATACTTTTCGCGTTTTCTCTTAGACTGATTGAAACATAAAAGCGGGAAGTCAGATGTTCCTACTTTTCGCGGGCTTTCACTCCAGAAGCGACTTCCATTATTCATTTCTCTAAATTGTGGAATTTGGACAATCAAGCAGTCAAAGGGGAGACATCGAGAAGAACTCACGTGAAATGTAAAGTGAAATCGATGAATGAAGCCCATCGGAGCAACGTTACCACAAAGGCGGCCGGTAAAGGGAATCGAAGAATAGCGGCGGGTAGAAAAAGATACGAATAAGACTAATTCCAAGCCGCAGTCGTCGAAAACTAGCAGGCTTACATAAGAACATATCAATCCCCTGCGAAGAGATTCACGGTTACGTAATACCCTTAGGTAACATATCGCCTGCATCCTCCCACAATGCCACGGAAATTGATTACTGGAACCGTCCTTCCAGCGAAAAGAATTCAATTTTCGCGTATTAGTAGCACGCGTGCCTGAAAAAAGGGCACCCGCGACGTCGTAGAAAAATATATAAATCGATAAGCAACGAATCATTGGAAATCGGTAAACTCGACATAGACATCTTCGATTCGTTGCCATCGTGTCGATTCGTGACGGTAAAAAGCGTCGTTCGAAAGAAGTGCTGCAATCCAGTCGCTCTGTAACCGTGCTTCGTCACGCCTCGGCGAAATGAAACGCGCAAGAAATGCAGTTATTTGCAGAAACGTCGAGGTAATTGTGGTGGTTGCGCGAATCGTCGGGCGTCTGGGGAGGGGTGGCTTTGTGATTCGAAAATGGCCGCTGGCCAGGTTACGCGGTAATTGGTACGAAAAGGGCACCTTTGATGCATTAGCTATTCCGTTTTACCGAGGTCTTCGAGTTCCCAAGGCATCCCTTAAAAACGAAACTCTTAAATTTCCATCCATTATTCAGCCACCGCGGGCCAACAGAAGTGTCTCTGGTGTTATGGTGACGGTGCTCGAGTTCCTTCGAACCGTGAATACCCATTGCTTACTTTCTGGCGGCACACAAGGCAGAGTTTTTGCTAGTGGGACCCATTTTACAAGCCAAATTAATGGCACAGAATGAGGGAAAGGTTTCGTTATTTCAGCTTCTTTAGAAATTAATTTAAAATCATTTGTGCGTTCGTGTTTCAAATGGTCATCCCTGAAATTTGTACGACGTAGAAACAAGTACAGTGTATATTCGTTTAAAACTGAATAACTTTTTTAGAATTGAACCAAATGACTTGAGTTTTTTTTAGAAGCTAGGAGGATTAGTTTACTAAATGACGTGTTTTCGTCGTTTTGGAAAAATGGGAATTGGTCGGAATAGCGAAGAAAATAGTGATGGTCGCTTTTTACCATTTTTTTTTAATCTGAGCCTGTGATGAAAATTTAAAAAGTCCCTTTTGTAGATTTACGTAAGTTGTATGCATGCTGAAGATTTCAGCGAAATTGGTTAACTTAGCTCTGAGCTATAAACAGTTAAAAGTGGTGGAAATTCTAAGGAAAAACTAAAGATTCTTACATATTTCGATGCCTGTCGCTTGTTTCTGCATTAACTGATTTCGGTGAGATTTTCAGCATGTATACGACTCTCTTAAATCTACAAAAGGTACTTTTGGAATTTTCATTACAGGCTCAGATAAAAAATTTGTATAAAGTGACTTTCACTATTTTCTTCGCTGTTCCGATCAATTGCATTTTTTTCAAAACGACGAAAACGCGTCGCATAGAGAACTAATCCTTCTAGCTTCTCAAAAAAACTCAAGTCGTTTGGTCCAATTTTAACACTAGAACTACCGACAACTAATGTAGACTTATTTGAGTGGTTATTTAATATAAAATACGTTATGCAAGGAAAATAAACATTTATTCATATTTTTTCATTTTTATATTGTTAGAAAATATGTACATAATATCATACATATTTATGCTACTTAGAAATACACTCTTTCCATACTTAAAAATGATAAATTTATTACATTTCTTGCATATATCGCAGGTATTATTCTTTTATTATTTCTGGAATATTCAATTTGACACCATTTTCGGTTATACGAATTTTGTTTCGTATTTGCCGACATTCTATCTGGCAAAAAAAAATGTCAAATTGACTAGTTTCGGTATATCTAGGTAAAGTATATATGTAACTTCGAAAAGGGTGGGGGAGAGGGAAAGACAAATTGACAAATATAATTCTTTAGATATTGCAATAAAAATCATGAAAATATTTCTGAAGTACAAAGTAATAAATTTGAGCACATAATTTAAAATGAAAATTTTAAAATGTTATTTTGTTTTAAAGGGTGTTTATTAACAAAGAGACATTTTTGGGTAAACTTCGACGTAGGTGTTCCCACCATTGACGGTTTGCTCTGGCAAACAAGAGCAGGCGTTTCCCCGCTGAAATATCGGCTGTCTTTCGGTGGATATTTCAACGGTCGTTCTCGTCCATGTCCTACCGCAAGCGCGTCATTGTTTCGAAAGCTCCCAGCGAAAGTGCTTCCCTCCTTCGCTCTCGATTGTCCTTGCGGACCGCCACTTGGAGACAATAGTCCCTTCCGGTTGGTTTAGCAGGCAGGTTAAGCGCGGAGCGCAGGAACAGGGATGCCTGAAACATTTCGCGAGAGACGACCGTCACCTGTCCCCCTCGTTCCGTGGCTCGTAAACGGTGTATCGCCAGTTTCCGCGAAACTCCCGCGTCGGTCACAAAACTGGACCGAATTCGATGCTCGCGATTTATGAAAATAATTGCTCCGAGTAGAAGCAGGGAGGAGGAAGGGTAGGGTTTGCTTGAATATTTTTATTCTATTATATTATTCAGATTGTTGAGAAATAAGTTGGAAATTATTCAAACGTTGTTGGGGATTATGTCTCTTCGCGATTGCACTCTGAAGTAGGGCTGGGACTATTCGTCGAATATTTCGGTATTCGAATATTCGAATACTTCAGTTGCTCAATTATTTGGCGAATACAAGTAGGTTACCCACAAAAATTTCGGAAATTGGTTTTTAGGTTTTTTGCATATTATTCGAATATCCGAGTATTCGAATACTATTCGAATATTTAAGAATTCGAATAGTATTCGAATACTCGGATATTCGAATAATATGCAAAAAACCTAAAAACCAATTTTCGAAATTTTTGTGGGTAACCTACTCCCTTAAGCGAGACTCCTATTTTTTGGGCTAACGACATGGCAAAATTGGGGAATTTTTTTAAAAGAAACTAGCGATTAAATTCATCTGTATTTTAGACCATATTTGTATGCATCTTTGAAGAATTTACAGTGTTTTTTGTATTAATTTTTAATAATAAATATAGAAGTTATGCACACTGAAGCCACATATGTATAAAGTTTATTATTAAAGTTTTTATTAAATTACTAGAAAGATGAATATCACGCACCCCAGGAGACGATGAATATTTCGCGGCGTGATGGTCGATCCTGCATAACTCTAACATAAAAATTAATAAAAAAAGCTGCAACTTCTTCAAAGATGCATAAGAACATGGTGCAAATTTCAGCGGAATCGAGTCGCTTCTTTCTAAAAAAAAAATATCCCAAATTCTGCTATGTTTTTAGCCCAAAGAAATAGGATTCCCCTTAACTGTCCGCGTTCAAAATCCTCCCCACGAAAAATCAGCGCGATGCGTAGCTACCATCCAATAAAGGGACAATACATGTGCAGTGGTAAACTTGAGAGATAATAAAAGAACGCTGTTAAATCGTAGTAATCCCGTTTATTCAGCTTCGAAACGACACACAGAGCCCGTGGCTCATGAGCTTCTCAGGAGAGATGGAGAGCTGTCTCGCCGGCAGGGGACCGTTTCGCTCGGGGACGTTGAAGGGCGACGAGACGTCTTTGGAAGTCGTCGTGCGTCCATCGTCTTCGGAAACTTAAAAGAGCAATCCTCTCCCGGTCCAATCTCCAGTCCAAGAAGTCCAATCTTCTCGCGCGAAATGATGCGGAACGCTCGCCCGGCTCATCCGCCTTTTGCCAAGAGCGCGCCGGAATGTGTGTCATCACGTTATCTCCTGTCGTTAGCGGGAAACGGCGCGATAAATCGTTCCTCTGTGGAGCCGCCGTTATTTCAGTGTTGCGAGACGATGTCGTGGACACCAGTTTAAGCGTGCACGCATAATTATTCCCCAAATTGTTGGGGACAGAAGGAGGTAGGCATGTCGCGCATCGAGTGGAAGAGTGATGGAAATGGGACAAATTCCTGAGCTATAAATGTGACGTCTTGCTGGGATCTGAAGCTCAAGCTTCTCCACTCGTCTAAATTTGTCAAAGGCTGGTGCTTGAGGGTGAAGAAGAGTGGAAGATGTGAATTGAAGGTAGGAGGGAAGGAAAGAAGCGTGCCCTGTGTTCTGGGTCTGCTCGTAGATTCAATAAAGCTTTAACTGGCAAGAGTCGGGCATTATCCGAATAAATTTTTAATTATACAATTTTCTTTATACAAAAATTTATTCGCGTAATGCCCAACTCTGTACCTAGCAGACTCTGCATTAGACGCGGCTGCATTAGGAGTTAGGATACATGCTGAATTTTCACACAAATTTGGTGCTGCGTTTAATTTAATATACCAAATAAAGTAATCTTCAATAAATTTGGAACGTTTCGAACAATTATGTGGGATCAGGAACCCCCATAGGATGGAGTCCGAAATGTAATATACAGATCTCGGAGTGTCAGTTTAGCGCAGTTGGTTAGGCGGCTGCCCAGTAAGTTCGCTGAGGATCCAGAGATCGCGAGTTCGAGTCCCATCGCCCCCAAAGTTTTTTTTCCGAGGTTTTCACACATTGGAATTATGAGTGCCCTCTTGCGGCGAGAACAGGAAGTATCGCTACAGTTGGTGGTGATAGTGTGTTGTTATTCTTCCAATTACTATTATGAGCTTCGTCTTCGAGAAAAAGACAAACTACTGAATCTCGACCAATTGTGTGTCACTACCTTCTTCTGTAGGTAACATGACATCAGAGTAGTCTCTCTTTACTAAGTGCACGTCAAAGTTGTCACTGATAAAGAAACGACGAAAGACGTCGTCCGTCCGTCGCCTTCCCAGCAGGTCGAAGTCCTCGCGAGTTGGCAGCCAGGAACGAATCAATTACTCGCGACGCTACTGAAAATATTATCGTTGTCACTGGGACTCCGCAAGTGGAGCGTTCCGAATGAGCAGCCACGACGCGTGGATTACACGCAGCCCTGTCAGGAATATATATATCTCTACGACAGCTGCCTGGAAACTGGTTCCAAGCTGAAATTTACTCAGCGCCAAATTAAGAGAACTTACTCCCACAAATGCGGTCTCGAAGTTGGCTGCCGCGGCACGCACGGGGAGAAGCGACGAATCTCGATAAGTAACCAAGTCGAAATAAACTCGATACACACCGCTGTCTGGCGGAACGGTCTAAACTTGTGCAATCTCTCTTCCGCTCACGACACTTCTCGCGGTATCTATTCCGGTGGTACCTATTCCCGAGCTCCACAGCCCTGTTGATCTTTCCTCGATTTCAAGGTCGAAGAGAGGTGCTCGAGAGCGCCGTTAAAAAGGAAAAGTTTCCCTTATCTTGCGCGCCTGGTTCGAAGCTCCGACGAGTAATTTCCCTTGCTCCCTTTCGTTCGAGTTCGACTGAACCCCTTCTTTGAGCCGAGGGTGGGGTAAGGAGGTCAGCAGTTTCTGTCCCTTTCGAGTGATTGGAGGAAACGGGATCCGAAGGTCGCCGAAATTTCTCGATGGTAGGAGGATCGACGTGGTTGCGTCTCTCCTTGGCCCCCGCGAGACTAATAGCCACGCCGCGACGTCTGCGTGGCTACCGCTGGAATAATACTCCGAGGTGGTCGACGGTGAATTTGCGAAAGCATCGGGGCAGCGTAATTTTTCATGCAGCTCTAATGGCTGGCCAACGTCCCTTCCATTCTCATTACTTTCGACTGCTGCCCGTGTCTCGCGACCGTGAGACTCCTTTTCCCATTTCACCGCGAGTTATTTCGACGTCGTTACACGCCGAGCCCTGACGACGGTCAAGGCGAGTGACGCATTCGCTTCCGTCGCGTCTTGCGGAGTCGCGCCAACCGGAAGCTCGATTGGAAAAATCTTCTTCGTTTTTTACGCAAATGGCCTGAGCTTCAGGGAAAGGATTAAATGTGAGATGAGATGGTCGCACCTTCTTTTGGGTAGAAACTTGAATACTGCTTGGGAGAACTGTGTTGAGCTTGGAGGTTTGCAGTGACTTAAGGGGACGTTTTCATCAAATTTCAAACAAATAAATAATAATGTCCCCTTAATCTGTTTAAGAAGGATCTCTGTTCGGTAACAGTCCTTAGCGTGTATACTTGCAGGGGTGGATTTGGAGATTTGGCGCCCCTAGGCTAACAAGCGTGAAATATTTTAATGTAAAAGGGTTGGGACCATTTTTAAAATTAATTTAATATTACAACTCACACAGGAGTTATTGCTAATTTGCTTGAAAAAAGTAAATTGTTTTTAAAAATGTCTCAAGCTTCTATGTTTCACTTTTTTCAATCTCTTTTGTTCACAATTTGCAGCCTACTTATCCTACATAGAAATCCACCACCTATACTTGCTTCATTTTGGATATAAATACGACGGAAAGGATCGTATCTATTTCTCCCACGTCTACCTACTTCTCTCATTTCACTCGGCTGTCCAATTATCCTTGCTTCGGCGTCTCCTTATCGAGTTCGTTTTTCGCGTACAAATTGAGGGCTAAGTAAATTTCTGTTACGATATACTGAATTTTCTTGAGATTCAGTGGTCTGTCAAGGGATCGTGGGTGCAGCCTCTCGAGTGGGTCCATTAAGGGGTTGTACCTAGTCAGGCGGTCGAAAAGAGGCGAATATTTGTGATTTTTTTTTTGAAGAAGCGCAAGCATATATTTTTACAAAACGTTCTGGGCTTAAAAGATAAACATTTAAAGAACATTTGGTAATTTTTTCGTAGAAAAATATTTACGTTTATAATAAAATAACAAGCGACATCCAAGAAGCATTTTTAAAAATTTGGTTTTGCGGTGACCATTGCCATTCGGAACCAGATTATCTAAAATCAAAAAACAAAAAAGATTTCGTTAGTATATTAATGTATCCTCAGGTTGACGGAGAGAATTTTCCGAAATATTAACTTAAAACAAAATGGCGGCTATTTAAAGATTTTTGCAAGAAAAAATCAGGATTTCAACTTTAAATAGCCGCCATTTTGTTTTAAGTTAATATTTCGGAAAATTCTCTCCGTCAACCTGAGGATACATTAATATACTAACGAAATCTTTTTTGTTTTTTGATTTTAGATAATCTGGTTCCGAATGGCAATGCTCACCGCAAAACCAAATTTTTAAAAATGCTTCTTGGATGTCGCTTGTTATTTTATTATAAACTTAAATATTTTTCTACGAAAAAATTACCAAATGTTCTTTAAATGTTGCTCTTTTAAACGCAAAAAGTTTTGTAAAATTATACGCTTCCGCTTCTTCAAAAAAAAAATCACAAATATTCGCCTCTTTTCGGCCGCCTGACTAGGTACAACCCCTTAATGGGACATCTATTTCCGTAATTGGACTAACCTTCCTCATGGTTCAATGAAATGACAGAATTAAAGATGACTTCTCGTGTTACCTTTAGTACCATTTTGCCGTAGAGCTGTTTCCATATTACCAGTACATTGCGCGGACTAAATTGTCATAGGGTTGATGCAGTGCACCCTAAGAAACGGGCGCAGTCCCAAGGCGGTCGCTGGTGGGGGTACGTGGGAATTAATTAATTCTAAAATTCCTGGACGTTCCGCCGGTCCATTAATTGCCTCGAAATGAAACAATAAATCGTGCGCAATTTTACGAGGCCTGCAAGGTTAACGAGCAGCCCCTGTAATCAGGGCGGATCGTTTCGCCCCGGCCTCCGATAGAAGTTTCACGCTGCGCCCCCTAGTCAATCCGATAATCGCGCTGCAAAAGAACTAACTTCATAAAGCTCCACCGTAATTTTCCGCGACGCGCGGGGCGGATCCACGAATTTCTCTGAATTTCGTCCCAGGGCGCCGCTCGATAACTCCAACCCCCTCTGGTCCCTTTGAAAGCGAGGGAGGCAGCGCGACGCGGCCCGCGAAATCAGCGAACACGCTCGTCCTGATTTTTCCCTCCTCCCATCGTGTGCGTTATGTAATCAACGCGAAGTTTAAAGGAATATTTTTGCGGGGGATTTTTTTTTCAATCTGTGCTTCAGGGGGTTGGGTCAGGATGATAAAAGAGTAATTTGTTTCACCTAAATTATACACATTCTGAGTTATTTGTGCGCTGCCTTTGTTTGTCTTCACTTTTCCTACTTTTTCATATTATTGCAAATGTTGATCTTATTTTCATAAATAAAATGTGAAGCTCCCTCAAAATTCATCAAATTAAAATACACTCGCCACTTATAGACCATCGCCAGGCCTCAGCCAAGAAACTCAGTCTTCAGAACCAGATTAAAATAAGACTCACCCCCATTACTAGGGTGGGGCTTAAATTTCGGTTTTTGAAATATTGCTTGGATACTCCAACATTTTGTTCTCTATACTGAAACACAAGCTTGATTGAAATTTTATTACATATCGTGACGATTCGGAGGTTGCTACCCTCTTATTAATATTTTGTATTAAATAAATAAATTTACCAATTATATTTAATATCTATTTTTTCATTTACACAAGTTTTGTATAAATTAGAGAGGAATAATCATTTAGTTAAAGTTTTCTTGTGTTTTTGATAAATATTATCAACATTACTCCAAAAATATAATTTTTGCAATATTTTTTCAATTTCTCGAGAATTCTCAAGAAATATGATCTCATTTCTGATTTCTCGAGAAACAAAAAATATCGAGAAATCAGGAACACCAACCACATTGACATGGTGAGAAAAAAAACAAAAAAATTTAGGGGTCAAATAAGCACCACTCTACCCATTACAGAATCATCCACCACCACCAAGCATCAACCTCGAAACCACGTTCCTATCATAAAACACGGAAGTTGACCAACAGATATCCGAACTTCGAAAGATAAATTCTCTTAACGACGAAGGCGTGGCGAAGGAACACAGCTCCCAATGAGACGGGAAAGGCCATTCCGCTGGTATCGCAAAAAGAAACCCCCTACTGTTTCGAAATCTTGGCGGATGGCTCGGGTCGCGTTATCCTTGACAGTGCTGTCTAAAGGGCACGGAGGAGGCGCCGCTGTTTGACGCCGCCGTCCGGATGGTCGATGGCGCGTTTCGCGTGGACGCGGCGGTGCTCCGCGTCCGGTAGCGTCCGGTAGCGTCTGGAACACGGCGGAGCGAACGGGAGGGGAGGGCTACGGTACCGCTGGCGAAGGGTTCTCGAGCGGAGGTCGAATATGGGTCAGCCGAGAAGGAGAGGCCCGATCGATGGGCGATCCAGCGGGTAACTGCATTATCGACGATCACGCGAAAGAAGATCCCGTCACGGAAGCTCGAGGGTGCGCCGGTTCGCGCGCGGTCGCGCTCTGCCTGCGCCCCCGACCTCCTCGGGATATAATGGTAACCGAGTCTTATTGGGAGTGGATAACGGTAATATTGGTAACCGAGCCGCCACCGACGATGCGGATGTCGCGACGAATTTGCTGGATAATGCCGGCTGCTCTTCAGGGGTGGGGGCGCGGAGTCGATAGCGCTCATTAGCGATGCTTCAACCACTTGGCGCTGCCACTTCGAACAGCTGTATCACTGAGCGACCACAGAATGCGTAATACGAGTTCTGGCAACGTCACTGGCTTTCCAGTTCTTTATTTTCTGGTGTCGATGGGATTCCAAGGTCGTGTAATTTGGTTCAATAGCAGATTCGTGGTTTTCATGGCGATAGCTAGCCCTTCGCGGTCACGCGGGGTGTGTCACACCCCCGGGACATGTATTTGCCAATACTTCTGTAAATTTTTCGACTTCGCTAATGAAATTTAAAAGCCTGCTGGATTTTGGCAAAAATATGACTTTTTCCGCAACTATTTTTTCAAGCACAAATTTCAACGTATCAGAATTTACTTTTCTAGAAGAAGACTCACTCGATAGTTAAGAGATTAGAAAATACGAAAATTTTAACTCAGAAATGACTGATTTATGATTATAAGGTGCGACCACGGAGGGTTGACTGTAGATAGCGCAATGGAGGTGGTGTGAGGTGGAGGTCCAAGCTCGAATTGGTTACGGAATATGTCAGAAATGGATGGAAAGTTGACACCGTTTTGCTGTAAGGGAGGTGTCGTGGGAATGAGGGAACATTTATCGTTTGTTCTCAACGTATGGAGAGTTTATTCTCCCGGGGCCATCTTCTTTCACTCCACGCATCACATTTTCGTATTTCTCGCGGGAAATATCAAGAACGTGATAATAAGTCACGTGGGTCGCTGGCGACCCGGGGTATTCAGTGTCGGGCTTGAATCAGTGTTGCAGTAAAAGGGGCGGAAATATGAACATCACTGACAAAGGACGTTCGGTTACCCAAACACTCTGATTTTTTTGTAACCGTGTAGATTTGTAGGGGGCGTCGATAGAAGTATCAGGGACTTTTTCGTTTGTGGTTATTTTCGGTTGTTCAGAGTGAAAACTAATAGATATATACACATAGATGAGTAATATTAATAAATATATAGTGAAGGCGAAGCTGCAGTGATAATAAGCCTAATTATTAAGGATGAATCGGACGTACAATATTAGACAAAAATATATGAAATTTGAAATACTGGAATATCTACGTCTGACGCATAGTAAATCTAGATGTAAAGAACTGGAACGTCAGTTGGAGTCTTATTTTTACTCCCAGAAAGGTATTTTTCACTTTACAAATGCTTCTTTAAGCATTATTTGCTAAACTTTTGGCAGTGAAAATCCCCTAAATTCATAATTCTCTCAAGTTATAATTTATTTATTTAAAAGGGTGTAGTGGAAGCAATTGAAGCTCGGCAGATGGTTTCATCTATCCATACACGGGTAAAAATTTTGAAAACATTGGTACCATTTCTTCAACATTTTTTCAGATGTTCTATCTGTCACGATCGTCTCTTTCCACAAGAGTGCGTGTAAGATCAGTGAAAATTAAAATCGTTATAGCTCACAAGGAACACTATTCAATTGATGATGGAATCACGCAGATTTCTTTATGTAGATCGAAAGTATTTGTCACAAAGGTCACAAAAATGTAAATTAAAGAAGCTCCCAACAGCTGGTCTGACCTTGAAAAATCAACAAAGTTGGAACAGGGGAAAAAGAAAAATGAGGGAAAGAGAATGACAAATCTGTGTGTTCAAATTTAAATGTCTCTGTTATATGAAAATACATTATAGTAAATGAATGATAATTCATTAATGATAGATAATAATTAGAAAAAATTAATGATAATAAATGACAATACTAATGATGTCAGTGACATGTTTAGACTCTCTTTGATCAAGGTATGAAAGAAACAATGTTCGCTCGTTGCAGTCATTGTGAAATTTATTATTGCTTCAATCACTTTGTTAAACCTTCTTGTCGACAAGATTATCATAAATGTAATGGTTAATATTACCCACTGTTGTGATTTCATTAGCATTATCATTTATTATCATTAATTTTTTCTAACGACTATCTATCATTAATCTATTATCAATGATTTACTATAATGTATTTTCATATAATAGAGATAATTAAATTTGAACACACGGATCTGTCATTCCCTTTCCCTCATTTTTCTTCTATCCCCGGTTTCACATTTGTCGATTTTTCAAGGTCAGACCAGCTTTTGGGAGCACCTTTAGTTAAAATTTTTCTGACCTTTGGGACAGATACTTTCGATCTATATAAAAAAATCTTTCGATCTATATAAAAAAATCATTCTATCATCAATTGAATAGTGTTCCTTGTCGGTAACTATTTATTGAATTCGTTTAAAATTTTCGAGCCACATCAGGGAGATTAAAGGACAAAAATAAAATGACACAGTGATAAAAGGATACTCAAAAAGGTACTTAACGATTAAGTACACAGAACTAAGAGCCAACCTCAAACTAACACAAATAAAACGAACTAGACTAACCCATACACAGTTAAAGTACACGCGATAAGAATTCATCCCGACCACATTGCCACTGAATCTGTGACAAACCCTCGACAACTTCTACTTCCCTCCACATCATCATCCCTTTCCTACAATTCGCGCGTTACATTTTTGGAGGGCCGTAGCCACGTTCCACGACCACAGCTTCCAACAACGTAAAGCGAAGTGTCATTGTATTTGAAATTCAGCATAAATCAAGCTGGAATACCGCGGGACAAGAGTGCCATTTTTTCACGTTTCCAGATATTTCCCCCACGCAGAAAAAAAAAGGGAGAGCGATCCAACAAAACTGCGAATATTTTCGCCACGCTTCCAGAGGCAGGGAAATTAGTGTAATACCTCGCTACCCGCGTCGAAACGACAAAGCGTCCCGAGGTACACTTTTCCAAAGTGCATTCGTTTGACCGCGAGCCGCAATAATTTTCCCGCGGCCACAATTCACACGTCCGCAACCGGCACCGCTCCATTTATCCAGAATTATATTCCCAAAGAATTGTATGTCTGGGAAGTAATATTTCACTTGCCCAAAATTGTCCCTACAATTCGCGGGAAAATTCCCACCCGCCGCTGTGCGACTCTCCCAGCGCGCCGCAACCCTTTCGGCCGATTTTCCCCCGAAAATCGTTTCGCCGACCGCTATTACACGTTGCTGCTCGGGGCAATTGTTTCCAGCTCTCCCGACCGCCCCGCAGTCGCGTCGCAGATTTCCTGGCGAATTCGCTCGGCGAAATGGCATCGCGCGTTATTTTTCCCCAATCGGGCGCTTTTGAATTTTTCACGGGACACCAGTCGACAGCCGCCGGCCTTGGCCGATCAATTTCTCGATAATTCAGAGGGCGAATGGGAGCGCCCTTGCCCGTCCACTTTCCTAACAAATTTCGAAATTCGCTCGCGCGGATTGCTGCACCCCGAGCGTAAGGAATTCGTGTCTATAGGCAGAGCGGAAGTTTGATTTACGCGCGGAACCTCGGCCGTGTTTCACCCAACGTTCGCGTCGGACCCTCCGGCGGATTCGCGAGAATCGGGCGCGGGCCGTCCCTTATCGGTCCCGATTTCGATAAATAGCGGGGACGGGGGAATCAATTTATCGGCCAGAAACGTATTTCACGCGACGGCATTGCGTACTCTTTCTTGTCGCTTCTCGAATCTATGTCGCCCAATTCCCTCACGGTTACCCGAAAGTGCTTTCTGGGCTATAAAGGCGGCGGTTGTCGCGATAATTCAAAAGATAGAAGGAACGAGAACTCCTGTCGGTGTTCAAGGACAGCGTGCTTGAACGCTTTGGATAATTGAAACTTGATCTGGGAATCTGTTTCTGTGTAAATGTGTGCGAAGAAAATCTAGCAAATGGAAATTGAAAATAACACGAAGCTTGTTAATTTCAACCCCAGAGGGGGCACCTCTTGATTTGGTAAATATTGGGTGTTTCGGTCTGGGAGACCAGCTGAGGTTTAACTGGGAAAATTTATTTTTTTATGTTCGAAATATTAGAATTTTAGTAATAGCAGTTATTAATGTATATGCAGAATAATAACACGTTAACCAAAAGAACGTATACTTATTGTATAATAAATGTATAATGGGGGAAATATTCTGAAACAAGTAAATGTGCATTTCTTTTTAATTTATGACTTTGTATTTCAGAAGTCTGAATTACAATGAAAGAAAATTTTGTAAATAAATGAGTATACATTTTCTCAATTTTGGTTCTATTTTTGGTATTCTGATTTATTTATTAGGCTGAAATAATCAGCTACAGTGAGAATGAGTTCTAAAAATTTTAATACTAGGGTTAAGGTGGTACTTTAATTTGATGGGTCAAAAGAAATCGATTTTCTTTGCCCTTTTTTTTAGTTTTTAATCCCAAAACTGTATCTGCAGAGTAAAATTATCAGAGTTATGGAGGTGCAAAGGTCACGCTTCCCGCATAAAAAAATTGTTACAAAGAAAATTTAATGTCTTTTTGGCTGTATAAAGCTATGTAATCGAATCGAAATTAAAATTTGTGGTGGGGAAGCTTTTCCTATTTAAATTACAAATTTTAAACAATCTGATTACACAGTTTTATAGAGCATAAAAAGCCGCCAAGTTTTCATTTGAATATTTTTTTTATATCTACTACAGTTTTCAAGATATACAGGAAAGTAGGAAATCACGCATTAATCTTTAAGGGATGTTTTCACCCCGACGAAAAATGGTCTGATACTTCTATTGAGTATGCGAAACAACCTTTCTTAGTCTCCATCTCCCGCATCTTGCTTTATCTTACTGTACAGACTTCGATTACTGAACTTTGTCAATCAATATTATCAAACAATAATACTCCATTACGTTAATGGTCGTTGCAACATTGATCGTCGCAAAGCGTGCTTTTGTTTCCCGTTTCACGGTTGCGCGTCGTCATTATTGCGTAATGTACGGCCGCGTCAATGAACCGAACGACGCGCGAAATAATTAACCCATCGGTCGAGTCGATCAGCGGGTTTATTTATTCACCGCGAGCGGAGGTTTTTATCCGCGGCTTATCGCGTCATTGAAGCTCCGCGGCCAGGCAAAAAAGACATCGATAAGCCTCGAATTCTTGCCAAGTCCGTGGTGTGCCTGCGCCGATTCGAATCCAATTTGCTAAACGATCGCATCCGCTTTCTTTCCCGCGTTTTTTTCCCCCCCGTCACGTGAGCGGCTCGCTCGGGGCTCGCTGCTCCGGCGCGCGCGCCATTTTTGATATCGTAACTCGCGACAAACTGCATCGTTACGGTGGCCTTTATGAGGCTTTATCGACGCGGTACACTCTCCGTTTAAGTGGAAATATAAATTTCAGTTTAGAAAGCCCATGGTGGCTGATGCTTCGCGTGTGATCTTCCTCGGCTTTGATATACGAGCCGGGAAGCTTCAAAGGCGTCTCCATCGCTGCGTGGTTCCTCAAAGACACCGCTTTTTCGTCGCAACTGATGGCATTCGTATATAATTATAACTAAAATATATACAATAAATATGTTTAAAATCTGTATAAATGAAAGCCAATACCTTTTCCCTTCTCTATTACAGTTTCCTTTAAAAAAAAAATCCTAACTTCTTCATGGTATTACACGAGAACGTAACCTTAACGGAAACCACCCTCCGCAGCATCCTGATCAATCGAAAGCCACCTGGCCAATCCTCTTCCTCTAAGTTAACATCTACATGTCACGCCGAACGTCTCCCAGACAGTGCAGGATCCGTCTGATCGAATCCACCCCTACCTCAGGAAGTCGAACCATCCATGAAGGGATCCGGAACAGGGAGACCAAAGAAAGAAAGGGAAACAAAGGAGAGGGTCCTGGGGCTCGCCGGTGCATTACCGTGAGCATGGTGAAGATAATCCCGCTTACGTAGGTTAAGTTTAACAACGAGCGACAACGAGCGGTAGGATGACGAGGAGGTCCCCTGTCGAAGCGGGTGGCGTGCACCGGTGCGGTTGATCGTGTTCCGTGCAGAAGCGCGGAAAGAATATCGAGCTGCTGGAGCTCGCTGGGGTCTGGAGCGTGCGGGGGGAGGGGGTGGAAGAGAGCGAGAGAGCGAGAGCGAGAGAGAGAGAGAGAGCAAAAGGAATAGGGATAGTCGGAGGGTGGGAAGAAGGGGCAAAGGAGCAGAAAGTCCGTAGGCGGGGTGGGTGGGCAGCTGTGCTCCGCGCGGTGGTGGAAAGCGAGCGGAGGTTGGAAGGTTGGAACGTTGGAAGGATGGAACGCCACGCGGCCTCGCAAGCTAGCCGCCACGCTGTCGTCCGCTTGTCTACGCTCTACCCCGCTCGGAGGATCCTCTGGCTCCCGCTCTTTTTCGTTCCGCTGCCGCGGACGCGCGACGAGCTCAAGCTCGCCTCCAGCTTCGTCGACGGCGTGCCGCGTTCGCGAGTGCTCCGCGTTTACTCTTCCTCGTGCCACCCCCGATTTCCCTACCAGTCTCTCCCTTCTTACCCTTCGTGGCCCGTCACTAGGTACGGCGGGCCCCACCGAGGCTCGCGAGTGCTGGTCTAATGTTGTCTTCGTCCTTTCTGCCGGTGTACGAGAGGTACGTGTGGAGGGAACCTAGGGAGGTACTCGGGGCAGGCTGCAGTGGTGTCTGTGAAGGGGTATGTTAGGCTGACGAATGGACACTTTGCCGTTTTGAAGCGTCTTGGTAGGTGAATAGTATGCAGTGACAGGTGTGCGTTGAGTAGGAATCAGCTGGTACGAGTATGTACGTATGTATGAACTACTATGGTCGACGGTGCTGTTACGAAGTACCATTTATATTATGTCAGATCGCTTGTCTATGCAGGGTCCTTCGCCATAAGCATTACAATGTCCTCGTTCGGTGTACTTTCCAAAAGTTATGTTCCCTACGAGGTGTCAACTTTGCACTGCGTCAGAATGCGTATACACGAGTTTGTTGGTTGACCAATGGCTGAGCAGAGACACGAGTATCGCTCTCCTGTCCTGAAGATGCGCCAGTGTCTAAAAACCATACAAACTGGAGGCCTGGCCACTCGACTCCCAGAGCTGAAGTACATAGTCACCTTCATCCCCGGTACTCTTCCAACCTCACTGTATTCCTTCCACCGGCAGCTCTCATTCTTCGGCGCGCTCCTTTCGTTCGCGTTCATTAAAACATCGCGGTAATTAATCGACCTTCGGAGCATCGGCTCGCGAGCCAAAGAAATCGCGTTCGGTCGCTGGTTCCGCGAGTGTTCCGAAGTCTGCTACATTATCCAGATTCTATGCCCCGCAACGGTGTTTCGTCGCTTGAAAGAAACATGCCGGCGCTGTTCCGCCGCTGTTTAAAAGAAACATGCCCGTGCATGCTTGGCGGATCTCGGCGGGGCTGAAAAACTGCTCGAGTGCTTCGGATACGAATCGACGCGATAAACGATTCATGGCGATCGATGTGCCACGCGGGAAACTGGTTGCCTCGAGTAGACTAGGTTATCCAGTAGAAATAAATTTCCGAAGTTCAAAGAAAGGTGTTTAGTAAATGTGTCTGTCTCGAACGTCGCTCCTCTGGATCTGGGTCAAACGTACGTTTCCTTGGATCCTGATGGAGGGGATTTCATACTGCCCCTCATTTCGCAGAATTAGCAAAATTCGGGCTTCGCTTCCGGGAGCTGCGATAAAAAGCTACGTCGAGAAAAATAAATGCCTAGTTCCCTTAAAATTGAATTACTTCTCGGTATTTTTAACTAAAATTTCGTAGAACTGGTTGGAGCTGTTGTTAGCGGATTAATGGAGGGAAACCTTAAAACGTCTGTTCTTCAAGGGGGTGGCGTTTGCGTCATTGATAATAAACTAAATGGTAACTTTCAAGTCTCGAATCTCGTAAATAAATATTATCATTTGAATGGACAGGAAATTCGAGATTCGTCGTGTACTTCTCCCTCCTATAACTTTTTCTTACATACGAATTTTTCGTACCAACAGACTCCATTCACACTATTTCTAACCGTGTAAAGATGAGTGATTTCCCACACCTTATATCAGTAATTTCACCAACAATGCCTTAACCCTTTGAATGCGGGAAATTTCAAAGCAAAAATACACTTTTTTTCTCCGATTCAAACAGAATATACAGAACGTATATATACGACGCCCGGATTCCATGAAAGTATACAGAACGTATATACACGTCGCCCGGATTCAATGAAAGTATACAGAACGTGTATGTACGTCGCCCGGATTCCATGAAAGTATACAGAACGTGTATATACGTCGCCCGGATTCCATGAAAATATACAGAACGTATATATACGTCGCCCGGATTCCATGAAAGTATACAGAACGTGGATATACGTCGTCCGGATTCCATGAAAGTATACAGAACGTGTATATACGTCGCCCGGATTCCATGGAAGTATACACAACGTGTATATATGTCGCCCGGATTCTATGAAAGTATACAGAACGTATATATACGTCGCGCGGATTCAATGAAAATATACAGAACGTATATATACGTCGCGCGGATTCAATGAAAATATACAGAACGTATATATACGTCGTCCAGATTCTATGAAAGTATACAGAACGTATATATACGTCGCGCGGATTCAATGAAAATATACAGAACGTATATATACGTCGCGCGGATTCAATGAAAATATACAGAACGTATATATACGTCGTCCAGATTCCATGAAAGTATACACAACGTGTATATACGTCGCCTGGATTCCATGAAAGTATACAGAACGTATATATTCTTTGCCCGGATTCCATGAAAATATACAGAACGTATATATACGTCATCCTGATTCAATCGAAATATACCGAACGTATATTTACGTCGCTTGAACTCGAAAGGTTAATCCAAGCTCGAGACCATTACAGTTTCCTCAGACTAAATCAAAACGAACAGCTACGGAAGTTATATATTCTATTTGATCATAAAGCTTATACCCCGCACGCTGGTGAAAGGAAATCTGCCCAAGACGATCCATAGATCGAACAGGGGTGATCGCAGCAACGTGTCGCAACGACATCTTCCGGTGGCTCGTCAACGTCGCGGGCAATGATGCCTCGAATTCATTGCGCTCGGCGCTCCACTCTGTCACCCGGTAATCATCGATATCGAAGCGATACATCGCGGTGATAATCGTGTCAGTATCGCCGACGGTGGCCCGGGCCTCGAGCCCCGACCTTCCGCGGATCGATCGTAATCGTTGCCGTAGTATCGTCGAGCTAATAATTAATCATTTTGTTGCAACCCCCTCCGGGCGCGTTGCTTTGCATCCCTTCCGAGGATTATTCGCAAACGCGACAGCGCTCGGAAAACATGCGCGCTTTTGAATTCGAGCCAAGGACACAATTTTCTCCGAGCGCCCGGAAAATCAATATTTAATAGCCGAACAGTCGGTTTGGCTTGTCGATGCTCATCAGGGTGACTGAGAATTTTGAGGGAGAAGGAATGAGGGAATGAATTCTTTTACTCTATTTTCAACACAGTCCCCTTCAGTGGCGCACTTGGGATTTAATCTAGGAGGGAGCCGAGTTGAATAGATAAAAACATTTTTAATGCAATTCAATAAAATTCATTAATTATAAACATTTATTTGAAAAAAGATTCCTTTTCTGACAAAAGAAAGTTGCGAACAACGGTAATTTTTTAGGACGTTTCACTGGAAAGACCCCTTCAGGCCGCGAAGTTTTCAATTTTCAATCCACTGCTAATTGCTGATTATGTAGAGGTTTCACAATGGCAGAGAACTGCAGATAGTGTCTCACCCCTAACGAATTTCAATTTCCAAGAATAGTTTATTTATTTTGAATAGTTTATTTAGACCGTGTGGGTACTTCTCGCGATTCAATGTCACAGATCCTATGTATAGAATATGCAACTTAGCTAACACCTACCGTGACTTTATTGACTTTTTTCTTGTTCCATCTTCAGATTGAAAACCAGTGCACATGCTGCAATTTGCGAAACTGATACTTTTAGTACACGATAGTTTGCGTTGGTTGCCACTTCTATCTTCACCTTTTTTGTTCTCGTTTTCCATTTGTATTTCCTAATTCGTTATTAATTCCTAATAATTTCCTCTCTGCCAAGTCCAACTTTCCCTGAAAATGAGTTACGTAGTCAAAAAACCACTTTATTGTTAAAACTTTCAGCTCATAAATCAATTAAGTCACTACTTCCATACTAAATTATTTAGAATGCAAACCATGCAAATCTTAGTTTTAATGCCGATGGACTTACACTAATTGGCTTCTGAGCTCTCCATATATATTAAATAAATAAATATTCACTATTTCAGAATCTGATTTCCAACCGACGGCCATCCATTCTATAAATCATAATGGCCTCAAAATTCCCGAAAATTAATCAAGGGTTGTTTCTCCCCAAACTTCGCCTGAACGATACTCATTTAATTATGCACGAGAACGCCGCCACCCTCCTACGTTAATTTCGCCAGGATGCTCGAACGAAAGTCGCCTCGAACCCACGCTTCCTCCATGGCCGCTGTATTTCTATGTCACGACGGATCATAAATATTTCAAACTCTCCCCCGCTGTTGCGATTTACCTGTGCAACGTCCTCGGGCGACTCCCACCCCTCTGGGGAAGCTTCGTTTCACAACGTTCCGTTTCACGGTCAGCCGAGTTTATTCTCCTACTTTGAAACGGTGTTCCCCGCGACTTGGGACCTGCAACGTCCCTTTGAACCACGCTTCCGCTTAAAAATAGTACTCCTCGACCCAACAATCAATGGGAACGACAAACGAATCCGTCCAACACAGATTTCTATCCATACGATTACTTTCCACCACT
Source organism: Andrena cerasifolii (assembly GCF_050908995.1). Taxonomy (NCBI): domain Eukaryota; kingdom Metazoa; phylum Arthropoda; class Insecta; order Hymenoptera; family Andrenidae; genus Andrena; species Andrena cerasifolii. Next base: position 30,852,903 of record NC_135118.1, on the reverse strand, counting down.
ATGACGTCAACGTTCGTCTTCCGGGTCTCGAGATTTTCCTCCCGACGGCTGCGAATCTTTTCGTGGGTCCTCTCTGCGGTTACGTGGTAGTTGGTACTAGTGGCGCACCCAAGGGGCGTTTGTACCCTACAAAGGAAAACGGAAAAAGGAAAAAGGAAAAAGGAAAAAGGAAAAAGGAAAAAGGAAAAAGAAAAAGGAAAAAGGAAAAAGGAAAAAGGAAAAAGGAAAAAGGAAAAAGGAAAAAGGAAAAAGAAAAAGGAAAAAGGAAAAAGGAAAAGGAAAAAGGAAAAAGGAAAAAGGAAAAAGGAAAAAGGAAAAAGGAAAAAGGAAAAAGGAAAAAGGAAAAAAGGAAAAGGAAAAAGGAAAAAGGAAAAGGAAAAAGGAAAAAAGGAAAAAGGAAAAAGGAAAAGGAAAAAGGAAAAAGAAAAAGAAAAAAGGAAAAGGAAAAGGAAAAAGGAAAAAGGAAAAGGGAAAAAGGAAAGAAAACTCGATTTTATTGTTTAAACCTTAACCACTTATGTAACTTTGTGACATAAACGGTGACGTGGAGTCTAACCGACTCCTCTTTAATAATTTCAGATGGTCAACCCTAAATTTATTTTTAACATATAGGTACTGGAGTCATTAGTGACTTTATTATATACTTGAAGAGATACGTTTGCATGTTTTGTTCAAATTGTAAAGCATATATATATCATATTGTACAATCATATTGTAAAACATGGTCGAATGAAAAAAAGGAAAATATAGGAAAATAATTCTGCAGGAATCTTCCAGACTCCACGTCCCCGGTTAAGGGTTAAACAAATTTTTATAATCACCTAATGAATTATATCGAATTTGTACTACAAATATTGTTAGACCGAGAAAAGGGGAGGAATAGGCCCGCAACTGAATCACAAAAATAGGAAAGGCAACGGTGGTCAGTCAGTTGGAGGGTTGAAAGTTTCAACCCCCGCTTGTATATTACCAATTCATGCCTGCATCCACCAAAGCGACAGAACTCTTCTTCTACCCTCATTCGTCAGAGAAGTCGCGGGGGCTCGTCCTTCCTACACGAGTCACGAATATCGTCGAGCGACGTTGTGACGTCGCGACAAAGTGTGTCGCGTACTCTTTACCGAGAACAATTGATCGCGAGAACAATCGCGGCCGTGCCGGAAGCCAGACCGCTTTCCCCGCTTCCGGGCGAAATTTTCGCGGAGCAGGCGTCGCTCTTGCCCCACCCTCCGATTAATTGAATCTTCGCAGGGGAGGGGGCCGCGAACGAGGAACAGAAAAAGGGGGATGGGATCGTTATTGACCATTCACGGTTGGTCCAAGGCGAAGGGATAGGAAAAGGGACTCGATTCATAGTGATACTCCTTCCCTCGCGGCTGAAAGGTGCCACGGCGGATATCTCGCGGAATTATTGTCCTCTCCTCTTTGCCCCCGCTGCTTGCATAATATCGAGTGTTTGCCACTCGAGTAGAGCCGCGCTGAGAGGGAAGTGGTGTACACGAACGCCGCTGATGAGGATATACCTGGTTGTTTGTAAATAAATCTGCAGTGACACGCCCCTGGGATTTGAATATCGCGCATGTGCGTGTGCTCCTCGCATCCTCGTGTATGAAAGGAGATCCAAAAAGGGGTGTCAAATTTCCAGGTACATAATTTCGATTAATGAATCCGGAGTTGTGGCGCGCGAGGAGGGTGCGTTTTGGTTTTCATTGGTGAATAAAAAGTAGAGACATACCATCCATAGTTTAATTGGTCCGCCTTGAATTTTTAGTATTACTGATAACTCGACAAGGCGTGGAAATAAAAATACAAACTTTCTCTTCACTGGCTTTAGTATAATTTTAATATTTTGTAATGTATGAAGGGTAAGGGGAGAAACTAGGAATTTTGCGATTTATAGTATACCAGCTTTACTACTCGGCTTCGCTCGAAATTTAGATTTTGATTTTAGAAGAAAAAAAAATTTTGTTAGATTTTTTTTGTTGTTGAAAATAGTCACATTCGTCTGGATTAGTCGGGCATAATGAGCTGAGACACATTTCATGATCCCAGAAATTATCGTTCAAAAGTCTTTAGGCGACAGACAAACACACAAACATACAGAAGCTTTCCGCTTTATATATTAAGATTTCCTTGGTGACAATTGGGACTACCGAACTGACGAATCAGAAAGGGGTATAAAGCTCAAATACCCCCGTAAAATAAAGATTTGGTAGGTATACTGGTTAAAAACAGGAAATGTCCACTCTGCACTGCAATAAAATACGGAATGTCATCACTATTTGCCTATGCACAAGTTCCTGTCGTTGTTAACGGAAAATTAAATTCATTGAATCCTGTTTCTTTGCCGAGGGCTAAAGTACCTGTTAAAACTTAATTTTCTCGATAAAGCTGTTTTGTGACCTTTCCTGTTTTTCCCCCTACCCTTCATACGTAGTACCTACCCTTATATATATTTACATGTAGCATAATTATTACACAAAATATTATTACTCATTGAAGCCAACTAACTAATAACTACCGAAAACGAAGGACCAAGCAGTCGTCTTTTTCGGGGCATCTCTAATAAAAACGATCTTCATTCCTCCCTTCCACCCTCGTAATGGTTCTCCTGCAGCTTTCTGTCCCAGCGATGCGGGGAACTATAAATGCAGGCGCCGCGTTCGTCCTTACTTGTCGGCGAGGAAGATTAACGCTACTTCCTCCTGTCTTCGCAATTCTATTTGCATCTCCCGTTTTTCCTCACTACTATCACTTAATAGTACTGTTAGCAGGCAGCTGCTGACAATCTCTGATATTTACTCATTCCAATTACTGAATAACCACATTACCCAAGCAGAAAATGGCACATCACTTCATCCTATACACTACCGTACGCCCTAAATCCTCCTACCCTCCCTCGCACCACCCTCCACCCCCTCGTCTTCGAGGCGAACCCTTAATATCCAAAGTACTTTCGCAGAAAGGGATCATTCCGGTTGACCTTGGCATTTGGTAGTTGCCGTTTACTGAATCCAAGTCGGGGTAACCTCCTTTCGAATTATTGTCCACCGTCCCGCCCCTTCAAATCGATATGCGCACTGAATGCGTAAAATTCTACCTCCCTGCTCGTCTCCTCGATGCAGCTACGCGCGCCCACGCGCTTCTAAACCGAAAATCCTCCCTCGCAGCCCTCCACGCGGCAGACACGCGGTCTGCGAGCTTCTCGGGCCAATTTTTCTCTTATTTTCCGCGGCGAACGTCCCAGGGCTTCGCGCTGGCTAAGGAATACATCGGAAGATAGTGTAGTCTGGGGCAGGACCCAGATGTCGCGTATTTATGGCGAAGCCGTTAGACGTCGGCTTCCTGTTGTCCTTGGAGGGCTCATGGTCAGACGCGGTTTTGCTTGCCGCGTGGTCGACGCTGCCTCGATCATCCCGCCACTTTGTCACCGCGAATCCAGCGCATAAATCTCCCCTCCTCGGTGAATTTATAATTCCCTGGTCGCGCGCGCTGCCCACCCGCGGCGGCCATATTTATCGTCTCGCCAGCGGCGAATGAATTAGGCGTAACGAAGCGGAACGCTGGTGTATTTCGGACACCAGATGTCCTTCAGGTGTTCACAGGGAAACGGGAAATGGCTACGTTGCGTTTGATTTTTAGCACCGTAAACTGGGGTGACTTTGCCCACTTTTGAACTTCGAAAAACTTTTTTAGCAATCCTGGAGCATTCAATTTTTTTTTCGAAATATACTATTTACGGTAGATGGCGTGTAGATTTAAGTAGACTTTTAAACAGAATTCTTTACTTAAACGTACGATTTTAAAATGCCAAAAACACGGTGGGCAAAGTTACCCGCTCAGTGGGGGTGTTTTTGCGCGCGTCAAGTTTTTCAGTGACGAAAATAGGAATATTAATATTAAAAAATAGAAATATTAATATTAAAAAATAGAAATATTAATATTAAAAAATAGAAATATTAATATTAAAAAAATAGAAATATTAATATTAAAAAATAGAAATATTAATATTAAAAAATAGAAATATTAATATTAAAAAATAGAAATATTAATATTAAACAATAAAAATATTAATATTAAAAAATAAAAATATTAATATTTTTATTATAGAATATTTTTTCTCCAAAAATAGGAATAAAAACTTATCAACTCAATAACTACTGCTTTTTATGTGGAAATATATATTTCTCAATTAGTGTTCTCTTTTCAAAGCAATAATTTTATAACCAGTTGTTTCTAATTCTAAGTTTGTAAAGATGGAGCTGCGCCCTCAAACACCCAATTGGTTACAAGTTAAAATCAACATCTGCTACAATATTACTATTATTATTATTAAGCGTCTTTATTGCCCATTACGAAAATAGGAATAAGCAGGAAAGAGAAAGGAATAAAAATAAAAAAAATACCGTAAAGACGAGGTTCGGTTGGAAAACTGTTTTGCAACTTAACCTTACATACTTCAAACTAATAATACTTACCTGTAGGCTTAAAATTAATACCACACTAAAATGTAAATTAGCTGCACAAACTTTCAAATTTTCTTTTCCATATTGCCATACAATTCTGCCTTGTCGCTACCGCAGCCCTTGACCCTGCGTGATCCCACGGGGTGTATCGCACCCCAAGACCAAGTTTCGAGTTCAAATGTCGCTCCTTGACGACTTCCAAAGGGTATTTATCGCATAAAAAAATTTCAGTTTTTTCCACGACCGTGGAAAATCGCTCTTCTTGAACTACAAATTTCATCAGATCAGAATTTACATTTCTAGAAAAGGACTATTGGAGCATTAAAAGTGTACAATTATCACTGAAAAGTTGGAAGATTGAAAAATACGAAAATGGTAACAAAAAATGACGCTGAGGTACAGTGAACTCCGTGTGACCAATTTGTGATTATAAGAAGGTGTGACCACGGAGGGTTAATATTTTAAGGAGCACATGGTCCACCCTTTACTTATGTTCGCGCGAAACGTTGGCTTACACTGTTCCTCTTTGAAAATTGCCGCCTGTTACAATTTAATCCATCGCTCACTAATTGAATATTGTAATAGCTGTCTGATCAGTGGAAAGCCCTCGACATCGTGGCGAGATACGCTTCAACTCGATCGAGAACTTCGAGTAATTAATCGCGAGCTTTCACTGCACCGAAAGTGGAGTGAACGGAGCTCCGCGAGCCAAAAGTTGGACCGTGGGTGGCATTTTTTCGAGGGATGAAACTAATGGGGAGGTTTTATTTGCCGGGTGGACACAGTCGAACTGCGGTTCCTTCAACTTCTGGGGGATGCTGCGACGAGTGGATGTGTCGAATTATATAAAAGGATGTGATGTTCTTTCGAAATTTCGAGTTCCACGCAACGAGGGACAATAATTCAAAATCTAAACAGCACAGAAAATTAAATAACCCCAGTTAGGTGCAGGTCATCCGCAGACTTTTTTCCAGGGGGCGGGGGGCATCTTTGGGGTGACGCTAAGGTTAAATATAGTAATGAAAAACTAACCCTGGTGATAATACCAACGAATCGAATCATGAATTACCAATTTAATTAAAAATTTAAAACTAAGATAATTAGAAATATTCATTTTTTTGTAAGCTTTTATTTAACTTCACTTGTGAGTTCGTTAGTTCGTGAGGGTGAAATCTCCTAAGCTAATTTTTTAATACAAACTTAATAAAGACGAGTTTTTAAAAATAAGCAATTTTTCCTCAAAACTCATGGTTAGGTATCTGCAACTCGGGGATCGATTCTTCCCTAAATAAATCTGAATGTATTCACAGCTTCCAATGTATCTCCTTCCCCTGTCTCGCAAGGGAATCTGAACCGCTTCGGTCCCAACTCGCGCGAAAATCGCCGCAACATATTTCAAATAAAAATAAAAACCTCCCCTTTTCGAAAGAAATTCAAATGACCACCAAACGTGGCAAAAGTAAGCACTGGTCACCAAATAAGTGCAGCGCTGTGAGAAGTACCAAAGAACACTCTTCTAGGCTTGAACCACCCAATGATATCCACCCCAGTTGGGTTGGTTCAGTCACTATTCCTCGGCGGGGCACTGTACCATTTGCGGCCTATTTTCGGCGGAATCGTTTCTCGAAGGAACAATCGTTAGTGGTGTGGCCGTGCAGCAGCGTGACATGCACGGTGACGAGAATGGTGGCTCAGTTTGGGGGCGGACCTCGGTGCAGGATGATATATCCGCAGCAGCGGACGAAACCAGTGAACGCCAGTCACGTACGCGGTACACGCCGTTCAACCCTGACGAGCACCATTCCCCTCGCGATCTGCCCGACTTCCGGCTCACCGATCGCCCCTTCCGCGTTTTTCGCGCTCGCGGCCGTGAATTCCGCGCCCGGACTAGCCGACCAGTGTCGTCGTAACCGTCAGCCTGGTGACAGTGACGAGGTGAATTGGTCCACCAGGTCCTCGCCCTCTGGCATTTTCTCTGGGTCCCTAAAAGTCGCAGATAAATTGTTGGCCGGTGGAGTACTTTTGTTAACGTCGAGGTTCCCTTTTTAAAGCGGAATAAAATTAGTGACGGCTGGACACCGTGAGACGCGGAGTATCTTGTGATAAAACCGGTAATCGTCAGGTTTTGGTTGCACTGGAGTGGAAATTGTGAGTGGTGTTTCTGAGTGCGACGCATCGGTTGGTGGAGGGAGTTGTAGGTAATGGCTGTGTAAGAGGGAGGAAGGGATCGACGTGGAGTTTTGGGAGAGTCAGAGGCAGAAGATTGTGGGATTGTACTTGAAATTCGATTGCTCGGTACGGACGTGATCGGACGTTGAAATTATTGGAGACGGTGCCTAGCGATGTCTGATAAGGACGCGTCCACGGTAATGCTTCTCGATATTTTTTTTCATTTTCCGATTGAATTAAATGCCGACCCCTCATCGATCTGGGACGACTGCCAACTGCTCCTCGAGATCCCTCGAAATATTCCCGCGTGCCTCCTTAAATATTCGTGCCGCGTACCAAGGTAACTATTATTAAAGGGAGAATGAGGATTCGATCGTGGGTGTCCGTTCGATGGCTCGAGGTTTCCCTGCCGCAGAGGCGACTTTTCGTGCCATTTTCAGGGCACTTGCTAACATCGATGGAGTAGACAAAAGATTTCGAATTCCTGTGGAACCTGAAAATCCTAAACCCCTCGTGTTACGTCTCTAACATCAACTAACATCATTTCATATTACCTGTACTACTTTCATTTCTTATTAATTCGTATTCTTATTAATTCTAATTCTTATTAATTTTTATTTTTATTAATTCTGAATCGTATTGATTCTTAAATGACAATAAAATTCTAAATTAAAATCAGCGCGCAATTCCACCGCGGCGTCCATTTACTCGCCGAAGAAAAAATACCGGGAAGTGTAACTTCATTAAATATTCTATTAGCAGCGTGATAATTCATGTAAAACTGAACAATTTTTATACTCAAAGTTTCCTCCTATCTCTCACCATTACGAAGTAATATTAAAAAAAAACTCGATAACTTTAGGGGGTTGATTTCACCCTCCAGAGTGAATTTCCTAAAAAAAAAAATTGCTTCTTGCATACTTCGATATGCTCTGCATCCACACGAGGTTTCATTAAAATTAGAATTTTCGGCTTGGCAAGGTTTCCTTTCAGCCACTTTGCAGGCCCGTTGTAATGACTTCGAGATAGGCACCCTGCAAGACTTTTGGGAATCCCGTTGGCGGGTCCTCAAAGAGTTGATACGCATCATTAGGAACCGCCGCGGGAGCGGCGATTCCTGCAGTCGAAATTTAATTACATCCTCAGCGGGGGCGCAACCGAGATACGTGGCCGCGCATTAATCCCCGATCTTTCCGCAGCGAATTAGAGGACGTGCGACCACATAGATTATCCGCGAGGACTTTCCACCGGAATATCCAGGCCCGCAGGCTCCGCTTCCTCGTTAGAAACGGCCGGAGCCGTTCTTGTGTAACTCGTGTCCCTGAATGTTTGACGTCTGACGCGGTGACCGAGGGCAAGGGACGATGGATTTACCCTTCGGATCTATACATCCTCATCTAGCATTGCTTCAACTCCCTTCGAGTGTGCTGGGTGTTGAACTGGGGATTAAGTCGTTGCTACTGCAGGACGAGGGAGTGGTTTTGAACGGGGAGATGGGGTGGTAGGTAATAATCTAGGGAAATAGGGGTAGGAAATTTTATTAATTATTCCGTAACTACTTCACCTCTGTAGTTTCTGGCACATAATTTATCCGGGGTATGAGGGTCTTGAGCAATGTTCCCTTAGAGAAAATAATGAAATTTTTCTAAATTTTTAGAAATTAATTAATTCGATGAAATCTAATCTTTGAGAGGGGTGGGTCCACTTAAGGCAGTGACGCACCTAGAGGAAGGGGGCAAGAGGTCCTGGCACCCCTCAAAGGAGGGGTTTTTGTAAAAAGAACAAAGCTGGATTTTACTTGAATTTTATATTTTTTTATTTTATTTTTATTAAATCCTGAGTGCGCCACTGACTCGAGGCCACCCTTTACCCATGAACAGGATGACGTACTAAATTGTCCGAAGAAATTAGTTCTAATGGAATTTGGCAAATACTATAGGTGGTGCTCGCCGAGTTAAAATGTGAACAAATTTTTTTTGCATATTTTCACCCTTTAACATTTCAGGAATGGCCAGGTAAAATTCTAGACCCAAATTGCTAAGGGTACAGATTTTATAGGCAATTGAGGGGGGCCAACAGTGCGACGGCCTTAAAAATTGGTGTGTTTTTTAATTGTGGCGCAGGTATAATAAATAGAAATCTTATTTTTCCTTTAATTAATAATGCATTTATTCGACTAAAAAAGAATCATTTTTTGTTTTAAATAACAAAGAGAAAGCGTAGCGCGATAACCACACATGTGTAATTAACACTGGACCTACTAAGGGGGTGAAAATGATTTGTTTTGTCATTTCTTACAATCATTACTCATTTTCAGTATATCTTATTTTCTCAAATTTTTGTGTGACGTTTATTGAAATATATAATAATTAATGCTGTAAAATATTTTTCTTCTTGGTTTGTTTTTTTCTGTAAAATTTATACGTGGAATACCTACATATATCAAGATGGTCATTTTGACCCCAAAAGGAACGCAGGTACACTTTTGATTTCAGAAGTTTCTCATGATATTTCCGTACACTTGAAATACTTCTTTACTAAACTAAATACATTTCAGTACCAACATTTACCTTGCACAAAAAAAGCCAAACAACACATGTGCGTTATGTTTGCTCAATTGTCGCATTCTTCTTTTACTATTTTTCTGAAATCAAACAAAACAAATCGGAAAAATTGAAATTCAGAATTCTATTTTCTATCGTGGAGTCAGCAGAAATGAAATAAATTTTGCTTTTATAATCTGCATTTATAGCAGCATAAAATGCACAAAATTTTTAGCCCTTGCGTAGTAAACTTTTTTCTAAATAAAATCATAAATGTCACCCATGTCTTCGCACGATTTGACCGGCGCGTGCCTTTAAGTGACATAATAATAGCGATAACGAGTGAGATTCGTCTGTTGCGACAGAATCGGGGAATCAACGAGGCCGAAGATAATTACACCTTGCAATCGGGTGCAGCTGGAATGCGGGAGCGCGGATTAATTCGAATGAGCGCGGGCGCACGCGCGACAATAGGCTTCGCGGCGCGTGCACGTATTCCGTAGACGCGTTAATCCGCGAAATTTATCGGCACCAATTGTTTAGCGCGACGGCGCATCGACGGAATTCCATAGACGGGGAGGGGGGGAAACTTTTCCAGCCCCTTCATGACCTGAAAAGGAAATTTTTTCATTTCCACCACCTTCAATTCCTCTGCACATAAAGCTCCCGCGTTATAACCAGAACTTTCGAACTCGACGTTCGGCAGTACAGCTCCACGTCTGTACGACGACATCAATATTTAGCGCGCCCGCGGGAGCAAAGCTGTTGGCTGTTGTAGGAAAATTCGGAAAGGCTCTAGCCGGTTAAGCAATTCTCGAATTAATTGCATTGACTCATTTAACACACGTGAAAATATTTAGAATTCCATATAAAAATCATTTAACGAACAAAAAACATATCTGTCGTATGTTTTTAATTTTTGTAACTACGTTCTACCATTTCAAAAAACCTGAAAAAATTACTTTACATTAATAACTACGCAAATACGCTAAAACTGTATAAATATAGATGCGGTGCCTCGATAATTCGAATATGAAATCGGTATTTTTAATCGTTTTGAATTTTTTAAAATTCGGTTTTGCAGCGGAAAATTTTGAAAAAATTCACAGATGTGTACACCAATGGGTACAACGTCCCTGATTTTTTTCATAATATTCTATTCGATAGAGGAGAAGTAATGGAGCTTAAACTGCAAAATACGTTTCACCCCGTAACTACCCTAGCAGTGGGAGTGTCGGGATGATACTTGCTAGAAATAGTTTTCTTTGAGGAACCTATCGATTACTATACACCAAGTTCAATGGAGTAATATTGGAAGCAGTTTTGTTGCAAAAGAAGCGAGACAAGTGTGCTTGGAACTTTACTGGTCCCTGATTCGAATTTTCAAATCGAACCAAAATGTAAGTGGTGTCGAGCTGAGGGAAGGGACCGATCGTAAATTTCCATAATGCGGTCGCGCGAGTATGGCTGACCGAATTATACCCCTTTATGCTCCGTACTTACCCCAATTTTTCGCGGATTCTCGCGTTTACGACTGCCCGATAGGAAAATAAAGTTCCGCCAGCGGCCACTTCCTGGGATCACTCGCGAAAGTTATGGCGCTTCGGTAATAGGCACATTCTCTCGAAACGCTCCGATGGAATTCACTTGGCTCGGTTCAAGCCGGTCCGAATGGCCGCTGTCGATTAAATGCCGATTGTTGTACGATTTATCGGCGATACGGTCGAAATATCTGTGCTGCAAATAGGGAACGGGTGTAATGAACACTTGGCCACATTCTTCTCGCCTCTCTGTTTGAATTTCATTATATTCGATGCACGGAACGAGTCTTGAAATAATTAGGTCTCTATCAACGGTGTCCGCAGACTTTTTTTTCCAGGGGGAGAGGGCAACTTTGGGGTGACGGTAACGAAAAATATAGTAATGAAAAAACAAATGCCAATTTAATTAAAAATTTAAAATCGAAATTTAAAAATATTCACTATTTTGGTATAAATTTGATAAAGACCATTTTTTAAAAATAAACCATTTTTTTTCTCAAAAACCAGGGGGGCAACTGCTACTCCGGACGCCCATGGTCTCTATTATTGAACGGGGGAAGATTCCCAACGTGGAAATTTAAAAAATTATGAAACTTTTGTGATATGTATATATATTTTGTTTGCTAACCAAATTCACTCTAAAGGGGTGAAATTGACGCCTGAAAATGCGGCGGTGTTACAACTTGCGAACTGTAAGAAATAGACAAAAAGTTTTCAGGCAAAAATGACTTATTTTAATTAGAACTATCATTTGGTAACTTACAGTTTGCGAGTTACAACACAAAATCGGAAAGTAGTGGGGTTTTCGGGGCGCATTTCACCCCCTTAGAGTGAATTTGGTCAACAAAAAAAATATCTATGTACTCTCTACATATTCCCATAGTTTAAACATTTTTTGAATTTCAGAGTTGGAGATCTTCCCTTGTAAGTAAAATGGCTACGCATATTTGTGGTTGAACGTAAATATCTTCGTGCCTCAAAAGAATCAAAAATACCAAAATGGTAATTTAAAAATGACACTGGGGTGCAATGACCCCATGTGACCAATTTCTGAATCCTATAAGAATGTGTAACCACGGAGGCTTAAACAAAGAAAGAATCCGACAGCGCAGAGCAACAGCTCGACGATAATGCAATCCCGCAGCAGAAACCGTATCAGAAAAGTTGCATAAAAGTTTGCAAACTTTACAACTTTTATCTAACACATACGCCACTTTACGATGGACAAGCAGTAGGTAATACCTATCCTTCTTATATAGTAGTCAACTTTCTCGAGTCTAAATAAAGATGCTACCTTAAGCGTAGCTGCAGCATAATATTAGCCTATCGTGGCTCGCACCACGATCCATAACGTCATAGAATCTCCTCGTCAATCTTGCAATAGGTATCTGCACACAACTTCCTCTAATACTTTCAGGTCACCAGATTAAATTCCCTTCGGCATCAAATTAAAATTCGTTAGAATTCTTGGTGTAATATAGAATAATGTTTATTAGCAATAAGTAATAGTGAATACAAACGTAAAAACAACTCTGCAGGATTTAAATGTATACGTGGTGCAGTAAATTCTCGTTATAAGCTCATTTCGACTATGCGTTTTATGCTCGGTCGCTATCCCTACCATTTCTCGGAAACCTACGGTCGAGAGTGAGAGTATACTCTCATTGGCGGCCCGGAATAGTCGACGCTATACGTTGTAAGTTCGCCTCTAGCGCCGAGCTTATAACGAGAACTTACTGTATGTCTCTGCACCATGGCGGTTTTGTGCAGGTTAAAAGCAAACTGTCGCCTCCGTATCCTTCTCCGAGTCTCCTCTGTCCCTAGAACAAACAAAAGGGTCTTGGAAAAAGTCCCTCCAACTGCTATCTTCCTTTCTACATGTTCCTAGATATCATTGAATTCTAAAAAAATTCAAGTTCAACAGTTTCTCATCAAAAACAATTCCCTCAACACCGTCGGGTCATGGAAACCCTACCCTGTTCCAAGTCGAATCAGGAATCACCCATGCACCCAAAATTGAAGCCCCCATGGCAGCACCGTGTCGCGACAGAATTCACTGTAAACGAGATCAACGTCGACACTCGTGTCGATACCACGTCCAGATCTTTAACAGAGCGTTCCGAGCGAGGAAAGCTATAAAGCAGCTCGGTCACAGGGCACGGCCGCCGCTGTACGCGACACGCTAAAAATCTCGTCGATAAGCGAGGCATGCAAAATTGCAGCCGTTACCTCCGTTGTTCGCGTGGACGACGCTCGATAAGGGTTCGCTTTAACGAAACGCGTTCACTCGGGTTACCTTATCGTTCTTTCGGCAAATTTCAGAATGTAGCACCACCTAGATGCAACAGGGTTTTTCGAAAGTGGAGCTCCAGGTCCTTCAGGCTTTTATCGATGAATTTTTATTAAGTTAGATTTTATTATTACTCAGGGGGTTGAAGGCGCGTTTTTCACTCGCGGCGCGATTATTTCGACCGAAGCGTCAAACCGTGACTGCAATTACTGGCCAACATATGTTACGCGTCACGTCCAGCCTTTTTAAGGTGGCGTGCGCGATTAAGGGGTAATTGGGGCCTTGGCGAGGAAAGAATTATACGTGCCTGCTGGTAAATCTGCTGCTTTCTTCGGGGGAGAGTATGGATTTGCTTTCGAGCTTGTTCCGAGGCATTTCTTGAGATCTTTCTGCTTCCAGAATATAAGGTAAATGTACCAGTGCCCGGCCATGTCTGTACCTGAACAGTAACGCGAATTGGATTTATTTTTAAGCTTAATTCTTAATGTAATTGAACGCAAAAATTAGTATCATAATGCATAAGTGTTTAGCAATATTAATTAAAATTATTATTATAGAAAGTCGAAAATGGTTAGGTAGAAATTATTATTTTGTAACACACTTCGTACGCATTACTATGCCATCTACTGATCTTCAGAAATTTATTAAGCTTCTGTTAACACACGTCGTTCATTTGTTAAGCAAAATATTGATTGAAATTGACAAAAAATTATTTTTTATTTTCCACTGGCCACCCTTGCAATGTATTCACCCTCAAGAGTAACTAATGTGCTACTAATTTTATTTTTTTTTCAGTTACATATTAGGGGATGCAATCAGGCATTGAATTTTGTGCTTTCTAAGAATAAAAAAGCAAATTTCTTTCCGACGTATTATATTTTATAAACACATTTGCTTAACATTGGTATATTATTACCAAGTAAGCTTGCGAACCAAAAACTTTTTAAAATAGCCAGTTTATATTTATAAAAGTCTAGTAGCAATGTTTACTAGCCAGAGTGGGTGGTAGGCAAATACTCTGGAGGGGAAATGCTTGATATAATGACGCCTGGCATTCCGACTCTCAGGTTTATAGAGGGTGTATGAATTCCTGTTAACTGAAAAGTGCAATTTTATTTAAAATATTAGTAAGCGGGTAGGAACCCCTAAAACATTATGAAATGTAATAAAATTTTAACGAGGCCCGTTTTTCCGAAGTTGAATTTTAAGCAGCACCTTAATATAGATCGACTTAAACGTTAGAAAAACTTTCGCCAAGTCAGTTTCGTCGATCAAAATAAGAAATCAGCAAGGGTGTACACTTACGAAGATTTCGTTTTTATAATTATTTCCTTCCTCGGCACTTGGCCATGAAAGGTTGCGCGGGGGAAAGCTCGAGTGCCCCCCCCCCTCTTCTCCCCCAGTTATGGATTTACAGAATTTTCTTTAGCCGCGAGAGTGGCTAGTAGGCGGAGCCAAGCTAGGCGAGCACGTGGCGCGCGTGGAACGCTGCCTCGGACAACTTGGCCTGCCGCAGTCACTTTTCGACCTGTCAACAATAGACTTCTTTCAGTCTGTCCGCGACCGTCGCTCCATGAAAGTCGCACTTCACGCGCCACTGACAACGCGTCGCGGTCGCAAACGCGCGAGTGCCTTCGAGTGCCCGTAAACGTCGAGTTGGGATTAATCTGGTGGTAGAAGTGTGTGCATTTGTGTCTGGAAAATGGTGACCCAGTGTCTGTTTTACAAGTGCAGGGAGGAAGCTTCCACGGAGATAGTGGAATGTATAAAGATCGCGCGATGAGGGTAGCTGGCGATTAGGGTGGCTCGCGTCGAAGGGATGATTGAGTTTCTGATGCCCGTAGCTATTTTCCAGATTAGTGGAGAATGATTTGAGACCGTGGGACCTTGGAAGTTGAAATTTGCGTGCTTGGTTCGGTTCCACTTCGTCGGAGGTTACTGTTTTCTTGCATTAGAAATGTTTCACCCATTAGTAGCAGGAGACCCTTCATAAACCGTCGCTTTGAAACTGGCAGTACCGAAGTCCGAGTTATTCTTCGTGAAACGAGACAGTGTTTGCTTCAAAGGGACAAACATGTTTCGCACAAAATTCTCTTGAAGGCCACGCTTTGGAGATTCGAGGACCTTTATGACATTTGTGAAGGGAACCTCCTGTCAATCGTAATGTACAAAGCTTTAAAAAAATTGATTGGGTAATGTCAACGTCAGAGATGGTCACCTTAAAATGAAGCATTTCTTTTTTAATTAATTACAAAGGAATATATTGAGGCTGAGACTTGTTCTGTTTCACAATGTTTATTAACATTATAAGCTTTAAAAAAAAAACAATGCAAATGGATTGTTAAAGAGGCTTTTTAAAAAAGGTACTTTTGTTTCGCACCGATTTTGACGGAACGAAACGACATTCAGCAATCTGCTTGTAAATTCTACTTGAGAATACCTCTGGTTCTGCACTCAGCCTGTAAGAGAAGCAAAATTATGAAAATAACAGCTATGAAATAGCGATTTTTAAAAAATGCCTTTTCGGTAGATCAAGATGATGGTTTAAGTTCCTTTTCATAAAAAATAAGAGTTTTTTTAACTTCAATTTAAGTTTAGGCCGAAACTACACACTTTCTGAACATGTTCGAATTTAATTTGAATCGATTGCAACCTCCGTTTTTGAATTATCAGTGCCAAAGAAAAGAAACTTTTTTAAAAAGCCCCTTTCTGTAGCGTCACATGTAATACATATTTTTGACTAAACACACGTTTTTTTTTTAAAGCTTATGATGTTAATAAGTATTAAGTCAAAGAACAAGTCTCAGCTTCAATGTATTTCTTTGTAATTAATTGAAAAGGAAATGCTTCCTTTGCGACAAAAACGACTGCTTAAGTACTGCCCTTAAAAGTGACACCCCATTTCAAAGAAAAAGCAACTCGAAATATTTTTCATGGGGGGTTGAAAATGGTCGTCTTCATTGCCACACCTGGACCTGCTGTGAGGCTGCAGGCATAAATATCAATTTAACGTTGCCTCTCGCGATGCTTCCCCGTCTCTGTTTCATCGTGCCCTTTCACCATGCCATCAAAATACCCACGACGTCTCGTAAAAAGTACTGTACGCGAACGTGTCCTGTGAATTTCGTGGGTTCATTTCTGCCCCTCTTACAAGGATATTATTTTAGGTGTCCGCCTCCGATTATTTTGATTTTTGGATATGTTATAGAGAACGGAAAAATAAGAAATACGTGTTTTTTATTTTTCCCCGTTTTCATATTTGGGGGATGAAAACTGCGTTCAAAGTTAGGGTTGAAAAATCATTTTCGTGGATTTTTGAAAATCTGGTGAGTCAGTCATATTTCGCATTCAAAGACACAAAATTCGTCCATTCACACTATTCCCCTATCTCTAATAGTTCTCGAGATATTCCACAAAAATGATTTTTCAACCTTAACTTTGAACGCAGTTTTCACCCCCCAAATATGAAAACGGGGAAAAATAAAAAAACACGTATTTCTTATTTTTCGGTTCTCTATAACATATCCAAAAATCAAAATGATCGGAGGGGGACACCTAAAATACTCTCCTTGTTAGTTAAAATGTCCCACCGAGCATTGTTTATTTTTCAAGATACTTATACTGAAATATTTGAAGTTCCACACATCCATTACCTTCTAAGTAAACTTAGAAAACCCTATGTGCTTCGTAGAGATTTAGAAACAGTCTAATTCAGTGATTCCCATGCTGTGGTGTCGAAGTGTTTTTTTGGGGATCGCCACGGTTTCGGGGATTTTTTTTTTAATATTATTAAGTTAGAATTATATTCTGAAACACCTATTTTTAATCTGTTTACTTTACCTTATTATAGCTACCTTACCTTATACGAAATTATAAAAGGGGATCGCGACTCAAAAATGGTTGGGAAACACATGTGTAATTTATTTCCTACCTGGAGCATTTAATTAATTACTACGTTAATCTACCGGTACACCTCTGATAAAAAGTTATATCAGGCTGTTACGGAATAATGGCCACATTTTTGTAAATTGAATAAAGAGAAACAAGGACGACACAAAATAAAACTTCAGTTTCGTTGGAAGCTTCGAAGTACCAGCTAGGACATTTTAATTTTCCGGGGCCAATTAGATTAATGGAAGCGAAGTAACGCAAACGTTCGCTGAAGATGGGCCTGCTATTTACGGTCCCGTCGCGGTCCACCGCCTCGCGTTGTTTCCCTGGTGCCGCTGAATTATGCTCGCGCCCTCCGCGGGCAGCGTTGCCTTTTAGGCTGACCGGGTTGCTCGGCCGCGATCGCCGGGCCATTAATTACATTGTTGGTGGTGGTAACGAGGTCGCGGCGGTCGAGTGGCCTCTTTGACGACGGGACGAGTCGGGGGTAATATTTTTCCTGAAATCCGCGCGATCAGGCACGTTCCGAGCGCGTCTCAAAGGAAGAGCGACGGGGCACACGCTTCAGATTGGTCTAGAAATGGCTCCATGCAATTCGGTAACCTCACGGTTAACCTTCGGACCATTTTCGGTGACCACGCAGAGGGTGACGCGTGGGTCGCTATTGGGGATGCGGGAACTTTGCTTCTGCGAGGTTTCGGTTTCTGGGAAGCTTTGGTAGAAGTTGATAGGGGGTTGATCGTGGAGGAAGGTGTTGGTTTTGTTAGTTTCAAAGTCGAGGGGTATGAACGGGACCTCTGCTGGTCGATTCCTGTCTAATGTGTCAAAAGTTAGTGGACATAGGGTTTGCTAGCTTGTTGAACGTAGGGGAACTCCGGGACAGTTGGCCCATCTAACGTAAAATGGCTATTAAACCTAATATGTACTGATATTATGTATTTTATTGGAACAAACCTGATTTGTTTAAAAATGTATGCTGATACAGAAAAAGGGAATATTTTCTTTGAGACATTAACTAACTAAACTATTCACTGAACTATTTAGCTTGTACTGAAGGGATTGTTGCGCCATCTCCATGGGCCGTTTCACCCGGATTAACCCTATAGGGGCGGTGTTCAAAATTTTGCAGCAAAATTGCGTCTAATTGTGTTCTTAACACTTCATGGTCACACATTATAATTACAAATTGGTCACATGGGGTTCACTGCACCCCAGCGTCATTTCAGGGTTAACATTTTCGTAGTTTTCTCTAATAGTCTTTTTCTAGAAATGTAAATTTTGCTATGATGGAATTTGTACTTGAAAAAATAGTTGTGGAAAACAGCTATTTGTTGTCAATAATCCCCTAATTTTTAAATTTTAACATTAAGGTCTAAAAATTTCAGAAATATTGGTAAAGAAAAAAATGCCACCTTCGGGGTGTATCGCACCCCAGGTATTTTTTTTTACTAATATTTCTGAAACTTTTATACCTTAATATTAAAATTGACATAATTGATGATTTGAGTTAAAATTTAAAAATAAAGGTACTGCTATTGTTGATAGAGAATTTGATATATAATTCCTTTCGAAGATAACAATTTCTAGGGCAAATTTGTTTCTCCACATCGCAACATAAACACTCACTAATATAGGCATTCTAGAGCGAACAATCAAACCAAGCAGCTGTTACTGAGGACTCAAACTAGGCTCACACTGAAGTCACCAACAAAGATGTCATTGACCCCGTTTCCTCGACCGACATAATCACTCGCCGCTGTATATGCACACCTATGCATCAACATATTCTCGAGAACAATCTTTTTAAACGATTTTCTTTCTAATTACCACCGCAACTGGCAGTTTCATTACTGAAAGAATTTAACCAGCCCTGTATGCACCACTGAAACGCACATTGCACCGAAATGACACAGGTCAGCGAGTGTGTATATCGATTAAAGTCTCCGCGGCTTTATCGGTGACTTCAATGCAACCCCCGAAATGACCTAGTCGCCCACTGTGCGGGGGTGAGCTGGCAATTCGAGTCGACTTGTGAAAAGAGATCTCTGTATCATTAAACGTGCTTATTGCACAGGAGATAGATAGGAAATAGCGCGAAGGCGAGGCTCAGTCGTGGGACTGTTTCGCGAGCTGACCTTATCGTCCCGTCGGGGGTTGAAACAGTTCCGAAAATAATGCGAAAAGAAACCGATATTATAACCGTTTTCAACCCCTGACCGAAATAGTGTTTCTGAAGGAAGCGAAGGACTGAGGAGGGAACGACATTGAAATTGAAAGTAGCGTCGGTGGCACGGTTCATCAGGAACGTTGACGAACGGGGTAACGTTTCATCGAACGACAGTCGCGTGACTGAAATCGATGGGCGAAAGGCTGCGTTTGTCACGCACCGCAACCAGGCCGTTGTAAAGTTGAACCTGCAACGCTGCGCCACGCAATGCATATCGAATCGCTCGACCGAAGATCGCGTACAGTATGACAAATGGATTCCAAGAATTCATTTCTGCCGCCCTATAAAGGCCCACACACACGTGTCGACTCCGTGAGGCGGGATGGAAAATGTTGTTTCTCTGTTTTGGAAGGGAGCCGGTCATACTTGTAGGTTAGTCAGACTGAGGCGGAGAGCTCTTTCACACTGATGGCAGGGAGCCGTTGTTAGGGAGTGTCTCTATGGACAGGATTCTCAGCTGTGTTAAGGATGTGTCGTCTTCACTGGCGCGACCCCAAAAAGGGTTGAACATCCAACTGTTTCCGCCTCGACTAAGGTTATTTGCTGGCCAATGTGGGAGGATTATGATAATATTAAGGATAAGTGCAGTCGGAGCTGCCAGATCCAATACTTGGAGAAACTTGCTGTGGATGTGGAGGCATTATTTTTATATAGAAATTTCTAGTGCACACGGAGGATTTAGGTTTAGAAATTCCTGGGATACACGAGGCCCCTAGTTTTAGAAATTTCTGGGCCCCACGGGCCCTTTTTTAAATTTCTGCGGCCCACGGGGCCCTTACTTTTTTTAATTTCTGGTGCAGATAGAAACTGTACTTTTAGAAATTCCTGGTTCAATCGGACTTTTAGAAATTCCTAGGGCCCACAGGGCCCTTACTGTTAGTAATTTCTGGGGCACACGATAGCTTTACTTTTAGAAATTCCTGGTGCACACGGGGCCTTTATATTTAGAAATTCGTGGGACCCACATGGCCCTTACTTTTAGAAATTTCTGGGGCCCACGGGCCCATTAGTTTTAGGAATTCCTAATGCACACGGGGCACTTACTTTTAGAATATTCCTAGAGTCCACGAGGCCCTTACTTTTAGAAATTCCTAGTACACAAGAAACCCTCATTTGGGCATATAAATAAGGCCCCCATTGGAAACTTAGATTTAGACTTTCGGCGCCACTACATCATAATTATCTTGCCAAGTGTAAAGCGTGTCCCATATTTAAAATAACATTTATTACTACCAATTACTTAAAATACGAAAGTTTTCCTACATCATAACACCGTCACGGAACTGATGTGTGTTCCCGCTTCGAAATCACGCGTACAAAGCCGGGAACACGAATTACCGGGTCCGATCGACCGCGATGTTTTTCATTTAAATTCGTGTCCCCCAGTGGCGACGGGGTCGCGAGCCAAATACGTCGCGACGATTGAACGAAAGGAAAATAGCGATTGGCGGGAGTTCCGGTTTCGTGGAATGGCTATTACGATTATTGCGACGGTTTTATTGTGAGTGCGATCCTGAAATATGCGGGGCATTCTCGCGCTAAGTGGTCGAAGCTGGTTTCTTCGGGATGCCAGGGAGGGTGATGAATTTTTTTATCGTAGTCTATGGTGTGTTCCACTGTAGCGTCAGGTACAAAGCTGCAAAAGGCTTCCTGTGCTGTGCTGTGACACTTTACAACTAAGCTATGAAATGTGTTCCTTGTTCGCAAAATAATGGCAGGAATATTTTATTGTATATACAGCTGCTGTAGGTACAAAACATGGAGTCCGTTGTCAAAATGCAGGTGTGATTTTAAATACAGTGACTCGCATTAATAATCTACAAACGATTTTTTTAACTTTTCATTACAAGCTCACAAAAAAAAGTTTAAAAATCGACCTTTACTATTTTTTTCGCTATTCCGACCAAATATATTTTTTTTCAAAACGACCAAATACGTCATTTAGCAAACTAATCCTTCTAGCTTCTCAACAAAAAAACTCAAGTCGTTTGGACCAATTCTAAAAAAGTTATGCGATTTTAAACAAGTGTCCGAATATTAATGCGAGTGACTGTAGAAGCATCCGAGACACTCGTTCGAGTAAAATGGCCCAAACGTGGCGCGTGTATATAGCGAGTTTAGCAATTGACAAGCTTATCTGACAAGGGACATCACCCGACTATTACACTCCGATTTTGGTGAGGTTTACGCGGAGTATAGTTCTCGAAAAAATATTTGACACGCATTTTTTTTATCGACAAACGTCCATATCTAGGGGGTGATATCAGCCCTCAAACATGGAGCGTGAAAAACACGTTTGCCACAATATCTCGAAAACTATACACTACAGAGAAAAACCTTTTATATGAAAATGATTTATTTTTTTTTATAACAAATTCAGCTACGTAATCAAATTCAGTGAAACTTACTATTTTCTTGTATGTTGTTTATACAAATTGACGTGACACGAATTTGATTAGGTGGCTGAATTTGTTATAAAAAATACGCTATTTTTGTCTAAAAGATTTTTCTGTACAGTGCATAGTTTCCGAGATATTGGGGCAAACGTGTTTTGCACGCCCCAATTCTGAGGGCTGATTTCACCCCTAGATGTAGATGTTTGTCGATAAAAGAAATATGTGTGAAATGTTTTTTCGAGAACTATAATCTACCTAAATCTCATCAAAGTCGGCGTGTAAGAGTTGGGTGATATCCCTTGTGAGAATGTAGACGCTCGTTTTTTAAATTTCTCTTTTTGTACAATGTTTTGGGACTGTAGGTATAAACTAAACTGGTGAAAGGAACGAAAGAAGTTACAAGCTAAACGATAGCCACTTATTGTATCATCTCACATTACACACTAATGGCGACAATGGCTTGCCTTACCTCAAGAGCGATTAATTCAAGGACCTACGTTTAACAACCCTTTTTGTTCCCTTTTAAGAGTCACATTAACCACTTCAGTATATTCCTTCAGTCCCGACACCCCTACAAAGAGAAAACACGCGTTCACCAACGCCGAGAATCGCGACACCAGTTCTCCCCGAGACTAGGAAACCCAAAATCAACAAACCACTCGCTAAAACCCAAATCAACCAGAAATTCAGAAATGCCCCTGGAATTCGAAAAAGTCCCATCATCGCCTGCAGCCTCAGAAGCACTACGAAAACCACCCCCGAATTCGACTACATAAAGTCCCCCAAAACCCCGCCCTCCAGACAGTGGCGGATTTAAGGAAAAAGGCCCAAGTGGTAAACGCTCTGAGGGGCCCAATTTATCGGAAAACTAAAGACGTAATTTAATAAAAACAGACTTAATGTAGTAGGGTAGGAAAACAAATAAAGTGTTTGGATGAAATCATAATTTTGATTTTGGAAAATGGGGCCCTGGGGGCCTTTCTGGGCAGGGGCCCAAGCAACTGCTCATCGGCCGTCCGTTAAATCCCCCACTGCATCCAGATAAATCGATCTCTGCTCGACCAATGAAACGTCTAACCATAAGAGTGCCATTTTCTGGACATTGGGCCTGATGAATAAAATCTAAGCAATTCCTACAAGCAATTCCTTTTTAGCAAAATCAATTGCTTCTTTTACTCATTCGATTGTAAGCAATTCCTTAAAAAATTAAGGAGAAGCGATTCCTTTAAGCAATTCCAAGGCAGTTTAGGAATTCCTGCAAGATAAAGCAAATGCCTGAGTTTTTATTCGCATGAATTTAAGGGGGCATGCTCAGTCAGGAGGCTGAAAAGAGGGTGGTCTTTGGAAATTTTTTACTCAAAAGCTATAACACATTTCTCAAAAAATCTTTTTTCCTTTTAAGGATTGCATCTAGTACCGTGCATCGTATTTTTTTTATTTAAAAATATTTAACAATAACTAAGTTATTGTCCATCACTCGAAGGTTCTCTAAAAAAAGGCTTCTGCGGTGACCACTGCTGCTCGAAAGTCGATCATCTAAAATAAAAAATTCAAAAGAATTTACTTATTATATTATATTATCTAGTATTTGAACGAAGGATTTTTTT
This sequence comes from Andrena cerasifolii, assembly GCF_050908995.1. Taxonomy (NCBI): domain Eukaryota; kingdom Metazoa; phylum Arthropoda; class Insecta; order Hymenoptera; family Andrenidae; genus Andrena; species Andrena cerasifolii. The sequence continues at coordinate 30,829,773 of NC_135118.1, read as the reverse complement.
TATCCCATGCTTAGTTTTCTTTTAATTGACGAAAATCAAGCAAGATTTATGATAAAAATTGAAACTTTTACTTTAAACATCAGCCATTTTTCCCCAAATCAATATTTCGAAGAAACCTTCGTTCAGATACTAGATAATATAATATAATAAGTAAATTCTTTTGAATTTCTCATTTTAGATGATCGACTTTCGAGCACCAGTGGTCACCGCAGAATCCTTTTTTTAGAGAACCTTCGAGTGATAGACAATAACTCAGTTATTGATAAATATTTTTAAATAAAAAAAATACGATGCACGGTACTAGATGCAGTCCTTAAAAGGAAAAAAGATTTTTTGAGAAACGTATTATAGCTTTTGAGTAAAAAATTTCCAAAGACCACCCTTTTTTTCGGCCTCCTGACTGAGCATGACCCCTGAAGCGATTCCTAGTAAAATATTAAGGACAAGCAATTGCTTACACTTCATTCATTAGGCTCATTGAGTAGCGTCGCCCAGGTTCTTCCCCATCGCGAGTACTTCCACTTCGTACCATTCGAGTAGTTGGCAGTCTCCCTTCGACCGAGTGAAGGAGTAAGGTGCACCCGATCGCCGGTGTCGGAGCGTACGGCACGTAGAGGGACAGTGGTAGTCAGTGTGAAATGAATGCGCGGTGTACAGTGGAGTCCAGCTCGTCCGTCTGTCCACCTGTCTGAACGTGGCCCCTCGGTGAGGAGACGCGAGCCGATGGGAGGTTCGAAGGGGATGCTCGACCTTGGTCGTAGCTGGTCTCGGTGGTTATTTTAAAAGAGGGGCAAGGCTGCTTATGGAGCGGCTAGCTCGGTTCCTGTGGCCGAGAACGAAACGGGCAGACGGTCGATCGGACAGCCGTGCTGGGAATAGGGACGGCCATGGTCCACGCCGACACGAGATGACAACGGACACGGAAACGGGCCCGCTCCTCTAGCTTCGACGAGGTATTATGAACCAGCTGGAGTGGCCATCGAGTTCCCTGTTGCCCGTGGAGATTGAGGTATGGCCGCGGTAGCCGGCATCTATGGCTTCTCAGAGGAACGACACGCCAGATATTCCGAGCATCGGCAGCATCCGTGAGTTTCACGTGAAAGACGACCCGAATCGATACCACCCACCCGCCTCACCACCCACAACCCTTCACCACCACCCCTCATCCGTGATGCCACAGTACTTTTGCTTGACCGTTCTTCCCGCTTACCTCAGCTACCAGATAAAACGGGCCGCAGCCGGTCACGGCTGTGGGCGGAGACTTTCGGCGACGTGGTGGGGGCACGCGGGGCCCTTTCATTGGGCGAGAAAGATTTGGGGATTGTAGGGTCGGAGCACGTAACTCGTTCGCTCTGGGTACTTTTGTTGTTGCCCGCTGACAGGGTGCAGGACTTTGGCGAAAGTAATCAGAGTGAACTTGCTGCGCGATTCTTCCTGGAGAAATTACTTTATTTCTGGTAAAGATTCTCGTATCGGTGACTTAGTGTATAAGTAGGTACTGTATGTCCACTTTTAGCGTTTTCGATAAAAACTGGGTTAAACATGCAATGCTACAGTGAAGAAAAATATTATTTTTGACAAATTTATGAAGTAGATATAAATGTGATTTTTATACAGCATAAAGAAACAGTCAAGAACTATTAGGTTAGGTCGGAAATGTTTGGTTAGGTTGGAAAACAGTCAGAACCTCGCCTTTGCGATAGTCCTGTTCGTCTTTTATTTTCTCTTGCTTATTTTGTTTGCGCAATAAAGACGCTTAATAATATTTTGTTGCATATAAAAACTCAAATTTTACAAAAAGTGGGCGTACATTATTTGTGCACTGAGCCATCGATATGAAGACCACAGGGGAAACAAAATTTTAAAGTTCAAAACGCTCTCAGCCATCCCCTATTACTGAAACTGTTTTCACTTGCTTTGGGGTTGAATATGTATTTTTGTCACCCTCTTGAACAGTTCTAAAATATTGATTGTGATGACATTATTTAGATACCTATGCCCATAATTTTTTTTTAGAAAACTTCGGGCCTTTTCCGAAAATCACTTCTTAGGTTACCCTTAAATTGTTATTTAATTTTTTAATCAATTCACTCCTGAGCAATGGGTCAATAATTAATATTGAGTTCTCTGTGGACTTATCAAATTATTCCCCTGCATCACTAGGGCTTGTCATGTCATTTCCCTGTACACCTATTTTTAAAAGACTCACAATTAAATAGATATGTATGTCTTTAGCCTTGAAAGGTTGTTCCTCTTTTCAACTATGTCACATTCAACTATGTCACTCCCTGTTAGCCACCAGATGGCATCGAAGTCAGAGAATCAACAAATACAGACTTACCATAATTTCCTCCGTGGTCTTCACACGCAGGTCACTCAGATACGGGCAAAACTTTTATTTAAATAAAATTTCGAATAACGGATTCAAGTTAAAAAATGATTCGTCATTAAAATTTGGTCTATAAAAATTAAAGATAAGAAAGAAAAGAAAGGAAACATTAACTTTATTTTTTAATAAAAGAATTGACTTTATTCATCAAATAATCTAAAGTTAAAGTAACTTTTATTCGCTCCGTAATTTAAATAATTTTTTATTTAGTTCATACACAACTCTGTAGTCACTTGCATTATTCCACCAACAGTCCCCACAGAAGAGGCGCGAGAGAAGAGCCATTTCCCGAAAACGTCCTCATACCTATGCACCCACTTCCCGTAGCTATGATTCACTCGAATGCGGGTTGCATTGCATGCTGTGCTCCCCTGGATATATCCCCCCGGTGAAACTTGGAGTCGTTTATCCACCAAAGAATGGCGCCTCCCTGGAGGTGAACGCGTATTGCCCGACGTCTCGTCATATCGAACTTGCCCGCTAGATCGAAACTCGGCGGGAGTTTGGTGAAAGTTGCCACGGTTCGCGGAACTTCAGAGTTGGGGCGCAGACGTCGAGCTTATTAGCGTGGCGGAAGAATCCTGGCGCGGATAAAAGCCGCGAACCTCGACGCTTCTGTTTTAATTGCGCGCGAAACTGGGTCGCGGACATCTGCCGATTTAATTTCGACATAAGCGGCTGAAGAGAGCTGGTCAGATCCTCAGCCGGATAGCAGCTGAGCGTGATGCTGTTCAGCAAGTGACATGAATGGGGTTAAATGACTCGCCAGGAGGACGCTTGGCGGAGGAAGGAATCCTCCGCTGACGATTTGAAACTCGCTGTTTCAAGTCGAGTTCCCATCGCGACACTCGCCACGAAGTTGGCGAGTCAATAATGCACGCCTACTTCACGCTGAGGGACACGTGACTCTTGGACCCTCCTGCTTTACATTCGAACCTCTGAACTAGAAGTGAACTTTTCTTGCCTTGCGTTGGTATCGATCTTCGAGTCGAGATCCAGGCGCGTAGGCTCGTTCTAGATACGCGCCTAGTTTCTTGGCTCAATAATCAAGAGGGAGAGTCTAATGTCCCCTGTGTGGCTGGTTATCTTGTCTGGCATTATCCAAGCGTCCTTTTGCTTCCCCTAAAGTGGCACGATATACAGGGGCGGCTATTATTCGCGGGACTTGCAACTGTCGAAGCAGGCCGGTAAGAATACAGTCGATTTGGCTGGGGTGTAAGCTTCACGAGCCTCGTGTTTTATTGCCTAACGCAAGGGGAACTCGAAGGAGCCGCAATCCTCGAGCATAAATCTAGCTCTTTTGCCCCTCCCCGCTCCACTTTCGCGGAAATAAGAGCAACTTTGTCGTGACTGGCGGCACGAACAATCACCGATCCCGTTTCAAACTTTTTTTGCCACGATGGGAATTGTTCGCGTTTTACAATTCGCTTCTCGACGCCCAGGCACGCGCGACTCACTTTATCGCGCTTTCTCGAGCCACGATTTTCTTAGAGATTAACAAAATCTCATATAACACCTTTCCCCCTGAAATAAATTCGATTTTCATTTAAGGGGTTAGTCTAACTTAAAAATCGATTTTTTAAAAGTTTTCTTAAAGAATATTTTTTTCAAAAATGTTTGTGCACAGCCCTGGATATGAAATCTTATAATTAATCAAGTTGTAGGTGTTAGAACGCTGTGGCGACGCGCAAAAGTAATTATTGAATTAAGGGTTGGTGTTGGAGGTAACTTGAAAATCATGAATTTTTCGATAAATACTTTTACGCAGTTTTGTAGATATAAAAAAACATGCAACTTTTCTTTGAACTTTTTTCCAATATCTCTCACCGTTCTCGAGATATTCCCCAAGAGCGAAAATTCCAAATTTCTTTAAGGGGTGTTTTCATCCCCCAAAACCGCACTATGGCACCAACAAAAAACAGGTCTGTCTAACGCATTGACTACTCTACTTGCGCACAAAGTTGCATACATAATTTTCTGAATTTCCACATTGCCTAACTTCCCTTGTTAATCTAGAAATCCCTTTTTATCCCGCTGGACGCTGCGCTTAGAGCGAAGGGAGGAACTCTATGAAGATGGCGGGATAAAAATCACGGCTCTCTTTAATCGGTTCTCGGGGGGTTTCTCCTCCGCCTTCGGCGCCCTCGTATATCGATAACGTCGGTACACACTCGGCGCACGTGTGTGCGAAGGGTGGCCAGTGAAGGGGGTTGAGACGCTCCACGGTCGCGGGCTAATTGATTTCCAATAGCCTGCTGACCGGCCTTCGGACCCAACGTAGAAGTGAGCCGTGTATCCGCCGGCCGTGTCCTCACACAATGAGCCGGCGGTATGCTAACTGCGGAACACACTGTACATTAAACGGTAATAGAGAATTCATAGGCCTGTATCGCGCCGCGGTGCGAGTTAATTGGATCCTGGAACACCGACGCGCGCTCTCTCTTTTGTTTACGAGCATCCCCCGCCGTTGAACGCTGCAACCTCGCCGTCGACGTGGCTTTTATTCCACCCCTGCCATGCAAGACTTCCCTCCCCCCTCTCCCGGCACCCTCCCACGCGCGAGTGTGGGTTGTGTGTGTGCGCGTGACGGTGAGCACGCTTGATTGCCTCGTGAAAGGATAATGAAGTTGACGGTCGAGCTGGGAATTCGGTAATGGAAGAATAGATTTAAGGGTTGATGCGCGAATTCGATGGTCGAGCTGCATAGCTAAGGGTTGACGATAGGAATTCGGTAGCTGGGCGAAGGTTTCGAGGTTGAATTCAATATTCGTTTGTCTGTGGGTCGAAGCAGACTTTTCGGGGTTAAATGGTCGACTTTGGGGCGGAGCTTTGGGGCGGATATTTGGGTCGCGGGAGCCCGGGGGTTGAGAATTAAGTGTTAATGGTGTAAGGGTATGAACGTTCGGCCACCGCTGCAACGCAACTGCAGTTGTACTGTTGGATGCAGGAAAGGCCTCAGTGTCACCAGTCAGCTTCGAGAAGAATAGCTTTTAATATTACGAAGTCAATTCTTTTTATACATAGTGAAGTTGTTGCACAACTGTCTATAATACTAGAGTTATAGGAAAGCGGTTTCTATCTCAAATTTGAGTTTTGTGGGAGGGTGAAATCCAAAGCTGTGTTTTGAGAGAGAGGGAAATGCAAATTTGAGTTTTGAGGGGTGGGAAAATTCTAATTTGTGTGTGGAGTGAGAGGGAAATGCAGATTTGAGTTTTGAGGGATGGGAAAATTCTAATTTGAGTTTTGAAGAAGTTGAAGTAAAAATTTAGTTTTTCCTCTTCCGCAAAACTCAAATTTGGATGTCCCTCCCCCAAAACTCAAATTTGAATTTGCAAACTCAAATTTGAGGTAGAAACCGCCTTGCTATACTACTAATACTTAAAAATTTTGATATAGGGTAAAGTAGCCGAATATGACGACCTCTTCTAATATGAGACCCCCGATTATCTATTTCTTTACTAACTAACCGTGTATTAGTTGTTTTGTCCTCACAGTGGCATTGCAATCAATTGAGCGTCTTGAGCAAGCACATATTTCCGAAATACGTTGCAGAAAATTTTTGAACTGGTTCGATTAAATTACAAATACCTCTAAAGTGGTAAGTGTATAATGATTTTCGCAAATACTGTTGTATAGTGCTTGCAATGGAGTTTAAGACTTACTAGTTGTATGCCATTAAATGATGAAGACTTAACTTCGAAGCTACTTAGTAGTTATCATGTTATTGTTTCCAAATATGAGAACCGTGAAAGTTCTACTGATGAGGGTGAAGAAGAAATCGTTCTGAATGATGAAAGTGATTAAGAAAGAAAATTATGATACAGAATGCTTGTTTTGCAGAGGTCTTTATTCTTCAGATGTGCTAGGTGAACAATGGGTTAAGTGTACGTATAAAGTGTTACAATGGGTGTGGTGGGCCCATGAAGACTTCGGTAATAAAGAAATAAATTTCACATGCCGACTTTACAAAAAACGAAAGAAAATAAATTTTCAGGTAAAAACAAACTGGGTCTCATATTAGAAACTCATTTTTTTATCTGCTTATTTGAATGACTTTCGTTTTTATTTTATTATAAAGAAACCGAATTTTTGTTACAGTACTTTCCAGTAGGTTGGTAAAGAATACATATTCTACTTTTAAAACGTGTATCGAATTTTAATAAAAGTGTTCTCACTCAAGAGTTATGATGTTTTTAAGAAATGGGTCTCATATTCGGCTATTTTACCCTATCTCCTTTGCAGTTGCATTATTCCAATCGGAATTGGGTAATAAATTAATCAGTGAAATTAATTTTAATTACAGATCGTGTTACGTTAAGGTTGATGTATGTTTGGCTTTGTTAGATACGAGTCAGGGTCAGTCGGTCTACATCGATTCACAAAATCTGCCATAGCTCGGTCCAGCTTAGAGATACAGCACTGAAATTTAGATGCCATATGTAGAAAGGAATGAGGAATCTAATTATGCGTTTTATGCAAAAAGGCCCTGAGTTTCCTAAGGCCATTCTTGCATCCAACAATACAATCTGACCAAAAAACGATTGCACGCAATGGCGTGGATCACTCGCAGGGGTTAATTTCTCGCCAACGCAGCTTCTTTCTCGGTAAACTCTTAAGAAAAAATCTGACAAATTTCCTCGAGATATCCTAAATATTTAATTGTTTACAGTTCAAGTATTAGAATACTAAGTGTCCCTCCTATAATCGTTACGCAATCATCGCCCCATCGTTTTCCAAAATCCTCGTAAAGGTACCCACATCAGTTTCTTCAAGCAATCTCAGCAAACTGCGACAAACGCCAAAGATACTTTTCGGATAAAACTTCCTCGCAACAACGTCGCTTGGCACGCTGTTCGGGAACTTCGAAGATTGCTCGTCCCCCTAAAAATTCTTCGTCCCCGCTTGATTGCGACCGTTTTTTCGCCCCCTCCCCCCTCCCCGTCCAATTTGATTCGACGGGAAAACGATTCGACGCGGGGGTTGGGGCGGGTTGGGCCGCCGGGAGATCGATTAAAAATGGCGAAATGGCGGAGCTGCCAGTCGCAGCTGCATATCCCGGTTTGAAATTTGTCAGGCTGGAAGTATAACGGTACGGATAGGGCGCGCACGCGAGCGCGTATCGATATCAATTAGGCGCGTTCTGCTCCGAACGACTGCTCGTTTGTTCGCTCCGCGATTTTGACGTATTAATTATCAGGCTGCCGTCGGAGCTCGTTAGTTATTGTCTTTTTGGCCGCGGCTGAGAGTTCAATGTCTGTCTGTCGCCGCGTCACGGCGTCGGGGCCACCAGCTCGATTCGTTATTAATGCGTCCACGATCCGCGCCGAAGATTGATAAACGATAAGAGGCCCCCGTAATGGCAGCTGTGACAGGGGGGAGGGGGGTGGGGGCAAATGGGTAATTAACGCTTCGGAGCCAGCTGTATTTGCGGACGGGAGGGACGGAATGCGGCATATTTGGTTTATAACTGTTTATTTATTTGTACTTTTTGTGTAGGAATATTTGGAATAGATATCAGGAGGCAATTTATTTCGGATGTGTTTGAGAGTTTGGGGGTTTTTGTACATTTTTGGAACCTCGTCTTTGGCCCCAAAATGGTAACCGAATGGAGGGGTTTGTAATGTGATTAGAATAGTTCCGTCAATGATAATAGGCAGTAGGACTTAAAGTCCTGAAAATTCGGAAGCTATAGAGCGTGGAGGTTTGAGAGCTTGGAAGCTTGAGAGCTTCGAGTCTTGAGAGCTTGGAAGCTTGAGAGCTTCGAGTCTTGAGAGCTTGGAAGCTTGAGAGCTTGGAAGCTTGAGAGCTTGGACGTTTGAGAGCTTGGAAGCTTGAGAGCTTGGAGGCTTGAGAGCTTGGAGGCTTGAGAGCTGGCAAGCTTGAGAGCTTGGAGCCTTGAGAGCTTGGAGGCTTGAGAGCTTGGAAGCTTGAGAGCTTGGAAGCTTGAGAGCTTGGAAGCTTGAGAGCTTGGAAGCTTGAGAGCTTGGAAGCTTGAGAGCTTGGAAGCTTGAGAGCTTGGAAGCTTGAGAGCTTGGAAGCTTGAGAGCTTGGAATCTTGAGAGTCGAGAGCTTGGAAGATTAAGAGCTTGGAAGATTGAGAGCTTGAAAGCTTGAGAGCTTGGAAGCTTGAGAGCTTGGAGCCTTGAGAGCTTGGAGGTTTGAGAGCTTGGAGCCTTGAGAGCTTGGAGGTTTGAGAGCTTGGAAGCTTGAGAGCTTGGAAGCTTGAGAGCTTGGAAGCTTGAGAGCTTGGAAGCTTGAGAGCTTGGAAGCTTGAGAGCTTGGAATCTTGAGAGTCGAGAGCTTGGAAGATTAAGAGCTTGGAAGATTGAGAGCTTGAAAGCTTGAGAGCTTGAAAGCTTGAGAGCTTGGAAGCTTGAGAGCTTGGAGCCTTGAGAGCTTGGAGGTTTGAGAGCTTGGAGCCTTGAGAGCTTGGAGGTTTGAGAGCTTGGAAGCTTGAGAGCTTGGAAGCTTGAGAGCTTGGAAGCTTGAGAGCTTGGAAGCTTGAGAGCTTGGAATCTTGAGAGTCGAGAGCTTGGAAGATTGAGAGCTTGAAAGCTTGAAAGCTTGAGAGCTTGGAAGCTTGAGAGCTTGGAGCCTTGAGAGTTTGGAGGTTTGAGAGCTCGGAAGCTTGAGAGTCGAGAGCTTGGAAGATTGAGAGCTTGAAAGCTTGAAAGCTTGAGAGCTTGGAAGCTTGAGAGCTTGGAGCCTTGAGAGCTTGGAGGTTTGAGAGCTCGGAAGCTTGAGAGCATGGAGGCTTGAGAGCTTGCAAGTTTGGGAGTCGAGAGCTTGGAAGATTAAGAGCTTGGAAGATTGAGAGATTGGAGGCTTGAGAGCTTGGAAGCTTGAGAGCTTGGAAGCTTGAGAGTCGAGAGCTTGGAAGATTAAGAGCTTGAAAGATTGAGAGCTTGGAGAACTCTGAACCTTGATAATTTCCAAACTTAAGAACTTGGAGCCTTGGGAACTTTGAACCTTCATAAATGAGGGGATGCATCATTAGATGCCTAATGACCTAACCCAGGTTATTTTCAAGTCCTTAGTTCCTAATACTTGCGAGATCCGAGGTCGTTCAACGTTAAAAAATTAGACCCCAAGTAATATCGAGCCCTGAATCCCAATAATTTCAAGCTCTGAGAACATTGACCCCCAAAAACATCAAGCCTCGGTACGTTACAAAGCTATCTAGTACTCCAGGGAGCAAGAAGCACCAATAGGGACCCAATAGCTTCCTTTCGTCACAGTTTTATCGACGAGCGGACAAGTTTATCCAGCAGTGCATCGTATAGGACGGAAAACACTGGATTTCCCAAGGCAAAGTTGTCAGGGAATAGTGGATGTCGCGACACGCAAGCCGTCGTCGCTGTCGAACGCTGCAAATCCGTACAAAACAAGTTCCTCCGATCGCGCGCTGATCCGACAGATACGCGAACGGTTTTCCATGTAAAACGGCCGATGGGGGCGGGCCCCGCGACGCTCGACATCGTCGGGGCGGCATCTCTGATTACGCCGTAGCAACGCGGCACGAGATCAACCTTACCGACCGCCTCGATATCCGCCTTTGATACAAGGACACGACAGAGATGCTCGCGATTAAATGCAGCCGCTCGCTGGAAATTCTACGGAACCAGCGACCTTTCCGCCACTGGCAATATCCCCCTTTCAAACGAGACATTCCGTCTTCCATTGAAGATGACTAGCTTGCATCCAGGAACACAGGTACCGAGGAAGGATGGAGGCTCGGATTTTGCTCTTATCAGCGCGGAGGCAACGCGTTTAATCGAACAATGCGGTGTACCTGTGGTGCCATTAATTAGCATGGTCGACGAGATTTTCAGGACTTCTCGAATTCGTTCCTTTTCTTTGGAAACGGCCAACCGAAGGGGCCGTCCTAGGACAAATTGGCAATTAGCACTTTCGTGCTGGCTGGAGATGCCAATTAAACCGCGACCTTGTTATTATCAGTTGGCATCCCCTGGGCGATGGGAGGGGGCTCCTTTTCTCCTTTGGCAGCCAGCGGAACTTCTCACCTGATAACGCGACTGTCTTATCGGGAGGCAGAGGGGGCTCAAGTAGCCGTGCAATTTAGCGTAATTTCGCTCGTATCTTCTGTTGTACTTCGGAAGCAGCGCATTGTGCCATATCCATGCGCGCCTTTTCCTTCGATATTGCTGTACCATTCATGTAGGACTCGCGTCTGAAATTCTATGGACGCTGGGGCTTATCAGACGCGTGTAAAGAAGACGAGACAATGGCATCCCAGGAGGTCGCTCGGAATCAACTTCTGCGATAGCTCATCGGGAAACTTTGCTTTGCAGCTTCTAATTACGTTGACTGTCTCCTTCGTGAAACTCTCTTGTTCCTGAATCCTTTATCGTGCTAATTCTGCTGAGAAAGAATGCTTCAGTGATTGCGATACCAGCTGGTACCCGAATCAATCGTCTTAATCACAAGTGACGTACACCTACCGAACTCTTCTTTTCTCAATTTCTCTTCCAACCTGTAGAATCTGCTCGCGATGAAACAGAATTTCTACCATAATACCATCAAAAGCTTAGGAACCAAATGCCATAGTGACGTTCTTTGAAATCATTTAAGGGGGAACACCACTTTGACGACAGAATAAGTAAGCATTTTTCGAGAATTTTTTTTTAATTTTTAAATTTTTATTACCTACCCTTAGTTCAATGTTATAAGAGACTATGAAAAAAAATTAATTAAGAAACATGCATAAATTTTAATATATTAATTAATCTTCTGGATCTATCATAAAAACATAGGTCGCTGGCAGGATGTATAACTATGAGACAGCAGCTCTGAAATCAAATTTAATTTTTTTTTCATAAACTATACGGGTTTAGTTTCTGGTGCACGTACGGATTTTTTGATGGAAAACAAAATTGTTGAAATACGCACAAAAAACTGTCCATCTTATTAACGGATTTTCGTAACTTTTTCTTCTAAAGCGCACAATTTTTACAAAAACAATTTGTTTAGAAAATCGGTACGTGCGACGGAAGCTACGCTTAAATTGTTTTTAAGAAAAGATTTCAATTTGCTTTCGTAGCTGTCGTTCCAAACTTACACCATCCCCCAGCAATCTATATTTTTCTGTGGGATCTAGAAGATTAATTAATATATTAAAATTTATGCGCTATTTTTCTATTCATTTTGTTTTATAACCTCTTAAGACACTGTGCTAAAAGTAGGCGATACAAATTTTATACGAGAGCTGTAAATTATTCCTGAAAAAAATTCTTTATTAAAAAGGCCCCTTTTCCCCCCTTAAAAAGCTTCTCAAAATCTCGTCCGTATATTTCGCGGTCCTCGTGGGCCGTTCCCGCAGAAATCTTCATCAGAAAGACACGGGGAAGCGGTCCAAGGGGATTCCTTCTTCAAACAAATCGTCGCTCGCGAGGGAGTCGTTACCATCACTGTCGCGCGCCTCCGACACGCGTGCCGGCCCGCGTAGAGGCGCGCGTAAATGGTAAAATACGACGAGCGGTTGTAGACAGCCTGGCAACGTGTACGCGCGCGATTCATGGTGATTCCCATGTGACTGGGCGTTTATCGATCCGGCTCAGAAATAGGCGAGTGACCTATACCTGCGAGGATTTTCAGCTCGCTGAAAATATTGCACGCTTATCGTTCCTCCGCTGTTATCGACCTCTCCCCCCTTCGTTTTTATAACCCCGACAGCCATCCCCTATTTAAAGCCCAATCTTTCGGAAACTCATCGATGGTCTTCAGCGGAACACGCACGCCGATCGACGCAGTGACTATGAAGATAGTGGCGCTCGCTCTTTGACTCTGACGAATTTTATTGACTCACCGTGATTTCATATATTGCTCTTTTCCCATTTCGGGCGAGCTTCGGAGCTGCATCAACTGCAGAGGTCGCTCTGGGGGCTGCGCAGAAGTTCATTGTATGTGCTTCGATATACCTAGTCTTCGCGTATTCGTTGAGCATTCCAACAGTTTGCAAAATTTAAATTTTAGCCCCAACGCGATTGTGGGTAAATCCGAGAGGCTCCCTGGGATGTGACTTCTTGCTAGTGTATTTGTGGCACTTACAAGGGAAGATCCCGAACCCGGAAATTCAAAAAATTCTGAAACTTTGTGAATATGTTGGGAATTTCCTCGTGATTACAACCCAATTTTTGTTTGCTGCCCAAATTCACTCTAAGGGGGTATATTTGACCCCTGAAAATCAGGATACTTTCCGACTTTGTGTTATAACTCGTGAACTGCTAAATAATTTTTTTACCAAATGTTAGATCTAATTAAAAGAAGTAACTTTTGTCTTTAAAGTTGTTTTCTATCTCTTACAGTTTGCGAGTTGTATCTTAATCTTTTTTCCTTTTAAGGATTGCATCTAGTACTGTGCATCGTAATTTTTTTATTTAAAAATATTCCTGCAAAAATCATGCGAAAAAATCAGGATTTCAACTTTAAATAGCCGCCATGTTGTTTTAACTTAATATTTCGGAAAATTCTCTCCGCCAACCTGAGGATACATTAATATACTAACGAAATCTTTTTTGTTTTTTGATTTTCGATAATCTGGTTCCGAATGGCAGTGCTCACCGCAAAACCAAATTTTTAAAAATGCTTCTTGGATGTCGCTTGTTATTTTATTATAAACGTAAATATTTTTCTACGAAAAAATTACCAAATGTTCTTAAAATGTTGCTCTTTTAAACGCAAAAAGTTCTGTAAAAATACACGCTTCCGCTTCTTCAAAAAAAATTCACAAATATTCACCTCTTTTCGGCCGCCTACTCTGGACGCAGCGGTAACAAATTCGAAGGGGATTTTCACGAAAATGAAGCGCGATATCAAAAAAAGTTACTGTTTCTTTTTTACTTATAACAAGTAAATAAGTCGAGAAGAATGAATACAATTTTTTGATATTGCGCTTTGTTTTCGAGAAAATTGATTTTGAATTTCTTCATGTTAAGTCCAGTCCAGGATAAGACAACCTACCTTTAGCGGATTTAAAGGAATGGTAATAATGGAAACAACGGTGTCGTCGCGCGGGGAAGAATGGCCCTTAGTAAAGGGCAATATCCTGCAACAATTGAACGCGCAGGAGATAAAAGTTTCTTGCTTTCAGAGGAGGAAATTGGGAACAAAGCGAGTGTAAGTTTAACGTTTTGCAAGGGAGCTCTCAGCGAAGCCGATTAAACGTGTAATCCTGCGCAGGAGATCCAGCGAAATGTCGGCCAGTCCTCTTCCGACTCGTTCGCGCAATCGATAATTCAAAACAATAAATATTCATCGGCGTGGATTATTTGGAAAGCCCGTGTAAAATGCATTCGTCCCGATGCATCGGCAGGATTGCATCTGGAGCAGTGTAAATTGTGAGGAAGAAAGTGCCGAGGAAAGCCCTCGACACCTTAAAAGATGGAGGGCCAGGGTTTTACTCGAATTTTCCGTGCAAATTAAAGGCGGCGGGGTTATCGATTGGGTTTGCTCGAATGCTCTTGGTTTGGGACGCGATCGAGGTGATTTTTCTTTATTCAAATTGAAGTTGGTTTATTGGAGGAAGGCCTGTTGTTGGTGATAGTGCTTCAGAATGACTTTCAAGCTGATTAGAGTGGAGGGAGAAGGAGAGTAGGTTTCTTTGATCGTTCTTCTGATTTAAGGAGGAACTTCAGTAACATTAAAAATAAGCGAAAATCCTTATGTAATAGTAAAGGAGCCTGCTAAATTTTAGAAAAATTGATTCGGTAGCTTTTAAATTATTTAACTTTCAATTTAACATGTATTCTTATGGGAAAATGCAATATTGAGAAATATTACTACAAAATTACGAGCGAAATAATAAACCAAACAAACAAACAAATAAGTTTAGGATAATAGATCGAATATTCAATAAATGCAACTGAATTTGCGATAAAAATACACCATTGCCACTTTTGACTGGTTTTTCATAGGAAAAAGCCTTGTTAATATCTTGGAAATTGATATACTTTGGGCTAAGATTGTCATTGAAACTCGTCTGTAAAGAGTGGATTTGCATTAACGAGCTTCAGAAATGTGCCAAGAGATGGAGAAGTATTCTTCGAGAAGCATGAAGCGAAATCAGTTTCCAGTTTCACTTCTAACCTGTAACAGCTTCTAATCTCTAGTTTCAATTGTAATGCCACATTAAAATACGAGTATATTATAGATAAATAGTGTAATAGTGTGATCTCCAAAGCGCATGTACAGGCGAAAGATGGAAAAGCAACTTCCTACTTCACAACATACCACTATAATTCTATGGGATTAGCTATGAACTATGTAGATTGGAGGTTTCACCAGGGCCCTCTAGCTCTTCCGCCACTCTGGGAAAAAATTATCTCTGCGGGCCTTTATATTTAATTATAAGTAATTATGTTCAAACATAATTGTTGACAGCGAGTTAAATTTGTTGTAGGTATTTGTTGACTAGCAAAAGCAAAGTTCTTTGACCCTTCTTGGTCACATTTTCTTGTAATCACAAATTGGTCACATGGGGTTTTGCTCCATGTTTAAGGGGTCATGCACAGTCAGGAGGCCGAAAAAAGGGCGGTCTTTGGAAATTTTTTACTCAAAAGCTATAACACATTTCTCAGAAAATCTTTTTTCCTTTTAAGGATTACATCTAGTGCCGTGCATCGTAATTTTTTTATTTAAAAATATTTATCAATAACTAAGTTATGGTCCGTCACTCGAAGGATCTCTAAAAAAAAGGCTTCTTACAAAGTTACCATTTTCGAATCTTCCGACATTTTTGACTTACCATTTTCATATTTTTAAACCTTCCAGCCTCATATTTTAGTTAACATTCTTGTATTCTTGAATCTTTTAACTTTTGAGTGATAATTTTACACTCGTAATGCTCTAATAGCTTTTTCCTAGAAATGTAAATTCTAATATGTTGAAATTCGTAGTTACAAAAATAGTTGTAAAAAGTGGCGATTTTTGGGGGGTTAAAATTCATCAAATATTTAAATTTTATTATTAAGGTCCTAACAATATTAATTTATATAAATATTAGCAAAGAAAAAAAAAGTTGCTTGGGGTGCGCTACCCCTTGCGACCACGAAGGGTTAATATAGGTACGCATCGTTCCCTAGTAATATACTAAATCTATCCAATAGGTCTCAGAGTATAATCAGCCATGATTTACTATAAAATTCCAAAGGGAAGTGTCTTCTTTTAAATTCATAATAATCCCACGCCACTTCCTCCTCTCAACTTCCACAAACGTCACCGTCGCTCGGTTCCACCTATATATTTCCCTTCGCAAAGAAGGGACATAAAAATTTCCCAGATTATAAAATGCTAGCGTAGATTGCAGCATGTAATCGGCGGGCATGGTTCGCATGGCGAACATCGTTCCACCCGCGTGGAGTCAGCGCGAGCGGAGCGCTGATCGATCCGAGCCGCGAGCCGCAACCTGCGACACACTCTGCTGGTGCGCGCTCGCGCGCGTGCATCCCTCCGTTTTTCCCACGGGCTTTCCCGCCTTCCTGTCGCCTCGCGAATGAATACGCGTCACGTATGAATGCGTGCATCGTTAACCCGCCGAGGCGTGCACGAGGCGAGCACGCGGCCAGCGCTGCGCTGCGAAAATAGAAACAAAGGGTGGAGGGACCCGCCGGAAACGCGCGGCTAATAAACTCGTCCCTGCTCCCGAGCAACTGTTAGCGATCTTCCACGCAGCCTGCGAGTCGTTCTGCTGATGGAACGCTTGGAAGTGTGTTAATTCACGGAATGCCGATGGCTCGGGCGCTGGAAAAGGGGCATCCAGTTCCCTTTTGTTACTTGACGAGTGAACTCGTCAGGGTCTCGAGTCTTTTCGATACTGTTAGTTGGCAAAAGGTTTTCCTGGGAAATAATGGCTCACATCGTAAAGGTATTGGCTTTTGCCGTAGGTCTTCTGCTTTTGCGCGGTCGTATGCGTCTGGAAGTGTAATTTGAGGGACGTTTAAGTGTAATTAACCCTTCGTGGTCACACGGAGTGTATTGCACCCCAAGCATTTTTCTTTCTTCGGCAATATATTTCTGTAAATTAATGTAATCAAATTTAGTGAATTTTAATAAATAGGTCACTTTTTTCCGCGACTATTTTTTCAGCTACAAATTTCATCGTATCAAAATTTACATTTCTAGAAATAAAGACTATTAGGGCATTACTAATGTACAATTATCGCTTAAAAATATGAAAATGGTAACAGAAAAATGACCCTGTGGAGCAGCGAACCCTACGTGACCAATTTGTGATTATAAGGTGTGACCATGAAGGATTATAATGCTTCATCGTTTATCGAGAATAGTCCAAATTGAATTCTTTACGGGTTACACATGTATCAAACAATAGTCACGTTTGGCACGAGCTGAGTTGAGGCATGGGCGATGCAGATATCGCTACTGCTCGGTAAATAGGTAGCTTAAGGGGTTATGCCTAGTCAGGCGGCCGAAAAGAGGCGAATATTTGTGAATTTTTTTTGAAGAAACGGAAGCATATATTTTTACAAAACTAATTGCGTTTCAAAGAGCAACATTTAAAGAACATTTGGTAATTTTGTCGTAGAAAAATATTTACGTTTATAATAAAATAACAAGCGACATCCAAGAAGCATTTTTAAAAATTTGCTTTCGCGGTGAGCACTGCCATTCGGAACCAGATTATATAAAATCAAAAAACAAAAAAGATTTCGTTAGTATATTAATGTATCCTCAGGTTGACGGAGAGAATTTTCCGAAATATTAAGTTAAAACAACATGGCAGCTATTTAAAGTTGAAATCCTGATTTTTCCGTGCAAAAATCCCGCGAAAAAATCGTAAGCATTGACAATTTAAATTCACATTAATACGAGCCTTGATTAATATACTTTTGTTTTGGGTGAATGCAATTGAAAAATTGCAGTTTATTTAAAGAAACTATTATTATCCTTGGAAGTAACAAAGATCGTCCAAAAAGTTGTCCGCCCAAATTTGGTATTTAATTTACACAGTAGTAAATTGCAATGAGTTAATATTCTTATTATAAGCTTTAATCTATTATGCGCAGACTCCACTAATTTTCTGCGAAATTCGGGCTCATCTTGTTCCATTCTTCCAGCAAAATTTCTTTCACCATTTCTCTGGTAAATGGTACTTACTACAAATACATTAACCAAGCTTCAAATCAACATAATTTATATTGAATAATTCTGAATATAGCATTACTTAAATAAACAATTAAAGCGTGTTATACGTATGAGGTGGGCGGATCTTTCGCGAGTAATTACGTGCCTCTTTGAGAATTCGAAGCTTACCGTCGCCAGTAGAATATCTCTGCATCCAATCTGCAGATATGATATATTCCAAATCCCAGTGATTTGTCGTTTCATTGATCTCCCGGTTCTACAACAATAAGCCCCGCAGCGTCCCCAGCGAAAAAAAGGTGGCAAGAAACGGGGAACGTTATTTACGGGGGCGATTTATTTCGGAGGCCGTCGTAAAAGGAGAGCCACGCGTTACCGCCGTAAAGCCCGAAGACATAAAGCGATATTAATTTAACCTTCCCTCGTAAAACGCGGCTATCAGTCAGCTCCTCGCTGTGCAGATTCTGTTGCTAGCCCTATCTACACCCCGGGTGCGGAAAACTTTCAGATTCCACAACGCAGCCAAGAAATGTCCCCTCTCGCCAGCAATTTTCTTGATCCAAGAGCACGCAGACTGCGTCAAAGGCCAGCTATCGATCCCTCTCCATGGCGCAAGGAGCGCAACAACGCAGAACAGGAAGTCCCAATTTCCGAGCTGAGTACGCGCATCGCGTGAACGCGTCGAGATTGCAAGGTATCGCGTCGCCGAATCTCGCGAACTCCGTCGTCATAGGCGAACAAAGGGAAGATGAAATGCTCCCTTATCCATTCCAACCCCTTTCGAGCCCCACGAGTTCCTTGGGAATAGCTACGGGCGATTATTAGCCCCCTCTCTATCGATTCAGTCGCGGCTGGAACCGCTGCTGGCGTTTCGTTTCCGTTGTCCACGAGATCACGTCCGCTTGTTTGCCCCCCTTAGCGAGTCGTCGTTGCTCGATATTCGCACTTGTCGCGAGTCGAGCTACCACGTATTATATGAGGCATACAGCGAAAACGGACTAACCCACATTTTTTGCGCAATTGTGTTAGTAGCAATAATGTATTCCAATGGGCTGTTTTAATTATATCAAGTAGGAAAAAATAATTTTTTTCCAGTTTGGGTTAGTCCGTTTTTGTTCTCAATGCCTCATATGTCAGTGGGGTTATATATTCGTTGAGGTGATACGTCTGTCTGTTTATGGAGATTTTATGGCGGGTAGTTGGTTGGATTCGAGGATTTTGGGGTTTGGGAATTCTTTGGATGATGTAAATTGCTTCCTGCATTAGGGAACTGGGTGAGACTGGGCCCAATGTACCTAAGTGTAGCGAAACTTGTGTGTTTGCCGCAAGAGGGCATATTTGTGATTTTTTTTGAAGAAGCGGAAGCGTATAATTTTACAAAACTTTTTGCGTTTTAAAGAGGAACATTTAAAGAACATTTGGTAATTTTTTCGTAGAAAAATACTTACGTTTATAATAAAATAAAATGCGACATCCAAGAAGCATTTTTAAAAATTTGGTTTTGCGGTGAGCATTGCCATTCGGAACCAGATTATCTAAAATCAAAAAACAAAAAAGATTTCGTTAGTATATTAATGTATCCTCAGGTTGACGGAGAGAATTTTCCGAAATATTAAGTTAAAACAAAATGGCGGCTATTTAAAGTTGAAATCCTGATTGTTTCGCGTGATTTTTGCAGGAAAAATCAGGATTTCAACTTTAAATAGCCGCCATGTTGTTTTAACTTAATATTTCGGAAAATTCTCTCCGTCAACCTGAGGATACATTAATATACTAACGAAATCTTTTTTGTTTTTTGATTTTAGATAATCTGGTTCCGAAAGGCAATGCTCACCGCAAAACCAATTTTTTAAAAATGCTTCTTGGATGTCGCTTGTTATTTTATTATAAACGTAAATATTTTTCCACGAAAAAATTACCAAATGTTCTCTAAATGTTCCTCTTTTAAACGCAAAAAGTTTTGTAAAAATATACGCGTCCGCTTCTTCAAAAAAAATTCACAAATATTCGCCTCTTTTCGGCCGCCTGACTAGGCATAACCCCTTAATATATTACACTAAGAGTGTTAAAACTTAGAGCAAACAAAGCATGATGTCATCTCTGCTTTAAATGTTATATTCGAAGCGAAACTGTCAGTCGGCGAGTATAATACTATACTCCTCGTCTGCTGGTTTATCCCCGAAGCGAGTGTATAGGCTATAGAACGCTTAAAGGGAGGGCCGCGAGAGGGTAACTTTTCGAATAAGTAAACCGGGAAAGTTGAGCACTTCCCCTAGAGTCTCTAGAGTCGAGTAGTCGCACGGAAGGTCGACTGCTCCCCCTTCCCCCGCTGTCGATCCCTCTTTGTCTTCCGCCTGCCTCTTCGATTTGCCTCTTCCTCGTCTCCTCCGCGCTGCTCCATCCTCGTTCAACTTCTAGCGGCGATATTTCTCCGGGGCGTTCGTGTCTAGCGTTGATAACACGAAGACGAGCCCGCGACTGTGAGGGATAGTTCCATTATTACGTAGCGCGCTGATATTTTTCTTAAATGGAGGGTCTAACGGCATTTGTGGCCACGTAGAGCAATTCTGTTTATCGCGCTGTAGGTTCAGAGGTTGCCAGGTGCCGCGGACAAACGACTTTAGCGGGACAGTGAGTTATAGCGAAAGGGGCAACTATAGATCGCGGACATTTTTATAGGGTCGAGCTTGCTCGCGGTTTCGACATTTTAGCGAGGTAACCTTCCAACTTTTTGTTTAACCTACTTGCGCGGCAACGTCGGACGCGATATTAACGCGGTGGCCACGCTTAAAACTCTGCTAAGTCTGATCAATTTTTTACGCCGGCAGAAATTCGGCGGCGACTTTCGATTGGCATTAATTCAAGTCGAGCGCAGTGCACACCCGCGCCTCGCCAAATCGCCAACTGGGCTTATGGAGCAGAGCAGCTCCCTCTTTCTTTCTCCACGATCCGAACTCTCGATTGGAGATGTCCGAATACATTTTCGGGGGGATAGGGGTGATGGCACCGGAGATAATGTGACACTGATTTACGGAGTGCTTCTCTAGCGGGTAGGGTCTATTTGGGCTTAGATTCAGCTCTACAAACGTTGGAGAAGTTTATGTAACATTTTTCTTATGCTCTTTGCAAGTTACACTGATATTCGTAGGTATTAGAACACCTGCTATATTTGCACAAAATGTGTTTTTCGCACGGAACTGGTTTTTATTTAAATTGAAAATAAAGTAAAATTTAAGTTTGCAATTATCGCATACAGAGTAGGTGTCCTAATACTCATCAACTCCAGTGTTTATCATTTCTATGTTTCACTTACTTTTGCCAAATTGAGCTACTAACGTTTACTCCTTCATAAACGAAAATACTAACAAGGAGAGGTTTTTAGACGTCCGCCTCCAATTGCTTTGGTTTTTGGATATGTTTTAAAGAACTAAAAAATGAGAAATACGTGTCTTTTTATATTGGCTGATTTGTATGTTTAGGGGTGGAAACTACCCCTCAAAGTTCATAAGGGGTACAAAATTCTGTTGAATAAAACTTGATATAAATTTCATTTCCGTCATAACTTGCTGTACACACAGATGATGTTCTCGTCGTCAGTCAGTTTCGTACCTCTTCTCATGAACTTTGAGGTATGCTTCCACCCCCTAAACATGCAAACTGGCCAAAATAAAGAGACACGTAGGTATATCTTATATTTCGATCTTCTAAATCATATCCAAAAACCAAAGAAATCGTGGGCGGACACCCAGGAACCCTTTCATCTAAGTATCCCGCAAAGCCTACCATCATCCGTGCCTGTGAAAAGAAAAGTTGCTTATCAAAAATGGAAACAATTTCCCTCGAAGCCTAATACCGCATGCAAGACCCTGTCGCGACAAAAAGGGAACTTCGCACCCCTATGCCATCGCCGTCCATATCCAAGTCTCCGAGACCCTGATGCGCACCAGTCGTCTGTAAAGTTTCCTAGCTACAGCCCCCTTTCCACGCAAGCTCATTCATCCACGTGTCCCAAACGATCCTCGAACGGCGAGTCAACTCGTCCCCCCTAGTTAACAGGTTACAGGGAATCGCTAGAGAAGGGGGCGGGGGTGCGGAATCGATCTGCCGTTAGGGTGGGGAATGCAGCGGGGCTGTTTGCGCATTGTATTTCCTCGCATTTTAACTTGACCCTGAAACGGTTTCCGGCCCGGCGAAAATCGACCCCGATGACTGCTCGACCCGTTTGGCAGGCCAGCGCTTTGAAATATTTTTCGGGGTCTCCGCACAGCGCCCCGCCCGCCCGCGTGTGCCTGTCGCGGGGGGTAAAGGCACTTGGCGCAATGGAGTCGATAAGGGTAGCGAGGATCCCGGTGGCTGGCGCCATCTAATAATCCGGCCTAGCGTTATCATCCCCCGACGGAAGCTCGTAGGGCTATGCAGGGTGCGCTGGCATTGTTTACGCCAGTGAACACGGGCCGTCCGTCACGCGGACCCCCGGGCTGCCGGCTACCATTCCGCCTGGCACGTTGCGCGCTCGCGCTCGCCCCACGGCCACGCGGCTCGGCTCCAATGCCCCACGAAAGGACCATGCGGAGTTGCTGACGGTGCACCGGTGTCGCCTGGCCGGGAAGTAGAAGATGCGGTGAGAAACGACCAAGTAGATAGAACCAGCCAGCCTGGTTAAAGAAAATCTGTGATAGAACGCGATTGAAAGGCTCGGCCTAGGTGCAGGGCCCCGCACGCTTGTCATCCTGTCATCTCAGTGCTTCAGTGGTCCTCGGGATGCGATTAGAATGCCCGCTAACTAAACACGAGGGGCAGAGCGGTGTTACGCGACGGCGGTTCTCCTGTGATCGTTGCGGAGTGTCCTCGTGCTTGCTTTTCCAAGTGTCTCTTACGAAAACGCGTCATTAGGAGCCCGGTCGTTGCGTAACGCCCCGCGATCATAATCATGCTTTATTTCGGGGTATCGCGGGATCTGGAGGACGTAAAGGGACGCAGGGTGAGTTTTGTTGGGTTTACGGAGGAGATGAAGTCTGCGAGTTCTTACGCTACTTCGTGGGACGTTTGCGCTGATGAAGGGAGAACTGGGGAAGTGAAATCAGATTAGTCACGTGTTTGGGCATATTTTGCTCGAAGGGGACGTTGGGAGAGTTTTGCGGGGTTCAGAGAACAGAGTTTCGAAATATCTCCCGTCGGAATTAAGCTATGCGTAATATGTCGCGTGTAGACTCGTTCAATAATTTTAAAGTGTCTAGGTACGGAGGGTGTGAAAATAATATTCCTAAAACTAAGCTTGATAGTACAGAGTTTCTTTCTCAGGGATTGCTCAATCCTTTCAAGTGGAAGCAAACTAAGGTATCTTGATTTCTTTGAATGGTCATGTCTGTTTCTAAATACCTCCGGCATCGGCCATCTAGGCCTGACGAACGTAGGTATTTAATACCATATTGTGCCATTAAAAAAAATCAGGCTGGCCTTGGTAGCTTCGTTCAAAATAAAACGTGCCTATAGGACGCTTTTCGAGACCAAGTGCCCCTAAAATCAGAAATGACACATCTTCCTTAGTTGAAAAGCTATTATCTTCTAACGCTCTTCATTGTACACCCTATCTTACTGATTCAGCTTTTCTTCCTCAAAGTCACCGCAGTGAAGAGTCCAAAATGAGCCATTAACATCTTCCACGTCCAAAGATGAGTTTTCTCATCCCTTCTAATTGTCGTTATGTTCTAAGCGTTCTTATTCCCCAAAATATTCTAATATTCTCATATCCCAAGTGTTCTCACTCTGCCAAAGACCACTTCGTCATCTCGAGCTTCCCAATAGCTACCGCTGAAACAGTGGATGGTACTTTTAAGATTACCAACCGTCTACATCTTCCAAATCATGCAGAAATCAGGCGACACTCGGAGCCTTCGCACGCAAGCTTGCATTCCGAATCGCGAGCGTTTCGCGGAAGCTGGGCGCGTTCTCATCGACGCAGTTCTCACGAGCTGGTTATTCTCAGAGGATGGAAACGAAAACGGCCGTTTACACGCGGGGGACGTGGCCCTGCTATAATTAGTGGACGTGTGGAGAAGCTTTGCCAGTTTGTTTGAACGGATTTCGAATACGGATCGATTCCGGAGCCGCGGGAGCCCTAGCTCAGCTCCGGAACAATAGAACGTTGAGCTGCGCTTCGAATTTCGACTCGAATATCTTTTCTCCGGGCGTCCAGGGGCCCGAGGTAAATAGTTCGGCTGGAACAGTTGTTCCGATTTCATCAATTCCGATGCCTGGCTCGCGGAGAAGTTCGGTGGGCCGGCGCTTTTCCGGGTGGAACGTTTTTGAGCCCCGGCATAGAGATCGAAGCTCGACGGTGCAATGAGCTTTTCGAGTGGCTGGCTGCTCCTCTGTCGAAACGAAAAAAAAAAAGAGAATTCGCGATTGGATGCGGTCGTTGGATATTTATTGCAATTTTATCGCGCTGCTCACTGGGCACGCGATCAGCTCTCTTGATCTTGATCGTGGAAGCCTGGGCAGTGGCTGGGTCACTGGGTTAGAGTCTGAATAACTTAATACATGACAGGGATTTGCGCGAAATAGGTGAAATTTGAGAATCATTTCTCTAAACACCATTTCTCTCCTCGTGTTTTTGAAACTGAAGTGTAGGGTTGCAATTTGTGAAATTTGTAATAGATCTTTTAGTATTCGATCTGACAGGGATACGTAATACTTTTTCTAACCCTGATACTCCCATTTCTTAGATAAAATAACTGGTACGAATCGCAGAGGCTTAACTCCTTCGCAATTCTAATGCGGAGCCTATTATTCCCAGGTGAGAACGAAGAAAAGGTTGAACAGATAAAATGGCTGACAATGAGAATTACTTAGCACTCTCTATATAAAACACCCCAGCATTACAAGTCTCCGATTCACAATATAGAGTCCCGTGAAGCTTAAATGTCGAGGATTTTCGAACAATGGCACACTGTCTCAGCTGCACCGATGCTCATTCATTTCATTTTTCCTGTTAATTGATACGCGCATAAATGGGCAGAAATAGCCAAAGTAGTTTGAAGAAACGATTTTCTTCGAAATGTGTCTGCTCCGTATTTTTGGCTGAGGAATCGCGTTAAGGTTCCTCGCACTTGACTGCTGCGTGCAAATGCGTTCTCATATCTCCAACCACCTAGCCTTTTCATTTAATGCCACGAATTCCTTCAAACATCCTCCTGTTCTACTAACCTTGAGCGTTTCGATAAATCTCACTTTCAGAAACTTTACGATACTCCCACTCCTTTAAAAATTAATTTCCAACCGTGCAAAAATTAATTTCCACCCATTCGAAAATTAATTTCCAATCCTTCCAAAATCAATTTGCACCCTACCAAAAATGAATTTCCGCACTTTCAAAAATTAATTCTCACCTGTTTAAAAATTAATTTCCACTCCTTTGCAAATTAATTTTCATCCGTTTAAAAATAAAATTCCACCATTTCCAAACATTAATTTCCACCCATTCCAAAAATTAATTTCCAATCCTTCCAAAATCAATTTGTACCCCTCCAAAAATGAATTTCCGCACTTTCAAAAATTAATTCTCACCTGTTTAAAAATTAATTTCCACTCCTTTGCAAATTAATTTTCACCCGTTTAAAAATTAAATTCCACCATTTCCAAAAATTAATTTCCACCCATTCCAAAAATGAATTTCCAATCCTTCCAAAATCAATTTGCACCCCTCCAAAAATGAATTTCCACACTTTCAACAATTAATTCTCACCTGTTTAAAAATTAATTTCCACTCCTTTGCAAATTAATTTTCACCCTTTTAAAAATTAAATTCCACCATTTCCAAAAATTAATTTCCACCCATTCCAAAAATTAATTTCCAACCCCTTAAAAATTATTTTCCACCCTTTTAAAAAATAATTTCCACTTCTTTAAAGATTAACTTCCACCGCTTCAAAAATCAATATCCACCTCTTCAAAAATGAATTTCCACAGTCACAAACGACGGTTGCAATACCAGAACGGGTATTCTTTAAAGACAATGGAATATCAGGGAGCTACTAATTTGGCTGTGAGAGGTCCCCGTGCATCTCATTGGACGAAACATTCCAGACCACTTTGCGGACTTGTTAGAGCCGTTAACCGACGCGGGCTCTCGTGGGAGGGACGGGTAATTCGATGCAAAAGGTCCGTGTCGGTGGTTTTCACGTCCACGCGACCGCGGCTCCTGAACGTCGGCGGAAACGAGTCGCACCGCGTGTAATAACCGCGTTACACGAAAGATCGCCGATAATCCTAGCCCTCGCCCATTCCGTTTCGGTGTTCCACGTCGGCTACTCCGCCTTCTAGCGGGCCTTCCAGGGATATCGCGACGGATCGAACCAGCTGGGACGTTTTGACGCGTAATTTGTTCGCATGATTGACAATTCGATTAACCGGCTGGATTAAGCGGCTTAATCGTAACACGGTTAGGATTACTCGCGACGGGGAAGCCTTGCGGGCCTCTGTGCCGTTTGTGGCTCGAAAGTAGAGCCGTGGAAGCGCTCTCGACATTTGAAACTCGCTCGCGCTCGTTCAAGTGGAGAGTTACCTTTTAATATTCACTCAGGATATCAATGATCTAATAATAGTAGGTAACAAGAACCTCCAAATCCCAGTTGCAAATCCAGCTCTGCTAATAACTCACCAACCCTGTCCATTCACCTCTTCTCCGACAGTGAAATTTTGATTGGCCGAGCGCCGTTCGATCGCTACCGATACCGAAATACATAATTACGCTAGAAATAAGCACACCGACTCACCCTGTACATCCAGCTTCTGGAATTAAATCCCACCCGATTCACCACGCCCCACGTGCCTCGTACCTGCCTCCGGTGGCCCAGCGCTAAACCCTCCTCAGCACAGGCTGCGAGGATGGAGGATGCAGGCTTCGAGTGTCGGCAGAGAGCAGAGAAAATCGCCAGGTGGCCGCAGCGAATTTGCCGTGGCGTAATCGACACGCGTTGCGGGCTCGTCGCTGGCAATTCGTCGGATCAGGGTCATCCTGGACGTTTCATTGATGCCTCTCGCTACATTCACGGGGGTAACCAGAGTTAACCACTCCCATCGAGGCCATGAGAAGCAGGGAAGCTGACCTAGATAACTATGCCCACGACCCGATTTGCCCCATTTTCACCGAAGCCGGTGAATGGATCCGACATGACGTATACACCATGCTACCCCTCCCCACTCGGCCCTTCGCAACCCCCAAACCACCCCTCTCTCTCTCTTTTGCTTCGGCCTCCTCTCGATCCATAACCTTATTTCCTTTACGTAACGGTCAGGACTCACGTAAGAGCATCCAGAGAGGAGCCCCTCGGCCTACCCTCGCCCGACTCGTACCCTCTGCGATCTACAGCCCCACCAATCACGCATGCATTACGCCTGTACGGTGTATCCGCGCGACACGGGTCTGCGCGCAATTATGCGTGGGCAGCATTGGCAGGTTAACGGATGAGGGGTGGTCGAGGGTGCTCAGGGTGGCGCAAAAGCGTGAGGGGAGGACCCGAAGAGGGGATTGAAAGTTTTCCGGCTGGAGCGCCGGGTAGGAGCGCGCCACGTGCCTTCTTTTGTGCGTCCAAGTTGAAAGGGCTGTAACGTTTACAAGGCAACAGTTTGGAAAGTTAGGGGCGCGGGTAAGAATCTTTGCAGGAAGTTTCATTGGCACACTTTGCGCCGGGGTGGCCCGTGGCAAGTCGCTCATTTCACGTGTCAGGAACTGTTTTCTCGAAACAAGTGAATTTGTAGGTTAGGTCGTGTTGCGAGTTACCACCTCGCTGTTGTTCACGCGCATTCCATAATCTCCCGAACAGTCCTGAGTCATCCGGTGTTCGTAATAGTTGAAAGTCAACAGATGTAAAGCCAGAGGCTCTCCGAAATCCGTTTCCACGGATTCTCCGCTTCCCCGACGATTTATTTTCATCCGAATCGCACAGCTGGACCAGCGTTTTCGGCCAACGACAATTGTTCCGTCCTTGACGGAGTGTTTTCCGACGGCCACGGCGCGAGCTTATTTTTGGAGCCCGTCCGCTTGACAGATACTGTAACTTTGGTTCGCTGGAGCAGCATCGCGGCGCTGCTCAAACATTTCCCCCGTTTAAATTTACGTTCACCCGCGCGCGCGAGCGCATAGATAGAAGCTTTACACTCTTCCGACGGCTTTCTCGTAAAATTCTATTGTACCTAATAAAACTGCAGCGGAGGAGCCCGCGGAAAGCTTCGCCCAAACAACGACAAATCTTCAGCTGAGAAGCAATTATTCATTTTATCCTCGCGGCAACCACGGTTACGCTCTTTCCTCTGCCAACGAGCTTCCTAACCGCAACAGAAGTTCCTGCTTCACTATTGGCAGCCGCCAACTCCCTAATAACGACATTGCTCCGAATCGGTTCCCATCTGTTAGTCCAGTGACATTAAACGGACATATAGCCATTCTGCGCAATAATTCGCAGCAAGCTAAATTCTTGCGCGGGCCTTTATTTCATAGTTTTAAACAATATGTCAAAAGTCTCCATCGACGTGACTACTGATACAAAATTTATAGAGGGCCAATGTAAAACAGCAGTTTTTCGCGAATATCTCATTATCTGTCACTTTTAAGAGAAAAATAGTTATTATAAAATTTGTAGCTCAGGAAATTCTCTACAAAAAAGGTTATATGAGTTTTTTCCGTAGGAGTAACCATTTTCATGTATGACTGTTTTCAATATTTCAACCCTCAACCCTAATAAACCAAAGGTGTCTTCTTCTTTCTTACTGTTTCACATTTTTAATTCGTCGTTCCTCATCTGCGTGAAGTTGTCCCCTCGATCGAAGATCCGGAAGAAGGTTGCCTGATTTAAAATATCCTCACGTGCCTGGATCTCCCTCGTTTCACCTGCGTGGTCGTATTTTTGAAACGGGATCCTAATCACGAGGTTTCGGGATGGTCGATAATAGAAGCACCCGCCACCGCATTATGAATGCATGGCTGGCTCTCCGAGGAGCAATAGGAAACGTTGAATAGGATTTGCGAAAGTCAATTCGCGGGCTAACGCATGATTATCGACAAATGTAATTTGCGAGACGCGGCCAATAATAGATTTCCAATTCGCTCGGACGGCAGCTTTCCATTAGACCGCGTACCCGAGTCGGGCCATTTCGACGTTAATTCGCCGAATAAATGGCGTCGAAAGAATACCTAGCGCAGTCTGATACTGTTCTAAATTCACAAACAAAGCTATTTTCGTCGCTCTGTCGATCGACCCTTTTTAGACCCGCAGGTATTCTGCGAGGGGTTCAACGGAACTGGGCATTAATGTATTTGAAGGGTAAGGGGAAAAAACGAGGAATGTCCATTTTTCCAGATCTTGCGATTTATGGCATATTTTGTTGGAGGCAACTGGGGCTGCAGAACTGTCGAAGCACAAAGGGTTATAAAGTTGAAATACCCCTGTAAGAAAACATTGAATATTTTGTATGGGTACTGGTTAAAAACGAGAAATGCCCACTCTGCGCTGGAAAAAAAAATACGAAATGTCTCCACTCTCAAGAAAATTATATAAGAAAATTAAATTCATTGGATCTTGCTCTTTTCCGGTGGACTAAAGTATTAAAACTTAATTTTTATCGACAAAGCTGGTTTATGATATTTCCTGTTTTTCTCCTTACTCTTTATTTGGAAAATTCGTCAGCAATTTTATTGGGAAAAAATTACCACCGTATTGTTTATCTTTTCCGAAGGTATTTCTAACTATCACGTTTCTACTCGCACATACCTATTTACGACTTCCTGCCTTTTCTATTTCTATCTCGTTTCAAGGGTTCGCACAGGTCTGGTCATCGTCAGGAACATTTGGCGGGCAGGCCCTTGCGAGCTTGGGAACAGTTTCCTCTCTCCTCAAACTTTCTATATGCTTTCGGCACTGATCTGTATCTATATACGCTTGCGAGTGTGGGAAGGCTCTGTGACGATTTGAAGCGCGCCATCTTTGGGAATAACTCGTACTCGTCATCTGAATGGAGACGTTGGTACTAAAGCTTCACGATTCACATGCGTGCTTATTTAGCCATTACTTGGTGGCAGCAATATTAGTCAGAGCGGAGCTAACTTTGTGTGGCGAAATGGTAGATGTCATCTATTTTTTATTACTCTACGAGCTATATGAGGAATAAGTATACATGTGAATCCAGATATGTAGTACTAATGATCCCACACAGGTGGCGAATATGGTTTGTTCTTAAATAAATTCGCAGTTGTCTCACCATTTTTACACGAAGCCACCTCACTAGTGACGATTTTTATCTGAGAAACCTGCATTCCGAGTGCGAAATTCGGAGGATCAGTGAAGCGAAAGGAAGTCTGGTTAAGCTGTTCTGCGATATATCAAAATAAACGTAAGGAGGAAATGGTAGGGGGTTGAATAATTGATGTAAGCAACGTACTGACAATATTCAGTTTCCAGATTACGTTTCCCTTTGTGTACCTACAGCACTTCCGCTTCTAACTCCTTCTTTTACTTCACCCTACACCCACGTAATAGAAAGCTCCAAAGTCACAACATCTGTCCCCTTATCAAGCACCCCTTCCCGGGATCTCGAATCTCCAAATCGCGAAATGTAAGGTAAAGTAGCCGAATATGAGACCCATTTCTTAAAAACATCATAACTTTTGACTAAGAACACTTTTATTAAAATTCGATACAGGTTTTAAAAGTAGAAAATGTATTCTTTAGCAACCTGCTGGAAAGTACTATAATAAAAATTCAGTTTCTTCATAATAAAATAAAAAATCATTCAAATAGACATAAAAAGGGGTTCCTAATAGGAGACCCAGTTTGTTTTTTCCTGAAACTTATTTTTTCTTTCCTTTTTTATAAAGTCGGCATGTGAAATCTATTTCTTCACTACCGCAGTCTTCGTGGGCCCAGCACGCCCATCGTAACACTTTATACGTACACTTAACGCATTGTTCACCCAGCACATCTGAAGAATAAAGACCTGTGCAAAACAAGCATTCTGTATCATAATTTTCTTTCATAATTACTTTCATCATTCAAAACAGTTTCTTCTTCACTCTCATCAGTTGAACTTTCACGGGTCTCATATTCGGAAACAATAACATGATAGCTACTAAGTAGCTTCGAAGTTAAGTCTTCATCATTTAACCATATACAACTAGTAAGCCTTAAACTCCATTATACAACAGTACTTGTGAAAATCATTATACGCTTACCACTTTACAGGTATTTGTAATTCAATCGAACCACTTCAAAAACTTTCTGCAACGTATTTCAGAAATATGTGCTTGCTCAAGACGCTTAAGGGGTTATGCCTAGTCAGGCGGCCGAACAGAGCCGATTATTTGTGAATTTTTTTTGGAAAAGCGGAAGCGTATATTTTTACAAAACTTTTTGCGCTTAAAAGAGCAACATTTAAAGAATATTTGGTAATATTTTCGTAGAAAAATATTTACGTTTATAATAAAATAACAAGCGACATCCAAGAAGCATTTTTAAAAATTTGGTTTTGCGGTGAGCATTGCCATTCGGAACCAGATTATCTAAAATCAAAAAACAAAAAAGATTTCGTTAGTATATTAATGTATCCTCAGGTTGACGGAGAGAATTTTCCGAAATATTAAGTTAAAACAAAATGGCGGCTATTTAAAGTTGAAATCCTGATTGTTTCGCGTGATTTTTGCAGGAAAAACCAGGATTTCAACTTTAAATAGCCGCCATGTTGTTTTAACTTAATATTTCGGAAAATTCTCTCCGTCAACCTGAGGATACATTAATATACTAACGAAATCTCTTTTGTTTTTTTATTTTAGATAATCTGGTTCCGAATGGCAATGCTCACCGCAAAACCAAATTTTTAAAAATGCTTCTTGGATGTCGCTTTTTATTTTATTATAAACTTAAATATTTTTCTACGAAAAAATTACCAAATGTTCTTTAAACATTGCTCTTTTAAACGCAAAAAGTTTTGTAAAATTATACGCTTCCGCTTCTTCAAAAAAAAATCACAAATATTCGCCTCTTTTCGGCCGCCTGACTAGGTATAACCCCTTAATCGATTACAATACCACTGTGCGGACAGAACAACTAATACACGGTTAGTTAGTAAAGAAATAGCATCCCTATGACATTCAAAAGTTTTGTAGCAAAGATAAGCTAGGGTTTCATATTAGGAGAGGTCGTCATGTTTGGCTACTTTACCCTACCAAATACACCAATTCTCAGCGCTAGCACCTTGCCACGAAATATCGTGCTTTCCCGATTACAAATCTCCCGATCGCGAGAAGATAGTCCCGCACGGGGATGCTGGTCGATGATGTCCAGCGCGGAGCAAGTAGAAACCCAAGCCAGTGGTGGCCAGAGGAAGGAGACTGGGGTCGCAGGGGATAGCTTTTAACAGGTTGCACCCGATATCTCGACTCATTTAATCTCTTGTTGCTCCGAACGCGGATCTTGCTCGCGTCCCTCTCGGTGAAAAGAAGCACTTGGTAAGATCAATCATCGAGAGTACACCCGGCGGGCACGCCTTCTATTGTCTTCTTTGACGCGGCCTCTCCTTGATGGTGACGCTTTGTCACGATGAGTTTAATACCTCGCTTCCAAGGCCCTCGAGTGGCCGTAGCAGGCGTGTATAGCGTCGTTGACAGGGGGTGCGCAAACTTTTCCGGTCGCTTTTGTCCGCCCGTTCAGGCCGAGTCCGATTTCCCTGGACCCGTCAGGACACATTTGTTCAGCCCCGCGGTGATCGCTAGGGTCATTACTGTCACCTCGAATCATACGCTCCCGCGTGCACTTGTTACGCGGAACTTTGGTATGCCAGGGAACATGTTCCTGGCCCCTCGTTACTCTGCCCTTCGTCATTCCTTCGCACGCGATTCCTCGCCGCTCCTTGCCACTTTACTACCCCATCAGGGCACCCCTCGATGCTCCGCGAAGAGAACTCGAGGTGGGATGTTTCTGCGTTTAAATACCTTTTAGGCTGCCAGGGATTTATAGACTTGTGTGCAGGCTGTTAACCTAACAAGGGAACACTGCAAACCCTTACTCACCGTTTGGAACGCAACTTTGGGGGTTTATAGAGTGTCTCAAGATAGGAACAATGGGGTGTTTCATTGGTGCCAAATCACTTTTTAAGACTGTGAAAACTAACCTCAAAGTCAAATAGGCACTTCCACTTTCTCGCGTATAACTCCTAAAGTACTAGAGACAGAAAAATATGTTTCGAGCAAAAGTTTAATGGTACAATAAGCGCTGCAAACTTGCGTTAACAAAATTTTAAAAAGTGTTTAGAAAAAAAAATATCCGACGAAAAAAATTTTTTTTCAAAATTTTGTTAACGCAAGTTTGCAGCGCTTGATGCACTATTACACTTTTGTTTGAAACATTTTTTTCTGTCTCTTGTACTTTAGGAGTTATACGCGAAAAGGTGAGAGTGCCAATTTGACTTTGAGGTTAGTTTTAAGGTTATAGGGATTTGGGGTTATAAACCCACAAAGTTGCGTTGCAATCGGTGAGTACGGGTTCGCGGTTTTCCCTTGTAAGCTAAATGCACCGTCTGTCTAAAAAGTTCCCGGAGTGATGCAGGAATATAAATCAAAAACTTAAGATAAAACAATTTTAT
The DNA here is from genome assembly GCF_050908995.1 of Andrena cerasifolii. Taxonomy (NCBI): domain Eukaryota; kingdom Metazoa; phylum Arthropoda; class Insecta; order Hymenoptera; family Andrenidae; genus Andrena; species Andrena cerasifolii. The sequence continues at coordinate 30,796,637 of NC_135118.1, read as the reverse complement.
TAACGAAATCTTTCAGTATAATTTCCGCAGGCTTTTGAGCTCATTCCGAAAGTTTCAGTTTCTAAGATTGTGCTGAGCTCCCTTCCAACACTCCTTTGAATTTCTTTCACGCAGTCATGGCCGCTTTCCTTTCAAGGCCAACATTAATTTTCAGAATAAAAAGAAATCTGCCGTGGCCAGATTTCATGAATACGGGGGATGACAAAGCGCAGGCACTTGTTCCATGGCCAAGAATTGCGAGATGACCCCTCGGTACGGGCTGGTGCGTTGTCCCATTCAAAGTGAAAGATCTCATTGATAAAATCCTTTTATCTTAAATTCCTGATTTTGCACTGCACCAATGGAGAAGCTGACGCAAAGCTCAGCGCAGAGGGCGCTGCTAGCGCATATACCTTTCCCGACTGTTGATTTCCAAATTAAAATGCTACAAAAGACTTCTAATATCTTTTCCTCTTTTACCCGATTTGACGTCTTTATAACCTAAAAGCTACATATTTATTTTTTGTATCCACATACTTAATAACAATAATAATTATAGATGCATCCGATTATTATAGAAATAGAAATTAAGAAGTAAAATAAGATAATTTAAATACAACTAAAGCATCGATAACAAATGGCACATGTACTGGTGGCGTCACGGGTGGGAAAAAGTTACATTCAGCTTCCCCATTGGGATATTTTTTAGACAGAAAAAAAAACAAATTAAATAAAAAAATGCAAATCTAATAGAGAAATGGATATTTGACTAAATTCAGGTTCATTTGTGTCCTGCGTTGAACCGAGCAAACTCCAGCAGGGCGAGCTCACCCCTTTTTACAAGTATGGATCCGAGACGTTTTGCCAATAACCCGTTCAATTCTGGAAGCGGTTTTGTAATGGCGCCAAAAAGGAATCGACGTTCGCCTTAAAGGAGGTCGTGGAAGCCTTTTTTTTTTTTAGTCAGACACACGTCCGCGTCGATAAACCTATCCGTCGTCGGGACGGCACGGTTCACCGTTATCGGGGACAATGGGAAACGGTGTCGTCGATGGGAGAGACGAGCATCAATTGGCCGAATTATTCGGATGGCACAAAGAACGGTCCCACGGTCCCGATATCAAAACTTCCGCGGTGTAATTTGAAATAGGGCGGCCGGGCTGCGGATGCGAGCCACGTCGTTGGCTTAGCTCCACGTCGCGTTGCGGATTGTATTTCGGTGGCCCACATACACGGATATTTATTGGCGTGTCTCAACTTTCGACTCGGAATTCCGCGGAGCTGCGGGGGAGGCCCGCCCCGCCTCTTGCCGATGCAACTCCCTCCGAGAAAATGCTTCGGAAGGTGTTCCGCCGCTGGCCGCTATCGCGAAGAAATTCCTGTCAGCAACTGCCCTCCGATGGACGTGATCCTTGTGCACACGGAATTAAACTAGGGAGCTTCATTAGGGAGAATCGAATAGTCCTTTGTAGAAAACACTGTAACTGCTAAAAATCAAATTGTATTCATTAAATTTTGTTTTTTATTTTGGTACTAATAATGTTTTCTACAAGGACTCTTCAATTGTATCTTAACGATTATATGTAGTTGATTCGAGGGGTTGTAAAATAATAACAAGGAACATTGGGCAACTGTTTTTGGAGATAAAATTATTAGATAGGTACATATTTTATTTTAGCAACGGAAATTAACGATCAGGGGGTGAAATTATCCATCATAGTTGGGGGTGCTAAATTATTTAGTTGATTAATTCGTTTACGCTATTTTACTTAGGTATCGAGTTTCCTTCATTGTATTCTTCTTGATTTATGACTAATTAACTCTAGACACTGAAACATTCATGCGACTAAGCCATGAGTAATTGAAAGGCAGAGTGAGCGCAGTTAATACTAAATACTTTGCTCGTGTAGTTTATGGTTAGTCCCAGAGATCTTTTATCACCGAAGTGCGAATCAGAGCGAATCCTTTATCATCGCCATTGTGTCTAATCTCGGTTGGAGAACAATGATCCTTCCAGAACTCCCCTTGAACCCCATGGCGGGGATGGGTACAGTATTCCGTGATTTCCGAAAAGCAAGACGCTAATTAATTTATTCGTCGTTACGCAAAACGTTTACTTCCGAGCGAACCGTGAATTACTTTGACCTGTACGGGAGCCTGACAAATTGTTGCAAAGCACGCGACGAAACTTGGCAGAACTACTGCGGACAGCTCTCGCGATCTTCCCCCGTGACATGTTTCGGTTAAAAATTGAAGCGAATCCTCGGAACGCTGTGCTAATTTGTTAAAAAGGGCTGAAGATTTAGAAGTGCTTAGAAAATACCAAAGTGGGGATATTTTTAAGTCACTCTAAATATAAAGAGAGTAGGGGAGCACAAGAAATAAAGAAAATTCGTGGAAGCTTAGAAAAATCGACTTGAGCTCCTAAAATTAAATTTTTGCACAGCAGTACTTCTGTAGAGTGGTCTATTGAACAAATCCTGTTAACACTAGAACTACCGATAATTAATGTGCATCTATTTCTACCAGACCAGTCAAAATGACAGGTCATTTATAAAATACGTTAGGCAAGGAAAATATTTTTTAATTTATATATTTAAAAAATATATACAGAGTATTCTACATATTTATACCAATTAGAAATACACTTTTCTCATACTTAAAAGTGGTAAATTTATTACCAAATTTAAAACACGTCATTTTGAGTTAAGAAATCTTGAACACTATTCCTTCTTTCACAGTTGATTTTTATTAACAATACGTGTATTTGATAGAGGAGCAGTTTTTTCCCCTGATTGTGATTGCACACGCGTCTGTGTGCTCTTAAGGCGTTCGTCGCGATAAGAAGTGATGTAAGTGTTGCGTTGAGAAGGATTCAAGTAGTACAGATGTATAAAAGGCGCGGTGCAAGTAGTAAGGTCCCCGTCCATGGTCCGACCCCGATAGGGAAACAAGGAGATCGACGGAAGTGGCCGACCTGAATTTCAAGGAAACTTTGCCAATTTGTAACGGGGTAGTCGAAGGTAGCGATAAACTTTTTAACTCGGCTTCTTACAATGCTTCCTTGTTTAGAAGAGCCTGCTCCTTGCGCACTTCAGGCCGCCAATTATCGAAAATTTTTACGATACCCATATTTCCAGCAACTTTACAACGTTGCACTAATCTAACGACTGCTGGTCTATCGAGCTAAAAAAATACAGACTGCAGTTTCAGAATTTCATATATGTATAGGGTAGTAAATTATTAAATTCTGCTCTTTTTGAATATTCATAAAAAATAATTGGAGCACTCCTGTAAGCCTCGATTAATAACAGAATATTACATTGAGAAATAATAGAAGAGACCACACTCAGCTATTAACTTCAAGTACTTATTGCGAGCCAAAATTCCCTGAAACACCTGATTCGATTACACCGAAGGTTTGTCTGGCATCTGCAACCACCCACCGCATCTTTCCACGGCTGTGCTTGCACCCACGTCGATGGTCGCTTAGCAAGGAAAGCCAAGACGCGAGAGACGCACGTGGTGTCCGGAAACGTGGACGTTTCGCGACAGCGAAAGGCAGGCGGTGCGCGTAAGTGGTAGCGTCCCGTCCATGGTCCGACATGCGCTCTCGGAAGACGCACTGACCTTGGCTTTATGGTGGTCGAGGCTGCCGCGGTGGGTGGATCAGCTGACTCGGGTATGGTGGCAACGAAGCAAAACGGCGGCTGGGAGAGAGGAGGAGTAGGTACAGTAGTCGCGGAAGGTGGGAATGCGAAGCTCGAGAGCAGTCGAAGAAACTCGGTGAGCGCGGAAGAGAGAAAGGAAGAGAGGAACGTTGTAGGGGTGGACTGGAAGGGATAACCGGAGGTGGGGAGTTCCAGGTGGAGGGCCAGGATCAAGAATAGCTGTCGCGGCGTCGGGGAGAGGCACCCCTCTCGCGTGGAGGGGGCTATGGTCGGCGGAGAGGGATGTATTGATTGCGTGCGGTTGGTGCGACGAGGAGCGCCCGCCGCGTGGGGAAAAGAGAGCGCAGGTGGGGCGGGGAGACGGGGGGCGAGTGGAGGGGCAAGGGTCGACGGGTAGCATCGCACAGGTGCGAGGGGAGCGCGGAGGGGCGGAGCGAGATAGGGGTCGGAGGGACTTGAATTATAGTAGAAGAAACACGCGGAGATAAGGAGAGGCGAAGCTCGCGCCGGCGGAGATAAAAGGAGGAGAGGAAGGAGGTGGACGGGACACCGGGAATGAAGGCGAGACACGAGACGACTCGGGAGAGGGTGGTCTATATATAGCCGGCGAGGGAGGAAATAAACGAAAACGGAAGAGGTCCGCTACCTGGATTATACACGACGGTGGACAGAGGAGGCTTTAAAGTTAAACGATAATCACACACTGACAGTTGGAAGCTGCATTTGCGAGTGGTTTACCAAATACTGTGGGTTCGGAAATCCGCATAAGAGGGAGCACGGAATAAGAGAACTCGGAGAGTCGGCTTTGGCGCAGTTGGTTAGGCGGCTAACCAGTACGCAGAGGATTCGCAAGATCGTGGGTTCGAATCCCGTCGCCCGAGGAACATTTTTTTCGTGGCTCCGGAAACCCATAGGAATTAGAAAACCCATTCCTTTCGATCTTTGATAAATCTGACAATGGAGAATACTCTCAACACACCCATTCGCTTATCTAGAGACGCGATAGCGTCTCGACGCCAAGTACATGTAAGACACCCTGTATATGTCGACTGTCGCTGCCGCTGTCATTTACTCGTCGCACGGCTATTATTCCAACCTAACCTGAAACTTATTTCATTGATATCTCATCACGCCTGCAATATTTTCTAAATTTAAAGGCATTTTTCTGATGTAAAGCGCATATAAGCTGTATTATTTGCCTAGATGTCCGCGGCCTGGAAGTCAAATACTTGGCGTGGCCAGGCAAGGTCGAGGTGTCGATGAATAAGAATTATTTAAATACGCAAAATAATGAAAGTGTATTCATATTCGCAGAGTTTTAAATTGACAAATTATCAAAAAGCTTGTGAGAGGAAAAATCTTAGAATTATTTTAAAACGCAATATAATGAAAATGTACTGATATTGTCAGAGTTTTAAATTAACAAATTATGTGAAAGCCTGGGAAAGAGAAGGTATGTGTATTGATGATCTGAGAATACCTTGCCTGGCCACGCCAAGTATTTGGCTTCCAGGCCGCGGACATCTAGGCAAATGTCTAAATGTTGCATTTTATCTTCGCATTATTAAAATGTCCGCGATATGGGTAATGGAATGTATGAACACAGCATTTTAGCTGTGTATATGTACTTCTGTCATCTTAAGCGCAGTTGGAAAGCACCTTTATGTACTTGCAGCTCATTTTGATTTCACATCTATTTTCTTTTTTTTTAAATATTATTCTCTTCTATTTTTTGTGATTTATTTGATTTCATGTACTTGGCGTACTTTTTTACTTCTTCAAAGTTTTTTTATGCCGACACTGTTTAAATTTCCCGCGTGTTAACTTTCCCACTTTTAATTACTCGGTTATTATTACCGAGCCCGGTTTCTTAAATTCCTTCGCCGCGGATGGTGAGCAGCCCGGTGCCATTCAGTTTCCGAGCGGTGGCGCGCGTCAAGCAAGAGGCCTCGCGATGCACGACGAGGAAGGAGCGAGGGTAAACGGGGAAATGAGAAAGTAAGGAAGTAAGACACTAAGATCAATGCCGTTGGACTGCAATGCTGGCCAGCCACATGCCATTCCGTTTCCTTCCGCCCCGGCCGAGCGGGAAAGGAACGTCCGCGGAGGGCTGGTCCGCATCTAGGTCGCCTGGCTGTCATGGAGGCCGCGAAGGGAGCGGATTCCTCCTTGGCCAGACCCAGCGATCGAGAACCCCCTTCTCGATCAATGGGCCAACGGGACATTGATTTCTTCCCGTTCACCCGACCAGCTGCGCGCCTCTCCTTCCTCTGCCACCGTGTTTCTTTCCCGCTCGATGAATGAAGGCGGACCGCGGGCCTGGAACTCGTTACGCGGGAGCGACGGCCACCGGGAGCGCGTTTTCGCCGTGATTAATTAAGCGTCGCCGATCGTTAAGCTGAGTTAGCGTTGTTTCTCTAACGATTATCGATCGCGGAACGCCGACAATTGGGGTGGGAGGGCTGGCGCTCTTTAGGCACAGAGGGTGGCATGGATATCAAGCTTCTACCGTGCGCCGGGATATCTTCGCTTTGAGGGCAGCCTTGTGACGATTTCAGCTTCCGACAGGTTACACTGAGGGATTCCGATTGAAAAGAGTAATTCATTACGGGGACCACTGTGTTACTCGTGGCGCATCTACCGCGATTGATCTTCCCATTTCTGTTTGCCCTTCGTGAGATCTTACCGCCGACGCAGCGGCATTCAAAATGGCGGGTGGATTATTAATTCGGTGCATCTGAGCTGTTCTAGCTAGCTGATAGCCACGTTTGGTTAGCCGTCTAGCGCTCCGCCAGGACGAAAGTGGTGGAGTAGGTTGGCACGTAGTCGATTGTAATACAGTCGCTGCTCCTACCAGCAGCAACCTCTCCGGAGGAGATTGATGGTGCATGGACAGCGCGACGAGCGGAAAGAGGTTTAGCGTGCGCGTTATTTTTAGCCCCGGCGCGCACCCACGTGGCGATCTCGATAGCGTCGAGAAGGATCCGTTTTACTTTGCACGCGGGAAACGTCATAAAACCCTGGACGGAATGGGGCTGGCGATAAGGGCGGCGCGCAGTAAATTCCTGGATGCGCTCCGGCCAGGCCCTGCCGCTTCGAAATGGAGAGCTCTGGCTGCCAAGCAGCCCGCTCCTCCAAATGCTGCTTCTCTTTTCTGCTTCCTTGATGCTCTCTTTACTGCTTCGCTCCCTCGAGATTCGTTTTATCTCCGCGGCGAACGCTGTTCTTGATCTAATTCCAAGGGAACGGAGAGAGACGACGCGGCCGACGGGGACCGTTGAAACCTGTTACTCAAATGTTCAGGCGATCGAATCCGAGGTTAGGTCGGGCTGTGCGTGACTTTCTAGTGATTGCTTGAAGGAAATTGAGGGACTATCTGCAGCGGCGGTTTGGCCGGGGTGTCAGCTTGCTCTGTGGCACGTGCGACCCCTTAAACCTCCGTGGTCGCAACTTCTGATAATTACAAAATGGTCACATTGGGTTCACTGCACCCCAAACTCATTTTGAGTCAGTATTTTTTAATCTTTTAACTTTTTAAGTGAGAATTGTACATTCCTAATGTTTTAATAGTCTTTTTCTAGAAATGCATATTTTGATACGTTGAAATTTGTATTTGAGAAAATAATTGTAGATGAAATCGATTTTTTGGGGGTTAAAATTCGTCAAATTTTTTAATCCTATTATTAAGGTCTGAAAATTTACAGAAATATTGGCACGAGGGGTTAAACAATATTATTGGTATATGCAACTAAAATTTACGTGGTATTACTATTTTAATAAACTTATTTTTCGAGGGTATTTTACATTTAAGAATATAATAAATAAATTTGAAAGAATCATTCTGCTTCAGGTTTTGCGAGGCCGACGCATACGTTATATCTAATAAAAATTAAATGATAGCCTTGTAGTGGGGTCCCTTTGTCTCCTAGCAGCCAATATTTTTAGACCCAGTCCGCAACTGACTAGGGTAAACCAACCAGTGAATGGCCGAATTGTTGAATATATGGACCTTTGAGATTAATACTTGAATATATTTATACATAACGACAAGCAAACTGTTGAAATTGCATTTAAATTTATTTTACTTGAAATTTCCATAAAAATAATTACATATTCTTATCTTAATTTAAAAAAAAAAATTACAAAAGGCAAAACGTGTAGAAGCCCAGTAAATGACCGCATACTTTTAATAATAATTCTACTTATTAATGTTTGTTTAATACGCGTAACTAAAAATATAGGATATTAAAAGTGCAACTACGCTCCATTTATAAACACACAATAATATTTAAATTTATAATTGACATTGCTTTGCCTAATGGTCATTCACTGGTACGCGGTCAATTACTGGTTGGTTTACCTATCCGCATATGGAATAACTCGCTATGCTACTGGTTTTCTTGAGAATGCTTCGAGTTCAGTGATATTTGACTGTCAGAGTCAGACACTTTCCCTTGCGGATGCTACTGTTGTCTTCAACCGCAATTGCGGTGGAGGTTTATAGGCACGATAGACCCTAGAAGAGTGTAGACCTTTACCTGATCATCTTCTGCCGCTCGTTCAGGGGTGTTCTAGTCAACTCCCCCTCGTGAACGATGATGAGAGTCCCACTTGGAATGAACAGGCTGATGAAGAAGCTGTGCTCCACTCCTACACTAACGTCTATGAAAGGATCAAATCTGTCAGCGACAAGTTACAAGCAGGGTCCGATCTAGCTCTTCCGCCGCTCCAGGCAAAAATTAATTTTGCTGCCCTTTATATTTAATTATAAATAATTCTTTACAAATATAGTTTTTGACAGTGAGTGAAATTTTTTGTAGAGATTTGCTAAACAGGTAACACAAGCCTTCTGTTTCATACAAAATTTAACATTCATAACAAAACAGTAAGAAAACAAAATAAAATATTTAGCGATGGGTAATTTATAAGTTTGATACTAAATCAAGCATGTACTTATCACCTTTTTTACATACCGGTTTTTCGAAAAGTTGTACTACTTTAGTGGTTTTTATTGATTTCAATTTCCTTTTTCTACCAATTTTCCCGCTCCAAAATTTAGCGATTTTTTGAAAATTTAGATGTTTGGCAACTTGAAAATCCCCCAAATTTGAAAGTTCGCAGAAATCTGCTAACTGGGCAACTATTTTGACCTAGAGGTGAAAATATCCCTCAAAGAAAATGCGAGTTTACTGTAGGAAACTGTGGAAGAAACTAAACAAAATTTATGGTTTTCGATAACCTACAATCGTTACCTCGATATAGATCATTCTTGATCGTCCCCAAATAAAAAAAAACTACTCATCGTATCCGCTGGTCACCTTCCCCGCCATCTGAAGCAGGTACATCGTCTTTTTTACCCCGAACAGAGACTAAACCTTCGAAAAGAAATTACATTCACGTCAGCAGCAATCACGTTAGCTTCTCAGATCACCCAGAACCGGCAAGTTCCACTCACCCCAGCCGTTGACTCGACGGACAATTGGAGATCCCAACAACTCCGCGCTCCATCAATTTCCCGCCACCCACCGCCCCCGTCAATCGGCAGGAGTACGCGCAAGAGTAGCATTCGCTACTCTGTACAATTGCAAGAAGATAAAAGCACCGTGCGCGCAAAACAGTGTCCACAGTTTCCGCCATTCACCCCTCAGCTCAGCTGACGTTGAGGGATCGATCGAACCCGTTCATCGGTCGCAAAGAATCGCGTACAAACGCGGCAGAGGGGGGGGGGGGATGAGTGGACGAGAATAGCGGTGTGAAGGGGGGGGGGGGGCGGGGTGAAATCGATCGGTTAATTATTCAATCGGTCGAATTTCACGTGAATCAGAGCGTCCCGCGGACACTGTCGTCAGGTATTAATACCCTCGCGGCCACTTTTAACCGACGTGCCGCGGGAATATAGACGGCGGAGCGGCGCAGCTGGCCCCGCTCATTCATAATCCGCCGTGAATATGCAGCGCCGATATCTATTGCTCTCGTTGCTGTCGGGAACGCGAGCTGCGAAATATCGCGTGGCTCGGCCGCCGTACGCTGGCAAACATTATCCGCTGTCACTACGGCGCGCTCCATCTTGTAAATCGATGCGAGGGTAGACTCCGAGCGAGGAAAAAAAAAAGGGACTGGGGTTGACCCGAGGTAGGAGAGATTACTTGGATAGAAGTTTGCCAGGCCACCTGCACACTTGGATACTCAGCCTTAGCTGATCGGCCGTCGCGTTGTTCACACTTTGAGTGGCACGAGGGTTGTAAAGTGCCTCTTCAAATCGATCAGGACTTCCAAGCGATCGCTTCTGCGGCGGAAGTTTTGATAAATAGGCGGTGGCTAAGTATTTCTATGCTTTCTAGAAGCTAGCAGCCAGTACGCGCAGGCAGCTCGGCGTGTTTTCAGGCCGACGCCCGTCGAGGTTCATTTGTCGTCTGGTCGATTCGGGTGATCGGCAGGGACCTCCTTCCTTTCCGCGCCAGCGGGTTCGCCTTGGACAGGGAATGGAACGGTTCGATGCGATCCCATCGGTTTTATTTCCAGGGAATAGCGTCCCCTGGAGCTGCAACCGCGCTCGCACAAAGTCAGAGATGAATTCTTTGATTGGCCGCCGCGCTTTGTGGTGCTTCAAGTGCCGCGGCTCGGAGGGAAACGGGGGAAACCCAATCGCGGCGCACATAATTCTACGCGGGACCGCGAGCGGGGTTCGTCGGGCGAAAGGAAATTGAAGAAACGGGAAGCTGTAAAACTTACGACGCGGGGATATCCCGCGTTCTACATCTGCGCTGACGTCAGCGTTGTACAGTTTTCGTGGAAAAAAAAAATTGTTGGCGGGCACGCAACGGCGGACCGATGCTTGAGTTACTGTCGGAACTGTTGGGTCAGAGGGAGCTGGAGTGTTTCTATTTTCCGCGAAGCTAGAAACGCTTCTCGTTCTGCGATATTTTCTGGTAAATTGAGGCTGGAATTAAGGGAGTTGATAGCGCGAAAGGATGAATTTAATTAGTCATTAATGCATCTTTCTAACTGAATAGTATCGTTTTCCTCTGCTTTCATTATCCTAAATAGGTTAAGGTACGTTTAAGATATCGAAACGATTGATAATAAGATATCGAATTTTGAATGGCGATATTATATCGAATTTCGAATATCGATAATATATCGAATTTCGAATATCGATAATATATCGAATTTCGAATATCGACAATATATCGAATTTCGAATATCGATAATATATCGAATTTCGAATATCGATGATATATCGAATATAAAATATCGATAATATATCGAATATAAAATATCGATAATATATCGAATATATAATATTACATTCGTTATTTACGATTGTAAAATATCGATAATATATCGAATATATAATATCGAATATTGAGAATAAGATATCGATAATGTATCGAATATCGATGTTTAGCTGAACGTTGCTTAGAAATCCGGAATCTTGCGATATCTCCAAGTGTGTATGTACTAATTTTTAATCCTCAACGGCACACTTGAAATCATAAAGTAACATTTAGCTGCTGCAAGGGCGCATAGAGTTTGTGTTGTAACCTGCTTCAGATTGTCGGTCTGAGAAACTGTAAACACCTTTGAACAGTAATATTCCCAAGTGTCAGATGAAACGAAGAAGAACTGTAGGACAGCTGGATCGCCCATCGGGACTCTATCCAGCTTCTTTAAAAGAAACAAACCTCGATCCTATCAGGAAGACCTTATGCTTCTACAAAGCTCGGAGCAAACGCGTTGCAATACCGCATCAACCTTAAGAGAAAAACACTTCGATCGCGGAGGATCGATGTCATCATAGATCAACGAATCTATCCGCCTACTCTACCAAGCGGAGCGTAATCTTAAGATCCCCAACCAGCGGTGGCCGCAAAGTGCAAAACTCCAGGCTCGGCAAGAACGTTCCTCAAAAAGCCTGCATCGAAGTTGGGGAAGTCGGATTCGGTTACCTCGCCCAGAACGGTCGCGACTATTATCGATCAAGAACCAGCAAGCGTTTCCCCCGAAGGGAACCGCGATCGCAGCCGCCGCAGGATAGAGGATCCGTCGGAAGATTAAGTGGCGCAAAAGGTAGGGGTGCTGGGGGAGGAAAAGTGAGTCAGTGGGGAAGGGAAAAAGAACATCGTCGGGAAGCAAGTCGGCCGGAATGCGCGCGCGGTCGCGTCGGAGCGCGCGCGTGGAACAAATGGCGCATGGTCGGCGGACGGATACGAGGATTCACGAGGACTCTACCTCGCTGTCGTCGCCGTGGACGTCGACGACGGCGTCTCTTCCGTTGTGAACGGTTCAACTTCACGTCCAGCGATGCGGGCGCCCCGCGGCCGATTTATCGCCGCCACGGAGCCCCTCGCCCTAGACCCGAGTTTTTGCGCCCGTGCCGACCCTCTCCCGCCCCCAGAGCGCGACCAGCAGTCTGCCTTATCCGCAGAGGGGGGAGAAAGAGGACCGTGAACTGGGGTTGCAGGGCGAGGACGTCTGCGACGGAGGAGGGGGAGAGGCACATCTCGTTGCCCAGCACGGTTACGCAACAGCCATTGATCTTCCCGTGCCGATAGTCGAAACCTCGTGTTCCCCACGGCGCTGGATTAAGTCGCGTCCCCTCGGGGGTGGACCGACGGTCGGCTTCATAAATTTCACGCCACTCGCTGGACAGGGTGGCCCCTGTCGCGGGGTGACCCTGAAGTGGGTGGGAAAGCTTTGGTACGGGGGCTGATTCTAGCGAGGTGTAGTGGCTGGAACTGATGCAGCAGGGGGCTAAGGTGTTAGGCGAGTGAAGAAGCATTCGGCACAGAATTTGGGTAAATAATGTAATTTGAATTTCCACCGTAAAAATTGTTCTAATTAGAAGAGATGATTTCGGCGCACTGGTTCGGTTAATTAAGGAATTAAATAAAAGCTATTGTGCAATTTTGAGAATTATTTAATTCCAGCTTTTCGGTCAGTGGTTGTGACCATTTTCAAGGAAAGTTAGATAACGGAAGAACACTGCGTATGCTTTTATACAAACGGTGACTAACAATGAGGTAAACAGTAGGCACAAGGCAAGAGAAACTAGAGGGTAAACCAGAGGGTGGCCAAAACCATTTTGAAATAAATTGGAAGGACGAAACTCCAAACCTCGCAACCATACTGCCTTAATACCACCAATTATTGCTTTTGTGGTAAAAATCCATCACTCATAGGTGTCCAAAGATATATAATAAGGTTGCGTAATACCTTATTGAAGGAGTAATGCCTTATGACGTAGTCTTTCTATTAGAATTTTCGTTTCTATGTATATTTCTTTTGTATGGTTTGACCAATATTACATATTACTGTCAACGTTATGTATATATATATCTTTGGACACCTATGAGTGATGAATTTTTACCACAAAAGCAATAATTGGTGGTATTAAGGCAGTATGGTTGCGAGGTTTGGAGTTTCGTCCTTCCAATTTATTTCAAAATCTTTAACATTTACCGCTCTTGGCATGGTTTTGGCCACACTCTGGTTTACCCTCTAGTTGCTGTTACCTTGCGTCTACTGTTTACCTCAGTCACCGTTCAACCGACTTGCACGTCGAACGTTTCTAGCAAACGCGATCATTGTATAAAAGCATACGCAGTGTTCTTCCGTTATCTAACTTTCCTTGAAAATGGTCAGAACCACTGACCGAAACGTTGGAATTTGATAATTCTGAAAATTGCACAATAGCTTTTATTTAATTACTTAATTGCCCGAACCAGTGCGCCGAAATCATCTCTTCTAATTAGAAATTGGGTAGGTGCGAATGCTTCGAGGTCCTGGGTGCAGGAAGGTGGAAGGGTGGTTTGGGGCCTGTGCGAGGGTAGGAAGGATGCATTGGGCGAGTTGTGGTCTCAAGGATATCGCTTTAGACTCTCAAGGAGTGTCTAAAGTATATACTTGAGTAGATCTCCCCGAGGAACTATACTCGGAGCACACTTAAGTGGCGTGCGAGGGGATGTTCTTTACAAGTCCCCTAAATATCCTTTTAAGGTCGTTATTACAGAGTTATGCGGGCCCAAAACATGGGCGTTCTGGTGTGCTCTAGTTCCTCGTGTGTTAGTCTTGAAAAATCATACAGAATGCATCCTTGGGCTCTTGACTCTCGACACTCAAGTGCGCTACTGCCTTACCACCCTACTTCTTCCACTCACAGTGCAGCTTACAAGGGGAAGGCGCGACCTAGGCGGGCACTTTGAATGGAATGGGCTTAAAATGGAGGAGCTGATGAATGTTGTAGGAACTGTGCTACGTCAGCTGAAATAATACATTTGAAACTAAAACAAATAGTAAAAGGGCTTAAGGGTGATGACTCAGGTGAAAATGAACTACCAGCTATTTTACAGATAAAAATTTGAAAATATGTATTCCCGTATTATTTTTACGCTGAAAGGAATTATGTAAGAGTTAATACAGTGACGATTTTTTTCAAAATTTAAAAAAAAAAATTCTAAAAAATTATTCGATTTAAAATCCATATCCTTATTTCTGTAGTATTGTATACAAATACTGCAAAAAAAAATTCAGCTCGAAAACTTCATTTTTGTCCGAGTTATAAAGTTTTTTGTTTTGACGTAGTAACTAAAACGCTCCTGCTCCGTACGTTGGACCAGTGGTGAGCAACCTTTTGTCCAAAGTGGGCCACAAGTGGAAGCCTACTACACTACGCGGGCCGCAATATTAAATACATAAATATAACTAATACAAGAATTTTAATTTATGGGCTGAATTTCTTATTCCTGACATTGATATACAATAAAACTTTGTTTTAAAATTTGATGTACTGTTTATTAGTAAAATATACACAGTAATATATACCTACATATTATAATATAAGCAGGTATATGTATGACAATTTTTAAAAATGATCGTCGTAATCGACTCGATGTCGAACGATTAAACAATTGTATTAGAAACCACTTAAAAGGGCATTAAATAATGTACCAAATAAACAGTTTTCAATTTTTTATATCATAATTAAGTTAACAGAAATGAAAAAAAAAATATGCAGCATTAGAAAGGGATAATTGTATCCTATTTCTTGGCGCAAAATTCATTCCGATATCTTTTACAGTTCAAAAGATATATGCATAATTTATTAATATCATCGGATCCTTTAATTTCGATTTTGAGGTCCCAATGGCCAACTCCGTCGGTTGCACTTGAAAAAGACGCAAAATATCTTTTGTTTAATTATAAAGAAGATGTAGAATATATGGAAGAAGACTAACTAAATGAAAAAAACTGGTTAATAAACTCGTTTCGGAACCAAGAGTTCAGATTTTTTTTTTAATCGTAAAATTGTTCAACACCGTCACAAAAAACGAGTTCTCAGGTATAAGGATAAAGCCTCAGCAAGATACAAACTTGCAAGAAATGTGATACGAACTGCACAATCACGAAGAGAACAGGCATTGCAAGAAGGAGGTCCAACGTACGGAGCAGGAGCGTTTTAGTTACTACGTCAGAACAAAAAATTTTATAACTCGGACAAAAATGAAGTTTTCGAGCCGAATTTTTTTTGCAGTCTTTATATACAATACTGCAAGAGATAAGATAATATTTTACAATCGAATAATCTTTCGAAACTTTTTTTTTAAATTTTGAAAAAAATTGTCACTGTATTAACTCTTACATAATTCCTTTCAGCGCAAGAAATAATATGGGAATACATATTGTCAAATTTTTATCTGTAAAATAACTGGTAATTCATTTTCACCCGAGTGACCCCCCTTAACGATTCGAACTCATCGACTCCCTCGACTGTCCTGAAATCTCGCGCATCCACTTGGACTCTTAGAATCAATTGTAGCTATTTAGACACTGAACTCCTAATCGATGCTTCTTCCTAAACACATAACCCGGTCGACGTATAGATACGTTCTGAAGAAATTGATGCGAAAAAAATATGTTTAAAATTCCCTGAGTCAAAGGATTAACATACACACCCTAAAGGCCTAAGCACTCCAAGTTCCTTCACTATCCACCATACTTTTCCTCCCTCTATCCCACAACTGTGAACATTTACCGCTACTATAAGAGTCATCTACCCACAAACGTTTATATCTCCGTTCACTTAATCCCCTACAATTTGCTGTAATTCGAAAAGCCTTCGCCTGGATCGCGACTTTCCCTTGCAGGGTAGTACCTAACGAGCATTTCTACTCGGAATACACAGGGAGCAGCTTGTGCACAGGATTTCCTGTGTAACATTCCCTGCCTGATACAGACCCGGTCTACTGTCCAGGACTTCCTCTACAGGACAAGTCCACCTTTCTCTCTCCATCTCACGGTTCAGTTGGAATGTGCGTCCGGGCTAGTTAGGAGCGGCCTCCGCCTGACTCTGTCACAAGTTTTAATAAGCAGCCCCTCGCTGATGGAGTGGCGCGGCCTGTAACCCGTGCACCTCGGGGAAAAGCGGGTTTTCGGTTACGGCTATGCGTGTCGTACACGCGCTCGCGACGTTCCGGAGCGAGAGAGGGGCGACGGAGAAGCATCGAGCGGAGAGAGGCTGTGGAAAGAGAGGGAAGCGTCGCATCCACGCACAGGAGGCACAGAGACGAAGGAGAATCGCGGCGTGGCGTGCCACGCCGTAGCTACGCGTATCAACAGCAGCGTGGGAGATGCCGATGGGGCGGTTGGGACGGAGAGAGCTGGAGGAGCCGTGGAAGAAAGCTGCGTATGAACGCGGAGTCGGCGGAACGAAGAGGAGCGACGAGCACGGGAGGGGCGAAAGGCCGGGAGGGGTGGAAACGAGCGAGAGGAAAGTTGGGTGGCGACGGTGGTGGGGTGCGACGGCTGGAGGGAGGGAGAGCGCTCGGGCAGGTGGAAAACGGTGGGAAACGGAGTGAGAGGGACAGCGAGGGTAGAAGAGCGCAGGTTTGTAGGCTCGAGAAGAGGAGGAGCAGGAGCAGAGGGGTAGGGAGAGAGAGGACAGTAGGTGCAGGAAGAACGACAGAGAACGACGGGGGTGGAAGTAAAAAACAGGCGTAACGAAGGTAGCTGGCGCCTGGAGCGAGCTTTTGTTACGACACCGCCTTCCTATTCGCGATATTTCTTCCTGCGGTGTCCGGAGTCGCCAGCAGCAGCGTGATCTCCTCTCTGGCTCCGCCAGCAGCAGCAGCAGCAGCAGCAGCAGCAGTGCGACCACCGCCGCCGTAACCTCCACCGGCGCTCTCGTGGGACAGATGGTGTGAGAGGGAGCGAGAGGTAGCTTGAGTGGGAAGAGAGGAGGAGAGAGAGAGAGAGAGAGAGAGCGAGAAAGAGAGCGCGCGCGGAAGCGTAGAGCGGCGGTAGCCTTCTCAGACGAGTGCTCGTCGGCGTAGCGCAAAGGTGGAGCGGAAAACTACTTTGTCGGCTGGTCGGTGGTCCTCGTGGTCGGGTGTGAGGCGTGCGCGCGCGACCGAGCGAGAACGGAGCGGGCGCGGCGCGGCGCGACGCGACGGGTGCACGGCCTGACGCGGGTTACGTTACGGAATCGAACCGCCAGCAGGACCAAAGAGCAAAGAGGGATAAGGGAAGGACAGTGGGAAGGCTAGTGATCCTGCTGTGACGCGAGGAGGATCGCAGTGCGTGTCAGTGTGTACAGTGCGTTCAGATGATAGCTGTCTCCCGGTGGAGGCGCTCCAGTCGGCCGGCCGCCACTCGTTTGATCGAGATTTTCCGCGCCGCTGCGGCGAGGGCACGCGTCGCGCCGCTTACTTGCCAGCCCTCCAAGGCGTTGTCGTCCGCCACCGCACGCTCGTGTCCGCGTTCGCGCTCGCGTTCGGCCTGGCCGCGGCTACGCGTCCAACGGAGCCGGATGGCCCGCGCGGCGCGCTGCTCTCTCCGTCTCGCGGACTGCGTAACCGCGACGCTCGCATCAGCCGCCGCCGCTGCCGACCGACACCGCCAGTGATCGGGAGTGTGAACGACGACGATGCGTCAGAGTGACGGAACGCGCCGCATTAGTTAAACGCTAACCGTACGTCTTTCCGCTCGCTGCTCGTTCTCTGCCCGTCGTCACACCGTCTCGTCTCTTCCTTTCTTCCTCCGAGGGTGGGAGGGAGGGCTGCGCTCGGGCCTCGGCCCGACTAAGGGCGAACAGCAGACCGAGCCACGGTGGTACATACATATAAGCGGTGGAACGCGCGTCGGGAGCGTGCAAGGAGAGTGAAACGAGCGGTAGCGCGAGAGGGAGAGAGTGAATGAACGAAGAGTGGAAGGTGTAAACGACAAACTCCGGAATAGGGACGGAAAGGGATGGCGGAGGGACGAAAACAGACCTGCTGTGGGGCGGTTTGAGGAAGAGGAAGAGAAGAGGGAGAGAGGGCGGAAAGGAGAAGAGAAAGAGAGAAAGGGTGAGAGAGTGAGAGAGAGAGAAAGAGTATGCGAGAGAGAGAGAGGGAGACAGCAGCCATTTTGATAGGTGGCTGTGTGTCGTGCATCGGTGCCGCTACTAACCGCGCTGCTGGTGCTGCCTCTCGGCGTCGCTGATACTCGATGTTCGCGCGTCACAGTGATCGTTCTCGGTGGTGTTCGTGCTGGTTCCTCGTGGTGTATCGGGCTGGTGTCTGTGTCCATCTGTGTTGGTGCGGTGAAGCGAGACATTAGACAGCGAGAAAGGGAGAGATAGAGCCGGGAGAGTTAAAGAGGAGGCCGAGAAGGGAAGAAGACCGTGGAGGAAAAGTCGGAGGGGTAGGAGAAAGGGACAAGGGAGGACTCGAGAGGAGCCAAGAACTCGGAGCACCGAGCGACCGTGCCACGGGGTTGGGTCTCTGAAAGGAGGGTGGTGAAGAGCGTGGAAAGGAGGAAGGTGGACGAAGGGTGAAGGGAGGAAGGAGAAGGAGGAGGAGAAGGAGAAGGAGGAGCAGAAGCAGGGAAGGAGAGCGGGAGTGGAGAGTGGAGTGGAGAGGAGAGGAAGCATCGTCGGGTGCGTGTTGTGCGGGGGTGCACCGCTCGTCCGGGGGCATGGGGCTCGGGAGGGGGATCCGCCCCCTCTCGTAACCGCCGCGAAGCGCCAAGATTTCCCGCACCGAGTTCATCGAGAAATGGGGGCTGACCCCTGTCCTCAAACCGAGGCAGGACCTACGCCCCCACCGAAATGGTGCGGAGGAACACGGCGACACGAGGTACGACTGCTACTAGACCATCCACACGTCTCTGTCTCTTCTCTATCTTTTCGATCGGTCAATCGTACGAGGTTACCTTTTGCATGCGGACCTGCGTTACGCTTCGGAGAACCACTTTCATCTTACTGTATTTGTACCATTTTGTACTGTTCTACTACTGCTATTGTTACTACTATTACTACTACTACTACTACTACTACTATTACTACTACTACTACTACTGCTACTACTACTAATACTACTAGTACTGCTACTACTACTACTACTACTACTACTACTACTCTACTACCTCTACTACTACTACTACTACTACCACCACCACCACTGCTACCACTGCCACCAAGCTGCGACAACCGTCCGGCACCGTGGACACGTCTCTGTTGGTCCTGATCTAGCGTAGTGGAGTCTTAGACCGAACACGGTTTTAATGTCACTGTACGTGATTACTTTCAGTTAATTAACGCTCGCGTAGCCTCGTAGCGATAGCTGGTTAGTCCGCAGCTGCATTAGACTGTCTTATCGTGGTCGCTCCAGCGTAGATACGAATGCTTAGACTAGGTAATTACATCGTATAACACTCTTTCATTCCTTTGAAGCTCAACCAGTCGCAAGAGGAGCTAACCCGACCCCCACGCCGCTGCGAAACCGTAACGTTCAAAGCTGTTTCTTATAGCAACGGTGATTCGCCAGCGGCTGCCATTCTAGGATTTCCTCGCACCCGTCGACCCCTGTATTTTCAGCCCGGTTTCATCCAGATCGTGACCTCCTCTCGCTATGCGTTCCTCATCATCTAAACGAAGCTAACCAGAACGTAACCCGCATCGGGAGTCCAGCCTAACGCTCGCTGGCGCTTCGCAGCCGTGGAAGCGCGGCTGCAAGTCCAGCGAGCGCCTCTCGCGCGGCTCCAAGAATAGGAACACGTCGTCGCGAAAGAATCGAAGCCGAAAGCTCGCCGCGGCGGTATCTCGATTTCCGAAACGCGGCGTGACACTAAACCGAAACACTAAAATACGTTTACGGCCCCGCTGGAGTGCACGGGCGCTGAGGATATTGGCGGAGAAGGAGGAGATGAACACAGGGGCCAGGGGAAGGAGCAGCGCGTTCCCATCTCGCTCGCAACATTTTTCCCTATGAGCGTTGCGTCTATTTCTGTTTACGGTCCGCGGCACGATTCGCGTGATCGGCCCACGTACCACGGCTCGTTTACACTCTCCCTGTGGCCCCCCGTTGCGCGCAAGGAGGACCGCGCGAATAAATGGCAAACGATCCGGAAGAGCTACCAGGCGCAGCGATTTTATAACCCGCGATTCCACGCACCCTCGATATTTGCTAGCCGCCCTTTGTCTCCTGCCGCCCTTTTTCCATTTCCGCTCCGTCCCGGAATTTCCTTGATTCTCCATTCCGCCCGGCCGATTTTTACGCCCCATTGCCCCCTCCATCGAGCAGTCGCGCGAGTAATTTCGATCCTTCGCCCGTTGTTCCGCGAATCTCCGCGAGCCGGGCCTCGCGCGCTGTCTATCGCTGATAGAAGCCGTAGAGGCTCGTTCCACTTTCCGAGTTCTACGGCAAGTTTATGGATCTAGATTTGTCAGGGGAACTTGTCCTGGACAAGTAAAACACGGGGTGGGGCTACCTTCCACTTCAGATTCTTCCCAGCTTCAGAAGTTCTTCCTCTTTCATCTGCCTCTGTCGATACTCCGTCCCATCCGGAATTGCTTGGGCGTTTTTTTTTTTTTATATGGAGGGTACCGAAAACTTCAATCGAATACTCACTTTCAACGATTCATCGTCGACATTTGTCGCGGTCTAATGCGGCAGTTTAAAGTGCTCCAAGCACCAGGAATTCCTAGTGAACGCGTCGTACCTGCTTGCAGCGACACTTTCTCACGCCGACAATTCATGAGCAATTCATGTCCAGCTCCTCGTTCCTCTAAACGCTTTTATAGCTCTCGCGTCTACACAGAAGTGGGCGCGCCGTTAAAGGTGCGCACGATCGTGGGATATTCGTAAAAGCTCTGTGAGAATATTCGGAAAAGAGTATGGAGAAAGTCTTCGTAGCGTAGCGTTCAATAATTATTTGTGAAAGGAAATTAAGCAAAATTGCAACGAGTTGAACTACTTGATACGAGTTCAACACTTACAAAGTTCGGTTATCCGAACGTTAGAAATCGGGGCCGTTTTTGTGTGATTTCCTACTTCCCTGTGTATCTTGAAAACTGTAGTAGATATAAAAAAATTATTACAATGAAAACTTAACGGCTACTTATGCTCTATAAAACTGTGCAACCAATTTGTTTAAAATTTTCTAATTTAAACTGTAAAATGTTCCCCACCACAAGTTTTAAACAATTCGATTATACAGTATTATACAGCATAAAAAACCATTAAATTTTCTTTATAACCACTTTTTTATATCCATTATAGTTTTCAAGATTTACAGCAAAGTAGGAAAACATTTATTAACCTTTAAGGGGTGTTTTCACCCCGAAGAACCCAAAATGGCCAGAAACGAAAAATTACCTGATACTTCTATCGAGGTTCCCTATAAATCTGCATAGTTTAAAAAAATGATCTGAATATTCGGGGAACCGAACTTCCCTTGTGAGTTCTTCTTTGGCGTTTTGATAGAATATATTAAATATTAAATATGAGGTATTGGATACACAATATTGTGCCTTCCCTGAAATATTATTCACACCTTCCCCACTTCTCTTTAATATCTAATCACTTTCACGTGGCAGAGGGTGCATCCGCCTCAGACATCTGTCGAATCAGCTCACAGGCATCAGAACCTGTGCTAGAGCAATTACGCTAATAGTCGTGCCACGAATTATCAAGTCCCCTAAGCTCTAAAAATACCCGGCCATTCCTGACAGTGGTCCAAGAATTATTCCATGGCGAGCATTTCTTTCTCTCGCGATCCCCGTGTCCCGCGTGCCAGCCCGCTCCCCGACAATGTCGTAATATCCCAGTGGCTCGAGCGGAATCCGCACGATCCGCGAACGAAGCATTCAAAGTCACTGATTTTTCAATATTCTAGGGCGAAATTGACAGAATGCTTTGTCCAGGCTAGTTGATTCCTCGGAAACAATTAGCTGGGGCTCGTGTGCCATTTTGTTGGCTTATCTTCGGTACATATTTACGGATGTAACAAGTTTAATTTGAGCCAACTGTGCCCCGACTTTCAGGAGCCTTGCGATCCTTCTGTTAAAATATTCTTTGTTTCCCAGAATAGAAACAGTTACACCACTTTTCACGTCTTCGGTGGCTTTAAATGCCTCGGGAGAAGGAAAGTTTTACAGTGAACGAAACACAAGCACGAAATACAAATCTGTTGGCGGGATGTTTAAAGAGTAGTGTAGGTACAGCGGGTCTATTAAAATTAAAATATTCTAAGTCGAGGGTAACGAAATTTACTTGCACCTTCATCCTGCAAATATTTCTCAACCTTATTTTTTTTAATAATAATATAAAAATTCCAAAGTTTAGATTTGTTATAATAATATAAAGTATTTCCAAACCTTCGTTTTGGATAAATAATATAAAGTATTTCCAAAACTTAGCTGTGGGATAATAGTTTTAAAATATTTCCAAAACTTAGCTGTGGGATAATAATACTAAAGTATTTTCAAACCTTAGCTTTGGGATAATAATATTAAAGAATTTTCAAACCTTGGTATTGGGATAATAATATAAAGTATTTCCACACCTTAGTTTTGGGATAATAATATAAAGTATTTCTACACCTTAGTTTTGGGATAATAATATTAAAGTATTTTCAAACCTTGGTATTGGGATAATAATATAAAGTATTTTCAAAACTTAGTTTTGGAAAAATAATAAAAAGTATTTCCACACCTTAGTTTTGGGATAATAATACAAAGTATTTCCAAAACTAAGCTGTGGGATAATAATATTAAAGTATTTTCAAACCTTGGTATTGGGATAATAATATAAAGTATTCCCACACCTTAGTTTTGGGATAATAATAAGTATAAAGTATTTCCAAACTTCAGTGTGACGTCAGTTATGACGCAAAAAACAAACAGAACTCAATAGCCTCGAAAATTTTAATCACGAATATGCATTATCCTTTAACAATAACAATCGCTCAGAAGAGTCGCAACGAATCTTTTCTGCGAAAATAAAGTAGCGACGGAGGTAGAAGCTCTTGAAATTTGAAAGCATCGAGGGGCCACCCCGTACACTGAAATCTCGCGAGTCAGGCGTTGCAATCGAAGTTTCGCGTCGGAGCGGAGAGGAATCGGTCGAAGGTAGCGAAAATTGCGATGGATGGGTTTAATGGGATTAGAGGAATCGATTAAAGCGGCGCCGAGGTTTTCATAAGTAGCTGGACGAGTTGAATTAATTCTCGTGGCAATTTCAGCCCAACCAGAATTTTTTCCACGCCAGCAGGAAATGACCCTGTCTTCGCGCCACTCGGAAGTTGTTCGATAATCGCGTTACCGAGGGATTCCCCTCTCCGAAAGCTTCTCGCCTGGCAAGTAGATTCATTTTTTACAAAACTCCCCACAAACACGAAGACTGTAGCACAACGAAGTCATTTTCAATCCACTTCGCCCAAACGGCACCTTTCCGGAATAATTAATGGCGCAACTTTCCTGCCGAATGGCTTCAGGCCAAACGATTGAAGCCCCCATCCGCGGTGGAACGAATCGGGCCGTTCCGTTGCCAAATTCCCGAACAAACTCCATCGTAATTCGTCCCGCTCGGAAGCGGGCCACGGAACACCGAAGAATCGGCGCGGAGCTCGGCGTTTCCTAATTTATCATCCAGTTATCGTGGTCGCGAGGAAGAAACGGAGCGAGCCCACACGCAGCGGCCCACTTAGGGGAACGAGGTTCGTGCGAGAGAAAAAGTGAAAAAGGCACGAGCAGCTGGATGGTTGGTTTTTCGAAAGGAACGGCAGAGCGTCGCGACGGCTGGTGCGTCGACGGCAAGTGCTCGCTGAAGGTTCTCTCACCTGGTCGAGTGACGGCACTTTTTTGGGCTCGCGAGTCTAGCGATCCGCGCGCGGGGCCGTTTCCGCGCGCGTGGCCGGTTCGTATGCCCCTTGTGCGTGCGCGTTTTCCGGCCCGCCGAGGACGCTTCGGTGCGCCGCCACTCGAATCACGGGGTCTTTAGTTTCTGGGCCGAACAAGTGGCTGAAGTGGAGCACATTTCAGTGTGTTCGGTCACAAATGGGACGTGGCATACCTACCTAAAGGCTAAGGGCACGTTCTTGCGTAGTCCCTTAAAAAATTTAGGATTTTTTTAAAAGAAAAGTGGAAGATGTAGGGTAAAAAGGCCTTTTTGGTATTGATTTGTACGTATTTTAATATTATTATTAATTGCAAACGGGAATACACAGAGTGTTTGTTCTTTCATTCTCTCACGGTTTCCTCTGTAGTTACCTATTTAATATTTACTTCCTTTCTTTTTCTTATCTCCTAACGTCAGTTTAGGTTAGGTTGTAAAGCAGCAGTTAATGCTGAACTTCGCCTACTTGCCATTATCATATTAATTGTAATGGTGCAATAAAGTCATTTAATAATAATAATAATAATAATAATAATAATAATAATAATAATAATAATAACTTACAGAAAGTATATACACTTTATAGAGTCTGAAATTTATTGAACTAATTGCCTATGTAACATCGCACGCATCGAGTTTAGTGAACCTCTAAAAGGGTCAATGCTGTTGAATTGTAGATTGGCAACACTCATAGCCCGGTTAATAGTGTCGATCGTATTGTGATAGTATTTTAAGATGACAAATTTTTTTTCGATATGATCTTGAATAAGTAGTTAACGGTGATAAAAGCGCGGTGTAGGTACTTGATATTTTAAGGGGTTATACCAAGTCTGGCGGCCGAAAAGAGCCGAATATTTGTGAATTTTTTTGAAGAAGCGGAAGCGTATAATTTTACAAAACTTTTTGCGTTTAAAAGAGCAACATTTAAAGAACATTTGGTAATTTTTTCGTAGAAAAATATTTAAGTTTATAATAAAATAACAAGCGACATCCAAGAAGCATTTTTAAAAATTTGGTTTTGCGGTGAGCACTGTCATTCGGAACTAGATTATCCAAAATCAAAAAACAAAAAAGATTTCGTTAGTATATTAATGTATCTTCTGGTTGACGGAGAGAATTTTTCCAAATATTAATTTAAAACAAAATCGCGTCTATTTAAAGTTGAAACCCCGATTGTTCGTGCAAAAATCACGCGAAAAAAATCAAGACTTCAACTTTATATAGCCACAATTTTGTTTTAACTTAATATTTCGGAAAATTCTCTCCGTCAACCTGAGGATACATTAATATACTAACGAAATTTTTTTTGTTTTTTGATTTTAGATAATCTGGTTCCGAATGCCAGCGCTCACAGCAAAACCAAATTTTTAAAAATGCTTCTTGGATGTCGCTTGTTATTTTGTTATAAACCTAAATATTTTTCTACGAAAAAATTACCAAATGTTCTTTAAATGTTGCTCTTTTAAGCGCAAAAAGTTCTGCAAGAATATATGCTTCCGCTAATTAAAAAATAATTCACAAACATTCGCCTCTTTTCGGCCGCCTGACTAGGTACAACCCCTTAAGATAGGCTCATCTGAAGTAAAAAATCGAAAGTTTTTCTAAAAATATAGGAGTATCGTTATCGTACTGCCAATCGTTACTGCAGAATAATGAAAAATTTATGATGGGTATGCACATGCTGTATATAGTAAAAGGGCCCTGAAATCGGTAATATTTTATGCTGAATAAAATCAAATTGCATTGACCAAAACTTATGAAAGTTGGTAATACGATAGCGAGTTTATTTGCGAAAAGAATTCAGCTAGAACATTTTAAATCCACGACACGTCACCTAGTAAACTAATCCTTCTAGCTTCTCAAAAATACTCCAGACGTTTGGACCAATTTTAAAAAAATTATACTGTTTTAAAGGGTGTGCGAATATTTTCATGAGCCACTGTGGGTATTACAATGAAAATAGTGGATGTTGTGATTATTCACCCACGCGGCTTTACATGCCAACGACGCTACAAGCGCCGTTCTTTTTTTATTCCGGATTTATCCGGACACATAATCGGGAAAACATAATCTTGGTTAAAAAACGGCAGCAACGCGGCGACACGTACAAATCCATCCGGGGGGTAATGATTCGAAACGGAGCGAGTTCGGAAATTTAAATATTGCGCATGCAGAATCCATCCTATCCGCGGATCGATCGTCCGCGCTTGTTCGTTTTCCACCAGCCGTCCGCTGCCTCATGAACTTCGTTATAATTCACCATTATTCCGTGCCCCCTCGGCACCCCCGTCCCTGTTTCGCTTGTAACAAAACAGTCCTTCCTGTCGGCCACTCTTCGACTCCACCCTCTCCGCGTTTCCTGATCCCGGCCGCTGGCGACTGCATCGATTTCACCGACTGGGATTCTACTATTCCTTTCTTTCGTTATTTATATCGAGGGGGGTGGTGGGGGCGAAATTAACAGGGCTTTCGTTTCTCGTTAACGGGGCCATTACTCGTGCAACGAACGGTATTCATTACTCGCGCCACGGATTCGTGAAGCCACCGATGTTTTTCGCGGATCACCGTTCAACATTAATGAAACAAATGTCCTTTCGGTGGAAGGAACGACGTTTTAATTTAAAAGAGCGCAAGCTGGATAATTATATATCTGTTGGGTGGTGTAGGGACATTATCGGAAAGGGGAGGAAGATGTATAGGAATGCGAGAAAAAATTATGGGGCCAAGTGGAAAACAAGCACGTGCCATATATGTATAAAATTTCGTTTCTTTGTACCATTGCATTTTACTGTGACATGTGACTTTTTTTTAACTTTTTGGGATTTTTTTGTGGATGTAATGGATGATTTTTATTTAGGACCAGGCGTGGCAGATTAGATGTATCTGAATTTTCTTCACTAGAATTGTTTGCAAAACTTTAAACGCAATTTTCTCAATACATTGTCTTAGAAAATTGTTGCCACTACATCTGAAAAATCGCGAAATTCGACACTTGATATTGGAATTGCAGCTATTTTAAGAATTTTTTGATTTTCAATTTAAATCTGCTACCCACGATAGTCATGCCCGAATAATTTAAGAATCTTTTTGGCTTTTTTATTTGGGATGAACAGAACGACCAGAATCATGACAACAAATCGAGCAATTTTTCTCGTTTTTTCATGGTCTGTGGCGCCATTTTTATTTCATAATTTCAACCCCCAAAAAAATTTATTCATAGCTTACGATATAATAAATATACAGCAAAAAATTCAGCATAAAAATCTTTCGTTAAGTCCATAAAAAAAATTCCTGAAAAAAGTTAAAAAAAATTCGTGTCACAAATGTAAATTGTGTGGTGATTCATTCCTACATTCCAGTGCAATTCTACCACCCCTGAGTATAATAGCATGTAATGCACCCCTCCAATATAACAGTGAAAGCGGGGCCCATGCCACTCAGCTCCTCGGAGACACGTGACCTAATAAAATTAATTTTCCACCTAAAATTTGATAATTGTCATTTACCACCTAATTCAAGTATCTACCGTTTAAAATAATTACCATTTCGTACCGCATTTTCCCTTCAACTTGCTTTCCCCTAAAATCATAAAACGCGACCGTGATCCTGTGTTCTACTGTGGCCATTAATTCTGCGACATAGATTTGTAGATCGATAATAAATCGAAGAGAACCACGCGTGTCCCCCGAAACTCAGTTGGACGTTGGATCCGCGGCGAAGTGGCGCGTGACAAGCAAAAAATATGCAAGATCGAGGGTTCCCAGGGTCCCGGGGGGGCACTCGATGGAACAAGCTAGTGCTGTCGACGGAAACAGCGTCACGGGAGGCTCCTCGAACGTCTGAATTAATGACGAACCCGCTGGTCACACGACAGCTCCTCGAGAACCCCGGGGGTTCTGGGGCCTCGGCGAAGGCGCCCGATAGGATTCCGCCGTTCCCCAGGCTAGGGGGGTGCATGCAACGTCAGCTCTCTCTCTCTCTCTCTCTTGCTAGTCTCTCCTAATGTGGGTCAACTCCGTACTGGATTATGCTCGAGCGCGAATGCACGCGCACGATTCCCGAAACGAGGTCTCCGCGACTACGGAAAAAGGCAGCAAGTGCATACGTTCTTCTGCCACGCCAGGAACTTGGAATTTTGGCGCAGTGGGGGAGGCTGGCGAAGGGCTCGATGATTGGGGGTTCTGTTTGGGCTTCGGTAAAACTACCCTTGTCTCCTTCCGCGGGGCTGCCTGGTTAAACGCCATGGCTCACTGATAGAATTAGTCGAATGGCACCCCACGTATTCGTCGCCACAGGATTCCACGACGGGCCATCTACCGGTGGTTGGATAGATTCAGCCTTCTGTCAACGATTATCTATTAATTCCAGACACTGGTTTAATAAGTAGGTAGCGTTGTTGGTTAGTTCAGTGGATTATAGGAAAGTACATGTAAATTCGGTAATGTAGTAGAAATTAGAGTAAAAGGCAAGGATGTGGTTAAGGATTGCAATACCGGTAAACCGGTTTTATATTTGAATATTTGCGAATATTTGTGAATTTTTTTTGAAGAAGCGGAAGCGTATAATTTTACAAAACTTTTTGCGTTTAAAAGAGCAACATTTAAAGAACATTTGGTAATTTTTTCGTAGAAAAATATTTACGTTTATAATAAAATAAAAAGCGACATCCAAGAAGCATTTTTAAAAATTTGGTTTTGCGGTGAGCATTGCCATTCGGAACCAGATTATTTCAAATCAAAAAACAAAAAAGATTTCGTTAGTATATTAATGTATCCTCAGGTTGACGGAGAGAATTTTCCGAAATATTAAGTTAAAACAAAATGGCGGCTATTTAAAGTTGAAATCCTGATTTTTTCCTGCAAAAATCACGCGAGAAAATCAGGATTTAAAAATTAAATAGCTGCCATTTTGTTTTAACTTAATATTTCGGAAAATTCTCTCCGTCAACCTGAGGATATATTAATATACTAACGAAATCTTTTTTGTTTTTTGATTTTAGATAATCTGGTTCCGAATGGCACTGCTCACCGCAAAACCAAATTTTTAAAAATGCTTCTTGGATGTCGCTTGTTATTTTATTATTAACTTAAATATTTTTCTACAAAAAAATTACCAAATGTTCTTTAAATGTTGCTCTTTTAAACGCAAAAAGTTCTGCAAGAATATATGCTTTCGCTTCTTCAAAAAAAATTCACAAATATTCGCCTCTTTTCGACCGCCTGACTAGGCATAACCCCTTAATTCCATCGACATCTACTACGTTATCAGTAAAAAAACACTTCAATTACTAATAAAGACGCAAACCGAAGTATTTTTTATAATGCTCGATTAGAGTTAAAAAAAAGTTTTTTTTGTAATGTTTACTCTTATGTTTTCAATACCTTAAAAAATACCGGTAAATTATCAGTAAACCGGTTTTGATTACAAATTTTACCGAATTACCGGTAATTGAAAAAGTCGGTAATTTTGCAATCCCTAGCTGTGTTGTAATCGCTATAAGTTTCGTTATAAAATGGGGAAATTCTTAGTGCAGAAATAAATCTAAAACGTGGTATACCTTGTTGTACGAAATTGTCGAGTCGATTAAAAAATAGACCTATGAAAAGAAATCGGTAACTTTTCCATCATGGTATAATATCGAATCGAGAAAGCAGGGATGATATTTTCATCAGTTTTTACATAATAAAGGACAAGCACGTGTATTATTAAAACTCTACCCTGCTCACGTCACGATCGTCAGCGGACGAGTAGAAACAGCGAGCTGTAGTCAGACACGCTAGCCACCTCGCGTTCAGCCCACGCGGAATCTCTGAAAGCAATTTCATAGAAAACAAAATCTCGCACTTAAATATTCTGTTCCACAATTATTATTTACTCTTATACAAAGAACCACCCCGTCCAGATCCCACCGCAAATTAAGTCCCACCTCGTACATTACCCCCCTTTTTTTTTCTCTCACTTCTTTCTCGCCACCGCATTGAGTTCATCTACCGAGACCCAACCGCGCTATCTGCCAATCATTCTCTACCTACAACTTCCCTGACCGCGGACATTCAAACCCCAAGATCTGGGTTAGACCAGTATGTGTCTGGCGTCAGCTTCGAAGCGAACGTCAACTTGAAATTTCTTTCACGTGTCTTTGATCTCGCAGAATATATACCTAAAAGAGGGCCTTTCGCTTCGCAGTCCTCTCGCTTTGAAATTCATCCCCAACGCTGCAGCCCCTTTGTTTGGGTACGCGGACATACCGGGGGTCCGCGCACGCGAATACTCGAACAATTTAATATCTGGGACGCCTGTATTCTATTTTTGCGCGGCGATAGGGTCGCTGTTTACCGTCCGGCGAATAAACGGCAAGCTTCCTATTAACTTCCTTCTTGGAGGAATTTATTGCCGCCAGATTCACGGCGCGGCGGTGGATTCGTTGAAAAATTGCCAGCCCCTTGCCCTCTATCCTTTCCACGCATCGGGGACGTTAAAGGAAACGTCCTTTCCCAGCGCATCATCCTCCTCTTGTGCCGTTTTCCTTCTATTAATGCAGCTGCTTTAATGCGAACGCGAATCGCGATGGCTCATTAATTCTTTCCGACGTGGATGCTTGCTGGGAGAACGATGCAAAAGCTGCCTAAGAAGATAATGAATGTTTGTAGGCGGTGGCCATTTGGGATAATGGGCTTTGGGAGAAGGAATCCGTCGGCGACCTGGATAGCCTGGTTGCGAGCAACGGTCCAGACCAAATCCGCCCCTCGCTCGATTTCTTGCGACCTGTCAGCCGAACGTTAAAAAACGGCAACTTTTTAATCCGCCGTGGAAGTTGCAGCGTAAACTTCGCGCATGCACGGGTATCGAACCCCGTCGGATACGTTTAGCGGGGCAACCAGGCTGCCCTTAATCTTCCTTGTCATCAGGGTTACCGAGGCTTTTTGTAATTCGTCCCTTGACGCGAGTTACGTCGAGCTTTATAGCAAAGACGTTTCTCGCCTGCGATGACGAGTTCAAATTATCGACGTTCATTGATACTGGGTCGGGGATGTTCCCTGCACACGCGGCTGTATACAGGGTGGCCTGTTTTAAGCGAGCTTTAGCGATGTTTAGGATTGTGTCAAAAAGGGTGGTGGGCCCAAAAGAATGGGGAAATTTAATTTTTTCTCAAGTAATTTTTTAGTGAAATATTGGGATCTTTTTGGGAGACGTTAGGCAACATTTTAGCTTTATTTTCATATATTATTTATTGCTTGAAGTTTTAAAATGGCGGAGTTATATGATATTGGCTAGCGGCATGTCTTGTCACGTGGTCCCTGGAACAAAAAGTAGTTGGGTGGTGAAAAATAAAAAATTCTTATTTTAACTTAAAGAGAAATAGATTTTCTTCAATCTGAGATATGATTTTTATCATATTGTAATTTGTTGAGGTTTTTCTAGTCTCCACAGTTATCCTTTTCCAGGGAAAAAAATTCTTTACGAAGCCGTGTTTTCCTTATTTTTTTACAATTACATATTAAAAAATCTAACGTTACACTGAAGATAATCTAGTTCTGTTTAAATTGACGTAAGAATTTTTTATTTTTCAAACGCTTTTAGTGCTGGGAGCCAGCTAACAGGATATGACGGTAGACAATGTTGTATAGCTTCGCCATTTTTAAACTTTAAGTAATAAATAATATATGAAAATAAAGGTAAAATGTTGCCTAAGATCTCCTAAAAAAGTCCCAATATTTCATTGAAGAATTACCTGAGAAAACAAATTTTTAGTTTACCCTTTCTTTTAGGCCCACAAGATGTACCCCTTAAGGGTTTCGAGAGGGATGTTGCTTCTTTATGAGTGGAGCTGTTTTGAGTGTTTGTTTCGGAAGAAGAAAATTCTGTAGACCTGCATTTTTACCATTTTTGTTAACACAGGAAGTTGTAGCTACTGGGGAATATTCTCTGGAATAGCTTCAATTTTCCATTTGAAGATTTTTATAATACCAGTTTATAAAGAAGCAGCTTTGTAGATACATCGAGGGTCACTGTTCTTCTTCTCCGAAATTTTCTCTGATTTACTAGCACGTCTCACTGCTTCTCTCAATCAAGATGCATTTCCTAGAGTATGTTCTTTTTGTTCTTAATAATGAATTGAAACTTTCTTCGTCTCATGCAAGCAATAATGCTACCTTATGTACCAAATTTGTTTGAAGGAAATAGAAACTTTTCTGTGCAGGGAGTACTTTGTGATATCGTGGAAGAAAGTTACAAAAACTGTGGAGTTATAGGGATGGGTTCAGGACTTAAATTAATATTACAAGTTCTGATAAATGTGTGTCCTGTTTCCTCTTGATTTCAAGTTATAACGAACTTTAGCTTCTAATAACTTTTATTCCCTTGCCCATTATAGGTGCTTGATGGGCAATCTTTCAAACAAAAAACCGATTAAACCGCTATAGGAAGCTATAAAATACTTCTCGGAGAATAATCAAAGAAAATTCTTAAAAATACTGAAACAATTGCTGGAACGCAAACGCTGTCGTTCACGTATTCATACATATTTGAAGAGTCCTTGTACGGGGAAAACACTGTAAGTGCCAAAATTCAAACTTTTCGGGCGAGAGAAAAAACGTCCCTGACTTTAAATTATTTACGAAATTTCATTTACTTTGATTGCTAAATATGCTCAAGCCTACAATAACCCAAATGCATCACAAAAATTTCTATGTTTTACATTAATTTGATCTGAATTCATGAAAATGAAAGTTGTATTTGTAGAAAAAACTGAATGTCCCTTTCATTTAAATTTGCCAGCACTGTGAGTGCCAATTCTGTTTGTCCCTAGGTAACTTGTATAGAAAACCAAAAATATATTTTTTCAATATGCTTTTACATTGTTTCCCATCTTTTGGCACTATTGGGAACTTATTTACGAAAAGAAATTGTATTCAAATGCTATACGCTAGTACTACCATTGACACGTAGAACATTTCTCCATAAAAAAAATTAAAATTTTTCCAATTACATTATTTTCTACTAGGACTCTTCATTTATATTATCAAGTGCTGAACTTACATTTGATCCAATTCCCTACACCTTAAGAACATTCGAGGGGATGATCTAACAAGAAAAAGGAGGGGTGGCTCATCGACCTTGAACGCCCCCAAACCTGCATCCTTTTACTATTTTTTTTTTAAGTGAGCAGATGCCCTAGTACCATTTCTTTATATTTCTTCCCCATAGTATTTCCGAATTAGGAGTCAAGATTTTAAATGACATTGCCTTATCAATTCAATTCCTCTATCTCTTCTACTATCCCAGTGATCCCCAACCTATGGGTCGCCACGGATTTTGGTTGGTTTTTAATTAATATTATTCAGTTAGAATTACATTCCGAAATGCCTATTTTTAATGTTTCCTTTACCTTATTAATTTGACAGGTTATTTAAATACTGCAAAAGGAGATGGCGATTTAAAAAAAGGTTGGGAAACACTGTACTATCTTCTTCTTAGTTTCCGTATTCATCTTTGCCTTAGCACTTGTTCCATTGATTAAGGTCTGGGTTCTGGTCTAGGTCACGATCATATTATTCCATTTCACCGCAAACGTGCTTCCCAGAATAGCAATTTCGCGAATACTCGCGTGGATTGATCAGGCCGGGACACCCCGTATATCCAGCCGATGCCTGCACGCGGGTATTATATAACTGGCGTATATATCGGTCGGTTGACGCCTATTAAGGCGGACTACCGTTGCCTAGGAGAGAGCCGTGAAAGGTGTCAGCATCTAATTGGCAACGCGAGTCTGGCCTGGCGAACAGACCTTCGACCGAGAACTAATTCCATTTGCCGGGAAAATCCAGGGGCCGGGTCGCCGCGAGGGTGTAGGGGGGCACTTTTGGCGGGAGACGAGTTTTGGGAATCGATTCCTGCGGTCTGCAATGCCGTGCGCCGATATAGATACCCGACGGAAGCTAGGCCGATCGTTATCGAGCCTGGTTTTTAGGATTTTCGAGCTAGCCTTTCGAGTCGTGGCCGAATTCCGAAGCGACGGGTCCTCGTCGATGCGGAGGAACGCGAACCGGTGGGGCTGTGCCAGGTCGATTTCGCGGACGACGGACGCTCCTCCAATGAAGGAACATCGAGCTGGGTTGTCCCTTACGTTTCGTTGTAAATTGATACCTGGGAGTTCTTAAGGGGGGTGTAACAGCCCCTAAAGTATCCGATGTTTATGAATTTTTTTCAAAAATAACTATGTTCAATATTGGATTAAATGTTTTGGGGTTAAAAGGAGGTCTCTTTAAACTTGTAAAAGTTTTTTTTATGTCGATCATTCTATTATTTATTTATTATTGCAACTCCTGTCAGCGTGACGCTTAACACATGTCAGGGTCACCTGTTTGCAACAAAAGAACGATTTCTAAATGTGAGATAATTCACGCTGGGATTGAGCCTTAATATGAGTTGGCACACATGAAATGAAAAAAAAAACGAATTAAATAAAAATATTTTCTGCTTTCAAAATATTTAATTTATTTTATTCTTCCGAGTCTCTCTGAATGAGAATTTGCGGTTTCGCGTAGAAAAAAAATTACAAAAATGAAATAAATTAAATAAAAATATTTTCTGCTTTCCAACTATTTAATTTTAATTTATTTTATTCTTCTGATTCTCTGAATGAGAATTTGCCATTTTGCGTAGAAAAAAAATAAAAAAAATTAAATACAAACGTTTTCTGCTTTCCAACTATTTAATTTTAATTTATTTTATTCTTCTGAGTCTCTCTGAATGAGAATTTGCCATTTTGCGTAGAAAAAAAAATTAAATACAAACGTTTTCTGCTTTCCAACTATTTGATTTGTTTTATTCTTCTGAGTCTCTCTGAATGAGAATTTGCCGTTTCGCGTAGAAAAAAATTAAAAAATTAAATAAATTAAATAAAAATATTTTCAGCTATACAACTATTTAATTTCTTTTATTCTTCCGAGTCTCTGCGAATGAGAATTTGCCGTTTCGCGTAGAAAAAAAATTAACTAAAAATATCTTCTGCTTTCTAACTATCTATTTTTTATTTTCATTCTTCCAAGTCTCTGTGACACTCCTCACGTCGCACGCCACCGTTAGCAATTTTTATAGCATCCCCATAATAAACAAAGAAGCTTTTACGCTACCCAAGATCGGTAACTCCAGGTTCCTCCCAGTTCCTTATCACATAATACCGAAGCCAGGAATCTTAGTGTCTCAGAGCCTGAGCTCTCTTCGTAGCCTCTATACACTTGGCTGACCTGGAAACTGCCAAGCTTCCAGGTTGATGTGCCCGTGAAACCTGCGGCAAAGAGTGAAATAGCACTTGGCACGGGCTCCTGGGCTGTCCACCGTAAAGCCGCATGGAGATAGAGGAAAGGGGCACCGATACGACCGGAATCGTATGCGCCTGATGATCTACGTAAACGTATTGCAGCTGGCTAGGTCGTAAACGGACACAAGACCACCCGCGGACTTAGCCGCCCCTCCATCTAGGCTCCCCTTGGTCTAACGAACCGGATCGTTACTCACCCCGAGCGCCGACGTGTTCTCGAGGATGCCGCGCTCGTAATTTTGAAATACTGCCCCGGATATCGTGGGGGGATCAAGGGCGCGCCGGAAATTCGACGGGGCTCGCGGTCGACCGGCCGAAACGCTGGCCTGATTCCTCGGACGTATTAATTAGCCTCGCGTCCCGTGGATCGTTCTAGCTCCTCGCATCGACGTGATTAACAATGTCTCATGATAGACAGCCGAGTTGACAGTGGAAAGTTATAGCATCGGGGTGGATGTGGGACAGTGATCGCTGCTGGTGACTAGAATAACGAATCGAGAAGATGGAAATGCGGACGTGACGGGGTAGGGGACGAATGACGCGTCGGAGGCTCGATTAAACGATTAAAAAGGCCGAGGTTTTAACCTAATTTTTACTCCCACAGTCTTATCGCGCTGATGGAAGTTGAGTCGTGGCCATAGTGGTTCTCGCGGATGCATACACCGGGTGGCTAACTGGGTGTCGATAGCTGCTAGCTCCTTGGAGTAGCCTTTCCGCGGATTCGGCATAGTGGCCGGAAATAGTAACCCTCCGAGATTGCCTGCCGTCGGGGCAGTGCTCTGTTTTCGTTCTGAAGTCAGAAGCGTTTATGGCGCATCAACGGTTATAGTATGTATCCTCCTTGTAAAACATAAATGACGCGTCAATAAACACGTGAAGCTCGTTACAGATCGTCCTATTTCTGTTGTGCCGATCGTTCCGCGCGAGCAACGTCTGCCGTTTAAGAAACGGCTTGTGTGTCTAGGCGGGGTGGATCAATGTTCACAGACGGGCGCATAAAGGACGAAGAGGAAGTCGCGCGCGGGTCGAAACGTCGCGACCAGCGGGCAACTGTGCATCCTGAATGCTAGAACGGGAAGCAGACCTGCTCCGCTGGACGATGAATCGCGCTGCGTTTCGTGCGTTTCGGGTATCCGCAGAGGAGATTCCAATTAGTGTTGTTCAAAGCCTTCGGTTGCAGGCCTTGTCCACTTGAAATATTCCTCCAACGTTTCGCCAGATGCTTCGCCCACTGACATTGACGTGTGTTTTCAGGTTGTGATCTATTTTCTGCTTACGCCGCGAACAACCGATCGGCAACCGCAGCTATTACTTGGCGAACTGTGTCATTAACCATTGAGGCAAAGTGCTTCGAGCTGATGCTCTAATTATAGTAGAACGAGGTTCCTTTACGTCCCACTAGACACTAGATTCTCGAGGAAATAGCAAATGAATGTTGGCTATCGGTGTAGGTTCATTTTCATCGATTCGAAGTCTCTGTTGAGGATCTGTCAGGGGTGATCGATAATTCCCAGTCAATCTTCCCGGACCAATGTGCCGGGAGAATTAATTTCATATTCCATGGAACATTTTATACCGATCCCCACATAAGTGGCGTCTGTGCGTAGCTTCTACCATCACCTAACGGAGCGCGCCGTTATTTTTATCATAACCGTGATCCTGAGTTTTGAACTGACATGCCGGGATGATGAAAAGTAATCCGCGGCTCAACCGATACTTACCGAAATATTTCCATCTGACCTGGCGAAGCACATTGTCATCCTCCTCATAGCTATGTATCCAAGTCGTAGGCTAACGCGACGACCCAATGAATTTCACTTTCCCCCCAGAAGTTGCACAGCAGTCCACGACTAGAACGACACCTGCGCATGGTTTCTGTCGCCATTTAATTCGCCGTGCCGTCACCTTCGCCATAACCGTGAATTTACCGCCCGGGCCGATATGCCCGGGTGAAGAAAGCCCCGCTCCTCGCGCAATTTCGTGGCTAGCGCCGGCGGAGCTGCACGTACGGAATCCCCTTGATGTCAACTAAGTTGACGTGGCAGCCATAACCGGCGCGCGTACACTTCGGGACCCGGTGCTCTTAGCGTTTCGTTATGCGGTCGGGCGCGTGATTCTTCCCGCTGGCCAACGGCGGAGCACGTGCTTTCTGGGTCACAGTACAAGACGACGAGCTCGCTATTTCCGTGAGACGACGCCGCTATTTTCAGACCGGCTCTTCGGATACGTGGGCACCGGAACGAGTCCTTTTTCCCTGCACGCCGGCATCCCCATTGACGACTAGAAATAAACTTCTCCCTCGTGACACTAACAATGGAAACGGGCTTTCATTCAGCCGTCCGGTTTCCTCGTATCTCAACGGCATCCTCGGCCAGGGCGGAGGGGACGGGCGACGACCCCCTGCCAATTAGACGGCGTCGAGGTTGGGTGTATTAATCGCGGCTCCTTCGAGTGTTTCTTAATTCGTTCCTATCGACGATCCCGCTCGAGCGAGGTGCCATTGTCGCCAGCCAACAATGACCGACTGTTTTTTTTGCTGGACACCACGTTGCCGCCATTGTGCGCCGAGCACGCGGCCGAGATTAATGAGGGGGTTTGAATTAATGTATTCAGAGCGCTGCAGGCCAAGTGTTAACGAAAATTCCAGATCATTTTTGTATTCCCGCGAACATGCATTCGCGGCACTGCTTGCCGTGCGCCCGAGTGCTTTACCGGGGTCGTAGTATTGTCCGCGAGAGAAAGGGGGTGGCGCTTCCGACAGAGGATAATGTCACGGTTCGAGAGGGACTGCTTCTGTTTTTCTGGAATGAATAGGGAAAGACGCGTTCGACGACTTCAGGCGGATTCCTCATTATCCGTTTACTCGTCGAAGCGTTCTTCAATGAGTCCCGCGGGGGGTCATTTTGACTCAAATTTTGGATTGGGACTCTTTCATATTTTTAAGTTACTATTTGGTTGTTGCAAATGAAATGGCCGTTTCTGAATTTTTAATTTAAACTTTTATTTGATAAACTTAAAACGTCACTATTAGTATTCCTTCTCGAGAATGCTTTCTCGAGAATTTCTCGAGAAATTTTGTAATTGCTTATTTCTTATTTATCGAAAAATACTGTAATTTCTCGAGAAACTTAAGTCTAGGAAAAATATTATAAATCTCATTTAGTTTCGTAAATGAATGTATTACTAGTTAATCGCGAACGTATAAACACCTTCTACAATTTATAATACATCTTATTAATAACATTAGAACCTATATGAATTCCAATAGAAAATCACAGTACAGAAGATTCGATATTATTAACTGCTCAAGGTGCTCTTAAATTCTTATTTAAAAATTTAGAAAAATTATATACCGAATTAAGTACCTAATGAGTTTCTTGTGGCTATTAAAGAAGAAATATAGAAAAGAGGAGATAAGTCTATTCTATCCCGTATAAAATTTTTGCATGATCCAAAATTTATTCAAAAACGGTCAAAAGACGTATTTTTTCATTTAACAGACAAGATAGATGCACTTGCAGTACCATTGCCGAAAGCAGTATTTATATTCCGCGTTGCCTCAGCCGCACTGTGACCAAGTTTCATACAAATAAATTATTCGAATTTCCTTCTTTTCCATGATCAGTTAAAGCGGTTCTTAATTACGTATACTGCACAATATAACAGAAATTATACACGCCAAATCACGTGTGAGACATGTACTTTTCAAACGATACAAATACAACGCCATCTGCGCGGAAAAGAGCTGAACTACAAAGCTTAGAAGTTTAAATTGTAGAAAACGGCCATTTCATTTGCAACAACCTAATAATAACCGTGAATAATAAATAATAATATTTTTTTATTATTTTTTTATTGTAGAAATTTAATAAGTTCTGAAAATATTAATCGCAATAATTAAACGGACTGAGTTTTATTTTCGTATGCTCGTTTCTTGCCAATATGATATTAGGTAAATTAATCCCAATTTACTTATTCCTGGAAATTTACAAATTCCGTGAAAGGGTTAAGGCGAATCCACACTCTGAGTGAACTGAAACAAAAAGGAGAAAAACGCCATCTTTGAGAATTTATATGTAAGAACACGTGAACCAAAGAGAAAAATAAACCTAACCTAACCTCAAACAAAAAGACACTGATACATGTGAATCCGCCTTTAGCCTCGAAGGGTTCGTACCCAAAACTCCTCCATTTTGATACGAGTTCCATTTTGATTACCATTTCCATTCTCTACGATTGAATCTGTTCTTCAAGGTATACCCACCTGATTTCCAAATCACCTGCATCATACACAGTTTAGCCCAAGCTCCCCCCATCGTCCAATTAATTAGCCCAGTCGTCCAGCAAACGAAGGGTCCAATTAATAGGGTACTCGCCTCCCCCGTTGTATTTTTAATTCACCCCAGATTAACAACGACACCGACGCCGCTCCTCCATGCATAGGAACGCGCAAGATTTTAATTGAAACGCCTCCTGCCCCGACGAGACTGCTCCTCCTTGGGAGTCGCGTGAACCAGCCGTTCGATATTCATGCAAATAGGCCCTTGGCTCCGGCAACCGGCCGATTCTGTTGCTCTCACGGGAGGAAGCATCAGGCAGGGGCGAAATGGTGTCCAGTGCGGGAGGCGAATGGCGCCTTTGAGGACGGAATTTGCGGCTGGCGCGAAAGGTTCTCCAGCGGTATCCGGCGCCGAGCGACAGTCGCTGGTAACAAAGAGCTTTTAAGCCCGGAAAATTCGTCTGGCGAGCTTTTGTTCGCCGCGTCGCGCGCGCGGCGATTCAACAACCCGGGAGTCGCTGCGTTTTCGGGGCTAATCTATCCTTTATCTCGCGGCGAAATCGCTCCTGCGACCCCCGACGGGTGGCGAGAAGCATTTGTCTCTCGCACAATGCCCAGAGGGCGCGTCGGTCGATAAGAAATCCGCCACCTTGGAGAACGGCGCGTCGATCGGTGATCCCGAAACGCTGCTTCAGTTCCATGGACCCCGAATTAATCTCCCTATTTGTGAGGGGAATACTGTTTGTGGGAGAATTACTGTCTGGTTGTTCCTGTTAATTGTGGTCCTCCACGCCTCCTGGCGCCTGTCACTCCCCTGGCTATTATCCGGGGTGTTTGGTGCATTGTGCCAGGTTGACCAATATGTTCGTGCCGTCTATTAGTACCTATTATAAAAGTAGCTTTGGACCTTCCCCATTGTTTGAAGATGATTGAGCGTTTGCTGTGGCGAGCAGTGAAGCTCTTTGAGCTTATTGAAGGCGAATGGTTCAGAGATTTTAAAACTACTGTTGGATGCACACTATTTCAGAGCTGTTCTCTCTGGGATGGAGTCTTCTACATAAACAACACATATGTGTACAGCTGCTTCCGTAGTAGCATTTATTGTTGGCATTTTGATGGCCAACTAATTCCCAACTTGGGGATACTGTGGGCCAACCAGAAATGCTACTAGGGTTGTGTTTGTCAACTTAGCATTCCACAGTTTTAGATCTACAAGAAAAAAGAGAAAAGGCAGGTAAAAAAGCTTAGACTCAAGGGTTTCTGGCTTCTTCCGATATTATTGGACCCCACAGTGGTCCAGGAGCACCCAAAAAGTGGCAAAAATTCAAGATTTCATCAGATATTTATGAAACTTATTATTTATTAGGGGTTTTCTAGGTCGCTGATGACTAATCCGACGTTAAAAACCTAAAATTCAAAATCGCATATTGAGTACAACATATAGTTCAGCTGTACGTGAGCATAATCTGTCAAATTCATTCGAATTTATTGGAAGATGGATAGATAAAGCAATTAAAATGGTTTTAAAATTCTGTAGTAGTTGACAATTTAATCCGAGATATTCAGCAAGAATTGCAGGATTTTCGAAAGCTCTTCGAGCTGTATTGCCGTCGTTGCTATTGCCGGAGCCTCCTGGTTTTGGCTTATCTACTATGAGACCCAGCTTTTCCCGCAAAATATTTTGCACTTCTCGTTTTCTTATTTGCAGTTCACTTTTATTTTTCTCACTCTTAACTTGCGAGACTTTAAGCTGGATCCGATATGAAATATGAAGACAACACTCGAAAATCCTTATCCATGCGTGTAATGGACTTATCCCGTGCATAAGTGCGTTGCTATTTGGTAAAAAAAGTGCCATTCGTTTTATTCGACAAATCATTAAAGGTTCGAGGTGTTGCCTGGCAGATTGGACATGTCTGCATGGATTTCGTTCCTGTTATAATATTTAATACCTTTCCGTCGTTAAGAATAGTAAACAACGAATTTGAATACGATGTGTATCATCTAATGCAACTTCTAATGCTTCTAACTGGTTAATTTCTTCCTCTACATTCTCACATTTTTCAGTGAGAATAAGAGTTTTGGATTCTTTGATAGTTTGGAGTTTTATCGGTCGACAAAATCTAGCAGATTGCGGAGTCTTGTTATTCCATAAAATACTATTATCTGTACCTAATAGACGAAGAGGAATAAGCGTTGTGGCAAATAAGTTGCCATCGCTTAGGTTTGGATCACGTTCGTCGGATTCATATCGTTGTTTGTACTCCGACTGACCTGTACTTCCATCGAAGCCCCAAGAACACAGTAACACAGTTTCAATTATTTTACTGTTTTTACTTTTCATAACTTGAAGTATTACTTCTCGTTGCAATTTGATCAACCTTTCTGAAGCGTGGTTCAATAATGCCTGCATTGAGACTTCAACTTCAATCTCCCTCATAGAAATTGCTTCTTTCGGTGGCCGACATTCGGCTTTGGCTTCAAGAACTTTATTACAAGATGGCCAAATATCCGCACCACATGCTTTTACTTCTAAACGCATATTGGTGTACACATTTTTTGACATACGGTTGTCCAAAAGAAATGCTAAAGCTTCTTCGGGTTTCTTAGTTATAGGAGCTATATTTGTATCTAACAATTTTCTAAATTTTCTGTTTTCATTTATTTATTTATTTAATACAATACGGGCAGTAGCCCATTATTCTTTAATTAGTAAAAACACAACATCGTCACAGACGTTCAAGAATAGGCCTAACGTCACAAATGAATCGCCTTATACATAGCAAGTTTAATTTAGTTTATAGAACCAGAGAAAAAATCAACGCAGTGGCTAACACCGTCAGCCAAACTACACACCCTAGTTATAGGGTCATTGTCCTTAAGGTTGCTCCTGAACAAGTCGATATGAAAAACAGGCACACCTCGCAGCCTTGCTCTTCAGCTTTGATTTGATTCTTTAAATAACTTTTTATAACCACCTAATGACTTCTATTGAGTTAGCTTTGAAAATATTTTTATCCGTTCAACTCGGCTAGTTGTGAGAATATGTTTCTTTGTTTGCATAAATGAGAGGGCCATTAGACGAGCTTGAAGGGGTGCAAGCTTGGAATCGAGGGACCTATTCAGTAATTGAAGATCGGGGTACGTCGGCGAGAGAACAACGCGTTGCTCGATCGCGCAAAGCTGCAGAGCGATTTTTTGGCGGCACAGAACTGGAATGGTGGAAGGAAAGCAGGGAATCGACCCGGGGCCCTCTCGGCCCCGCGAAGTGGAGCGTGGAGATGCTCTTTGGCGGCGCCTCTCGCTCCCACTTTTCATTTCTCTTCTCCTTTTTCTTTCTCGCGTCTTGCTGCTTTGCCAGTGGAACGCCCGGCAGCCACCTCTCCACGATTTTCATTCTGCTCGGACGAGATCCAGCGAAAGTGACGCTGAAATGTTCCTCGGGGTTCCCGGCCGCTTCAAAATCTTCGTCTCTTTTCCTTGAAAAGTGTCTTTTCCATTTAGCAAGCACCTTTGCGCGCGCAGCTTCATAGTTTCGATTTAGAATCAGTGAGAACTTCATTCGATTTTATTTAATACATGCTTTCCACTGCTTCTAGTCCAGGGGCGTTTGTATTGTAATTCTGTGAACGAGGGAACGAAAGGGAGAGTATTTCTATCGAAACATCTGAGCGATCCTTGTAAATTTATTTACCCGGTTAACGGAGTGCCGTTTTACTCGAGCACGTATTGCAAATTTATGTACACTTATGTTTCAACCAGCTTGCACATAAATTTGCACAGCACGGCTCATGAAACGTCTGAACATCTCGAGCACCCTACAGACGCGATATATTTAAGCAGTAAATCGGAAACGTGACGTACACAGCATCGTACAAACGACTTGTGTCTCTAGGAGGCCTCAATGAAACAGAGAAGTCGACTGAACTTGATGCTGTGCGCTGTTCTTTTAACTGTCTTATAAATAAACAGCAGGTTACAGTCGCTCTTACGAGCACGCAGTGTGGCTATAGCGAATAGCTGCACAACTGGCTAGCAGCAATAGTTACAAATGACTGTCGACTGCTCTA
The DNA here is from genome assembly GCF_050908995.1 of Andrena cerasifolii. NCBI lineage: Eukaryota > Metazoa > Arthropoda > Insecta > Hymenoptera > Andrenidae > Andrena > Andrena cerasifolii. The sequence goes on along the minus strand of NC_135118.1, from coordinate 30,753,159 downwards.
ACACCCTCGACACCACCAATTCACCTAAAGCTACTCCAAGCGTAACCTAAAAACAGTATCTACCAAAGGTGTACGAAGTTTCTGAAGTCTAAAATCCTGTCAAAATAATAGAAAAGCCCAGAAACTCACGCTCAATAGTACAAGATATTCCCAACCCTTCCCCCTTCAAAATATCCTTCCCCCAAAACCCGGTTCCCAATTAAAAGCCCAGACTTCACGAGGCTTTGAGAAACTGTTCCCAAGGATGATGATTGCCAAAAGCTGGCGTATTTCGAGGGCACTGAAGCCGTAGGATCGAGCGCTCGATGAACCTGTCGATCTCTTTCGAGGAGATCGAGCGACATCGGTATCGTCCAGAAGCGGGCAGAAAGAATGAGGCCCGTGGCGCGCAGCTGGTTGGCGACGAGCCTGGTGCTCGTTATTTCGATTGCTCATGGACGAGCGTTAATTACGATTCAGCTGCTCGTTTGGCAGGCGGCCTGTCGATCGGCAATCGGCCGGCGCGCAACCGATCGAAATGGATCCGCAGCTTTCTTCGTCGACGTGAGTCACGCAGGTCTCCCGATGGTGTACGTACCCAAGCGCAACAGATCGGCCCGACGATCCCTCGGATTGTATTATAAAACATCCCCAGCGCACCCCGACTCATCCCTGGAACGTCACGCTGAACAGTAATATCGTAGCGATTCGATCCCACACCATCCGCGGCCCACCCCCTCCGTGCGGAGCCCCCGAATCCTCCCCGTTCCACTCGACAATCCAATCGCCGTAGAATCAGCTAGCAGCGTAGCGATTTTCCACTCCAGTAGCCCGATAATTAACGAACATTCCACGGTAGGAACGTTAGCGGCCTCCTGTTCTCCGGCGATCGAGTAGCCTAGGTCTCGGTTAATTCTTTATCGATCCCCGTCACTTAAGCGATCTATCAAGCCATCGCGGCTCTGCCGGGCTGTCGACCTAGTGGCTTGGCCGCGTCTAGTAGCTCATTAAGAGAATAGCTTGGTATAGGGACTGCTAGTACAGAGGTAGCGCAACCTAGTTTCCCGTTTTCTTACGTTCCACGTATGTATGTACGATGTACAGTGTTGTTTCTTCTTCTCCGTCTGTATATGTACTTATTGTGCCCTGTGTATATATATATATATATATGTAATAACGTACACGCGAGCTTAGACGCGAGCGGCGCGGGGGACGTTTTGCGCGCCACTGATTTGCTCTTTCTTCTTGCAGATCGCTGCCAAAACTCAGCAGCCAGGACGAGGATGGGCCGAACCCCCACACCCAATACACAGGCGTCACGCACTTCGAGCCCATACCGCACGATCATGACTTTTGCGAGAGGGTCGTCATCAACGTGAGCATTTCTAGTCGTTACTTGTGCGTTTATTTCGCGTGTAATCTGCCGGGGCATTTCCGGCGTTTTCAGGCGAGAGGCGTTTAATCTTGGTTGATCCATAGAGGATGTCCCTTTGGCAATGACGTTATAGAAAGGATTTAAATTTCGCGAGGGCATGTATGTGTTACAGTAGGAGTGGCCATTTTTTATACGTCTCAAATTTATTTTTTCGTATTGCCTTGCTCTCGACCCTTAGAATGGTTCCAGTTTAGTGCAATTGGACAAGGAAAGGGTGCTGATCGGGCTTCCAATTTAGAATTCATCAATGGTTTTGAATTTCGAAAATTTCTCAAAAATGGTAAGTCCTATCGAAATATTGTTCAAATAATATTAAAAGAGCATTCAATTTTCTACAAATACTGTATATATCATTTTTTCGTGTTTCCAACCATTTCTTAGATAATAGCGTCTGAATAGAGAGGTTCGCGCGACGCGCTCCTCTACCGCGCGGCGAATTGCCTATACCTAGGCGCGTAACGCGGAGCTCTATATTCAGACGCTATTATCTAAGAAATGGTTGGAAACACGAAAAAATGATGTATACAGTATTTGTAGAAAATTGAATGCTCTTTTAATATTATTTGAACAATATTTCGATAGGGCTTACCGTTTTTGAGAAATTTTCGAAATTCAAAACCATTGATGAATTCTAAATTAGAAGCCCGATCAGCACCCTTGCCTGTTGTCCGATTGCAATAAACTTAATCAGGAATTATTTTTTTATGAAATGGAACCACACTAGGGGCTGAGAGTAAAATAATTCGGACGTTGAAAAATAAGGACCACCCTGGTATGCACACAGTGATCTGATTGGCTGAATTATTCACCAGAAATTAAATTTATACTTTTACTAGTGAATGTATCTATACATGTTCATCCTAACTCAGGGAAAATATGCACAAACAAAAATGCTTCAATTTGAATGGATACTTTTTTTTAATTATTAGGTGCGGTCGCGTTGGTGGCTATAATCACACACACCCCGATGCTAAAAACGCACCCTGTTCCTGCGTTCCCCGAAATAACATTTTCAGGTTAAAGAGGATGTTATCTATGAGATGCATTTGCTTTATGTGGCGGTGTGCGCAACTGCTACTGAAAGTGCCCATTCAAATTGATGCGTTTGCTTTATAGATTCTGATGGTAAATGTATCCATTAAAATTCAAGTATTTTTTCTTCGTGCCTATTTTGAGTGCCTAACTCAGTGTAAAAGGACATCCACTAGTAAAAGGATAAATTCCATTTCTCGCGAATAATTTAGCCAACCGGATAAGTGCGTGCATACATTGACTACCGAATATGTGCATTCCCTGAATTAACGCTTTGGCTGTAACGTATACAGTAAATAGGAAACACATATGTGACGCAGCATAGCTAATGAAGGACTCAGTGCCCAAGAATGTAAGCCACAGTTCTCTTACAATCCTCGGGCTGAATGTTGAGAGCATCGACTCGCGTCATCTGGATTTCGCCATTCGTCGTTCGTCAGCGACACCGAAATTGCCATAGGTGCCTATGGTACGTGCTTGTTGTTTAGAGGAAGCAGGGAAATATGACACTTTTGTCACCGGCTGCTGGCATCCCCAGATGTATTCGCGTGTTTGTTTCGGGGTAGCTTCCACTCCAATCGCTTCTCGTCTGAAATAGGCTCTCGAGTGTCATCGGAGGATTAACCACAGGTGTTGCGGGCTGCAGTGGGAAGAAGGGGAGAAAAACAAGGATCGCTGTGATGAGTTTATCAGCTCGCCGGGAGTTATGGTGAAATTTCTGGAAAGCGAAGCTCGATTTAACTGAGTGCGGCCGCGCGTGGATCGATCGGCAAACTCGAACTTTCAAACGCAATTACTCGATCAGCTGGTTAATCTTGCTTACTGGCACTCGCAGAGCGCGCCTGACGCTCCCCGTGAAAATAGGAAACGAAGATCGAGCGAACTTATTGACTTTGCCTGGCTCCGGGAGTGAGGAGGCTACTTGAGCTATTAAACGCAGCGGATCCTCCTCCATTATCCCGAGTTTCGTTATCCGAACGCTCCGCTATACGAGTGTTCTTTTATCCGGGCGAAGCGCGCCTCTGCAACGCGCGCCCTCCTCTTATTAAAATATTTTTCATTAATTAGCAAAATTATACACGATCGTGGCAATTTACCGAGTCTGCCCAAGTCGAGGAGGAAAGAAAGTATCCGAGCTGTCGAAACCGGTGGAAACTTTATTATTCAAATTTAGACCATGTAGCTTCTACTGTTTAAATACTTTTCTGTAATTATGCGATGGCGTCTAAATCTTTCACGAGTCTGTAAGTAAGTAACTCACCTCTTTATACTACGCCCTTGCCTCTAGGGATGTCAACGATATATCGATATATTAAATTGGTCGATAAAATGAAGAAATATATCGAAATTTCTGTATCGGTAGTTTTGAAAAGCGCATCGAATAGATATATCGATGTCTTCTGAAAATATCGGTCAAATTTGATTTTGTATACCAACCTTAAACATCGTCGAAATCATAATTGATATTTGACGCATTGTCTCTGTTCGCTGTGTTGAAGGAAATCTTTTTTTTATAAAATTTGCTTACTTTCGTGGAAATTTCAATCAATTTACTTAAAGTAAATGAAAAGTAAAGTGGAAATATATGAATATCAATAAATTCAGACAGTAAAGAAACTCAGTTTTTATTATTAAAGTTAATAAACAATATTAAAGAATTAATATTAGTTTTTTTTTTAGTAAAATGAACAATATCTACATACTCGATATATCGATACTTCATCTCTGATATATAGTGTGTATCGGTACATCGATATATTGGAATGTGTTGACATCCCTACTTGGGGACACTATCGAAGTGTCTGGCACCGAATTTATTCTCCTTGAAATATGTGGTTAAGCACAGATATCTTACAATTAGCGACACCTATTTTTTCATATTTGCTTCATTTCAATTTTAAGAGATGAAACAGCTTGAAAAATTCGAAAATCTGTACATAATGTTAGATAAAAGGTTATATAATTAATAATTAAGAAAGAAAGCTTGCATAATAGAACAACTATAATTAGATAACACCGTGTATTGTTCAAACACTCCATTTCATTCACAAGGAAATCGAAAGCTGGTTCGATTTCAGGCTCCTCTCGTCCCCACTAATATATATAGAAATATATAGATCCCATTACTATATGTATGGTTTCTAAAATACACTTACAACGAGGATATTAAAATTAATTTTATTGAAAAATTATTAATTAATATAATAGGGGATAAAATTGTTCTTGTTAAAATAATAAATAATATAAATAATTTGAATTCAATTATTAAATGAAGAATATTTAGTGGGATAATTTTTATTGATGTTATTAAGGGTAGCCTACGGTCAAAACGTTTGAAAACTACGCGAGTTTCATGAATTAAAAAAAAGAAACTGAACAACACTCAGTAAAAGAAGCTTTTTGGATATTATTACTACACATTTGAAGAACAAACAAGAAAATTATTGTTTGAATTTTATCAATTTTTGCATTAGATATGCAGCATTCATTGTACCCCTGTAGAAATTAGAGCTCTTGGCGGGCGTCATCGGAACTGGTGACTGGATCGTGTGAAATAAAAGAAACTAAAAATATTCTTAAAATATATGTGAACGGTTATCGCCTTATTTGTCTTCATTGCAGACAAACAATCCGGCGATTTTTAGCACTTGTTTGAACAGAATGTGGAAAAAACAGTTTTTCTACGCATAACTCTGTCCATAAAAAAGAATGGGTGATGCAAAATTACTCTTTGCGGATAAGGCGATAGCGAGTCTAATTATGAATTGAATGCCGTAAGAGTTTTTGAAATCGGTCCATGATTAATTAAGCTTTTTACAGTGGCGCTCGTCAAGGGCTCTAATTTCTACAGTGGTACAATGAATGCTGTATATCTAATGCAAAAATTGATAAAATTCAAACAATATTTTTTTAGCTTATTCTTCAAATATGAAGTAACAAAGTCCAAAAAGCTTTTTTACTACATTTCGTTCAGTTTTTTTTTTTAATTCATGAAAATCACGTATTTCCAAGCCTTTTGATCCCAGGTTACCCTTAGAATACTGAAATTAATCTTTCTTAGCGGTTTTCTTATTAAATTAAGTCTTCAAACTTCTCAGAGCTGTTTCATCCCTCAAAATTGAAATTAACCAAAAAAAAAAAAAGAAATACGTGTCTTAGATATTTGTACTTAACAGCATATTTCGAGGAAAAACTGCAGAAATACTTCACCCCCAGAAATAGAGCGATAAACGCCAGAGAGCCGGAATATCCTACAGTCGAAAAATCCCCTCGCCCCGGTGATGTCCGCCTATTATCGACAGCAGTGAAGCCTCCACAGTAACTCAGTCATCAAAGTCCGATCCGAATAATTTCCAAGAGCAGAACGTGACGCGGTCCATCGATCAGACGGACGTGAATTCCGTCGCCATGTTTCAAATACAGGATCGCGGGCGCGGACACGTTTCATATCTCTTCCACTCGCCGCGCTATCGAAACGGCCTGTGTAATTGGAGTCGAAACTCGGCGATTTGCGCGGTGCGAAAAAAAAAAGAAGAAGAAGGAGGGAGATCGACTCGTGCTGGATCGCGATCGCCCGGAACGAACGAAAGCAAGCCGGTCGTCGCGTGGAACGTTGGGTAACTAGGGAAGGGAGGAGAGAAAAGGGGCGAAAGGACCAAAAAGTGGAATCGTCTCTGTGAAGGATCGCGACCGATACGAGAGCGTCGTTACCGATCGCTGTTGTTTGCTCGCACGCTTCCGCATTGGGATCGATCCCCGCGCGGCTTCGCCGAAGCGGACGCACGCTTTCCGCGGCGGCTCGACTGGCCGAGGACTGTATTCGTATTTCTTTTCTTCCTCGACCGGGCAAGATTATCCCAAGACACGAAGTGACCTACAGGCCGTGTTTTGGCGGCCGTCCAAGTTCGTCTTGGAATCAGGGGCGATATAGTACCAAGGTCGTATTGTGTGAACGGAATTATCTGTCCTCGCGGATGACACGACTGCATTGCGCCAATTACAGTAACCGTTCGATCGTTCGCCGAAAAATTCCTGACTACCAATCGTTACCGCCCCGCGTGCCGCTCCGCTTCTCGATCCTTGTCGAAACTTCGGAACTAGGTTAGCCTCGGGTGCGGGCTACTATTTTTGAGAATCTCGAGAGGCAGCGCTCATCTTTCCCCCGTTTTTCTCTTTAGCGCACTTAAATTGCTCGTGTAAATATTATTCCGGGACCGAGGAATGATTCCCTCGGTTATCTCTCGGGCTGGAGGTAAGAAAAGTTTTATGCAGATTGCTTGGCTCCCTTTCAAATATTGACGGTGAAATTTCTGCAGACCGATTCATTCTTCGATCGCTCGTGATCGTGTTCAGCTGGAAGGATTTGTTGTGGTACTTAGAAATGTTTAAATCCACTAGACTTCTATTTTTACACCTTCGCGGAGGTCTTTGTTAGCTGGAATAAATTCTACTGGAAACAATTCTCGAGGCAGCGCGCGTACCAGGCATGTAGCGAAATACAGGGGATAGGATTGATCCGTGCGGCCGGAGCCGGGAGAGAGCGCGAAGCGTGCGGCGGCAAGGGAATGAGGATCGTCAGTAGTCAGACGCACTCTCCGGACCAATATGACTGGAGCTATATCTCTCTGTATCTCTGCGCACGAGCTTTATTTTAAAAATTCTTTCCAGTGAAACTTGTCTAAATTAATGAGAGCCTCAAAGCTGCTCACGAACTTCACAGGGGCTCCATTTAATGTTTCTAACATACGCCTTTGTTCGCGTTTTTAAGAGCACGATGTGCTAAACAGAAATGAAACAGTTCCAGCGGTTGATCGAGAGACCATTTGCGCGACAAATCCTGGTCACTCTGGGGCGTTCGATAACGGCGCTAAATATCGACCGGTAGCATATTGCACACGCGTTTGTCCACGCCATCGCGGGCGCAATCCAATTTCTGTTCCCGACGCGCCTTCATCGCCCCTCCTCATTGCCCAACACAGCTGTGTCAAACAACCTGTCATCGCCGAAAACTTGGGCCGCCCTTAGAAACTGAGGGAAATAGAGTCGCATTTTGGCAACAACAGCGATTATCGTGCCCTTGTGCTCGAATCGTTTCAACGGCTCGCGAGGGGAAATGGTAACGGCCTAGTAGAGCGATTAAACGGACTGACGTTAACGGAACTGTGGATCATCAACATCGGATTCTGGGCCATTTTGGACGAGACGCTTAGTGGTTTAAGGGGCCATGCTCAGTCAGGAGGCCGAAGAAAAGGGTGGTCTTTGGAAATTTTTTACTCAAAAGCTATACAACATTTCTCAAAAAATCTTTTTTCCTTTTAAGGATTGCATCTAGTACCGTGCATCGTAATTTTTTTATTTAAAAATATTTAGCAATAACTAAGTTCTTGTCCATCACTCGAAGGTTCTCTAAAGATAAAGGCTTCTGCGGTGACCACTGCTGCTCGAAAGTCGATCATCTAAAATAAAAAATTCAAAAGAATTTATTTATTATATTATATTATCTAGTATTTGAACGAAGGATTTTTCGAAATATTGATTTGGGAAAAAATGGCTGATGTTTAAAGTAAAAGTTTCAATTTTTATCATAAAACATGCCTGATTTTCGTAAATTAAAAGAAAACTAAGCATCGGATAAAAAAATCCTTCGTTCAAATACTAGATAATATAATATAATAAGTAAATTCTTTTGAATTTTTTATTTCAGATGATCGACTTTCGAGCAGCAGTGGTCACCGCAGAAGCCTTTTTTTTAGAGAACCTTCGAGTGATGGACAATAACTTAGTTATTGCTAAATATTTTTAAATAAAAAAATTACGATGCACGCTACTAGATGCAATACTTGAAAGGAAAAAAGATTTTTTGAGAAATGTGTTATAGCTTTTGGGTAAAAAATTTCCAAAGACCACCTTTTTTTCGGCCTCCTGACTGAGCATGACCCCTTAAAGGATAGTCTCTTTACAAGCTATATCGCGCTGAAAAGGTCTTCATTTCAAATGTACAGGCTAAGTTTGCGTTTTTGTCGAACAGCAACACCTGGACCATTAACGAAATGTCACGTGCCTCTAGTTTCGCCCAGATTCTTTTACAAGGGGAGGGTTCACATTTCGGTTGTTTGTGACGTTAAGGGAATCATCGTTTATCGAGTTATAGGCAGGCTCCACCTTGGTCGTAGGGTTAACTTTAATTCTGTCCGAGTAAATGTGATTTGCGAGCGGGCGAAGTTATATTCCCTTGGTCCCGCGCCGTTCTCAGCGCCACCGTCGATAAACCACGGGGCCCTGTCGCGACAGTTATAACCGATGCTCGCTCCTTTTCTTTTTAATCGCCCTAATGCCGCGACGCAATTACCCTAGATTCGTTTATTAGTTTTCCGCCCCGGCGAGGGGGGCTCGAGAGAAAAGTCGTTTCTTTTCGGGACGAAACAAATCAGCGGCGACCGCGCTCCCGTTTATTCCTGATAAATCGACGTTACGCTCGAGCGTAACGGCCAATAACGACGGTCGTTATGGCTGCGAGCTCTAAAGAAGGAGCAACCCATCCTGGGTGGAGTGCCGTTACTGTTAACAGTCCTGTAACGCTCAAATTTTCACGTCCAAGGTACACACCTACTTCTAGAACAACAGCCGAGTGGGTCCTATACTGCGTCGCCAGAATCCTTTCGCTCTATTGCATGCTGTCCCGAAGTTCCGAAGGGAAATTTCTCCGAATCTATCCTCACTCTAGGTTAAGTCTCCCTTCTGTAATCTCTGCAGCTTCCCCACAAACACAACAGTACAGAAATACATTAACTTAGGACCAGAACTCGGATCAGAAGTCTTCCCACATTCCACTCGCAAATTATTATTATTATTAAAAATAGGAGAAAAAGTGACTTTGATAGCTGAATATTTTGTATCGTTATTTCATCCTGCATCACTGTATTGAGAACCGAAAGACTACTTTCAAGATTCGAAACAAGATCCTCCCCAGCGCAAACGTAGCGCGCTCGTTGAGGTTATGTTGCGCAGGTGGCGCGCGTGCCAGTGGCACGACGCCTCACTAGCGCCGCCTAGTGGTGCAAGCAATCTCCCGCCGAACGTTAACGAGGCGTTGCCGCTTCGTTTCGCCCCGCAAATTAGCGTATCACAGCCAAGAAAGCCCTTTGAGCCCGTCTGAGAAGCGCTGACCCGGCCGGCGTCCCAATCGGCAGGGGCAGCCGCAGGTTGACAAAAGGGGGATTAACGGGTTAGAGGAAGGGAGCGGGCTTGCGGCTTGTGTACCAGCAATAATCGATCGTTCGCTGGATCTCGACAGGTGAGCGGGTTACGGTTTGAGACGCAGCTGCGTACGCTGAACCAATTTCCGGACACGCTCCTTGGCGATCCGTCACGGCGGCTACGATACTTCGATCCGCTACGCAACGAGTACTTCTTCGACCGGAACCGGCCCTCCTTCGACGCGATACTCTACTACTACCAGAGCGGCGGCAGGCTGCGCCGCCCTGTCAACGTTCCTCTCGATGTCTTCTCCGAGGAGATCAAGTTCTATGAGCTGGGCGAGCTGGCCACCAACAAGTTCAGGTACTGCACCCCGCTACGTGTCCGTGAAACGGGACACCTCTCTGTCTTCCTCACCCCAACCCCAGTTTCAGTGGTAACAGTTTTGCTTCGGCGCGACAGGTACATTAAACGGTCGTGTCCAACGTGTCAGAGTGACGATGAGTGGTATATAATTATAGTTTTCTCAACGTAGAGTAAACGATGCTCTATTGTCTCTCTATTGGGAGCTGGAGAAAAGTCCCACTACCCGCAAGCTGAAATGTCAGAGGGACCAGGGGAAATCCTACCATTAGGTTCTTAGCCGCTGTCCACATTCGTGGGTTTTCGCGATTTGTTTCGTTTGCGTTCTTGCATTCGCGGCGGACTTTGTTGGAGGGGATTGGATGGAGCCAGCGGACGATTCCCCTTGCCCCTCTGACATTTTAGTTTGTGGGTATAGGGATTTCTTGTCAGTTCTCAATAGTATGTATAGTTTGTTCTTTTGTGTTAAACTGAGAATTTTTACGATCTCAACTGTCTCTGACGCGTTGATTAGGTGGATTTGAACCTTAACCCTTTGAATATTGAATTAACACTTTGAGTGGCGCGAATAGTACCCCTTTGAGTTATCGCAAAGATTCAGGGACGGTTGGATAGAGTACTTTTGACGGTTTGCAGGAAATAGAAGACACGCCGACGCCAGTCAAGGTGTTAATCCTGATGTAGTTGTCTCTGTAATGATCACTAGTTTCTAGCACTCATGTATCAACCACACCGTTGTTATACTGATATCTATTTGTGTTTAACTGTCACGATTCAGACACACAATGAGATTCTTTGGATACACCAGTTTACCACGAGTCAAAGCTGTAATCAGTACGTGAGGAATTAAGCAAATTTTGCCGATACTGTAGATGTACCCGAATCTGTTATAGCGTAGACATGTACTCATTATCATACAGGGTGATTCGAAGTGATCGTAGCTCGAGCGGGACGCGTTTCTGTATCCAACGTGTACGTCGCCTAACTTCGCCCATGCCAGCGAAGCACGCTGCTAAAGTGCGGACCCCGTATTACAGAATCACCCTGTACAGTTCTAGAACAGAGTTAGTGTCGATGAGAAAGGACGGTTTTACGAGCCGCGCGAGATGTGTTGGAGGCTGTGGATCCCCGGGAAGTCAAAGTCTCGAGCTCATTGTTCGGGGGCTGTTCAATCTCTTGCCCCTGGGCAGACCCGCGATCCCGTTTCATGACTCTCGTCACCGCGGAAATAAGGAGGAGGGACGTGGGTTGGAAAACTCTCTACTTGCCGCTCCGTCGCGGCAATGCCTGCTCCCTCCACGGTAACGAGGATTATAAGGGCGAACGCGCGCTTCTTTTGGTCATTTCATTTCTGACCAAAGAGTCTCTCGACTTTAACCCACTATTCGCCAATTACGCTGTAATGTATATAGGGTGTCTCATCAGTCACGATGCAATCGAAAGGGGAGTGATTCTTAATCTGAAAGTGGGTTGAAAATACAGACTAGTGTAGATATAGTGATGGTCAAAAGAAAGTTTAATACTCATATCTCGACATTCCTGCGCAACTGACTTAGTACGACACTGCTAAGTATTAGGTTGGTATTATGTAAACACCTTTATTGTTCCTTGCGTGTTACAATCTTCTATCTCTCTGTCAGGTGTACATACAAGGTGTCCCACCTAAGACTGGACAGCGCGATATCTCCTAAAGTATTGGAGATTAAAAATTTAAAAAAATATGTAATTGAATGGTTCGAGAAGGCCAATTTATTAGCAGAGACGATTTTTTTTATTATTATTTTAAAAGATACTCCAACTCTAGATATTCCAAGACAAATTGAATAAGCTTTAATGTATACACTTTATTTCCACTGATTTTTAAGATATTGCTTTTGCAAAATTACTAATTTTCACTGGAAGAAAACCCTCTGGAATAGCAAGGAGCGGGGTCGGTCTTGCTGGCGCCACGGGTGGCATTGCCTGTTGAAACTGATACCTACCTGCCAAAGATCTACGACAGGGTTCGCAGGCCCAAAAGCTGGACAATTCTTTTCCGTCAGAAATGCTACTTAGTTAGGTACCTCTGCGGTATCGAGAAGCGCACCGTCACTTTTATTTCGCACTTGCATCTACGCTCGGATGGCCGGTTCTTTTGGGAGGGATGTAAGTTGGATTGGTTAGGTTGGGAGGAGTGAAAGTTGCTAGACTAAATTTCAACCATAGGGAGCAGATTGCATCAGAACCAATCGGATTTGCATCCCTCACAAACGGCTGCTCTCTTGAAGAGGCCCTCTTCACAGCAATACCTCCTCCCCAATGCCCACCTTCTCTCGCACGGAATACCTCAACGCATGCTTTTGTTTTGATATCCAAGCTCATGTTTATACTTCTTTTCTTCCTGTGTCTCTCCACGAGGAGTATTGCCGGTGGATTGCAGGAGCGTAGATGTCTGGATGCCAGTTGTTGAATTCAGGAGACGATAGAAACACTTTATTACAAAACACACATGTACTGTAATTAAAGTAAATCGTATTCCTCATCGAGCCTCTTCAAGAGAGCAGCCGTTTGTGAGGGATGCAAATCCGATTGGTTCTGATACAATCTGCTCCCTATGGTTGAAATTTAGTCTAGCAACTTTCACTCCTCCTAACCTAACCAATCCAACTTACATCCCTCCCAAAAGTACCGGCCATCCGAGCGTAGATGCAAGTGCGAAATAAAAGTAACGGTGCGCTTCTCGATACCGCAGATGTACCTACCTAAGTAGCATTTCTGATGGAAAAGAATTGTCCAGCTTTTGGGCCTGCGAACCCTGTCGTAGACCTTTGGCAGATAGGTATCAGTTTCAACAGGCAATGCCACCCGTGGCGCCAGTAAGACCGACTCCGCTCCTTGCTATTCCAAAGGGTTTTCTTCCAGTGAAAATCAGTAATTTTGCAAGCGCAATATCTTAAAAACCAGTGGAAATAAAGTGTATACATTAAAGCTTATTCAATTTGGCTTGGAACGCACAATCAACTCAGGTGTTCAAAAAAAATAGTTCCATTTGAAAAACCGAACTTGACCATCGTATCTTTTAAAATAATAATAATAATAATAATAAAAAATCGTCTCGGCTAAAAAATTGGCCCTCTCGAACCATTCAATTACATATTTTTTTAAATTTTTTATCTCCAATACTTTAGGAGATATCGCGCTATCCAGTCTTAGGTGGGACACCCTCTACATACGCTCCTCAATGCTATCCTTACTTCAACTCTATGCTATACTTATTATCATACATTCTTAACCTATCTTATTTCCTATTCCTATTTTATTCCTTCTCCTTTCCGTCCAAAATGTCCCATTGCTCTCGTCACCTACACTATCTTTTCCCTTTCCCTCCTCGGTACATATATCCCACATCTTGGTTCCTATTATCTTAGCATCACTGATGTATTCCGGCAGCCCCGCAATGTATGGGATATACCTAAATAAATGTTAAGACAGAATCGTTCGCAATGGAATTAACCCATTCTCGTTACCGTTCCAAGTTTAAAGATTAAACTTTCTTTCGTCCACCGCTGTAAGTAAAAACGTCACCTCCAGATGTTGATTGCTCTTGAACGCAACGATACCATATTCTGCGTAGCTACAACCTGTACCACCCTGTATCACCCTGAGCCACTGTGTAGAGTGTAGAGAGAAAAGAATCGCTCCCCCCTGCCCACTCTCGATCGGTGTGTGAGGGGCGCGAGGTGGGCAGCGTGCACGAGCAGCAGAGGACAGCGTAAAACGTGTACCGACTGTGCGCAGGGAGGACGAAGGGTTCATCAAGGAGGAGGAGAAGCCGCTGCCGTCGCGCGAGTTCCAAAGGAAGGTCTGGCTGTTGTTCGAGTACCCGGAGAGCTCGCAGGGGGCACGCGTGGTCGCGATAATATCCGTGTTCGTGATCCTCCTGTCGATCGTGATATTCTGCCTGGAGACGTTGCCGGAGTTCAAGCACTACAAGGTGTTCAACACGACGACGAACGGCACGAAGATCGAGGAGGACGAAGTGCCGGACATCACCGACCCGTTCTTCCTAATAGAGACTATTTGTATCATCTGGTTCACGTTCGAGTTATCGGTGCGCTTCCTCGCCTGTCCAAACAAACTGAACTTCTTCCGTGACGTAATGAACTTCATCGACATCATCGCGATCATTCCGTACTTCATCACGCTCGCCACCGTGATAGCCGAGGAGGAGGAGACGATCGATCTGCCCAAGGCGCCGGTAAGCCCGCAGGACAAGAGCACCAACCAGGCGATGTCCCTGGCGATACTCAGGGTCATCAGGCTCGTCAGGGTGTTCCGGATATTCAAGCTGTCCAGGCACAGTAAAGGCCTTCAGATCCTTGGCCGTACGCTCAAGGCCTCCATGAGGGAGCTCGGCCTGCTCATCTTTTTCCTCTTCATCGGTGAGTCACCTTCTCTCGTCTTGCGACCTTTTCCCGCGTTCTCGACGCCTCACTTGTCTCTCTCTTCCATCTTTTCTCTTTCATCCTTGGACGAGCCTCTCTGCCGAGGTCCTGTAAGTGGCGGTCATTTAAAGCATTGAACGCGGAGGAAGGAGTCTGTCGGTGGCGCCGGTGGCTCGATTGATCGGACCCAATCGAGCGACAAAACGGGCGGTCACAGCCCGAGATCACCGACTGGCTCCTTTCTCCCTGGGATTCGAAGAACATGGGTGAGACCAAGCTATCGTTAAAAACTTTCGACACAAGTGTCACACGCTCCCGCGGCTACCCGGACGTTTCTCGCGGCGCTAGCGGTCACACGCTGCCGCCCCGAAAAACCAGGGAAGCCGCGGCTCCGTGCCGCACGCCCCGTCCAAAGTTTTGTACGATAGCGTGGCTTGTGCATCGGGCTTGTTTACACCCGCGGAGAAACTTCAGAGTCTGGCGTCTGGATACGATAGGCGCTTGTTTGCCGGTGAATTTTAATACCACAACGGAGAGGAATCGAAGGACCAACGAGGACACCGGATACTCGCAGCATGATTGCGCGAACGTTGGACAGCGAAATGGGAAACGTTTCGGAAACGTCCTGAAGATCGAGGACCATCCGCCCTCTGAAACAAACGTCACGTTCCTCCTGGAATATTTTCGGAGGGTGGCACAACCCACGGAAGATACACCAGGGCACCACAGACTTACACCGTCGTTCGCCTATCGATCCTTAATTCAAGCCCTGGTAAAGTTTCCAGCGGTGTTCTTGTCCAGCTTCCCCTCTATACGAAAATAAGCTGTTGGCGATCTGCAGAGGTTGGCAAACACACTGCTGGATCGCTCGTTACGGCGGTTGGGATGCTTGCCGGTGCAAAGCACGAGGTATCTGACAGAGTACACTTGAATGGTGGTCTGTTGCTGTTGAAGATCACGGAAAGATTGTTAAGACGGGGGTGTTTATCGTTCGAGCGGGCAAATGAGAACAACGGTACGTGTTTATTGTAATCTTTATTACACCAGTAGAACGTGATACAGAGAATTCGAAATACACAGGTGGTACATATGTAGTCGTAGCACAGAAGGCGATGTACGTTGTACAGGCACGTGCTGCCGTGAACTCAGAATATGGTAATAGGGAAGAAAGTTTGTTCGAGATCATATTTTTCTAATCCCCAGGGTTAGAAGATGTTTTTTTTTATTCAAACGAATCATGTAATCTGCTCCGCTCCATCATGTGATGTTCGAAATGGCGGCACCCAGCGTTAATACGATACTGTCACACTCGTCCTCCAGATTGTAATAACATTATCCACATCTCCCGTAATGCAGATACAGTATCGGTCAAAAGTATGGGACCACCTGGCTTCTCGTTACTTTCCATGCTGCCGGCCAGTGTGAACTGATCCTACGATTTACTCCTCGCCTGCATGTAACGTGGTGCTGGTTACTTATGTCATAAAACACACCGAACAATAAAGTGTTCCTCTATTACAGAAAATAATGCTTTACAGCTCTTCCAAGGGGTGGCCTCATACTTTCGGCCGGTAGTGTAAGGGAGCATACATATTCACAGTTGATCCACACGAATAAACACGAAACACCACTCCATACCATTCGACGAAACATCAACAGCGACCTCCCCGAAACGTCATCGCGAGCAAATTGCCTTCCCTACCGCCATATTCGGCCGCCGGGACCACTACAGCTCCTTCCTTAACAATGCCCCCGCAACAGCAGCATAGAAAATATCGATGCACCCTCTCAGGTACGCAAGTACCGTAAAAGTGTAGGAGAAACGGAAGCTACCGAAAGGACGAAGGGATCGACCGATGGAATCCACTGACAAGAGTCTGGCTGCAATGGCCCCAGAGCCGTGAAAGATGTAGGTAACCGAGCCGACGACGACGACGACGACGGTGGGTCCAAGGATCATCCGCTCCCGGAGGAAGGCTGCCGGATCCAATCATCCTAATGGAAGGTGCTCCGTAAAACCGTCGATCTCGCTGGATCGCCCGGACGGCCCTCTGGCGGGGAGCAGAAGAACGGACCTGGACCTAACGCCAGGGAGATCGATCGATAGATCGGAGCTGGGTGGTGGTTGCAGGAGCCGCCACGGCACTCGGAGCAGGGACAGGGGGCCAGATGGAGGCGCAGGAGGTGCAGGAGGAGGAAGCTAGAGCTAGGGGACACTAAAATACCGTGTCTTGAACCGTGCCTTCCTCTTGTGTGCGTTGCAGGTGTGGTGCTGTTCTCGTCGGCGGTGTACTTCGCGGAGGCAGGCACGCAGGACAGCTTCTTCAAATCGATACCGGACGCGTTCTGGTGGGCGGTGGTCACGATGACGACCGTGGGCTACGGGGACATGAGGTACAGAGCCACCGGGGGCGTTAAACCCACTGAACCGGTGTTTTCTTCCTTGCATTGCAGGTGTGGTGCTATTCTCGTCGGCGGTATACTTCGCGGAGGCCGGCTCCGAGAATTCGTTCTTCAAGTCCATTCCGGACGCGTTCTGGTGGGCCGTTGTCACGATGACGACCGTGGGCTATGGTGACATGACGTATGATGTACTCACTTTCACTTAAGACTCTAGTTAATGCCCGCCAATCAACTAAACGAACACACACCAAGTTTTTTACTCTCTCCTCCGATACTTGAACCACTCAACTTACTTGACACTCTCGAGTACTTCCCCCTATATCGTCCTCTGTGAACCTGTCTTCGAGTTCTCTCCTCCCCGAAGGCACGAATTCCCCCTCTTCATCCCCCCCTCCGCTCCCAGTTTGATCGCTTTTTAGTTCCGAGCTCCTTTTTTTGCTGATGCGGATTTTAGTGCTTGATAGAGTTGAGCACGCTAGTTTTTCTTAGTCTTCTCGAACTTCCACGCATCTGGTTCTCCACCCCCCACCCCCGAAACCACCCCATCACCACCACCCCCACGCTCGTCGAATCTGGAATGTTTCGTTCCTCTTTACCTTTACTGCCTCGATCGATGATTTCTCTTCAACTCTTTTATACATCTCTTTTTGCACATCGCATACTTACAGCGCTGCTCGCTACGTTACTCTAACACGCTCCGATCCGATCATCGACATCTGGTTAGACGTCTCTTATACGGGGTGTTTCTTCATTTCTGGGAAGTAGTATGGGGGTGGATTACTTTCTTGGCAAATTGTAAATTCCTTTTTGGGTTCCAATAGTTTGCTCCGCAAGTAGAGACAGTATAGCTTATCTGGAACTTCTTTCTCTCAAATTTCCTAAGGTTCGATTCAAGCAAAATTAATAGGAGCACCCCACTGGTAACTTTTAGATAATAACTAGCACGGTTTAAGTAAAGTTTCTCTAGATGTCACATCGCCGAATGTGGCTCGTGCATGACCCATTGCCAATGTCAAAGTACTTTAATAAATTACGGATCAAAGTGGGCAATACATTCAAACACACACATAACTCTTTGAAGGCATCGGTTGTCTGTAATAACACGTGTGCAGTAGCCATTCAGAACGCGTCCTGTAAATATACACTGTTGTTCATAAGTATTAGAGCGCCCGCTGTATTTGCAGAAAACGTGATATTCGGTACAGCTTTCGATACTCTCCGCTGCTCTTAATTTAAAACAGCAAAATTTCTCAGACCTGTTCAATAAATTTGCAACGTTTTTCAGAATTATTCCACAGAGATGTCCCGATACATATGAACGCCAGTGTAAGTACATATTCATGATGACTGATAATTCAGAAAATGTTCCTACTGAATACAAAGTGAATGGCAAATTCATTATCGAAGAAATATCTCGTTCAGTGATCCAGATTATGCGTGTAGTTTAGTTTCCCACTCTGAAATTAGAGAGACTAGCCGTCGATTAGACATGGAGGCTATAGATGGCGTGGATAAGAGAACAAACACGACACAGTATTTTTCAAAGTAAGTTGTTCTGTTTCCGTAAGCTCACTCGCGAGGCGTTACGTTCAGACGAATCTTCTTTTTGTTATTTCCGATCTCTGAACTGATCTCCGCAATACTTCGCCAGGTATTAAGCAACACCCCGTAGATTTTGCCCCAGGCTCCGTTTTATTACTTTCCTCTCCTCCGTTTCCGTGCTGATTCAGCCGTACCTTTCATTTTCTTTTCACCCCCCGCGCCCTCCTTTGGCCTTTTCCGCTTCCGCCCGGCCGTCTCTTCGTCAATTTTTTCCGTTATCACCTAGAAGGAATCGCTCGATCGAAGGGAGGGCGTTCCTAAAGCTCGTCGCCCCTTCGCATCTCGAAACCCCCTTTCTCGCGGGAAGAACTTAGTCTCACGGGGGGAAAGCGAATTGAAACGTCTTGTTCCGACCGACTTCCCCGTCCAACACGTTTAATTAGCTTGCGAGCTGGCGAGCTGAAGAGCCGAAGGCCGGAACAGTGGACGCTGTCAATTAATTTACAATCTCTTGTCAGGTGAAACTGCTGATGTGAGAAGAAGTTACTATCACCACGCGTTAGACGAGAGAATTTAGATCCTTCCATAACCTTCAAACTTACGTCCACTTGTTGCACTCTATTGCACGCCTAACCTCAAAATTGGAACCACAAGAAAATCACAGTTAAGCAGGGAGGTTCAAAAGTATATCTCAAAGCTGAAAGAAGCAACCCAGGGGTGATGTAGACAGTAGTTAAGTAGATTCAATGTCCTCGCGACTATTGGCCACGAAGTAAATCGCAAAATGGAAGGAAGACTCGTCATGGCTCACAAGGAAACCCGTGTACCCTTACTCATCGATTAGAACGCAACTTTGGGAGTTTATAGAGTCACTTGAGCCAAGGCGAACGGTATGTTTCATTCTTTCCCAATCCCTTTGAGGCTGTGAAAACTAACCTCAAAGTCAGATGGGCACTCCCACTTTTTCGTGTGTAACTTCTAAAGTATAAGAGATTTTTTTTGTAAAAACGTTTCAATCAAAAGATTAATGGTGCACTAAGCGCTGAAAACGTACCTTAACAAAATGTTGAAAAAAAGTTGTTTTCGTCAGATATTTCTTTTTTAATTTTTTAAAAATTTTGTTAACGCAAGCTTGCAGCGCTTATTTTACTAGTAAACTTTTGTTTCAAATTTTTTTCCCTGCCTTTTGTACTTTAGAAGTTACACGCGAAAAGTGGGAGTGGCTATTTGACTTTGAGGTTAGTTTTCACATCCTTAAGGGGGAACATCACTGTGACGCCCGAAAAGTAAGCCATTTTTAAGAATTTTTTCAGGAATAATTTACACTTTTCATAAAAAATTGTTATTACCTACCTTTACTGCGCTGTCTTAAGAGACTATACAAAAAAAATAAATACAAAAACATCCATAAATTTTAATATATTAATTAATCTTCTAGACACCCCGACGCGAGGTGGTCGAAGGTGGAACTATGGAACAGCAGGTCCGAAATTAAATTTCTTTTTTTTTTTATAAACTATATAAGTGTAGTTTCCGTTGTACGTACGGATTCTTTGATTGAAAACAATTTTTTTTAAATACGCGCGAAGAGCTGTCTATCTTATTCGCGGATTTTCGAAACTTTTCTTCTATGGCGCACCATTTTTACAAAAATAATTTGTTTAAGAAACCGGTACGTACAACGGAAACTACACTCATATAGTTTATAAAAAAAGAGAAATTTGATTTCGGACCTGCTGTTCCATAGTTACACCTTCGACCAGCTCGCGTGGGGGGGTCTAGAAGATTAATTAATATATTAAAATTTATGGATGTTTTTGTATTTATTTTTTTCTGTATAGTCTCTTAAGACAGCGTACTAAAGGTAGGTAATCAAAATTTTCTATGAAAACTGTATATTATTCCTGAAAAAAAAAATTCTTAAGAATGATTTACTTTTCCGGCCGTCACAGTGGTGTTTCCCCTTAAAGGGCGTTTGGGCACGAATGAAAGATACTGTTGTTCTTGTCTGGAGTCACTCTACGAACCTACAAAGTTGCGTTCCAATCGGTGAGTAAGGGTTCGCGTGTATGTAGGCCCCGCCTAAAGGTGGGTTTCTCAATACGCGACTGGTCGCAAAAACAAAATTTTCAAAGTTGATTTTCTCGAAAATGGAGCGCGATATCAAAAAAACTCACTCTTTCTTTTCGACTTATAATAAGTAAATAAATCGCGAAAAAGGAATAAAATTTTTTGAAATTGCGCTTCATTTTCGAGAAAATTGACTTTGAACGATACGTCCAGTCGCGTATAGGAACACCTACCTCAAGTCACCTCGCGTTTCCGTTTGCAACTGTGTGTTTGCGGTTGCCCAAACAATGTTGTCGCGGTAGCGACATTATAATATCGACAGGGTAGTTTGGTGGTTCGCGGCGGGTGCTCGAGATTCAAGAGCATCCGCGGAGAGAGGCTCGAAATCTCTGGTGTTACAGCCGAAGGGGCTTCTTGAGCAATTGCCTCCCGTAAATCAATAAGTGTCCTCGGGCAACCGGCAGTGGGCTCGTTTCTTGGGAACGCCCCCGAGCCGAAAGGGCCGAGAAATCGCGACGATTCGAGTCGAGAAATACAACGTAGGGTTCATACACAAATGCTTCTGCCTTAGGCTCCACAGTAGGCATTGTCTCGTGAGATTCATGTGCAAATCGTCAGACGCCCCTACTTTAACGCCTAGACGCTGACTAGTCGAATCGTTTACTTCCTACTGCGCGACACTGTTTCTTATGAATCAGTGCACACAGGGTAGTTTCCTACTAGGGGTAGTTTCAATTGGGTCGTTCGCTTGTGAAGGATAAAATTCAATGGGTTTTTCATAAAACTGATCAAGTCCAGCTTTTTGCAGAAACGAGGACCTCGCAGCAAGAGGAGCAGCTCTTTACCGATTTCGAGTAAATTAGAGAAAAAAACTGTTTATAAAAATATTGCTTTGACTGCTTTGAGTCGATAAATATTTATTTCTATGTTTGGCGAATTTTCCAAATCCCCTGACTTGCAGTGAAGTGTACAAAAGACGGTTGCTTTTTTTATAGAAAACTTTTTGACTGGAATCTTATTTTTAGAAAAAGGGGAATTGTTTTACCGACAAGTCGATGAATTGTACGTGGTAACTTGAACATTCGTTCGAGGGCTTTTTCAGGGCCACTCGAGATACTTGGATGGCTTGCGTCCCTTATTTGGAACATACTCGAACAGCTTCCATCTGTTGGCTTTCGTCTGTGACGGACACAATTGTTGTCTAGGATGCTAGAAGCTATCACCCAGGAGACAAAGTAGCCCACTTTGTATTCAAAGTGGGTTGCCATCGAAGGTGCATTGCAATAAGTTGCAGTTTTCTCTGAGGTTACCCTTGTTCTTGTTTGAATATATACAGGGTGTTGAGGAAGAGTGGTTCAAAAGTATATAGCCTCGTATAAAATCTGCTTAGCGAAGCGTACACTTTCAGAATAAACGACTATTACCTTCATCAGCTTTCCAGAGCTATTCATCGTTCACGTTAGAATAACAAAGAATTATCCCTTTATCACAAGAATGTTTCTAAGAATCTTTTTTATTAAATTTCCCATCTCTAAAAAATTCTTGCCATCCACCCATCAAAACAGAAAATCTCTCTTCGCTCTAAAACGAGTAACCAGCACACTGACAACTTGCCAGCAAACTTTTGAACCACCTGTTCCGCCAGTCACGATTCTCCCCTTTACTGAAGAAAGTACAAAACCAGCCTAAACGGGCCACACCGCAAGCCGCGTTTCCACAATACATTATCGCCATCCCTGTTCTTCGCGAGCGCCGCGACGGAGCTTGTTTCTTGCAGAACAAGGCGCAGGAACGATATTCAGACCGGTGGACGTTGGCCAGGGCATTCTACGCGTGTCTGTGTAACGTCGTTCATTCTCCGCGCTGTCGCAGGCAAGAGGCCCGTTCTAGTTTCCCATTACGATACACGCGCGCGTATCCAGCTCGGTCTCCTTTGTCGAGAGACCGGCGTCGACCGCTTCCTCTATCGAAGCCCAGCTTCTCGCGTAACCAGGCTCCTACCCCACCTCCTTCGGCGGGGTGGCAGGGCGACCGCTTTGAAAGTCTGCACCTCCCTGGAGCTCTGTCGCGTCTCGTTACGTCAATTCTCGATTCCCCATTACCGCGATTAATCGCAGTTTCGGAAGCCTTTCGTCGAGCGCGCGACTCCACGCCCCACCTTTCGGATCCAAGCTCGATGGAGCTTCCAGGGAGCTCGATACCCCGGAAACCACGCTCGTCAGCAGCGTAAAGGCGGATTCACGCGTATCAGTTCCGCGACGTTTCGGTGTCGTTAGTGTGAATGGTTTGTGTGCGTCAGTGTATGTTACTGACAAGGATGAGAGTGATCTGGCCCATTGCAAAATAGGGAAAGAGGGGTGTTTTTTTTACCACTGGTAAATCCGCCTTTAGGGGTCTTCCTAGGGGTTATATATGATAAAAAATTAATGTTTGGGGAATTAGAAGATGGAACAATTATTGCACTATCCCTTTGCAAGTTTGTAGCGTTATTCTATTACCTTATAAGATTGTTAAAAAAATTGTAGGAAAAAGTATCCATTTAGGGCGAAATAGGAGCATCGCGAAGAGAATTGCCTTGAGATATATGCTTTCATATGGCAGACCTGATATCAGCAATTGTAATTATCTCAAACATAAAATTCAAAAAGATTTATTATCTGTAGATGTGTGGCTATCGTTTGAACCAGCATAATGAAAAAATATTTAGAAACAAATAAATAGTAACGTCTTAAAAAAATTGTATCGATTTGAGCAAAACAAATATGGTTTTGTTGACCGTAGTAATTCAGTTTTGCAAATTCTTGCAAAATTCTTGTTCGAAGGATAAACTAACGTATACTGAGTATGCCTGATTATATTTGAAGTGAATCTGACTTGTGGGTTTTTGGCAATCAAGTCTGGCATCCGGAAGGATATTTTTCTTATTTCGGTATAAATGGATATTTTTACTTGCAATTTTTTTTTATAGTCTCGAAAGGTGATAGAATAAAGCTACAAAGTTGCAAAATGATACGTGCAATACTTGATCCTTTTTTTAATTCCCCAAAAATTAAGTTTCTATCAGCCGTCACACTATGAAAACTTCTTAACCGAGGCAACTAAATTTCTGTGAATTTCCATTCTCCACGTAGTTGCCGATCGATGCTCGACTCTTGTGGTTGTTGCATGGGGTTCGGCTGACTTTTGGGATTTCCGTAGCTTCTTGCTTTGGAGTTCTTGTGACCGAGAAGATTTTCGGGTTTCGACTTAGGTACGTTCAAACACGGGTTTCGGTATTTTGTGGGATGTTCTGGTAGTCGAGGGAGAATGTAGGTCAGTCGTGGATCGTGTGTGCAGGATATTTTGGTTCAAACTTGAATTCTGGTGGTTTGGGGAAGTTCTATCAATGGAGGAAGAGGGCGCAGCAGTTTGCGCGCGTTAAATCTCGCACCCCTTTAGCCTTCACGAATTCTATAATACCAATCTCGGAAAAATAAATAACAGAGGATCCTACGTTTAAGGATTCTTCTGGTCAGAGTTCATCTTTCCGTTAATTTCTACAAAATCCCAACAGATCCCCAACGTCCCATTCCTCAAACTTCCGCATCTATTGCATACATGCATGCGTTTCTTCGCGATCAAACGATTCACCCAGTCAGCTCCAGATTCAATTTTCTCTCTCCCACTAACACCCGCTTCCCGAACGGTCTGTTGAAAATCTTACTCATTCGAAGGCCACTGTACTTTTGCTCACAACGCTGTCATCACTGCTACCACCATCAGTCATGGATCACAAAGGCCCATAGTACAGTGACACCTGCAGGAATGATCTCCCCTTTGCAACTAATTCTCAATACATCGACTCACCGAATAGTTCACACTCGACCCGCAAGCCAGGATCACTCTCGCGCATTAGCCGGGACATTTTCGCAACGAGCGCGACGAGATCGACTAGCACGGCACTCTTTGCGAACGTGTGGCGAGAACGAAGAATTCATCTTCGCTTATTTACGAAGCAACGGCGAGGAGCGTCGATTTTTCTCTTTATTCCCCGCACGGAAGGAAGACAAAAAAGGCAACGTTAAAGCCCATTTGCAACAGTCTCATTCAACGGACGCGAATGAGCGAGTTACGGGAGAGAGGAATTCTTCGTTGCCACCTTTGATCTCGAGTGGTATTGTTCGCGTGTATGGCAACAGTTATTCAATTAGACTCACCCCCCACCCCCCCCCGGCGAACGCGTCACTTTGCAGCTTTCAATTTGCCTAAAACAATCGCCGCTGCGTTTTTTAATCCGGCATACAGCGACTGAGAGAGACGAGCTTTTCACCAACCTGCAATTCAGACGGTTAATCGGCGTTTCGTCGCACATTTTCATCGGGGAACAGGGAGAGAGAGAGAGAGGGAGCGGAGAAGGGAGGCCTTTTTCAAGCAAACGAACTCGGAGGAGAATAATGTTCGTTCGACGGGCAACAATGAGCAACCCATTGAATCATACACAGTTTGACAATTAAGTTGCAGAATTCTATGAATCTGAACATCGGCTTTGTGACCAAGCATGTCTGCTAGCATTTTTTCAAACAATCAATTTTTCTAGGAAACGAGAGAGAACCTAATAAGGATAGTCAAGTGAAAGTGCAGATAGGGGCTTTCATACACCATAATAGAGGAGGTGTGAAGTTTGGCGCAGTTGGCTAAGGCGCGGACTGGCGAGCCGGAACTACCGAACGTCGCGAGTTCGAATCCCGATGAACCCATCCTGTTTTTTTTCCGCGGTTGACACACATGGGGGGATTTCATCTCTAGAACTTTGGAATAATATACTCAAAGTTTACCAAAATAATATAATTTACAAAAAAAAAACCCTATAGCTTTCTTAAATTCAAAATTGAGTTCAATTTCAAAAAAATTCCTATTCAACACATGTCTGAAGGAGATCAAAATTCCCCATAACTTAATTGTCAAGCTTAATAATATATAGTTTCTCCGCATATAGCGCGTGCATCCGCAGCGTTCGAAGCGTGCATCCCCCCGCGCTTTTCAGCTCGATGAAACGCGCTCTAATCATCTCTGCCTGCCCTCCGCGTCGACTCGACACGCTCGAAAAAGTCGCAGCAATTCCCGATCCCCTCTGGGATATTATCGCCCCTTTAATTGCTCATTAAGGCGAGCAACTTTCGAGATCGGGCGCAACACGACGCGCTTCTAATTGACGGGAAACGATTGCGATACGGTTGCGTCCGCCTTTTCGAGAAAGAACGGTCGCCCAGTTCAGGGGAACTAGCACGGCTCTATTCGACGACCCTTGGCGAATCGGAGAGCGATAGAATCCGAGGGATTTTGCATGTCGTACCTTTAGAAGGTCTCAGTCGGATCTCAGCAACGGAATGGCACGCGCTTGTTTGGAACGGTGCATCGGCACACACGAACGAGCAGCCTTTTTTCTTAGAGAGTCACGTTAGTCCCCTAGTCTAGCTAGAGAGTCCGCTTCTATTAGACACGCGAGAACACTATGAGTACACACGGGCCTGAGCAAGTTGCAACGTTCGGCGAATGATAGTTCGAGATGATTTCGGTGTGTTTGCTTGGAAACAAGTAGCTGATTTCAGGGTAAGCGTAACCGAGATGGAGGAGTGTGGTACCGGATTGGAGGTTGTAGTTGTTTGTCTCAAATTTTGCATACAGTTAGTGCGCAAAAGTTATGCGGCGGATAAGGCGAGATATTGGAAGTTTTGCGAGAAAATTGTGGTTGAAGATTTGTCTTTTCCCACGTCTCGATGTCTGATATTAAGGAGGGAGCCTGGTATAGCGGATGGAATAAATCGATATTTTATTTTTGCATAAATCAATATTTGAACATCGCGAAAATATGCTCCCAAAGCCGCCGAACAAAATTCGGAAAATTAAAGCGGCTATAGCCGGTTTTATTACGGAGCAGCAGATGACCCGGGTTTAACTGGGAAATTTTAAACGCGTTTTTCTCAAAACGACAGTTTCACAATTGTCAGGCAATAAAACTCAAAAAATATTCAACCGATCGACTTGGTCTTGCGCATAGGTATTTGTGCACATTTGTTTCATTGAAACCAGCTATCTGTATAATGATATTATTTAAATAAATAGCTTTTTTGGTCATTTATGGTAAAATTTCGTTGGTAATGTGAACTCTTTTTCAAGAGGCCGTCATTCGTTCAATTTTGCAGCTTTTAACTTACGGATAGGTTACTTTTGTGCAAGCAAAATTTGTTGAATTTTTGGTTTCACATAATAACAATATTATAACTCTGTTATTTGCCATTCGTTTTCATAAAAAAAGGTTTTCTATTTACCTTAATATGACGTTATAATATTCTGATAGTTTCAATAAGATAGATAAAATAATTTCTTTAAAAAAAATTCCCAAAAATGCCCCGATTTTCAGCTATTTTACACAAGACTCCCCCCTTAAAAGTGACGAAGTAGAATAATCACTGCAAGGGATTGTCTATTTCTAACTGTAGGTCATCCATTTTTCATTTGTATTTCCATCACTGGCTATCGAAGGAGGGACGGTACAGTTGGCAAAACAAGTGTATAACTCCTTTTTTCAGATATCTCTGATATGTTCGACTACATTTTAATAAAAAATTTCCCTGCCCAAACACTGTGCGAGTTTTAGTACTGGTTTTAGCGAACCTTTGTATTTTTTGTACATATTTTTTTGACTCTCATATTTATCAAAATCGCTGCAGGAATTTTCGAGGAAAAGGTACACGAAGACAAAAAATCACGATTTTACAGGAAAGTGCTGTTCTCCCAGTTCATTTGCATCGCATCACGCGTGAGGGGCTTATGTTTGAATTTATTTTTGATGCGCATAGACGTGCCCGCAAAAAATTCTGATCCGCTCAAAGTGTCCAGGATATGCTCCAGTTTTTTTAGCGAAAACAATTCCTTTTGAATTTTTAGTCATTTTCAACTGTACCCGCCCCTTCAAATCGATTTTCTTCTCAGGCATAACCAGGGGCGCATTTGGAGATTTAGCGTCCCTACACTAACAACCCTAGTAGCATTTATTATTGCCACTTTAATAGCCAACTAATTCGCAACTTAGGGATACGATGGGCGAAACAGAAATGCTACAAGGGAAGCGCCTACCGCCCCCTTCGTAAAATATCAAATATTTTAATTTAAAGGATAGTAGACAATTTTAAAATTAAAAGTGAATTATTTTTTAAGTCATATCAGCCTCTGTGTTTACACTCTATTCAATTCCTTTCGCCCAAAATTTGCTGCCCTAAGCTGCAACCTACTTAACCCATATACAAATCCGCCCCTGAGCATAGCCCCATATACAGGACGTGGAAAAGAGTCTGAACAAAGCTCGATTTTCTCCCGAAATTTGAAATTCTTTGCCCTATGCGTTCATCATATTATCCCACACAGTGCACGCCATCTATACACAAAGTTTGATCCAAATCGCTGTCCCAAAGCTCATGCACTAGCGTACTACGGAGCACCTTCTAGCGCCACTTTCCAAAGAGACGTAGAAATAATTGGTCGATGAGAGGAACGTGCTGGACAGCGGGGACTTCAGTGTTTGAAAGAGTTCGCCGTGCGACCCCAGGACTCGCCATCTTAAGCGTGCCCACGACCGGCCGGAAGTTTGCTAGGCGTTGAACGCACGCGAATGGCCCGTGTGTATCTGTAGGAGCCTCCAGTATATACCGCATAAGTAGCGCCACACTCGACTCGACACGGCAAAACTCACACAAGATAGAAACACCACACCTAGCACCGAGTTTCTAGGCGAGGAACGAAGCTATTCCACGCTACGGTCGTCGGCCGGCAGCCAATGAAACCGCTCCCCTCTTTTCGCTGTGCTTCAGGCCCGTGGGAGTCTGGGGGAAGATCGTGGGCTCCCTGTGCGCGATCGCTGGTGTCCTGACGATCGCCCTGCCCGTCCCCGTCATCGTCTCCAACTTCAACTACTTCTATCACCGTGAGACTGACCAGGAAGAGATGCAGTCGCAGAACTTCAATCACGTGATCAGCTGCCCGTATCTCCCTGGCACTTTAGGTACGAGCCCCGCCGGGTAATCCGCTGTCACATCGGCCCGCTTCCGCTGGGGATTTCCGAAGTGGTCTACCGTTTGTCCGCTGCTCCTCCGCACAGTGGTCCCAAAGTGCCTTTTTGTGGACAAAATTCCAAATCTCCGTCAATTCTCAACCGATTTTTGATTTTTTTTTGCTCGTTTTGTCGGGGATTAAATTTGCTACACTATCAAATACCTGAATTGCGGCCAAACATGTTTTTTCTACCTTTTTTTCTGACAAAGTTGAATGAAAACTTTAGTAGCACAATCTTTGGCGGCTCATTTGATAAGATTTTGCTTGTCTAAGTAGTTTTTTTTACGTAAAATTTTTAATTGGTACTTGGCAATAGCGGAAACATATAACAGGCGATTTGTTGACACGTCAGGATGTTTGAAATACAACTTTACAATGGCTGAAAATTTGGAATGTCTACTGAGTTTACTACTACCAGAATCGTCTGAAATATCAATTTAATGTATGATTATAGAACCTAATAGCGTTCAGAAATATTGCAGAAAGTCAAAACTGTGATTTATTTTTTTACGTTTTTTGTTATTGTTTATTAGTAAACAAAACTTTATCGAATCTTTCCGAACCACATATTTTGCATTTCGAAGGTGGGTAACAATGTATTAAACAAATTCCGAAGAGAATTAGCTGCCACTATTTGCCACTGCGATGTCAATCCGATGTTGTTTAATTGGCAATAGCGATCAAAGTACCTTTTAGTCGCAAATCAGGTATTTGATATTGTAGCAAATTTAATCTCCGACAAAACGAGCAAAAAAAAAAAGAAAATCGGTTGAGAATTGACGGAGATACGGAATTTTGTCCACAAAAAGGCACTTTGGAACTACTGTGCTCCGGCGAAAACTGCTTTCGAATCGAACGCAGATCGGGTGTACATATACGTCTAGGTGGTGGAAATCTTGATAGATTCGAATGCCAGTGGTAACCCTGGAACGACACTGTGGGAACCTGGGTCACCCAAGGGAATTTTCTTACTATAAAGGAAAGCCAGATACTGTAGATACCTTCTCTAAAAAATACTTAAAAAGAAATACAAAAGAATATTTGGAAAACGTTACGGGAATTTTGAAATATTCAAATTTGAAGTTAACAGTGTCGTTCTAGGGTTAATGTAAAGGTGCTTGAATTTGAAAGAGGGAAATCTTTTTCTTTTTTTTAGTAGTTTAGTAGTTTCCATTTAGAGAGAACGAATATGAGTAGTATAGAGATAGCAACCTGGTAAAGTTTGATTATGCAAGGTAACAAATACAGTGGTATCTCTGACACTTGGGAGTCCGGTACGTGCAAGAACGTTTCGCTATCCAGATAGTTCAACGAATCGAAAGTAGGTAACGACAAGGGTAAGGTAATACATATTAGTAGAGCAGCCTAAATGAAAGAGAACTCTATTAGCTCTAGTAGTGCAGGTTCTACCATGCTCCCTTATCAATCTACATCCCAAAAATGTGGATCTCTAAATTTCCAAGAAAGTGGAGCATGCGCAGGGTAAAGTCATGAATCCCTCTGAACGTCCCACAAGTCTCTCGCCGACGAATGCGATGAGGAGGAAGAAGAGGATTGCGCGTGACAGTAGTCCTCGACTTGTGTCGTAAGTGCTGGTCGAGGTTACGATCCCAAGTTGTCGGCTGGCTGACAAATCTCGGCGCGAGTATGTACCGATATCGCGTGTCTGCGCCCCTGCTGACACAGTAGTTTACCGCAGCGCTAATCCGCTTACGCGCGCCACCCTTGACTGCGATTTTTCATGTCTTCCTTGACGAGCGGCTATTCGCAGACCTTCGACGGGGGCTGTCGACCGTGGCTGTCAATTAATTCGCGATAAGGCCAGAGATCGATAGCCCGCGAAAAGTTTTGGACGAGCAGGTTTGCTGGGAAGACAGTTTTTTGGTTTGGGCGGCGGGAAGGATTGATACGAAAGCCAAGCATCAGCGATTTAAGTTGGGCCATAGCTGTTGGAGGTCCTTCGATGGTGGAACGTGACGAAGTTTTGCTTTTTCTGTGCTCGGCAGGTCAACATTTGAAGAAGAGCTCGATGTCGGAATCGTCGTCGGATATAATGGAGCTGGAAGAGGGCATTCTGCTCACTCATCCTGAGATTACGAAAAAGCCCAACTGCAACCCCCGCCATAATAACAATATTAATCCAGCCTGTATGAGCATCGAGACTGACGTCTGACTACTAGGTAAATATCTGTGGTTTTCCATTGGTCGGTGACCCGCGCACATGAAATCTCTTTTTGCAAACAACCACAGGAGCCAGATCATGGGAAGCTGAGATAGTGGTATCAGGAATAACGGGTACTACAATCCTGCTCTAAGGAAAACATAGTCTCCTTTTAGAAAAGTCCATTCAATCCTTTCCACCTAACATTTGTCTTCCTCAAAATTACGCAATGTGTCTATTAGGCATCTGCTCTATGTTCAGTATTGGACTGAAGAGTTCCTTCCCATAAAAGCCTGTTCCGTTGTTACCTATTTCTCGAAATCTGAAGCTCTGATTTGTAATTGCAGTGAAGGAGACGGTGGCAGCGTGGTGGTCAGTGCTGGGACGGCTGTCGAAGAGCAGCTGCAGCTCCCTACGGTGCCTGACGTAGGCCTCCTTCACACGTCGTCGTAGTCGCGCTAGCCGCGAGCGCCAGCGGCGGCACGCGCACGCGTGCGCGCTGGCCGTTGGATCGTGGGCGCCTGCGCAAGCGCGCGCGCACGCGCCGTCTGTCCATAGTCTGTCAATACGAGGGGTGCTTCCAATCTCATTGTTACACGTCAACGAGAGCGAGAGGGCGATGCTAGGAGCGGAGGAATCCAACGACCAAGGATCGGCTGGCCGCGCGAGCGCCGCGTGATATCTTCCAACGTGCGCGATGCGCGAGCAACGTGGCGGTAGGCGATGCAGCCGTCGACGGAAGTGCACGGGGAACCGGGGAAGACGAAGAAGAAGGGAGACGTCGAGGGAAGCGGCGTCGGAACGTTTATCGCGTAACAATAATTGTATGGGATAAGGATTAAGGAGGTGATAGGTGGCGGCAGCCCCGAGGAGAAGCGAGTTACTCCGCTTCCGGATGTGTCAACGGTACACACGCACCCCACGTAGGGACCTACGTGCTAACAAGGGGGATGGAGCAGGACGAATCCTCTCGCGCGTCCACCCCCCAACACACCACCGACTCCAGTGTTCACTACAAACGATAACAAATAAATAAAAAGTAACAAGTAAACGATTATAAACGAAAACGAAGGGAGGAGAGTTGAATTGCCAGCGGCTTCGCGGTGAACGAGAGGGGAAAAAAGAGAGAGAGAAGTGAAACGAGGACGAGGAGAATAACGAAGAAGCGCCGTCGAATCGCTTCCCCGAACCCTAAACGATGTTCGCGCAAAGTCGGCGAACGTGGATGACGAAACCGGGGAGGGCGCGCAAGCCGGCCGGCGACGAAACCAGGGGAATCGTACCAGATAATACTAATTAATTATTATCGGTGTAATTAATCGAGTACACGTAGGCGAAGGTGCGCTGAAACGATATTCGCTACTAATGATTATCGGAGCAACAACGCTGCGCGAGAACGGACGAAGCCAGGATCGAGCGGAGGACGGAGAGAGGGTGGGGAGAGGCAGAGCGGAACGGAAGGAAAATGGCGATGGTGCTCGCGTCGAAGACCCCCGTAGTCGGCGCTACGGAGCCAAAGAGGAACAGCTACGGGGAACAAGTGTGTCTTGCAGCGGAGAGACTGCTCTATCTTTTCACTGGTGGGGCGAACGTTCGAAGTAAGCCGGCACTGGTATCCGTATCTGTTCGAGCGCCAGGCGATTGGAATGCAATTCGTTTCATGGCGCCCGGCGCAGTCGCTGCACGCCCGATAAGCAGGTCTGCCCCGAATCGCGTCGATCCTCGATCGTGCACGATCTGCGGAGCAACGGAGAGACTCGTTCCAAATTTTAAGCCACTCCGGTGCTACTGGTTTCCAATGTACGGATCGAATAGACAGCAGCTCCATCTGGTTCGCGGCGGATAGGAAGCGAGTAGTCAGCGGTGCGTCGGTAAGGAAGAAGCCAGTGTACCGACGTTCCCTAAGATTTGCAACGAGGAGGAGGTTCGTTGTGCACGATCGAGGGGGCAAGGTCGAGCGAAACTTGGAGCTCCGAAGCTTCGCGAGAGATCCGTGGTGTGCTATCGCGACGCTGGAGGTCGGTGCGCGCGGCGCGACAAGTTGCAAATGATCGAAGGATGAAGGAAAAAGCGATCGATGGTCGGGAAGGTGTCTGCCGATGGCGCGTGCAACCGCGTTCACGTCTGATCGCGACCTGCGGTCCCCTTGTCCGCGCTAGACCGGTCGCAAAGAACGGAGTCGAGTAGTAGCGAGAGCAGTGTCGCGCAGAGATCCATTTAGCGAGGCTAATCCGCGCAGTAAGGTTAGAACGATAAAAGCGGGGCGTAATGGCTAAAACGGTTGGATTTGTGTTCAGAAACGGAATGGTAGGACTTTTCGTTCTCACAAATCCCGCGTGTGGATCGCACAGTTTTTCTCTTCCTCTCGCGGGGCACGCTTCTTTCGTACCGATCGGACGATCTCGCGACGCGCCAACACGGAGCGAATACTTGCACCCTTTCGGCCAAGCGTCCAGTAGACTAAGCGAATTTACTAGTTATAGAGTTAGCCTTACGCGCGTTGAACTTTAACGAATTACAGTATCGTTGAGCGCTGTGGTGGGCGAGGGCTCCTCGAGCAAGCGGCAACGCGAAGCAGTATTTTAAAGCACTACCTACGTAAACACCAGACTACTTTTAACGTTATTAAGAGAAAAAGTAATCGCCGAAAGGGTCGAACGATCGGCGAAGCGCGCGATTCTTTGCCTTGCTTGGCGAACTACTGTACGCGAATTAGTGCCGTTATCTCTTCATTCGATTTTCTTTTCATTCCTTTTTTCTACGAATACGTCGCGATCGACGAATCTGGAAACGAGGAGACTGGGGGCGCATGGGAGGAGAGGGAGAGAAAGATAGTGGCGCGAGGAAGTGATTGAGTAGAAGGGTCCGTCGTGTCTCGAGTTGAAGGAAAATGAATTGGCAGGCCAATCGAATCCCCGACGCGGAAACCAAGCATTTCTCCTATCCCTTCGCTGTCCTCTCGACGCTTCGCCTCTTTCCCGCTGGAGGAAGCACATCGCAAACCAAAAAAAAAAAAAAAGAAATCGCAAAGACTGCCATTTTACCATTCTCCGTAAAAATTCGACTCGCGAAAGACATAACATCGCGCGTAACGATATATATGTACTATATATCCACGATTATTTCGAGGACACCTCGTCCGTGCTCGGACACCTTTTTCCGATTATATAGATCGGCCCCGTCGCGGACGAAGCGTCGTACAACGGGCCGTTTCCTCGCGATCGAACGGCCCGATGGGGCCTCGACGCGCCGTCGAAGCTGTCATCGGGCGAGCGGGCGACGATTACCGCCACCTTGTTCGCGTTGAAACGTCGCCACGAAATCGCGCCAATTTTTACCCGCATAGAAGCGACGAGAGCAATGAAAAAGAAAGTAGAAAGCAAAAAAAGGAACGGAAGGAAACAGAACTCGGGGATATTCTGGGATGACGAGTTGCCGTTTTGGATTATTGGAAGCGAGGAGGAAGGAGAGTTCTGGATTTGATGCGTCTCTTTTTCACGAGTCATCCGCGACTCGTTACGTTCCCTCCGCCGGAAGCTTCCGGCCGCCGTTGTACGCGCCAGGCCGCGGGCCGCGGGCCGATGCTGATTTCTATTCTAAAGGACCGGAGGATAAAATAATAAAGACGTTTCTCTCGAGGGAATATCGGAAACGCGACCGCCCGCACGCATCCCCACGGATTACCGACTACGATGAAGGAGGAAGTCTGACGTTAAAAGAGATAACGAAAGGGAGGAAAAAAAATATATGAAAACGATATTACGATGAGAAGCGAAAGAAAAATAATAATCGACGAGCATTAGCGGTTAACTGGAAAAACGAGTAAAAAAAAAGTATATAATATAATAAAAGTATCTTACGTAACGCGCGATCTAGCCAGAACAAAACGAACAGAACCTAATAAGACGCCAAGCGAGCAAAAAAGGAAAAAAATACTTAAAATGCGATTCCATTATTCAATCTACTAGGTCTTAGACGCGAGTTTTACCGAGGGATAATCTCATCTACCCTTTTATTAGACGAAACGAGCAATGGCAAATATGATAAGAGAGAGATGACGAAGCCAGGCTTCGAATATCGCGCGGCAAGTGGCAGAGAGGACGGGAGTACGAAAGGACGAGAGCGAGCGTGCAGAGTGCGCGTGAGGGTGGGCAGAGTAATTGCGCGTGTGTATTTATGAGAGGAGATCAGGGCGAGGAGTGAGTGGTGGGAGTAAACGGGCGAGTGGGTGTATGCGCGGAAGAAAGGGGATGAAAGGTTTGCGCGAGTGCGGTGCAAGGGAGAGCGAGACAGGTAACGAAACAATAATTATACAGAGGATTTATGTTACGCGCCTTTATTACGAGTACTTGAACTTTTCGCCTCGCTATTTTAGTTAGTGAAAGGGGATAAAGAAATTCTACCAAGCGCATCAAACTTACCAGCCTAGCTAATTCCAAGGAGGTCGAGGAAAGGCAGAAAGAAACGCGAGACAATTCCCGCAGAGGATAAATTTATTACTATTAAAAACGTTAGTACTACTGTTAAAGAAAAGAACAAGTCTATTAACTAAAACCTACTACTATTACTACCAACTACTACTACTACTACCACTACTATTACTGTAACCACTAATACTGCTACTGCTACTGCTACTGCTACTACTACTACTACTGCTACTACTACTATTACTATACTACTATCTACCGCTACCGCTGAACTACTATCACTACTGCAAATCACACTTCTACCGTCACGAGTAATTTGCGACACACCCATACACCTCCACACATAGACACACTGAAAGACAGGAAAACGACGGGAAACTTCTACCACCACCATCACTACTACTACTATATTATTCTACTACTACTATTGTATATTATTACCACTACCGATAGTAGTGCGTGATCATTACTTTCGTTGTTATTATTATCTACTCGTCTACTACTACTACTATTGCTGCTGCTGCTGATACTACTACTACTACTACTACTACTCCTACTCCTACTACTACTACTACTACTACTACTACTACTATTACTACTACTACTACTATTACTATTACTACTACTACTACCACTACTACTACCACTACTACTACTACTACTACTACTACTACTACTACTACCACTACTACTACTACTACTATCGCTACGGCTACTACTACTGTTACTACTACCGCTATTACTACTACTATTATTACGAATACTGATACTAAATACAACCTACGACTACTACTGTTACTAAACCGAGCTGAAGCGAGATGGACAGAGCGACGCTACACGGTGAACAAAAGTACTTAGGTAAACGAGAACGGGGGAACTACTCTGTTAGACGGTCGTAGCTATTAGAGGTATTGAATGCGAAAAATAATAGAGCATAGTTAAGTAGATAGGTAGCGGGTACGGTGTCGCCACCTACACGGAATTATCGAGTAACCGTAACGAGATCCCAATTTCTTTCTAGATCGATACGCGGAAGAGGGTGGTTTTTTGTATATCGCATACAACAGACATGTGCGTACACATACATATGCACACACACAAGAAAAGACGTAGTGAAGCAGAAGAAAAGCCGCGCGTTCGAAAATGCGTCGTTATTCCGTTCGATTTCCATCGGCAGACGTTCGAGGGTGAACGAAATGGGGTAGTGGCTTCGCCTCGGTCCGGCCCTTGTCGTCCGAGATCCTCCCCACCCAAACATCTTTCTACGGTCGTTCATTCAATTCTCAACGTATTTACGAATTCTCTCTCCGCGAGTCCGCGATAAGGAGGCTCGAGAAGGCGAGGATCGATCTCCAACGACAAGGGAATGTCCCAGCGAACGAATGGAATTCGGAGGATATTTCTTCGAATCAACGCGCCCGTTCGCAGTTAACCTTCAACCGCGAGAAGGGGTTCCATTTCGCGCGCCAGAGCGATGACAAGATGGCGGACAGCGTGAACGAGTGGCGGTGGTCGCCGGCCCCGTGTCCCACCTTTGGAAAGCGAAGGGGAAGAATAAGAGAGGAGACGTTCCTTCGCGCTAGATCCTGCGTGCTCGCGGAAAGATATCGAACCTGTCGAACTTGTCGCTCTGCCAACATCGATCGAACGTCGATCGCTGATTGCCGCTCGTCCAGGTGCCCCCCCCCCCCCTCCCTTCGTGAAATGAAGGAAATGGATGTCAGAAGGAGAGATTGAGAGAGAGAGAGAGAGAGGGTGATGGTGAGTTGTGAGGAAGAAAGGGGAAGGAAGCGTGAGAGGAGCGAATGGGACGATCGAAACGAAAGGGTCGAGCATGCATTCCAAAGTAATTAAATAGAGATTAAATTAGAGGGAGGAGGAGGATGAGATGAAGATAGAATCCGCTACGAAGCTAGAGTACTCATATTTCCGCTGTCGCTGTAGAGAACGATCCTCAAGTTGTTACTCTTGAAGCTGCTTCGCGCGAGAAACGATAAATTAGGGAGCAGAACCAGGGCCCGCCGTCGATTCCTCCTTCGTGGAGCAACGGGGGGCTAGGCTTAAATCTCGTGATCACGCAGGCTGGCTAGAGCGTAGCTCGAAAGAAACGAAGCGTAGGAGAGCATCGTTCAGTGCTGGGCGCCCTCGTCGAGCATCGCCTGCTGTGACGTTATTAATTATTCCTCCCTCTCCTGGAGTCCCTCCAAGTCGGCCTGCAAGCTTTGCTTTCCAAATTCGAAAACGGAGCTCGGTTCTCCGCGAAGAAGCTATCTGATAAAATTCAGAAGCGCCTCAGAGATTTGAAATCTGATCGCGCGGGAGAGGAGGAAGGAGCGCGGCAGGAGGTGGCCGAGTGAGCGCCCCGCGGAATTGCAAATTGGGGCGCTGTAGTTAAGGGGGAAAGATGAAAGTAGATCGGGCGGAATTCAGGTGATATACACTTAGGTATTGCGGCGCGATCGCTGAATTATTAATCGTAATTTAATGAAGAGTCGCAGTTCGTCGTCATTGGGATTCCCATTGATTTCAACCGAATTGATTATTAGGTGTAATATAGTGCGCGCGTAAACGAGGGAGGAGAATAAGGGTGTAGGTACTTGTCTGTACATTTAAGCGCGAGTTTCTGTGGAGGGAACAGTAAGGGTATCAGGAGGAATAAGATCGTTTATTACGGGAGGGTAGAAAGTAAATAGCAATGTTACTATACAGACACAACACACACGAGGCATACTTAGGTACACGGAGATTATCGTACAGGCGAACATGTACACGGATGAATTTTTCGATCAAGCTGTCTGGCAGGCGTAAACGAGAGGCGGGAAAGGAGACAGAAACGGAAACAGATATTCGCGAGCGAGGGCTGCACGCGGTGGCGGGCATCTCTGCCACTCTAGTCGGTCGGGATCCGTTTTATTAATTAATTAATTAATCGAGAAACTCATTTATATAGTGTCGAGCACTGTTTTAAGTGCTTTTCATTTTTTGGCTGTGTGAAGCTTCAACTAAACGTAACTTAAAGTCGAAAAAAAAAAAGAATAGAAGAGGATGACGATGATGATGAAGTAATTATCGTATTGGCTTTGCATAATCACTCTCGACAATTTTTCTGACGCAAGGAGGAATAAAACTAAATAATAATAATAGTAGTAATATTTAATAACGAGGATTAATAAAAAGCGTAAAATGTTAGACGAGCGCTGAGTAAACACTATGCCCGTAGAGACGGGGATTCAGCAATGGCGAAACCATGATTTAATAATAATAATAATAAATAATAAATAATGGGAAATAATAATAATAATAACGTTAGTAATAATATAAAATAATAATAATGCTAATAATAGTAATAACTAACGTGTAATTAACTAATGAGTAATAATAAACAATACTAATAATAATAATAATAATCGGTAAGTAATGAACGCCACATCTCCCTCGGTACGTTATACATATTATGATTCCGCATCTCCGTTTGTACGCATTTTAACAAAAGAGGAAAAAATAATAATTACTACAGGATATATTTAATGAGAGCGAGTGGAAGGAGGAGGAGTTGTAGGAAGGGTGTATAAATGAGGGGGAAAAAAATAATAATGAAGAATTAACTATACTCTTAACGGTACTAGTTCAGATAAACATCCTGCCGAGTTGCCCCGGGTTACGCTATGAGCCACCTGGCCCGCATTCAAACAAAAAAATATTACGTTTAATAAGCACTAAGAGAAGCTAAGCCGATCGCCTTACAGAGTGGGACGAGATAATAAGAAACAAAAGAGTATAAAAAATAAAAAACCAAACACGATTAAACGCGTAAATACTATGTAAAGCATGGATACCCACACAAACACATACACACACACATACACGTACGCCGGTAACACGCACACAGACGACGACACGCGTACATATAAATACCTACAGGTACACATACACACACACACACACACACACACACACACACACACACACACACACACAAACGTGCACACGGAACGGTGAATGGAAAGACATAGAGTGATTAAAGAGAAAAAAAAGATAAGAGAACACATAATAATCTATTTTTCGCCCGTGCAAAGTGATTCTATAAACGTAACCGTATCGTTAATCGAGCAAGAGAAATGAAAGAATGGCTAATTTTTCTAACGCGAATCGCCGAAACAAGCGACAGCAAGCACCGCGTCTTTTTTTCGTCCCTCGGCGACAATGAGTGTTTTGTAAAGCCACGTATTTCTATATATTCAAGCGATTTTGTAAAAGTGTCGCCGTTGCGACCGCGAGAAAGGATCAAAATACATACACCGATATATCAACGCTGCGCGGTCGATCGCCGATACTCGCGCGCCCTCGCGCTTCCGAGCGCCGAAGCTCCTTGTGAACACAAGGAAAAGATAAGAATCGAGAACGTGCATCAAAACTTTGCCAAATTTCAC
The DNA here is from genome assembly GCF_050908995.1 of Andrena cerasifolii. Classification (NCBI taxonomy): domain Eukaryota; kingdom Metazoa; phylum Arthropoda; class Insecta; order Hymenoptera; family Andrenidae; genus Andrena; species Andrena cerasifolii. Next base: position 30,713,608 of record NC_135118.1, on the reverse strand, counting down.
TTAGTACTTTCGCGCCGATTCGAACCGCCACATTTCCCCCCACCACTTGCGATTCTTTCCCCGGAAGAAAGAAAGAACGCGTGGCGACCGTCGAGCCGAAGCATCGCGCGTTCATTCACGCAGAAACGTCGATCAACGATATATATATACACTTCTTTGTACCGCTTCCTCTTTGTACCGTTCGCTGAAGCTTTCCCTCGTTTCATCGCCGCGTTCGTCCTTGACCAGCGGAACACGCGCGCCGCCTGGCGGTCGGAAATGGAAAGAGAAACGTGACGCGAGGCCTCCTCGGTTCGGCAGTCGCTATGCGATCCTTCGCGTTCAACGTAACCTCGATGACTACTCGTTAATATACAGAAGAGAGCGCGAGATCGGGCGAGAGCGACGGTCGGCCGTCGCGTCGCGACGCTTCAAATTTTCCTTTAGCTGCTTCTAAAGTGAAGGGAAAGCGCGTAAAAAGAAAGGAACGACGCGATCAGGGAGTGCGAGGGGAAGGAGATGGGATAGACGGAGTTGAAGCGCGTTTGCATAAAGTAAACGGGCGTTTCTAACGACGGGGCTGGGGAAAGATGGAGGGTCGAGCGTTATACATAATATCGAGGCACGGAAATCGAGTTCCGTTCGCAAGCCGGGTACCAAGGCACTCAGGGCAACGATTAAATATCGATCAACTTATTTGTATGACGATCTAGGCTATTTACGTTGTATGTCCATGACGCCGGAAGAGATATAAAAGGGCAAAATGAAAAAAAAAAGAGAGGAAGAAGAAGACGATGCATTTGTAGGGATTAAAGAACAAAGTAAATAAATCGGGCGGCACGCGTCGCCTTCTCTAAACGAGATATAACATTTTGAATATTAAAGAAAAATTATATATATATATATATACATACATGCATACATACATACATAGCGATTACGGAGTACATAGGTGAAGAGATGAAAACTTGTTTCCCCGCGGCTGGTCGCTTGAGCGCGATCACGAGGCCGCGAAACATCGCGCTGGATCGATTCTGTTACGTCGAGATCACTGGGTGTACTATACACGCAACGCAACCGTTAAGGTGCGATTCCACGGTGAGACTTCACGTGAGACTTTTTATCGTGGGGCGACAATCTCAGCAACAAGAGGCATTCAACTCACCAACAGCACGCGAGACAAAACTCTCACATGACACGCGAGTTGATGAGAGATAACGGTAAAGTTTGTGAAATAATTGTCTTACGAGGTTAAAGTCTCGCGTAAGACTTTGAGGCGGAATCGCACCTCCACACCAAAAATGGGTAAAAATTTTATTTAAATAAAATTTTTAAAAATTACCTTTATTCCACGCATGATAAGTGATTTTTTTAATTATTCGAAATTTTTGTTTAAATAAACTTTTGCCCATTTCGCGGCACTTTTCAGTTTCTATCCGACACTCCCCAGCCTGGGACGTTGTTTGCTAAATAATTTCTCGCGGTTCACCATCGATCTCGCACCAATTTTGCTTTTCCGTAAATTCCACACGGCCGCGACGCGAGCATTGCGCCCTTCGTAATGGCGACCACGCGCCAGCCCGTCGTCGTTGCGCGAGTTACACGAGTTTCTAACATGCTTAATGAATGGGAGCCCGCTTGTCGTTGAAAGTAAAAAAGAAAAAAGTCAAAAGAGAAACAACACGCACTACAATTTGGATTCTTATCGCCATGGGAAGACGTTGGGCAGGAAACGGAGGGGAGGGAGGGTGTGCGCGACAAAGAGAAGCGGAATGGGACGCGTGGTGCCGATAAGAACGCGCGACGCACGGACGTAAATCGTTGTTAGATGTTGCTCAAACGGAAGGGAGGTTCAGGGTGAGACCGGGAAACGGGGAACCACGCGTTATTCATCATCCTCGAGTAGAGATTACTGTAGATGCTCGACGGAGCGCGGGAGGCTCGACGGGTAAGCGCAGACATTTACTATCCGCTTGTATCAGTCGAGAGGGAAGACGAGGGACAGAGGAGAATGATTACTACTTATCGATTAGCTGTAAAACATTATTAAGGGCAGTCATGTAGTACTCATATAGTCTATTTGTTAATGTTTCAGATATTTTATTAAATGTTGATATAATGTACTACGACATTCCTTGTTTGTGCCGGAATCCCCGCAAAAACCTAGTCTTTAAACGAAAATCTAACCAAAAAAAAAGAGAGAAAGAGTGAAGGAAAAAGGAAATAGAAGGAGCGATTGGAGGGGAATCGGAGAGTGACGGGAGGAGAACGAGGGGGAATTGCGAGCGAGTGCTGCGCCCGTGTCAGCTGGCGTAATTAAACGTCACTCGGGAATACATCGGTCGTTGAATGATAAGGAGAGGGACAGAGATAGAGCCAGAAAGTGAAAAGGGAAAAGCGTCATTAAACTACGAATATTAAGCGTACGCGTAACTATATTATTATATCCGAATAGTTCCCTACACGATGCCTTCGTACAATCGAGTCGGCAGTTCGCGCGCACACGCGAACACGCTACGGGGAATTGGGGGACTGCGGAGGGAGGGAAACGGGGGAACGGATCGAGGGGGAAGGAGGAGAGATATTTTGTTACGTACACAATGTATACTAGCCGTATCGCGCCTGCCAACGAGATCCCCTAAATGCGTTTTCCCATTGGCGTACATTCTATCTTTCAAACCTTCGGTAAATTCCTCGGGTAAAAATATAGCGCGGCGACGCTAGCGGCCCACTCGATCGCGCGCGCCATCTACGCCGGAGAGTTGTGGTGAACCTCTGGGTTCCGGGTGATCGGACCATTTCGATTGCTTGTCTTACAATAACGGCACTTTGATTGACCCGTTAACTGGCCCGCTCTTTCATCGAAGACACCTTCGAAAATGATTCCGCCTATGTAGAGAACGTTGCGTTTACTTCAGCGCGAGTGCAATTGTCGAGCTTCACGCGACGAGTTAATTCTGTTGACTCGTCTTCTCCAGATAACGGGTTAAAGCTTGCTGCCGAAGCGAAACGGTGGCTCAGCGTTCGAATTACAGAGAATTCTCGCTATAAGCTCATTTCGCCTATGCGTTGTATGCTGCAATTTCTTGGAATCGTGTGATCGAGAGTGGGCGAAAGAGTTTCTCTCACTCGAGCAACACTCTTATTAGCGGCTCGAAGAAGTCGTCACTATGCGTTATAAGCTCGCCGCTAGCCCCGAGCATGGAGCTTATAACGAGAATTTAATGCAGAGGGTTCGGCACCCCTTTCCCGAGACGTTCGCCAGAACTCCAGCGATCTTTCCCACGCCTTATCGATACTTATTGGTATCCCTAACTAAGCTCGCTGCGCCCGTCGATGGCTCGATAGCGATCGAGTGGACCGACGCGAACGTTCCCTTCTCGAAAAAAGGGGTTGACTGGCGTTCATAACGCGGAGATTGGCGATGGGGTTGTCGGGAGTAGGAAGTGAGGTGGGGAATTCCAGAGATCCGGAGATCTCGGTGGGTAGGGGAAGAGCGAGGTTTGTGAGAAGGGGGAAGGGCGCAAAGGGCGACGAGTATAAATGATGAAAAGGCGGAAATTTCTAGGCGCGTATCGCGAACGCCACGCGGATAACTTTGTAACGTTTTATAAATAAATTGGCATATCGAGCATTATCAATCGGGAGAAAGACGAGAGAGACCTTCCCTCCGGGAATAAAACGCGTGTTGGGACAGGAGCGAAAGAGAGGGAGAACGAGGGAGAGAGAGACAGAGAGAGAGAGTGTGAGTGAGAGTGGGAGAAAGAATGAAACGGTGAGAAAGGGGCAGGGAGAAGAGAGAGAAGACGAGAGTGGCGTAAATAATTATTCTCACTTCTTCATCGATGAACGCTCTGCTGGTTTGGAGCTGTAGTCATATCGTTAGTGTATAAGTCTGTATGTGACGATGTTAATTATTGTAATATAAAGAGGGAGACGGGAAGGGAGGAAAAGGTGAGAGCAAAACCGAAATACCGATTGTTGCTACACGAGGAGCATCTCGGAGGAGAGTTTAAACTGGCGGACGATAACCTTCACGGGTGAACAGAGGCAACGGATAAACGACACTGCTTTTGCGCCCGGTGTTACTGGACGCGTGCTTCGAGAACAAAAGAGAAAAAAAAAACGAGAAAAAAGAAAATAGATTTTTTATAAACCGACGAAATCTGTTTCCGACCTTTTTCAGTGAATATTCTCATACTCGAGACTTGACTCTCTCCGTTTGTGTTTTTCGCAACGTGGACCGCTTTTACTTGAGCGAACGAGAGTACGAGAGGGAGAGAGTGAACGAGAGAGAATGAAGTGTGTGGCTGCGTAGAAGGAGCGAGAGAGTGGGAGAAAATGCGGGATTGGGTGTGAAGATGCGAGAGAGAATGAGAGTGGGGATAGAGTGATGATTCCGTAGAGCTGGAGAGCAAGAGAGAGAATGATAGGTGAGTGCGAAAAGTGGCGTGAAAGGGAAAGGGAGAAAGGGAGAGAGATAGAGAGAGCGAGGATGAGAGTAACAGAGAGAAAGAGAGAGAGAGAAAGCCAGAGAACACAAGAGAGAGACGAAGAAGCAATCGCACCTCGACCGAATTTAAAACTTATAATTTCCTCTCACATCCCTGCGCAGTGTTTTGGGCCTTTCCGTCCAATACGCGATGTACCACTGTCATTATTTATTTAATTTTTTGCAATCTACGTACAATAAAATTGTTGTTGCTGAAACGATAAGTGTAAATGTGTATACTGTACATTCAACCTTCGTTTTAAAAAGATGTCATTATTAAGGGTCTCACTGGACCAGGATTCCTGCCGTCCTGGCGTGTGTTGTAATTGTACATGTACATATACATGCGTATTTTTTAATATCAGACGGTAATTTACTCGAATAATTAGGATCGCTTATTAGAGTATATATGTATGTATATACGCATACATACGTACGTACATGAATATATATATATTATGAATATATATATGTATATGTACAGATATGGATACATACGTACATACACAAGTGTATGTATATTTATACATATATGTACACATATATGGGGAAAAAAACAACAAAATGAGAGCGGCATTCCCGACGCCGATGTCTGCGATGAACGATCTCCGAAAGGAATAAAGCACTTTCACGTAGCATCGTGTTTCTATCGTCGTTTCTCCGCTTTATCCGTCGATCTCCCCACGATTTCAAACTTTCCTCACCAAATCACTCTCCCTCTTTAAAGTTCCTCATAGATATCCCATTCTTTCCTTCTCAATTATTTTCTGCATGAATATTCCGAATTATATTAAGATCCACTTTCACTTAATGCGAACTTTAATTCCTTCAATGCAGTATATAGCCAGGTATCTCTGACATATAATTTAGTTTTCTTACTTTCGTGGCTTCGCGGGGTTCGTATGAACCGCCGCTAGTGATGAAAACGAGAGAAAATTCCTAGCTAGATTATTCGATATGTTCTTCACTAAAGAATATATTACCCTGAGAAGATAAAGAGACGAATTTCCAACGCAATGTATGTTACCATCAGCTGCAAGCAGATAAACCTACCTATTCGGCGGTCGACAATGCAGGAATCTATACAACCAATCTGCCTTAATTGTGAAAAATATTTTGGAAAATAAAGTACAGCTAATTAAATGTGTGTTTTCACTCATTTTATTTCAATGCATGTCCTTGGAAACTAGACGTAGTACTATAAATATCGACTCAGACATCAAAGTCGATGGACGTTAAATACTTTAGCGCAGTCGTCCCGCAGAGAACAGTAAATTCATAATCTATCTGCAACTTAACCATCGCTTACTAATTAAGTACTCTGGAATTATGATAAGACCATCTAGCACGCGGTGCATACTGGGTGACGTATATTTCTGAAATATATCGCGACTAACCGCTTCTAATTTCGTAGTAAACTTCCATATTTTGATAGAACGTAGCACAGAATAACAACGATACGCCCCTAATTTGCAAGCGCTTAATCTCCTCAGGTTTCCAAGAGCACTTGGAGACTAGGAGTGCAGCAAGCATTGCAAATGTTACATTCACCGTTCCTTCACAGTATCTGCTTTTCAACTTTTCGACGGACTCTACCAGAAGGTAAGTGCGTTAAGGGTGGCTGAATTTAAAACATGGATATTTCACTTGAAGGAACGTACAAATAGCGACGCAGTCGAAAAGTATTGCGAGACATGGAAAGTATGTTATCGGACCTCTCACGTCACTGTCGGTGTAGTTGTTATCCATCAAAGCATTATCTGACCTGCGATAAACTAAAGCCTCCCTAGCAATGGTTTGCATTACGAATTGCTTGCTCGGCATTGAAAACCAAAGTGTCCGAATTCAACGGTTTCATAAAACGCGGTACAGGCGAAGGTAGAATAAATATTCCCAAGAGAGTGGCAACCGCGTAAATAGTGAAAACGTGCTCAACATTGATTTATGCATAGGCTGGATGTATTTCATTGCAACGCGTTCCGCTCCACCATTTTGGATCGGCCCGCCCGCGTTCGTGACTTTCAAGTTCTCTTTGAGTGCCCTATGGAGGCATAAAAATTGTATGCCTCAGTTGAATTTATGTGTCGTGTTAAACTGAACATTTTGCTGAAAATACTAAATTTACAGTTGTATACTGATGAAATACACTGTAGAACGGGGAATCGAGGTCGCCCCAAATGGGAACACTGTAAACGTGAATAACGAGGGACGGGCTTTAGTTGTCATCGTCTGCGAAGGTATTCAATATTTATTCACTACCTGTGGACTTCTTCAGTATTGGGAGACATATGTGTCTCCTTACTGCGTACCTATGTGTCCCATTCACTATGTAGGTACAGGTACCTATGTATCTTCAACGGCAAGAATTCCCGGCTCCCTCGTGGAATCAATACGATACCTATTCTGAAGCTGATTGAAATTGGCTAATCGCTTTAATGGCATCACTACGTGATTCAGATTATGAGGATTTGATTATTGATTTGCCCGAATCGATTCCAACAGAATTGTTAATGTGCCATTCTCGACCTCTCAGATGGAGTTCCAAACCGATAAGGAAAACGATTTTCTGATCAGTTGGTCTAGATTGACTTTTTTAATCCTGGCAATGCTGAGAGTTCCGACAATCGCAGTGGCGGCGGTGTCTGGTTCTGAATAGACCCATGGGTCGCTCAGGTTAAAAGCGATGACTCTACGTCCAGTTTGCGTTCATTTTCGAGGTCTGAGGCAGGGATCGGCGGGCTTAAGCTACGCTGGATGGAGGGGGAAACACCTACAGGAGTGGTGGTAATGTGTGCGTGACTGACGCAGGCGCAGTTCATGCACACATTACCACCGCTCCTGTAGGTGTTTCCCCCTCCATCCAGCGTAGCTTAAGCCCGCCGATCCCTGGTCTGAGGTGGCAGTCACAGGTAGTGGCAGTCAGTGCTGGCAAAACCGAAGAATATTCCAAGTAATTTCAAACATCAATATCCAGACATATCACCTCGAAGTATCCAGAAAGCGTAATTATGGAACGGAATAATTTTCAATTATCTACGTGGCGGTAATTGAGATGCACAATATGTGCAAGACAGAAAAGTAGGGTTATGCGCGAAGTGCGAATGTTTAGCGTCTTGTTTCGTATATAATAATTTAACACATGTTTTCTTATAAATGTTAATGTCCGCAGGAGCATGCATGATCGCCTAGGGTGTCTACTGTGTGGACATGAAGCTGAAGTAAGTATCGCATGTATCCTGTTTATTCATACGTTACATTTAATTTTATACTAATATTATATTTGTTTTCAGCGCTAACACAACTGGGAATGTGATGATTCTATACAGAAAAGAAGTCGAAAATATTGAATAAAATTTTCTAATATCGCCCCTGATAGGTACCACTGGTTACACGACGTACAGTATATGGATTTGTAAATGTAAATATTGAAAGTTCCTCTTCGGATTTACATGCGCTATTTATATTATTTTGTAACAATTGTAATTACCAATCCTGTATATTATTAAAGAAAGAATAAATACTTTTTGAAATGAGTAGAATTAATTATTTACTAAACTGCAGAATCTGCTGGCGCTAGCTGGTTATGTAAGGGTAGGAATACACGCGTAGGAAATTGTTTGGCAATTGTGGCCTTCAGATGGCGCTGTTGGATGTGTCAGACGGACAGCAGAACTGCTGCGGATCTGCTGCCAATCTGCTGGCAGGTTGCTATCAGAGTGCTTTTCTAAGGACATGTATTCCTTAAAGGTACAATTTCATGCGCCAGTCTAAAGATTATTGGTTGCGACAAAGCTTTTCCTTCGTATCTTCTACGCGAAGAGGTGGAAAAATATTTCCCAAAATTCATAGGGGACTTTTGATTATTTTCCCCAGGTGTGAGTCCCATACGGTGGCCATCCACATGATGCCCTAACCTATTTAATTGGATTGTTAGCGGGCCAGCGTTTACTGCAGGTTTATGACTGCGGACATTTGGCTTCATACGCGCTACAAAGTAATTTCGAAAATATCCGGCCAATAATTTGCAGGACTGCAGTAAAGTTTCAAGACATAATCCTCAATTGCTGCACGCTAATGTCTCTACGTTCCGTAGGCAATAATCCGTGCTGCACTACAATACGTATTATTAAAGTTTACCTTGCCTTCTACAGTCGCAAACACTCCTACCACCTAAAAGGAGCGCAGCAGATCAACAATCTAGCAACGTCTACCACCCTTTGAAGGTACTCCAAGCTTCGCTCGAAAATGACTCGATAAATAGAGAATGGAGTTATCCATTGCGCTCGGGGTACTACCCATAAAGTGGCGTAGGATCGAACCCGACGCGCCGACAGCATCGATTTCATCGTATTTCTGCATCGAAGAGCGGCAGGCAGTCCCTTACCTTCCGCTCGACGCAATTGGATATCGCGTGCACTCTCAGGGATGGGGTTATTAATCCTCTCGGACAAGGAGAGGGGCCGATTTTACGTATGTCGATTGTCGATTCATTTGCCGCGACATTGGAATCTGCGGACGTCATGCTGGAGACAGGTTTCACCGTCTCATAACACGCAAATCCATCTTAATGGTATAGGTACCCTTCTGGAAGGATATCGCTTTACCCGTGACATAACCACCTTACCGGTGTCGTTATTATCCTCCATCCATCTTATGCCCTTCTCTCCGTCTCCCTTTTCCTCTCCACGCCCCTCCACTCATGTGCTCTTTACATTAATCTGACGCCCAAGGGATCACTGGTGTATTATGGATCGAAGGTGGTGCCTTGGTAATAAGGCGTCACGCTCTTAGCCGTGAACCTTCGGTAATATTGAAGCAGCAGTGGCGTTACATTATTGCGACCTCCGTACACTATCGCAATCGATTACACGGTGTCGGTAAACAAATTTGCTTGTGGACAGACTGAGATGAATCTTGCTAACGGAACTTGAATCGAGATACTTCATTGTCACGTAGCTTGGCTACAATATGTGTATACATATTTTCGTTCCACATTAGTGCCTTGCAGGAACAGCCAGAAGATAATTCGTTGCTGGAATCTTTCGACATGTGCATCTGTGGATGAGAAATAGTAGGAGGCTTGTCGATGGAGAAGTAAATCCCCGGCTGACAACAAGATTAATATTGATGGGAGGATCTATACACTTTCATAAATTGATTATACAGAAGCAGATGCGTTCGACAAGTTCCACGGGGCTGTGTAAATGTCAGCGCCAGCGGGAAGCACCCTTATCACTGTTCGCTATCCGATGAAAGGCAATAGGAGTTAATCCAGCCCCCCCCCCAATCTCTGGTTTGTTATAGTTGCGGGTAATCGTCTTGGGCGTTATCTATATGTTACTTCCAACAATCGGTTCGAGTAGTCATCCACTACTGCCTAACATCCTGCTACGAGGTCTGAGATAATAGGATTTCCACCAAGTACGTACCCCAAGGATTAGATCAAATCCCAGAGTAGTCTCGAAATTGGTGTGTTACCGCGATTCAAGTGTGCGATATTAGCTGGACGAATCGTAACCATAAATAGGTTTCAGCCGCTTGATCCGAACCTCGTGGCACTGACAGCGGAGAGCGTCACATCCTCGTAAGGAGGATGTGCTTTTGCTTGCGCACTTTTCCTACGTTGCTAACCTACTCCTTTGGTACACTGCGATGACTACGCAATTGTTAATGGGACGCGGCACAGTTTTGTCGGGGAGATGAAATGATAACCCAAGAATTAGCACCGGTAAGGCCGTGGATCGCTTTAACGAGTTCCCTCGGATGAAAGAGTGGTCCGTGTTGAAGGATGGATCTATTGTTGAGGAAATAATGGACGCCCGGTGAATAGGAGAAGATGTCGGTTCATAACGGATGCATAGCGCAACACAGTCGGCAAAGAATATTCCAATGACATAATTAAAAGTTGTCGGGGGGATCATGATTGCGCCGTAATTGCGGCACTTTCCTTCGGGGAACAATTTAAAACTGATTTCTCGCTGCGATATCAGAGAGTTAGGCGAAATCGTGTTAAGTGGTTTTAATTACTTAGAAAACTTGGACAGCCCCCGGAAGTTTCCACGTCGCTCAACGGTAGAGTGGATGCGCCCGAGAACGCAGTCGCCATTCCATCCATCCCCTAACCCCGTCCCCTCGCCAGACCCCCGCCCCCTTCATTGGGCTAGGGTTCTTATCTTCAGGACAGCCAATTATTCCTCCTTCTAATCGATCCAAGGATTCCTGCAATGAAAGATGCTTCATTAATGCCTCGGACTCACTTCGTGTAATTTGATCTACGCCATTCCTCTTTCCAATGGGAATTCCAATATCGGGGACCGACTGGTCTTTTTGATTGCAATATTTTCGTCCTTTATGCGCGAGTGGTATGCAAATAAAGAGCTACATTCCTTACACTTGCGAAATTGTATATATATTTACTTGACAAAGTGAGTACGGTATTAATGGAAAATGATCCTGATAAAATAGGGGATAAGCACATCTCTCTCTCCACGCTCATCATTCCTACTATTCTTTTCACTCTCCCTACTTCACCCACATTCAGTAACTACCCCCACGCCAACCTCATTCGGTAATTCCCCTCATGCCACCCTGATTCGGTAATTCCCCCTGTTCTCCACGTTCTTCCCACTTTCTCCGACCCTTTCATTAGTACTCGTTCAAACAAAAATGATCGCGATGTGCTCAAACCCATCACTACTTTCACCAAACAATCCCCCGCTCAGGGTATCAACTAAGAAAATTAGCAGTAAAAGAGTTTTCTTTGTCAGGGCGATTGAAAGGAAGCTTTTCAACTCGATTCCTCCCCTGGCCCTGGGATAGCCAATCTCATATGCGAGAAACAGGAGTATACCGACCATTTTAATTAAAGATGGTCGTTTGCTGGACGTGAAGTCCCTCTGGCGAAGAGTTCGTAACTCGTTGTGAGTCTGCACTGTATAGCTAGGCTTCAGGATCCACCGATGCAAATGGCGATAGACGTCCTCCGCCACGCTTACGTCATGGAAAAAATTCATAGCGTGAAATTATTCATTTCTAATGCGAGCCACTGCTACGACTTGTCGTTCTACGGTGCAGAGAGACAGCCTTTGTGTTTTTCTTTTGCTTGACATCACGCTGTCAGCCAAATTATCATCTCATGAGGGCAGCTGGCAGTTCAACGATGTCTTCTGCATTTATGGGTGGGTAGTCCCATCTTCATTATGTCCCTGCTGAATGCTGTCTACTAAGTTGAAATATACGGGTAATGTCCCGTTCTGCTTACGAAATTAATGAAGCATCTGTTTCATTGGGGGACATTCATCACTCGTATCGCTCCTTCGAAATGTGTAGATGTGCTGCAGTTGATTTCTGATCGTCTCAATGTGAACTTTAAAAGGTGGGATATAATTAATCAAGGATCTCTTGCAAGCAGGTCCTAAATGGATTTTGAAGCACATGACTGTTATTCGCTTCAAACGAAACTGCGTCTAATGCGCGGTCCTGAATGCTTCATGAGGAGAATGGTGTGGCCTAACTGAATCCCAACGCGTCTGCTCGTTTTCGAACCCTTTTCAACACCCACTCCTTTCTCGCCAGTCCGAAATACATAATTCACGAGAATATTTGAATAGTGTTTTACATTGCTTACAACTTGTACTTGCTGGAAACTTCGCCTTCCTGGATTCTCACAGGCACCCATGTATCTGTTAATACTCTTATCACAAATGATTACTCACGCTTGTATCAAATTACGCGTAAGAAGATTAGAGAAATTAGTTACGTCTTCCCCTTGAACGGAAATAATTGAAGAAACACAATTTCCACTCTGTTACAGTGGAATCTATTGATAGAGGTAACTTATTTGCAAATGAGCAGCAAAAGGGCGATGGCAACATTTTTCCAAAATTCGAGAAAATAATGTTTACAGATCTCTAATTCATATAATCGGTAGGTTACACTAGGAATTTTGTTTATATCGTGACAATATCTTAAACTGGAGTGAAATTCCAAGATTGCCTTATTTTAAGTGCAAGAACGTTAACAAAGTGATAACATTCATGAGCACGATGGAAAGTGTGTCGTGAAATCATGCCACGTGTTTACATCAGCCATTTCGTGAGCTGGAGGTGTACGTCGCGCGGTAGGTAATATCACTGTTCCGTCGGTAACTTACCCATTCAACGGTTCCTACATTGTAGCATAACCCCACTTTATTGTGCAATATTGCGCACTGTAGCTACGAATTGCAGCATCTTGTGACGGAGAATGGATTTATTTATAGCAGCCAATAGGATTTCTACAACCTCCGTAGAAGCAATGAAATGTTGTTGGGCCACACCAGTACCCGGTTCAACGTTGCCACGTGCAACGGTATTGCTTGAATAGTGTCTCCTAGCGTGCATATGTATAGTTATAATAACGAAAAAAAAAAATACGAATTGATTCTACTGTATACATTTTTCACAACTATCGAAATAGATTCCTTGAATTACTTATTATCGTCAATGATAAATCTGTTGACGCGTTTAACTACAACCTCTGTTTGCTGCTAAAAGGAAGGGGGCATGCCGCACGGTCTGAAGTTAGCGCATAGCAACAGCGCATAGGAACAGCGCATGGTCAGTAGCTACATTGGCACGTGATGTAACGTACTTTCTTTGTCTAATGAACGTTAAAATTAGCAAGGATAAGCAATGTGTCCAAGGTCACATAAAATATCTTATCTCCCATTCAATAAAACCAAATATACATTTACAACAACCACCGCGTAAAGGTAATACATATTACATAATTATTTATTTACGGAACAGCTGTGGCAAAGTTCCAAATTCACTCTCTGCATAATTGAGCAGCTCATAATAATTACCCAATATACATTTCAGAAACCGTTCAAGTACGAATAACAGATCTCAGACATTGCACTAACAAATTTCCCATTGCAAACAATTTATTACCCAAATGAGGCAGGGCACCTCAAAAATGTTAACTACCGGTCGCCGATCTAGGGATTAATAATTTCTACTTTATAGTCGAATTTGTTATGCAATATATCAAATCTCTCATGTTTGTTGAAATATATACGCTTATTAGGACGTACGTAACAAAGTTGCACAAATAGATAATTGAAATTAAATTATCATATTTAAATCTCCCGCGTTGAGAGGTGCTGTCTGTCAAGGTCACAGTCGGCCGGCATGGAACCTTCGAGAACCGCCTGAACATAGTCAAAGATCGAAGCTTCGCGGCAATACGAGTGTACGCCATTTTGATTTCTCAGAGCGCAGTGGAGTGGGCTGCAAGATTGAGTGGTGGGTCATACAGCGTAGTACGTATTTGTGAAATCTGTTTTATGCTAAAGTCGCGCTCTGCATTTGTCTGAACAAAGCATAAATTGCTCGCTGTTACGGAGAATTCGGGAGGATACTTATTCTACACTAACCTACTTCCCTGTTGTTTTCTACCTCTTGATTTGAGTAGAAGGTAGTTGATACTCTATGCATCATACATTTTTGCACAGGATTACATATAATTGGATCTAGAACGTGTTATTTTTTATGCAATCTTATTTCATGAATCAATGAAAGTAATTTAAGTGCAGACTAAGTATTCCTCCAAGAAAATTTTTCAAATCTGAAAAATTCATTATTCTGTGATGAATGAGTTTTCTTCGAACAGATATAATTGAGCTAACTAATCAAGAACATTATTTCTCAAGGAGAACATGGCTCGTGTTGTCGTATATGAACGTGCAGTTGACGCCGTCCTCACCGATGTGACGTTCTACGAGAAATTGAACGTGAGTACCTTTTAATGTATAACGGGTGCAAAATAAGGCTATTCCAATGAACAATAGCTTCGGTTCGTGTATGTTTTTTTATATTACGTGGCAATATTGTTCGCATGTTACATTTTATTTGCTTTGATAATAAAATGCAGCAAATTTTCTGACCAACTTGCTAGAAAATAGGGAAACATCACTATGGATTTTTTGGTTTACTACATTTGCATAAAGTACATTAAATTTTGCATAACATACAATCACTGTTCAAAATTTACTGTAGTATGGATTCCTGGAGCTAAAACAATTTAAAGCGCTGCTGTATACGTTCAACAAATTTGATACTTTTAGTAGCTATAATGTTTCACTATACGAACTCTATTATTAGAATATGATACTTAATTTTATATTTTCATTACATAAACTCATGTTTTTGCTGGCGTCGTCACTAAATTTTATTTTTATTATTTTTTGAGGGCTATTGGAGTACAGAGATAAATCTAGAGCAACGAATTGTGGAACTTCGTAATATATATTACAACGTGTGGCACAGAATTAGAATTTGGATGTATTTCTGTTATTATTGTCTGGTGTATGCACAATTCAACCACATTTAGTGTGACATACTTTATTTAATTTGCTGCACCGATATAACAGTTACATGCTACGGTGGTAACGGTTCATCCTTGCCGTTCCAAGTTTCTCAGTTGATAAAGTCACGTAAGCCACGCCCAAGGGCAGAGGTTTGTGGTGACGGTTCAATGGGAAAATATTAACACATGTGTGAACTGCAACTCTTTTGTATACTGACACACTGTGTCCCATGATTCGTTTCAGCTGACCACACATTCATGTTGGAGAAGACTCATTCTTAGGTGTCTTCTAACCATATGGCCTAGGTGAGGAACACCTTCCTCTGGTTAGAAGACACCTGAGAAGGTGCACCCTCTCCAGGGCTGCATTGCCAGAAGTAGCCAGAAAATGGCCGCGTAGGGAGCTCAGTGGCGTAGTAGGGGGTAGTAGAGGGGGACTTCTCGAATGGTGTGCACAAGTTGTATTATAGTCTGATTTTCAAGAGTTGAGACCTGAGGCGGGTCTCTCGGACGGAGCGTGGTTAAGGAGGAACCAATGGTACGCTACGGATTGCGTGCGGCGTAGTGTCTCGAAAATCAGACTATAGTGTATATCAGGGTTGCCCAACTGGTGGCTCGCGAGCCACCGGGGGCACCTGCGCCTTACTGCCACGCTGAACGGCCCCCTTCCATACCGACCAGACTCTGACGATCGCAGTGGATTCCTCCTTCTTTCCTTCTCTTTTTGACTGCGATCGTCAGACTCTGGGAGGTATGGAGGGGGGCCGTTCAGCGTAGCAGCAACGCGGAGGTGCCCCCGGTGGCTCGCGAGCCACCAGTTGTACAACCCTGGTCTATATATACATACATACATATATATACATATATATACATATATATATATATATATATATATATATATATATATATATATATATATATATAGACTACGCGGCCATTTTTACAGTATATATATATAGCTCTCCGTTGACGACACCGTCTCCCTACAGTAGGCAGTTATCCCAGGAATGCCGCTGCAGGGTGGGTATGTGGTCGCTCGGACCGAGTCATCGGGACGCTGAGCACATCGGATTCGTTGAGCGTGCTAGCTAAGCATGCTCAACAGACACGCCCGCGGGCAACAAACTCCCACTTCTCTGTAAACGGGTTCGTGGTAGGGTACCGTGTTAATCTAGAGATTCTGCATCCGTTACAACTCTGTATTACAAACACACACAAACGCTCCACTCTCAATATTCCAGTTGCTTCCCACTCCGTTATCGAACTCAATCGGCCTCGGACGGTCAGGAGTGCCCATGTCCACTAAGAGGACAGTTGAGCACCCCAGTTCTGGGGCGCTCACTATCTCCCTCTTTCAAATTCACTCCCTGTACAGTGGCCAGCAATGAATCGTGTTGGCTGAAGTTATTGCACAGCGATCGCTTGCTATAAGGCGCCTTTTGCACCGTGCATTTATGTCCGGAAGCAGCCACACCACGTATAGTTCTTTTTCCCAGCCATCCAGTTCTTATTCTCATGGTCGCCGCATACCAACAGGGATAGTATCGCTATGTGGTAAAACTGGCGACTCTGCCATGCTACACTTGGGTAGTATTGTATCATTTAAATATCCAGTTGCTCTTTAATCCCTTCTCTGGTCGAATCACGCCCTACCATGGTTGATTTTGTTTCTATGTGTCTGATGTGGTAAAAGCAGCGGTATCAGGCATTCACTACTTGTTCTGTCCCTTGTTTGCAATAATCGACACCTGCGTTGGTATACCCAAGGTCAGTAAGGTCCTTATCTTTAGGCTATGTTTTCTCAGCGTTGTTCACGATAAATGTTTAGGTAAAATGAGCGAAGGGTGTTAGTTTTCTTGGTATTATTTAGTTTGTTCGAATAATTAATGATATTGTTCTGGTATATTTCTATTCTCCATGTTGCGTTACATTATATTTATCACTTTCTTGCAGCGTTACCAAGAAATATCTTACGGTGTGAGGCGGTATATGTGTGTGCCGGGGGTAGTGGAGGGGGAATACGCCATGCGCGCGATGACGCCGTGACGTCAAACCAATCACCGCGAAAATGAGAGACGACCTAACCCAGACCAGCGTCGCCAAGAATGGGTTATCTGGTTGGCCGTGGCCTCACTTGGCTTGGCTAGCTTGCCTTGGCACTAGCGCCGGTTCGTTTCCCATTGTCTCTCATCTTGGCGTTGATTGGTTTGATGTCACGGCGTCATCACGCGCATGCGTGGCGTGTTCCCCCCTCCACTGCCCCTGGCACGCACACATATACCACCCCACACGGTAAGATATTACCCGGTAACGCTGCTTTCTTGTCTAATTCATTCGATATATCTTGTCCATACTCATAATCTGTCAAAGATACCAGTGCGATATTGTTATTCGTGTTTAAATCGGCGAAACCTCTAAATATAGCTCTTATTGGCTAGCATAGACGATATTTATACTGTAAGAAAAAAGAATATTAATCGATGGGATGGCATGACCGAGATTCATCCGGATATCTTCCATGCTGAGCAGCCGCTTAACCTATCCACGTCGGCCATTCGCTATCCCACCCTAAGCTAACCTCAAAACTTACCTGGTCCTGCAAGCTAACCCCAACAGCTGTCATTAATAACTCAATATTATCGAACATTTCACGTCCTGTTTTGAGAACATTTTCACCTCTTTTAGAGATAGTGTGATAAGTTAGAAACGCACCTTGGAGTGGGAGAACGATGCCTCAGTCTTTTCTTCCATCATGCGCCCTCCGACGCTTGACTTCTCCTTCAGTACTTTTACAACATACAGCGTGGTCTCGAAAAATCCGCGTTTTTCTTTTTTAGTGGCTGCGGCGAGTGAAAGGTGCCAGAGAGACCTATTGCGTGTTTTTCTAATAGACGACGCCGCGGCAGTGCCGGCCGTAATTTATGGCTTGTCGTTATCGCGCGCCTTCACTCATTCTCAGTCCCTCTTACATATTCGCTGCGGTAGAGAGTAAAGGCAACCCGGCTATATACCGTTCCATATAAGCGTAGACCTATGCCCCCACCGTTTTGAAACCGATCTGCAGCAGCTTTCTCTGCCGGTTTCCTACCAATCAACAACCTCCTCAGAGTCATCGTTGCGCGGAACGAGTCTACTCTTAAGTAGAATTCAGTATAGACTACCCATCTTAAAAAGAGCTCGCTCCACGTCCCGAGGTGCGGATTCTTTTCATGACAGCACTACTATCCCAGTTCGAATCCTGGTACCTTCCTCTTTTTTGTTTTTCAATAAATTTGTGTCGTTTAATATTAATGTCTAAAACGAATTCTGTAAAATATTAGCCTTCTATTTTAAATATTTTCAAGAAATTTAATATTGAAGTTGTAGAAAATTTGTAAAACATGTAGAATACACTGCTAAAATATGTGGGTATTATGTACTCTTATCTTACACAAAAAGAACTTCAGAAAATACGACCTTATTTTAGGGGGATTTTTGAAGGTATTATTTAGAGTACAAATTTGCAAAATAAGAATTTGTTTACAATTTTCAGACTTTTTAAAAATTTATTCTTCCGTTATAACACAGGAAAAGAATGAACTCAATACAATAAATAGTTTTCGAGATATAAATTCATAAGTATAAGCGTAGAATTGGCTAAGATAATATCGTTTTGGGCGGTATCGAGCGGACTCGGTTTTTCTATCCCCCCCCCCCCCCCCCATTCACCTCACTACGCTCAATCGCTGTCTTCGGGGTTCTTTTCTAATTTGTCGAGCTATCCTTTGACTTATACACGTATCATGAAGTCAAACTCTTCCAAACACATAATCGAATGATTTATGAACCCCAAAATACTACAGAAAATAGAATTCTGAAACTAAACCCTAATTTTGATTCTGAGAAAAGGATACCCTTTCATAAAATACTGCAAAATGACCCTTATAATCTCAATAGAGGTGCGGGCTGCTACTTCAGCGTGATGTAGAGCTTCTGTGCCCTGTTTCTAACCTATCAACTGGTCACAACTGTATACTGTGATACATACCGACCCTAAGATGACACCAAATCCAATGGCCCAGTACATAGCTCAGATTCTGAGACGTTTTAGGCGTCATTCATTCTGAATTACACCAAAAGTCGGATCGCGTGGATACTGGCTTGAATTGATAATTTGATACAGATTGGGCAAATCAATATTAGTTTGTAGAACAGAAGTGCATAAAGAGCCACATGGAGCCGGAGACCTCTTTGCGATTCTGGGCGCCTGGTCAGAGCCGAATGCGGCGCTGTTACGTTGCTAACCATAACATGGGCAGAGGGAACTGCAGTAGTGTGCATGGTACGGGTCGTATGCGGTGGTTAGCAACGTAACTGCGCCGTGCTCAGCTTTGATTCGGCGCCCAGAATCGCAGAGTTCTCCGGCTACCAATTCGGCTCTTTGTACACCTCTGCTCTATACGCTACCCTATACCGCGAACATCGTCACAAAATGGAGTGTCATTGCTTTTATAGCGTCTCGTCAGTAAGACCCAAACAGCCTTAACTCATAGTTGGATTTAACCCATTACATTCAGCTTGTTTAACAGCTCTGCGGTGCTGAGGAGGATGATGGGATCTTAAATAAGGTTTGTATATTTTTTCAGCGGCCCCAAAATGGAATAAAGATTAAAGAAGAACCATTGGATCCGGACATCGACGGTCCTTCGTCAGCGGATCAACGTAGATCACCACCACTTGAAGATCAACTTTCGAATAATTTGAACAATAAAGAGAATGAAAGCATACCAGTCAAACATCATGCAGATCCAGAAACTACCAGATCGAATCCCGATAGAAAAAAGCGTAAACGCTCGTCGCCGAGAAACACGAGGGGTGAGAATTCGCATCCCCCGAAGAAGCATAGACCGCACGCGCGGATGGGGCTGGGTGCTAAAGACTACCAACGGAAAAGGAGACCACCAGTCTCCGTACACCAATGTGACGTGTGCTGGATAACCTTTCGCACACAACGAACGTTGAGACGTCACCAGGCTTCGCTCATCAAATTTGATAAATGCAGCTGTGACCTATGCGGCTCAGTATATTCTTCGACTTCCTCGTTATTAAAACACAAAGAATTGTGTGCACGTAGTCAGCAATCGAATAAAGGAAGTAGATATTATTGTAACTTCTGCAAACGAGACTTCGGGGGGAAGACATATCTGCAGCAACATCTGTTCCACTTCCACGACGACGTAATACTGCACCCTAAAATCGTCGTTGACAATACACAGCCCAACACGGATATAACCCAAACCACTAAGAGTCCCGTAGCAGACGTTTGTACAACTACGCGTGAACAAACGCCAGAGAAGTTGATGGACAGCCCAAGCAGCACATCCGTGAAGAAAATGAGACAAACTACCCTTACAGAGTTTCTTTCGCTGTTTGGTAAGCAGAACGAGAAAGACCAGAAACAAGGGTGCGTTAGTCCTCAGCGGAGTGGTGTAGCGACTAATCAGGGCCTAACACTTCGTAGTCATAAAAATGCATTATCTTGTGACACGGCAACAACGGCAAAGGCTACCGACAGCTCAGCCACAGCTGCGCCTACTCCCAATCAATCTCCCACCAGCAAACGACCATTCGTTCAAATCCACGTGGATACGAAGCTGATGATGTCGTTGCTAAACACTAAGGTAAAATCTGAAACCGAGGACGTTTGCGCCCCCGCCACGACGCACAACACGTCTTACAATCTTAGGCGGCCGAGAACTGATTCTACACGGTCATCCTTCGAGCATGACCATGGCTCTTCTCATCTCCAGAGGAGGTCAAGGAAAATCACCCAAAGTTATCAGAGAGATATAGTGGCTTGGGAACGACAGATGAGGGCTAAGTTCGGCTGTAAAGAATGCGTAGTTCGTATAGAGAAATGCTGTCTGTCCTCGACAATTGAGAAGACCGCTGATGAGCCTGAAACTATTCCTCTGCAGGTGAGCGCGCTAAAAGCCGAAGGAAACTCTGAAATTGGTCGCAGAAGGAGTGTAAGAACCCTATCCGTAAGGAAGCTAGCAGCGCCTCTGGTTGAAACGAACAATGACTCGAAGAACACTGTAGTGAAGCCTGAAGTAAATCTAAAAATAACGCACGAGTCGAAGGACAGCGACAAAGAAGATGAGCATAAGGCGTTTCAATGCAAAGTCTGCAAGAAGTCCTTTTCTTCAAAGGAGAACATACGTGAGCACATGGAGCTGTTTCACGTCGCGTACATATCGAGCGTGTGCAGCGCGCGTTACACGACCATCAGCAAATTACTCAGCCACTATTTACGTCAGCACGCGGTTTTCAGGCGGATGCAATGCTGCGTGTGCTACGAGAAATTCGAGAAGCGCATGCAAGTGAAGCAACATATGTCCCTCCACTGCATCAAAGTCATACGGACCAAGAACGACAACCTGCCGATCGGTAGCCAAACAGGGTGCAACATGTTCAAGAAGCAACACAAGTGCAGAGGTTGCAGCAAACGGTTTTGGTTGCAGTCGTGCTTGCAGCAGCATCAGAAGGTGTGCCATCGATCGAAGGACAAGAAGAATGTTGCTTCTCCTTCGAAGAAACACGCAGCAGGTACTGCAAAGTCCAGTGCTGCGCATGTTAGCCGCGATTTCGAGGTGCCTGGGCAACAGCCGAGTGACTGTTCGAAGCAGACATGCGAAAATACGAAAATACCAGGTGCAGCGGATAAACAGGACTCTCAAACGAACCTAGATTCAAGGAGTCTTGACAGTTGCTCAGCGTCTACACCTCAACGAAAGACGGCACAGTCACGAAAGGTTGTCAGTCACAGAAGGCTGGTGAATGGAATGGCGTGCGTGAAAGGCTACCAAACCGACCTGACAGGCACGGATAAAGAGAGATTCCCCTGCTCCATCTGCGGCAAACAGTTTCAATCGTTTCAAAACCTGTGCATACACGAGCGCACCTTCTGCAAGCCTAACGACAGCCTGTGCAGCGTCTGTGGTACATCATTCACCACTAAGAGGCTGTTGCAGCAGCACATGCTGGCGACTCACACGCCCACGTGCAAGGATGGCTACAAATTCTTCTGCAAGTTTTGTAACCAAGGCTTCATCAAGAGGACTAATCTTCAGATCCACGAGCGACACTTCCACACCAATCAGAGCTCCATGGACCCCAACTCCTGGTCGCCCAACGAACGTGCCCGCAACGTGAACACAGTTTGCACCGTATGCAATCTGATGTTCGAGTCGTACGAGCGGTTCATTGAGCACAACATGTACTACTACCAGGGCCAGATCTTCACGTGTGCGTTTTGCAGCCAATCGTTTCAGGGCATGTACATGCTCCACCACCACAACAAGCTGACGCATTATCCAGAGGGGACGCGTAACGCGTACACCTACACCTGCGACACCTGCAACGAGGGATTCAATCAGGAGTCCCATTTCCACGCGCACAAGTTGCACGTCCATTTTCACGAGACCTGTCCCGCGCAGGACAGCCTCAGGACCATACAAGATCAAACCTGCCAGGACCACAGCTACGCATTGACGGCCAATAACGTTACATCAGCCGACCCGACCACAGTGCGGGTGCCCATCATGGCGTACACTTGCGAGGTCTGCAGCCTGAGCTTTACCAACCAAAGGGACCTGTCCGCGCACGAAACGGAGTACTCCGACGAAGGAGACTTTCAGTGCAGCAAATGCAACAGAAGGTGCCCGACAGCCTCCGTTCTCGTCAAGCATCACAGCTTGAACCATAGTGGAAATGACATCAGCCACTGTTACAAATGTCGTTCATGCGGCGAGGTACTGACCACAAACACTGCGATGGTGTGCCACGAGAAACACTTCCACACAGCGAGCAACGCTGATCGAAGAAACAGGTACAACGCGCCCGTCCAATTGGACGCGAATCAGGGTACTCGTCGGACTACTATCGATCAGACTGCCAACGCAAGTGGCAATCTCATGTGCCTGACCTGTGGCATGAGATTCGAGAACGAGATGAAGCTCAAGGACCACCTGCTGGAGTACTCCGATATAGGGGATTACCAATGTGAAGTCTGTCATAGGAAGTTCGCGGAGGTGTACCGATTGGAGGTGCACAGAATCAAACACTCGAGATTGAACAACATCTTAAATGAGCACCACTGCCCGATATGCCACGAGGGATTCGCCAGCGCTGCAAACGTTCGAACCCATGTACTACACTTGCACGGTTACGAAACGTTCCCGAGTGTCGCTATCAAGCGAACTTACACCCCACCCATCGCCAAGCAGTTTCCTGCAATGAGTAAACGCGTCAATCAGGAGATCGGCTCACCTAAGGTCAACCAGGCGAATGGAAATGGCGAAAGGGTAAATGCTGATTTTCAGTTATCGAATAGCATAGACAAACTATCAACGAGCGTTCCGTCTGTGCCAACCGATTCTACCAGGCCACCCAATGATTCCGTTTCACCTTCCCCCAATCAAGCGCAAGTACAAGGAGCAAAATGCCCCGAGTGTGGGCTGGTATTCAATAGTCTCACTACTTTAAAGAAACATAGGTCGCGATTTACCAATCGCGGGGAGTACAGCTGTAAGTATTGCGGTCGCAAGTTCGATAGGTACAAGACGCTGAACGCGCATGTGCTTAAACATTCTATGGATGTTCAGCTTTGTTTCTTGAAGTACGAGTGCTCGCATTGCGGCGAGAAGTTTCGAACCGCCATTTCTGTGTATTCGCACGTCGTTCATATTCACGGGAAAGATAAGCTTAAAGGCAAATGCATTATCACGAACAGGTCAGGGATTAGTGATGATATCTTGGAATATTCGACGCTCTGCGTGAGCGGTACTCTCATGAAGCAGGTTTTTACTAACGATGATTTGGAGATCGACCACAGCCCCGCGCGCGGTACCAAAACTGTCGATGCAGTAATCAGTTCATTGAAATCGGTTAGGGTACCATCGATACCGCCAATCGCACTTTCGAATTCGGAAAAAAGTTCAGCGAAGTCGGTGAATAATCCGAGTTCGTTAAGCAACGAACCGACATCAGTAATCGAGCCATTAGATGCGATAATAGAAGCACCGCTTCCGGAGAAGACGGTATCGTTTTCGAATCTAAAAACAAGGGATTCGGAGAACTTAGATGAGAAGTCACTTTATTATACCTGCTCCGTATGTAGCCAAAAGTATCCAACGCTGAAAAAATTCCAGGCACATTTTACGGTGTCGCACGGGAATATGATTCTTGGAACGATAACAGCTCCCCCAAAAGTCCCCAAACCGAACATCGTCAACTGTATGAACTGCACTTCCACATTTTGCAACGAATCGGAGCTGAAAGAACACATGCAAATTTCGCACCCACTCTATCCGCCTACTTATCAAGCTATGACCCAACAGCCTTCCTCGTCCGTCTTAGTCGATTCTGACATCGTAGAGATTATTTGGGAAAAGAATGCTACTATTACTCGTTCAATAGAGAGTCTGACCTCTCAAGACTTGACCTCTCAAGACTTGATCTCCCAAGACTTGACCTCCCAAGACTCAACTTCCCAAGACTCAGTTATTTTAATGATCCAACCGGTAAGTTTCACTCCATCGACTGTGGTCGCCGTAAACGAGGATATTGGCAAGCTGAAAGTTAAATCGTTCGCGAGAATGTTTAATTGAACAGTTGTCAGAAAGCGGCATCCCCGAATGATAGAGCCTGGCCGTACGCTCGAATACATGGAGTGTTAAATATCACTGGAACCTGACCGGTCTGCAGGAATCTTACCCTGTGACAATGCTGCACCCAACGATAGGAATTGTATGATTGTACAGAAAAGAAAACTAAGCACCGTTGAGTCGACGGAAATGCGAGCTGAGTCGTTGATTCTAGGCATCTCCAGGTTGAAGGGAGTATCGATCACCATTTACGTATACATTATCCTCTCGCTATAGTCTCGCGGCTCGGGGATGGTGGCGAGCACTTAACGAGTAGCGGAAACGATTCCGAGGCGTCGATGGTGTGAGTGAGAGAAAACGTGAAGGAGCTGGAGCGGCCAAAGCGAGTCCATAGCGGGAGGTTACTGTAGTAGCTAGAGGAAGTCGTAATTAGTGAAGTCGTAAAATCGGTTGAGCGTTAAATTAAGCATGTTACGAAGCATAGGAGATGATAACGTCCCGAATCCTCAGAACCACTATCATCAGTCGGTGCTGCTGCTCGATGATTTAACTTACAACCTCGTTATAACTCTTGTAGCTATAGCACATAACTGGTCCATCCCGAAAAACTTCTTAAAGTACGTGTTTAAAAAAATGTGTTTTACATAAGAATTGCATAGTATCAAAGAGAACATAAGATGGAACCTGTACATTGTGTAACAGAATTTAAGAACGCAGTGAATTTTCTGTAAGAAACTCTTAAGCTTTTTTTCCTAACCTAAAAATTAAGGAGTTATTAGGAAAAACATTGTTCATGCTCTCCCAACTTACGTCAGTTACAGTAGGTGCTCAAAGTGATGCTCGTTGACTTCCATATATTTGTTATTATTAGGTTTAGGACAAATAAAGCTTAATACTTATAGAATATTCACCATTCTTTTAAATTTCATACTTCAGAAGTTCTTCGGAGTATAATCGTTGAAAATCCAAGTGTATCTGTTGTCGTTCAGATATAGGACTTTCATTTCGACCAGGTCTGCAACTATTTAACCTTTAGTGCACGAAAGTTGAAACGCGTGGCGTACACCGTGTGCGGAAACCCTCCAGTCTCATACGGTCACAGTAATCACTGAACGCCGATGAGCGTTAACCGCATAGACTGGACGTACCGACTGATCATGATTGTCCATCGTATTCAAACAAATAAGCGTGCGAATTGAAGCGTTTTTTATTTGTTTAGATGTACGAACATTATGTCTGAAGTTTGTGCTCCCTGTTTGGATAGTCCTTTGTTGTAATAGTTGCGGTGGATAAATGCATTGGATAATAAAGGTCAATAAAATACTTGCAAGGCTGCCATTATCTGTGTGCAGTCTTCTTATTGGCCGCAATTTCGAATGCATTAATGTGTTATATCGTATAAGTTGCATGAAATATTTTTACGCTGTCGTGAAACTACCTTTTTCTCAGACTTCACGATTGGTGTATTCGGAGTCTATATAGTTGACACTTTTACTCGTTTACGTTGGTATGAATTAACTTCTAGTTAGGTTTAAACTGCGTGGGTGTATTTAATGAGCGAGATCAGTCGCTCGAAGTAATTACAATTATTCAAATACGTAATAAACGGCAAGTGTTTCGAATGTCCTAAGTGTTAATTGCTTGTTCAACATTGTTGCGTAATCAAATATTTGTTGCGCGCCCTTTGTATTTTATCACCGTCATTTTCTATCGAACGAAGAAGGAAAAGGTCCAGCTACGATTGTTGATAAGACACAATTACGTTTTCCTTTTTCTTTTTATTGAAAACCGCCTACCACATTGGATGGCATTCATTTCGAGTATGTAACAGAATTGTGCACACAGTGTGAAGAAAAGGAGAGATGATTTTCTGAGACATGAAGCATCTGTAATATTTGTACGATATCACATTCTGAAACCTTATTTTACATGCGATCCATTGCGTTAAGACACTTTATTTAACAACAATGCATATCATTGTTTAGTACTAATTCGGAGGTGACTCGAATAATTCGATTGCTTTATTATTCGTTTTGAAAAGAATTCGAAATAACGTCAAAAACGTCAGAGTAATTCGTGATTTTACTACTAGCATGTTATGTTATGTAAACGTTAATAGCTTGAGATGATACACCATTCTTGTAACTAGTATAAACTATGGGAAGTCGATACTGCGAAAATATCAGCATTCGGCGATTATCACTCTAACTGTATCTTAAAAAACGTTTAAATACAATTTTGACAAAAATAAATTTTATCTGATCGCTTAGCTGCGTATTTCGACAATTTCCTTGAATCGAGTGAGACCAACTGTTCTCCCAGACACTCGCCAAGATGGTTGCCAGGTGGCTTCCGGTAAGTAGGATCGTATCACAAATTCTTCCGTATTGCGAATCATCTTGGTGACGTTCTAAGAATGTTTTCTAGGTGCAGCAGTACCCATTTGCAACTGCTCATGGCTGCAGAAGAGTTTTATCGCGTTTGTTGGCTAAATATGGGTTTTTACTACCCGTGGATGAGTCTCCACTATTGCAAATGGGGTGATCGTAAATTTTTGTCCACCTCTTTAAAGGCGCACTCCAGATAGAACAGGCACGATTCTCCGTTTTTCTGAGCATCTGTCACGTACCGACCTACTTCTTCCAAAAACTCGATTTCGGAAAGTGCTGAAATTTGCAAATGAGATACGAGCTGAGAATGCCACGGGCTGGTTCGATAGAAGAAAAGGAATCGTAACGGTGCAGTAAAAGTGATCGTATGCTGGATGTTAATGGGTCGAGTGTTGGATGAAATCGAGATTAAATGTGTTTGACGATTTGGGGATCGGGTAATCAGAATGTTGGGTCGACGATGTGCATTGGGGTCCTCGATATTTTCAATCTATTCGGAACGTACAGGTTAGGGACAGGTCTTGGGTTAATGCCAGGTCTATACGTTAAGGCTCGTTCACATTAGTCAACTAATGAGACTATAGTTCGTTGGGCTATGTAAGTTGTATAACTTGAAGTCTAACCCAGACCATCTTTTGGCAGCGATCAATGTAACCACAAAGAGAATTAGTACCTTTACTTTAACATTAGTCATTTGGGTTTCAAGGTAGGTAATGTTGAAAAACTCTGCTTCACTTGAAACATAAAAGAAGCCTGGAAGGATATTTCAAGTCAAATAAATAACAGGCTCACTTAGTAATGTAGCTTCAAGTTACTGGAATTCAAGCACTTGAAGTCAAGTATCTTGACCAATGTGAATGAAGCCTCAGTCACGTTGCATTTTAAGGCAAGTAAAGTTGAAAGAATGATACACATGTGTATTAGTGACACACATCGTCGCCACGGCGAGCCAATGCTACATATTGCTTGCGAACATTTGTGGGGACGTAGCGGTTGGAAGGGGAAACATGCGGGTGAGGGGCCCTAGCGCTGGACGGTGCTGCCGCTAGCCTGTAGTAGTCACCTCTGGAAGGTCTTTGCACACATATCAGTTCTGCGTCAGAGCGTGCCACTGGTAAGAGAAGAGGGGGTAGCGTCGCGTGGTATCCCTGACAACGCGGATGGCAATGGGATAACCTCACACGGTACGCGTAACCTGCCTTGCCTGCCTTGGCAAGCGCTGCGTTAGACATTGAATATGTCGTAGACAGTGGCGGATTTAACCTTCACCCTGTGCATAGTAAATTTTCCATGGTCTGTGCACGGGGTCAAGCTAACCCCATATATATTTTCATATATTTTGTAGTTGTTTAAAAAAAATAGTTATTTTTATTTTATTTTTATTAATTCATAAGAAATGCTTACTTTATTCAAAAGTACAAGATAATTTAAATTATGTTATACATATAAAACCAATTTAACCAGAAGCATCGTCTGACATAATTTCGTTGCTTTCTTCTTCGAGCGAATCCATTACTTCTTCGTTGATACAGCTCATGCAGAGGGTTTTTATATGTGTTGCGCAAGATGGCTGATTACAGATATAGCATCGTGTTCCTGTTTTCTTATCAGTGGATCGTGGGCAAATGTAGCAGCGTGGTCACTTAATGACAGATGTATTCGCCGCTGTTCCTTCGGCTGTTGATATTTGGCTAAGGTTTTTTACATTATATCCTATTTGATGAATAGCGATTTTTCCTTTTTTTTTCATTGCCCGTGGGTTCGATAATCAGTTTGTTATATAATCTCTTACCAATTGCATAGCCATCTCCTTCAAAAATATTTTACGTTCGGAGCTTTTCCGCTCAATGAATAGTTGTGGATTGGCACATTTGTACAGGTTATAAGCTACTATACCTGTGATATCAATCATGTTGAAAAATAAAACCATTGGCCATTGCTTGGTCTTTCTTTTGCAGGTATATGTTCGAACTAATTTGTCAAGTATGTCAACCCCTCCCTTCGTTTTATTATAGTCCAATATGATGTTGGGTTTATTTGAAGCGAGGTCAACAGTATCATCATTGTGTAGAATGGATAGTAACAGTACATTCTTGTTTGGTTTCGGAACATAACTTACCAAAGTGAGATGATTGTTGAAGCAAAATTTTGAAGAATTCGCGTCAATCTTTCGTCCCAGTTCTTATGAACAATCAAAGCATAAATTTCAACCGAATTTGTATCATACCAAATACGTGCAGTGTGACTGTTCATTTTGTAAAAATTCCGAGCTTTCCTATTTGTTTCGGCTACTGTTACGTTTACTAACGTTTCAGGAATTAATTTTTTGAACGCGGCCAGATGAGTATTTATATTTTGAGCTATCTGAACAGGAATTCCCTGTCTTTCTCTCAAAATCTGAAATTCGCGAACTCTAGTTACATTTGGCGGATTTACGCTCCATTTCCTTTTGTACTTTTTATTTTGGGCGTAATACAAAATTCCTTCTTCCTCCACTTCAGGTTCGTCAGCAACTTCTATATTTTCTACTTCTTGTTCTTCAGCACTTTCTATATCGAATTCATAAGTATCCAGCTCCACCTGTTCATCATCATCCCAATCAGAAAAGTCACTATCAAAATTATCATTTACTAGTTCTTCCTCATCTGAAGCGGTACAGCTTTCAAAAAGATCTCGAATATCTTGGCTATTTTGTCTGTTTATTTTGTCAAATAAATTATATAAATATACCTAAAAAATTATATTACACAAAACAACCACAATAATATAAAATATTCTCACCTTATAAAAATTGTCACCAACTTAATATTTATAGAAATATATAAAAGAAAAATATGAGCAATATTGAATACAAAATGGGAATCTTTTCGAAACTGTAGACAATTATTTGTACAAAAGTAGTATCTTTTAGTTCTGTATATATCAGCGACCTTGCGCGGCTACGCTGCGTCGTCGGACTGCCTCTCGATCCGTCCACGGCGAGCAGAGGTGGTCTGGAATTCCTAAAGAAATCCTACTCGTAGTGGAGTGGGAACACCTACAGGAGCGGTGGTTATGTAGGTGTTCCCACTCCACCTCTGACGACGCGCTAAGGACTGGGCGTCCTTCTCCAAACAAATGCCGTCAACAAGACGGCAACGCATATTGCGGAGGGCCCGAGGTGTCTCTGCCTGGATGCCCGACTCGACGCAACAAGGATCTGAACCCAGATATTCCCACAAAAGAAAATATAAAATATAAATTTGGATACAAAATGCATGAGAAAAAATTTGGGGTCAGTTTGAACCCAATGCACCAAAATATGCTTGTTTGGATTAAAACTATCGTAGATACGTCATATATAATATGTTTTCAATTTTTTTTTTTAGTAATGTGTGTGTAAAACCTTAGTTGAGGCAATTCTAGTTGCCTGGCATATTTATTTGGTGCAAAAACTTATTACGTCGCATATTACAATGACTGGGGTCAATTTGACCCCACTGCACAGAGTGAAGGTTAACGGGCAGCTCATGTGCAGTAGCCGACTAGACCTCTGTCCAGAAAGTCCCCCAGGGCCCCATCTTCCCATAATTTTCTTCCCGTTTCCCATCATTTTCATAACCCACGTGGGGTTATTGGTAATTCTATATTGTATGCAGGGTGTCTTAGAACGTTTACCACCTGGGCCTTTTTCCTTAAACCCGCTACTGGCTGTAGACTGAAATGCCCGAAATTTCTTAAATTTGAAGCAGAAATAGGGGCGTTTTCTGCATCATATTCCACCATCTGCTGCGATTTCAAATAAATAGAGGTTATCAGTGATTCGAAGCTAAACAATAAATACTGTAGCTCTACTACAGTGTGTCCAACTTTATTCGATATTGTACATTATGCATTTTAAGGCATTACAATTTCGAGTCACTGAATCAGCTTTTACCTCACTGCGTAAATAATTGAAAGAATTAATAGAAGCATTAATGCTCATTGAACTTTTATCGAACCATTTAGTTACGTTGAATCGCTTGCTATGTAACTATAGCAAAGTATCTTCTATAAACATCTCGGTGACTTATGAAGTTTCATTTGTGAATTCTGTTTTATATTTTAATTTGGCTAGTTAAAGTTCCTCTTGCATATCAATTACGTTTCATTGAAGTGTGGTCTAGCTCTCACACTTAAGTTAAAAGAAAAGCGTTCTCAGTTTGCTTGGAATGCGACAATCTCGAGGAAATCTAACACGTTAACTTTTGGCAACTGAACATCCAGCTCTATTTACTTTTTCAATTATTTAGGAAGCTACTTGAAGGTATTTATCAATAGATTCGAAACGCTACCAAGTGGGACGATCCGGCGATAAATTTTCGCTAAACGGATTGACGGCTATAATGATGTTTATCAGGCGCAATTTCAGCATTCATTAGACGATGATTTATTTACTCGCCTGGATATTGGCTAGCATCACTCAATAGCGACTGCATCGAAATGGCAACGCTTTGTGCAATTAATATGTTGCGCTAAATGTTCAGTGAATTGGTATCTCAATTTACTTTCAACGCGCGGACAGCCCACTTCGATAATCGAGAGGAATATGGAACGGAATACCAGGTATAACTGTCAAAGCGGGGATGAAATTTGTCGCCATAAAGTTCCAGCGAAAGACCGAGGTCAGGATCTACTCTTTATTTTCCGTCGCAGACCTAAAATCGTATTTCACGTTTTAATCGTGCCCCTCCCACCCTCGAAATCATCGCGCAAACTTAGCGCAAAATTTAACGAGACGTTCTCGAATCCTCGGGATTAAATCACAGGACACGGCGTTGTTTCGCTGACACTGGCAATATTCCCTGATAAATTACGTCCCCGCGGAAAAACGACAAAGCGGCACGTGACTTTTTCTACGTTTAAATTGCGTTCTTTGTTGTTACGCCGCCGCCGCCGCCGCGTTCGAGGCGCTGTGCACGGCTCGCGTTAATTAAAAGATGTAACACGACGTTAAAATTATGTATCCGTGTATACGCGGGACTCGAAACAGCATGTACCTCCGGCATTGTACAAAGCGCTTTGATTCGAAACGCTTTGCACAGGGTCACGCTAATTAAAAGATTGAGGCTGCGTTTTTGTTGTAAACCCGCGGCTGGAGGACAACGACGCGTTGCATTCGTCGGATTACACGTGTCCGCGTGATCATCGAGCAGTTGACGACATCTACTTCCTAGGCTTTTGTGCTCTGTACTCTGCGTTGTTACCAACTGTGAGCGTCACCTATTTATTGTTATCGCTATTGTTTTTCCCGCTGCGTTCAATAAATTGTTATTATGTCTAAGAATGTATATCCTTGGAGTTGTAATTATGTTCGACTGCTCTATTATAGTACTCGAAACTTCGAATTTTATACCTCATTAGAGAGTTGGCCTAAAGCAGTGTTTCCCAATTAAATTTTGCCACGCAGCCCTTCCAAATTCACTACAATTTGGCGGAACGCCATCGACAGTTTTTTTTTTCTAAAATAAATCATTTAGAAATATAACAGTAATACTAGGATTTTAATTTTCGCGGAACACTAGTTGGGAAACGCTGGTCTGAAGGTTCCGTTAAAGGAGTATGTATGTATATTGGGAAAGTGCAGAGTGAACGAGAACACCGTGTCATAAAGTTTGTTTCATACCATCACGTAATAAAACTGCAAGCTTTCCAAAGTTGGGGCATTTCCTACCTGCTGCGCACAGGTACACCGAGTTCCCTTGAATGTCGGCGACCAACCGCACTCACACAGTGAAAGAGCCACCTCCTCCTTCGTGCGCTGCTCAAGGGAGATATAGAGAGTATAATAGCAGGCACTATTATAATTCTAAAATATTTATCGAAACATCCATACAGTAATTTAAGAGAAAAAGAAATGAATACATATCACCGTCCATACTCACCATCCAATTCAATTTTCAACACACTACAAGAATGTTCTTATCTCCCTGTAACAGTGGCACATTTAGGATTTAATCTTGGGAGGAATCGAGTTCAATGGCTAAAACTAGGTATTTTTAATGCAAATTTATCGGGTCATTCTTTTCTTCTTACAAAGCTCTTGAATTACTTCAGTTGTGGTTTAATTAATCTCTTTTCGGGGGGGGGGGGGGGTGCTTGCCTTCCCCTTCATTAAATGATTATAAAAATTTATTTAAAGAATAAAAGCTTGTATTAATTCAGTTGTGGTTTAATTAACCTCTTGTTCCTTTTTCTTTGGGGGGAGGGGGGGGCGGGTCAGGGCCCGCCCCGTCTGGGTGCGTCACTATCCTGTAATACAGGGTCAGCGTTTTACCCTGCAACCCGCGCTCGCGCGAACCTGTAAAATGGCAACAGCGCCTCGCGGACGCATTCCACTACCCCCACCATGCACCGGCCCAACGGAGAGCTGCCAACGACCGCTGGACAGCAGTGATGCCCGAGCTCCGAAAATTTAGGATGGTCTCTTTCAAATTAGCGTCGCAAAGAGCTATTGGGAATTTCCCGGCCCAGGTAATCGAGCCGTGCGCTCCGCTTTTATGATCGGTTTACCAATCGCATCCCAGATTACTGTAATGAGGTTTGAAAATAATGTCGACTGACCTCGTACCTGTGTCAATTTCAAAAATTATAGCTACGACAGGGTTGACCGCGGCGCTATACCCTTGTATCGACAGATTTTTCGTCGTCTGCGTGTACAAGCCACAATAAAGGCGCATCGTTCCAAAAAATGACATTAACGGAAGCTGGCATAGGCGTGGCCTTGACTAGCTAAAACATTCAGACACAAAAATTGTAGAAAAAAATTCAAACACCGCTACAATCAAAGACACGTCCCATTAGTTATCCCTTACGTCTGATCTAGGTATGCACTGCATTGAGGATAAAATCATAAAAAATAAAACCAGAATAATAGATTCTGAGGTCTGCAGAACTAACACATAATGGAATAAAAATTGAGTTTCTCAATTTCTGAAAGTTACGATACAGAAACAGCTACCCTATTGTTTATCAACACCACGATTTTTAAAAGCAGCATTAAATACAGTATCAAATAAACAGTTTGCAAAAGCTTTTTACAACAATTATGGTTAAAAAATTGATAAAAAAAATTAAGTAAATGTAAAATATGTTAAATTCTCCATCATTCACAGGGAATATTTTTTTCTCATTTGTCGGCGCAAATTGCATTCCAATATCTTTTATATTTCAAAAGTTATGCGAAAAAGGCCCAAAATTTTTCAACCCTGGCCGGGAAATTCTGAATAGCTCTTTGCGACGTTAATTTGAAAGAGACCATCCCAAAATTCTCGAAGCTAGGGCATCACTGCTGTTCAGCGGTCGCTGGCAGCTCTCCGAACGCCGGGACGGTGCATGGAATGCGTCCGCGAGGCGCTGTTGCCATTTTACAAGTTCGCGCGTACGCGAGTTGCAGGATGAAACGCTGACCCTGTACCCCCGACATTAGTTAGCCCAGTGAATGCACGTAATGTGTTCTCAGCGTGGAAAACGTGATTGAAGTTACCCGGTTGTCCCGTCTTAACCAATTCGTGCTGCGCCACGTCGAGCAGAAATTCGCGGTGGATCCGGGGGTGTTTGGTCGACAATGGTGGCAAGAGACAGGCAGTGTTCATCGGGCTGACGGTCGTATTACGTCCCGATTGGGGCGCAGTAAGTTAACGAGAATTGAATTTCAACGGAGATGGTGGTCCCGAGCGCGGGTTTCGCTCCCGTTTCATGAATTACAAATCCGGGCCAGCCTTTGAGCGCGTCTCCGTCCGGCGCCGCGAAATGATGCGATATCAATATTGCGGTGCACGGTATGCATACGCGCGTACACTGCCCGCCTCTGTGTGTATATATAACACTCGACAAAGCATTCTAACCCGGCTGACATTATTACGATAACATATACGCGATTCGATAACGTGACATGCGACGCAGTATAATATTACCGACGCGCTGTGACGTGGCTTCTGTTATCCTGCCGTCCTCCACCCACGCCATTTTCGTCCCGGCTCGAATGAAATTGGCGCGCACTGTGTACTCCCTGTTGTTCGCCGCGTGGCCCCCGAATTCGAAGGTTACGTCACGGACTCACGGTCGTCCCTGTTCTGAGGTTCTTTGATGTTTGTCAATATTGCTGGCGTCGCGCAGGGTTTCCGTGCCCCGCATGGCGAAAACGAAAGCGCACATGTTTGGCAGCTTTGGAAGGGGCATATTTTTGTAGCCCTTTCTGAGATGTTGGTTTTCTTCAGATTCAGGAGCGAACATACAACGACTATTCTCCAACGGCCGCCATCTTCACGCTACCGTTACGTCCACGGAACCTTCTTAAGTAAAGATTACTATAGATGGTATATAACTGTATTACTACGTACATTAAACACTTTAAATCATAATATCTCGAAAACGAAGGCCCATTCAACAAAAAGCCGAAATGGTATTTTCATACTACATGAGTGCTACGACCCCCATATACTGTCGTCCCAAAAACGATTTCCGCATCCGTGCCTTCCCCTTGTTAGTTCGTTTTTGCCCTTAAATCCTCAAATATGAATTACTTAGAACTCACTTGGACCGGGATGATAAGGGAACGATAAGTTAAGCTAGTATTACACTGAGATTGAATCGAATGGAGGATTGGAATTGGTGTTGTAGTAAGCTGTCTGGGAAATGGTATAAGGTACTTTGAATTAGGAGTGAAAGAGATAACAGAGAATAAGAAGGCTTGACAGGTCGAAGTGAAGATTTAGAATTATCCGCGGAAAATTCCAAGATTCATGGAAAATTCCAAGGTCCATGGAAAATTCCGAGGTCCAGGTATCCCTAGTTGCTTCGACTGCCAGTCGATGCACCAGTGTTTGCATGTACTTTCGCGAACTTGCCGGAATCTACATTCACCGTGACTTCGTTCTATCAACACGCGCCTGTTTCGACAGTGCGACTTAGTTTCCAGGAACAATATTGTTGACACACGATTTGGACTTTGAGCTCTCTTGACGCGGCTCCCGTCTTCGTTCGTGCCCTTACCGAGGAAAACTTTCCATATGTCTCGCGAGTAAATCCCCGAGCAGGTTTGCTTTTAAGCTCGCCAACTACTAATTGGAAGCAAAGTCGAAGATTATCACGGTCCCCGACTTTGGTTACTTTTCGCGAACGGGATGAAACCTCTATCGCGACACTTATACTCATTCAGATCTCTACGTATTTGCTAATATGTAGAACGTCACTCTGGAGATATGTACACACACAGTACCATATTTATCTTCAGTTACACTGCACGATATTTGTAGAACACATGCAGTAATTTCTGCTCCTTCTGTTTTTGTACATCAATGGGTGATTAATAATGTCCATTGCCTTTTTTATTTCCGGGTTTGTAAATGGGATAATCCCCTGTCTTTTTATTTTCACCATTTCTTTCCCTTCAATATTTTTACAGCGTAATTACAGTATTGTCTCGAACTAAGGTGAACGCTATCCCCTCCACTTATTCCGTTCTTACCGCGGCGAATGAGAGACTGTGTATGACCGAGAGAGGGGGAAGCACTCAGTCTCTCTTGAATAAAGGCAAGCCGAAAAGACTCGCTTCGTAAGCGTTTATCTGTAAATCTGTATAAGCTATTATTATAATAATTTATTTTCCTCTATCTGTACATTATTGTAACTCTTTTGTATATACTGGGCTCTGCCCCGTTAATAAATTATAATAAAAAACTACACTTGAAAAAGTGTAGCAGCTGTGTTCTCTTACATGAGCAATTTATTTAATATACCCAAATCATATAACGTCCTTTAAACTTAAAAAACTAGCCTCGTTTACCGGGACTAAATAAATAAACAGATCATAGTACTACGATGGTGGGAACAAATTCCTGGCAAAGGCAGCGGAGTTTCCAGCATGTTCCGATTGTGCCGCGAACGTAATAACGCGTTCAATAATGTACATGGCGAGCGAGGCGAGCCGTTGAAAATGAAACTCGCACGCGCGCGCGCGCTTAAAATACGTTTTCCCATGCATGCTCTTACATTCATTTCACTTGCAAATTCCACGATTGATCTTCCGCGAACGCGCGCGCGCCACCCGGCCCGCAATTGGAATTGGGTTTACAGTTTACAGCCACGTTATGACGGTTCCACGTCCGATCGCGAGAAAAGTCGGAGCGGTACATGGAATTAGCGAGGATCAACTGCAACGAGAAATGTTAATTGGCTCGTCGGCGGAGCGCGTCGTATCGCCAGCGATTACGGGGTGACAGAAAGTTGCCCGTCGGCGTGTTTGCGGTGTCCCTATCGGCCTCCTGCTCGTTAACGATTCGCCGCCAGAAAGAGTGAAATTTTATTCGAAAAGCTCTCTGGTAATTGGGTTAAGCCCCACTTGCGCCGAGTCCCTGTCCGCGCGTATGCAAACGCGACACTGGAGTCGCAGTCCTTCATATCCCGCCATTCCTATTTCGCCCTATCGATTCGGACCTGGTACATGCAAAAATGGTCTTCTGGAATTCTGGAGGAGTGAGCTTTAGGGGAGGCAGGAATTGGAGTCCTCCGATTTTGGTGGATTACAGATCGACTTCAGGCTCTAATAGAAAACCGAAAGCAATGGCCGATTATCCCTGGACGGTAAGCTGCTTATTTCTTAGACGTGTACCGTGGGCTGGCCACTGGCGATCGTAAAGGAGCACCGAAGGGAGGACAAAGCGGGGGACGCGAGATCGAGGGGGAAAGTAGGGACGAAGGTGAGGTCATCTTTTCACCGTAAGACGGGTCTTAAGGACTTAATTTCAGGCCCTGGACGTGAATTTATTGTTCGGTGCGGCGAGCGCCGGAGGAACCACCCGACAGAAATAACGGTCATCTGGAAACGCCTTAATTACTTTACACGTTGGCATAGATGGCGCTCCATGTCAAACGAAATAAGACAGCTGGAATTAAGAACTTTTATGTGCTCTAAGATAACGAAAAATGGTTCTGCCGTGTAGGTATAGCTAAACAACTTCAGCTTGATCAGATCTTTCACATTTTAATCTAGTAGCTATTGCGCGTTAAGCACTCATGATCATGAGAACCCCTGCTGTCCGGAATTAGACCGATTCCCTTAGCTCCCGCTTGCGCAAGCGCGATGGCCTGATCAAGTCGGATTGCCAAACTATAACATCCAGTAATGTCCTTATTATATGCCATTCTTTTACGTTTTTCACTTTATACCGACAATTAATATTCCTTCACTCTTTTTACGACCAACCTTTTGACGAAACCTCTCAGCATCACGTGGCCCAAAGCGTACAGCCCGGCTCTTGTGTCGCCGACCAGCAGCGAAATCCTTCTCTTTATTAAACGATGGACTTTTATGGGCCTGTAACTTCCAGCAGCCCCTTGACGAGCGGTAGCCTAGCTGGACGATTCCGCGGGAATGGCCCCGCTCCGAGCGCGAGTCGAATATCAGGAAAAAAGGGAGAAACAGCGAGTCTCGGCGGATTAGGGAAACTGCTCGGAATTCATTGCCGTTTTATACAAAAGATAAACGTTCCTTCAGCGAGGAATCCCCGTCGCATCTCGGCAACACGTCACGCGCTACGTTCCTAACACCTTTATCAAAGAGGATCACCGTTTGGCTCACTCGAGATTTTCGTCTATAAGGCCGCTCTCCGTTGTTAATTTAACGAGCTGCTTTACTTTTAATTAAACCATCAGCCCCGTCCGTCGGAAGCGCGAACGTTTCGACGAGGACGCCCCGTGGCCCGGGGAAGGGGACCATTGGTTGACCATTCCGTTTGGTTGCGAGGTCCGATGACCTAGCCGCCCTTATCTCGTCTCATCCATCTTGTCTGTGCGCCTTTTTCTCGGGCGGCCAATGCTCGTACCGCCGGCCGCGACCGAGCTACAACCGAGCGCCTTCGAGTGTGCCGTAGACTAGACCGGTGGGACATTAATAATCTCACGCCAGGCTGCCTGCAAGGGTTGGACTCAGCGGGCGGTGGAAAGGGTGGACGGAAAAGGAAATGAGTATGTTTACGGGGAAGAAAGAGGTTGAGAAAGGAAGAAACAGGGCTGTTTGGAACTCGACGATCGCGACACATGATTGCCCCAGCTAGGGGTTGGGTGCTGATTACTCGCACGAAAACTGTAAGCCTGTTTTGATTTATTTGTAGTAGCTTGTGTGTTGTTATTATTATTATTAATGATCTTTATTATTCTGCACTTTATTCAGATTATATCAGTGTCTCCCAACCTTTTTTGAGTCGCGACCCCCTTTTATAATATTCAAATAACCTGCAACCCCCCATATAAGGTAAGGTACATTTAATAAGGTAAAGAAAACACATTGAAAATAAGTATTTCAGAATATAATTATAACTTAATAATATTTCATTATCTTAATACATATATTAAATATACTTAAATATACAACTTACAACTATTTATAGATTACGCTCTAAATTAAAATTCAAAGCAAATAAAATAAAACTTGCGGCTAACTATATTTAAACTACAAAATTTCTATTTTGGAACACAGCCAAAATCTGATGGGAGAGAGTTTCAATAGCAAGACGCTAGGTACAAAAAGAAACTCTGAAACTGTGACGTACCATGTGAGGGAATGTTATAAAGACATGTTCGCGCGTCTAAGGTTGCAAAATTGAACGTGTGTGAGTCCAAAGAAACTGCAGAAATTAAACTTAGGTACCCAAGGCTGGCAAATGCCTCACCATCCAATATCCTTCTTATCATCCTTAAAAAGTGCATCGCTGTCGAAGGCTTGCAAGAACTTCTCCCTGATTACCGGTAAACTGAAATATCGAAGACATCGCTTGACTATTCAAACGCGATGAAACTTCAGCCGTTTCTTTCGGCCATTTCGTGCCGAGTTTGCTATCTTAGCGGGCCCGTAATACCCTCCGCCGCAATAAACGCGATCGTAAAGCACGACAGGCAGTAAAACGGAGGCGGAAGTCGCTGATCAATCGCGCTGCATGAAATCGCGGCGTCGAGTGTCGCGCGTCGATATTCCACAGCCGGTTTGCGATACGCGCACGCAAATGACAACTGGTGATGTTAAGTCGCCCCCTATCTCCCGGCTGCTCCATTATCAGCGTCGATATTTCGCGGACCCGCCATCGCTACAAACCGCATTGTAATTCCTGTCGATACCTACCAGCGACCTTTGACCGATATAATGCCGGCCTAATGAAAAACCGCCAGCAATCCTTTGCGAGCTGGTATTGGCCTGGTTACGGCCGAAACGATTTATCAAGGATGTCCGTGGTAGGCTGGAATCAAAACAGATTTCGACTGTGTTACGCCCACGCAATACGCGGCCAACTGTCCGACTACAATTCATCAGACCCATTGTCGTTCAGCTAGGCTACGCGAACCTGACGCGATCATCGCGCCTGCGCAAGCGAGGCAAGGAGAAGGGGAGCGTCCCCTCCACTCATGTTGAGAGGAGTCCTGCTCCGCAGGGGTTCTCATGGTCACGGGCGCTTAACGCTTTAGCGCTAACCTTACTGAGGAGCTGGAGCAAGTATTTTGATGTCGGAGCAATTAAAAAGGTGGTCTGCTCCAATTCCCTGATCATGTGTAATTAATCAGGAAATACTATCTCTAATACAGGTATTATCTGAACACTAGTTCGTTCTGTGGTATCCTAGTTCTTCCACGTCATCGAAAATAAATCCTCAAGTCACACCTTTTTTTTTTAAATATTTGGAAAGTCTGAACATCCCTTTAGCCAGTCCAGTTTCAATTTGTGAGTAGTACCATACGAGTTCTCGACCAGTTCCACATCGATTTGACATCTAGAATCAATTTTGCAATACAAATAGTAAAGTACACCAGCAACATTGCACCTCTTACTGTTACTGAACTAAATGTTTCGTCAAATAAACTGGCAGTTCGTTTCGCCTATTCATTACAAGAGTATTGGTAAACGTTTTGAAGGAAAATTTCTCTTCCTACCTTAACCTCATTGCAGGCACAGTTGCTCCACTCCTGGAACTCTAAAGCCACGTCCCTCACAAAATCGTCGGATACTTTAAACGATACTTCGTTTTCTCTCTTCATAAAGACTTCATGTTAAACCCATTTTCGCCTATTCAACTGGCATTAATTTTCTACCCAGTATTTTAAACCTGGATATAAATTTTACGACTCCTTGGTCCCGGAACTTCGGAAAAACTCGTTTCCCGGTAATAAAAAGTAATGCAGTAGACATATCGTATCCAGATTCCTCGGATAGCGAGCCCCGAGTTAAAGGGTCCTTTTACTTCTGCTCAAACTAAAGAGAATTTACACAGATGGCTTCCCAAGAAACGGACGCTTTGCCTCCCTCGTCGACCTGATTTCACCGTTTTCGAGTCGATCCGATCTTTCCCTATTTTCTAGTGTTTGTCGGCTGAGGGGGTAGCTGCCGCAGTTGGCGAGGCTCGCGTCGCCACCCGTAGTCAACGCTCACTTCCGCTTCCCTATTTCCAGCGCGCGTTTTTACGAACGACGGAAACGTTATGAGTGCGCTCGCGAGATTTACAGCACCGTTCATTACTATAATCGTTGGATCGAAAGCGTACCGTCATTTTACAGGGTTAATCGTCATCGATTGCTGTCCATGAGTTATCGCGGTATTAAGCGCGCGTCGTCGACACGATAATCGCTGAATTTACGATTTTCACTCCTAAATATGCCACTCGAACTGTTTTTGCACGTTACCTCGCGATTGAAGCTTGTGTCCGTTTCGAATGGGTAAACACGTTCTGTTGGGGGAAGAATCGATTTTCCTGAAAGGGAAGTTCAGTAGAGTATTATAAACGTATTATACCTTTCAGGCGACGCGTTGGACTCATTGTGTCAAAAAGCATTACCCAGACTTAGGTGTGTTTTAGTACGAACGAAAAACAGTGGATAGGTAATAATTTTGATTGTGAATAATTCGATACCTCAATGCAGTACCTATATTTCATTTCAGTTCATTTCTGTTCAAACTGATTAGTAATTAGTCAAACAAAAATACTCGCGGTACGTTCGAACCCATCACTACTTTCGCCAAATAACGCTCAGCGCTGAGTACCCAAGTAAGTAGTCAAGGAAATAAGTGGGAAAAGAATTCCTATGATCCAGGTTATTGGAGGGTGTTGCACAAGCCGATCATGTTTTTATTCTCTAATAAACAATTGAAGCCAAATGCAAAGAGAATACGGGCGATATTATGGATACATTAATATTTCATTCATAATTCAAATTTCATTCAGAACGTTTCAAGCTCCATCAGAGCCATTAATCGCCAAGCCCCATTAATATTGTATTACAAATTAAATGGAATTAAAATACACTTTATATGCTAATACGTTACATAATTGATACACAGCAAACATTTTACGGCTAATTTATTTCATCTCGTTCAGATTGATGTTTTAAAAGAATATTCCTTCACATCAAACTGAACGGTTGTGTTACTATTTCCGACAAACTCGAAAATAGTAGCGGTTCATGTTATTTGTCCCCATTCATTGGTTGCGCGCTCCCGACGAACATCAAAAGCCAAAATCATTTAGAGTGTTCGCTCGCGGGTCATCGAGCGGGTAAATGGAAAAAGCAGAGCCGCCAGGCGTACGGTAAACAAGAACTTTAATAGATCCTCCGGGATTTTAATTCATTTTGGAATTTCGAAAGTCCACCGTGATACCTGTGCTTATTGCCAAATATACTACACAGGTTTCATTGAAGGGGAAAGCCGCTGTTAACACAGAAATCAATATCGAGGGGATTAAATTTGAAGAGGTTGATTCAAATATCAAAAACATGAAGATTATACATAAATATGTGTATATATATCATGGTCCCGTCGAGTTTGTTAAAAATTCCAGCAATTAAGTGAAAAAAAACTGAAAAATCAATTTCAGAGGTAAACAGATTTATTAAAGCTACAGCTTCAGAGATTCGTCTCCAATGGCGACGTAGCAACATGTGTCGCAATAATAAAAGTTCTTTCCGATATAGATTCGAAGGCTATTAACGTTTGCAAATATTAACTAGTACGACTCGGGTCACGTGGTAATTGTTCAAAGTGATTCGCTTCTGCCAAAGGGGGATTCGAACCGCGTGGTACAAGGGAATCCATCTGCTTTTGACAGGGTAATCAATCTCAAAATACTTTGATATTTGTTATATGTATCTATTCGAGCTATTCCACGTCAAAACGAATAGGTGAAAAATTTAGTGTCACCGATTCTCTTCAAATTTACAGCATTTGTCGATAACTTTGCAGGAACAAAGTATACTAAATTTCAACGGCCTATATCAAATAGTTTCCGAAATATTTAATCTTAAAGTTTCGAAAATTCAAACAAAATCGGCTGACGTGTCATCACTTAAACTGTAATATCTCGGTCATTTTTAAAGATAATGCCACCGTCTTGGGTTCATTTTAAAGCTGAAGGAGAGCTTTCTCGAAACGTATATAGAATATTTTGTTTATTGGTAATAAACTTAACAGTAATCGATGTCTAAAGATTAAAGACAAATGCTGTAATTTTGAAGAGATATATCTCCTTCTACGGCCCAAATCCAATATCTGTTTCGTCGAAAGGACCTAATCATCAACGCTTCACCATTTTATTAAAGCAATTCGATTTTAATAGCATCTTACCCCTAAAAGGGGCTTTTCGACATTTCATCTTCCAAAAGGAACTATAAGCTTCCAAGGGTCAGTGCAAACACCAGTCGAGCGACAACTCCCCCGCCACCATTGGTCAAAAGAAGCTATCAAAGAGACTCAATCGCCAGGCGTAATGCGCAGCTAAGTAGACAATGGCCCCTCCATTAACCGGCGACGAGGTCCGTCGATAAATATCGCGCCAAGTTAACGAGCTCGCGCTAACGATTCACGCGCCGCGAACAGGAAAAAAGAGAGCGGAGCCAGAGGTACGTCAGAAGAGCAGACAACCAGCGACGGAACATTTTCACTTGTAATTTCCTATAGGGGTGCATTAAACGGGACAACAGAGCGATGAAAAAAGGAAATATGTGAGGAAGAGGCGCGTAGAGGGAGCTGTAAATAGAATCGTCGTTCGAAACAGACACCACGGTTCGATACACCGAGAAGAATAGGGGGAGGGGGGAGCGTTCACGGGCGCTGGGACAAAAAGGGATACTCGAGAGAGAGACGAGTGACAGGCGAGGCGTCGGGCGAGAAGGACAGGGGAGAAACAATCGAGGAATAAGGTAAAGGTGATCTTTTGTCTTCCGTAGGCGGACAAATCCAAGTTGTCCCTGTGTCGACAGGCTGGTGCCGGAGCTTGCTCGACCA
Source organism: Andrena cerasifolii (assembly GCF_050908995.1). Lineage (NCBI taxonomy): Eukaryota > Metazoa > Arthropoda > Insecta > Hymenoptera > Andrenidae > Andrena > Andrena cerasifolii. The sequence goes on along the minus strand of NC_135118.1, from coordinate 30,669,469 downwards.
GTCCTGTCCACTATCCCACCCCTGTTCCCGCCCGGCCGCGGAATTTCCAGGGGCATCGCATTGATTGCACCCCGGAGCGAATTGCATCCGCAAGCCGATCCCCAGCAACGGGACGACTAGACGCAATGAAATTGATGACGCGTGTGTACAGAGTCCTGACGCGTTCTGTTAGGGCACGTTTACACTGTTGCGACGCTGCGCGCGTGCCGCGCGAACAGCTTTAGTGTTTATTATGATCGTTGTACTCCGATGACACTGTGGGCGGAGGATTTGTGGCGGGGGTTGTAAGTATGGTGGGTTTTAGGGTTGAGAGTGGATTGTAAAGGTATGTTCCCAAGTGAGAGCTAGGTGTAGCATACTGTGTATCTCTTTCAAGGACCCACATTAAGAAACGTCATCGAGGGAGTCATTAACAGAGTTGCCAGGCTTGTCCCTACGCGTAGTATACCGGAGCATGTGCAGCGAGTGGCGGTACATGTGCATCATAACGCCGTAACGACGTAACCAACGCCAAGGCATGCACACACATATACTACTGCATAGTCTTCTGCTGTAGGTGTTCTTCCTCTACTATACGTGAGGACAATCCTGGCAGCTCTGATCACCAAGTGAAAGCCGAAGGCCAACGTGGGCTATCTGCGAGCGATTGTTTTTACATCAGCGGAAGGAAAGAGTGGAGGATATGGTTTTGTATTATATTGAGCAGTTGTGTCTAACATGAGGGATGTATGCTGTAGTTTGTGATTACATGTCAGTTAGAATCTATGTTGGGATGGCTCCTCTCTGGCCTTGAGGCTCCAAAGCTTCCCGCTTTGACTACACCCAAGTTATACTACTGACAGATTTCAAGCCCGTTCTCGAACAGAACGTTGTACCAGTGTAAATGAAACGTTACCAGGCAGACGGGAAATAAAGCAGATGAATGAATTGCACGTAAACGTCACGGTGCCAGTTGGAATTTTTGCTAAGGCAACGGCGCGCAGGCTGTCGCTCCGGTATGAAAATCTCGGATAACGGTGCGACGCGTGCGAGAAACATAAATCCAGCCGTCGACGCGTTATATTAGCTTCTCGACGGTCGCGACAAGGGCGCTGAGAAAAAGGGCGGGGGACGCTCGTTCGCGATGCAACGACGGTCGAAGCGCGATCGATGGGGCAACATTGCGGTGGCCGTTGGTTTCCAGGTGGCGGAAATTCATCGCGCGCCGCGGCGATCCGAAAGCCAACAATAACGATATCAATGCGGCCGCGGAAGCCCGAAATCAATAATATTATCATAATTAATTAGAGGAGAATTTGCGTCGAGCGGCGGGACCGCGGAGGATTGATCGCGGGCGGCATGTGCGGACTCACGGGATAAATTCTCTGTCTCCATTCATCGACATAGAATGTAGCTAGAAAGTGGTTAATAGTGTAAGTTGCTCGGTTCCTATTTTATCTCGTCAACCGCAAACGACACAGCGACGTCATCTTTCGGTAAGTCTCGGGATTTTTACGGACGGTGGCGCCACCTAGCGTGGAGCACCTCAGTCACTGCGAAAGCTCAAAGCTAAATATTCTCTTACATGAAGTACGAAGGAACTACGTCGCATTCGAGTTTGTCCTCGCTTCAATTTTGTTTGGAGCACGAGAAAATATTTCGTTGATGTTTTTTTAAATTAGCGAGAAGTATCAGAGACAGAACAAAGTCCCATAATTAAGGTTCTAAGTAAATACATGCATACAAAGTTAGAACATGGCTTCCTGCATTTCACAAAATCACCAGAGAAGACACAGTACCCGTGGTAAACGTTTTCCGATGATACATTCTATTAAAGCCCGGGGTTTACTACGAAACAAACGGATTCCGTGTAGACGAAGAATGCCAGGCATCCCGGGAGCCATTAAAGCATTAAAGGAAGCTTGCGAGCCGATCCGGAGTGTATAATACGTCCGAGAATCGCAGCGGGAACGTCAAAACCAGAGGTCTTCTTGCAATAATGCTGGAACCTACTTCAGAGGGAGCTAGCTATTTCACCCTGGTCTAAGTGACAACGCTCCCTCGAACGGACGGGGTCTAGCAGTAATAGGACTCCCATTACGGAGGTCCTTCAGTAAGCGCTTCTTCCCACTCGGTGGAGCAAACACTGAAATAATGGCGTCCGCCGGGGTTTGACATTGCCGCGTCATCGATGGTAATCCGAGAAAGTCGAACGTCTCGCTGTTCCTGAGCGCCGCCAGGGGGGAAGGAAAAAAGGAATCGGCCGTGCGCTGGCCATCGGTTGCTCGTTTTTCTTCCTAGGAAAGTTGCCGCGATGCCAAGGGAGCGGGCCTGTAACGCAGGATGGGAGGAATAATGGGGCGTCCCGGACGAGATCGTAAAAGCGTATCCGACGCGATCATGACGCGCGGAGGCGAGGGAAACTTTCGAAAACGAAGACTTATCTGTGGTGCGAAGGTGAGCATCCCCGTAGGCAAGGAAACAGCCGCGCATACTTGAAGGGGGGGGGGAGGGCGAGAGGATTTACGAGCCTCTGACGCTCCTACTCGCGCTCTTGAGAACTCGAACTTTGTCAAATATATTAAAAGCTGTCTGCTGGTCCGCGGTACCAACAAAGATGTTTTCCACCGACGTCCGCCTAGTTTCCCTTTTCCCGTTCCACGGAACACGCTTGCCCCTCTTTATGCGCGCGGCCTCCATAGGCGTAGAACTTCGCGCTGGCCGCTCGTCGGGAGGAGTCCAATGAAACGACTTTACTTGCTTTCCATTCCTCCTTCGAAAAAGTTGCCGCATTCACTGGCTGAGGAATAGCCGTTCATTCCCTGTAATTAATACCACCGCGACGATAAAGGAGGGTCGTAATTGCGAACACTTCCCGGGACGCTTAACTAAATATCGTACCATATATCACGAAAGAGCTGGCGGACTCTTACTCCGCGTCTCGTTTTTATTCGTCTCGGCTATTATTGTTCTTGGACTCGCTGTTCCATCCCCACTTCTTCCATTTTTCATACCTCCTCGCGACTGCATCGAATTTCCCTCCCTTCACGCGCTCCTCCGTATTCGACTCGAACGTGTTTTAGCTTCGAGTCGAATCTTGGTACCTTGGGGGTTTATTTTCTGCGAATAAACCGCGAGTCATGATCCACTGTGGGCCTAACCTACAAATTTTTACTTGGTTGGTTGGATTTCGGAATTATTCGAGTTTGCAGAATATTTGTTGGAAGTAGTCGCTTCTAAACGACAGTTAGAAGTTAGTGTGAGCCTGTCGGCTCATAGAGGCTTCTAGCGTCTCTATTCCAGTAACGGGAATAATGGGCAGCGTGGGAGGAGTACACGGGACTTTTGTCACGTAACCCTTAGTTCTAAAGAGGTTGCGTACTCGGAATTGAATTGCTCCGAATGCAGTTCGAGACAGTTTGCTGTAGACGATGAAACACCGCGTCCTAGACCCCGAAACATGCAACCTTCAAGTACACGTTGCCCAACTGCAATACCTTGGAATTGAATACCTATTATTTGCAATTCCCATAGACCTTTACTACAGGATTCTACAGAGTTGCCAGATGTTGAGGCAACAGGGGCGGGTGATGACGTAACCCGTGTTTGCGTCCTTACACCTGACAACCCTGGGTTTCCATCGTTCTACCAGCTCGAGTGACAAGTGCATCGATGGCGCCCAATTTCAGAAAACAAAAATAGACAAGTGTTCGTGCAAGCTTCTATATCTATCCAGTCTAATAGCGAAGCAGACTCGAGCAACCGTCCATGAGCTCTAACCTGCCCCTTAACAAGGGAACCTAAATTGTGGTCCGTGTTTGCAGTTGCAACGAAGTAAACTGAGATTGCTACCGCTCTCGAGTAGCCGTCAACGACAACTTCTCATTTATAGATGTTGCAAAGTGGCGGCGCCAAAGTTGATCCCACTGGTCGACGCCCTTGCCACGTACGACGCGCAAGGAGAACAGAGAGAAAGAAGAGAGCGGACGTACGCGGGCGGAATAGCAATGCCCCGCCATTTCACTGATCCCAAGCTTCGTGGGTCCCTTTCTCCGCGGCTTCTCCCTAGCGGCGCCATATTTTCGGACAGGCGAGTTTATAGTTCGCATTACGCGGAGATTTCGGCATAGGGGGCCACGCCGAGGGACAAGTGTTATAGGACGTATTAGCCCTACGAAATCGTGAGAACCTTGGCACTGCTTGGTATTGAAGGTCAACGCTCAAGTTAATCCTTGGTCATCTGTTTACCACGCTACTGTCAATTATTTACATAAGTTTTAGGTATAGAAAGAAGTGGATACTGTGGTGTAGAATTTGGTGCTGGTATTCCCTAGCTACTACTGATACTTATAGATATCTGTTTTCCCTTTAACACTCATCCTCAACTTCCTCCGTTTCCTGTCTTACCCACCTCCTGCCTTCACCTGAACCTATTAACACTCCGCCTTCTAGAATTAATTGACACGTAATTTTATCCCGAATTTGCGATTCATCACGCTCCCCTGTATTACAGACTTGCAACAGAACACTACATCATCCCCCCGCACAGTTTCTCCGTCGAAATGCTCGAATAAGCGAAACGAAATGTTACCACGGCGACCCAGGATTAAGACGTAAACATCAAACAGCACTATCTAATTAGTAAGCCGGCGCGCAGCTAAACAGTGTCTAATGCAACGTTCCCGCCGTCGGAACAGTTACGAACTTGTACTACTTCGAAGGGAATTCCTGGCACCGTAGTCCGCCGAAGTAATCGGCGACGGTGCGCTCGCAATTACTCCGTTGCTGGGAATCATTACGTGCCCGGGGGCAGATATGGCTGGCGCATTCAACGGAAGAGGAAGTTGCCGAAGAAAAGCAGCTGGAAGTAATGATAATAACGATTCGTCTTGGATCCTCCTTCGCAGACAATACCATTAATCCCCTTCTGATAAAACCAGCCCCCGTCCCATCGGACGGGCAACTTTAGGGCGAACTTCATTCATAAATACATCGTGATCGCTTAAGGAGGCGACCCGAATCCCTGATTAGCGGAAACGAGTGCTTCAATCGATTCGCAAGGGAACTGTGCACTATTGTCAGAAGAGTATCCTCTCGATGGGCAAATCGCGTAGGAGTGTTGCAGAGCTGAGTGCTGAATGAATCGCGGTGTATTCAGGAGCTGGTCAGTGATGACAGATCATTCGCCATTAGCCGACCGCACAATCTCGGCGATCTTACGCTTCGAAAGGTATAGACAGCCTAAACAAGGTCCAGACTCCGTGGCGACAGCCCTCACTGTCTATTCCCCCGCTGGAACCACACGTATCGTTTACACCGTGGCCTAAAAGCACCTTTCAAAGCTGTAAACACTGAGGAGGATATTCTTGGAAGCCGCGTGCGGGTGGCATGCTGAACTCCAACTTGCTTATCTTCAACGCGAGCTACATTCAGGTGGGTTGCTTTTAATGAATTCGTTTCGCTATTCCCGAGCGGCATCCTGAGGAAATATTATTTCAAGATTGCTTCGGTTTGGTGAGCGGAGCTTTTCAAGAGGATGAATACGTATTGGAAATATTGTCGAGGAGGAAACAGGAAGTAGGATAATGTTGGCTTTAGGTTGGTTTTCTGCGATGAAATTGTTTATAATTTTGTGTATGGTTTTCGGGTAGAAGCAGTGTTTGTTTCGATTTTGTGGTTGGAATCTTCTTGGGCTACTTAACGGGACTAGGAGGTTAAGTCGCTTGATGATCAAGTATTTTTTTGCGAATTAATTAAAAGGGGATGAATACAAATTGGAACTAGTATTTTTGAGTAAAGTTTATTCATACTATATCCTGTAAAAAAAAAAATTTTTTCGGTAATATACATATGCATATCACGGCGCTACTGGCGTCTGATGTGTAGACGTTTTTCTGTGGATTCGCAGTGATTGCAAAAAAATGGTGATCCGGATCGACCTGAAATTTTTACACCATTTTCAAAATATATTCCTTTCTGCCCTGAACCTGACCATTAAGTGGTAAAAACTCTAATTTCTAAGATAAAAAAGGAAACAGCCATCTGTGCACTCCGAAAATCGACATTTATTGTAAAAATAGCCTCCTCTCAGTCGGTATTTTAATAATTTTGGTTCAATTCTTTTTTCTTAGGTTCAGGCCGAAATTGCGGGGTCTAGGAGAAACAGATTCCAAGGAGACCGTTGTATCTTCATTTTTAAGCTCAATTGTAGGGCAAAACCAAATACAGTTTTTCTAAACCACTACATAAACAACCTTGTGTGGCGCCATTTGTAAAATAGATATATAGACAAAAAAATAATATAGTACTAAACACTGCTTAAAGGGAAAAGTCTGTGCTTGCTTTCATCTCCCTGTAATTAATTCGCAAAAAATAATAAATTTTCGGGTGGAGATTTGAAAGGAGATTCCTGTGTAATTACTCAGTCGAGACCGAACCACCTATATTGCTCTAGCTTGTTGCAAGTAAATGAAACCACGTGCCTGACGGGTGGAGAAAACGTTTAAAGATAACGAAACCACTAAACGAGACTGGAATTTTTATAAATCATTCTACCTACACATCATTATAGCTAACATGATTTCAATACCCCAAATTTTCAGTGAAATAATATAAACTACCATCGATCGATGACATATAACTAATATGAATACCAATTTCCCTCGTTAATTGTTCAAAAATATTGTCACCGTGGATTCAATTATAACCGAACCATTGTCTGCGAAATAATTTATAATTGTTTTGATGTTTGATTGATTGTTGCTCGCAGATGGTACTCTCATTAACAGGAGTAGTCACCATAGTTATTGAAAACAAGTCCGTCTCGACGAGTATATCTGTTCGATATTAATAAGAAAAATTGAAATAGTAACCGGGAGTAAAAAGCAAAGGTCAGGAATGATACAATGGGGTCGATGCATTTGCATTAGCAAACGTTATCAGTGACAGGTTGCCGGCTGCTTTTAAGGTCCTGCGGGGGTGGCAGTAAATTTCACGCGACACCGAACGCGTATACTTCATCACAATAAACCCCTTTGTATTCCCAATCAACGCCGCCCGGGAACAAGCCGAAAATTAACTTACTTCAATTTGTCATCGCGCATGCCTCGTGGAAAATTAGCATACTTATATAGCAGCGGCTATTACGCTTCAATAACCGCTGTTCTGTAATTACTCTTGCGGGAAAATTAATCCCCGGGAATAATAAATGACTTCTCCGACTCTCCCGCCCCGTACCACCCCTACGCCCCCCCCCTCCGCCTCTTCGCCCTCGTGGTTGCTCTTCCGCGTCCCCCCTGGGGATTCGAGGGATGCGATAAATTACAGGCTCGCGGACGAATCGCGAACGAATCAGGTCGGCCGTAAATACCGAATCCTTTTTACCGCGAACCGTTATACGTCGCGTCGCCATCTTGGATCCTTCTGCGAGCCACGCTCGGTCATATAGGAACAGTATAATCGACTTCTTACAAGGAAAGATCCCCAACCCGGGAATTCAAAAAGTTATGAAACTTTGGGGATGTTGGTATGTATTATGCATTTTTTTTTCTTGCCCAAATTCACTTTAAGGGGGTGAAATTGACCCCTGGGAATCCGGGAATAGAAAAAAAGTTTTCAAATAAAAGTTATTTCTTTTAATTAGGGCTATCATTTGGTAAAAGTTATACGCGAGTGATGACACAAGATCCGAAAATAGCCGGATTTTCAGGGTTCAATTTCACCCTCTTAAAGTGAATTTAGGCAGCGAAAAAAAATGCGTAATAGATATCTGTATATCTTCTACGTATCCCCAAAGTTTCATGATTTTTTGAAGTTCCGGGTTGGGCATCTTCGCTTGTTAATTGAAAGAAGACTGTTTTTTACTAATAAATAAAATTACTTAATTATATTTATAAGTGATTCTACTTCACCCTATTTCTAATCTATTACAGCATAGTTCCTACTACCTCTTCACCCTAATTCTGCTTTCCCTCCCTTATCCTGCATTATCCCCCTCCTCCTTCAACGTTCCCCTCCCTCCGTTCATTTCTGATCCCCTACCTCGCCCCATTCCCAGCAGCACCATCAATTTTTCTCCCATCGTGTGTACGCGTATTATAAAACTCGGTTCGGGATATATCCGTGATTAACGAAGCGTACGATTAATGGGACAAAAGGAAGGCGGCGGGAAGGCTGCGCTGGTGGATATAATTATGACGATATCGGCTCCATGGAGGCACTTCGGGACGGTGATTTATGAATATTCTCCGGGACAGCTGGCGAACGAACGAGGGCGGGCATCGTGTGTGACAGACGACGACGCCGTTATCGATGTTACGAGTACGGCTCGACGAACTTTTCTATGCTCTTTAAAGAGTGCCGGCCGGATGTGGAACGACGCTATAAATTATTCGCGCCATCATCGGCGCGCTGGCTCACGCTGAATGCACCAGCGGCCCGCACACCCTACGGCCGGCAGAAAAATTGCTCGTCACATAATGGTAACGACCGATGAATAATTGACGTGGCGGATACAATTAGTTCGTTGTTTTTCGGGAGCATCTCCGCGGTCGGCGTTATCGTTTAACTCTCCGTTGGCGGATACGGGGTCCACTTTGACCCATCTTGGATTTTAACCCCTTGAGATCACAGTTTTTTATAGTCACAAATTGGGCATGTGGGGTTCGTTGCACTCCAGTGTCATTTTGAGTTACCATTTTCGTATTTTTGAGTCTTTTAACTTTTGAGTGATAAATGTACATTCGTAATACTTTGATAGTCTTTTTCTAGATTTGTAAATTTTCATATGATGAAATTAGTAGTTGAAATAACTTCTAAATTGCTGCGAAGAGAAGCAATTCTTTTTGTTAAAATTCACGAAACTTTTAAATTCTAATATCAGGTCTAGAAATGTATAGAAATAGGTATTCGCTAAGAGAAGAAATGCCTGGGATGCGATACACCCCTGATAAACAAGTTGGAACAAAATATAGGAACTAAATTTTCATTTCATATTAATTAAAAAAATATTTAATTATCAACCTAACTAAACTAACCTAATTACTTCGAGTCTCGGTGCTCAGAACGCATCCCTAGCTATTTTAATATGATATGACGAGAAAAAAGAAAGAAGGCTACAATTAAATTAATAAAAAATGAGCTATTAATTTAGACTAATATGAACATAGAATGCGGGACCTCCTACAGTTACTTATTTTGCAAAAAATAATTTCCTCGATACTAAAAGCATAAATTAACAACAAATGTACTTGGAAAAAATATTTAAAATAAAAAATAAATCTGTACTTTTTATTTGCCTAAATTTCCCTGAAAGTACTATATTTTTCTCAAGATTCCACAAAAGTACTATATCCCCCCAACAGATGGCCATCCTAATCTAGATGGACCAACATACATGTAATGTAATTAGCGTTCTCCTCTCGGCTTCGCCCGAGATATTAGCGTGACTGATTCATAATCTGTTATCTGCAAACTGTAAACTCGAGAGCCCTCGGCCACTTATTCCCGCCGCGGTGCTGTCGCAAGCGAGAAACGCTCGCCCGGTCGCCGCCTGGCGGTCGCGTCGCGATATACTATTATTTAAAAATCATTATTTAAAAAAAAGAAAAACGTTAGAACCTTCCTCTCGCCAAGACGAACAAAGTGATGCAACACACTTGTGGGTACAGTTCATATTTACTGAGAAACCGCGTTTCAAAATATGCAACTTCAATTTTATATAATAGTATAGATATAATATCTTTTTCACCCATTTCTTCGGTAAAATAGCTAATGTGAACATTATGCTACTATTATTTAGTATGTAGCCCTAACTAATATGATGACTAATTCTTTAAATTTAGTATAAAAGTGTAATTAAAAGTATGAAGAAACAGAGGTGAATACTTTCCGTGTTTTATTTTCCGTTCCTCTGAGCCTTGATTTTATTCTCTTTGATTCCTGTACTCTAGGGTATAAATATCAAATATGCTTATGCATCCTCTGTAGCGCGGAGACAGGCGAAGGTTCAGTTTACTTCTAATAACAAGGCTGCTACAAAACATCAAATATGTAAAAGAACATTCTGTGGAAAATGTTCCCAACAGAATACAGTTTCCTATTATTATTTACAAGAAAAACATTTAATTAGACAAAAACACGCACGAGCCAAGACAAGCCGGGCTATCTTTTTAGGTAGACAGAAACTCTGGACCCTTTAATAATTAATTAAACGCCGGGAAACTGCAATTCCTTATTCACTAGAGAGAAAGATTGACATTAAGCACAAAGGTAAAAGCGCAATGCATTCTACAGTAATAAATTAACTTTATTTAATATGACGCTTATGAGTGACAGTAATGAGCAGTTTTAAATTTGCGCCACGTGGAATGGGTGCGGTGGTAGGAGCTATTTTAATTAAATATTCCACGATGGTGCATCACTCGCTGTATAAACAAAAAGGAGGTGATTCTTCGTGCAAACACGAGTGAAATGTGTGGAATAAAGTTTGTTCCATCTCCGCGGTCCAATATTCTGCAATTGTTTAACGCGTCTGACCATTGTTTAACCATTTCTACTTGGGCGTTACTACTTGTACGTGGCCCGTGCGTATCACAGCGCCCTCTAAGATGGATACCCTGCTTAACCATGCGACAAGGGTGAAGTTACGGGGCAGAAATTAGAAAACTTGGCAATCGCGCGCCTTGTCTCGTTAATATACAGAGAGTCCGGTTTCCAGTGGCACCGCCCGCCTTATCTCAGCCAGGACCGATGCAATCTGAAATATTAAAAACTGCTGTTCGCCCGTTGAGTTTGCCCGGGACAATATGCAAGCTAATTACAAAAACTGTTAACCCTTGCACACGGTCTACCATTGCGAGGGCAGTAATTTCGAGTAACTGCCTCGGCGAAGGTAGGCAACCGTCCCGTAAATTAAAACCTCTGCTGGCCCGTTTCAGCAGAATCTTGTTTCTTCCCTGGGAAAGAAGGTAATACTCCGACGGTCCTGGCAAGTGTTACCAAGCGCGCCCACCACTTAATAAACACCGTGGTTACCTAGAGGAAGGAAAGGAACGTTTGGTCAGACTGCAATAATTGAAGCGTCTTACTGAACTTCATGCTTTCCCCTGTTTACCCGCGGTGAAATGATTTCACGGCCCCGGCTCAGCCATGGAAACAATTACCCTTTTCATTGGGACACGTAATTTCCGCTGAAACTTGGCGGGTCGATATGAATCGAAATGGCTCGGTAGGGCAAACATCGAATCCTCGCGGCAAGAGCCGTTCGCGCGGCACATTATTTAATTCAATTAAAATTCTTATTAAGTTCGAATACCGTTCCGCCTCGTATCTGATCGCGCAGAATTAGAGCGCGCGTCGTTACGCCGCGGTCGTGTTTGCTTAACCACTTAACTCGCCGTTTAATCTGCGAAGGCCAGGGCCACTCACGTGCATTCAAATCTGCGCCGATACCAGCTCTTTCTCACTGCAAAATTATAGGGTAACCGCTAATTACGATATTAGTGACTGTTGCATAACCTATCCGTAACTATATTAGTAACTGTTACGTAGCCTATTAAGAACTGTTACATAACCTATTAGTGACTGTTACATAACCTATTAGTAACTGTTACATAACCTATTAGTAACTGTTACATAACCTATTAGTAACTGTTACATAACCTCTTAGTAACTGTCACATAACCTATCCGTAATTATTCTAGTAACTGTTACGTAACCTATACTCAACACTACAACTCTCAACTTAACCTACTTAACCTACTTGGAAATAAATAGAAACACATAACCTAGCAAAATTCATTTCTTCTTACATACAAGCACATTTTACTAATTTCATTACTTCTTTATTATCCAAGTGGGCACACTAGCAAGGCACGAGTTGAGGTACCCAAAATGGCGGACATTTAGCTGCAAGATCGTATATTGCGCCGATAGCAAGTAGCTAATAGAATTACGCGTTTCTATCGGGTGTACCGAGAATTCGTTTCGATTCCCACGATATTCCGCGAAAGAGCAGCTCCCCGTGTTCGTTGTTCCAGCATGGAGTCAGAGGCGCCTCGCAGGTGTCGGGGTGCTCGTTGAATAATCAACTCGAGCTTATACGAGTAACCGTGGGGCCAAATTGCGCGCTTTATTTCGAGCCTGGAAGCGGATCCCCGTCCGTGGATTAAAACGCTCGAGGAATATGCATGTATACAGAGGCGAGGTACAAATGCAGAGAGCATCTAGGTGATATGGGAGCTTCATCGAGTGATTGAAACACTACGTTGAATAGATTATGGGACAGGGTAATCAAGTAGCCTTTTACACCGAATTTCCGGCCGATCTAATTCTGCTTACCGCTTGCGAGGATTGTCGTCAGCGAATGAGACACAAACCAGCGGAAAGCAATCTAAAACCCCGGGGTCTCGCTGAAATAACTCTACCATTCAATAAAGTATCCATTACCCGAAGAATTTTACTGCGCTACATAAATTGGGCGCTTCAGACCTGAAAAGAAAACGATCACAACGAGGCTTGCCAATCGAGTATGAACCCCGCCTCGTTTTACATCATTTTCGTGGTCGTTAACAGAGTGCCTCTCCGTGCCTTCCTTTTTTCGTCGTATCGACAGGGAAATTTGTTCCGGGGCACGTTGAATGACGCAGCGGATCGCTGTCGCGCTTTGTTAACCGAGGAAAACAACCGCCGTTCGTCAGTAGCCACCGTCGCCCGGGGACAAAATAAATCAGAACGAAATAATTAAATTGGGTCGCGAGGCAAACGTTGCCCCTCCCCAGAAATTTACCGCCGGCTTCGGATCGATTCGAGTATAACGCACCGCGGGACCGGAGCGCGGTTCTTTCGCCCCCAGACATCTACAAATTCTCGCGCTCAAGTTGCCGCGGACTAGCGTGCGCGCCGCGCCTTTCGCCGGGTGTTACTTAATCATCGAATTTCCCGGCCCGCGAATGCCCCTTGGCGCCTGATGCGCCCCTCGAATCCGATCGCGCGAGATATACGCTGCTTCCGACTCGTTTACATGCGAGAACAGAGAAACTCCCCGCGGTGGAAATAAATTCAGGGGAAACCGAAACAGAAAGATGAAGCTTCTGCTCTTTCGTGCTTGGTTTGGAGATACTTTTTTACGAATTTCTTGGGAGATATTGGTTTCGATGGATCTTCGTTAAGTGGCTTCAGTTCAGATGAAAGAAGGGTTGAACAATGTGGGTACATGAATTTTTATATTTATTCTTGTAGGTGGAGGATAGGGCGAAACCTATCCTAGGCGTGGAAATAATTTAAAGAGGTTGCAAGGGTAGGTTTATTAAGGAGTTTCCCTAGTATGGTGGTTTAAAAATATAGGATTTTTTAGGAATTTACTTCTAAAAAAATTACTTAGTTTATCAGCTTAAGACTTTGGTGATTGCTTGTACTATATTTGGATAATATTACCTATTTTATTAAAATAAAAATAGGCGATATTCTGTAAATATAGTACCTACAAGCAATAAACGAAGTTTTAAGCTGATAAACAAAGTAATTTTTTAGACAAAAATTCCGAAAAAAAAGTATATTCTTTAGCCTCTGCACTAGGGAAACCCCCCAAGAATGATCTTTCAGGACAACCCGCCTGATATACTGCGCATTCGAAGGGCGATATAGGAAGACTGTTCCCTAGACGGCAATAACACCGGCCAAACCGATCGCCGCTTATTGTTAGCAACGGCGACAAATCCCTTGGATTCTGTTTGTATGTTTTGTAAATGTAAACAGATCATAGGGAATTTGCAAGCGGTTTGGGAAGGATACGTTTGAGTGGAAGGGCAATGTTGATTTTATTGTGGAAATCCGATGGGTTTCTATTCTTGCCTTTGTCAATAAGTATGGGTTTTGGTTTATTTGTTGAGATCTTGTCATCCGATTTCCAGGACGCACATAGCATCGCTGAATTGTTTTTGACGAGAGCTTTCCAGAGGTATATGGTAAAATGAAAGCTTTGTGTAAGCAGGATTTTCAAAGCCAAGACTAGTTTTCGATTTCAAGATTCTAAGGGTAAGAGTGCCCCCGCCGTGTGGTTTCATCGCAGTCCTTTGTTACCAGAAGGCACCAACCCGCGCGCCTTTCCCATTCTGCGACCAGATTTATTCTCCTTGAGGAACGATGTTGGTCCTTATTCTTTCGCAATACGATCTCTTGTTAACTGGTCCCAAAGTTTATTTTACTAAACTCAAGTGACAACAACGTGTAAACGTCCGCGGCATCATCTGGTTGGTGTTGTTCCTGGCCGAGAAAGAGATTTTAACCCCGTCCGACTTCGGGCGTAACAGTAGGTAATCCCCAAGGCTGGTTACGCGTGTTGGAGCACTGTGCAGCGCAGGTGGATTGGTGCTTTAAGGATCGAAGAGGAAAAGAAGAGGAACCTCGTTGTATCAGACTCTTATCAGTAGGGCTACAGTCGGCGAACATTGTTTTAGACGCATAGGGACTGAGAGAAATAAACTTGGAACTTGTATATATACGAACGAGACTGGAGCTTAGGACTTGCGGGAAAGAGTTTGTACGGCACTGACAAACAGAGACTAAGAAACCAAGAAACCCCACCCTTGGCAAGTTTGAATACGTCTAAGGACCAATAAAAGAAATGCAGGATGACTCAGAACACAGGTCATAAAATGTTTCAAACAATAAGTGCCATCGACAGAGAGTGAGTTTCCAGTAACTATTAACGGTATTAAACCTTGCAGCGGTCCTCATTAATACCCTATATAAAAGTGGCAGGTATAGCCGCTTGGCCGCTGCGAGTACCGCACGGCCCGAGCGACCAGTCGAGCCGGTGTGATTTGACGCAGCGTTACATTCAATTAATTTTCATTTGGCCAATTTTAAAACGTCCACATTTTTCAAAACATGTCCATAAAGAGGAAAAACAGGGCTTTATCCTCCTATTTTTCCAAATTTTTAAAAAGGCGCCTTCAACTATAAAATTGCATTTGTTTGGAAGAATTACTAAATAAATGGTCAAATATTCGTTTCTATTAAGTGAAATAATTTTTATTAGGTACTCTTATATCTGCACTGTAAGCACCCAAAAGGTCATTTTTATCAGTTTATTAGTTCAACAGTTATAATTTTTGGAAAAATAGTAAACACTATATTTCAAAGAGCTGTAACATCCACAATTTTTGACATTTTGAAAAATCCTTAGAGATATGTTTATATACCCCTAAAGACTACAACATATCCAAGTTGCACCAAAATCCGAAATGTTACTCCTAAATGTGTCCGACTTCGCGTGGAATGAGCCAAGTATGAACTTGATACTACTGTAGCGTATAATAACGTAGCTAGAAATTCTCCTAACTACATCAACAACTCCAAAGTGTTCCTTATTCTGCCGGTCCTCCCACCAACACCATGCCTTACAACTGCATCCTTACCCAAAATCAAAATATATTCGACCACAACAGAGTGTCTACCACGTCCATAAGAACAGCAATCTACAAACCTCTCGGCGCACCCAGAAACTCAACCAAGGAACGCTACCTACTATCTACTCTCCATTTCAAAGCAGTCTCCCGCGAATCCGAATCAGCCACAACATAGCCGCGCATCGATAGCCCGATCGAGTCGCAAATCAGTATCGCCATCGACCAAATTCGACTGCAACGCCACCTTCAAGCCGATCGCGATGTTCCGGCGCGGATAAACCGCGAAGAAACGAAAGCGTGTTGGGGGAAGCGAGCCGGGCAGGCCACGCGTGTTACCGTATAATTTCCGATTTTCACAATACCTGCCGAATGGCAGCTTACGGCCTGGCCAGACGGCTGCAGGAGCCCGGAGACCATGGGAACCAGGGATAAATCGGATTGCATTGGCCATTCCGGCTCGGAATTCAATATTCGTGAAAAAAGGAGGATCGCTGGGGGATGGATACGGTCTGGGCTCGATTCAAGAGGGGAGTCTGTCCGGTGGCTGGCTGGGGGTGAGGCAGGGTGGCGTGGGCGGTCAGGTGGCCAGGCGGATGCAATTGTATTCGAGGTCGCGAACTACGTTTTGCGAATTGCATATTGATTTTGAGCGTTATGGCGGACAACCCTTCGCCCCGACCCACCCCTCAGCCCGATCTATCGATGGAAACCGATGCTGGCGCGATACGTGCATCGCCACTGTCGTGAAGACGCATTGTTTACCTACCGATATCGACACGGTTCGAAAAGTCACACGAGGAGGGTTTCACTTCGAACATCTGTTGGAAGTTCAAGTTTAGTTAAGGCAGTTGGACACTTTCGAGATTATGCCAGACACAGTGTTTTGTTGGTCACTGGGTTTCGCAGGGGAGAAGGGAGCTTCAGGTGGAAGTGATTTCGTGGGTGAACTACGTTCCTCGAGTGGGAGTTTGAGGTGGTATAAAGATCACCTTCAAGTTTTTGGTTACTTGTCTTCCTGGGACAAGTTCAATCACTGTGAGATGGTATTTTGTCCTTCAACATGTTTCAAAGTATTCAAGAGAAACTGGTTTCTTGAAAAACAACTTTTTTTTTCAAGCGAAGACAAAGTGAAGATCACATTTATTTGACGACTTGCATTTGTAATTTACATACAAAATTCCCATGCGCAGTACATCTCTATCACAAAATCCCCTATGAGTAGTAGATCTTTATCACAAAATCGCCATGAGTAGTAGATCTTTATCACAAAATCGCCATGAGTAGTACATCTCTATCACAAAATCCCCTATGAGTAGTAGATCTTTATCACAAAATCGCCATGAGTAGTACATCTCTGTCACAAAATCCCCTATGAGTAGTAGATCTTTATCACAAAATCCCCGTGAGTAGTACTAGATAATTAGAATTATTATTTATCATGCTTACAGACTCTGCAGCTTAGATTCTACGATATATTTTTAGAATTCACTGTATTAGAAATTTTCTACTCCCTCGTCGACAATCAACCTATCCAAGAACCTCTGCGTCTACCACTGTACAGAGGCATATCGATAATTTTATTAAATTTCCCTAAGGGTATTATCTTTCGAGAGGTTGGATCGATGGAAATTGCGTAATCACAATGGCCCTGATGCTAATTCGAGGCCGACAAGCGGCGTGTCTGGGCCTAAGCCACGCCAAGCAGCATTCGACCAAATGTTCGATCGGCTTAGCAAGCCTTCATCAGGTCGGATGAGACACTGACACCGAGGCGTCCCATCTTTGCTGATTGACCGGGCGGAATGGCTAGCACAGACGCAAACAAGGACGCTAAAGGCGAGACGTTTCAATACCGCTGTCTCATTTGATCCCGATGAAGCTGATTGCACTGCTGGCGAAACGTTGACGTCCAAATGCTATTGGACGCGGCTGCCTCACAGAAGCCATAGGATGGCGTTTGTATCAACTGCGATCGTGGAAGCTCTAAATCTTCATGGAACGTGCAATTGTTTTAACGCGATAGCAGTTTTGTAACAGATTTCGAGAATCTACGATTGTTTAAATCCCGTTATGTCGTGGATTTATTGCCGTCGAATGCCGCGTGACGCGTTAAGCGTTATCAGTTCTGCGATTGGGTCAGAGAAACGTATATTAAGGTCGGGTATAATAGCTTTATGGCTGCACTTCGCTTTGTACGTAAACCATCACAATTTTCTGTATACGATATATAATCTGGAAATATTGCAGGGTAATAAAGACAATTAATAATAGTAATATTAAAAAAAAATACGTAGTTCAATGTATGCAACATGTTGAACGATACTAACCTCTAAGTCAGATCAGAGAGGTGTAATCAAGTTTATTATGAAGGAATTCATTTAATTTCCCGTCGTCAAGTGAGTAGTATGCTTCTTTTAACTTTGAAGGTTAATTTAGAGACACAAAGTCGCCCCTAGGGAATTTGAGGCTCGAGGAGCACGGTCTGCAGTGGAGCCCTCTGTGAACAGGTAGAACAACTGAGGAGCAGAGATCCTCAACTTCCAGTTCGTATCTTCTTATGTACCTTATGTACAAATGCAATTACATTTCAGTTGCACTAGGCCAGTACTTCACAATTACTAACTTCAAATTATCATCGATTTCCTTTTCAATTTGTATACTTACATAACATATTAAAAGACACTGTTACGCCATAATTAAAGCAGTTGCTCTCGTACCACAGGCTCAGCACTCCCACGTTCTGCCAATATCAACTGTTCGATTCCCCCAAAGACACAAGCTTCCCATAACGCCAATTTCCTCATGCTAATAACGTTCGATTAAGTGGGAAGTTATGTCGTGGACATCGCCGATTAGTCTTTTGAGAAAATGGCCTCTGGTGATTTGATTTCTTTAAGAGGTTATGTCCACGAGTCCTTGATCTAACCTAATTAAATGATGATGGGAAAACATGGAGAGGACTCGCGTTTCGAATTGTAAGTTCCCAGAGAAATCCACTAATAACGCCGTCATTAATTTACATTAGCTCGTTTCCGGAGGCTTTGTCCGAAGCATCGTCCTTCCGAGATTGATTTCATTGACCCCGTTCCCGGTGCTCGAGGAGACCCAACGCGATTACGTTTCAGCACTGGAAATCGTGCGCAGGTGAGGCTCGCTATTGTCCTGGATAACCGATTCATTTCTTGGAATGACAACGAAGCTACGAGCCCCTAAGTTTACACGCGGATTCACATATCAGTTCCGTGAACGCTCTTTTCTCCGTCGTTGCTAAATATCCTCGAGCAGCTGAGCAAGTGATGTATTGTGTAATATCTAGCTAAATAGTTTAAAATGACTTGGATCAAAATTGAAGAAGAAATTTATGGAGTTGAAGGAGCTTCGAAGGGAGGAACCAGAATTTGACGACATATATTTGTTTATTCTATTTTTATTTATTTATTGATTTATATGCGGGAAAGCCGTTTGGTACATAGAGAATAGAGAAAACCAGTAGAGTAATAAATATAAGCAAAACACAAAAATGAAAAAACTGGAAACATAAAAAATGCAATGAAAATACATAGAAATTAACGAGAATTGTTTACTGCCACTCTCGCCGATAGGGTTTATACAAAAATCGACTTTTGAAAAAACTGGTTTTCGAATTCCAGTATTCCAAAAACCGGTTTTCGAAATTTGAAGAAAAAAAAATATAATTAAAACAGTAAAAAATATTTATTTTTTACAATTTTTCAGTTTGTTTAATATTTATGGAATTACAAAAATATAACAAAATAAAGTACACTGCGAACGAAACCAAATAAAACAAACTAAAATGACTAAAATCCGTACAAAATATAAGTTATCAATCTTTGTTTCATTTAGTATTTTTCTGCAGGAAATATGAACTCATGAAGATTAGTTTATCCGTAAACTTTTATTACAATATGCTTGTTCCGTGGCGACATCAAGTTAAAATGTTAATGTTTTTAAGTAAATAATTAATTAATTCTCACTCATTAATTCTAGCATCTAAAACCAATTTTTCTTAAATTTAAAAACCGGTATTCGAATTTTATTAATTTATAAAAAACCGGGGTTTTAAAAAGCGCCAACACCTACTCTTCGAGTGCCGAAGAAGAATAAAAGGAGGCTCAAGAAATATCGCTGTACATAACTCGACTTACCCTCACGATTGGTATGAATGGCACTTTCCAAATGAACCCTCGCGAAAGTGCTGCCACCCCCGTCCCCCGATCCATCCAACCAACGCAACGTACCAGCACAACAGCATCGCGAACGATTATCTTGATCACGTTAAAATCGCAGAACACGACGAACACGTACGCCAGGCGCTCATAAGCGTCCCCAGCAGCGGAGGGTGGATTAATAGTGGCCCCGAAATTACAATGCCACGGCGTCCTAATGAAATCGCTCGTCCCTACGAAACACCGTCGACGTGATGTTCGGCGGAACGGAGGAACAGCGTCGCAGCGACCCTGCGACGTGGCGTGGGCGAGTACCTTGTAACGAAGACACGGCTGCCACCGCCGCTAAGGAAATTCGGGAACGTTACAATGGGAACGATAATGGATGCGTCGCGGTCGGATGTAGCGCCGCATCGAGGTTCGCGTCGCTAGCTGCTGACTGATTAATCCGTGTTGGATCGATCGCTGGGAAACACGGCAAGTTTGCCTGCAATCGTCGACTCCGTCATACACGATACACGAAACATTTCGGGAAACATCGCTTTCCACTGACCAGTTGTGCACCTTCGATCCCGATTTCTTGTAAATTTTCAATCGATTCGGCCATCGCACTGCCTCCAATCACTTGTTGCTCGGATTTGTGGGAAGGGGGCAGTTCGCCGCGAGGGGAATAGAGAATGTGAACCGGAGGAGCAGAGGAACGGTGTAAATAACAGCAACGTTAGCGATGAGCGTGGATTTGGTTACTTTTCTGAGAGGTGCCTGCGGGTAACTAGTAAGCAGTGGATATGCAACAGAGTACGGGTGATATAATAACAATCTGAAAAAATTGATTCATTTCTAAAAATATATTATTTAAGAAATATTTATTAAAAAAATAGTTTTTTGCTTACACCATGATGTTGTTCGTAAAAAACCATGCAATTTTCTCCTTTATCATTTTTTCTATCTCCACTGGTTTACGAGTTATTCGTTTAAATAGTTCTCCGCGCTGCAACTTTGAAGGATAATTTCACCCTCTAAACATGAATTTTCGGTGCTAAAAAAAATATTTGTTTAATATTTTTGAGTAGTCTACCTGTATGTCGAGTTTCATCAACATTGGACGGTGTTGCTTATCGACCAACTTAGGAGCTGTCGTTGCATAAAAACGGTAAACAGCGGCGACAATGTTGTGTCGCTTTGTTCAGCAAGCCTTGCGTGATTACAGGGGGAAGGTGCAGGCGTCGCCGTAAGACGAGACACTGCGCCGACGAGAGTTAAATGTTCCAGGGTCCATCGCAAAAAGGCAATTTATTCAATCCTCTAATCCGGATCCCCATTGTAAGGGGAGGGGAGTGGTGGGGCACGTGGGGGTTAATCGAGCGAGTAGCTTCTTGGCCGAGCAACGCGTTAAGAACTTTATTCCTCGTCGGGGAAATTAACGTGGTCGAAAGTTCTTTCAGCCGGGTCTGCGGCGCTGCCCTTCCGCGCGAAAGAAATCTGTGTGACGGCGGAATTTAATCGTTATTCCTCCTCGCGGACTTTGGTTGGCGGAGTCGTGCTTCGTTAGCGAAGTCCGAGGTCCTGCGAAGCTGCGACAAAGCGAGCAGTGTGAAACATTTACGGTGTTCTTCGCTGAATTCTCCGTCGGGGTGAGGGATCAAAGCTCGTAGAGGGGATGATTTGGTATTGCGTTTAAAGGGTAAGGCAGGAATTGTTAGTGTGGTTTGTTTGACATTTTGGCAAGAAGGTTTGGAACATGGGGATGATCGTGTTGCTTCTTGGGGTGTCCTGACGCCGCTGCAAGCCTTTTGGAGACGTTACGATGGGGAAATAAGTGAGTCTATGGGGAGATGGATAAAAACTTGTGTTATGTATGTACAACTTTTTAAGTAGAAAACACGTGAGCAGGTTTAGGGTCAAGTGAATCACCGTCATGTCCGCATTTCTACTCACCAAAATTTTAGTAACATAACCTCGCAATTCAATGTACGCAGTAACCTTTATTTCTATTCGAAGGCATTTTATTTTTTGTTTATCATTATTTTATGCTTTACTGTTGTGTTATAAAACCTCTCCATAAAGAATATAACTTATTTTAACGAGAAAAAGCAACATATTATGTGAGCAGAAATTGCTACAAATGGTGAGTAGAAATACGTACATCGCTATTTTTCGTGAGCAGAAATACGAACATTTGGAGCATTGTATTTAATTACAAATTACTAATAGTTAAACATCTTGAAATATCTTTCTTAAATAGTTTTCGAATTAGTTGATTTATTATTAAAGAATTAATCAATTACTCTGCAACTTTTGATCACAAACAAATTTTGTACACCTTCTTTATGACGAGTAACCTCTTAAATGAGCAGAAATTGGGACATTCACCTTAATTAAGGAAAAACTTTACGCACTATACGTTGTACGAGACCGTTTGAACGATGTGTTTCGCTCGGCAGTTAGGAGTCTTCTGGTTTCGAGGACGCACAATGGTCGTCCGGAAAGCGGAGGACAGAAAAAATAATCCTGGCCGCTTCAAGGGAAAGCCCTCTTCCCAAGGCTGTAATACCGAGGCCCTGGCAATCATCACATTTATTGTCTATGCTCAGGTTCCGTCGCACGCAGCACGCACGTAAGTACCTTGGAAAAATAAATCTCTCTCCAGTTCGACAGACCGCTGCAAATTTTGTTTAAAGATTTATTTTAGTTTGGAGATTTTAATTATTAAAGAAAGGCAGTTTATTTCTATTGGGAATATTTTATTTCTTGTTATTGTTTTACAATGTTTTATAATGGGTTAGTTGATACCGAGTAGTAAAATTAATATTATTTTAAATTTTATAGTTTGGATAATTGTATAAGTTGTTCTATGGGTTGGTAATTTTTTGCAAAATAAAGATCACGAAATTATGAGAACCGTATTGTGTTTAACTAATTTTAGGTTATTTTCAGTATTGGTAGGTTTTTGTACAACTTGGCTCAAATGTAACTAACTGTTTTATTATAAGTTTTTATGTATTGCAACTCTTCCATCAAGCATTCGTTAAATAGAATCATATCCGCCCTTCAAACACTCTTCTTGTCTTATTGTTTATCCATGTTGTAGTCGAGATCAATTCTTGTTCAGTTCGTATCTCGCTTTAATTATATTTAGTTTTTGATTTAGTTAAGTATATGACATTTAGGCTTATATACTAACAGTGTTTACATTGCAGCCTCGCCTTGTAATACTCAATTCACATGTATGTGGAGCGGATGGCCCGTAGTATGACTGCATCGTGTGTATGGGATTGCGCGTGTGCTGCCATCGAGGTGATGCGTCACGCGGTAGGAGACGAGTGAGAGAGAGACAGAGGGAGCGGCAAGCGAGATGCAGTCACCAACATCGTAAGAGCGTGGCACGGTGCATAACCTCTATGTAGACTTTGTGTATTCTGATCTTTGTAATTCGTAATAATATTAAATAAAACTATTCATCTTATACGTGTATTTTCTTATAATGAATAACAAATTCGAATAGTAATAATAGTAATAAATAGCACGATGTACTTCGAAGCCGATGAACAATTGCTAATTGGCACGTGTGACAGACGATATACAGGGCATCATGTAACTGGTAGCACAAATCGGAAAAGGGGTGACTGTGCCTGCGAAAATGAATGGAAAATAAAGAATGAAATTGGTTCATACGAGGCTTTGTTTTCCAGAAAAATAACTAAATATTTGTCAAGAACGCGTGTACTCGGTGAAAGATTTCGCTACAATTCTGTGCAAAAATATTGCCATCGTGGTAGCGTGATTTGTTTTTTATGAATATTGCAGCGGGATCCATTGCGTCGAGATACAATCAAGTACACACGTGCACAACCAGTATTTAGAAGTTATTTTTCTCGAAAACTTTTTCTCGTGTAGAATCACATATTCCATTTGCACCATTGGCTATATGGTTTGGGAGAACTTAATTAAATAAACCGTAGGATGTACTTAGAACTTTTAAGCTTTTAATATGTAAAAGATGACGAGTGCAGTTTCCAAATTTCTGTTTTGAAAGGTGTCTGGAAGTGTTTAGAGTTTTTAAACGGCTCTCCTTTACATTCCGGACCTTCTAGTTCCAGCGTCCAACGTTGCCAGGAGAAATTCCGTCAGAGGGAAATATTATGACGTCACATTACCCCCACTACCACTCTACACCTAGCTCACTGACATCACGTGACTTGAGTGACGTCTATTGTCTCTCACAACTGACGTCACTAGTTCATTAATTGTAAGTATACTAGTTTTTCTTTTTCCCTCGAAACTGGCAACGCTGCCCAAGCTCCGTGATCAGCGGTTACTCTACAAGATAAAATGATATGTGCCTCGCATCCTCATAACCTAGAATGTAACATTTATCACGTACTCTTTGAATGCTCGTGAAATTGCAGATATATTCAAATCTGCTCTATTTCAAGCGCAATTTTGGAACAAAGTAAGTGATCAAAGAGATCCACATATTATTATCTACGTCATAGATCTTAAAAATGGTTTGATTATTAATTTTGATCGACCACATCTGTACCGCTCTTGTCTCATTTTATAAAAAAGAACGGGATATCAACGGCAAAGTTTTAGCAACTTCTACTGCTAGCAAGGAAGCTGGCTTTTTCTATTTTAACTAAACCTGATCAAAGTGATGGTCGATTAATATACCAGGAGCAGTAAAGGAAAGTGTCAGTAGCCCATAAAACTTTCCGACAAGTTCAAGCATTCGAAAGTTACCGGCCCTGGGAGAGCCTTCCGCGCACTTATTCGCTCTTCGAGTTTCGAAAGAGTTTTGGAAGTTTTCTAAGGGAACACTTGTTAGTTGCTCTATCGCGCGCTTCTTTCCCCCCCTTAACTGCCTCAAAATGTACTTTCGTTTCAAATACACCGATAGCAGACTTCTACACTTGCAAGTTTCTCGAACACCCTTAAAAGGACTTTGTCCTGCATCAACAAAAACAACAGAACTCTTGATGGATCCATAATTACAACTTTATCAGGGAGACATTATTCCCTCTTCATCAGCTGTATAACGTCTACTAAAGTCTCCGGAGGCACTAAGACACAGATTTCCTTTGCTCTGGAACGTGGCACATCGGAACACCTCCCCCGAAGAGTAATTTCCGAGCCGCCGCAAATATCGCTGTAAACGAAGCAGCAAGGGAACTCGAAATTTCCGCCGATTGTTTTCATTCCCTGCCCCATCGATCTCTCGAAATTGCACGGCGCCCGGGAATCGAAGAACGAAGGGATGGAGGTTGCAGGTTGCACGCAAACGGAGAATCCATAACGAGTGGCAGAACGTTGCTCCTAGGCAGCGCCGCGTCCGCCCAAGTGGGAAAGGATGAAACAGAAACGATCGCTCGAACGTCAGCCTATGATCGAGCACGGCCCAAGGAATTAAGATCCGCTGGCTCGCTTCACCTCTGGTGAACCGTGCGATTGTATTGCCCTGGGCAAACTTTCTTCCCTTTCTTCGTGCAATCTGCTAGCCCTGCTGCTCAAAATCATATAAAATGTATTTACACGTGTACAACAAGATTAAATCACAACGATCGAAAGTAGAAGTGAAGATTTACCTTGGAAGAATCATACCACCTTAGTGAAATGCCAATTTCCATTCAATTTTGGTGGAATGAAGTTGGTAGCGATAAATGTCAACGTCGCGGCAACAGCGGCGCGACGTTACTTCGCCTCAGCGCGGCGTAACGAAGTTACAACGGCGATTACAAGTTGCTTAACGTGTGGGGGAGAAGTTTCCTTCGACGATGGTGGAAGAGTGCGCTCGGGACGTTCAAGTGGGCCGCGGCACGCTGAATAATGGATCCGTCCCGCGCTTAACCGCACGCATCGTTCAGCTTGTTTGCCAAAAGGCGGAATTTTTTTCCGCGAGCCGCGAGCGACGCGAGCCAGGATAAAGCTGAAGGGCGGACAATTTGTTCGCCCTGGCCGGAGCGCGGTAAAAATGGCCGGGATAAAAATGGACGAGCGTTTTTCTTCGCATCGCGCTCGGGTCATGCGCGTGTCAAGGCGGTTTTTGCCGCCCTCGAAACTTGGCGTACGTCAGGATTATCTGTGCTGCAGTGTCGCACGCGAGTATACCGGGCAAAACAGGAGGGTGAACTTCTGCCTTCGTATTTCAAGTTTGGAACGCCACGGAGATCGGTATCTCTGCGCGCAGATGCCCAGGAGATGCTCGTGAAGTGAAAAAATTCATGGGACAATCAGGTTCGTAAATAATCATTTCTCTCCGCGCGCTTCCGATAAATTCCTCGGCCGCTAACTTATATCTTTTGGCGAATAGTTGTTGGTTTCTGTTTTGCTGAGAGTTGAAAAGTTTCTTCTTGGACAGCTTGGTATATATAGTAAAACGTGTTTCTTTCGTTGATGGATATATTTTCGTTGGTAGCTGGAAGCTTTGAAGTCGAAAACATCAGGTTTGTGTGATGGAAGGTTTGATTCACATGGGTGTAAAATATAATACAAAGGAAGAGGTTGTTGCGATACCTCTGCTACGCGCCGCAAGATGGCATTTCTACCGAGCGCACTCTCTCGCAAGTGCTCCCTCAACTACCGGTTCCTATATGTACCTGTTTCGCCCTACCTCCTAACATCCGCGCGCCTACAAGGCTTACTAACGATTTTACTAGAAGTCTCAGGATGAAACGTTGCACATCTCTCTTTCCTTCTCTTCTTTTCTGTCCAACCTTCATTCCACATCTCGCTACCTACCTTTACCTTCTCTAGGTGACACCTAATTACTAAAAAATATGCATTTATTCCACAAAAATTTTATTGCACTTTTTTGCCACTTGTGAATTTTTTTTTATTCCTTATAAAAATTAAATGATAGCCTTATAGTTGTGAGTGGGTGTCTCCTGGCAATCAATACCTTTAGACTCACGATCAGTCCGCCACTGAAACTTCCTACGTGTTTTCTTCTTGTTTAAGTGAAAGATTGTGTTCGACTCTGATTTTAAGAGTTATTTAATGGGTGGTAAACTTGCAAGACGACCGATCGATTGCCACTGATGCGCGGAGGAGCATGAACGCGCAGCGCGCTACCTTGAGAAAGCTTCTGATAGGTGCAAATGTTTGACTCATTTGTCTACTCCCTATCGAAATAGAGTACATAAACGTGTACCCGGCTGAATGGATGTCTTCGCGTTTAATGCATCCATAAGGCCGACGGAATGTTTCCTTATCGATTTATACTTCGCAGCAGGCGATTTATCAACGGCGAAGTAAGAATGATAGGTCTGCGCACCTCGAGCATTGCCCTCGTCAACGGCCACGAAGGGAGTAACAGGAAAAACTCGACTGGAGCGAGCAGTTTTTCAGGAATTTTATCTAACCGCACAAACTAGCGGGGAACAGCACATTTCCTACTCCGTTTTATCGTTATTCCCATTACTCTCCTCCCAAGGATTTAAAGATGAAGTGCAATTGAATAACTCTTCCATCCTTCTTCAGCTCCATTAATATTGCACAAGCGTAGTCAAGAAAAACTTTGCAAATTCTTTTAAAAATAATTTAAGTACACGGATGATAATTTAGGTTAATTAGGATAACAGGTTTTGTACTATCTGAGTTCCTGGTATTCTACCATATTCGTCCTTCAACTCAATATTAAATAAAGCGGGAGAGGGGCGAGTGAACTTGAGACACTGAAGAATTTCCCACAAACTGCCACTTTCTCACGGCGAAATTTAATATTCCGACCCAGCTTTGTCAGCTTTTAATATACAATTAGAAACCTGTAACTTCCCATCGAGGGCGATGTTAAATACGCTCGAGCGTGTTGTACTTAAGCCTCCCTTTCCTGCGCCTCGAATAACCCAAGAAACTTTCCTCCTCCCTTCGCGCCGCCCTTGCACCCACCATTTCAGTTACGCGCCGGCACCGATAGTCCGTAATAAAAGGCAAGAAGATGTTTGTTCTGCCGCGCGGCATGAAATATGGAGGCTGGAGCCCCGGCGTGGCAGGAATTTAAAGAAAGCGAAAACTGAAAATTCTCTCCGCCCTGCTCAAGAGCGGGCTGGACAAGACGGTATTATCTCCCCGTGTAACGCTATAAATCCGAGCTGTCAGAGCGCAGGGAATCATTGTTCTTTCCGTTGGTATGGTGCGTGTAATAACCGACTTGCCCCCGTCGAAAACGGAACGTCAGGCGCAGCTGACGTCGCGCGTTTCCCTATTAATCTTAACGCGGGCAATTTTCCTACTCGCACCGCCACCGAATCGGACGGCCCGTCTGAACGTTTCTGCAGTTGATAACCACGGTCTCAGACGACTGATCCTCGGACAAAGTTTCCTCTGGGATGGGACCGAACTCGGGCCAGGAGCTCGTGAATTCGTGAGCTTTGTTCCGAGGGTAGAGGATCGAGCGGAAGAAACGAATTCGTCCAGGAAACTTGTCCCTGCGACGCGATCTTAGGCGCTTCTTTTCTAGGTCTGGCGCTGTGCGATGATGTTGGGGATTCGAGAGAGGGGTGAACGAGGAGACGTGGAATAATTTTAGGTGTTGAATATTTTCACACTGGGTGACGGATCTGAGGATGTGTTAGGATTTTGACGTGTGAATCTTTAATTTTGTTCGTCGTTACATGCGTTGCTATACAGACTGAGTACTAAAAAGAAACTGTATCGTGTGGGTCGATAACTAAATATGATGTGTCGATAAGATCGATACTAAATGTCGATTTCGTGCCCGATGTAGTAATTCAGGACCCGCCAAAAGGAACAAAGAAAAGAGGCGAGACTGAAAACGAAAAGCCTGTTTAACCTACAAATATTTCTCAGTCACAAATTAATGCGATTGAGCCGCGTTGAACTGGTTCTTGAGTCTATGAACACAAGAGAATGTGTAACTGGTAAAAATTTCTTTATTATAATTCGAACGTGCGTCTCGCTCGAGCAACAGAGCCGGCGTGCCGAGCAGGGATGCCATATGTACAGATTAAATGGCGGCGTACAGACCATATGACGTTGTACGGAGTAGGAGAAGTGGAACACCTACAGCAACAACGGTATATTTGTGTTGGTGGCGCCGTGACGTCATGTCAACCGACGCCAAGCCAAGTATACTGCCAAGTATACGCTGTACGCGTACCGAATTCTCCGGCGACCCTGGTCTGACGAGCCCAATCGCGCAGCGCTGCCGGATCGTGTAGCGTCGTACCACAGACGAAGTATAGAAGAGACCTATCAACCAATGCATTTTTCTGTCACAGGTTTGGAGGTTCGTGGGATCCTCTTACCATTTTAGTGTCGCATGCAACGTTACCGGCGAAGTCTCGAAACAGATTGTAACGCCACGCGTGGTAGGAATTAGAATTAAACACGAGTGAAACGAGGTCATTCAAAACCCGCGATTTACAAATGATTCTTTTAGAGTAACAATTTAAAGATCGTTTTATAAACGTATTCCGTGCAACGACCGAGAAAGAAGGATCACAACAAAACAAGAACACATACGCCTTTTAATCTTGCTGTCCTATTCGCGTTTATTTAACACAAAAATTTACATAAACAACATTATTTGTGGAAGACATGCTTTCATGATGTAACGTGGAAAACCTCACCAAGGAATTGTAACTTGGTATATTTCAATAAGGTGCTGAAGCAGAGAGCCTAGTAGCTAGTAAAGGATGCCGAATGCTTATACATTTGCTTAAGAATAAGTAGCGACTATGAATACCAGCCATAGCGTAGCAAAAGCCTACCCACTATGTCAAACTCTCACTCTGAACAAAGCACACGATGCAAGAGCGCATACACCTTTCAGCATTTCAACAGATTTCAGAGTAGTTCCTAGGTTGGACGCTGTTTATGGGCAGATGCCACTACATTCAGACCTGAAATTATGGGTCTGTAATACAGTTTGGGTGGCGACACGAACATCCATAAGGTGATAGGTCTATCCTATATCTCGTTTGTGATCGTACCCACTCGGTCGTCAGCACGAAGCGTTGCTACGAAACAGTGGATTCCTTTCGGGCATTGTTTCCAGGAAATACAAAAATATCTGTGACGTAGCTATGCCGAGACATCGCGGTACTCAACTCAGCGAGCGCATTGGGGTTCTCACTGCTGAGACGCAACAATAGGTCTAAATGCAGGGATACAAGTGAAACACATATTTTTTGAGTAGATGGTCACGATATCATTTCAAGCTAATTCCAGGAATTCCGTCTACGAATCTTCCCATACTTAGTTCTTCTTCCACTTGGGGAATTTTCTGGGTAGCCAGAGGGACGGTCGGGGTGGAGGGCGCCGATTGATTCCGCCTGCTGATCAATGCAGGGGTCTTACCTTATCCGAGACGGTTTTTCCGAGGGAAGGAAAGTTCTCGGCGCGGTGTAAGTTCCAATATGAACGTCGATAACCGTAATTTCATTATCGAAGTTTCTCTTCTATCTGGGAAGTTGGGCACTTGGGCCGTAAGGGAGGCAGAATACATCAAACTACCTCCGCAACGGAACGGCACCGCCTGTTCTGCATCCCCTTTCCTTCGTCCGGCGGCGAGGCTGCTGCCTTCCTTCGAAAATCTGCTTTACATACGGCGGTTCTGTCCTGTTTGCTCGATGGACCCGTTAAGTGGAATTCGACGCGGGCTTTCGTCAACAGGGCGGCGTCGAGGTGTTCGAAATTCGTCATGGTGAAACTCACAAGTCAATGCTTCGATAAAAATGGTAATATTTTTCCAAATAAAAAACGAATGGGATGTAATATATTCAGTCAGGTCTCCCAAAATGGTTTAGAATAAAATATTCGGGTTGCTTCGCGGTGAAATCACCGAAGTGTAGGAGGCAACACTGTAAAGGTATACAGAGCGAGATGCGGGCCGCTTAGGTGAGGTCGAAAAAAGGGATTGGAGAGAAAGAAATCCTGGAATATGTTTGGTTGCCAGCTATCCAATTCGATTTCGTTGCTATCCCCCTATTGCCCGTGGCCAGGGTGTGGAAAACACAAAGCGTTTGCACACGGACACGTGTAGGCCGAGCAGGCGAGGAATAGTGGGACTGTCAACTTTCAAATGAAAACTGGATAGCTAGACCGTTCGCTTGGTCTGGGTTAACCTTCGCTTGGTGTAAATACGCATATGCATTCAATTCTGAACGCACCTTTAAATATGACACCTTAAACAGAAATCGAGAAGACTGAAAAGGTTCCTATAGCCCAATAGAGAGGCCTTTCCAACATCCTTCATTTCCCCACTTTTCTCCTCAAGCATGCGCTGTGATATCTCGCAATTCGCTCTGCATACAGTGTTGTTCCGTTATAAGCACGGATCCCCAGTTTCTTTAGCAGTACATTTCTATTCCCACTACTCCTTTTGTACTTGAACGAGCGAGAGGATATATGACAACGATAAGCCATAAATTTCGGTCCAGAGAGTGGCCATCGTTTTATGGAAAGAACGTCGCGCGGTATCCCTGACGACGCGGACGGGAATGGGAGAACTTATAACGAGGCTTATGTCGAACTTATAACGAAACAAAACTGTACATACCTATACTTAAGGTGGGAGGATGACTTTGCGGAATAGAAACCTTCTATCCCGTTTATATAAGCAAGGTGTACCATCGCGTTAACTGGTTCCAGCAGGTTAATTCCAGCATAAATAAGGGCTAACCGAAACCCTCTAGATTCTAGAATGAACAGGTCGAAGAACGTATTTCTCATCGCCTAGACACGGGAGTGACCAGCTTCCAGACAATTCAGCTGCGAGGAGCGAGTCCTCGGGGCTTCCTTCGTTCTTTCGACCGCGCACGTCGCCTCATTAACACACTTATTATACCGCGTTAATTATGGGCCCGCAATTACCGAGCCGCGCGCTCGTTGAAACCGTCGGCTACATTTCCGACGTTTCAAGTCGAGAGCGAGAAAGCGCGGTCGACGATATCCAGCTTTTCTCATTTCCAGCCGCGGCAGCGCCGGATCGCTGGCCACCAAGAACGAATTACTTCGCGTACAAATTCTTCAGCGTCGCGCCGGCGGAAAAAGTTCGTTAGCCGCATCTTAATTGCTGTTTCTGCGCGGCACTGCGTTCACGTGCCTCTCAAGCTTCGATGCTTGTTTTCCTTGTCGAGTTTGTTGTTTACAGGCGAGAAGCTCCTGAATCCCAATTAGGACTTCGATAGCAGTAGTTTAGGCCACATGTGACGCAAAATCTGAGGTTTCTTTCCCTTTCTCAATGTGTATACAGTCTATAGACTCTGGTAGATTCAAAGGAACCTTCCTGGATGTTTCCGGTAATAGACATGATGTCCCTAAATTTTGCAATTTTTTATCTTTACTTAGAACTGATTAAATCTCATCAACTCGATCCTTCAACTTTCAACTTCGTAACCAACCTTGAGGGAGCTTCGAGTGCTTGTGAGTAGGTAATGTCCAGACACTTTGAGTCTTTCTTTGAAGGGAGAGCATTAGGAGTTGCTCCCAGAAGAACTTTACAAATAAAATTCTTGTAACTGTTCATTTTACACTGACTACCATATAAAAGAGTTCGAGCAGGTAATGAAGTACCTATAAATATACAAAAGTGATTCCTGCTGAGACATCGCGGAGAGAGCTTCTATCCGAAACAGCATCCTTCAAACCAGAATGACCCCTTTCACGAGACCCGACTACGAAACGGCAAGTAAGGAATGTTTTATCGAAAGCTCGGCTATCGGCGGAGCAGAGGTCGAGGGAGGTATTAGCAGAGTGGGCAATGTCTGCAGGCAGCAGAAATGGCGTTCGCTCGTGTCGCTTCGCGGCTTCTCTTCGCGAGCCGGTGTATCCCCGGCCAGAAAATAGCTGGGAAAGTCAAAAGACACTGGCAAGGACCTCGATGGCACAGCGCTTTTACCTGTAACGAAGTGCGCCGAGCTTCCAGTCTTGAGCGACTCTCTGAGTGCACCTCTTTTTCTCCAGATACTGCACTCAGCCTCCACTTGTCTGGAGGGCCACGGGGGGAGGATAATTCTACTTGTGTGTGGCGTTTTACGTCGGATCGTGTCGTCGAGGGGATACATTGGCGCTCGATTGGCGATTATATTGGCGAACGAACGTGTTTATATCGTGCGACGTCGCGAATGGGGGCGCAGGTGTTCTAGAAGGATGATGCTGAGTGTCGATCGTTCAAGCTGTTATTTAAACCCCTGCTGCACCACTTTAATGGCTATATTCCAGGGTTCCTTCGGCGAGGACCTTGCAGAGCTTTGTGAAGAACAGAATATTTCGGAATGTAATGCGTGTGAGCTGAGGAAGCTCTGTGGTAATGTCAGTTAGGGGTCCTGCTTAACTACTAGCGGAATCTTTGGTCTGAAAGACTTAAACGTCCCTCAGAAGTCTTTTCTCCGCGATCCAGGTTGGGTCTCGAACCTGACAAGCTTCCGACAAGCCGCATTTCCGCAACAAAGGACCAGCCATCGATCTTGTTTCCGCGGCGTTCCACGCGATCGATGATCGCCATACGCCTCTCAAGCGTCTTGCGTCGACGCCCATTTTACGACCGTTTTTTCTCTCCGTTAAGCGATCGCGGACCGTTGCGCACCGTGTCTCGCGAAGGATATGCGCGTCGGGAGACCCGGCGCGAGGCGGGTTCAGCGCGGTTCCCGGGACCCAGCCCCGCGCTTTAAAAGGTTCCGCGGTCCACGAGAAGCTCATCGTAAATCTTGCGGGGTATAGAAATTTATTATTATAAAATTTAAAAGCACAATATAAATTCTTTTTTTTTTTGCTTGGGTTGCACAAGAATAAAGATATATTTTAGCACTCATTGGGAGGATGTGTCCTGAGTCGCGACGCTATCACTGAGGAATATGCAAGCTACTGGCCAAGGGGCCCACAAAGAAAAGGGAAAAAAGAGATTAGTGTAACCACGTCTGAAGTAATTCAACAGCTTTGTAAAAAGCAATGAAAACTGGATTTTATTCTTGAAATAAATTTTTATAATCACCTAATGAATTTGATTGAAATTGCATTAAAAATATTTTTATCCGTTCAACTCGGCACCCTCCAAGATTCAATCCAGAGTGCGCCACTTAGCTAGGGTACTTACGGACTAAAATGTCCACGTCGATGCGTGCGGTTTAAAGTCCCTAGACCCGATAGGTTGCAGCGCCCTCTTGCGGCGAGTGCAGAGGTACCGTTACGCCGCTCAGGTCCACTCTAGTCCGCTCACAACTGCAGATTCAAGCTTCGTCAGGCAGCTCAGCGATACAGTGTTACTAATAAAAAATTGAACGTGTCGATAGTCTCTGTATCCGTCCCCTGTTTCCAAACACCAGCAACACAGGGGAATAGCGTGAAAAACGCGTGCCACGGTTGAATCAATGCGTCGGTCATCACAAAGGGGAATAATTCCTAAAGAATAGCGCGACTAAAGGGCTTAATCAACACAGCCGACAATTGCTTGCGTCCCCGTTTAATTAACGCCCAGCTAATCGGGCCGGTTATTTTTTCGTGTGATTTCGTGTTCATTAACGGGGTCGCCGATCAAAGGACACGCCCGGAGAGCCTCGAAAAATGGGGCGAAATGCACACAGACATCTGGGCGATAATCACTTTATTGGCTCGAGTCAATTAACCCCCGGGGTCGGTGTGAATTAATGGACTGATTAATAGATCGCTGGCAACGGACGAAACGAATGCTACGGCCTCTGAACGGGGCCGAAAGGATCCGTTAATAAGCCGCTCGTTATCATTGGCCGGGAATCGACGTTTCTAAGCACGCCGCGAGCATTTGCCCGACTCGATATTCAAATGGCCTACCTCATTAAGGCGACCTTGAAACGAACCCGGCCGCCGCTCTTCACTCTGTTTCGTGTCTCGGCTCGACTTTCAGCTTCCTCGTCTGCAACGAAGGGGGTTGAGATGGTAATCCACCCCTCCTGACTGGTCGGGTATTTCACGGACTCGCGGCACTTGAACAATCGCGCTGACGTACGAAGAAGGAGACGTGGACAATTAAAAGTGTGTATAGAGTAGGAACGAGCGGGACACGCAAATAAGAGCTCGCGGAATTTGGATATTTGCCACCCGTTAAGTTTCCTTCCTCTGCAAGTGCGGCGATGAAAGCTTTGTCCTGCCTTCGCAGTTTTCAGGGGAATTTTGTACCTGCAGGATGTTTTTTGGAAGAGACTCTGTTGAGGAGATGGAAAGTGGTTATGGGAAACCGTTAGCGAGTTTTAAGCGAGATGGTAAGGTAGAGGTCAGATATATTGGCCGGTCTGAAGTTGTCGCGCGAACAGCGATCAAGGGGAAATCGGCCCCCTCCTTTTCTTAACGCCATGTAGGTCACTGGAGGGGGCCGATTTCTCCTCGATCGCTGTTCGCGAAGCAACTTCAGACACATCAATATATCTGACCTCCACCTTAGTCTTTTTGTAGACTTGTCAGGGGCAGATTTGGAGATTTAGGGTCCCCCATTTCTGTGAAAATCAAATATTTTAATGCTAAAGAGTTGGGACGATATTACAATTAATTCAATATGACAACTCACATATGAATTATTGCTAATTTGCTACATAAAAAAAGTGAATTGTTTTTCAAATTGTCTCAAGCCTCTGTGTTTAAAGATCACCCGGGCAAAACAGCGAAAATATAAAAGTGGTCCTTTCTATTAAATTGTGTTTAATATCTTATTCGCATATTAACCAAATAGGCATATAGGTCCGACCCCAAAAATTTGCTAGCCTAGGCTCCAGCCTACTTAGCCTATATACAAATCCACACTTGAGGCTTCTGTTCGTGTACGGAGTGTCCCAAAAGTAACGATGAAGGAACATACATATAATGAAAATTAAATTAGAATACTAGACACGCTGCAACTAGAGGAACTGTTGGGTGGTCAATTTCCTGTACACTCTATTGGAGTTCGTGTTTCCCTGCTCAAGTTCCCTTTTTTATCTACGCAAACCACGAAAGTGAATACTGTAACGAATTTAATCATGCAAAATTTAATAATCGTGATAGCTTTCGATTCCAAAAACTTGCAAAGATTCGCGCAAAAGTACAGTGTGACTCGACAAACTAGAATTTGACACTGGCACTCGATACGCTCTGCTTTCGGTAGTGAATTAGTAATGAACTATAGAACCGATCTCGAATAGGATGTTGCAGCCAGTGCAGTACGAATCGAAATCGATGAACCAAGAGCCAGATGCAGTGTCTCCCACCCTTTTCTGAGTTGCTATCCCCTTTTATAATATTCAAATAACCTGCGTTCCCTCCTGTAAGGTAAGGTAAATTTAATAAGGTAAAGAAAACACATTAAAAATAGATATTTCGGAATATAATTCTAACTTAATATTAAAAAAATAAATAAAAAACCGACCCTCCAGAAAACACTTCGCAACCCACAGGTTGGGAATCGCTGCCAGAGCGACGCCATGCTTAGGCGGTAAATTTAAATAAAATTCGTTTTCACAGAAAGCCGAGAAGAATGCCACCAGAATATGTGCGTTGCAATATTAATAAAACAGTGGAGGTTCTAGAATGGGGAACGAAAAGACACGCCCTTAATTGCCTGGCATTCAGGCGGGCCCAATCAGCCCGAACGAGATGCAGCGTCGCTGATTGCAGCTGCTGGGTAAATTCGCATGCCCGTACATCGATCCTGCGCTAATAAAATCAACAGCGGCGCGAGGATGCGATGAAGGCAACGATTATGGGTCAATAAATTATCCCTATCGTCAATCAGCGCAGCGTAATGTGTATTCTGACCAGCGGATGATCGATTATGCCTATTTACATGCTGGGTTCGTCGATCCACTCTGTGTGCCATTGTGACGAGATATCGCGTGTCTTTCTTTTGTTTGCCGCGCCTGTATTCCTTGTCGGTGACTCCTCACGACGGTTGGAGAATTCTAAAGGTGTATTCCGCGGGATAGATCCCTTTGGAAATCACAATTTCCCACCGTCACAAGAATGTACTGTTTGAGATGCTGGATTGAATATGGCAAATGGCACTTTTTGATTTTATAATATGCTATATATTTGAGTACAGTGACATAGGCGGTTCTGTATACAAGAACTGAGCTGGGTTTTGGTATTCCTGGCTATTTATCGGTTTCGGAATATGGCGTTGGCGTGGAACTATGGGTTATTGTTAGACGGCGTGGAGATATGACTAAGTGTGAACTATGATGCATCAGGAACGGTGAAGGGAAACTGATTAGAGTCGAGCTTGCTTTCACACGCACCGACGAGCCGCGACGCGATTTTTCTTCGATGCACTTCCGATTTCTCGGGCCACCACACGAAACTGCGTGGTTCGTAACCTCCCGCGCGTGTACACAAAGAGGTTATGGCGCTTTGCGGTATCGTCACAAGCGTTACTCTTTTGTCAACAATTACCTTCAAATTTTCAATGCGTTTACTGGCGTCCGCGTGTGCTTTCATTATATAATAATTAACAAATTACGCGGGCTAGCTAGTGCCCATAACAGAAGCATTAATTTCGTTTGCGGCACATTCGCTGCGGTTAAAAATCACTTGCGCGACTTGATGCGTAGGAATTTAGACCCTCATGGCCTCTAAAGAAGTAGTTATTCTGTTTTAATTTTAATTAATATGTAACCCTTTCTTTATATTTCTTGTCATTGTAAACTGAAGGGTAACATACCCGTTCAATAATAATAATAATTTTATTATTCCAATATAGTAATCCAACGATAATTACAACAGAAACGCACAGTGCTCTGTAACGTTTCGTCGAAATGACGATTGTCTCCCTTTCCAATCTGGGCGCCAGCAAACCTAACCCACATCTACTGTCCCGGCGACCCGACCAGCTAAACAGCCCTCTAAAAATTATCGTCATTTCAGGTATAACCAATCAACGGCGTCGCTGGGACGCGTCCTCGTTAAAAGTATCAGGCTTTTTTAAGCAAATCGCGGAGCACGGTGGAACGAAATCCCTTTCACCGCTGTTAATTGGATGCAACGATCGATGTGTCCAATTTGTTTTGGCGGTAGTCCCACGCTGATCTGTTCCGCTCTTCTATTCCGAACCGAAGGGAAATCAGTCGGGTCGGACCAGCAAATCGGTCTAAACTCTGCCACTACATTAACCCTTCAAAGACGGCTAATCGCGATCTGCACGGTGCCTCGATCGCTTATCGAGCCGTTCGAACGGCAGGATGATCGATCATGTGACACGTTAGCGCGAACATGTAATAACCGCGTGCTTATCGGGGTGCGGATAATTAGAGAGCGCTGCCTGAACAAATATTTAGAAATCGGCAAAAATGTGGCACCTGTAAATTAGTTAGCGCGCAGGAAGATATTTTTTTCATCATAATTTTCCTTCACTCAGATGTGTTAGAAAAAGGCCACCTTTCTTATCCCGCTACTTTAATTCGAAATGTAGATCACTGAACCGAATTAATCGCATAATTATAAGTAGACGACGTTGATTTCTTTTCTGGTAGGAGTTCTTCGTTCAAAACAGACTTCTATGCTGATTATTACGTCAGGAAAGCCCTATCACGTAATCGTTATTAACAAATGGTTAACCCTTAATTAGTCGCATGGGGTCTATGTGACCCCAGCCGCCATTCAAGTTCGATTTCTGACAAAACCAATGACGGATTTTTGTCGCGATTTCGAAAAAAGTTAATAAATGTTAATAATTAATATAAAAATAAAGGAGCAGTAATGATTTGTTTATTTCATTTTACTCGTCATAATCCCTCTTATAATGAATTTAAATATTTCGTCAGAAATAATGACAACTTAAAGGAATAACACAAGTTTAAGCTTCGGGTCAAATAGACCCCATGCGACTAATTACGTAACACAAGAAGGTGCGACTAATTAAGGGTTGATAAGCATGGTTTTTTGTATTGAGCTCTG
The DNA here is from genome assembly GCF_050908995.1 of Andrena cerasifolii. NCBI lineage: Eukaryota > Metazoa > Arthropoda > Insecta > Hymenoptera > Andrenidae > Andrena > Andrena cerasifolii. Next base: position 30,631,038 of record NC_135118.1, on the reverse strand, counting down.
CTCGTTTAACTTCTGTAATAATAATAATAATAAAAATAATTTCGGAGATTTCATAATCCCGTGGTATTAAACACACTCGATTGATACTTTGACGACATCACCTACTTGCTCAGAGTGTAAATAGCGACAAAAGAGATACGTGTTTCCCGTGCTTGAACGTTCGACTACCGAGATCAAGTTTTAACGACTCGAAACGAGTAGTTGATGCGCCAGGAGTGAATCGAATCAAGGAACTCGGCCGTTTAGCAGTCTAGCTGAGAAGGAATTTAAGAGCTTGAAGGGCGAGGATCGATCGTCTGAACTTCCATGGGTATCTACGACGAATTTAAACACTCTGGAGGCGAACCTGGGATACAGTAGCGACCGTCTTCGGCTGGGGTCGATGGGAACGGAGTTCGGTAATATCTCAGAGCCCGGCCCGGGGGTTGGGGTCGGGCGGAGAAAAAAGGCTGGTTAAACGGGGCAACGAGGGAAACTTTTTCGAACGGTGATCCGCGAGAGAGGGAAAGTTCGGGGCAAGCGAGGTCCGTTTATTCATTCGTAACGGTTTCCCTTGAGCCGAGCGATCGGAACCGGCGCTACTCGAAACATTACTCGAGAGCCACCACTTGTGTTTCAATCGAATTGATTTCTCGCTTCGCGGGGGAGAGGCTTGGGGCCGATCCGGGGAAAGTCGTTTCGTTTCGCGGCAAGAACAGGGAAATGAAACGTGGACGGCTACGGGGCCGGGCGAAATGGATTCGGATGCGCGATGAATATTTAACGGCTGCGTTTTTCTCGTCGCCAAGAAAAACTACGACTGTTTCGCCGCGGTCCCCTCCTCGTCGATGCGAGAATGGTTCTTATAGAGGGCATTGACTTCGTTTTATGCGTTGGCGCGACGGTTCAGTCGGTCGCCCGCTAGAGGCGCTGCTTATATTGTGTGGTTAGGGAGGGGAATGGAACTAGTTAAGAGGGAACAGATTGAATGCAAGAATGTAGAGAGTGGAAGCTTGGGGTGTTGTTGACTGTCACGGTAGTGATGTGAAGAGAGAGAACTAAATAGACACCTATTGTTGATATATTCTGATTTCTGACTAGCTTAACCTTTTTTCGGTGAAGGGGAAGTTTGTAAAAAGATTTCTTAGCGAGCACCTAGGGACTAAGAGGAACCTACATACCAAAGTTCGTGGTCATAAGATCAGTGGTTCCAGAGAAATCGGACTCATTTTCAACTACAAATTTTATGATATCAAAATTTACATTTCTAGAAAAAGACTATTAGACCATGATTATACAAGTATTACGAAAGTACAATTATCACTGAAAAGTTAAAAGATTAAAAAATACGAAAATGGTAACAAAAAATGACGCTGGGGTACAGTGAACCCCGTGTGACCAACTTGTGATTATAAGAAGGTGTGACTACGAAGGGTTAAGCCTTATTCGCCACGCCATCAATAGAGGAAGTGGAGGGAACCACCTTTTTTTCGAGACAGAAACCGCGTCCTTTTATCAAGACATTACAGTATTCCTCCAAGGAATACGTATTTTCTTCTCGACATTGGCCGCTATATGCGTGCCCGTCTTCCGTGACTATAGCGACGTCTCTCATTCACCGTCGCGAGCGCCCCCCGCGCTGCAGCATGTGCACTTCCACCAGAACGTGCCCCTGTTCCTCTTATCGTTATTGTACCTACGACACTTTATGGAGAGAACTCCTCCCACCTTCATATTGGCTAGCATTGGTTCGATTCGTCCCTTTTTCCCTATCGCAGCAGCACGTATGACGTTCCGTGACGAAGTGGTTCTTCTCCGCCATATCTATCTCTATAAGCGTCTCTTGTCCTCCATATTGCTATAGCACGTACATTGCAATGCGAGGAGGAGCAGCCTCTTTTATATTTATACGTACAAGCGTTCCAGCCTCTACAGGTTGCTACAGTACGCGTCAACCTGTGCGATGGAGACTACGAATGCCTCGTTTACCCTCTATTTCCATTTGCCAGGGATTTCATCCATGAGCATCCGCCTGGACACACTTTTTCATACTGGATCCCCAGCAACGCTTTTTACCTTCAGCTTCGACTTACCGAGCCCTCTCTTTCATCCAGCATCGGAAAGTATAGTGCGTGGAGTAGGGGCTCGGGTCCTTAACGCCTCCGAGTGTTTCGGTAGCAAGTCAAACGCCCAGGAACGTGTTCAGTGTACTGTTTGGGTACTGATGTTTGAGATCAGTACAAGAAAGCACATGTAACTGTTGATGGGTTATTAAAATAGGTCCAGGAATACTTATTAGTAGAACAGATGTTTGTTATAGAGATGACTGATTATATAAAAGCAAGAACGACTGAGATACACTGCAATGCAACTAACTACACGCGTCTCGTTCAACAAATCTGGGGAGGAAAACAAAAGACGATCGCGATCTCCAGTGACTCTTAGTAAATTATGTGCAGCATAGAGTTTTGCGGCTTATAGCCTCAACGGTATCCATTGCACACCACTTAAGCGTGTCTCCCCTTAGTCACTTTAATTTAGAGATGCACTACAGTATCCTCTCGTTATAGGCGCGCGGTTTTTGACTCGTCGAGCGCTTAGTCAGTAGCCCCTTGGAGCACTTGAATGAGCAGCCGCCGTCATTATGTCGCTGAGAGCTCACCTGGGAATCGTCTCCCAATTGCCCCAGCGCCGACTCTCCGAAGTTACTCTATTCCGAACTTACAAATACCGAACCAACGGGGCGCCACCTATGCGCCAACCGCACCACAGGCCGTTCTCAGACGCCGAATGCCTGGCATTAACAGGTTAGGAAGGTATTCTTCGGGTTATGGAGTTGCGAGGCACTTCTCGCCGCCTCCTCGTAGTCCTTCATTATTCCCAGAGCCGGCGTCTCGCGAGTCTGTTTGTCCAACAATCGCTCTAAACGAGTTATCTTGATCACATCGGGCCGTACGCTGGAACATGCGCCGCTTACTTCGACCTCCTCGTCCGCGGGGGTAATTGATTGGATTTTATTTGCACAGATCCCTCGATACGGCGAGGAATGGACGGGGGGACGATAGGCGTTCCACGAGCCATCGCGCTTCCCGTTCTTCCAACGAGTCGAGAACGGTTCAGTTTCATTTCGGCCGTTAACGAACGAGAGGCAGGGAAACGGCCATTGTGCAGTCTCGTTTTTGCTCAGTGGGTAAGTATCGGAGCGATCGTGGGAATCGCTGGCAAATAAAGGGGGCTTGAAAGAGTTGCTCGTTCAGCGGGAGAAAACATTGCATCCTCTCGATGCGGGAATATAGCTGCCGACCGCCGATTTCGGTCGACCTCGCTGACTTAACCTCGAAATACAGCCGCGGAGCGGCTAGAGAAAGACCTCCCGCCTCTGTATTTTAATTACGGCGCAGCGCTCGTCGCCTGGCGACGGTTCAAGGTCGAAATTACAAACGCTCTACCGTCGAGGCAAGGTTAATTACTTTAACGAGACGCCTCGAGTTTCTGAGCGCGAAACGCCCGACGATTAAGCGGGCGAAGGATTTCCGTCGCGGAATAATGCACGAGACAATCGTAGTGGGGGTACGGGAGGGGGTGGGGGCTGTAATATTAAAAAACGCGAGCCGAGGAACGCGAATGTTGCCATGCGAAAGTTTCACGCGGAACGATATGCAACCGTATTTCCAGCGCTCCTTCTGCTCGACAGTTTCCCATGTGAAATATCCGTCGCCCGACCGAACAGATTTATTATTAACGCGGGCGATTGTTTCGCGAAATACGCGGCGACGATCTCTTGAATGCGCGACGACGCGATTCACGGACTTTCACCTGCATGTTTCTTTCCGCGAGCTGCGAGTTTCCGTCGAACCTTTTGTTCACGGGTGGGGAGACAGCTTCGGCGGTCTTTAATTAAACGATCCTGGATCAATATGGTGGAAAAACAAGGTGGACGCTAGGTCTGGGTTAAGAACCAGTGTGTAAACTTTGCGACGCGATCCTGGCTCCGGTTGAGGAAATTTGTGACGTGGGAGTTTGCGCTACCACACTCGTAAACTTTTCTCCAGACTATAGCGCATCGCTAGTGACGCTATGAATACTTTAGGATCTGTAAAACGTTGCGCTGCAAACTTCTAAAATCGCTTTATTGTGTCTTTGTAAGACCACCTCTGGAGTTTGCGTGTAGGTAACTAACAAAGGACATCACCCAACAGTTACACGCCGATTCTGACGAAGTTTACGTAAATTATAAGTCTCGAAAAAATATTTGATACGTTTTTTTTTATTGGCAAAGGTCCAGAACTAGCGGCTGAAATCGGTCCTCAAAGTGGAGGCGTGCATAACATGTTTGCCCCAATATCTCGGGAAATATGCACTAAAGAGAAAAATCTTTTAGACGAAAATGATGTATTTTTTATAACGATTTCAGCCACCTAATCAGATTCAATGAACAATTAGTACTTCATAGTATATTGTTTAAACGAATTGACGTAATATAAATTTGATTACGTGGCTGAATTTGTTATAAAAAAATACATGTTTTCGTCTAAAAGATTTTCCTCTATAGTGCACAGTTTCCGAGATATTAGGGTAAACGTGATTTCCACGCCCCAACTTTGAGGGCTGATTTCACCCACTAGATATGGACGTTTGTCAATAAAAAAAATATACGTGTCCAATATTTTTTCGGGAACTGTAATCGGCGTGTAAGTTCATTTTTCGTTTCTGTTCCACGTACATACACTAATGGGACTATATCCCGTTTATTTAATAATAACAATTAACTTTAAAAAGACCTTTAACGCGTCGCAACTTCAATCGAAGAAAATAGGATTTATTATAAATTCCGCCAATAAATGGGTGAAACTTTAACGAGTCACTTCTTTCGCTGAAAAACACGCGGGATCGCGACGGGAGGACAGAGGTGAAATCCGGGTTCATTCTACTGGAATCTGTATTTAATTTCGCGTCGAATTAGAATGTATTAAACCGGTAGAGCGCCTCGTGACGAACGAGCGACGCAATCCGTCAATTTGCCTTGTTGTACGTGGTGGTCCGCGGCCAGCGGGGAATCTTTCCGGTGGCGCGCCATTTTGAATACCAGCCGGACAAATATTGGACCGCGAATTACCATGAACTGGGTGGTATGCTGCCGGTAGCGAGAGGAATTTGCCGGCAAAAAAATCCAAGAAAAAAGAATGGCCCCCAGCGGGCAGAGCTGCTGTCCCACCGTTGATACGCGTTGGTACACGAAACGAAGCGTTACGTTGCCTAGGGATTTTCTTTTTGCGCGGCCGCCGCATCTCCATTGGTCCCTCCAAGCCCGCCGGGTCATGGGTCGCCGAACCGTCTCGGCGAATACGTCGCGCTGGCTCGATTAAACATAGCACGTAGCTAAATTTAAGTCAGAACGGAGGTGTAGCAGCGCCGCTTAGCGCATCGATCGCAGTTTAATCAGTGGGGCGCCGCGCGAGATATCGTTGGGTAGGGGGGGAGCAAACGAGCCGAGCGGTAGTCGATTCGGTTGTTGGCAATGAATTAATTGGCTCGCACCGTAAGAATTACAGCGACGCTGTGTTATTAATATTCCCGTTCCATTAGCGATCCTCCCGACCCAAAGTGCAGAGTCATCGAGAAGAACGGGTCGCTTTAAATATCAACCCCCCCACCCCCCATCCCCCATTTCGTCGACCCCGTTCACGGTCGCGCCAGTTCAAATATTTTCATTAAAGTAATTGATTCCCGTGAGCGCGCCAGCGAGCTGCGCGGAACGTTACGATTGCAAGCGTGCAGGAGGGGCCGGGCAGAGTCGACGAGCGCTCTGTGGCGTTATTGACGTTCTTGATCCATTAGCGATCCGTCGTTGGGCCAGCTTAAAATCCGCGATCCGATCGAAATGTAATTGTTGCGGTAATTGGTGGCACGTTACGCGTCGCCGGTCGTATTCAACAGAGTTGCGAGATAATGGGAGATCAATTTGCTGAATCGATGTCCTTTGTGGCATTGCAGGATAATGGCGACGTATCTATGCCGGATAATAGCGATCGTGTCGATTTGTGATGGGGCGAGATAGTATTGTAATTTTTTCCAAGCGCTAGTTGATCCAGTTGATTTGGGAACGGCTGGTCCATTGTCGCTTAATCCTCTTCTCGCGTTGACCACTACCGCTGGCTATTGTTCACTAGGCGGTCTGAATGGGAGATGAACTGTTTTACGGTTATTAAGTTATACAAATTTTAAGTCTAAAATTGCCTGTAGCAAAAAAAGTTTTTAATGAATTGTAAAAATCCGTGTGTACTTCTGTAGATAATCTATTATAGAAGGTACATACTGTAAGATCAGGAATCCCCATACCATAAGAATACGAGGGAGCCTGGACTAAGAGACCTCGGAGAGTCGGCGCCAGCTGTGGTGGATAACGCAACTGATCAGCACGCGGACAGCTTGGGTTCGAGTCCCAGCGCCAAAGGAGTAGGGATGTGCGGGTAATCGAATGTGTCGGGTACCCGAGCGGTCGGGTCGGGTCGGGTAAAGTCGGCGGGCTCGGACGGGGGCCCGGGACAGACGGGCCTACGGGTATTTCGACTGTGTCGTGTAGCCCGATTACTTCGGGTAGCGCGATTGTATCGGGTAGCCGATTATTTCGGGTAATGCGGTGCTTGATAAGTTCATATACGTATTCAGCTTTTTTAAACAACCGAGTACTCGAAAAGCATGTACAAAATCTTTACCTATATGAAACTTTAGAATAAGATGATTTTCATATCCATATGCTTGTATATTTTTATTAAATACTATGAAACATCCGGAAAATATGCGTTTTTAAACATGTATTAAGTATTGCGATATTAAAAAAAAGAAGTTTAATGCATTATTAATAATATTTTCTGGATGTTTCATAGTATGTAATAAAAATATACAAGCATATGAATATGAAAATTATCTTATTCTAAAATTTCATACGGGTAAAGATTGAGCCAGTGGATCGCGCGCCGCCGTTGACTATCCCTGTCGCCGCCGCACGTTTTACCAAACTATTTCGCTTCTGTATTGAAAACAAAATGTGATTTACCACTTCCGTTGATGCTTTCCGAAGGAAAAATGTCTGCTGCATCGCATGGAGTAGTCAGATTTTCTCCTAGACCCTTAGTTTTGTAAATAATTTAAAAGATATCTGCAAAAATGTGTGCATTTCGGGTGTTCTTTTCCCTTTGATCGTTGTTTAAACATATTTAAATGTTCATAATGCACTAATAACTTATATCGTTGTATTCAGGAGGGTTCATAGAATAATTTGACGGGAAAAGCAACCGAATAACTATTACTGTTTCGACACAAAAGATGTTCAAAGTTGAAAATTTGCAGTTTTCTTCAAAATCAAATTTCTCAAAAAGTGAGGGTGATGGCGACAAACGGTTTGTGGTTTCATTTTTAGCGCACGAAAACCTATAAGAAACGGCTATTAAATGTTACAAGTCCAGATGGTTGTCGAACTGTGTTATCCTTGAATTTCTCGTAAACTTATTTGGTAGAACCTGGCCATGTCTTCTTTACACCCCGTGTACCTACATCGTGTAAGTACTGCTCGCGTAAGTTCCACCATCGACAGTCACGGAAACATCCCCTCGTGGAGTTCAAATAATTAAAGGGTGTAATCCGTTGGAACGTATGCGACGTTTGATCGACGCGAATCACTTATTCGTGTAATCATGCCCGTCAGTAATGGAGCACTATGCCGACAGCGACGGGACGTTGAACCGATCTTCCCGCCGCGTCGAGTTTAAAAACTCCCGGAAAACTGTTTATGCTGAGTAGAACTATTTGCTCCTCTGCTTCGAGCCTCATTATGTACGAACGTTTTCACGATATTATTTTTCAACGCTTTAGCTGTCGAAGCACACTTGTAGCGGCAGCACCACTCGGGACAACGCGGCATATGTGAGTACAGTATCCACTTGTCGACTTTCATGCCTCCCACGAGCCCCATATTTTCAGATGATAGTTTCGCATTATCTTGATTGCCGTAAACATAGCGATATGTGGTTTACACGTAGCGTCTGTAATATATGATCGCGAAACTTTGAATAACACTTATTACACAAGTTCATTGCTAACGTGGTGGAGTAGAGTTATATGCAAGAGGATTTATCATCCCCTGCGATTTAGAGGGCATGCTATTTTTGGGGCTAAAAACGTGGCAGAAGTTGGGAATTTTTTTCGAAGAAACTAGCGATTCGATTCAGCTGAAATTTGGATCATGTTTTTAAGCATCTTTGATAAAGTTGCAGGTTTTTTCTAGTAATTTTTAGTAATAAATATAGGAGGCGTGCGTGATATTTATCTTCCAGGTAATCTGAAACAGAAAAATGAAATGACGTTTTACTTTATACATACGTTGCTTCAGTTTGATGGGCCAGAATACCGATACAAGTTATATATTCCTTTTGTTACATAAGAAAATTGGCGCAAAATTCGATAGCAAAAAAATAAAGGTTTGGAACTTTCAGTTTCAAACACACCACTCTCCACAACCATTTTTTTTTTTTATTTTTTCTGGTTTCTGGCACTTTCTTTCTTGACTTTCTGTAAAGTGCCCAAATTTTGCTATGTTTTTAGCCCCCCAAAATAGCATTCCGCCCTTAAGAATTGGGGGAAAATATAACTCAGGTCAATGGCTACAGCTTACCCTACATTCAAATCTAGGAAAGGCACCGAGATGTTTGACAAATGATTTTCAAGTAATTTGGCAGTTTCACTCTGCCATGAACATTCATTGCTCCCAATAGCGTGTTCTAGTTTAAACAGAAGGAAGTAGAGTGCTGGAAAGAGACTCGAAAACGGTGGAGGAGGCGTAAAAGTTACCGCGGACGGAAAACGAGAGCGTTCACAGTTATGGCCAATCCTATCCAGCCGCTGGTACCCCGATCCTATTGGAACGACGCTGTTCGATGGAAAATTTCACCTCGTGACGAGGAACTGAGGCGTCCTCCTTCCCACGCTCGAGATTTATGCCCGTCCCATTCTGAATTTAATTTAAATTCTGTTGCATTTTGGTGGTTTATGGAAGAAAGTCAAGGGAAAATGGCACCATTCCGAATGCATTTAATGCAAGCACAGATATACGCACGAAAATTACGAAACTCTTGAATCGAAACATTGCGGAAAACTAACCAGAGGCATAAAACGAGAAAAACAGTGAACAACGAATTAACCAAATACGTCTGAATGCAAGTAACTCGTCTATTCTTGAAAATAGTGAAAATCCTTACTTCTGAAAAATTTAAGGTAAAAATCGTATATGGTACTTTTAGTAACACTTTTACTACAACTTCCCTACCCCACCACCGAGAATTGAGGAACCCACTGAAAAAGAGGCACATGCCACCGTTTCATGATTCTTTTACCTAAAAATGGTAATTATTTCCAAAAAGGCAATCCTCGCCGATTTCGATGACCTTGAAATATGTTGTCGGGGGCAAGATTCTGAACAACTTTCTCTTATACACGTTACCGCCGTTCGGCTTTAGTTTCCCAGATATTCGCAAAAAACTGTGATCGGTAGTTGGTTTGGATTAGACGACTTAGCCGCTAACATTGGGGAGATTTAAGATAAAAAGAAATGTGTAAATTTCCTAAGAGTTGGCAGTTAAATCATCTACCCCAAACCAATTACCGATTTTTCCAAGTACCTCGAAAACTAAAGCCGAGCGACGGTAACATGTATAGGAAAAATCGGTTCAGAATGTTAACTTTGACAGCATAATTCAAGGTCATCGAAATCGGTGGGGCCATTTCTTAAATAATCCCCCTAAAAATTTTCGTGTTTCTTGGGTTCATGTATTACTCAAAATATCACAGTTTACACTCTAACGTCCATAAATTTCTATGAAATAAAAACTCCTCAAAGTCGACCTTGTTACCCACACTTACCTTACGAAGAAACAAAATCTTAAGCATTCGTGGCATGTGCCTTTTTTCCACCGAGCCGCTGAATTTCAAAGAAGACGGATGCCCAGCAGCTCCTCCCGAAGCAGGCTAAAAAATCGCCACGTCCATTCCGAGTCCACCGAAGCGCGAAATCGATTCCAGCGGAGCTCGTTATTCCGCAACGTTAATAAATGCCGCGGGCCAAACTTATGGTAATAACGCGTAGTCGATAACGCCGCGATAGACTCGATAAGGGAGGAAAATTCCCATTCGTTTCAGCAGCGTGATGCGCGGAACAATTTTCGATACTTCTCGGCGCGCGTTAGTTCTAAATAAATCATTGCTCCGCCGTGGCCGTCCTGGTTGGACGTTTTCATTTCGCGACGGTCGCGCCGCGCCGCGCCTTCCCGCGGACACCCGTAAATCGCGGCTCTGTCGCCAGTTAATTGTCTCCGAATCGAGTTTCATCGGCGATCGCGGATTGGCTGCCACCGCGAAGTCAGCTAGCGCGGGCAATTTCGAATCTCTGCGGAAGACAATTTAATCCGCTTAAATAACAGCGTTGCCCGTGCGCGGGCGGGAATTAATATCGCCATAAATTACGGGGCCCCCGTCGCTTTTTTCCCTCGTCCAGCGATAACAATAATCGCTTCAAGCGGCCGCTAATTATACGCTATCGCGGCATTATCGCGAATAAACACCGCGGGCCGGATCGCCGCGACAATACAGGGCGCGCGCGCATCGTTGCCTCGACACACGCACCTGGATGAGTAGCTTAAATTCTATCACTTAAAATATTTTATGGGATACTTGGAAAATTCCCGTGCTTCGTTGCGGTATTGATTAGTATTGCAGTTAATTTCATTTAGTACTGCAGTTAATTTTGATTCCTTGCATTTATTACAGTACTTTCTCTGGTTTAAGTTACATGTTCTGGTTTAAGAGAGTAGAAGGTTTTATGTTTTTTAAAAGGTTTTGTGTAGCTTCACACCTCTGACCGTTTGTCGAAATGAATTGTTGTGAAGTATCCTATCTCACGATTTTATTTAATGCGAAGAGACACCATTGTAATTATTGTGGTACAAGAAAATAATTATTTTTTAGTTTTTAGTTGGATGCTGAAAACCGCTTTGTCTAAATCGTACCTATCACTACCCAAAATCGTACCACTTTTAACATTTGCAAATTCGCGGATGGAAATAATAAATAAAGGGTTGATTTACTAATATACATTTATGCATAGTCACAATAAATAGGGGAGACCAGGGCTGGTTGGCCAGTTTTTCAGTGTTTGGTTTTTAATAAATTATGTGGACGAAATATCATTAAACCGGTTAGTATATTTGATAGGGCATACATTTGGCTATGTGATTCAATTATTAAGGTTGACTCAATGTGATAACAATTAAGGTATTGTACTGTTTTTCTAATACCTTCCATGTTGGCCAAACAGCCCCATGATCGGGATTTGTAGACTTACAGTATGGGGTAGGTGACTATTGGGAGTAGAGCATTAGTATGCGACACTAGCGGTCGGTACGCGAACTAGTAGTAATGGCCGACGCAAGTATACAATTTATTGCGGTCTACCAATTTTCACAGTATCGACGAACTGTATGCAGAAATAAATGTTGTGTAATAAATTGTAACGCTACAATGAACAATGATCTCGATTTAAGTTTTAATAAAAGTGCCAAAAAGTGGAGCAACTAAGATTGTTCACATTACATACTCTTACATATTCCAAAATTGTGTCTAAATGTATTGTCAACATATTTACTGTAAAAAATAACTTTGAAATAAACTTTTATACTACTGGATCCATATAAACATATAGTAAAAGGTATACTTGCGTCGTTCATATTTGTTATGCTACACTAGCGCCACCGTTCCCGCGACGGTAGATTCCTTTGCCAATACACAAGAGTTGTTTCATTATAAAATATTAATTATCCTTCCTTCATATTTTAATAATAAACTGAAAATTTTGTCAACTTAAACATTAATTTTAATGCATTTATAACATAGTGAAATTTAAACAAAAAATAAAAATCGCTTTCTGAATAACAAAATAACAATTTAAACCTTATTAACGTTATTAGTCAACCAGCCCCGGCCGATCATTTTGACTTCAATAATCTATATAACCTTCAATTATTTATGTATAAATAAAAATACTATGTCAATAGATCGCCTACTAAACAAACTTTAAAATAGTCACTTAACATTTGTTCTACTGTAACTATATAGAGCTTGAAAACATAACATCTTTAAGAAAAAATATTTACTTACGTAGTCAAATTTCGACAAACGCTGATAACTCTTAAAAAATGTGCGATCGCTGTGTCGGACATAAATGCATGGCACAGTAGAAGTGATTTTTTTCTACAGTAAATCGTTCCGCAGTAAAGCATATGTCGGTGGAAAAGTTATTAACAATTAGTCAACCTACCCCTTGCGACAACCAGCCCCTGTCTCCCCTAAATAAACACCCCGTACATAATAATAAAGAATACATTACATTACTATAATTCATATCTCACAAATCAAACGAAAATATCCAACATATAGGAATAATTATAAATAACACATTCACAAGTCACAATTGGCACACTAAAATACATATCATTTGTGTGATCTACTCTACAATAGAGAAATAAATGTCTGTACCTCAAGTGCCTCCCTTAACTCTCAGTTTCTCCCTATCCCTTACATATTTTACAATTTAAATCTCTCTTCCACTGCCTCATGATTCTTGCATAATGCTTAAAAAGTAGCTTCTCCCCGTACCTATTCAGCATTTCACCATTTGTAACTGATCCTCCGCGCGATCGTTCAAAGAGTGAGCGCACACCGGGGAGCAGACAGCGTTGCAGTGACCTCCGATCTCGAGTTTCGGAAAACAATCGCGCCGGCCGGTGATAGGTAGCCCGTGGCGCGGAATAAACGCATCCTAGCCGGGCGTCTCCGCCTGGGCCGGTGCGTTAACGGGCTGGCACGTTCATCATCAATAACAAGCCCGGGGCAAGTGAGCCGACCCGTTCCCGCATACTAATGCCCGTAACCGCGACGGGACGTCATCGTCTCCGCTTTGATTTCGACCCGCGAGCGAAACGGCTAGAGCTTCTTCGCGGGGCGACAAAGCCCGCCGCGGGCTGCTCCGACGAGGTCGACATCGATCTTCCACCGGGAACGAATTAACGCGCGGCGGCGACGGATTAATCGCCCGGACGCTGGCAAATTCGAGAGCCCGCGGAGGATCGATGAATCCGGAGACACCGGCGGCACGATTTTTCACTCGGACACGATGGGTGCTGCGCCGACGAATGCCTGTGTTTACTGTCGGCTCCTGTTTCGATCACCGCTCCAAGAGGCGTCGAATAACAATCGTGATCCTCGGCCAGACCGCGTCTCGCGTTTCATAAAACGAGGAACTGTTTTGTTTGTAGATGGCCGATGGTGTTTGATTGGAGGACATTGCGTGGGAGCGGAGGTGGTGGCAGTGATGGAATTGTTTGGAAGGAAGGTGATGCTTGCGCGGGTGGCGAATGCGGGATTATTTCTGCTCTCTGTCGGTTACGGACTGTTTGTTTCTGGGGAGTGGAAAGTAAATGGAGGGACGGAATAATAGTAGCACGTACCAAATTGTAAGGGTAAAAACATAGCCAGCGGGGTTAGATCGCGCTGTAGCTGACTATAATAGCCTGATTAGTCAGCTGCTTCTCTGTGTGATGTCGCACTTGTTGTACTTGCTTTGTTCTGTCATTGTCAGTCAGCTGAATAGTCTGCTACACCGCGATTTAAACCTCCTAGCTTTGTTTCTACCTTGAACCTTTAAGCCTCGTTCAGATGTCAAGTTACTGGACCATTAAGTAACTTGAAACTACTTTACCGATGCGAACCTGTAATTCATTTGACTTGAAATATCCTTTTAAGTATTTTTTTTAAGTTCCAAGTGAAGTAAAGAGTCCTTCAACTTTTACTTGCCTTGAAATACAGCTTGAATAGTGTGAACGTATGTACAAGTGTGAAACTGAAGTCACTTTGACGCCATTTTGGATATCTGCTTGCTTCAAGTAGTCTTAAAAGTAACATGAATGCAACTAACACTACTGAACACAAACTTGAAGTCGAGCAACTTGACTAATGAGAACGAGGCTTAATGCTTTGATGCTACGTGTTCTGTTATACCTCCAGTCTAGTTCATTATCATCCCCTTCATTTGTATCATTGTTTCTCTTTGGGCATGCGCATTGGAGACCTGCCTATTGCTTGGTATACCCACATGTATCTACTTGGAATACCGAAGATGAATGCCTATAATTTGAATTCTACATTAGCTCCCGCAACTCCACAAACTTTCACACTGCTCAAAACAGAATACCACCTTTATATTATCTCAAACCCTATGACTATACTCTTTCCCTTTAAAATACAAGAATTCCATTTGCTGATCTCTCTTTACCAGTCACACCAACGCTCGCGGACATCAGCCGAAAGCTCCTTTCCGCGCAGCACAATCACGAGCTGGTCCCGAAAAGCCGTATCCGCTGCCACAATGGCGGCTTGAACTCCACTCGAGCGCTACCCTGCGTGTTCCAGCAAAAGTCGTCGGTGGACAGCGGAAAAGAGAGACATCCTCTTCGCTTCAGAAGTCAAGGGCTCCGAGCGCAAGTTCGATAATAATTATCCACCGAGTTCTCAGAAAAAAAGCCGAGGCACCTATCCGCTCTGCGCGTCCGGTGAACAAAGCTGCCGCCGCCGGTTCGAGCCACGGACGCGGCAGAGGAATCCCTGAAGTTCGCCGAAGCGGGCTGGAAATTTGAATGATAAAAGGGGAAGATAGAGGACCGCGGGCGTGCCGTCTTTACCAAAGTTCACGAGGATGCTTGCGAAGAGACCGCTCAGCGGGAAGATGCTCGCGGGAATCAAGCGGAATCCCTCGAGGAACCGGAAGATCCAGCGATTCGAGACGCTGGTCGCAATCGTCCAACGCTACTGCACCGACGCCACTTTGCACGGGCTCAGATACGCCGCGGACCCGCGCTTGCACCCGATCGAGAGGTGCCTCTGGTTGCTGGTCTTCGTCGTCCATTTCGTCGTCGCGGTCCGTGTCATCGTCTACCTCACCATCAACCTGCAGGTAACCTATTTGCTCCTCCTCACGTGCACCGTGCGAAAGCTTTGCTTAACCCTCAGCCGGAGCTGCCGGGTCTTTTTGAACCCAACCGTAGCCTCGCCGAGTGTAATAATAGCGAGGAAAGCTGTAGGAATCGAAGAATTACTTCTCTCCTAATGAGCAAGGGTTTCCGCTGTTAGGAGCTCGAGAACATGTTCGCAGAGTATTACGCTGAAATCTACATAGTCGGTGAAATTATGGAATTTCAAGCAGACAGTGCGCGACACTCCTTTGTTGCATGGGTGGATAGACAATAGTCCCCGCGGGATGTTGAATTCTATTATGTTCTCCGGATAATCCCCTTTTCTCTACTGAAATGTAGGTGGCTAAATACGTTACTACTTACCGCACTCGAAGAAATTCGCGGAGCGTCGCCTGTCGCTCGAGGTTCGCGGCACGAAAATTAGGGAGCACCGGCAGAAAAATCGAGCACGGCAGATCGATCGCGGTGATTCGTTAGCCACCGGGCAATCTGGTGTCTCGACATAGCGTTAATTGACGAATCGCCGAATGGACCATTAAAGAATAAAAAGCCGCGCCGCGCGGGTTGAGCGTGCGCGGGTGGCCATTTCCGCGCGCAAACACGATTTGTTATTCAATTACAGGTTCCAGCGGTGGATTATTTATTTAGAATATTCATTTGCTGGGGGAGGCGACGGGGAGCGCGGAATAATGGAAGATTTGAATATTCAGGGATCGAAATCCGGTTAACTAATGCTCGATACGCGCTCGTTGATTCGCTTTCAGGAAGCTCCGACGTCCATCGGCATCGACTCGATGAATTACCGAATTTCCGGCGTACCCTTCCCGAGCGTCACCATCTGCCCGAACGATCGGGTCGACTGGGACAAGGCTGTCGAATTAGAGAAGCGGATTTTTCCCAATTCCACCGATCAGCGGACGCTCGACACCTTTCGCGATGTCCTTACGAAACTCTCGGTTCTCAGCTTCGGCGAGTTCCATCGGCTGGATTTCTTGAAGCACCGTCGACTGGATGGCCTGATGGGTGAGTATATTGTCTGAGGGAACTGTCCTTGTAGAAACACTTCTCTAAGTGCTAGTGAAGGAACGTCCACTAGGCGTTGTCGTGATTTGATTTACAGAGGGTTTTTCTTATTTGTGTGTCTTCCTATTATAATTCTATTCCCCTGGAAATTCGTTCACTCTCTACCCTCCTCTGGTCACCCTACCTCGACTGTCAAACGTGCTGCCTGCTCCTTCATTCTGGGTCACTTTCCTTAACTTTTTATACCCCTTACACTTTTTATACTTCTTAGACTTCTTATACTTTTTATAGGTTTTATACTTTTTATACTTTTTTTTATTCATTTTGTCGTAGATTCTTCCGTATACCCTTTAGTTTTCAGTCTATCCTCTATAGGGTTATGTTTCAAACCTGCCGAAATGTTAAACCTCGTCCATTCATCCCTTATTTAATTACTCGTTAATTTGTGATGTAATTATATTGTTATTATTACCACTTTATGTGGAAAGTTCGTAACGAAATTGGAGGAAACTTCAAAGGTCATATTTTCGTACAGAAGTAGCACTTTATTTAATGAGTCACTGTTTGTCAGAAGTTCATAGTAAACAGTCGACTTCGGATCCCAGCAAATACGTTGTAGAACCTTCTTCAGTTGCAATCCCTCATCTGTCGAAAACAATATTATTATTATTATTATTATTATTATTATTATTATTATTATACATGTAGCTACTTTGTCTTTAGACCTCCTGTTTCCTCATGGAACTACACAAAGCATTACCTACATATAACTTTTCTTTGACACTAAAATAATTAAATTAATTTCGAAAATTTTAATTTAATACTTATATTGCAAATGTTTGGATTTCAATTATTGTATTAAAAATAATTTAAATTAAATTTGTTTTAGTATTTATTTAGAATAAATTTATATTTTTATATTAATGGTACTGTGAAAAATTCATTTTTGATATCATCAAGTAAATTATTCTTTAACCTTTTGTATCAGAGTTTATTAAATAAATAATACAGATTATATTAATCTCGAAATTAAAAGAGTTAAACATGAATTATTTTTTATGTAGTGATTTATATAATGTAACGTAATGTATTGCAATGTAATGTAATATAATTCATATAGAACACCCCAAGAAGGCCCCAAGAACACTCTCAATTCTTATATTCTAATGTCTAGGTACCAATTCATATTTTACCGCCTGGATACATCGTTCCTAGGAAAACACCACTCTCCTTCCCTGACCATCGATCCAACAGCCGATCCCAAATAGCGATTCTTCTCACCAGAAGTCACCGAACAGTCCACCAACTGTTAGAAGCTTAAGGAGAAGGCCAGGATCCTCTCGCGATCCTCGACCCGGCGCGATGGACGGCTATAGAGGTCGCTCGCGTTTAAACTTGTTGCGAACTTTAAAGCGGGCTTAACGATTTCGCGCGGTGACCCCGTAATTCAGCGAAATTAAAAGGTCCCGCTCTAAGCATTACTGCTCCGAGAGGCAAGGGACGGTTCCTCGAGGGTTTTTATTTGCGCCCCGCGCATTTGCATAAAACGCGCCCAGCCAGCCAACCCTGGAGCCCTTATTAAACGTTTTTCAGCCGTCGACGCGTAATCGTTGCTGAAACTGCCGTGTCCCCTCCCCTCCGTGCGCGGGAGAATTAAAATTTCACGTTCGTTCGACGAATTGTGGGGGCTGCAGCGATTGAAAAGCGAGACGGGGTGGCCGCGATCGCGTCGCTCCACCGCGGGAATAATAAAAATCCTCGTCGAACGTCGGCTGCTCCCCCATTTCCATAACCAGATTCCGGCGCGTCTTTCCGCGGCGTATCGTTCGAGGAGCTCCCGCGGGATCTCATCCTGTCTCTCGCTGCTGGCAGACTTGAACGTGACGGACGCGCTGCTGCGCGTCACGCCCAGCTGCGAGCAACTGCTATCCGATTGCTGGTGGCGGAGCATGAGGCGCGATTGCTGCGAGATATTCGAGCTGCACAAGACGGAGTACGGCTTCTGTTACTCCTTCAACTCTCAGATGGCGGAGGCGGCCGCCCGCCGGAAGTATCGCAGGCACAGCGAGAAACGACCCCGCAGAGCCACCAGCTATGGCGCCTGGAGCGGCGTCAGGGTCACCGCGAGACTGTCGAATGTCACTAAGCCGCCATATTCCGGTGAGTGGAGTGGTATCTGGTCGGTAATCTTGATTCGTGGTGGTTGTGGTGTTAGGCTCTTAAGTCAGCTTTTGAAAGGTGTGTACCTACCTATGATTTTTCTTTGTTTTATAGTCGAAGACTTTGCAAGACGGGGGTATTAACTTTTGGGAAATTAATAAAAATAGTGATGACATATTTAATTTTTTTTGGATATATATTTAAAGTATTTTAACCACTTAAAATCTAGGTATTAATACAGCATTTAGCCCTATTACACCGTGCAACAAATTTGGACTTTTTTCCGGACTTGTAACATTCAATAGCCGTTTCTTAGAAGTTTTCGGGCCCTGAAAAATCACCCTCAGTTATTGAGAAAATCAATTTTGAAAAAAAAACTGCAAATTTTCAACTTTGAGCATCTTTTGTGTCGAAAAAATAATAGTTATTCGGTTGCTTGTTACGTCATATTATTCTATGAACCCTCTTGAATACAACGATATAAGTTATTAGTGCATTATCAACATTTAAATATGTTTAAACAACGATCAAAGGGAAAAGAACACCCGAAATGCACACATTTTTGCAGATATCTTTAAAATTATTTATAAAATTAAGGGTCTAGGAGAAAATCTGACTACTCCATGCGATGCAGCAGACATTTTTCCTTCGGAAAGCATCAACGGAAGTGGTAAATCACATTTTGTTTTCAATACAGAAGCGAAAGAGTTTGGTAAAACGTGCGGCGGCGACAGGGATAGTCAACGGCGGCGACAGGGATAGTCAACGGCGGCGCGCGATCCACTGGCGCTCAGCGTAACAATCGGCGCCGCACGTTTTGCCAAACTGTTTCGTTTCTGTATTGAAAACAAAGCGTAACTTACCACTTCTGTTGATGCTTTCCGGAGGAAAAATGTCTGCTGCATCGTGCGGGATGGTCAGATTTTGTTCCAGACTCTTAGTTTTGGAAATAAATTGAAAGACATCTGCAAAAATTGCTGCATTTCGGGTGTCATTTTCCCTTTAATCGTTGTTTAAACATATTTAAATGTTTATAATGCAATAATAACTTATACCGTTGTATTCGGAGGGTTCATAGAATAATTTGAACGTAACTAACAATCGAATAACTATTACCGTTTCGACACCAAAGATGCTCAAAGTTGAAAATTTAGTTTTTTTTTTCAAAATCGATTTTCTCAAAAACTGAGGGTGATGGCGACAAATGGGTTGCGGATTCGTTTTTAGGGCCCGAAAACTTATAAGAAACATCTATTGAATGTTACAAGTCCAGATGGCTGTTGTACTGTGTTATTAAGCAAAAATATACTTTCTCTATGGCAGGGTAAATTTTTAGAATTTGGAGCTGCCTCCTTTTTGCGCGAAATTGTATAAAAATGCACTTATCTCGGTATTAGTACATGGAGGCATATGAGAAAACATCAATCGACGCAATTTTAGAAGAATTATAGTGAAATATGTATACTAAATCATGAAATAGTCTCAAGGCATTGATTTTTCACATTCAGTTACTTTTTTTTGTTACATTCAATGCTACCCATAACCCAATTCGAGCAAAGCATAGAGCTGCCACCTTTTTGCAGCAGAGTCTGCAATTATTCTTACTTTGTTATTCTTATTTGGCGATGTTTGAAACTACACTGCGTTCCATATAAGAGCGTACCAACGGCCCTACCGATTTGCGACCCGTCTGCGCAGCTCCCACGGATCTGACACACGCGATTGGTCGTAGCACTTTCGCGATTGGTCGTAGCACTTTCCCTACCGGTTTACCACCAATCAACAGTGCATCCCTGCGCGAAACGAGTACGCTCTAATGTGGAACGCAGTGCATACGGTTTCCGGACACTGTAAACTACCATGTCGTTAACATAAATACCACTGGCACGTCAATGTTCAAAGTTAAATTACAACAATAACCATAAGACTACAGAGTTCCATTTGCCCAGGTGCAGAGCCCGTCTATTATTGGTTGAGAAGAAGTTCATCAAAATACATATCTCCCCGGCCAAAAGAAATGTCGGTGAAGGCTTGGGGAGCAGCGCGAGGGAAGCCGCGATAATATAGCCGCGCGGGGCCATTTAATTTTATGTCCACGGGCCTGCGAAGTGACTCTCCGCCTCGCATCTTGGCGGTTATTTGAGGCCCTTGAAAAATTCCCGGCGACGCGGGACCGCGCGCACCGGGGGGAACAACGCTGACAAACGAACCGTGTTCTCTGGACGAATAGCGTCCCGCGGAAGCGACGTTGTTTAACGCAGATTTACCCGCCTGTAAATAACCTGTCCTCCTCCTTCCCGCTTTACCTTCTACTCGCGTTTCACGCGCCGTCTACCCCACGTACACAATTCCGCGTATCTCGTTACCTCTAATGCCAGAAACGTCCTAATTAAATTTCAAATCGAGAGCAGAAGCCTGCGGAGGCGGGAATGCGCGAAATGAAACGCGATAACACGGGGCGAGAAATAATTTCGAAAAATGGTACGCCCGCTGTAAACACCGCGCCCGTAACCGTCGCGCGATATCGCGCCGGTTGCTCCCAATTCCTCCGACAAAATTCCATTTTTCGGCGATAACGCGCGACCCTTCCCCCGCCCCTCCCGGAAACAATATCCAAATTGTGCACGAACGTGATAAAAATTGCGATTTTGTTGCATCGCTGCAGCTGCCCCTCCCGCCGACGCTCCTCCCCCACCGGCGCCCTCCCCGCCGGAAGATACGAAGCATGGAAAATACGGAAATCCAATTAAGCAAGTAAGCCGAAAAACAATTCTCGAATACAGGGCAGAATTTAATCCGGCGGATGCGTTCGCCGCGCGCGCGTCATAACGCGCGAATGGAATTGATCAAGGCATTAAAGCCACGTGAATCGGGGCGGCCGGGGCCGATAGAAAAGTGGAAAACGCCCGGTGCCCTCTTCCTGTCGTTCTAGCGCGATTAAAATTAGCCGGGGAATTGTCCACGGCTCGATCGGGGCTCCGGTAATCGGGGGATGTCCGGCGGCGGAGCGTGTGCGGGGTATAAAAACAGTAATGGTTACGGGTTTCGTGGATGAATCCACGAGTCTGCAGTGGGAGTGGCTCGGAGAGGATTCTGTTCAATTAGCAGATGAAAAGTTGAAAAGGAAGTAGATGTTGGAAGTGAACCGTTTTCCTGTAGAAGCGTGTTAAAGTTCTGGCCAGTTAGGTCGCGCGGAGAGGCTCCTGTGGGCGTAGCGCTGCCCCCACTATGACTCTGGTTACGTAGGGGGGACTAAGCAGCGCTTAGTATTGGGCTAGACTCCAATCTTTAATTACTCGAAGACTAGTTGTCGTCGATACATAGTTCCTTTTGCATTTTCATACTCCAGTTACGGAGCACCGTGCAGCGGTTCTAGCACCTCCATTTTTTTTAAAAAAAATAAAGAAATTTTTTTATAATCTTCAAGACGTGTATAATAATGTAAGATTTTAATCATCTCATTTAAAGAGAATTTATTAAATTATAATTGCAAAAAATATAGGTATATAAGGAATATTGGTTTGATGTACAGAACTTTAAGTCGTAAGCCACGCTCTATCCAATTCACTCTTTTCACAATATGCACGATTTTCACTAGGATTCTTAACGACTGTCTTCAACGGTTGTTCTCGCAGAACTGCCACGGTTCGCACCGGTTTGCGTCGGTTTGGGCCAGTTCGGCGTACGTGCCGGTTGCCAGCCTGAGCGCGCGACTTTTGAACTCTCTTAGAACACACTCATTCCTAAAATAAATGACAATAATCAGATTTTCAATTGAGTTCATTATTTAACAGAATCAAATCGCTATGATTTTCATGCGTCCAAGGTGCCTTCCCCCTCCTTAAGTGTAACACGTAGACAAAAAGGGGGCCTCTTGAAATCGTGGGCATTACCATTTTTACCACCCGCGAAGGCACAAATTTACCATTTGGCAGATCATTTGAAATTCGGATTGTGAGAATAATCTTTGGGAAAGTGCTAAAGAGACTCCGAATAAATTGCACAGTGACTCAGTGATCGATGTTTTGGCTGCCGATCGTGGTAATCAGATTCCACAACAGAGCTGAACGGCATAAACGACCCCAAAACGGTCGTCAGATCGTAAAATCACGAATCCAATCGACGTTATCGCGACTCCGCGGAGGAGGACATCAGCCTCTCAACTGATAGATCGATAAGGGAGCCCGGCTTTTTAGCGGGGATCGTAAGTTCGGGGGAAGGAATCGCGAGAGAACACGACGATCCCCCGTGCGAAGGAAATTGTCGGGATTCGAAGGTAGTTTTACGGGAGTTGAGCGGAAACGATGGCTATACTTGGCCGAGTCGATAACCATTCAGTCATCAAAGCGGTAACTTCGGGGTCACGTGACCCGCCGCAGCAAATTCCGAGCAATTTAACTGCCTGCTCGCCGGGAAATTCGAGCGACCGTCTCGGAACTCCTGCTACCGTCGCAGGATCCACGGGACGCGAGTCCTTTCGAGCATGTTTCGGTAACAGCTTTCGTTGCTCCAGCTTATGGGGCAATATGCGTGTACCTGCAAATCGGGGTCAATCGATTTTCCAATTTGCAGTGAACACTTCCTATCCCAGTAAAATTATAAACAGATCATTTCTGGGCGATGAGAACCAAAACATGGAATTTTCGAATTTAGTTTCTTTGTCCAACAAGGGAACACCGCGAACCTGTATTCACTGATTGGAACGCAACTTTGTGGGTTTATAGAGTGACTCAAGACAAGAAGAACCGTATCCATTAGTCCCCAATCGTCCATTAAGGGTGTAAAAGCTAACCTCAAAGTCAAATAGGCACTCCCACTTTTTCGCGTGTAACTCCTAAAGTGTAAGAGACAGAAAAAAAATTTCAAACAAAAGTTTAATGATGCACCATGTGCTGCAAACTTGCGTTAACAACATTTTGGGAAAAGTTTTTTTCGTTATTTATTTTTTTTATTTTTTTTCAAAAAAATTTCTCAACGCAAGGTTGCCGCACTTATTGTACCGTTAAACTTTTGATTAAAATTTGTTTCTTTGTCTCTTGTACTTTAGGAGTTATACGCGAAAAAGTGGGAGTGCCTATTTGACTTTGAGGTTAGTTTTTAAAGGAATAGCTACCTTATGCGTCTCATTATATTGGATTCCTCGGAACTAGCGATTTAACAAGTGTTCGCGTAATATAATAGGTTCTCTAGAAGGCCCATAACTCTTCTCTAACTGTACTACAGAGAAGTAAATTATTTATTTAAGAGATTTGGCTGTGGGAGGCACATTACGTTGTTTTTCTCTGAGATTTTTCAGAAGAAACAGACGGTGTCCTGTTCATGGTGGAGGATCCACGGGTCTGGCCGAAGAACGGGCGCGTGATACCGACGAATTCGCTGACCACGGTGTCCTTTGAGTGCATCTCCGGATTCGCCACGCAATCCATTCTCGATCTGGATGCGGAGAGAGCGCCTTGCAGGCACAGCGCCGGCAGGACGTATACTCAAGAGACATGCATATCACTCTGCAAAAGGGAATATGTCATCAAACACTGCGGCTGCAATCCTTCGTTCCTATTCCCTTCGAGTACGATATCTGCGGGCATATTGTTAAGGCAGCTTGAAACCTTTGAGGTTAATCGTATGGGACTGAAGAGAGCTCATTGTCTATTCAGTGAAATCGCAACATGTCGGGTGTATTACGTCATGAGGGTGGGTGGTACATTCAGCGACAACGATTTTAACGTATACTCGGAGATTCAATTAGTCTTGGGATCCCTTATTCAGAACAAGTTTGGCTTTTTCTTTGACATGCCTGCATTCTGTAGTTACATAAATTAACTAGCTATTCCGTAGTAGACGTGGCTTCTAAGATTCTTAATGCATGTTTACTTCTACATCTATTCCTGACATGGAAACAGATGATGAGTAATAATTTGGTTCTTTTGTTCAGATTCCCATCGTAACTGCAACCTCAGCGATTTCCTCTGCCTCATTGATCACAACGGTATGAATGCTGAAGCTTCATCGTGTTTGCGAATCTTGTGACAATTATTATGAAGCTTTAATAACCTCGCGACAAATGTCAGATCTGTATAAGGAGAACGTGATCACTGGTGAGAAAGAACCGATCGACAAGGACGCCATGATATGCGACTGCCCGCCAGAATGCGACTACCACTTCTATATGCCGCACTTGGCCGCGGTACGGACTTACCAATCTCAGGACATCACGTTGGACGTACATTTTTCCAGCCGGACCAACTTCCGCTTCAAAACGGATCTGGTCTTCACGCACCTGAATTATCTAGGTAAATAATTGAATTGAAGCAAATAAATGGCATTAGTGCACGGAAAAAGTTCCACAGTGTGAATTCTGTGGGATTAGGAACGAGTAGATTATAAATTTAGCGGGACATCTAGTTGGCTGCTGGGCCTTTCTCCTCATCCCTTCCTCTTGACTCCTGCCACAATTCTCACTATTGCTCGGTATACCTTTACTTTCACTATCATCTGTCAAATTAAACGCGAACTTAACTCTTTACAATGTGGAATAATGCGCGTAACACATACTATACATATAATTAGTTTGCCTATTTCACTCTTAAGCAGGGCCGAATTAAGATATTTTGGGGCCCGGGGCTATCTATCCTTCGGGGACCGCATTGGTTGAAAAGAGGGGAGGGAGGGATGTAAAAGTTTTTTGTACTAAAATATACAATAAAATATGTAAATCTTCAAAAATTGAAACTTATTCTGAATAAAATTAAATAATATTATAACGAATTATAATATTTTTATTATTATTATTATTATTACAAATAAATATTTTACAAATAATTTAAAATAAATAATTTACAAATAATTTAAAATAAATAATTTACAAATAATTTAAAAAAATAATTTACAATTCATTTACAAATAAATAATTTACAATTCATTTACAAATAAATAATTTACAATTCATTTACAAATAAATAATTTTAAAGGACAAACATCCAAAAGATATTTTGAAATAAATTTGTAGTGCGAATTCTATTTATTTCAAAACGGAAGCAGTAAATAAAATTTCATTCAATTATTTTTTTACATTAATGGCAGGCTTAGAAGGGAGGATCCCCTATCTTTGATCCACCCTAGCTTCTAGGTAACTCCCACATCCCAACAGTACCAGAAAGATACCCTAACCTATATAGCGAGTTCCAGTAGAAGAAGGAGAAGAAAGAAAGTAAATCGAGCATCCTTGAAACTCGCAACTAAATCTTAATCGACACCACGAGGAGTCCAGCTCCACTTAAGATCGGCTAATCGGGGAATTCCATCGTTTTCCCGTTATCCCCGTCTAGTGAATTCGCACACGGGTCCGCGCATATTTTTATTGGATTAACGTATTAACGAGCGTAGGAAGTTGGGCAGCGAACACGGCTGAGCACGGGGAATCTCTTTTGCAGTGTCTTTCGGCGGCATAATCGGCTTATTTCTCGGGGGCTCGTTACTCAGCATGTTCGAGCTGATTTATTACCTGATGGTGGTCCTGTTTTCCTACGTTCGCGCGCGCTGCGCGTCCACCGTGACGGCGGCGCGTACCGGAAGCCGCCTGGCGGTGCCACCGACGTTCCGCGCGGCGGCCATTCAGGATTACGGCCCTGTAAAACCGAGATCGAGGAGGAGCCCGATTTTAGTGAATTACACTCCCGTGAAATCGAATTTCAACAGATACTGAGCTAACCGACGCGCAGTGCCGGATTTTTAACGGCCACTCCGCGGAATCGCGATTACCGTTATCCACAATTTATCGGCGGAGTCGAAAGAGGGAAAGAAGATGGGGGGAGCCGCATCGATTTCGCGTAACAATCACGCTTTTTTTTACTGCAAATAGGAGCTCCCTACCGGATAGACGGTAATCGCGCCGCGAAACACCGTCGTCGATAGTTATCGGTAATCGTTGTACAGCGACGCCTACTAGAATATGTAAACGCGCGGAAGCACCGTTTATCCATGTAAACTCCATTCGCTTCAATCGTCACTGACAAATGTTTGTAGGCACGAGTGTATGCATGTGAATGGGTGTAGAAAACTTAATGCGTCAAAGACATGTTTGTCACTGAAGATAACCATGGTTATTCTCATTGAAATTGTTCGTAGATTTTTTTTGCACTTAGGTAGTAGTGCACTGGATTAAGAATTGTCAATTGTCATAACGTGCTGGATAAATCTAAGGCTGTGTGATTTTTGTCCTACTCTTTTTAACCACCTACACTGTTCTAATGAATAAAGTTTTATACATATAAGAATATTGATAATATATACAGTAGGTATCAGAAGTCCTTGAACTCTGAGTTTTATAATTTATTGTGATTCGGCGGTTGAATTAATGCATTCAAGAAAATAGTGGACACTTTCGGCATCTACTGGGAAAGAGCCCAGGAGCCAAGATTATCAGGTATACTTAGGTAGGTATCATAGTTTCCTTTTTACTGTCTTTCATGTTCCATTACCCCGCAATAAATTATTAAACTCAGAGTCCGGGGATTTTTTATGCATACTGTATAACGTTGTTCTATCACTCCTTACCACGATGGGGAACTTAGTGCTTCCCTCATGATAATGTCTTTGCCTGGCAGATGTCACTACAGTAGTTATACAGGAAAGAATAAAGGAAAGGTGAATACAGGCAGGGCCGGTTTTAAGGTAGGACGACCGCCCGGGGCGCCAAATCTGTAGGGACGCCGTTACATGCGTTCATTCATTTATATCCGTTTGGATTCGTTAAGCAGAAAGCTGCTAATTGATTCCCGTGCCCTTGGAGGGGAGCCACGATAATCTGGCCCGGGATGCCAATATGCTAATTCCGGCCCTGAATATAGAACGAGTAACAGAAGTAAGTTGAATTCCACAAACTTGACCCTTGGAATGAAATGTACCTTATTTTTTATTACAAGATTACTAGAGGCTTGGTGATTGACAACATGCTACCCTAACCTCAAAAATTTTATTCGTATATACATATTGTAGGAATATTGCGCTTCTGTCTGACAGATAAACGTTTAGCCGTTTACTATTTATGAACCGCGACTGTGAAGAAGGGTTAAGCACGGGTAAAGAAGGGGCTGTGATCGAAAGAAAGAAAAAAGCCCCTTCCCGCGAACGCTTATCTCTTCAGGCGGGTTGTCGCGCGTGCGAGATTTATCCAACGTGAAAGGGAGATACTCCGCAGAGGCATCTTTTTTCAGCTGGCTTTAAAACCATCAGCTGGGGCTTAACCTAAACTTCCATTCAGGCGTCCCTCCCAGGAGAAGCTTCTGTGACATCAGCGGAAGCATCGTAATGTTTCGTGCTTGATCTTTCAGGCACGATCAATCCTGCTTCCTCTCTAATTTATTCCTCCACCGATACTGACTTACTTTTACTTGAGCCTCGAGTCTAGCTTTCGAATCGGTGCTGATTTCTTTTTGGGAGGCTTTAAGCTTACCCGAGGCAAAAGGGGGCTTGTGAAAGGTTTCTTTTGAATGTTGGTGCGTCGCGTGGCATTCGCTTTGAATATGGGAGATAGTTTTTAAGTAAATCGCAGATACGTAGAATAAGTACGCAGTAAGGGAATTTCAGAGATAATCCACTTTTTCTCTGTCAGCTTCAATTTTTCACGTTCCCTTCATTATCATTTCAAAGGAAAATCAGCTAACAATAAGCTTGCAAAAGTTGGCTGGAACACGAGGTAATGCTTCCAGATATTAACACCAGAAGGTTAGGCAAAGTTTAAATGAACATAAAGTAAAAGGCAACTAATTCCTTCTGCATCGGCTCGATTTTCCCCTGCTTAACATAAAGTAACACTTCCTTAACTGCTAGATAACGAGATATTCGCGAAAAACAGTTGTTTTTTTTCAAACCTCTGTAAAATTTTTAGCTACAGTCGGATCGATGAGGACTTTTTACATATTGTTTAAAACGACCAAATAAAGGCCCATACCAAAATTTAATTTGGCAGGAATTATTTATAAATTTATTTCAACTGTAAATAATATATCTCATTCAATTTTTTACAGTTGTATATATCTTGATGCAGTGGCATCA
Organism: Andrena cerasifolii; assembly: GCF_050908995.1. NCBI lineage: Eukaryota > Metazoa > Arthropoda > Insecta > Hymenoptera > Andrenidae > Andrena > Andrena cerasifolii. The sequence continues at coordinate 30,602,749 of NC_135118.1, read as the reverse complement.
ATGACAAAATTGTAACTATAAATACAGATCTTTATACTTCACATTTATGTCATGCATTCGGAAATTTCCAATCCTACAACGTTAATAATTTCTTAGAAATATAGAAAATGAAATTCAAATTTTTCGGCTGTAAAAGCTTATATCTTGAAAATAGTAAACATTTTATTCGAGCAAGTTAGACTAAATCGGTATGAATTTTGATAAAGAATCGCTCCTGCCTTTATTCATGTATCGTTATAAAACACTCTGTTTAAAACTTCTGTTTAATTGTGGATAATCTTATCTAAAGGAATTAATCCGGCCAAGTGGATGAACATAGTTGAATTCGAATCATCCCGCCTTCTAAAAATCGGTTTCCTATATTCCCAAACATGGCGGCCATTGTCCGATCCCTTACTAGGCCCGGTATTCTCAGTCGCTACTTATTCTTAAGCAAATGCTTAAGCATTCGGCATCCTTTACTAGCTACTACGTTAGTAGAGGATGCCGCATGCTTAAGCATTTGCTTAAGAATAAGTAGTGACTGAGAATGCCGCTCTAGAGGATCCCTAATGCCTATGTGACAACAACGCCTCTCGCGGCGGCCAGAGGAACTACCAAGTAATCGTCTCAACACGCCGCTGCGTGTCGCGCAGCGTGCCGCTCGCGTGCTAGCACACGCGAAACACCTGCCTATTACCGCGTGGTCCAATCCCACGATAATTCGCGACACGTGACCCCGAGTCAGCGGATTATTTAAGATCTACGCACACATATCAGTTCCGCGACGATTCCCCTATTTTGCAATGGAGCAGTTTACACTTGTACGTGTCAGTTACTCACGCTGAAACAAAGAGACCATTCGCACTAACCCGTCGCGGAATTGATACATGTGCATAGACCTTTAAAGGCGCGTTCCCACGACGCGAATACTCGCCCTGCCACGCGCCGTGGGATCGCACCTTAAGAGTTCTCGCCGCGAGGCGGAGGGGGAGCAAAAATACCGTCACAGGGATCGTTATCGAAAGTAATTCGACGGATATTCCCGTCGCAGCGCGGGGAAGAAAGCATCCCCCTTCATCCCCGAACTACTCAAGAGGTACGTGAAGGGTTTAGATAACAGCACGCCCGAGAGTTACTCCAAACTTTCCCACCTCCTTCCAGAGTCGGCCTCCGTGGCTCTTTCTCCTACCCTTTTCCATCCTCATCTCGACAATCCCCTGCTCTTCTCGCCCCTCTGGCCTCGCCCCGTCCTCACCTTTCACCCTCGTCAGCCGCCTTTCCAGACGCAGCCGCCAACTTTCCAGCGACAGTTTGACAAAATGCAGATTTCCTTCGTTTCCCTGACAACGATCGGTTTTTCTGCTTACTCCCAACCCCTCTCCACCCTCCTCTCGCCGTGACCCCGCGTTTCACGCGCGACGTGCATGCTTAAGCTTCTCCTTATTTCCGTCCGCGTAGCGCGGGCAGGATGCACGCCGGGAAAAGGCTTCTCGCAGTCGACTTTGGGCGGTATTCTCAGTCGCCACTTGTTCTTAAGCAAATGCTTAAGCATTCGGCATCCTTTAATAGCTACTAGGTTAGTAGAGGGTGCCGCATGCTTAAGCATTTGCTTAAGAATAAGTAGAGATTGAGAATACGGCCCATTGGGTCTCTTCACCACCTCGTTGCAGTTGCAAACAGCTTCCGCCGGCTGGCACCGGCGCGTACACCCGCGATAGTGCGTTCCAACGCCGCGTGGATCAGCCTGTCCGCGTGACTGACACTTTTATCTTGACCGAGGAGCTCGCATCAACTGGGATTCAACTCGTAGACCATCCTGAAGCTCTTCTGCGTTATCGCTGACTGCTACTATGTACTTCGAGGCGGAGTTCTTTTCTACCTTTCTGTATTAGGTGTTCCATGTTCCCTGTTTTTACAGAGTTGGGCATGCTGTATTGGGCTTGACATCGAATCTGTTTTAGGTAGAGGAGTGGGACTCGAAGGAGTATGATTGCTCCTCGTGAGGTTAATTGTGTACTGATCGAGTTGGGTCGCTCCTTCTTGGTGGAAAAGAAATTTAACGGAGTTGCCCATCTTTAGGACGTTATAGGCCGAGGGAAGGTTGCTTTCAAGGTTGACGGCGCTGCAAGGTCACCCCATCGGATTATTCGCACCTTTCAATATTCATGTAAGGAGTATTACGAGAGCGGTGACTTCCGACTGCGCGATTATCTAAATCCTGCTCTTCCACGGCAATTCAGGGAAGACGGTAAAAGCCTGCTCCTCCTCGGTCGCGGAGCGAAGGGGAGCATCGTTCGTATTACTCCCGATAAGGGTCCTCGCGATGGTATCTTTGCTTCTCGTTCTCCACGACAACACGATTATCCGGGTCGTCTGGAGGAAGTTATTCCTCGGTATCGGTCCAATATCACGCGAATGGATGTTCCCTCTCCTCCCTCACTGGTCATCCAAACCCATTTCTTTTTCCTTCATCGAGCTCATGTTCCTTTCGATATCGCAATTCATGAATTCGGCAATGCTCACGTCCAAAATACGACTATTACCTAACCCAAACCTTCATAGAAAGCTTCAGTTTCTCAATCGTCAGATTACGCTACGCGCATGCATAGGTTATGTTATAAGTCCCTAGGCTTAGCGTACAAACATGTGTCTTTCAATATCCTTTAAACTTAGAATTGGTATTCTTCCTCAGACAATTTCTTGCTAATTGTAAGGTGACTTTTAATTCATACCCCTGCCATTGTTTACTACTAACAATACCCTTTCCTTGAGGAGGTTAGGAAGTCGATACTCAACAGTAGCTCCCACCTTCCTTCGCGATAAATTTAATCTGTTCTTTCGCTGGCAGCGCGATTGTTCTTCGTCTGTTTATTTTATAGAGAGGAAGGACGGCGGCGGGGCGTGCTGGGGAGCCATGATGGGGAAGAAGTATCGTTTGCCCCGCCGCTTTGTCGGTAATGCCGAAATGGGGCAGGGTGGTACTCGTATTGGATCTCTTCCAAGTGACTTTAAAGTTCTTTTCTCTGGAAAAATTGGAAACATCCAGGGGCGGCGCGGAGCACGGCGGATATCTGCTCGAAGCGCGGCCCTTGAAGTTCGATCTCGTCAGAAAATTGGAGGCGGCCGCATTGACGTACGACGCACAGCAGCTTCCGTTCCCCTCAGGTCACCTTTCTCTAACAATCAAAACCGCATTCACCAGCGCGGCGCGCTTTATGCGGATTTCTTCGCCAAACAGATTTAAACTTCCCGAATGCGAGACGGTCGTTCGCTCAGTATGGACAACGCTGGAAAATTAAAACTATATGCTTCCAGATGTGGGGAAGATAGCGCCATTGAAATAATTTTTCTTGCTATTTATTATTTATTACTCCCACCTCTGAAGTTGTCAGCTCGCAAGATGATCTCTATTAGGTTAGAGACATATTTACCTTTTACGTAGGGGAGACCGGGGTAAACTCAGCCCGAAAAAGTTTGAAGTCGAATAAAATTATTCCCTTTCAATAAAAATGCGTGGAAATAGATTTATAATATAATTTCAGCATTACTGTTGATAAATGACGAATAGCAATACTTAAAAAAAACTTAGAGTAGTTTAAAATTCAACTTGAAAGAAATGATGCAAATAAGAACTTTAATTAAGGATATAGGTAAATATTAACCACTTGCGCTGGAATGACATATTTAGCACGGCAGCTTCTGGCTTTTTTGCATCGTGGTTGTCAAAAACTGTGACAGATTTTTCATTTTTTTGAGGTTAGTTTCTGTTTCACCACGCCGTGTGGTTTTCTAGCCAGCTGACAGGTTAGGATATTGCGCACATCACTTGCGCATCGGTTCTTAGCAGCCATTTGCAGCTCAATTTACCGCGGTCACTTTACCCCGAATATGTACTCAGTGGAAAATTAATTATTTAATAATGTTAGGATTAATGTTTTGCAAACGCGTGTACGTGTATGTTTATAAGCTTGTTTTAAACACGCAGAAAAAAATTGGAGTTAAAATAACACATTTATGACTCATTTATCCGAAAATCTAAATGGCAAAGAAAACCAATCGGAAGTCTCCAAAAATTAATTTCTAATTTTTTAAATGAATTTACATTTTCCGATATCTGAATGTGTATAATTATCATTCTTATATTACATACATTTATTACGCCACCAAAATTTGTAAATATATTCTATTGTTAAATTAAGGAAGCTCATTTTACCCCGAGGTTCACTTTACCCCGGTCTCCCCTACCTTAATCATCCCCACGAACTGAAATCTCAGAATCTCTGAAAGTTTCAAATTCTTTTGAATTTTCGAGTCGCCGAACGTCCCTTGTTAGTTAGAACACGTGTCTTCCTACATCCTAGCTACGTTTTCCAATATCCCGACTCTTCGACCTTGAAGGCCAACTGTGTTGGAAGATCGAGATCCGTTCCCCTCGATTCTTATGCCGTTGGAGTTTGAAATGCAGACGGAGCAGGCGCCAAATGAAACGAATCTTATACGTTTGCGCTCCGGTGTTGTCCTTCCGAGGATCCGGGGCTCTTGACTCCGAGCCAGGAAACGCCTTACTACGAATGTCACCGCATTCAACGGCCCTCCGTCCCGACGTCGATAAACTCTCGGTTCGATTTGAAAATTGCGGGACCGCGGTAGCAACCGGCAGCGTATGGTTTCTTTATCATCCCGGAGTTTCTTCCGCGGGCCTGTCAGAACGGAACGAGCGCCGATTCGAGCAGACAGCCTCTCCTTTTCCGGCTCCGCGAAGTTTCTTTGCCACTCCGTTTGCCTGCAACGCTGCCTCGATTTCCAGTCGTCAAACATCCTCTACTTTTTATATTTCGTTACGCGGGATAAAAGTCGGAGGGCCATTGTAACACAGTTTCTACATTTGCGCGGCTCCAAGTTCCAGCGGAACACTTTTCTGGTAACGTTCATCCAATAACTACGGACCAGACAATGTTTCCGGCTCCCCGAGTAAATATTAACGCGAAATTCACTCTGGTTAGTCTGAATTTTCTGGGAATAGTCTATCGAAAGTCGATAATGGCCGTAGCACATGTGAAATATTTCCATTTTGAAATAAACTTTTCCATATTTTCACTCTTGTGAAAATAACTTGAACGAAGGTCTGTATTAATCCTCCATCAAGTCTATACTAAGTCTACTTCAATCTCGAGAACATTTTACTTAGGTGTAGGTTATGTAACTAACCATACCACTGGCCACAGTCCACAAGAAAACAACCACAAACTGCGCTCCAAGGTACCATTTAACAAAAATTAACAGTTTACAGCCTTTACATTCAAGCAGAGCCAGCCAGCCACCCGTCTTGGGTTTCCCTAGGAATGGCAAAAAATTTCCTAGCCCCATCTGTGGAGCAGAAATTGCTGAAAAAGGTTTTACTAAAGGCATTGGCAGTTTAAAAGGCGTGGGTCGCGATTTGTTGCAGGTAAATCTCCTTGAAACGCAATATCTTGCTCGTTGTTTGCAAGACGTACGACTTTCCGGATCAGGCGACGTGTATTGCACGCGCGCGCGCGCGCGCACCGGCCTAGTAACCTACGCTGGCGCATGCGCGCACGCTCGGGGGAGCGCATAACTCTCAATTTGCACGTCGCCGACGAGCGCGTACCGATATTACGTCCCGGCTATCGATACGAGACGCCAGAACCGCCTTAAATATAAAATGCTGCACGTACCAAAGCGGGCTATGCTTCACGTGCTTCTTCGGGCGAACCGATTCGCGCGTCCTCTCGTTTCTCGACGTATTGATACGGAATACAGGCCTCGAGGAAATCGTCGGTAGGTTTGCGCGCGCGGTAGCCGGTGAGCAGAGGCATCGAAGAAGCAGTATCAGCGCCATGAATTTTTATTTGGGGATCGTAGGGAGTAGGACTGCTTTCTTATTGCGCTTTGGTTAACTGGTGGTTGCTTTTCTATTTTGCAGGTGATTGGTAGGATTTTTTTGTTGTAAAATCTTGGGGTTCTTGAAGTTAGGCTTCTAATTATCCACCAGTTTTCGCTTGGAAGAAGATTAATTCTCTTCTAGGTAGTTCGTGAAGGGCCACAGCGCCTAGAGGGCAGCGCTGATTTAACAATGGAGGTGCGAGGTTCCTCGGAACGATGTACTTGTTTGAATTTTTATTACTTGGGAGTATTTTCTCGCTGAATATGAATTCCTTCGTTGTACGAGACAGCTTCTCCCCTATCGATGAATATTTAGAGGCTCTAGTCGGTTGTGGAGATGAATGGAAGAAGGGATCAAGGATTTATCTTATCACGTTCTCTTAGATTGATGCCTCGTGTACCCTAGGGACACTTACCACTCGGCTTTTTGTAATAATACCACCACTACCTGACTATAATCAAAACTGATTCGTTGGAACGAAGTATTCGCTTCGAAAGAAGATGCTACAGACTCCCCATGTGCAGGCAGCCTTGCACACTCTCGGCGCGGAGGGTCTGAACACGCGTCTTTGTGGTTCGCAGGGTACTCGACGCGAGATTCGGTACTTAAAATGTAAGACGTTCGGCTAACAATCATATTCGACGTGGCTGCTCGTCGAAACTCTCGGAGTTTTAAGTTCCAGAAGCCGCGGAAGTCGCCTTTGTTCCAGCCTTTGTTCCATTGCAAGCCTCCTTCCTCGACGGATTTCAGAACTTTGAGAAATATCCCAGGCAACGACCTGGAAAATTCAATCGTCGCGATCGCGTCTGCTTCGCGCGGAGAACGCGTCACTTTATCCCACGGATAATGCAGTTTTTCCCGGGATTGCGCAACAGAACAATAAAACGGAACGGAATGTACACCTATCTACTCGGAGCTACTAGGCGATGGAGATTTCCTTTCAGTTTTGCATCCGGGCTCGATCGGCGAAAGTCGAGGGTTTTATTTAATTTAAGGATTTAAAGTGGAAAAACATTCTCATCCCCACGAAGGATATCAATTCAATGGAACAACTCTTGGAATTTCTAAAGTCTATCAAATTGTATAATAAGTTATGAATTCAGTTATTCTTCTTCCACTATTAATCCACATAAGTGGTTGATGTGACCTAAATAAAATACCGGGGAAAAGCATTCCCAGATGTTCTCGGATTTTTATGAGACTCTGCAGAATTGCAGAATAGTGAAAATTATTTGACACGTATTTTTTGCTATCGGCAATCATCCGTGTTCATGGGATGAAAAAAGTCCCCAAATTCAAAATATATTTTCTGAAATTGTCTAAAAACTGAGCAGGGGGCGGGATTCGTTCTTAAAAAGCTCATACTGAAAAAAAATTATCCCACCACTAATAGTTCTGAAGATATTCCAGAAAATATGTTTTCAGCCCCAACTTTAGGGGCTCTTTTCACCCCTTTAAAATGGACGATTGCCGATATAAAAAAATACGTGTAAAATATTTTTCACTATTCTGCAAATCTGCGGAGTCTTATCAAAATCGGTGTGTGCGGTTTCGATATGTTTCATTTTTAGTATGAAGGTCACTCGCTTAATAAAAGGGTAGTTTAAGAAAAGATGGATTGGTCTGGGAAACCTGTGGATCTATTCTAAATGGGCAAAGCCTGAATAAAGCCTAAATTTTGGAGGAACACAAAAGTGGAAAAAAGTGCTGCGTTGCTAGAGGGATGGTCCGCTACGTATTCTATGTCAACTTCGACGTTCATCTCTGACGAATGTCGCGAGCAACGGAAAGAGACAATGTCACGTACTTGCCCAAGACGACAGGCGTCTCTTCGATTCTGCTTGCGACGAGAGTAAATTTCCAGAACGGAGTTATCTAATTTTATTGTGAACGTATGAAATCCATTATTTCCTCCGAAATCTAAACAAAATCGGAATATTTAACTTGTTCAATGTTGAACTGTTGAAAATGTACAACCAGTAGCGCACTCAGGATTTAATCTTAGGGGGAGCCAAATTGATTTTAATGCAAATTCAATAAAATTCATTAGGTGACTATAAAAATTTATTTAAAGAATAAAATTTAGTTTTCTTTTCTATTTATCTAATCCTCTCCCCTTTCCTTTTTCTATGAGGTGTGACTGGGTCCTTAACCACCCCCTCCGCGCTCTGGATGTGCCACTGTGTACAGCGATGTGTGTTTATTTATTTCCAAACTAGATAGTGTTGTACTGTATTTAATAACTCGTATTATTATAAATAAATTAGAAATTTAAAATTTTCAACAGTGGATCAGAATCTCCCCACATATTTTTGCGACCTATTCTGTTGAATCTCGTTCAATTTCTCTAACCTCGAATATTAGAACTCGCTAGAAATTCAATAAACTGAAACGACGTTAAACTGCCATTTACACCGCTGCAGCTTTCAATTCAAAACTAAGGACGTACATTAAACACAAAGATCTGAAAGAAAAAAAACCGTGTTTCCCATGAGCGTGGAGCTGCCCTCGATTTAATTCCGTCCCCGATCGAGTCGATCGTAAGAAAAAAAAGGGGAACGTAAAGGAACGTGGAGTGTTTCACGAAATCATCGTCGTCCTTAGAGCGAATGGCCGCTCGTAGAGACGGCAATCTCGTCCTCACTTAAACGGCTTTCGAGAAGGGGGAACCGGATACGATTAATAGCGCGGAGCTGGTCACGATTAAGATCCAGCGAGCCCGTCGAGCTTGAATTTCACTATCGATCGGGGATAACTGCTTCCGTTTCTCGTCGGTTCGTTACGCGGCCCGCGAACTCTTTGTTATTCCCTCGGACGCGCCTCGTCTGCGAGATTCCTGTCGAGAGACACGCCAGTGCTCGGCTCACGAGTCGTCGGAACAATCTAATTCTCGTCATTCGCACGCTAACTGTACAGGGTGGATCGGTGGAGATCTGACTCAGAAATTATATGGAGTAGGGGTTTTCGTGGAGAGGGTGAGCATAGCAACTTAACGTTGAGGGGTGGTTTTACCCCCAAATATGAAATTGGGCAAAATAAAAGGACACGTATTTCTTATTTTGCGGTTCCCTAAAACATATCCAAGAACCAAAGCAATCGGAGGCGGACACAACTTTTTTTATAAATTTTGAGGGGTAGTTTCACCCCTTAAATATGGAAACGAGCCAAAATAAAATAGCACTTATATGTTATTTTTCGTTTCACTAAAGCATATAAAAAAAACAAAGCAATCTGAGGCAGCACCAGAAAATTGAATAACCTTGAGGGGTGATTTAACCCCCTAAACATGCAAATTGGTCAAAATAAAAAAAACAGGGATTTGTTATTTTTCGATTCTCTAAAACATATCCAAAAACCATAGCAATCGGAGGCGGTCACCACTTCTTTTTATAAATTTTGAGGGGTAGTTTCACCCCTTAAATATGCAAACGAGCCAAAATAAAAATGCACTTATTTGTTATTTTTCGCTTCACTAAAGCATATAAAAAAAACCAAAGCAATCTGAGGCAGCACCAGAAAATTGAGTAACCTTGAGGGGTGATTTAACCCCCTAAATTTGTAAATTGGTCAAAATAAAAAAACACGGATTTATTATTTTTCTATTCTCTAAAACATATCCAAAAACCATAGCAATCGGAGGCGGATACCTGAAAACCTCTCCCAGTTAGTAATATGATTGATTACAGTAACAATAAGTCGAATTGCGTAGAGCTTCAAACTCCTTGAAATAATAAGCATCACTGCGAATAACAGATTTTGGACAAGTATTTAAGTAGGAACTCCTTGTGGAATAGACATCCGAATATAAAGTGCTAACGGAAAGCTAGTCATCCAACAATAGTATCGTTTTTAACGATTTGAGGTGTCCGAATCTGACACCAGTATAGGAATCGCCCGCCACTGATTCGTCGCCCGTTGAATTCCGTCTGAACCAAAGAAACATGAGAATTTTAGCACAGCTTGAATACGTTCCTCGTTGAAAGCGCGAACGAGCAGCGGGAAAACCTCAGAAAGCCGCTCGTTAGGCGCTCGATATTTTCCTTTCAACAACGGTTACGAAACGACGATTATTCGCGAGGTTTCAGCGGGTATTTGGTTTCCCGATACTCCCCTCTTCCCATCCCCCGTATCGATTCTATTTGCTCCTCCGCGACGCGGCGGCCGTCGTAATATTCCAACGGTGTAACGCGTCCGCGGCTTCGCCAGCCCCCTTCGTCCTCGGGAGGTGTCGATGACAGGGGTAGACGACGAGTCTCATCTGGGACAGGCGGGGCTGCCTTTGACGGGAATTACGCCTCGGTGTTTCGACTGTAGCATGCAGATTATTTTCTTTAATCCCACCACCGCGCTTCCTCCCGGCGCCTCCAAGGATTATGAAAATTCGAGGGAACGCGGCGTGGGCTGTGGACTCTGGACTGGGTCAGCTTCAGCTGTTGGGTTGTAGCTTGTGCGAAAGGTAGCCTTGATGGGGTATAAGTGGAATAGTCTGCGCTTGTGGAAACGGAAACAGGAAATTCTTGAGTCAGGGTAGCAAAAGCTGGATTTACTGAAAAGAAATTAGGTTAAATAGTGAGGTAGCAATGATGATGTGACGGTGTGGAGTCGTATACAGAGTTACAGCGAAGTCTCTCGTGCGCATGCCCAAGCAGAAGGTAGGAAAGTAGGCCTTCACTCCGCACAAGTTCACAATGCGTAATGCGTGTTCCGTGGGGATAGTGATGACCAGGACTGCAGGAGTAGGGCCCACAAGACGTAAAAAAAACTACTTAGATAAGCAAAATCTTATCAAATTAGCCCCAAAGATTGTTCTACTAAAGTGTTCATCCAACTTTGTCAGAAAAAAGATAGAAAAAACATGTTCTGGTCGCAATTCAGGCATTTGATATTGTAGCAAATATAATCCCCGACAAAACGAGCAAAAAAAATCAAAAATCGGTTGAGAATTGACGGAGATACGGAATTTTGTCCATAAAAAGGCACTTTGGAACCACTGTGCACCGCTTGCCTGCCTCGGTGCTCCTTTTCTCTACGTTCTCACTCTCTCGCTGGCTAGGCCTACTCGTCGCGCGGTGGGGATTCGGTGCCCGTGAGGTACGTAGCACGCAGCGAAGCATCCCCACCACTTTTTCGTTTCTTTCTTGCTCTCGTTCCATCTCGTTCTCGTCTTCGCAGAACAAGAGCGAGTCCGAAGTGGTGGGGATAGCGCCAAGCTCCTGACGTGTAGACCAAACCGAGTTCTTAGCGTAGAAGTACATACATCAGAACAGGTCTGGGTTAGCTCCGAAAAAATTCAGGCGCTTTATTGCTCAGAACATTGATTCTTTCTCGATAGAATAAATCTTTCTCGATAAGAATAAACAACAGCCATACGGTTTCATTCAGGCGGAGCCGAGCAGCGTTCCCGTTACCCCACCATCTATGGGGGCCCGGCAACTCCAACTGCCGTAGCCTAAAACATTTATGGTACCACTTGTAATAATTCATTTAAAACTTTATTTTAAAAAATACCAACAATGAAACCATTTTGCGGCCCTTTGAGATTTACGCCCTACTTAGGCCACTCCTTAATTTTGCTTATAGCGACGATCCGAGCCTGAGTACGAATATCTACCGACCTACCATTGTTTGTAACCGAAAGTTGTAGATAGAACGCTGCCAGAATAAATTCTGTACCTGCATTTAGTACAACCGTCTTGCGTGGGTCACAACACTATTCCCATGTCCCGCAAACATCAGGTACGCATGTCAACTAAATACAGTTCCCCATAACTTTAAAATCCTCTGAACGATTAAATAGATCAGGAGGGGCATAATAGCAGCCACGCTGAGCCCCGCCTATTCCGCCATTTATATTTATGGTGTAATAAAGACGTTTTATTATTATTATTATTATTAAATATAAAAACGCAATACTATCTCCCCTATTATGATACCGATCTTCACAGCCTAACCACTAAACTCCAAACAATTCCCACATCCCCATCCTGCACGTTAAAAATTCCCTTTCCCAAGCTCCCCCATTTACTTCCCTCGTCGCCTCTTGAAGCACCCGTCCCAGACATGTCTAATATACCGGCTCGTTCATTTCCCTGCTTATTCCTCGCCGGTGGAAGTCCGCTCGGAGGCGAGAATGTGGCCAGGCGTGTCGAATGCCATCGTTCGCGCGCCTCTCGCCACCTTTCGGCAAATTGAATGTCTCGCTAGGATCGATTTGTCTTCGTCGAAAGCGTGTCGCGTTCGACCGGCGTTCCCTTTCGTTCTAATTGGCATCCGGCGTCCACTTTTTCCCCGGGCGGCGCAGGCGGTCCGATTAGCTTTATCGGCGGGCGCGATAATTATTGCCGCGTCCCCGGGACCTTAATTAACGCGGACGAGAGGGCCGACCGGTAATTTTATTCGTTCTTAATGAATCTTTCGAGTGGACGCGGCAAGCTGAGTAGTGATTAATCTCATTAAGCAACCTCGCGCGACCGCGTCGATCGCTGGGCAATAATTATTGCCGCATCCTCCTGATTTAATCAACAACGCTGGGTCGTGTACTGCAATCTTTCTGGGAGGCCTCAGTTTCACCGCGGCCCGCGCGTGGATATTTTATTGAAAACTGTTGGGGCGCGGGCGTTTCCTAGCTCGGTGTTTGAATCTATTTGGTTCTAGCGCCATGGTTTCGAGGTCTGCAGTACCCTGTACCGGGGTAGCGAAGTTGAAGTCGTATTAAAATGCTAGGTTTGTGTACTTGTGTATTTATGTATGCGGTTGGAAAGAGCTTGCCAAGATGAATCGAGTGGTAGGGGAGAGCTGGGATGAAAGGGACATTGCAAATATCTGAAAGATAAAGGATCTTCCCACGACGAAAGTATTTTTGTTTTGTAGCAACACTAATGCAGGCCCAACCACGTCTAACTGCAAGTCGCTGCCATTTCAAAGATAGCGGTGATAAGCGGTTGAATTTTTTCGCGGTTCAAAGTAAAATTTTTGGTATTTTTGCTCATGTCCCATTGAATATAGCTTTCAATTTATGAAAGGGGCAAAATACACTTTTTAAAAACGAAAAATAAGACAGGTAAATATAGAGAGAGGTTAATATGATCATGTGATGTTATAGTCAGATAACTGACCTTCCTAATGTTACCAATTAATAGTATTTAGTATTTAGTTTTTTTACTATTTGTTTCTAAATAAAAATGTTCCTTTCATCCCACCTCTCTCCTATTATTTTTAGTTTCAAAATTAGATTACCTTAGCTTAGAAGATGATTTGAAGTTTGTGATTTTGAGTTTTCGAATATAAGAAACAGGTAGCAAATTCGGGAAGACACTGGAGAAAACAAACTTGCAGATGAAATGTTTCCAAAAAATCTTTTGCATATCTCTTTAGGTATCTTTAGAGAAGACATTTGCAACATAACATATAGTTTTCGTTTACAGTAAGAAAATCGAAATTTGGGGGTGAGAGCTTGATATTCTAAAATATTAAAATTTTCTAGGGTTACCATTGTCCCTGTTTTAATTCCCAACATTAAGTTTCTCCTCGATCCTTAAATTCTTCACCACCTCTCTCGATTTGGTATTCACCAGAGGCCCGGAATTCACACGGTACCATTTCGCCCCCACAAAGTCCCGACTAGCCGACGAAGGGACCAATAAAGGTTTCCAATCGCAGCGTCCCGGTGTCTCGCGGCATCTGATTTCCCGCGCCCCGTCGTCGGTGGTTCCTTTCGACCCCTCGGGGCGTCCTCCTCCGCCCTCGAATCTTCCCCCGTCCGTCAGTGAGACGAGAGGAGATGAACGAGCTCGATTCTTTCTGGTGTCCTCCGACGGAGTAATTCCAACGGTGCGACACGACGGCCGTGAGTGCTTCCCCGCCTGGTCGCCAATATCGACCGAAAACCGGGTAAATACACTCTTCCTCGACCACCAGCCAGCCACCACGGTGCATTGCGTCCCCTGTGGGACAAGTATTTCACCCGGCCGGCACTAGACCGAGAAACAAACACGATCGCGTCTACGCCCACGTGCCCTTTTCGCGAGATAGAAGGCTGTCGCGCATAGTTCGCGCCCGACGGATCGTCAGAGTGCGGCTGTCCCTCCGTCCGCCTCTGTGCAGTGTAATTATCAGCGTGGTTCCGTAAACGGACCGAGTACTGGCCGTTTCACGAAGGTTTCGCACGAATGAAGCGTGGTCCTCGAAGGAAATAATTCACTGAACGAATATTAATATAGATGGCGATCGATACAGAAGTGCAGGTATAACGAGCAAGAGCGAAATGCTTAGTGCATATGCGCGAATGGGAAAGTAACCTATAACGAAATGATTCGTTCTGTTCTTGTTCGTTATAGGATACATATGCATATACGTACCTATACGTATTTAAGGATAGTAGATCTTTGTATACATCTTTAATACAATACAGGTAAAATAATAATAATAATAATAATAATAATAATAATAATAATAATAATAATAATAATACACAGATACTGGTAGTTTTCTATGGTGTAATGAGCGAGATTCAGCAAAATGCTGATTTAAAATCTTACCCTAATTAAATACCCGGATAAGAACAGACAAATATACGTATTAAAATTTAATTTATTATATTTAAATTGTACACATTGCACATGCGTGTATTGTATGTGAATCATTATATTTTTCACATTCGTTCTGACATATTCGTTCCTTGTAAGCGTTTTGATTTCATGAGAAAAAAGTGTTCGTTATAAGGTTGTTTTTTATAGGATGCCCCACTGTATACATGCGTCCTCGAACAGGGAACGTCAGCAGTTCTGGGTATATTGTAATCTGGTATAGTGTTCGTTAGAAGGTCATTCCTTATAACGTCAGCAATTGTGGTCTATTGTGATCTGGTATAGTGTTCGTCATAAGGTTGTTCGTTATGGGATACCCCACTGTATACCTGCTTCCTCGAAAAGGGAACGTCAGCAGTTCTGGGTATATTGCAATCTGGTATAGTGTTCGTTAGAAGGTCATTCCTTGTAACGTCAGCAATTGTGGTCTATTATGATCTGGTATAGTGTTCGTTAGAAGGTCATTCCTTGTAACGTCAGCAATTGTGGTCTGTTATGATCTGGTATAGTGTTCGTTAGAAGGTCATTCCTTGTAACGTCAGCAATTGTGGTCTATTGTGATTTGGTATAGTGTTCGTTATAAGGTCGTCCATAACGTTATAAGGTTAACGTTATAAGGTTGTTTATTATAGGATACCCCACTGTATATATACACTTCCTCCAACAGGGAACATCAGCAGGTCTGATATAAACTTGTTCGAATTTGTCATGTGGATACAACTCTCTTCAAATAAGGATACAGGATTTCATTCGTGAATCATAATTTATATGCTCATAAGAATCTCGTAGAAATTCTTATATTCGACCTAACTCTGTGCAATTCCCATAACGCACAGAGACGAAAATGCGTCTCGTTAACAATGCCTCTAGGACCCTTGTAGCACAACTGTTTCATTGAAAACCCGTATCCCAGAAATAGTCCTCGGGCCCTTTGTACCTACCGAAGAATAACCGCGGCGAATCTAATTTGACGCTCATTATGTCCCCGGAAATTTTACGGGAATGCAAATAATGAGATCCAATGGAATGATCCAATACGCGGCCGTAGAGTCGCAGCGATGAGATTCGAGGATCCTCTAACGCGCGCGCGCGGCGCACATCCCGTGTAATTGGGTTTTTATTATCGCGAGTAAGTGGCGCGAACTTTCGTGTACGGCTAATGAGATTTGTGTCGTGGACTCAAAGCGAGAGCTTAGACGCGCGAATGAAAACGATGCGATTTTGTTAATTGGATTTGCACATCACACGTTATTCGAAGCCGCAGGATTAATATATCGTAATGCGGGGTGGCTTGCTAAGGGGATTCAAGTCCGGCAACGGAAGCGATGCAAGTTTTAATTAAAGGGCTTCGCGTATCCGTGCGACTGTGTATTAATGACAATGGGGGATGGAAAAACAGAGTTTCAACAGCGCGTGCTTTTTATTCGCCAGCATGTGCTCAGATTTAAATAGCTGGCGTTGGAAGTTGCAACCCCCATTTTAATCTCTGGTATTTCGGAAGCGATGCTACAATTTTTTATACAGTGGGTCACTACCATTTGTAGGTACCGCGTTGAAGAATTTCTGTGATACAGCACCCTGTGTAATATATGGAGATATTTCATTTTAATCCACCCCAATGAACAGCGGAAATAAAGGGGGTGTTCAGGTCTAGAAGGCCAATTTTTGCATTTTTTTTAGGGACGACGCACAAAGAAACTACACCGTTTTTATCAATAAGCATTACCCGCACGTATTTATTAACATTTCAGTAAGTTGCAAAAAATTTCAGCCGTATAGAATAATAATTAATGGAGATGTGGTCCATCTCGTAAAACGTGTGCAAAAAAAGTTGCCTCAAGGTGTGCACGATTCCGGCTGTTCCGTTGATTTCAAACAAAAAACCAAAATGATTCTTAATCAATAAGAGCACAGCTATAGTTCGTAGCAGATTCATACAAAATAATCAAAAGTTCGGCTTCTTCGGGTTTTTCTTTGATATGCGATACCCAAATTCTGTCGCTCAGACGGTTAAAAGTGTCTGTTTTTTGTGTGTCATCCCTAAAGAGGATGGAGGATCTCGTCTCTCTAGACGGTAATATCCCCTTTTAACATTTTGACGGCTTTGGCTTGTTTTCACGACCGATACTTTTTGGAAAGCACTGAAACTATTGTCCCTATCAATTTTTCCAGCAAAAGCAATCGCTCAAAAAGACCTTTCATGACTTCAAATTGCACTTTTAAAACCTTACGCCACTGAAAACTTTGCCAACAATTTTGATTAGTACCTTGAGCATTTACAGGGTAATTCTCTCGGTGCGCTTGATCAAAGAGATGCCGCCTGGTCAACCGTGGCGAGGTCAACCCTCGTGGTGCCTCTCCTAATTTATGGATTTCGACCCTCGATGGGGTTAGAGTACCTATTAAGAAGTGCGAAATGTCCCGTTTCCGCATTTCTCATCAGATCTCTGCGAAACCGGTGCCAATCGATTCCTTATGTTCCGCCGATGAAATTAACGCCAAGAATGACGTAATTCGGAGCATAATGAAGGAAATTACATGAAAAATTGATTTGCGTAATTTCAAACTAATTTCATTGAAAATTCGTTTTCGACGAAAAGTCCGATTTACGTGACATTTGGTATGATTTTAATCGGGAGAACTCCAGGAAGCCATTGGTGTCACTTCCATATCGATACGATAAAGAATAAAGAATTTCTTAATACGCTGAAATGAATATTTCACATTTTCACCCTCAGAAATAAAATAATTTTTTATTCTTTATCGTATCGATATCAAAGTGACAGCGATGGATTCCTTGTATTTTTCCGATGAAAAGCATACGAAATGTCATGTAAATCGGACTATTTTCAACGAAGTCAGCTTGAAATTATGCAAATCAATTTTTCCTGTAATTTCCTTCATTATACTCCGAATTGCGTCGTTCTTGATGTTAGTTTCATCGGTGAAACATAAGGAATCGATTGGCACCGTTTTCGCAGAGATCTGATGAGAAATGCGGAAACGGGACATTTCGCACTTCTGAATAGGTACTCCAAACAAATTATGAGAGACACCACGGGGGGTAGACCTCGTCACGATTGACCAGGCGGCATTTCTTTGATCAGGCGCACCGAAAAAATCACCCTGTAGTAACTCATTAAGAAAGGAGGCCTACCTAGAAATTTTCGAAAAATCGATTTCTCGATTTTTATATTTTCTTAAAGTACAACATCTTGATAATATTCCCTGAAAGTGAAATATCCGTAAGATGTACTCTTTCCATTAGACTAATATTTAATAATAAAAATTTATCGGTTTTTCTAGAAAATATTCCCAAAGAAGCATGTTGTTTTAACCGTTCTAGGTAAGCCTCCTCCCTTACGTGTTTTCAAACTAAAAAATGACCCGCGTTCGTCGGAAACTAAAGTCGGCGACGTACCTATTTAAATGACGGAACAGCTGCTACAGGTTTCAGCTACTTTTACAGGGTTGAACATTTAACGTTAGGGCGAACATAGCCAGCTTCGTCACCAGCGAGTTTGCCATCGTATTACGGACAAGCTGGGAATATGTTTCGTTTTATACTCTGGAAAACGCACGCGAACGAAAGTTTCCGCGTGGGGCTTCCGCGGGAGTATGCGCACCGGAGTTTTGTTTACGGTAAAATCAGAATTTTAGAGCGTCGTCCCGGAAACATTAAGCCGCCCAGGGCTTCCGAATCGCCGCGATCCGCGAATCCTTCGACGTTCAAGTCCCTTTTATTTCGTATTCCCGTCCCAGGGTGAAGCGAAATGCTTTTTCTGGATCAAGCTACTGAAAAATTCATTTACGCAGCATTGTCCCTTTAACGCCCCAGGGGACATAAATATAAACTTAGGCAGAGAGGGAAATTAACGAGCAAGGTAAAGGCAAGCAGTTTATTCATATTATTGGCTGTGCAAGAAAATAGAAATAGTGTCCAGTGTCTCGAGAAACGCTTTCTTGGCTCGCTCTTTTATAAAATGTCTCATTCCTCGTTAAGGGGACTACATACGTTTAGCTCCGACGAAAATGAGTGATTTTAGATTTCTTTTTAAGCGATTTTATTTAAAAAAAAATAAAAAAAAATACTTATTACGCATGATTTATTAATCCATAGAGTGCACGAAAAAATTGATTTACAATAATTTTTTTATTAAATTATTCGTGATTTTTTAGGTTCTTGAGATTATTTCAGAAAAAATGGTCAGCCTGATATCTCCTGTAAACATCGATGGATCTGAAAAATAAAATGATATTCTTGTAAAATAATGTTTCCATTATGGGTTAACAGGCCAATTTTTCCAATTTCAAAGAAATAAACAATTTATGGCACTATAAAACTAAATCAATTTTTTCATGCACTTTATGGACTAATAAATCATTTGTAAAAACTACTTTATTTCACTTTATTTTATTAAAACCCCTAAAATATGTAACTATTAATTAAATTTAACTAAAAATGTAAATACTTAAAGATCTTCATTCTGCATCTTTCAAACGAACCTACCCTAGAACTGCTTGCGAAATGGCAGTCAGAAAATCGATCAATTAGTTATTCTCGTCCCAATGAATCTCTAGACGTCTCTGAATCCTCCGCAAACCGATGAATAACAAATTGCTGATTCTACATGTCTAGCCGTCAGTTCGAAGTTTAAACGATTAAATCAGGAGGCAATTTTAGGAACGCTTATCAATTTTATACGAACTTCGAACAGGAACCCTATAACACTGTTTCCGCGGTAATGTAAATCGAATCGCGAATCGCGAAGCCAGTTTTGCGAGGGAGGATCACCGCATTATAAATGAACAAAGATCGCCGAGGGGAGGGCTTGGTTTTTCGTGGCCGATTGAAAATTCTGATTGTTGACTCGAGGACATAGAAAGGGACAAAGGGAAACGTTCGCGGTAGCTAGATATCGATGGAATCCCGCTGGGAGAGTTTTCGATATTCAAAAAAGACTAACGCATCGTGCCGCGTTTTCTCCAGCCGAACGCCAACCTGGTTATAGGAAAGGAAGCCAGCTTTCCGTATAACACCGCAACGAACAGAGCTCTGGCTCGTTTAAAGGCTGCCTGTGGTGCTGCAGCTGCACAGAACCAGCTCGAATCGACGGTTCTTTTGTGAAACGACTCGTAAATTAATTATTAAAAATTCCAGCGGTACTGAGCGGCAGGGGGAGGATCATGGGATATTAATTAGTGTTGTGAAAGAATCGACAATGCTGGAAATATTGGCATACTTTACGCGAATGTTAAACTTCATCAACGTTTTGTTTGGTTTTTATCCTTTTATTACACATGCGTTTCAGTGGATTTTATATTCACTTTAATTAAACCTTGTTCACACAGAGGCAGCTGAAATAGCTTCAAAATTAATTAACTGGCGTGATTTTAATACCTCCGTATATTGTTTACAAGTACAATGATTGCCCCCATATTAATTCTGCTAAATGAAAAGTCCATGTCGAAAACACTGCCACCTGCCAAAATCGAAAACAGAATTTTATCCGAAAATGTTCTGCGTGCAAACGGTAATAGGTAGGTACCTACTATAGTATATTTTCTACAAGGACTCTTCAATTATTTTACTTTACTTTATTATACTCCTTTTATGTGCAAAGGTTTCCAAATTATTGTCAGGAAATTAATGGGAAGTTATTCAGACGCTGTGTTGGTAGTCATGACTCGACGCGCTTGTACTTTGAAGGAACTTAGTAGAATTCCAAAAAAGTTGGGTCTGTCAGCATGTATTGGCTAAATTGCAGACACTAGTAACCGGATTGGTGTGATCAAAAGAGGAAGTATATAGTTTAGGTTTGACCAGAGGAAAGCTTCTGAATTGTCTTCTGATACAGCAGGAATTCTCATTCATCTGCTCAATAGATCCGCAGCGTTTCGAAAGTTCAGCTGTTCGTTAACCGTTCGTCAGTGAATAACCAAGATGGCTTATAGCGAAGGAGAATGCGCGGGGCGCGTTTCGGCCGCGGACTTTGACGTCGCTGGAACACCGGGAAGAGGATATTGCCACGGAAGAAGCGGCGCGACGTCAAACTCGTCGTTGCGCGAGACATTTTAACGTCGTAATAGCAGAAGCGGCCAATCTTCTTTTCTGAAAAGCATTTCAGAGACCACGTTTTGGATCGTCGGCGTTACCTGCCGTGCTCGGGCACGAGAAGGAGGAAACTTTCGGATGTGAGACGTGAAAGCGTCTTTAGAGATTCTTAAATCGATTTGTGTGGAATCCCGAGGCGTGCATCCCTGGTTGAAGGGAAGTGTGTTTCGAGGAGTGCCTCGATACAAAATTCCTTTAGTTTCAGGAAAGAGTAGCGCAGGGGTCTTCGACCTGGGGCAGATGCACCCCGAGGTGTCTGCGGTTAGATTTTAAGGGATTTGTGGACTCGGGAGGGTGGAACTCTGTGGTGTACTGTTACACAAAACTTTATTTTATTATAGAAATGAGAGTACCTACCGGAGCATCGGCTAATAATCTCTCAAGCAGATCCTTCGCCAACCTTAAAAACAAGTGTTTTTGGTTTAAGAGGGAATCCTATTTTTTTGGGCTAAAAACACAGCAAAGTTTGAAATTTTATTAAGAAACTAACGATTCGATTCATCTGAAATTTGGACGATGTTTTTGTGCATTTTTAAAGAAGTTGCAGTTATTTTTTATTAATTTTTAATAATAAATATAGGATTATATGAGGAAATATATCCGCTGGTGTGCATGATATTTATCTTCCAGGTAATCTAAAACAGAAAAATGTAACGGCGTTTTACTTTACACGTATGTAGCTCAAGTTTAGTGAACCAGAATAAAATAAAAAAATTTATTGATGAGCGGTAAGTTTTCAATCTGAAAGGTCTGAACCTTTAATTTTTGCTATCCAATTTTGCGCCAATTTCTGTATTTCCTCCCATAATCCTATATTTAAACTCCTATAGTTCCTATTAAAAATGAATGAAAAGAACCTACAACTTCTTCAAAGAAATCCCCAAATTTTACTATGTTTTTAGCCCAAAAATAGGATTCCCCCTTCAAAAAGAAAAACATGCATCAAGTAGTAGTAGTCAATTAGAACTTGACGAAAATACTTAAACAAATTAAACCTTCTTCATCCTCTGCCTGTGGGGTTGCCAATTATTCTTCCTACTTATGAAGTCATCAAGATCAGTGCAATCAGAACTTGACACCAGGAGCTCTAGCAACAGTTTCTTCTCACCTTCAATGTTCCCTTTACGTGAACGAATGAAATTATATCTCATTAATTAACAAGTCTCCGTTCACTCGATGTTACCTCGCTGATCTGCCTAGCCTTTCTTCCTGTTCCACTCTCCTAAACCATAGGGAACCGTGCAGATCCACATCCCAAGCGAGATGCATCGCGGTTGCAGGGGGATCAGGCTGCCCTGTTGTCTTCCATCTTCTATAAATTGCTCGACGGGGAAGCTCGCACGGTAGAAGCGGTGAATGAATAATTTCCGACGGTCCTCCAAAGACTCAACCCCCGTTCCCTCACACCTGGGCCTTGGTTTGCGGCGAGCTTCTACTCGGGAACCTACTAAACACCGCTCCCTGACGAGAACATGTTGCCCCCGTCCGAAGAAAGCACGGTCTGGCACAAAAAAACAAACCCGATTCTCTCTCTTGAATTTTCATTCTCTGCTGACTGTTCGCGGCGTGGAGACGTCTGACCTCTCAGTCCGCCAGCAAACAGCCGGGCGCTTTCGCGAAGCGGAGGCGGGAAATTGTTGGTTAAGAGAAGCTTGTGAAATCAGGAGCGTATGTATATGTGAACAAAGCTTCTCCAAGTTCTTTTCGTAGTCCAAGAGGATAATTAAATTTCCTTATTTCCACGAAATTGCCACTCACAAGAGAAGTTCGGCAACTCGAAAACTTAAAAAACTCTGAAACTTTGCAAAAATTTAGCCCAAAGGATGCTAATAACGTAACTATTTTGGTTGGGCAATAAAACGGTCCTAAAGGTGAAAACACCTCCCTCGAAAAAGTTGCGAATTTTCATATTATCGCAAATATCTACGAAACTGTTAAAGATATAAAAAGAGAAGTTTTATTCAAAGTTTCATGGATTTTAATATCCTAGAATATGGTGATAAATAATTGACGAAGAAGAGGGTGGTGGGGATAAATTTTGAAAAAAATAATATTTTTCGCAAATTCTCTACAGCCGCTTTATAGGGTGTACAAAACCATAGAACTTTGAATTTAACTTCTTCTTGCTAGCTTTTACAGTTTCGTAGACATTCGCGATAATTTGAAAACTTTCCATTGTTTCGAGGGCGTGTATTCAGCCCTAGGGCCGCTTTACTGCCGAATCGAAAAATAGTTATATCATTAGCATCACTTGAGCTACACTTCTGCAAAGTTTCAGATTTTTTTTTAATTTTCCAGTTGCCGAACTTTATTTCTCAGTCACTGTTATACCATTGTCTATAGTCTGTCCTACAGTATTTACGTTGCGCACGTGCTGCCTGACACAGTGGTGTGTAAATTAACAATCGCAAAATTATCAAAGTGTCCTCGAAGCACGGATCGACGTCCGCAATTCTGACATTTGAAGTGTGGGGAAAGACGAGCGTAAAAAAAAACTTTCTTTCTCGTGTATTATCGGATATACGTATCGACTCGACGGTCCTCTGTAATCTCGAGATGGTTCCGCCACGAAATTCCAGCTCCTGTTCGTTTTTCCTCCGTCGGTGGCGGCGCGGCAGTGGCACCGAAAATCAAGCGAGATACGGTTATATCGAGTCTTGCGGGGAATTGAGAAATTGCCTCGGCGAAAAACTACTCTGATTTATCTATCGGCGATCTCAGTCCTCGGTTCAACAGTTATCCGACCGTTTCGCCCGCCTCTGCCCGCGCGCCCAGCTGCAGTTTTTGTCCCAGCATCGGACGCGGGGCAACATAATCCGCTCGATCGGGGATAACGCCCCCGTTGCAAGCGAAAAGAATTTCAATGCGGCCAACTTCTCGCCGGCCGGGCCGTAATTTCGTCCACTTTCAATCTTCTCCCGTTATTACTGGGGCGAGCGAGAGATAACAACAGGGATAATGCCGCGTCGTCCCCGAAGAGCCATAGAATCGCTTCGGGAGGGGGGGGGGGGATGCAGATTGCGATTCGAGGGCTGCTTTGTAAGGGGTTTTACAATTGTAGTTACTCTGCAATCATTCCAGCGCCCGTTATGATACGCAAGATCGTCGAGTTTTGAGGTTATGTTCGGGACTGAAGAGTTTCATTTGTACTGCTAGCTGATTGCGACGAATGCTTGTGAATCGACTGGCGCGTGCTGGTCTTATTATCTACTTCGTAGCGCGAATTCTCCGAGCATAGAGGGATGATGTAGATTGGATGTTTGGAGAGCGAGTTAGTACGGAGATATCACTATTGAGTGGCTATTTAAATAGGTGTAAGGAATATGGAACTTCGACTGCCTCTGGATGTGTTGCCAAGTATTCATTGAACTGTCGTCGAGGAGCGACGTTGCCAGGTTTGAGGGAAAAAGGGAAAAGTAGTATACTTACAAGGGATGATCCCGAAGCCCAAATTTAAAAAAATTCTAAAACTTTGTGTATGCGTAGGGGATTTCCTTCTGATTAACATGCAATTTTTTTTGCTGCCCAAATTCGTTCGAAGCGGGTGAAATTAACCCCTGAAGATTCAGGTGTTTTCCGATTTTGTGTTATAACTCGCCAACAGTAGGACATAGAAAAAAAGTTTCAAGACAAAAGTTACTTCTTTTAATTAGATCTATCATTTGGTAAACAAATATTTGACAATTCACATGTTATATCACAAAATTGGAAAATAACCGAATTTTCGGGGGTCAATTACACTCCCTTAGAGTCAATTTGGGCATCGAACAAAAATTGCGTTGTAATTAAGAGAAAATTTTCTACATACTCACAAAATTTCAGAATTTTTTGAATTTCCGGGTTCGGGATGTTCCCTTGTTAGCAAACTAGTGACGTAATGGCACATAGGTACTGTAGAGAAGTGGAGGTGGAGAGATGGAGACTGCGGAGAGAGTGAGAGAGTGGGAGACAGTAAATGACACTCAAGTCACGTGATGCAAGTGAGGTAGGTGATGGGGGTAGGGTGGTAGTTGGAGGTAATGTGACGTTATAGTATTTCCCTCGGAGGTAATTTCTTCTGGCAACACTAGTGGTGGCCCGACATTGGTTGCAGTGCTGCCAGGTAATCCAGTACGCGTAGTGGCACATATGACGTCACTTGGCTTGGATTGGCTTGGCTTGGTGTTGGCATGACGTCGTGGCGTCACTAACCAAACATAAGTGTTCCCCTTCTCCTACACTGTACGACGTCATATGGGCCAGCACGCCGCCATTTATCCAATACGTATGGCAACCCTGTTTGGCTGCGTTCAGCAGACTGAACCGTGGAGATAACCGTTGTGAAGTCAACTGTGTTCAATCTCCTGTTCTGCTGAACGACATTTGGTGTAGTCGGTTCCGACATTTTGTACCCCACCTGATCCCAGCGTGTTGAGCAAAAGTACCGTTATGTATTTCCGCTACAAAACAGGGCGACCTATCACTAAACGTATTGAGAACAATTGCTCCACGGTTGAGTCTGCCGAACGCAACCAAAGTGGACAATTCCAACACAGAATTCAATGCTCGGAGTGCATGAAACTTGGATGGAACTCGCGAAACTGAATCATCGCGCTAATGTCAGATAAATGTAGCCGCCAGGAGCGCGGAAACTGTCAGAAATCGTCAGGTAGCTGCTAAACGAGTTTCTGACGACGCGATAAACGACTGCAAAGGCAGCCTCCTCGTCCCCCCCTGTTCCCTGCGCCATTCCCGCAATCCGAAGTCGACTAGCAAGGAGCCGGTTCATCTATCGAAGAAACCACGCGACCGTATCGCAGGTTTATCTCGTCCTTTTGCCGCGATACGCAGCCACGACGATCCATCAGACCGAGCCGAGCGCGAACCCGCGCGACGGCAACCATCCACTGTGGCCCCATCTGAAATAAGATCTTTTTTGGATCAAGGCCGTGCGCGTCGCCACGAGGATCTCCGTACCTCAGAGTGGCTGATGCATCCTTCGAGTGGAGAATATACCGGCGGGAATCGGGGAATCGATCTGTTCTCGATATTGATACCGCGCGCTTAAAGAGCGCGGGAGATTGCGCGGCGCATCGGAGCAGCATAATTTTCTGACTTACGAATTTCCTGGCGTGCCTCCAAGCACGCGTCGAGACGCGAGCTCCGTGACATATGATTCAAAATTCTGGGAATGGTAAACAGGAATCTTGGAAACGCGGGTACCTACGTTGCTTTTGAGGGCACATTTTCTGCGAGGCAAAGAGAGATTTATTTCGTAATATGTACCGCAGATGGTATTTTCGGTAAGTCAGGAGGAAAATGATTGTGGCCTGTGCTGCTGGCACTTGGGAAATATACGAGTGACTCGAAATCGAGGTAAAAGTGCTCCGATAAAAATTTGGAATTTTTTAGGTTAGGATATTCAATTACGATTGTACAATTTTGTTTCTGTATTTGTAAAGCTGAGCGTATTAAGTTACTGCATAAGTTCTGCCCGCAAGAGTACGACTTTTACAAATTCGATTTTTTATTTTCTTTTTCGTCATTATTTATGACATTTTCCCATTTATGTGGAAGTGACATCACGTCCCTTTTATAAAAATCTTCAGATTTATCATTAAAAAAAGAACTCTTTGCTCTTTTTTAAATTTTCCCGCCTAAACTATTTTGTAGTGATTGAAAAGGGTGAAAAGTTCCCACTGCAGTTCTGATATTTTCTTTTTGCTTTGGATTCACAAGGGATGTTCTTTTAATATGCAGTTCTTGCTGCATTCTTTCAAGTTTTTGACAATATAAATCAGCATTGACAGTTGTATGTATGTGTATTGACGAGCTCATAATATAAACAAAGTGGCGGACAGTCCCACCCCTAGTATAAGAATTCGTAAGATTTTATATTCCACCCCCTCCTTCCTAACGTAATATTTTTTACATTGCATTTTTTCATTTATTAAAATTCCTTTAATGGTTGATATAATCAAAAATCAAATTCTATACTAGGACACCAATGACAGCCAGTAACATCTCACGCCATGAAGTCCTCAAACGCTTCACGCACAAACTGTATTAGCCCGACGCGAAACGCAAAAGTATGGAAAAGCAAGCGAGTGCAGTGATACGTGGATCGATGGCAGAGGGTGAAAAGACCAAGGCACTCGTTCAAACGCGACCCTAATGGAGGTTCGCGGAGATGGGGATAGAGTTGATGTCGAGAGTAATTAATATACACGGTGGTGGGAGGGATCCGGAATTCCTGAGCGCGGCTTCGAAACTCTGCCCGTGAAACCCGACGCACACGGAGCTCGGGACAATGCGAGGCGTCGCGCGAGACAGACAGAATGTAACCAGCAGTTTCGCGACGAACCTCTCCGACGGTGACAGCTCAGAGGCGCGCGGTATCGCCCACGGGGACTCGCTAAGTTTCCCCGAGAACTTTGTTCTTCGCGAAGCTCGCCAGGAACACTCGCCCGGAGTCTCGTGGTCGGGTAATACGCTCGGGACGGATGCAGCCCGCCGCGAGTGGGTCGCAATTCGAACGATGATAATTCCTTCCGCACCGTACATTTCGTTCGGGCTGGCGCCGCTGCGCCACCTGGCGGAGGACGCCGCGCTCGCGGGCGCGCATGCGCGCTGCGTCTTGCGGGCCGCGAGACCAAGTGAGCGGAATGATTTCTTCGTTTAGAGGACCCTTGCGCGACAGCTTTTCTTGCGAGGAAAGTGGATCGTTAAGTTAGTTGGTAGTGAGTAGTAGTGGAGAGGAAAAGAGAATTAAAAAGTGAAAATTCTGGCTGTGGCAAATTATTCTTGAATATCTTAACTAGGTGATGTTTCCAGGAAATGGCCTCTGTGTGCTTAAAAATCATTAAAAGCACGTTGGCTCGGTCTGCTCGCAGGAGATTCTGCATACATATGATGTAATATGTTCCACCCTAGTGTAATTATTAAACTTCACGCATGGATGAACTCGCCTTCTCTAACAGGAAGACATTTTCAAGTGAAATGTAAACTCGTCTTCTCCGGTTAACGAGTTAGCTTGGTTCAAAGAATAATTTCCTCCCGAATGTTTACAGATTGAACGACCTACCCAGTGACTCCACTCTTTCCGCAGCTTTCAGGCTTAACGCGTTACGCCTCCCTGCCTCGCGCATCAAAGACGATGGAAATTATTCAGGAAGAAGCTGGATGAGGCTATGCCAAGAGACATCTCGTGCAAGTTTAAATGACTTTATGCAGGACGTCCCTCTAGTGTAACAGTTACCAAACTCTGGTGATTTTCGTTGTTCCCTGAACACTATTAGGTTGATGCGCATAAACCATTGTATTATTTTTCAATCAAACTTGAAAGGCGCGCTCTACAGCCTCCTGTATCGAATCAGAATAATTCGTCTGTGATTCTTTATATCTTTCCCAAATGACAAAACGGTTTTACTACTGCAGTTTCGTGGAAATTAAATATTCACGGGACGAAAAACTGCGCCAAAGGCTGCATCTGGGAATTTTTATACATCAAAAAATCGTTTTACAAAAATCTTTTGGCGCAAATAGAATTTTATAATTGAATTCGCTCGTTCTGTGTGTCCTTTGTTGTAACGCATTTGGGTCGATTTGCGCTAAAATTTATTCTTCTGTCCTTATTTAAAGCTGCTGTACAATTTCTCTGAAAATCTGATTAAATTGTAACGTTCATCGCCAAAGAGTAGCAGATTTCTGAAAAGCATTTCTATCGCGTCGTTAGCGTGCGAATAAGCGTCGACGGTCGAGAGATCGTTTAGGCAATTCGAAGCAGAAGATCGCCGCGTCGCGGATTCGGTGGCGCGGAAAAAGCCCCTCCATCGTAAAATTACGCGCGGAGTAGCGGGTTCGAGCTTTTGACACAGTTGTGCGGACTCGTCGCGCGCGAAAGCCGCTTTCTTTCCCGCCATTTCGAATTAACAATGGGCGAAGACGCGGTGGCGTTCAGGGGCGAGGAGATCGCAAAGTACGCGTCCTCGAGGGGTGGTTCAGAAGAGGTCTGCCGTCGACCCTTCTATTCGAAAGCTCGGTCGAATGGATTGTGGATTGTGACGGGCTTTGAGACGTCCCGAGTCGCTTCGAACGTGTGACAAAAAACTTGAATCACTTCAAACGTTACTAGAATTTCAAAGATTTTGAAAGCCTCGGTGGGCTCTCGGTTTTGATTTACAGAGCCTCTTCTTTCTTGCTCAATGATATGAATATTTTTTGTTGTGGTAGACTGAGTGAGAAACGAAAGTCTAGTCGAGACTGTGCAGACGCAGCAAGACTTTTAAAAGGGCGATGTTAAGGGGAGCTGCAACCTTGGACGCGTGGATATCATAGGATTTGCTTAACAATTTTTTTATTTTCAATAATCAACTCAATAGAAAGACTGATTTAGAAAAATCATCTAACCCACACCAACTGTGGATCACAGTTTTTTTTGTCGAATATCTCGAAAACTAAAGTCGCGCGATGGTAACATGTGTAAGAGAAAGTAGTTTAGAATCATGGCCCCGACAGCATATTCCAAGGCCATCGAAATCGGTGAGGACAGCCCTATTGTAAATAATTACCATTTTTCTTTTCATAATTCCGCGGAAGACTAGTGCTTCGTGAAACACGTGTTAAGAACCACTGGTTTAGAAGTCCAGCCTGTCCCCCAAGCGTTGAACTTATAACGAGCCATAACTGTATAACGAATCACCAGCCATTTCTTATAATGATTCATTCTACGTCCAATCAGTATCCATGGCGGTATGAAGCAGAGTAACGTTGAATTGAATATAGCATTTCCAAGAGCACGGATAGAACGTCCATCACTAATCGTGGTTCGTCTCGCAGCCGAATTAGGTCAGAGGCCCCGAATTGCGAGAGATAGAGAGGAAACGGTATACGCCTTAAGGGCTCGAGCAGGAATATCGCGTTGCCAATCCCTGGCACTCGTACGGATAACGCTTTTACACCGACAAGCTTCTCGTTTGCCCATCTATCTCGGCCCTTCTGGCTCGTGTACACACCCGACCGCAGCCACCACAGCCCCGACGTCTGCGCGTGTGCTGTGCATGTGAACGTAAACGCGGGCAAAATCGAATCGTATAATACGGTCACGTGGTGAGTGATTTTCGGTCGGCCTGATTACGCTTATTCAGCCACGTGACAGATTTCAAATTTACTTGGCGCTGCCGGTGCGACGACGGCTGGCACTGGTATACCCGGTGGCACGTGTGCGCGCGCGCACGCGCTAGCTTGACGTAGTCACGTATAATCAGGTGGCCCGG
The DNA here is from genome assembly GCF_050908995.1 of Andrena cerasifolii. Classification (NCBI taxonomy): domain Eukaryota; kingdom Metazoa; phylum Arthropoda; class Insecta; order Hymenoptera; family Andrenidae; genus Andrena; species Andrena cerasifolii. The sequence continues at coordinate 30,572,908 of NC_135118.1, read as the reverse complement.
AATTTATTATGGTACGTGCGTTACATGTGCCATTACGACGCGCGATAGACGCTCCTGTCGACCGATTTATTGCCGATACATGGACCACCGCCCGATACTTTCCCTCGACCGCCTCCTCCATCGGCGGGCACAGTTGGCCTCTCCCGGTTATAACACGGAATTCGATTACCCGGAACGCGGAGTGCCCCTCAGAGCCGTCTATTGTCGGCGTTAGCCCGTGTAACGGCGGCCCCCCTCTTTATCCGAATTCGATTACGGGGCCGTTTTGAATATTTTCCCCGCGGTATCGCGGACGCGCTCACCGCTTTCGGGGAAATGGGATATTTTATATGCCGTCACCGGGGCTAGATAACGGACCGACGGATCGACGCAACGCAATCTCTCTCCGCGGCTTGCATTCGGTATGCCGCCGCGCGCCGGGGAACCCCGTCTTGCTTCGGCGAAGGAAGATTACCGCGGGGTTTCCACGAGTCCGAGGAACACGGAAACGGGGAGAAGTTGGATAAACAGTGTAGTTTCTGGGGGTTGCGGAGGTTCTTGTTGAGCTTTAATTGTTTGCAGGTTAAAGCCGCGAATCCACCTAAGCTAAGCTAAGCTATGCTATGCTAAGTTTGAAAAAATTAGCTTCAATACGTACTAAGCTAAGCTGTGTTATGTTTTTGTCGGATGCTAAGTTACCTCGACAGCACAGCTTAGCTTAGCTTTTGATGCAACCGGGTACATTTGGATGTATTAAAGCTAATTTTTTATAACTTAGTTAAAAACTTTAAAGCATAGCTTAGCTTCCAGGTAGATTCCCGGCTTCAACACCCTTTGCAGGTAAAGATTTGAGTCTTTTCGGCTTGTCTTTAACCTTTCACTGGTCACGTGTCTTAGAATCGCATGGTCGGTCACGTGGGGTTTTTCAGACCCTATATGAAAAACACCTGTAATCTATATTATCCTTATTTTTATTTTTAATTTTATTCCACTAGAATGCACACATAGGCCGGTACTCATAGTCGCTACTTATTCTTAAGCAAATGCTTAAGCATTCAGCACCCTTTACTAGCTACTAGGTTAGTAGATAGTGCCGCATGCTTAAGCATTTGCTTAAGAATAAGTAGCGACTATGAATCCCGGCCATAAACTCAGTTATACGAAAAAACAAAATTTGCAGCATTGAAATAACAATGTTATGCACGTTTAAAGTTGGCTCGGGCACGTTTAAAGCTGGCTCGCGCTCACTCATCGGGACAAGAAGAGATCAAGTTGAGGGGATATGGATCACCTTATTTCGGAACAGAAATCTCATCCTTCTTTTGAGATATTACTGTAGTAAGAAATTCTGAACATGCTCTAGTTTGTGAAATATCTGATAGGACTTTTAAGGTTATTACAGTAACCTCTATAAGCTATTATAGCAACCACCTTTGTTTACCATAGACGTTCATTGCGATAGGGTGAGCTCATTTGAGGATGCAGCAATAGATGTAATTAACTTTAGCGCCGTAAGGTGGTTTATCACACGTGTACTGGGGTAACGAGTAAGAAAGTTCGGCTATAAGGTGTCTAACTCAACAAACCCCAGAACTTTGGTCCTCAAGTGGTATGACCGATACTAGGATTTACAGCGTTGTGTGCCCTTCAAGTGTCCATTCAGAGGTTTCACCTCTCAGCGACTGTTAACTACTCATCAACTTCATCCGAAGAGTGACCTAATGAAACTTAACTGCAAAAGTTCGTGTGTATAGTTCCGTCCACACTCCACTGCCCAAGTTTACCTTACTATGAAACCTGAAACTCCAGTCAGGCTCCTGGAAACATTCCTCTAGCTTCCAGAACTTCTCTTTCAGAAGAACAAATATCATTAAAATCATAAAAATTCAACTCGATTTTCTTCAAAACTTTGGAACTGTGCACACCAAATAGGCAACCACAAGTATACCGCGCAGTTACGAGATAAGCAAACGCTAAGCACAAAGGTGGGATGGCGACGATCCAGATTAGAGGTTCGACAAACGATCTACCATCGAGAGATTAGTATTAGGTGGTAGGCAATCAAAAGCCTCTCAGTGACTTTCTTCCCTCTTCTTAATTTCTGCCATAAATCTCGCCTAATACTATACCCATAATAATTTCAGCCGTATCAGAGACTCGGGCCCCGTTCACTCTTGTTAGCAATAAAAGATCGATCAACATCCCGGCGACAGCGCGGCCCAAACAGATGGCTTTCTTTCTGCCGTTTCCGCGACAATAACCGAAGCCAGTCTAGAATACCGAGATTACCCTGGCAGCTAGTCCGTTTATCTCGCGGCCGCGACGTCGTTAGTCCTCTCGCGAGCGCAGGGAAGATTGATGAAGCGTGCAAGGGCGGCGGCTCCTTCTCCAGCCGCCCTCCTCTCGACCTTGGCTGAGGAAGGTGGGGTGCTTTTTCTCTCGATCAGTTTTACCGCCCCCGCGACGCCTACCGTCGCTCGCTCCACGGCTCTTTCGATGAGCCTTTTCCACGTCGTCGACCGTATCCGTCGTCGTTCTTTACTTGCCACCTGTAATTTGCGGTTACTCGAGTTTGATTCCCCTCCGATCGCTTCTTTACCCTCCGGACGAACGCCCCCTCGTCGCCCGCCAGTCGATCGATACCTGTCCTCCGACGCGAAATCCATCTTCGGCTGGAACGTCGCTCGTGAATTCTTTATCTACCCACGCTCGTCACCTTTCCAGCGGTGATCACTTTGCAATTAGCGGACGGCAGCCGTCGGTGACAGCGCGCTGGTAATTAGCCACGATAATTTCCGGGACGTGGTTTGTTCAGTCACTTTCGCGGGCGAGACGTATTGACGCGGCTTCGTCTGGATTGCCCCGCATCGATCGCCTCGCGGAGAAGTTTGCTGGTCGACGACTTCTAACTGTTTGCGTGGACTTTTGTCGTTTCTCAGAGTGCTTAGGTGACCTTCGTGACGTTTGAGGATTGGGTTCATGAAGGACGCACAGTGGAGTATTTGGCCCTAAAAGCTGGCCAAAAGTCGATTCGAAAAATGTTGTCCAAACTGAAAATTTTTTGAGATCAATAAAGTATTTCTGTTTTTCATTAAACAACGAAAAATAATTTTGGCATATTTCTGAAATTATTGACGCCATATTGGAGCTGTCATTTTGAATTTTGATGTTGTGACATCAGATTAAAAAAAAAAGCGACCCCCAAAACCCCTATATACCAAGTTTGAACAAATTCTAAAGCATCTAGAATTTTGGCCAGCTTTTCAGGCCAAATACTCCACTGTGGGACGTGGGAAACTGTACTGTGTATAGCAGAGTGATACTGATTCCGTAAAAGCAGCAGAGGGAGGACCGCATTTACCACTAGGGGCCTCATTCTCTATGGAGTGACATTTTAAAAATGTGTATGAATTTGATTAACTGAAATAGACTGGTTCTTTTGAGGTCTCATACTTATGATGCGCCTAGTGCCTCCAACACTATAAACTGCGCCCGGCAGCGATGCGTTCTTCTTGCCATGCGAATTGCAAAGTAGCGTCCATGTTTTTAATATATTCATTCAAGTTCGACTGAGTTCTTCTTTACTGCTCAAATACCCTCTAGACAAATCCCACACATTTGGTGGCCTGAAATGTCCCTCACAATCAGAATGCTCTTACAACTTACGAGTGAGTTGTACAATTGGCTCATTCGGCTGTGGCATGGTGCCTTCGATTAGTAGCCGCCTTCAGTTGGTTGGCCTTTTTCTTCGCGATGATTCATAACATATTTCGTGGACATGGCTTAGGGCATTGCCACGCCATAGGTTCCTGTACAGAACACTTCCATTTTGTGAGGAAACATTACTACGGTTGAGCCTTACGATGAGCCTCGTCAAGTAGCGTAGCCTTGATCCGATCAGAAGAGAATCGACTCGAAGGCTACTCGACGCTCGGCTATCGCTTCGCGTCGGCAGCGATAGGTCGATTCGGGAGCACAGTTTTACAGGCAGTGTCGGTCGATAATACAGCCCTCGAATCGGATGTATTCAGCTACGCGGAGGGCTGTGGGGGCAGCCAATATGTTTATCGGCCATGAAAGCCCCGGCTGCCTGATAAAAATCTCGTTGCAGGGACACGGGGAACGTGTTCGATGGTTGGCGCGAACGATGGAACGGCAATAACTCGAGGAACACCTCGCTGTGCCGAAACAATTCCAGGTTCTGTGTTATTTCGATCGATCGTAAAGCCGGCGGGCGACGTCGAACGCGGCGACCATTATCGAGGACAATGACGGGGACCAGTCTCGGGGAATTATCAGAGACGGCCTGGTGGAAGGTCCCCTAAAAGGACGGACGTTTTATCTTTCGCCGTGAAAGGACCAAAGTTCTATCTGCCCGGTAACGATAATGCTTTGTATACAATCGCTACTTATTGCCTTCGTCGTCGATTTTCCTGCTTCCCGTAGACGATCTCCCACGTCGCGACGCTGCCTGCCTTTGGTTCAGCTTCCTGCTTACGCGATAGTTTCTTCCTAGCGATGTTGATAGCTGTGTGGTGAGATTACGTAGTTGAACGATGTGTGGGGCACAGCAAGTCAGCGCATTCCTTGAATTTGGAGGTACGAAACAGAGGGTTCCGTTTTTTCGCAATCATCGGTATTATTAATCTTGAGTTTTAATCGATGGAATCGCGTGCTTTGAGTATATAATAATAACGACTTTATTACAGCACAAATTGACAAGCAATTAAGTGATGAATGGACGTTCAGTATTCCTGCTGTTTTGAAAGCTAATTCTATATATCAGGCTTTCCCAACCTTTTTTGAGTCCCGATCCCCTTTTATAATACTCAAATAACCTGAAACCTCCCCACATAAGGTAAGGTGAATTTAATAAGGTAAAGAAAGCACATTAAAAATAGGTAACTGAATATAATTCTAACTTAATAATTAAAATAAATAAGTGCGAAAAATCACCAACTAAAGATAATTGTGGCGACCCCCCAGAAAACACTTCGCGATCCACAGTTTGGGAATCACTGCTATAGACATAACGTGACATAACCACTAAATTGAGATTGAACCAATCGCGTTTAGAATGAAACAATGAACACTGTAAAACACAATTAGTTTTCTTCCCATTCACAATTAAATCCTGTTCTCCCTCGTGCGAATTCTTCTCCTGCAAGTCACTGTTGAGGTTAGGATCTTCTTCGTTCTCACGCGCGGAACAGAACACGCGAAGGAAAGTGTGGTTAATGTAAACACACGAATACACTGTTTATTTATACACAATGCGGACTCATTAAACTAAAAGAGACCATACGGAAAGCAAATACTTGGCACAATACTCGCTCTGTCACGAATCGATACTTGCTCTTCGACGTGCCGGTAAAGAAGAAGGAAGGGAAATGCAACGAGACTGTAGTTGACGATCGATCCGCATATCGATCGCTCTGAGCGCCCTCATGGCATTCCCGCGGCGCGTAATACGAAATGGGATATCCGTGTCTCTATTGTATGATGCCCGCAGAATTCTGTACTCTAATAAAATAAACGGTAAATTTTTAGATCTTAATAATTTAATTTAGAAATTTGGTGAATTTTAACAAAAAAAATTGTTTTCAACTATTTTTTTAAATACAAATTTCAACATATCAAAATTAACATTTCAAGAAAACGCTATTAAAGCCTTACGAATGTACATTTACCACTCAGAAATTAAAAAATTCAAAAATAAGAAAATGCTAACTCAAAAATAACGCTGAGGTCGCATTTAGAATAAATGAAACAGTTTCGGTCACATCCAAGTTCAAATATCTCGCCACCATCCGTTGCAAACTGTTAGCATTCTCAGCCAACTCGAACGCCTCTAATAGCGTAGATAAAATTCTACATAAACAGCGACACCGAATTAAATGGCCCCTAATCGGAATTACTTTGGTCGCCAGGAGCGACACGCCGCGTCAGCTTATAGCGCGGTCGATTTAACGAACGTAATAGCACACGCCGTTTCGTTCAGAGGCTTTTTTAAACCGAAGATCCGACCGATTATCGTCCTCGACGGCGAAACTTTTTAATTCCATGGCGAGCACATGCCCCAACAGCCGCGGCACGGAATTACAGAGCGAAAACTAGTTTGCCCGACGATCAACACGTAACTCGCAGCGCGCAGTTTAACCTTCTCTCGCTTAATCTCGTATACGCAGCTTTCGAACTCGCGCCACACGGTTCCGCCGCTCAACTTGCAACCTGCAGTTCCACGCTCCCCGCTTAATCTCGCAATTAACAGAGTCGATCGAACATTTTACTTGTAATGCCGCGCGAATTCTGCAACGGGGCAGGTTGAACGGGGGACAGGAAGAGTGAAATTGCAGGGTATTTGTCTTTCGGGAGAAAAATGGCGACGCCCTTTCCTGATAATAAGGGCACTCCCAGCTGTTGACCGCCTTATTACTTCCGGATCCGGGGAATCATTCCTCCGTTCCAGGCGGAGATGGGACGCTCGTTCTCGTGTTGGCGCAGCTACCACGATCGAGTGCGGAAAAGTCGTCAGCATTTTGTCGCGTTGATTGGAAGTGGAGGAACGGTGATTTGTTGAACCTGTCCGCGGGGTCTGGAGAGTTAATTCGTCGTTTCGGAATGTCTCCGTTATGGGTAATGCTCAAGAGTTAACTTGCTGCGAGTATTTAATAAGTATTATAAATGGGGGAAGTGCTAGTAGAACTGAACCAAGTACACAATTTCTGAAGGACTGAAGACCATCAGGTACTGCAGCCTGAAGAATCTTAACCTACACTGTCTACGTCTCAGCTTGAACAGATCACTGGAATAATTACAGTCGTGCCTCATCAGCTGGCCACATTTCTGCCTCGTTAGTTGACCCACGCTATCCACACCAGGTCTTGGAACCAGCTTCACGGAGTTAGCTTGTCTCTACACCCAATCATGTTTATTTTAACAATTTACCGACTTAAGACCTCACTATCTCGTGGCAGGTATCGGTATTACACTGGCACTGAAAGCTTCTCAATCGCTCACTCGAATCCTTGGAACTCTACCTGCCCGGATAAATTGTCACAAAAGGTCCCAGACCCCAGCGAGTTAGCCAGGCACTACTGTACAGTGTACTCTCGCTATAGGCGAACGCTTGACAGTAACGTCGTCAACTCATTCGTCCACTCTCGCTCGCTCTCGGGTTCCCCCACTCTGAACCGAAGAATTCCAAGGAGTGGTGGGGATTGCAACGAGCGCTTAACGCATAGTTGAGATGAGCCCATAGCGAGAGTTTATTGTACTCCGCGGTTACGACGTTTCTCTCACCTGCTGTCTTGATTCCAGGCACGATCACAGAGCTCGAAAGTGAAATTAGTAGTAGTGAAAGAAGTATTGTAGATACGCTTTAGGCTTTAGGACCTACAGTAGTCATTAGAAAATTTCTTCAATATACAAAAAACTGAAGGAAGCATCAAGTCTTATGTCGGATTTACCACACCCATACCATTTTGTTCTGTGTGTCATCTGCACAAGTGTTTGACTATTTCTGCGTAGACACGTAGTGAGCACAGCAACGTTCAAGATCCCAGACCCTCGTTTCATTCGGACTCGGAAACAAAGTGCTCCTCGGTAGTAACAGCGCAAAAACTCTTGGCACGTAGTGGCACGCGATATCACGAGATAAGGGGAAAAAGGCGCGGCAACACCGTCTCACTTTTCTACGGAAGAAACGAATTACTCGAGCTGAAAGTTATGCGCTGTGACAGACACGACGTCGCTTGTCACCTCTCGTTTCACTCCACCGATGCGTCCGGATGTCTGCAATTGCACTCACCGTTTTAACCCTTATATCCCGGATACCAGTCTACTGCGTGGCGAGCACGGGGTCCATTTTGACCCGTAACGTAATTTACTTTTATAATACAATTTGATTCTAAAATTTCTACTTTCATTAGAGGTGCCACCAGTGGAGTAATTAAAGGATAGATGCTTCACTTTAGGCAAAATTGTTACGGTGTCAGAATTTTGCAATGAAATTTTTTCTAAGGATAGATATTATTAGTTGATCATCTTGTGTTACTACTTGCATTAAAATAAATAAAATTTTAACATTTTCCACCTTTAAAAAATTGGATCTAAAAACACCATTTTGGGGGGAGAGACGTCTCACTTCCGGGAGTGGTGGCGCATAAGTACCCTAAGTAATAATTAAGAGATTTAGCTTGAAATATAAGATGGGTCTGAACTGATCCACCAAATTCAATTGAATGATTCTCTGCTAAACTAAACTCTTAAATAAAAGGCAAAAGCTTAGGTGTATACCTATATGTATACTGCAGCCACTGAATTCAGGTTAACCTCGATAGAAGTCACAACTGAGAAAATTTTTACAACACAAGCTTATCACTGTCCCAACTCAGTCACAAGTGAAAACTCTCAGCTTACCATTCTCCTAGAGATGAAGTCCGAGGATCCAGCTGCAGCCCACAGTAAACAATTCTCCTTCATCCCCTGTCCCATAACTTAAGAACCAGATAACTCGAAAACACATACATAACCTCCCCAGTAGCAGTGCTAGCAACAGCGTGGAATTCTCAGCGCAACATTCACCAAGGAATCGACCAGGGGGAGGCAGGGTGACCAGAACGGTGGGCCAGGGAGTCGAGCGAAGGGAGTGAAAAGTCAGCTGGCTACGAGGAAAGAGTGAAGCAACGACATCGCGAGGGTCTCACGGTTAATGAACATTGCCGAGTGAACTCGCACAAATTCGGGAGAAGGAAGGGAGAGCAAATTGAGTGAGGCGGCAACGGGACTATTGATCCAGCACTCCCCCTTTCTGCACACACCCCCGCCTCGGCCCCTAGGCCGCCACCCTCCAGATAGACGAAAAATTCTACCCGCGGCTGACTGGTAAGAAATGCATTGCGAAATTTCCGCGGGGACGATTCTCCATCCCGTAGCCAATCGAACACCATTATTTCGTGGGTATTTTGGGGAGAATGCCACACGGTAAACTGGGTTGATTAGCTTCGTGAGCTTGGACACCAATTGCCTGAGAGCAACTGTGAAGTTAAGTACTTGCATTTGCTATCTTTAGCTACTCCCAGTTGCAAAGGACTGATGTCTGAAGCTTTCTAGGGACCCTACCTTCACATATCAAAACGGTTAATCGTTTGAATGAATAAGATAGTGCCCAGATAAGTACTCAGAAAAGTAACTTAGAAGCTCCATCGTCTATTCCGTTTCTTGGCAAAGTTTTACAAAGACCATGTCCTGGACGCTGGTTAAGCAGGTAAGTTTGAAGATTTCTCCCCGCAGGTTCCCTCCCAATCAGCCTCCTGTAACAGATGAAGAAGAATGGCCCCCCACTGTTCTATTTAATCCACTCGCCGAAGCTTCCTCCGCGTCGATTAATCAGGATGAGCAACCGCGAGCAACATGCCCAAACGGGTTTCGACGCGTGCTGTCTCGGACGTTAACGTAATTCCACTTGCCACGGGGTCATTCCACGCGAAGTCGGACACTTTTCGGAGTAACATTTCGGATTTTGGTGCAACTTGGATATGTTGTAGTCTTTAGGGGTATATAAACATATCTCGAAGGATTTTTCGAAATGTCAATTGTGGATGTTAGACCTTTTTAAAAATTTGGAAAGAATAGGAGGATAAACTATAAAATTGCATTTGTTTAGAAGAATTATTAAATAAATGGTCAAATATTCATTTCTATTAAGTGAAATAATTTTTATTAGGCACTCTTATATCTGCACTGTAAGCATCCAAAAGGTCATTTTTATCAGTTTATTGGTTCAACAGTTATAATTTTTGGAAAAATAGTAAACACTGTATTTCAAAGAGCTGTAACATCCACAATTTTTTACATTTCGAAAAATCCTTCGAGATATGTTTATATACCCCTAAAGACTACAACATATCCAAGTTGCACCGAAATCCGAAATCTTACTCTGAAAAGTGTGCGACTTCGCGTGGAATGACCCCTCGACGACGTCCCTCGCGACATCTACGGAGAACGGCCCTGTCGAAACGCGAGCGACGGCTTCCCCGTTTCACGATTTGCTTTGGAAATCTCCCGCTACTTTCCTGCGAAGCAACGAAGGCAATTTCCGCTTGATTCTGCCCCGACGATTAATCTTGGCATGCTGGGGAGCAGAGGGGGCCTCGAGGAAGCCTCTACTTCATTTTTTCTACGCCAGACAGGCTGGGGGAGCAACGAGCGGAAGGCATCGAGTCGTGAAACTTTGTTTCTCAAATTTTTCAACTCGAGACCTCGCCGCCTTATTCCTACGCGTACCTACCCTTGGTCCTCCCCCCTCGTTGCAGAATATTTTCGAGGGTAATGGTGAACGGAAATGGCGGTAATGGGAAACGGAAACGGGCTTCCTCGGGGGCGAGGGTGTTTGTTGCGCGGAGCAAAAGTTTAGGATCCTCCGGGTTGGCTACTGGGACGCGGTATTGTGGGGAGGGTGCAGGGGGGAGGTTCTGGTATCCTCGCCACGTAGTCGCGCCGCGGAGCTCGTACGTTGAATCGAATTAAGAGATATGAGGAGAACTTCTGTTATCCTTTCGGCTTCGGGAACTTAAGTATGACAGCGAGCGAAATTGACTAAAGAACACTGTTGCGCGCAACCGGAATACGGAATCGTCGACTTCCCGTTTCCTCGGGCGATGCTATGGGCGACCGGCGGTGACGTTAAATACTGGCGAACTTGGGGTAAATTTACAATTAGCGAGGGGGGTTAAATAGTTTATACGGGTGAAGCGGAAAGTAACGGCATTGTTGATGACACTTGAGGGATTAAAGAATGTGTGAAGCAAAGTTATATCATTTCAAACACAATAGGCTTTTGTTGTTTCGCATTTGTACACGTGTTGGTGGCAAATTTGCCATTTTTGGGGCAAATGGAATAACGTGTTTACTATACTGTTTCGTGCAGCTTTTTATTCTCAGAGTGGAAGTATTTTAATTTGAATTTCTACAGTAGGTGCAGGAAATATTTATTGCCTCGCTCATAGATTCGCTCTACAAAATTAAAATGATTCGTATTTAACTTATTTTTGACAAGATAGTGAGCTATACATTTTTGCAATAAATAATAAAGAGGTACCTATAAATGATAATGTGTTTATTTGAGTGGTGAATAAATACTCCCAGTATATTTGTGCCTTCTCTTGATTCCTATCGTTTCCCTAGCACGGTATTCTCGAATTTCTTGGGGCACCCTGTACAAAACTCAAATATTCACCTTTATAACATATAATTTCTGTATAAATCTATAGGTATTTAATTTCTACATAATTTCTAACACTGCTAGTTTTCTCTTTCTTATTTATTATTATTATTATTATTATTATTATTATTATTATTATTATTATTATTATTATTATTATTATTTTTATTATTATTATTATTGTTATTATTATTATTATTATTATTATTATTATTATTAGTCAACAACGAAACTGTGATAACTCCAGCTTTTGCTGGCACTCTAAAAATCAGAGCTCTTCCACGACTCGTAACTCGAAGGAGCCTGCAGAAAAAGCGACTGTGTATTCTTAGTTGGTTCGCTGAAAATGAATTAATTACCCGGCTGTCTGCAAAGTTACAAAGAGGAGGAAGGGTTGAGTGGAAAAACGAAGCGATCCGAAGGGCAACATTTAAATAGCGATCGGAGCGCGGCCTCGGTAGGGCTGTTTATAAAGCAACCCGGTGGCTGTAGCTTTCTCGCGAGTCCGTGCAAATGTTTTCACTAATAACGACAGACTCGGATCGCGGAAATTGCGTGTATTGAGGAAACAGCCGACAAATTGCAATAATAACGGATCATTTACTCTCGAGCCCACGCCTGTGACACGAGGGGGCTTCAGCCTGTGAGAAGATATATATGCGCGTTCTCTAAACACTGCGATCGCGTAATTTCCACCTCCGAAGAATCAGTCCGAGTAATTCTATACGACTACAAAATGGTACTGAGTGCGATGCGTTGATTGTGCGTTGACTAGTCTGGTCTAAAAATATTTGTTGCCAGGAGATACAGGGGGCCCAGCCACAACTATAAGGATATCATTTAATATTTATAAAAAATAAATAAAACTTTCAAAAAATATATAAGTGACAAAAAAGCCATTAAACTTTTTATGAAATAAATGTGTATTTTTTAGTAACTACAGTGTTTAACGGAGCCCGTAAGGCCCACTTGCCATCGAGTAAGCTAACACCCTGGCTAGCCCGCCACTGACAATGACTACTCTTTACTAAGAGAAAGTGAATCGCATCGAAAATTCTCTATAAATGTGGAATAATGTCGAAATTAAATAATTTGTGGATTGACGAACAGTTAACTTCGATGGCTTAGTGTAGAAATATTCTATGTCCATTTTTAGTGTTTTCAAGAAAAATAGGTTTAAATATGCAATCGTACCTAAGCTTCAGGGACATTCAATGAACAAAAATATTATTTCTGACAAATTTATGAAATAGATATAAATGTGATTTTTATACAGCATAAAGAAACGGTGAAGAACTATTTGTTGCATATACAAACTCAACTTCAACTCGACTTCACAAATTCTCTTTCCTTTATCTGACGACTGATTTGTGCTAGTTTATTGCTATGTACTACATCGCCACTTCTCTTCCTTCGCGTCCTTTGTACACTCTGCTTGAAGACGTGGTGCGAGAATACTGACACATGTTCCCCAGACGGAATTTCCCACCAGCCCCGACTTCGTCTGGCACCTAGATCCACCAGAAACGTTACGACTAATTTCGACCCTGCGCTTCGGTTACCTGGAGTTTATGAGACATACTCGTCCTTGGAGACTAGAGAGGCGAAAGCATCAGTCTCAGAACGATGACAGTTTAATATAACGTGCCATATTACAGACTACGAGTTTTTACCATTTTTCCTTTTTTTATTACTATTTGAATATTTTTTTCTGTTTGTACATAAGGTTAGGTATAAAAACTTCCTGCAAAAAAATTTTCTGCATCATATTTACTAAAGAAATATGAGGAAATTTTTTTTAAGTATGGTTTTTGTGAAAATGGGGAACATTTGAAAAATAGATGTCGCTTTTTACCTAAGAATTGAGTATAAAAATGTCCGTAGCAAGGTCACTTTTTACTATACCGCAAAACTGCTACATACTCCTTTAGATCGTTAAATTGAAAAGATCCTCTCAAATTTTCAAGCGAATAAAATAAAAATTGTAGAATCATGAAATCCGATTAAACTCCGATTATGAAATCATTTCGAGAAAAACGCGTTTAAAATATTTTTGCGACTATAAACTATCAAGAACTTCTTTTTCCCATTTTCAAAGTGGTGTAACCCTCTAGCGTCCGGCACTAGGGAAACTCCCCCTACAGCAAAGTCGTTAATATTATTAATAACTACCCCTTCAGTGTAATTCCCCTACCACTCGATGTTAATAAAATTTAAAACCATTTGTTCGAAAACAGCAAAGACCCACAACCCTGTTACAAGCTCTGCCAGCCCCCTGACACAAGTATCCAAAATTTCTCTCTGGTCGATCGCAAAATACACACGCTCCTATCAACCGTGCACGCGCCGCCGTCATAGGGACGACATCGTTGCACCGCGAACTCTGCCCCCTGTAATTGTAAGTAGATTAGCGTAAAAGTTAAACAGAAACGAGTCGCAGCGAGGCAGGACGAGGACGCTGGCAACTCGTCGTAAACGTGCAGTGGACAAAAGCCTGACCACTCCCCCGGTTAGCCCCCCTTCCGGCTGGGTCTGTTTACAAAAACCGGCGGTTCGATTCGGTAATTGAAATTTGGCCGGCTACACGAGGAAATGGAATAGATAATCAGTGAGCCATGGTTGCGTTCTCGCGACCGGGCTGTTGGTAGAAAGGGAGGGGGGGGAGGGTGTGGGCAAGGAGAACGGAGGGGAAAGGGGGTCGGAATAAAGCAATTCCCGATTTAACGGATTCTAATAAATTCGCTCGACTCGCCTCGCGTGTATCCCGTTAACCTGATCGCATTTGATATGGCCGTGCAATCTTTCGATGAGATTTACTAGCGGCCCGGATTCGCGTGGATGGGACGCGGTAATTTTGTAAACATTGATTTTAGCAAGGCTCTGGTTACAGGGAAAATCGAATCGTTTTGGGGGTGTAACATCCGAGCTGTCATGATATTCTGCGACGCTTAAGGGACAACATACATGTAGGTAGGCGAAAAAGTAGGGTGTACATATTTGAAGATTTCTTTTTTGGTGAAGAAATGTTTTCATCAAGGAAACATTATATACATTAGAAAGATCATACTTTCGCCTATAAAATGTGAAATTTTCATTAAAAAATTCGGAGATGAAGCTGCGTGGTAGCTGTTTCCGCAAAATGTTTTTTTTTAGACAAGGCGTCTGCGGTAGCCATCACATCCTCACTGTTTTTCATTTGAAAGAAAAAATTATTCTTAAAGAAGATTAAAGAAACTAGTAATTGTCGTGGCCGATATTGTCTTTTTTTCACTTCTTCGCAAAAGGGCGGGCATTTGAGGATAGAAGTTGACTTTGTAGCTGAAAATGTGAAAAGTCATACAGTTTCGCTGGTAGAGGTGGTTCTTGTTTGCGACGAGAAGTTTAGGTACAATTCGAGGTAAATGTGGAGCGAGAGATGAAACGGAAAGTGGCCACGGAAACTTGGGTGGCAGACTTAAGGCGCGCTTGCACATATCAATTCTATGACGTCGATGTCAGTGGTCCGTTTGTTTCAGTACCAATAACTGACACGGACATGTGTGAACTATTTCATTGCATAGCAGGGAAACGATATTTTTCACTACTGACAGTGACGGCACTGAAATATATTAAACCGCTGCAGCGACACCTCCGCTGCTCGCCGCCAGATGGCATTTTAACCGATGCCGCTTTCTCGCAAGCGCTCCCTCAACTACCGACTCCTATATATACCTGGTTTGTCCCACCACATAATACACCCGCGTCTGGGGCACTTTGGGAACTTATATGTGAGAAACGTAATCCACAGAAAAATAAACCTGAACTCCATCTACCTTTCCTTCTCGCCGACTTTTACTCCTCTGTGTTAGATTATCCAAAATTGTGTATTTGCGTCCCAATAGCTGAAATACATAAGATAAACCTCAGAATAGGAAGAAAAGTAGTCAGAAAAGGCTGCTTTTCAAGAGAACTTGGGAAGAATATCTATGGGATGCCAAACTAAAAAAAAATACTCCTCGATATTGATCGTGCCCATCCAGGGATGAACTTTAAAGCCTTGCAGCTCTACACACTCAAAACACACACCCCTGAATGCCAAAATTTCCACAAGAAAAAGTCCAACAAGACAACACACCAGCATCTACCAACAAAATCTGCCTCCCTCAACAGTTCTCTTGTTATCAAACACAGAGGTGGTGGTCCATAGCACCAAACTAAAGCATACACACCGCGAGCCGACCAAGGGCTGCTCGAATTCGTGAACGACTGGGTTAAATACCAACATATCCGGCCGTTGGCCGAATCACGCTCGTAACCCGCTATCCTCTGGTCGTTTTACGTCCAGAAAGGTCCAACGTAACGACGCCAGGCGTTTCGGGATCGCGTGGCCGTCAGGAAATTTCGAGATTTCACAGGCCGATGGCCACGAGTTTCACGCCTGTTCGATTTCCGTGAAATGGAAATGTCTGTCGGAGGTAGGAGGGCGAAAAAAAAGGGAACATTAACACCTGGCACGGTGGGGTACGCTTCCACCCCCGACCCTCCCCTAGCCTTAGTTCAGTCGACACGATCGCGCGAGGGCGCTTTTCCCCCTCCCTCTCCAGACCTGTTTCTCCTTTATTTCGCCGCTCCACAACCCCCCTCCCGCTCTCTGCTCGCCCAACCCGGCGCATAAATCCGCGCGATATTCATTTTTTCGGAAGGCAGCCGTCCTCGTTCCGTCGCGGCGCCGCGTATTTTTCAACGGTGGCAAACTAATGGACACCGATTTATTCAGCGGCGCGGGAACGCGCGAGCGATACGCCTGTCGGCGAGTAACAGTTGGCCATACGTATTATCCGGTTATCGCGGCATCGAGCACGGTTCTGCTGTTTTTAAAGGACGAGCGGCCTCGACCAACCCCCTATTTTTTCTACCCCTCCGCGGCCAAGCTGGCGATCGGTCAAAACTGGCGCGAAACGAGCGCCGGGTATTTCTACGGCCCCCGAAGATGGCAGCTTCTGATTAAATCTCTAAGGAGTAATTTATTAGGGGTTGCATCGCGGGGAATAGGAAATTTTATAGGAACTTTTATAGCGAATATGTCTAGTTACGAGTAGGGAAAACGGCTCCAGCACCAATTTCAGTATTTATGTATATCAAATAGTACTCTTTGCCTAAAAAACTACTGAGAGAAATTTCGGATCTCTACTCCCTCTCGTTAGGGTGAAATGGGGGTAACAACCCTAAACTTTGGAGGTTCTTTTCTCAACAACTACTTAAGATATTTGAATGCTTCGAAATGTACGTAGTAGGTACTTTTTAGGTTTAATACATATATTTTTTCTAAATTACAGGTCAATCATTAATGGTGGAAAACGAGGAATTAACTTTTTGAGGGTTGTTTTTGCAAAAAACCCTTAGAGTGATATCTACGGAAAAAATCAGGAGTTAAGCCTCACTACTTAGCTATTATCTATATAAATTGCGGAAAGTAGGATTAGTGGAACATATTAAAAAGAATAAAAGGAATATGAAACCTAAATAAATACCCCCATAAATACTAAAATTGATGCTGGAGCCGTCTCCCCTTTGCTTCCCCGACTAGACCCTCTGAATTCGACTAGATTGCGGATTTAAAGAAGAATTTATTTGGAACGGTTGAATTAATAGTTGACTGATTAATTTATTTGTATTTATTTATAATTAACGGGCAATGCTCCAATTTTATTCGCGAGAGCTAGAGTGCAATCATGATCGCAGAATTTAGTGACAGGGGTTTACTTTGTAAAGGATCTGTTAAAACTGTTAAGTGATCCATAGAAGAGATGTACGCGGTGATTAATCGAATTTGCCAGCTTACATAACCTAAACACGGCACATCTTTTTAAACCTAAGATTATTATTAATTAATAAGGATGTGTTCTGTAGTTCCATACTACATTCTACAGGCAGAGTCTAGAAACGTCCCATTTACCTCGGATTCAATTTTGTCAGCTCGCAACACTACCCGCGTTCACGCAGCGTGGACGTCAAAGTGCCCCGCTACTTTGAGATTCCAGATCTCACATCCCGAGTCACATACCTTCGTTCTCGCCGACTCGGATATGCCTGGCAAATGTCAGACAATTCTCCACGAGAGGTGCTCCTATCCACCCGGCCTTTAGGCACCGCGCTGAAGCTCCCTTACAAGCAAAAAGTCTGTTCGAGTCGAAGAAGGGAAGCTTCTATCCGATCTCCGAGACAAGTGGTAGAACAGTCCCTGAAAGTTTAACCACCTATTGTAGATTCATCCTTCCGCGAGGAAGGCTGCATAATACACAGCGGGCAGGTAAAACGAGGAAATAAGTGACAAAGAATACGAAGACCGTGGACGAAGGAGGCGAGGACAATCTCAAAGGGAGAATACAATCAACGAGGCAGAATTAATGGGACGACAATAAGCAATTATCAAAGTAATTCGAAAGGAAGGCGAGTAACTGGAGTAACTCTGGAGGTGGGCGAGAGAAGGCACGAGGAACTTCGTAATTTAAGTTGCTGAAAAACTACCCGCCGCCGCGCTAAGCCGCTTAATCTGTTTTCGCTCGGAGCGCCTTTGTCAACGAAATAATTTTTCTTCCCGACGTCCGCGGGCCCGTCGCGTCGCCTGATCGTGGATCAAATTAAGCCGGATTATGGTCGGCGGAAAATTCACTTGGCCCCCTCTCGTTAAGCGCGCGTCACTCGTTACGCGACTATCTACGAAACGAGCCTGCGATTGAAAGTCCCCCACGCCCCTTCGACTCGGTCGGTAATAATTCTTCTCAAGGAGCAGCGCGTTCTTGGAGGTTATGGCACGCTCTTACTACACGCACGCTTTCGTTCAACGCTTCCGCAACCTCCATCGCCCGCCCGCGAATATTTATCGCTGAAATTACTCTGACGAACCGCGGCCGAGTGAAATTCATAACGGCTTTGAAAAATCGCAGTTTACGTTAGACTGATGCGGAAAGTCTGCTCGGAGAATAGATTGCACACTTCTGAACGGAACGTCGCCTTATGGACGGTTTGCGTGCCACGGGAGCTCGTGCTAAACAGTTGCTGAGTTTCACTGGGACTGTAGTCTTCGAGTATTCTAGTGTTTGTTGTGTAAGGGACGTCATGGTGATATCACGGAAATGATGATGCAATGATTTTACTGATAATTAATATGTTTATTAAATACGAACTCAGTCCATGCAGTAACTTAGAGTAATACTGAGAATTGCGCTTAATATTGTATGCTGCAGTTACTTAACCTAAACGCGAGAACGTGTTCGGAAACTCATATCGGTTTTCGCGGTAGGAAGCGGTGGCGCTCGTTGGCTGGTTCGCCACTGGTATTTGCGAATGGTTGACACTCTTTCTATACTTAATTTCACTTCCAGATCGCGCAATATAACCTTGCATCCGAGCGGCGACCAGCGGCAACTGACAAGGAAGATCCCGAACCAGGAAATTAAAAAAATTCTGAAACTTTGTGGATATGTAGGGAATTTCCTCCTGAATACAATGAAATTTTCTACTGCCCAAAATCACAATAACGGGGTGAAATTAACCCCTGCAGATTCGGCTATTTTTCGTTTTTATTTTCTACCTCGCAATCTGTAAGATATAGAAAAGAAATTTCACGACAAAAGTTACTTCTTTTAATTAGATCTATCAAATGGTAAAAGTTTTATCAATTGTTTAAACAATTAGAATGAAGTTATAAACAAAAATATTAATAATGTTTTCTAAAATTCATTGTTTCACGTGAAATCTGAACTGGATGTTTAAATAATTATGAAACAGCATAATTCATACTTTTTTCCATACAATTTCAACTTTTGTTGTGTTGCGGAAATATGCTCCTCGACAATGGAATAAATTTTGGATGCTATTGTAACGTACCTTAAGGGGGGCCACCACTATGCTGGCCGGAAAAATAAGCCATTTTTAAGAATTTTTCAGGAATTATTTTACAATTTTCATACAAAAATTGTTTGTTTGTTGTTCGTTTCTATTGTTTTCCTGAGTTTTAAGCAGAATGGCGTTTCAAGCTTATTTTTGCTTATATTGCCCAGCGAACTATAGTCCCATTTTTTTATCCCTCCTCTCTCCTTCGGGTCCCAGCAGCAGCAGCGCACCGGGAGAAAGGTGGTCTCCCATCTTTCCCCAGTACACCGCCCCATAATGCTTAACTTCGGTGATCTAACGAGAACCGGTGTTTTCCATCACGGCTACGGCCGCTGGTATACAAAAATTGTATTGTCAATTTTTCAAGATTTACATATTTTATTATGATTTATTACAAACAATTTTACATCCCCTCCATCTCCGCTTTTCAACCAATCGGGCCCTCGAAAATCTTCATTCGGCCCTGTGTCTCGCTCCAACAACAGGAAAAGTGGAGGGGATAGCGCTAACCTTCCAGTTAGTTCGAGGCAGAAACCCCGTCCTTCTTTCTTTACAACACTGTACTAAAACATAAGAAAACCCCAGTTGTCACGTGGAATTAATTGAGACTGGCACTACAATAGCTCAGAAGTTGGTGATTGATAAGAACAGTAGCTTCAAATTTCCAACACAAAAAATCGAGTTTCGACTCCGGTTTGGTAGAACAAATAGACAGTAATGAACGTTTAACCTAACAGATGAGCTTTCGATCTTAAAGCATAGAAGTGTTCGCGTGAAAATAACCCAAGTGTTCCTACTATTTTTACGGATGTTCATCTTCTCAAGTCTCCGTTGAAGCGTCAAGTCCTTGACTGAAAAGTTCCGCCTGGGCAGATGGGATAACTGCGAGCCGTAATGGCGATGGAAGAAACAGAAAGGCCGTGAAAGAGCCAATCAAGGTATCGCTGAAAAGCGTCGGCATTAAAAGTCAGCGATGGACGGCTGGCGAGCTACTTGAGTCAATCAACCGCAACAGAGCCAGTCGCTGAGCAAGCATCGAAAATCGATAGCGCAAGCTGGTCGGTGCCAGGCAAACGTTTTGACGTGACAACGGTCGGCTGATATGGGATCGGCGAACGCGACAAATGTTCATAATGCTCGCAAACACCACAATCCCTCAAATGAGAGTGAAGAAACGGGTAGTGGGGGAAACTAGGTAGTGATGGATGCAAGTAAAAGAAGAACGATCAATCTTTTGAGGGGTTACATACCTCTGACAGGGTTACTTTTAAGAATTTATTTTTCATATAAAAAAGTTATATTTAAAAATCGAGATGTATACCTTGTTGTGCTTAAATTAAAAAGAAATTTGATATCTCAAGAAGTGATGTTCATATTCGCGGTATAAAAAAAAATATCTCAGAGATTACTGAACCGATTTGAATAAAATTTTGTACGAATATTCTTAAGACTATAATCTAGTACTTGTCCCAGCCAATTTTTCGATTCGTCCCTTGTTTTTTTTTCTATTAACAAAAGAAGGTAAAAACCTAGGTCGAAAATCACATGTTTGACTTCGAGTAGCTGCCATTTTTTTAAAAAATGGATTCTTCCAATATCGGCTTCGACAAATACTAGAGTATAGTCTTTAGAATATTCGTGAACATTTTTACTCAATCGATCCAGTAATCTCTGAGATATTCTGGGCACCGAAATGCTGTAACTATGAACAGCTGCTGTGGCGTCATTTCTAAAGATAACAAATTTATTTTTGAAGATCGTACAGCTTAATTTATACCCGAAAAGGTTTATATCTAGATCTTCAAACATAACGTTTTCTTATATGAAATAAAAATTCCTAAATATAACCCTATTCTTCGCCCTCCCGAAAGTACGTAACCCCTTAATAAAATTTGCTTAAAATTCCTCAGACTGTTCAGACTAAATTAGCAAAGGAATGCACCACTACTGCTTTGCATCTGACCTGGAAAAAAGCGTCGCAGTTGTTGTTTACGAGCCTCGCAGCAGAAACGAGGATGATAAGACAGAGCGAGGTTTACGAAGTTGTTTTCGGTGTACGAATCAGAGGCAGCGTCGCAGGGTTCAGAGATTTAGGTCGAATGGAAATGCTCGCATGAGGGAAAAGCGTGCAGCTACGATAGTGGGGTGGGCACGCAAGCAGAAGATGAAGACTAACGAGGAATCGAGGGTAAGATGGTCGAACAATGAAGCAGTCGGCAGGCGGGGAAAAAAACGGGAAAGAAAGGGGAAAGAGCGAGAAAAGGGTTGGACGAAATAAATGGACGCCATCGGTCTCCATCGAGATGGCTACTTTTGCCCGAGAGGCATTGTTCATTTAACGTTCCACCTGTCGATTAATCTCCCCGTCGACCGCTGATTGCGGAAAAAATCCACTGGCCACGAAGAAGCGAACGGAATTCAGGAAAGGATCCCTCCTTCCCACGTGACACGCGAAACGCCTCTTCGATTCGTACAGGCTCTACGAATTTAAGGAATCGCTCCGCGACCTCGCGGGAACATCCCCTCGAGGGAAAGGGCGGTTCTTTCGAAATTCAATTCCGTGTATCAACGTGGGCTCGCGGAAAATCGGCTCGCCAATGAAGGAACGAGGTGGATCGAACGTGTGGGGAAACGGAGGAACGAAATCCAACTGGGGGTGGTTTCAGCGTGTGGACAATTCACGGGCGATTTATACCGAAATCAAACATCCGTCCGAATTACGCTGGTGTCGGATGGGATCGCGGAAGGCGCAAATAAATGTGATTCGATCGGCGAGCAGCCCGTGAAAAGCATGAGCCGGGGGGGTTGCGGAAGGTGGGGGGTGGCGGGCAGGGCGGAAGCAGTGTAACCGCAGGTGGAAATTGTTCGTTTTTGCTCGAACGGGGATTTATATTTCAACGGATGCCAAATTGTCTGTGGACAATTATTACGGCAATTCTCTACCTGATGCTGAGTACGATTTTTGGAGGTAAATGTTAGCATTTAGCATGAGGCATTTTAGGTCTGCATTTCATACGAAATTGAGTTAGTAGCAATAATGTATTCCAATAGTCATATATTCCACTAATCATATATAATAGGGAGAAATAATTTTGCTTCATTGTGGGTTAGTCCGCTTTTGTTGTCAGTGCCTCAAATACTTGAAACAGTTGCGGGGAAAATGAAATTTCCTGTAAAGGAGATTATGTGGATTTACTAAACACTTTGACGTCCGCACATTTTCAAAGCAACTTACTGCCTATCTATTTCAACTTTTTCAAATACCTATTCATTGATTTTTGAAAATCATCAAAACAGTACTTATACAGGGTGATTCTCTCGGTGCGCCTGATCAAAGAGATGCCGCCTGGTCAACCGTAACGAGGTCAACCCCCCCTAGTGCCTCTCCTAATTTATGGATTTTGATCCTCGAAGGGGTTGGAGTACCTATTAAGAAGTGTGAAATGTCCCGTTTCCGCATTTCTCATCAGATCTCTGCGAAACCGGTGCCAATCGATTCCTTATGTTCCGCCGATGAAACTAACACCAAGAACGACGCAATTCGGAGCATAATGAAGGAAATTACATGAAAAATTGATTTGCATAATTTCAAGCTAACTTCGTTGAAAATAGTCCGATTTACATCACATTTGGTATGATTTTAATCGGGAGAACGCCAGGAAGCCATTGGTGTCACTTCCATATCGATACGATAAAGAATAAAGAATTATTTTATTTCTGAAACAGGTATGAATCCTCGGCCGACCGCAGCAAATTGAGGTCGGCGGCCCGCAGTCCAGGTTGAAAATGTGAAATATTCATTGCAGCGTATTAAGAAATTCTTTATTCTTTATCGTATCGATATGGAAGTGACACCAATGGCTTCCTGGCGTTCTCCCGATTAAAATCGTACCAAATGTCATGCAAATCGGACTACTTTTACATAAGCAATACAAATTGCTTAAACATAAAATAAACTTAAATTCTTAGACTCACGAAAAACTAACTCATCGAAATAGCAAAATCCCACATTTAGGAGCCATCAAACACTAAGCCAATCCATCTCGAAGCTTCTCAAGCTCCTAGCCCAAGCTCTATTTAAAATTACCTGTACATAAAAAATACCACTGCAAGAAGCTGTCGACATAAGCACCCAGAGTACCCTCTAGCGTTCCAGCCTCTGCAAAACACT
This sequence comes from Andrena cerasifolii, assembly GCF_050908995.1. Lineage (NCBI taxonomy): Eukaryota > Metazoa > Arthropoda > Insecta > Hymenoptera > Andrenidae > Andrena > Andrena cerasifolii. The sequence continues at coordinate 30,549,659 of NC_135118.1, read as the reverse complement.
GTCAGTAACCAAACATCAGTCACATTCCATTGCACGAATCGCGGACCTCGTTGCAAACTACACCGAGTCCGCTCGATCACGATCGCAGAAATCAATTTCCCCGTCGACCATCATATCCCTTGAAATCTCGACCCAGTTTCCCTCCCGCGGGGCGAATGATCACTCGTGAAACGGGTGGACAGCACCGGCACGGAGACGCGTCATCGCTGCCCGCCGATCGAATTCGCCCGCGACCGGGGAGGGACCCGAGTCGCCGTCGCCGTTGGGTGTCGCGGGAAGAAGAATTGCAGCCGATAAAATACATATAATGAAAACACATGGGTGATCGACGGCTCGGTCGGCCGAGCAACCAGCCGCATGATTGGGTGCAACCACTTTCAGTCGGGACGTATATATGTCGTTCATTAGCTTTCCGGGGGACGATTAATCGTTTGAGGCCATCAACGAGCTCGTTCGCCACGGCTGCTGGAGCGGGAACCAGCGTCCCGATATTTTTCCAAAGGGACGTGGAACGCGTGACGCGACTGACGCGACAAAGAGCCGCAGACCGGCGCAAAATGGATTACATCGGCCTGAAACGCTCTTCAGGGGCCGTGATCGCGGTCCGGATCTTCTGACCCCTCTGTTCGCGGCATTGAATTGCGCCCGCGAAAAGTCTACGTACACGAGTCAGTGCTTTGAGGGCTCAGTGGTAAAAAATATCGTCTCCCTGTTTTGGAATTGGAGCAGCTCACATTGCTGAACTATTCACACTGGTATTGATTTTTAAATTTTGCCAGTGGGCCAGAATTAAATTTCTTTTTTGGGGGAGGTGCACAGGGTTGGGAAGTTTGGTAAATATATTTGGAAAGCCTTGGGGTTGTATTTGTTTAAACTTGGAATTTATGAGCAAGTTTAATTGCGCATTTGCTGCAAACCTGCGTTAGCAAAAATTTGAAAAACGTTTTTTTCGTCAGATTTTCTTTTTTAAGCTCTTCAAAATTTTGTCGACGCAAGCTTGCAGCGCTTATTGTATCTACCATTAAACTTTGGTCTGATTTTTTTCTGCTCCCTTTTTTTCTGCTGCCTATTTGACTTTGAGGTGAGTTTTCACAACCTTAAAAAAGTAAGTGTTTGACTGTTTATTCTTTACAAATATTAAAATAAAGTTTTCGCTTATTTATTTTATTCGGTCACTTTTGTATTCATTTACTTTGCTAATCGCCGGTAGGTAGTTCAGTTTTTGTTTGATGTATTCTTCACTTGTTTAACGTAAACAAATAAAATTTCAATAAATCTGTAGTTGTGAATAATTTTGCTTTAATCTCTGCTAGCACCTCCGGAGAGATGATCAGATGCCACAACCTCAGATTCCAAACCCGATTTTCAGCAAATATCGACCAGACTATCTGAATCAGCATAAAACTCTGAACATATTAGCTTCATTCTGATAAAATAAGTAATATCAGTATTAGTTTTAATAGCCATGTTATGTCAGGTCAGCCTGCTGTCCCCACTTACCTTAGCCACAATGGCCCACAATAAACTCTACGCAGTAACAAGGGGCTGAAAAGTTTAAAAGCGACCATTTGGTCATAGAAAAAATTTAAACCTAGATGGGTGAGTGTGTTCGATGAGAATATGTATAAAGCTATGTGATGTGTTTGGTAGTCGAAACTTAGAACAAACATTCTAAACGCAAATATTTGTATATTCCCCAAATCCCACCAACGCGGGTAAAAGTGCAACGCAGAACCAACTGTTATCCCCGCGCAAACATCGCAACATTTTATAAAACATGTGTTAACCGATTTCGGCGAGTGTTCCGCGTCATTTTTCGCCGCCCTTTTAAAATGCAACGTCGTTCCAGCAACGTTGTTCGCCGTTCAAAAACACATGAAATCGATTATCCCGAGCCGTCTCCCAATCGCAATCGCCGACAACGCGGTGCAACGGGATTCCCGCGCCCTTGCGAAGTCACGATCCACTTGAAGCGGCGTTAAACGCGTCGCGAAATATCGTCCTTATTCAATTCCCAGCGCCTCCTCTCGGTTCTCTCACGCAAACGACGCCATTCTGTCTGCAGCCTTTTCCCACGCGACGTGAAAAACGTCACCGTCGATACGCTCGCAGTTCCGCGCGGCTGAGCGGCGCGATTTCGGTCGATTCGCGGAGCGTTCGAGGTAATCGCGTGAAAATGGGACCGGGACGAGCTCCCTGTCTTCCTATTGGCCAACAGAACGGCGCCGTAAAGCATCCGCGAGTAATTTGCCCGATTAACCGCGCTGCTCGGTAACATCCTTGGAAATTCCTGTTCCAATTCGGCGCAAATTATTTTCTAGGCGGAACCCGCCTCCCCCGCTTGCCTAATTTGGACATATCTATTCATTACCCGTGTCGAAAGCACAGGATCGTAAATCTGTGACACGGTCCGCGCGCTCTGAAAATCTCCCGCCCCTCTTTGTCTTTTCCTCAGTGGCCGTCGCTTCGTCCCTCTTCCCCCTCCCTACCCCGCGCCCCTCCGCTCGGCTCATTGATTTTTGTCTGCGGAATAAACGAACGTATCCGGCTATATTTTCGAGTAGATGGCGAACGAATGAGCTAGAAAATCCCCCCCCACGCGACCGTCAGACCGCTGCCGTTCGAGTTGCTTACCTTCGCCAAGGATTGGCTGTTGCATTGTACCGATGTCTGCTGGCTGGAGGCAAATATTTCCCGTTAAACTCGGAGCGGTACATTGCGCGGATCCTTCGTCAGCTGAGCAGTACGTCATTTCAAGCCAGGCGTTATCCTTGCCGTTGCACCGCTTTCGTTTTATTGTCCCGAGCGCTGGGATCCCTGAAAAGGATCGGGCAATTTAGCAGCGATTCTCCGAGTAGTTCAATATTAATACCGAGTCGGGCCTGGGACCAATTTTGGAGGCATTTCGGTTCAGTTCAGTTAAATTGATGGGCGACCAAGTTAGTTCCGAATTCAGTTCTATTTCACGATCTCTGTGCTACGTTGAAACAATTCCGCCCGCTCCGCGCTCTTCCCGGGCCTGACACTAGAATCAATCGCGTGAACGAGTGCCGGGTATCGAGCTAATTCGTTTCGCCGGCCAACTAAGCGACTTGTGGGTAGGAAGGAGCATAATCACGACGCGGAAGTTTTTACTTCGTTTTGTAGGTTAGGCGAGACCACTGCTGTGGATCTTACAAACTATTTGCCGCGCTAACTTACACGCCACAGTTACGCACTAGCTTAAATTAACGCTTAATGGCTACGCTTAATAAATATGGTAATCTGTGACGAATATTGAATCGGGAAGTATTAGGTTGTCGCAAATGAACTGGCCGTTTCCTACAGTTTAATCTTCTCGGTTTTGTAGTTTAGCTCTTCTCCGTGCAGATGGCGTTGTATTTGTATCACTTGAAAAGTACATATCTCAGACGTGATTTGGCGTGTATAATTTCTGTTATATTGTGCAGTATACGTAATTAAGAACCGCTTTAACTGATCATGGAAAAGAAGGAAATTCGAATAATTTATTTGTATGAGTTCAAACTTGGGCACAGTGTGGCTGAGGCAACGCGGAATATAAAGACTGCTTTCGGCAATGGAGCTGCAAGTAATCGCACCACTAGGCGTTGGTTCGAGAAAATTTCGTTCTGGTGATACAGACCGCGAAAATATGCCTCGCGGCCATAAGCCAACAGTTATCGGAAATATTATTTTTGAAAGACATGGTTGAAAGGGATTCACGCCTAACTGTTCGGGAAATCGCAGGGAGAACAAATATTCACTATTCAACTGTTTCTCGACATCTACAGGCCATGGGGAAAGTAAAAAAGCTGGACAAATGGGTCCCACATGAACTTACTGAAAACAACAACATCCGCCGCTTGGAGATCAATTCTTCTTTGTTTTCTCGTCACCTATTTTCGTTCAAGACAATTCAAGCAAATAATTTTCAAATTACAACGTATAATAAAGTTCAATAATTATTTTTCATACCGAGTTTGATTGGTCCTTTCACTGGTGACAATTAATTCCCCCAAAGAGCAAAAAAAGGATTTTCGATTCGTAAATCAAAGAATCAATTGTGGGAAAAATCGGACACCAAAGAGTCGATTAAAAAAATCGATCTTTTAACCAAAATCGAATCGGGATCGAACACCCCTAGTCACAGGTGCCGGTATTGTTTACGCGTGTCGTCTCGCAGCTTCGATTTCTAACCTCAATATACCTACTGGTCGAAATTCCCAGACGCCTCGCGGACCTCTACAGTTCACAGGTGCTTTGCGAGCGAAATATGCCCGTTTTCATTAAAAAAGAGGAAGTCGCGGGCGGTAGTTACTGTCGCGCGAGAACAATGCTGCGGTGGGAGTGAAAAAAGGGCGGAAGGAAGGAAGAAAGTCGCGCGAAAGAAATATTCAGAGTTCTCGTGTCTCCGCGTCCGCCCATTAAATCGAAGTTTATGGAGATTCAAGAAAGAAAGCGTACAATCACATTTTCAATTCTACGTCCAAGAGATTCTAAACGTAATCAGAGCTTGAACGCTACCAGCCGGAGGATTCCCCGAACAGCAGAGGGGCCGCAAATTGTCAAAGGAACTAATTCCCAGAAAGTAAACCGCTGCAGTCGTTTTGGCTTCGCGATCCCCGATTCGCGGCGCAACACAACAGTCCTCGTCCCTCGGCTGCGACCGGGACGAGTTTATTCGCGTTCGGTTCGCCGCAGCTCCGAATTATTTATGGGCGGGACGAGCGGGGCCACGGGGCGGGGAATTATTCCGCTTGGATCCGTTTTCGGTGCGTCCTCATAGCGCGAAAAACACAGCGCTCGAGCGCACCACCTGTCGGCCACGCGCGCGAGCTTCCCGGCGGAGCGAAATAAAGCTGGACGGAGCCGGTAATTCGGGAGTTCCCCGTGTCGCTGGGACTTTGCCCGGTCGCTTTCAAAAATCCTCGCAACAGGGGAATATTCGGCGGAATTCTCGCCCCGACCGAAGCCCCTTTCGCATTAACTTTCGATCCTCTGTTGGCGAAACAATGGGGCGCTGCGGGACGCGGCCCGCTCCTAGGGAATTTAAGCGGGATCTCGGGGAAATTGTAAGGGCTCGATCGGACGTCGCTGGAACAATGCTTCCCCCGCAGCGACAATTTATTCCAGGAATTCGATTGCGCGGGCAACGACTAAAGAGTTATTCCACCTGACCCCAGCAGTGCTTCTCAACATTTATCGCGTCGCGCTGTGAACGAGGCGGGGATTAAATTTAATGGGGATTAATCTCGGGAATTAATTTAATCGGGCGCGGAGTGGAAGAACTAAATTGGACCGCGAATGGTGGAACGATGATAATGTGTCTCGTTAAGCATTCACGTATCGCTGGCGCGAGACGAACACCTGAATGTCTCTGGTGGATTGCAGGGTAGGGAAGAAGGCGTGGTAGAGAACTCAGGTGATTTCGAGGGACGTAGGGAATATAACTTTTTCTACCAGGATCAGCTTCTTTTGGATTATCAAGGTTATGCGTGGTCTTCTACCCGCGATGGGATACATAATCTGATGATTAGACTATTTAGTTTATGACTCCCTAATTCTAATGACTGTTAACAGGGAAACGTAGGATCAAACGATGGAAACTTCAAGGCATAAATTTATACGTATCAAGATAATTTGAGAAGTGATAAACGATGGGTCTTCAATATTCAGTTTGAACGACCATGGATGTATGTTTGTAATTGAGCCATTCAGATTCCGTTAATGGACTCGTCAGTAAGACTATCTAACAGGTTAGAACGTTAGAGGCAGGGGGTACAATGTTAGAAGGAACGATCTATTCGAAGGGATCAATGTGTAATTTGGAAGTTATAGGTACTCCGGATTTTGACTACGTAACCCATCGACAGATCCCTGCTGGGTTAGGCTAAAGCTTAGCTACCTTAACAAACATAACTCCACACGCGTAAAACTTAGAACTCGATATACCTAACGTGAATGCCGAACGTAAAGTTTCGAGGCGAGTGGCCGTAATTTGAAGAATTTCTGAGGAAATTTTTTTTAGGAAATACTCTCGTAAAGTGCAGCATAAAGATTCTGATGACAACGTGCTGACTCCCATAACGCGAGTAGTATCCAGAAATATGCGTGGTTGGTAAAATTCCATATTTTACTTCCCTCTTTACTTTTGTCGCGCAGGGTTTGTGTCTATAACTTTTTGGCATAAGCACGCGAAGGTTCCAGATACAAGAGGGACAGATGTGTATAGGTATACCGAGCAGTAAGGACATTTTTAGAGGAAGTTAAGGGAGTGGGAAGTAAAAAGATTTATGTAAGGTCTTTGGTGGACAATCTCCACAACAGAAACACCTCGATACTAGGCCACCTGTGTACTTACTTCGAATCTATACTCAGTTCCACAAGAAAATGGGCCTCTTCCGCACAGCTTTTCCCCATTGGTCCAACCGCGATTGGTGACTAGGTCAAGTGCCAAGCGTATGAGTGGAGACAGAGCCAATGACTAATGAAAGCGGGCGCAAAGCCCAAAACGAGTCTGTTCTCTCGTGGAACAGAGTCCAGTGATAGTTATTGTCACAGAACTTAGGTTCTGCAACGCAGGTCCCCAATGCACATGTCCAAACGTTTACATGACGACACTTTGTGTCTATATCAAGCGTCTTTTGTGTCTAGCTAGAGCTAGTTACGGTGTCCTCAGTGTAGCTCTAGCTGCAACTCCCGCGAGGATAGGTCGAATTCAGTGTCGCGGACTGCTCTAGGCAGTGTCCAATCTTCCGGACATTTTTTGTTAGTGTCGTATACACTTGATCTAGACACAAAAGTGGATGTGCTTTTAGTTTGGACATGTGCATTGGGGACCCCACAATTGCTGGGTACATCTATAGTACACTACGGTAAATGACAGAAAACATACCTAGCAACTAATATCCTCAAGAAAGCCTTCAAACCTTCACACACCACTCAAGTGTACCCCAAGTAGACACCTGACTAACCCTCTCCCACAAATCAACCACGCCTTCACCTGTCCAAGCTGTCTTTCTGCACATGGATGTTACTAACTCTTCTTCGACCAAGCTGCAGAGACACTCTCCAAACTTCCTCTACCTAAATCCCCCTCATCAAACCACCCCCTACCTCGCATTGATCTCCACAGCCCAACCTCTTTGCATTACTCCACTGGGTTAAGGACACCAAAGGTGTAGACCCAAAGACGTCCGATCACTTTACTAACGCATCAGCTCCCACCGCGAAACAATCGTGGAAGCTTCCAAAGCAAGAGGGGGACATCACGCGAGCAGAGATGTCCGTGGACGCGAAACTAGCCAGTGGAGCGGCGGCAGGATGTTTGAGCAGTCGAAATTATAGGGAGTAGTGTCGTAAATCAGCGCAGCTCGCACGGTTACCGCGCGTCCGGCGCGATTTATTCGCGGCGCGCTTCGTCCTAGCTGCAGAAGAGAAAGCACGTTGACAGGGGCAAGAGGAGGAGTTGGAGAAGCCGGACGCGTGTTTAATTTTCAAGCCATTTGCCGGAAGTTGGAGGACGGAACACGGTTCGGCACTCGACGATCGGTTAATTGCGGCTAATTCGATTAGCCGCGCGTAGATTCGACGTTCTGCAATCCCGTCGACCGTCTTTGCGTGCCCTGGCGCTCCTGTCGGTGCACGCACGCGCTCGCGAGATCAAGCTTCAGACGCCGCTTTGCACGCCCCCCACCTCGAACGTAAACGATAACGCCGCGAGCGTAACGAGCATTCTGACCGCCCGCCGCCGCGAATGTCGTGCTAATCGGTTTACGGTAGCTGCAGTAACCCGCTGGAAGCGGGATCGACATTTGACGCTTTACATGGAAACGTAGCTTCGAAATTTCGCTGCTTTGAATTCTCGGGTTCCGGAGTCCGCGTCGGAACGTTGCCGCGGAGCACCCGTGAAGCGGTAGCTTTTTGTTCGTCGACTCTATAGCGGAGATGGAGGATGATGGAACTACCCATTCGTGTGACAAATATATCAATACGTTTGATGGACAAATTGAGGGAAGCACGTGCGAGGTTGGGATCGCCAGTTTCGGGTGGATTGAACAGTGCAGTAAAAAGTTGGAAGGGTTGGAAGCAGGGGAGAGTTGCTAATGTCCACTTAAGATATTTTAAGTTAGGTATATTTTGTTATATTTGTTAGAGGATTATCAGCTAAAATAAACTAGTCAAAAGTTACAGTAATCGTACTTACCTGATTCCTTTAAATGTATGTAGCACTCACAAAATAAGATGCGATCTGGAAACTTTTTGTTTCATATTCTGACTCTGAATACTTTTACCTTTAATTGCTGAATAAGTTGTTTTAATAATTACACAAGGAAAAGCATGTTTTTTTATAACAGTGAGAATTTGTAACAACAAAAGTCAATGTACAATTAAGGCATTGAGAACAAAAACGGACTAACCCACATTGTTTGCGAACTTGAGTTAGTAGCAGTAATGTATTCAAGTAGGCTGTACTAATCGTGTAAAATAGGAAAGATTAATTTTTTTTCAATGTGGGTTAGTCCGTTTTTGTTCTCAATGCCTCAATTAATAGACACAAAACTATGGTAACAACAATATTCATAATAAAAGAACAAATCAAATAACTCTCACAAGCAAATTCGCACATTCCTTAATTCAAATAATAAACAGGCTACCTTAATACTAACAACCCAACAAGTTACAAAGAATTTGATCATGTACTCCCCTAGTACTGAATCGTGTGTAATTTGGTACTGACTTAGTACTGAACTGAAACTGAACTAAAAAGGCATTTGTTCACTGTGGTGAACTAAATAGCAACTGAAATCGATATCAGATGTGAAGATTAATGTCCACCATATCTGTATTGAAACAAGCTCCTGAAGATCATGTCAAGTTATCTACCAAGGCACTACGAAAGAACAAGACACCTTTTTCATCCCTGTACAAGCTTCATTAACCACTTACACCTAAATCAAATTTCTTATTTCTAATCTGTCCCCACACTGTGTCTATCCCTTGCAACTATTCAATTCCACCCAACCCATCCCGCAAAGTTTCAGAACCCGATTCCATCGTCCCACCAGTATCGAAACCCTGCCCGCCCCAAAAGTGTCAAACATTCCCCAGCGAGGAATCCCAACAACAACACAGAGCGAACGCAATAGAATAAGCGAGAAGAAGTCGAACGTGAACCGGAGTAGCCACAGAAGCGGCCGCGTTTGTTGGCTAAGCGGTTCTCCTGCATCTTTGACCTCAAGAATGCGTCTCGCGCGCTTCGAGGAACACTTGAATGCAGCTGGAAGGAGCCCGAGACGGTCTTTATCCGGCTGGCTCCTAGACGTTTCAGGGTATAAAGCGGCCACACGAAAAAATCCGGCTGGTTCGATCGCCGTCGAAAAAAACATAAAGGCGCAGCCGCATAATTAACCCGCCGCCGTCGGGTGGCCCCACCACGGGGCGTAATTGCGTGGTGTCGCGAGTCAAGACTGTTTGCACGAGGAAACGTTTTTCTTCCCGTCCAGCCTTTCACGGCTAGACCTCCACGGGGGAGGGGAAGGTGGGCGATCTTTATGAAAGGCAGACGTCTAGGACCGTCGATGTCGCGAGGCAAACATGCCAGGCGCTTTGTGAAAATGGCGGCGAGCGCCGACAGAGACGGCGTTCCCTTCAAGAATGGCCAAAGGCGAGCTGGAAAATTCCCGGGGAAAAGGTGTTTTCATCGGTAATTGAACGGAGAACTTCTAGGTGCTTCGAAGAATCGCGGAATCTTCGTTCCCCACCTCTGGAGCAGCTCGTTAAAATTTTCTTGCTTATTTAAGTCGGCTATATAGCCAGTGATGCGCGGTCCCATTCGCGTACTTCTTTTTGCGAGTTCATTAAGTCTTAAGTTGGATGGTTTCCCCTTGCCATCACGCGGCGGCTCTTTCTTGCCGCGGCGGAATAACGAGACCCGTTCCGAGGATAAAGTTCTCGCGTTGTTCCCTCGACGCGGTGTTGATAGCGTCGTTGCTATTGAAAGGTTCGATCGATAGACTTTTGATGAAGAGGCCGGCAGTCGCTGATTTCCAGGCTAGGGGGGTGACTGCCGTATGCAAGGTATAAGTTCTGGCAAATTAGGTGGATATTCATTCGAGTTATTCTTAAAAGTGAAGACCGTTTGCGAACTCTGACAGGGGAAACACATATTATCCTTGTGGCGTAATTTCAAAGTGAAATATATTTCTTCAGTTAACGAATGCTAAAATTTTCACTCTTCAAATCAAATAATTTACTGCTCTTTGATTTATTGAAGTAATGTTAAAAATAACTACATCTGGCTATTATAAAAATTAAGCCATGCTATGTCTGCGTTCCCACAGAGTGCCCTCTTTATTTTGTGGCGGCTCACCGCACGAAGAGTAGCTTTAGCCGCTAGAGGCGCAAGCAGCGCTGGGCGGATTAGAGCACTGAAGAGAAAACAATATGAAGAGTCCGCTAAAACATATTGAAATACTGTAGTTACGGTAGATCTGGTAGTAAAATTCGCGTGAAAAATATTCACTAATTATTTGTTATTCTAGTCAAAATAAATGCGATAATGAATTTATGTGTTTTAGGTTAGGTTTACTAACGCTACAGCACGCCATGAACCTGAAGGACAGTGCATAGTTGCGGGGGGTTTACTCGAAAGACGGAAGGGTCATCGCCTGTGTCAGCCATCTTGTTATGATATACTAGTAGCGCACTCTATAGCCCAGTTTGAGCTTTGGTAGGACAAATAATAACCCAACAGCAGGACAATTTGAAGGAGCGTTCAAGAAATTACTGCTGCATAATGAGGTGAGTGCTCTAGGAGGATCCGCATCGCGCGACACCTCGCGGCGCGAATCAGCAACCTTCTTCGCGCCCGAGAAAAAGAGGCTTCGGGAAGCGTGGCTTTTTCCACGAGACCGCTCACGCACGTACAAGTTGTATAGTAGTTTCATAAGTCAGTGTACTTAGATTAAAATTAGTATTAGTGAGGTTAATGTACTGTATCTCCATCGCGTGAACTTCCTAACCCATTCTAACCTCGAAAATTGTATAGGTCCCGGTGCGAACGATCGCAAGTTTCTCATTTAAAGCGTGATGCACCCCATGCATCAGCAGTTGCAGGGAGTACAGGCACATCGATTGTCACAGATGGAAATCCTCCAACATCTTGTTTCCCCATTGTCTGGATTGATTGCTGGGTATCAGATGTCGGACAGTGTTTCCTAGTATTTTTCGCGACTGGCGTCGCGATGCGATCTTTTGCATTGGATGGCCACGGCTATCGAGCAAGCCGGCAATTTGTACTTGCCTCCGTGAATCAGATAACAGGACCCCCTTCTCGACACTGTATTAATGAGAAAAGCGATAGGATAAGACTGTTGGTGGACTTGCAGTCGCGTTTTGAATTGCGAGCTCACAGTCACGAAGTCGTACTATAAATTACCGAAAACCGTGCCAAGCTTCGCTCAAAATCCACTGGGAGCTGTTGAATTTCTGTTGAAATCAAGAATATATTTGAATCTAGAGGGCCCAGTGAAAATAGGTACAAAATGGGTCATTTTTCAGTTAAAATTCGATTACTGCTGTCATTCACCATCTAATTCAAATACCTACTGTTTAAAATAATTACAATTTCGTACCGCATTAAAATCATAAAACTGTGGCATGTGCCTCTTTTTCCACTGGTCTCTCAATTACAGAGAACCGCAATTTAGTACTGTTAAACACACTCCCAAAAATATAATCCGCGTCTGAGTTTGCATAACGTGATCCGCGTTGAAAGAAGCACCCATTTTCAACCGTGAAGACTCTGTACCTTCAGCAACACGAGCAGTAGCCGCCTCCGTAGCCGCGCGCTCCAGCGTTCCCTTCTGCTTGGGCATCTAAAAAAGTTTCCGCGCCATAAGCAGCCGCAGACAGAGGAGGAGCTTGAAACCACCCCGGGCGAATAGTTTTAAATCGAAACATTCCCATTTCTCGGGTCTGTATTTTTAATTTGAAGAAGCAGCGCTGGGATGAACGAGCACGGAGCCCAGCAGTGAGTTGTATTCCGCGGAAGTTGCTCGCTAAAAGGCGTTCTTTAATCGAGTTCCTTCAGCAAAGGGAGCCACCCCGGAAATTGTACGATATTTTAAAATAATCTTTGAGATTGTGATGACGGTGTACGACTGGTTGTTCGGCTTTATCAGCCCTCGAGCCGCGAGAGATTAATTACCATGAAGATTCCTCGCGATGACTCAGATTTAATTCGCGGGATTGGTTCATAATTAGTTGGCCGGGGGGATTTGATTAGTTCGTCTTACTTTCGAATCACGAGGCGGCCGTCAATCGGGGGTGGCAGCCCCTGAGCGAGCACGCGAGCAAGGCCGAGTGGGAAGTTGGAAGATGGGCTCGCGAACCCCTTCGTTGCCTGCGGCGGTGTTTCTCGCCGCGAACAGGAATACGTCGTCGTCGTATCCGAAAGTTTCGGGCAGCCTGTCAAGAACGAGGGCGCGGTATATTTGCGAGCCAGCGAACAACCCTCGGAGGAAAAGAAACTGCGGGGGAGCGCAGGATTTCTGCTCTACTGCCACGCTGCATTAAAATATGTCGCTTATTCGACGTGTCACATTTCACTCGTTTAGCGAACGTTGTCCCTTAAGAGCTATTCCACGTCAAAACGGATAGGTGAAAAATTGAGTTCACCGATTCTGTTCAAAATTACAGCATTTGTCGATAACCTTGCAAAAACAAAGTATACTAAATTTCAACGGCCTATGTCAAATAGTTTCCGAAATATTTAATATCAAAGTTTCGAAAATTCAAACAAAATCGACTGACGCGTCATCACTTAAACTGTAATATCTCGATCATTTTTAAAGATAATGCCACCGTCTTGGGTTCATTTTAAAGCTGAAGGAATGCTTTCTCACAACGTATATAGATTATTTTGTTTATTGTTAATAAACTTAACAGTAATCGATGTCAAAGTTTTAAATCGTGATGTGACGTCGTTCCCACCCACAGTCCGGCTTGAAAAAAAATATCATTCGATTCGTTATGTCTTCAACTAATATATGCCTTTTTCAAAAAAGTGGAGAAATTTTGGGAACAGTTAATAAAAAAATATAACTTACGATAGTGCACACCGTTTGGAACTGCACGGTTCCCATGGTCAGTCCGCACGCACGCGTTTTCAAAACAGTAGCCTAGCGTAGGAAAGTATTTATATACGATGGGCTAAAACAAATTTTTCTTTCAGTGTTTTCGGTATTCTCGAGAAAAATAGTAGGAATATCTGCTCACCATATAAAAGATTAACAATAGTAGGTAGCAGATATTCCTACTATTTTTGACATCGATTACTGTTAAGTTTATTAACAATAAACAAAATAATCTATACACGTTATGAGAAAGCATTCCTTCGGCTTTAAAATGAACCCAAGACGGTGGCATTATCTTTCAAAATGACCGAGATATTACAGTTTAAGTGATGACGCGTCAGCCGATTTTGTTTGAATTTTCGAAACTTTCTGTCTCCACTTCATCCTCTAAGCTGTGGATGAATTCGCGTGAAATTATCCGCGACGTCGGGGGCGCCAGCGCGAAATGTTCCGGCTCATTCGTGGCGGGGGGATCAGCCTGCCGCCAGCGACAAAGGGTCGAACAATTTCGATGAAAGGGCGACAGTCGGGGTGAATGAAAAGCCTTTCGGCGCTTGCACGGGCTGCGGCGTGTATTCGGTCAGCGTAGGAGCTTACCTAGTTCCGAGATAATAATTAAAAGCTTATCGCGAAAATTGGCCGGCCGCCAGCGGTCGTGGATATTGCAGATCTGGCCCGTGGCGCGGGCGAGGGTGTTGGCCGGTGGGTTGAAAAGCTGGAGGGGCAAGGTAACGGAAGGTGCGCTGTCCGGTGTACCCGGTGAAACTCGAATAAATTGCTTTAATTAAATAACCCCCTTTTCGAAAATTGGTTTCGTGCTTGGTGAAGCGCTAACTGCCACACTTTCCGCGACCCGTGAGCGCTCGATCCACCGAGGGCGTCCTTCGAGCAACGCGCATCCCAACAACAGCTAGCCAAATCCTGCGTGTGCATGCGACTTGAAATTTCAATATATGCCAATTTATATGTGGAATGATTGCAAAGTCATTTTCGGATTTTAAGATTCTATGCCTTCATCCCTGTAATTAGAGTGATTAGGTTAATAATAGCTGACAGCTGGATCTCGCCTTTTCCACTCTACTTTTACATATCTGATGCAATTTTATTTCTATCTCCGCAATCTTTTCTTTCTTGCTTTCTTATACCTATGTATTAAATGTTTCTTTTATCTTTTCGTTAATATTCTTAATGTCCACTGGTGCGACAGAGGATTATTATTATTAACGTCTTTATTGCACTAAGGGAGTGGCTTAAATATAAGTTTAACGGAGGTAAAGGAGGGTGTAATTGCGTAATATGTGCAAATGGCGGGGTCCAGCGAAAGCGCTGCTTTATACCTAACCTTAAAAACTAATACTAAAACTAAGGCTAGCTGAGGAGCTAGAGCTAAAGCCAAGGTACTAAAATATTTACATAAAACAGAAAAGCAGATTAGCAGATGGAGACTAAGAGGTGTGAAGGTGGTAAAAAATAAAGGTTTCAGCACGCTTGAAAGGCGAAAGGATGTTGTGAAAGAACGCAGAGGTGTAGTGAATGTCATGGGCGATACGTTAGACAACTGTGTGCAAGAAATCGTGCACAGTTACTTAAGGGGTCCTGCTCAGTCAGGAGGCCGAAAAAAGGATGGTCTTTGGAAATTTTTTACTCAAAAGCTATAACACATTTCTCAAAAAATCTTTTTTCCTTTGAAGGATTGCATCTAGTATCGTGCATCGTATTTTTTTTATTTAAAAATATTTATCATTAACTAAGTTATTGTCCATCACTCGAAGGTTCTCTAAAAAAAGGGGCTACTGCGGTGACCACTGCTGCTCGAAAGTCGATCATCTAAAATAAAAAATTCAAAACAAGTCCCATTAAATTATATATACTAGTTTCCCTTTAATTAATTCCTAAATATCACCTATTTTTTTGGGCTCTAGACCAGAACCTCCCCTTAAGATAAAAACATGTGTAAATCTCCCAAAAGTTGGTGTCCACCATCTGGCCCACACCAACTACCGATCCTAGTTTTCCTCGAACAGATATCTCGAAAACTGAAGTCGTGCGAGGGCAACCTCTTTAGGAAGAAGTTATTCCGAATCATGCCTTCGACAACATATCGAAATGTTTGTCATCGAAATCGGTGAGGACTGCCCTTTTGTAAATAACTACCATTTCTGTTCTTCGCAATGAATTCCTGAACATCATCAGCACGCAAACCAGAAGTGACCCATTAATTAGGTTATTTCCCGATCAGAAACATCTCTGGTGTATTAAAAATTGTAGATATATTGAATACTCGTTACGAGCTAATTAACTCATTTCGGCCGCAGTAAATGTGACGCACAACCTCGAACATAATATTACTACCCTCTCTGTACAAGTGACGCTTCGAAATTTATGTGACGATTCAATTGATCTCTCATCCAGTGCGCAGCAATTTTCTAACGACGAGTTAACTCGTCCACCCCGGTTAGCAGGTTAAAAGCAATACGCAAATGCCCCCCGTAAATTACAATCCTTCTCAAAGCGACAACAGTTTACACGAAGCCCTGCATCGTACCGATTAAATTCCAAATTACCTGCCAATCACTCGTGCTGGATTAAACGATCCCCGGCAATCGAAACGCACGAACTTGCGCGGGATTGAATGGAAAAATACACAACAGATAAATGGGAAAAATGTTTCTGACGATTAACAAGTGTATATAAATCGTTTCGCCGCGGCGCATTGAAATATCGAGGAAAATGCTGGCTGGGCGACCGGATGCGACCGACCGCGTCTTCCCTTCGGCGGCCCGGTATGGCGCACAGCGTGGCGCCCTCGTTTGTCGCCCTCTTCCTTCGGTTTCGGCCGGTTTGAAGCAGCGCCAGGCTCGCCGGGGCGAAAGGCAAACGGGAGAATGCCAAACGAACGTCGTCTCTCTCGAAATCTGACCGGAAGGTATTCGCATACACGGCAATTAACTGTTCCTCAACTCGTCGCAATTAAATGTTTTTGGAGCCCGGTTTGGCGATCTCAAAGCCACCCCGGGGGATGCGAGGATCGCGCAGCCAGCCGCTGAAAGGAATCGACCCCTTCGACGGGGCTCGGATTGAATTTGGAACGGAGTGGACACTCGGCGGCGATTTGTTTGAGAAATCCCGGGGACGGGAAACAGAATTTCCTGATATGCTGTGACCCCTGGGGTGCCGCGGCCTTTGCGGGACATTCGCGTTGTTCCTGTTAAGGGAATGGAGGGGCGTTTCGCTGTGTTACTTTGGTGGTATCTTATTGGCGCTTCCGCGGGATGGGGATGAAATATTCGAGAAGCGTGAACCTCACTTTGTTGCTCTAATGGCTTGCTAGTTTAAAATATCGTTAACGACTGGGAACTGTATTTGGAGGCATTGTACTAGCAGCATAGTTGCTTGTGGCTAAGTGTATCTGGTTGGTGGCCTCGTTAAATGGAAAATGAAAGTGGTGAGTGGTAAATGATGAAATATGCTGTGTAAATAAATCATTGAAATTGAAGTGTTCTGGAACGGAAGAAATCGCTAACTAGGCCAAGTTAGGCAGAAAGTTATTAACCCTCAATGATCTGAAATTGAGTAAATTTATTTTGGAGTGTTTTATCGTTAAAGGAAAGTAGCTTTGTTTCTATTGGGTATATTTTATTTCTTGTTATTGTTTTATCATGTTTTTTAACAGGTTATTAATATGATTAGTGAGTACTTAATATAATTATCTTGATAGAGAATAATATAATTTTATTATTTTATTATTTTAAATTTTCTGTATTTTTTGTTTTTTAAGCCTAAAATGAAACTATGGCTGGATAGTTTTAATAATTGTATACTATAAGGGTTGTTCTATGGGCTGGAAATTTTTGGCCAAATAAAGATCACAGAATTATGGGATCCGTCTGTGTTTAACTAATTTTTTGTCATTTTGAGGGTTGGTAAATTCCTGCATAACTGAAAGGTCCTTGTAGAAAGCTTTGTAAGTACCAGAATTAAACAGAAAATATTCTACATGCCAACGGTAATGCTATAGTATACAATTTGGTTTTTGGCACGTATAGTGTTTTCTACAAGGACTCTTCAACTTGGCCCAAATGTGAATTAGATTATTACTCGAATGCACGTGGGCTGATTGTAGGTGCAGCTGACTTTGCGAGGTCAATGGTTGCCAGCTGTTCCTGAGATCAGTCCTGAATTTGATACAATTTTTTATTGAGTGTCATAGTATGAAGAGGCCTTTTACATTACATAGAAGAGTAGACTCTACACTTCTCATAAAAAGAGGGAACAGGGGTATTCTTTTTGCATATTTTGAAAGTTCCCATCAATGTGGATAACTTTTACCTGAAACAACTTTCAACAGAGCGCACGTGTCGAAAGTTACAGAGACGTACAGTTTCAGTTGCATCAGTTGGCGAGTCGAGTCTGACCACAGGCGGACCTCTTCCACTTGCTTTCTTAAGCTTCGTCCCATCCTCACGCTGCAGCCTTTCAGATCGATCGTGCCTCCTGATATCTTACTACGCAAACTATTTCTAAATATTGTCCAGGAATCTATGCTGAGATCAACCAATCTTTTTAAACTAACGTTCCAAAACTATTCTTTCTTTTTCACGCCATTAAGGGTAACTCAATTCTCTTCTCCACATTCATTCTAGGTAATAGGAGGTTTAAAATTATATTTCATAGAGTTGGGGTTCTCAAAATAGGCCTGTGAGACTAACAATACTTAAAGCCTAGTATTAAAAAAAAAATAATGAATTTGGATTTTTTTAGGGGTTTTATTAAGATAAATAAACCAAAATACTTATTACACGTAATTTATTAGCCCATAAAGTGCAAGAAAAAATGTATTTACAATAATTTCTGTATTAAATTATTTATGAATTTCACCATAAAGTGCAAGAAAAAATGTATTTACAATAATTTCTGTATTAAATTATTTATGAATTTCAAGGTTCTTTAGACAAGTGCATAAAATTTGTCACTTCACAGTCGCCATAATATCTCCTTTAAACATGAATGGATCTAAAAAATAAAATGAGATTTTTGTAAAATAATTTTGCTATTATTATTGTAAATAATTTTTTTCTTGCACTTCATGGACTAATAACTCATCTATAATAAGAATTTTCTGTTACTTCTTTAACAAAATCCCTAAAAATATGAGTCCCAATCTTTCCGTTTACCATCACTGATCCACTGTAAAACAAAAGTGCCATTTCACATAATGTGATATTTAAAAAACAGTGTCAATTAAATATCTCGAATGTAACTGTTGATTCCCGTGCTGCTGCTGCCATATTTCCCGTTGAATCAGCTTTTCCGCCGTGTTTAGCCTCCGCCGACTTGTTCAACTCAAATAAACCGGATCGCGCGTAAACTCATCAACATTGTCCTATCGAGGTCACACATTCGAGGCGGACAAACACGGCGTACAAACGTGTAATGAGATTACCGTGCACACAGCGAGGTCGCCGGAGGTCTTCGGCAGCACAACTTTATTTCCCTCCAAGTACGCGTGTTTTTCCATGTTGCGCGGACCGCTCGCCATCACCTTCGATTAAACGTAACCGGATTCCCGGCCGATGCAGCTCGCGCATCGATCAACCATTCTTCACTCGTCAATTTCAAGTTTCGCGCGGATCGCGCCACGATAATCGGATATTTGCATCGCGTATTTTTGTCGGCGGGCACGGTCCAGATACACTCGCGCCACGCTCTCCAGGAGTTAGCTAGTACGCTTTTTAATTACCGCGTCATGCGTTTCTGCACTCGCCGGGGTAAAACGGCGAGCGGGGTCAGTCATATTGCTCGTATGATTCCACTTTTATTCCTTAATGGATTAAATAGCCGTGCAGCTTTGAGAGAAAATTTCTGAAATATAGTTCGGCTGTTTCTTCCAATCAAATATTGCAAGAGAACGATTAGTATGTAGGGTTTGTAAATGTTACGTTATTATACAAATTTACAGTGCGCCGAATTTTGACAGGGCAATCAATATTTAGGAAGGTACAAATTAAACATTTGCTCGGCGTAAGTGGTTACATATACTGAGAACCAATAACTGATTACCTGCTCACTGATTGGGCCTGCGTTGCAACCGCTGGCGACGTCCAGCGCCCTCTACGAGGAGGCAAACCTAACCTTGCTTCAGATGCGAATGATTATACCGCAAAGACACTAGTGACTGGAGAAAAGATTAAGTAGAATAAAAGTTCTTTATTTCTGCGTGCCAAGTTCACCCTTACACTTATGCCCATATGTTAAGGAGCCCCCTATAGCGCTGTCCAATATTCAGGGCCCCATCTAGCTCTTCCGCCTCTGGGCAAAAACGAATGTTGCTGCCGTTTATATTTAATTATAAATGATTATTTTAAAATATGATTTTTGACAGTGAGTGAAATTTTGTATAGATATTTCTTGAATAAGGAAAGCCACTGTTTTCTAAGAAATTTAAGATTCATAAAAAAACGATAACGAAACAAAATAAAATACGCAGAGTGGCGGACGAAAGAAAGTTTACAATTTTTAAAATCGCATAACTTTTTTAGAATTGGTCCAAACGACATGAATTTTTTTGAGAAGCTAGAAGGATTAGTTTGCTAACTGACGTGTTTAGTCGTTTTGAAAAAATGCGATTGATCGGAATTGCATAAAAAATAGTAAATGTCGTTTTTTAAACTTTTCTGTTGTGAGCCTTTAATGAAAATTCAAAAAAACCGTTTGTAGATTCAAGTAAGCTGTATTCATGCCTAAAATTTCATCGAAATCGATCAACGTTGCTCTGAGCTATAAACGCGTAAAGATCGCAGAATAAGGTCGAAAATCAGCGATTTCGGGAATTTCGCGATTTTATTCTGCGATCTTTAAGCGGTCCCTCTGGTGCCCCATTCATTCTGGTGCCCACGAGCGAGTCCTTCCAAGCAACCAGCAATATTACCGTACAGCTAGCAGAGGCACCTTTAAGGATTCATATATGCATGCCCGCACAATAAATGCGTCCACTCCCCTCGAAACTTCCTTTCCCCGGATTACGCCCGAATTACGTATCATCCCACTACCCCAGTGGCTTGCCAAGATCTTGATTAAAGCCTGAACGATATGACTTTATCGCTTTCAACTTTATGCTCCATACACCCCAGTCCGTCCTCCGTGCGTCCCTCTTTCGTCCCCATTTTTTTTTTCATTCTACTCGCAACCCAGCACCAGTAACAGGATTCCCTCCCACTCTCACCCTCTCCTCCCCCTGCCCGTGCCCTCTGGAATTTCAATTCGGCCAGAAACGACTGTATTGTTTCGTTGTTTCTCGGAATCTTTGATCCTCGGCCGGCAATAAAATGATTCCATTCCGACCCGTTCCCTTTCGTCCCCACCCCCGCCGGGAGGGGCGGGGGGGTGCGACACAGCGGATGGACAAGCGCGACAGAGATTTTCAGAGCCCTCGGAACCTCGTGGACCGTTTTCACTGCACGGAGGCGGCGAAGAAGCGAACGCGCCCGATGGATTTATTACGCATTCAGCGCGGCGAGGGACGAGCAAATATTTCCACCGGGCTAACCAGGGGCGCGGGGATTTCTTTTTCACTCACCGGTGCCTTTTTTTTTGGTCCTGTGTCAGGCAGGCCACAGTGGCTGAGTTTATCATTTGAATACCCTTTCTTCGGGACGTTTTGTAGGTGGCGCTTCTTTTCTGTATTAATTCCGTTTGCAGGCCCGCAGCAACTGCGGAATTCTAATTAGTACTTGGAGGACTTGGATGTTCGGCCGGAAGAACTTGAGCCCCTGCAGGCCTCCTCGGCTGCGAAACCTCGTAGTGAGGTTTCTTGGCCGGAGGTAAGAATAGGGAGATGGGAAAGAGAGGAGCGAAGGGGTGGCTGGTTGGTAACTAGCTTATGGTAATGCTTTGATACTAAATCGTCTGCCAAATCTTGAATCTAACTACCAATCGGGGGAGCAATGGCCTCAGTAAATTTTGTGATTGTTCCTTTAGCATGCCCGTTGGGGACTTCAATGCTACTTGGTATATTTTTGCGTAGCCACCTTTGTCTTTAATATTCCAAGAATATGTCAAATTTGTGAGTATTTGTTAATATTGGATTTTGATACTGCATACATGTTAGTTAACTCGTCATCCTGTGCGTCAACGATATGCAGCGTACAAAAGTCTGTTTTCTTCCCTTCCCTTTTTGTCCTTTTTCTTCTTTAAGCGGCTGTTCCGGTCTAAAGCTCATAAAAATAAGTGATTTTGGGAATTAATTAAAGGGAAACTACTAAATATAATTTAATGGGAGTTTATGGATTGTATTAAGGATGTCTTAAACTATGGAAATATATTTTTTGTTTTATAATTCATCATTGCCTACGGCACTGGGGAGTCGTTAAATTCGAGGCGTCAAAACATTCACCCAAATCGGTGGAACCTGTAGCACCTAAACCATTGATCTGAAATAAAAAAAAATGCCAGATTATTAAAGCATATGAAACTCGCTCGTCGACTATACTCCCAGTCATTTAAGAAGGAACCCGTTTCGCGCATGTAGAATGAGCTCATTGGCTCCAAAGAAGCGTTGGTGGGGGTACAGCCAATAGTGGCTGCTCCCGGCACCAATGAGCGTCAACCTGCGCAGAACCGGTCTAAACTCGTCGGTCGGCAGGTTCCTTCTTAAATAACAGGGAGTATAGGCCAGAAAAAAATACAAAAATGATATTTTTTGAGAAAATAACGACACCTGAAGTTTGAAATCACTTTTTCCCCATATTGTTCGTCCTTACAACGCCTTTAAAAATTAAATTTTTTTATTTTTTGTTTTAATTTTTATGGTCTATCTACGAGCCAGAAGTATATTCTTCAAAATAAAAAAATTTCAGTCGAATCGCATAACTTTTGGAGATACAGGTTCCGCCGATTTTGGGAACACTGTTTCGAAAAAAACGCGTTTAAAGTTTGTCGCTACTCAAATACCCATGGCTTCCGGAATTTTACGAATTCCAACAAATCCTTTTAAACGCGTATTCCTAAAAGGTTGAACATTCGAAAAATCAAATAAAAAAAATCGTTTTTTATACCGGAACCTCCCCTTAAGGGAGTACTCTGGTCAAACGCGTGAGTTTCATTACCATTTTTCAGAATTTTTTATGTACAATCAAAGTAGGTGTAGTACACATCGTTTACCTCTTTTCCTTCCCTTTCTGATTAATATGGTGCAATTTTGTGAAAATTAATTTTAATAAATAATCCCGATCCGGATGATAGCAATATTTAAACTGAATACAATTTTTCATTAATCATTTGTTTTAGATCTCTACGATGAACAGAAGCGTGGTAGCCATTTGGACGTCCCCGCAAAAAAAGCATAATCTTCGTGTCTTCATAAATACTAATATTTTCGCGACAAAGAATTTGTAAATATAGTTAAAAGGACGATTAAGATTTTAGGAAAAACGGTGTGTACTACACTTACTTTGATTTGCCCATGACAGATTTTGAAATATTGCAATGAAACTAGCGCGTTAAACCAGACTACCCTCTTAAAGAAGGAAAAGGACAAAAATTGTATGCATTTTCACACTTGTAGCAGAATGACAAAAGATGCAATGTTATAATAGGATACTTAAAGCAAATGTAAAAATGGTAACTTTTATATTCCATAACAAAATGTTCGAGAAACCTGCCAATACTGCCCCAGCTTACGGTACTCCATCTCCTGAATAACATTCGGGATCCTTGGTATCCCCAACGGTCCTCTAGTTCGAGTTTGATGGATTCGGCGATACGATCCAGCGTTCCATTCCGCTTCCGCAGGAACGCGTCGATTACACTGCCAGTTACCACGCTCGTTTCCATCGCGGTCGCCGCGCGATTAACGGAAGTTTGTTAAAACTTTGTTAATTATTAGTTGCTATCGGGCTTGATCGCTAATCATTGTAAGCTATTACACGCCGTCAACTTAAAGCGGATAAATTTTAAACTGTTCGTACTTTAACGGTCCAGCGCTTAGGTAGGAGAAGCCGGGGCTGGTTGTCGCAATGAGTAGGTTGACTAATTGTTAATAACTTTGCACCGACATATGCTCTAATGTGGAAATATTTACTGTAAAAGAAGTCACTTCTATTATGCCATGCATTTATGTCCGACCCAGCGATCGCACATTTTTCGATAGTTACCAGCGTTTATCGAAAAATTGACTAATAGTACCAATAGTCAAACTACCTCATACTGTAAGTCTACCAACCTCGATCATGGGGCTGGTTGACCATCATGGGAGGCGTTAGAAAAACATTAAAATACCTTAATTGTTTTCACATTAAGTCAACTATAATAATATAATCAGATAGCCAAATGTATGGCTTACCACATATATCAGGGTTGACTAACTGGTGGCTCGCGGGCCACCGGGAGCACCTCCGCCTTGCTGCTACCCTGAACGGCCCCCTCCATACCTACCAGACTCTGACGATCGCAGTCGAAAAGAGAAGGAAAGAAGGAGAAATCCACTGTGATCGTCAGAGTCTGGTAGGTATGGAGGGGGGCTGTTCAGCGTAGCAGCAAAGCGGAGGAGCCTCCGGTGGCTCGCGAGCCACCAGTTAGTCAATCCTGACATATACTAACCGGTGTAATGCTATTTCGTCCACATAATTTATTAAAAAACAAACACTGGAAAACTGGCCTACCACCCCTACTGTTCCACAGAAGAGATGAGATTCTTGCCCCTGTCCCAAAAACTTTCATCAAAAAACGGTAACTCGAGCCATACTAACTGTGATTCTCTACTCTCCTCCTTGCCGTTGTGGAATTCAACTACCCATGACATTACATGGGACCTACAACAGATCAACGACTTCACGCTTCCATCAGAAAAGGAATCCTCGCTCCTCTATCCGTATTCCGCGTCCCTCTCCCCCCGACGGATGAAGGGAATAATACCACCGAGGGGCCGTTTCGCACCCAGCGTCGCAGTGGCTGCAGGGACGCGCGAGCATTTCGCGAGAATTAACGAGATTGGGGCACGGAATGCACTCCAGTCGGCGTCCCTTCCCCTTGCGGCTTAAAGCTGGTCGCTGAGGCGGCCGCGCGCCCCCTAATAAACGGGACAGAAGACAGGCTGGAGGGTTAATAACGCATAAAATCAGCCAGACCGCACGGCAGTTGCTCGGGGCCACGCCACCGGTAGACTCTGTTGCGGAAACGAGCTTCGACCTACTTAAAAGATACTTAACGCCCTCGAACGATGGCCGTGGGGGCCGCCCTGGATACCCGGCGTCTGGCCTTCGGTTATTAAACTTACTCCGCGGGCATTCTCTTGCAACGCACGGCCCTCCGGCAGCCCCCGCGGAACTCGTCCAAGAGGAATCTCGTTACTTCCGAACACCCATAAATCCACGTCGGTTTTGAAAGCTTCGGAAATTGGGAAAGCGCGTTGCAACGTACTTCCACCCCCTTGCTTCGTTCGATTTTCCTCTTTTTCTCATCCCCTCCGCCTCTGCTCGCCCTTCCCTCGTGGCACGTTTGCATCCCGCGCGCATTTCTCAGCGGCGTGCCTTCGCGGGAACAGCGAGGGCTATGCGCTGCCGATATTATCGAGCACTGGCGATCCCCTCGGCATTCCGAATCCCCGCGATACCGATGTTTCCTGCGGGATAAGGGATTGGGAAGGGGATGACTGGTCGGGAACTTTTGGCTTCGCTAAGGTTTCTCTCGCAAGCTTGATTGTGGTGCAGCTCGAGTTTCGCTAGGCGATGGAGAAGTGGGTTGATTTATTGGCCTGGAATGATATCGGGACAATGATAATGGGGGGTTGTGCTTTAGTAGGTTATGCTTTAGGAACAGGAATACGATGGGGCGGGATTAACCACGTCGCAGTCTAATAAAATTTTAGAAAATGTATAGAAAATGGTCATTTGTTTTATTAAGAGTGACCCAAAAAATAGCCTCTTTTTGGTCCCACGATTTTGGAACTGAATTTTACGTGAAACGATACCTGATGATAAGACATCAATCAATTTTTTATCCATCGCTCCTGTTTGAACTTCTCCTAAGTCAACATACCTAGTTAATTCCTAGATCAAAATTCTTCAATGCAAACCTTCCGGTAACATTCACTCTTATAAGTCCAGGATTTACCAGTGTATCTTAATATATAAAGCAGAAAGTGTTTGTGTGTTTGTCTGTCGCCTAAAACATTCGAACGGTAAACTCATGGAGGTGTCACGAAATTTGTCCCAGCTCGCTCATTATACTTACCTAATCCAGATGAACGCGGCTATTTTCACAAAAAGATAAATAAATAAAAATTTTTTTTATAAAATCCGAATCTAAATTTCGGGTGAAACTGAGTAGCAAAGCTCGTATTGCATACGTCGTCGAGCAGGAGTGGGTGGATGATCTTGACAAATTTGATCGCACCCGGAGCATAATAAGTAACATCCACGCGGAATACACATAAATCTGTGACAGCAATTTGTAACTATGCGACCATTCTAACATATATGTCCGCGGTAATCCACTTCTCCAGCGAGAAAGCGCGCGCAAGCTTTGCCATCTGGTGGTGACATCACGGTACTGTTGCGGGCGAGGTATCGGAGTAGACTGTCGTATACACGGGTCACGTGGTCTGCAAAACAGCCATACACATGAAATGTTTACACATAAATTACACGTTAATAACGCGTTTCTGAGACATGCTACATAACCTATATCCATCCTAGAGTATGCATGAATAACGTGTTAAAATTTGAGGAAGATCGGTTCAGTAGGTCTTGAGTTTTACGCGAACATAAAAAACGGCTCTCTCTCTTTATATAATAGTATAGATAATATTTTTATTGAAATGGTATCATACGAATTTAAAGTAATAATATTACATACATCGCGGACCACAGGTTAAGAACTGCTGATCTATACAATAAGAATCTAACTAAAAATAAATTTATAACTGGAGTCTCGACGATCTTCACATCACTATTATCTTAAACAGTAAAGAAAAACTTTCCTCTTTCCTCCACTGAATCCCACTTTAAATATACAAAGTCTGCTGCAAAAGACACTTCACCATTTCTTTCGTTTCAGTATCGTGTCAGCTCGCAGACCGTTCCAAGCTCATCACCATCGACTAGAGTCTGATAACTTAATATTCCCAACCCAGTCGTAATTTTCATCCCGTCATCAGAATCTTGCCCTTTGATCCTCGCCGCATCCCCGCCGCGCCAAGAAGCGTTCTTTATTGCGTGATTTCCAGTCCTAACGGGATGAAAGTATCCCGGGGACAAGTTCGTCGAGGGACTCGAACGAAATCAATTTCGAATCCTTCTCTGTCTCTGATCCCGGTCACTGGTCGAAGGGAACGAAATAACTGGATTCCCGGGAAAAGTATCGAGTCCCGAGGAAATCAATCACGCCCCGCGGACGCTGCGTTTCGATGGATTTTCCGTGCGGGTGATCGCTTAACCAGTATGTGGTACCGCGTCAACCTTCCCTCGAATAAGAATCTGTTTCCCTGCCACGTTGTTGCTGCAGCGTGTGCAGCATCGAACCAGAGCAACATAACAACGCGGTATTTCTGAATAACGCTGGAGAAATCTGCGCAATTTGTTTTCATGGACTCAACAGTATTTGATGTTCATTTTAGCGAGGAGGGACCATTTTGGATGTAATTTCCACGACACAAAAGAACTCTCGCATGAACGGGATTGTAACCCATGCGTTTCAATTCGGTTTCAGTGATAATATGCAGGAACAAGTGGGTGCTGTTGTTTAAGGGACCATTCTACTTTGATATTTGCTATTTTTAAAGACTTTTTACAGTTCAATAATAACAGAAAAATAACAGAGAAGGGGGGTGTATTCAAAGTTTTTTCAAACCGGGGCCATTTTGTTATTTTTTTAAGAATATTGTTAATTCAGTTACGGGCGATAGCGATATTGACGAATTTGAAGTTTTGCATTTTTAATCAGATCTTTGGGAAAGTGACGTCAAGCGATTCCTCGCGTTTTCTCGATCAGATTGCCCCGAAAATTGATATAATTCGGACCATAATTAAGGAAATTAAATGAAAAATTGATTTGCATAATGTAAAATTAGGTTTCTTAAAAATAGTCCAATTTAAATTATTTTCTGTCAATTTAATCGGGAGAATGCCAGGAATCCGTTGGTGTCACATTCATGTTCATACGATGAAAAATAAACAAATTCAATTTTTTTCTATAGTGTATAATCGATGAAACATCGTCAAGCAACGGCTCGGACCACAAAGGTTCTCGCTGTTATTTGAGCATCAAGTGGTTCTAGAATAAAGATACAATAAAAGATGAAAAATGATGCGAAGTCCAAGATGAAAGGCCTTCGAATAAACGAAGTATCTTTGGCCGTCGCGTCGGATGAATTCCCGTCGAATAAACTGCTTCAATCGTGGCGCTTCAAATGAAGATAACTCGGGTTAAATTTATTCCACGACGGAGAAAGATAAAGTCTCTTTTATTTGATATATTATTTAAATAATTTTTTATCTAATTAATACCCATCTCTGCTCTAAATGTAATAGCCAATATGAACTGGTTGTTCCTCCTAAACGTAGCGTTTACACTAAGATAACTCGTGTTTTACACGCCCAGGCCTACTTGGTACTGTATCTCACTCAGCTTCTGCAATGGAAACAAGCAACGTGAAACGATTGTTCCTTGCCAGCTCACCGTCGGCATTGGTATTCAAAGGAAATGTGTCGAACCTGCATTAACTCTTCAGCTGGCGAAGGTCCCGATGCTTAACGACGGTAAATCACCTGCAAAATGCAAAAACCAACGTGAGAAGGCAGGTTCTTTTACACACCACGCCTCGACTGATATAAAATGTGTTTTACATTTCCGCCGCTGTTGTACGTGCCATATTCGTTTGACTCGCGTGAGTAGGATTCACCGGAGCCGTATCCCTGCGAATGCAACAAAACCCGTAAGTCTCTTATTCTTTGTAGCGTGATATTGGACTTAAGAAAAAAAATGTGTCTTACCGTGGAGTAAACGTGTTTTGTCTTATACTTCTTAACCGGGTACACTGGCACCTGGAAATGCAAGAAACAAAATGTTTCAACAGTTTCTTTCAGACGCGACGCTTCAGCTAGCACGAATTGTGTGTTACATGTTGAACCTCATGGACTTCGGTTACATATTCCCTGCGTTCAGGTTCGACTACGTAAACAGGTCGCACTTCCTGGTATACAGGTGCATTGTACGAGCTTGGAGCCGAGTACGAAGGTGCAGAGTACGAAGGTGCAGAGTACGAAGGTGAAGAGTACGAATCTGACGACGAAAGTTTCTTCACCGAATCCATAGCTTCCTGTAAACAGAACGAGGAGGTAACGTAACGACCAACTTCCTAGCAGACCTGTTGTCACGGTCTGTTACTGTGTACTTCTTAACACTTCATCTGCCGCAGTCATCTTATCCAAACGGATTGGTGGACCTAGTAGTTGTTACCGATTTTACGTCGGGAAAAATGTTTAATCAAATTAAGCAGCGACTCAACAAGCTCTAAGCCAGTGCTGAGCAACCTATTGTCCGAAGTGGGCCGCAAGTGGAAACCTACTGCACTACGCGGGCCGCAATATTAAATACATAAATATAACTAATCCAAGAATTTTAATTTATGGGCTGAATTTGTTATTCCTGACATTGATTTACAATAAAACATTTTTTTTTTAATTTTGATGTTCTGTTTATTAGTAATGTATACACAGTAATATATACCTACATGTTATAATATAAACAGGTATATATATGATAATTTTAAAAAATGATCGTCGTAATTGACTCTATGATGAACGATTAAACAATTGTTTAGAAACCACTTAAAAGGGCATTAAATAAGGTACCAAATAAACAGTTTTCAAATTTTTTTATCATAATTATTATTATTATTATTATCATTATTATTATTATTATTATTATTATTATTATTATTCGTCTTTATTACTCGACACATCCAGAGAAGAAAATAATACATAAAGACAAGCGAAGTAAATGACGAGGCTGCAGTACAATACTGTTAGAAGCCTAACCATAACTAAATAACTAACTAAATGACTAAAATCTAACTAACATTAAGAAACTAGAAAGTTATTGTGACGCATAATGTAACCATATATATCGCCGAGCTTTACATTTATAATCAGGAAACGAATTTAAACCTCGAATATCAGGTGGGAGGGAATTATAGTAATGAGCCGAAATATAAGCACAGGATGAATCAAATTAAGTTAACAGAAGTGAAAAAAAAATAAATAAACGTAAAAAAAATATAAAATTATACAACATTAGAAAGGAATAATTTTATCCTATTTTTTTACGCAAAATTCATTCCGATATCTTTTAAATCAAATAGTGTCTATCTTGTGATTGATCTTGTTGCAGTAAATAAGAAACCGACCTGGAGTTACCTTCCCTTCATCCAAATCGTAACGACGACTGTAATATCTGACTCAAAGTCAGTACGATCGATTATGCAGAGAGAGTTTGTACGGCAAAGTCAGACTTACCTTCAAAAAGGTGGATTCTACTGCAGTCGCCACGCAGGCAACGAGTACCATTGAGAGCACGAACTTCATCTTCGGGATGATTATGTTTCGTCGATGCAAGCTTCTTCAAAAACATGCCGAGGACAGTCGACTAGCCAGTATATATACTCAAGAGTACAACGTGACCAGGTCGTTGCAACAATATACCTTTCGTTTGCTTGGTAATTTTGCAAACACTGGGTATTATGCTGCGTTCCACGTCACTCGATATGTATATATTTTCTCACAAAATAGAATGGTACGCGCTCGACTAACTTACACGGAGAACAATCGCAGGTGGCCGATAAATCAAATTGTTCCGCGTGGCAGGTATCCATGCTGTATTTGATGATAGCGTCTTGTTCCAGTAGTCCCTCAAGTTCCTTCCTTAGATCAGCGTTTCCCAATTGGTGTTCCGGGAAATGTTATCCAGTAATAAAATGTAAATATTAATAGAATTTGTAAGATTAACGGCAATATTGGAAATGGCGTGGTGTCGTCAGCGCACCGTTGTAGGGTAAGTCCGGGTGAGATGGTCATATTTTCGTTTGGAGCCTCCTACAGCCAACCTGTTTGAAATAAAGCAACGAAAATGATGTAGAACAAAACTTCAATCGTTTGTCTACATATCGGTTAATATCAATAAACGAAAAATTATTATTTAATACACAAATTTCGCAAATGAAAAAAAAAGTGTCGTTCTCTCCCTTAATGTCCGGGAGAGCTGATACAAGCTGAGATTCAAGAATATGTGATCATGCTCTTAAATATACAAGTATTTTAAAAATACTGGTAACAGGGAGCTTAGAAATAAGCTGTCGGATATTTAGACAACTTAATTCATGTGTAAGCAGCAGTGGACGAAACAAGACTAAACAATAATAGTATAACTCGGGTGATTTTTATTCGAAGACGGAGAAAAATAGTCTCTTTTATTTGATACGTTATTTAAATAATTTGTTATTTAAATAATTTGTTACTTAGATAATTTGTTACTTAGATAATTTGTTACTTAAATAATTTGTTACTTAAATAATTTGTTACTTAAATAATTTATTACTTAAATAATTTGTTACTTAAATAATTTGTTACTTCAATAATTTGTTACTTAAATAATTTGTTACTTAAATAAATTGTTACTTAAATAATTTGTTACTTAAATAATTTGTTATTTAAATAATTTGTTATTCAAATAATTTGTTATTCGAATAATTTGTTATTCAAATAATTTGTTATTCGAATAATTTTTTATTCAAATAATTTGTTATTCAAATAATTTGTTATTCAAATAATTTGTTATTCAAATAATTTGTTATTTAAATAATTTGTTACTTAAATAATGACCATCTCTGCTTGGCGGGGCACCGAGGAAGCTCGATGAATCGAAGCAGAGCGCCACGTTCCATAACGCGGCCACCGATTCATCGGGCGCGTTTACAGCCGTCAGCGGCGCTCGCGCGTGCAAACCCGCGCGGGTTTGGAATCCTCTGAAGGTGGTCGGTCAAGATCGTGGGACCGCAGATCGATATCGATCCGAAGCTAGGATCGAGCACGCGCTGGTGCACAGTTTCCTCGCGCGAACTCGATGTCCCGTCGGCGACGAACATTTGTCAAACGTCGAAGGGGACCCGGAAGAAGGAGGAGTGGCGGCGGGGTGGCAGGCGTTTATCAGGAAGGAAATGGAGGAAGAGGAAAAGGGGGGTGGCGAGCAGGAAGTGAAATAAGGGAGGGAAGAAAGGGTAGGATTATTTGTTCGGCAGAATATTTGCGACGAATGGGGCGCGAGGATGAAAAGGGGTTGGAAGAGGGGATGGAGGAAGGGGCGTCTCAAGGATGTATTTACCCTGAAGTAGATACACGGGGACAATTACGATCATTAAGGCATTTATACGTCTGTTCTTATTCAACTATTCACCCACTTTGACCATTCTTCGAGAAGAGAAAACCTTAATAACCTTGGTCGACCTTAATTGTCATTGCCGTTGAATAAACTTATACCAGTTCGAACATTCTTACATGTCACCTCAAGTGACCACGAGTCATGTGAATTTCTCTTACAATTAGAAAATGATCGTGCCGTTGAAATACTGCGCTTATAATAATAACAACTTTATTACATCACAAATACAATATTAACCCTATATATTTTAAAATTTCTCAAACATTCATTGATTTTCTGAAACCATCAAAACAGCATATCGTAAATTAGATATAATCTTGGAATGCTATATTTTTCTTGGTTACAAATCTTTTATAGGTATATATATATATGTAGGTTCATCTTAGCCCCTCGCTAGGTGCTCGCTAAGAAATCTTTTTAAAAACTCCCTCCCTTTCACCGAAAAAAAGATATATAACCCGGGCACCGCCGGGTACTTTAAGCTAGTATGAAATAAAATTGATTCCGTAAACTCGCGGAAAATAGAAAATCCAAATTAAACATAAGGTTAGGTTATAAAGTAGTCTTACGACTGAACCTTCCCTTTGCGATAGTTTTGTTCTTTCTTTTTCTTTTGTTTCTGTATGCAATAACGGCGCTTAATAATAATAATAAAAAAGTTGAGAAAGTGATGAAGTGCTGTTGTTACGAAACCCACCATACTTCGCTCTATTCGCTCACACTCGTCACCGCACATCCTCTTCGACAGCAAATAGTAATGGACATCGACACGTTCTCCAGCTGGAAAAATGTGGGGTCTACCCAAGCAAAGCCAGCATCAAATTACTCGCCCTGTATACGAAGCAAAACGCGTATCGGAAGCCCCGCGAGTCCGGCGTTTAAACTGCCACTCCAGCTGCCCGAACACCATGAGCGAGTCACCCCGTTGACGAATGCGGCCATTCCACTGCGTTCGAAACAACGCGTGCATCGCAGCGACGAGCACGGGGCCCGTGATACATCGACTTCGATAAATCTCCCGCGATACGTCGCGAGACGCGTTCCCAGCCCCACATTTCCCCGTAAATAGAAAACCAACCGCCCTCGGCGTCTCGAAACACTTGTTAAGGGCCGAAATGCGCATCTCCCTCCGAATTAACGAATTAACTTTGCGTTACAGGAGACCTGGGATGCAATGAAGCTTCATCGATGCAGAAGGAACGTGTATTCGCCTTTGCTTTGTGGGCTTTTTTAGAGGTTAAGTTGAGGTTATGTTCAGGAGACATATGTATCATGTAGGTCAGCTGGTACTTATGGATTCTAGATTTTGAATCAGTTAATGTAAGAAGCCACTGCCATCAGGCCCAAGTGAGAAAGATTGTAGCTCACAAGGGAAGATCCCGAACCCGAAAATTCAAAAAATTTCAAAGAGCATATTTCCGCAATACAACAAAAGTTGAAATTGTTTGGAAAAAAATATGGATTACGCTGTTTCATAATTATTTAAACATCCAGTTCAGATTTCACGTGAAACAACGAATTTTAGAAAACATTGTTAATATTTTTGTTTATAACTTTTTTCTAATTGTTTAAACAATTGATAAAAATTTTATCATTTGATAGATCTAATTAAAAGAACTAACTTTTGTCTTGAAGTTATTAGTCTTACAGATTGCGAGTTAGAAAATAAAATCGAAAAACAGCCGAATCTTCAGGGGTTAATTTCACCCCCTTAGTGTGATTTTGGGCAGCAAAAAAAATTGCGTTGTAATCAGGAGAAAATTCTCTACATATCCACAAAGTTTCAGAATTTTTTGAATTTTCGGGTTCGGGATCTTCCCTTATCAGTGATTCCCAACCTGTGGGTCGCGAAGTGTTTTCTGGGTGGTCGCCACGGTTTTTGGGATTTTATTTATAATTATTAACTTAGAATTACATTCTAGAATACACAAATGCCACGAAACCACGCTTTGTTATCCGAGTATGCCTGCGAGGCATATCTTTACTTTAACAAATCTGGGTATCGTTAAGTTGACGTCAAGACATTTGAGCGAGCAATACTTAAGGGGTCTGCCTACTGTGACTGCTGAAAAAAACTTTATTTTCCACGAATTAAAAAAAGAAGCAAGTATTACACGTATCATTTTGCATGTTTGTACCTTTATTCCATCACCTTTTAAGCCAATAAAAAAAATTGCAAGTAAAAATATGCATTTATAGCGGAATAGGAGCGTCGTGAAGAGAACCATATCCTTCCCGACGCCAACAAGAGTTCAAGGGACAGATCTCAATTTTAGAAAAATCTGGGTACGCTTCATTAAGTTGACGTCCACACATTTGAGCGATCTACGCTTAGGAAGGGGAGTTCAAAGGACAGACAGGAAGGGAATGACGGAAACCGATTCACCTTGAGGGGGAGGAGAAACAGGGAGGAAAGATAGAGAAGCAAGCGATCCGTCTAGGGAATTTACGGTCGCGTTGTGTCCTCGCGCTTACCCGGGGCCATTCTTCCTTATCATTGTCTGTCCTGACGCGGCCTGATACCCGTCTCGGCAGGGAAACAAGACATCTCAGACTCCTCGTCATAGACGCTGCAACTCCACCAATCCTGGAACGATTTATCGGGCCACTCCATCAGAACGCCAGGCATTACCTGCCTCGAATTTTCAAGTCATCCGAGTTTCAGCTGGCCGCGGTACAGCGACACCCGATCCCTGCGATTTCCTCCCTACTGGGACGTCCTGCGCACGGGAGATGTTGTCTCGGCTGATCCAGGGGCTCCTCAACAATTAATCTGGACCTGGTGGTTAAAATAGCAGCCACAATTTTTATTTTACAACAAGAACCTACGGGAAACATACTATTTGGTGGTGCTTCTCTTCGCGGAGTTGCCTGAACTTTGATGTCCAAGAAAACGGAGTAGAAAGTGTTGCGTTTACGTGGAAATGGAGAATAATGAGGGTAATTAACTGCAAGCGAATCTAATTATATTATTTACTCGTGAGGCACACGTTTACTTGCTCTCAGTTCTCATTACCAGCTCGCAACTGGTTTCGGCAATTGACAACGAACGTCTCCACCTTTCTGCATCTCCAATTACTCGGCACGATTGGCACGCCGTTGCAAATGTGGCACTTCGCAAAGGCCTCGCGCGTGGCATCAGTGCAAATTAATTTGCACGCAGAATTACTCGCCGGCCCGGCTCCCAGCAAGCCGAAGTTGCCGGGAAGCCTTTTTACACTGCGGCGAGGAATTATCAGTCATTTCGCTGCCCTTTCTCGGGCAATGAACGTCACATTGACGTCCCCTGAATCCCCCGTGGTAAATTGCAGTTTTTGCGGGGCGGAGAATTTATGACGCGCGGGCTGAAATTCGAGAAACCCAGGCGAGATGGAATCGTCCGATAAATTTGCTGAATAGCGGGCAACATTTTTTATCTAAACGACTCTTTTGACTACCATTTCGGCGATCCATCTAGAGCGGGGCCGGGCAGGGAGGCGCGGAGCCCGAGCACCGGATAATCGCGGAAGATAGTCGACTTTAATCGGGCCCCTGCAACCCTCGAGTGTCCCGTTGACCTTCGTCACTGTCAAACTTCTCGATCCTCCGTTGGAGGGAGGGGGAGAGAATTGAAAGGTCCAGGTAGTTTAAGCTGTTCGGCGGAGAGATCAAAATGTGGAGAAAAAATAGGGTTAAGAGGGGTTTTCGAAATGTGTCGATCGACGGTGGGCCTTCTCTGGACTTTCTCATCGACGGTTTGAAAACGTCACCGGTTTGTCAGTTATAGGTACTTTGCGAAGGCCTCTGCCACTCGTGAAACGTTTAAAAGGACTTGGACCAGAAATCGATAGCTTGCTAGGAAGGGAAAATTGGCATATTATATCGGTTCAGGTAAACTCTTGTGGAGCGAAAGGGATTGCAGGCACTAAGACTTTGGTAACTTTGGGGGAGTAACTGTGTAACAACACTCTACACGATTCTTGATCAGGTCAGTTATTCCGGGGTGTACTGTAGTAAATATTTCCTTCGAAGCAATTATTTCTACTCCAAGAGTTCTTCACTCGTACGACGAAGTGTACCAATTCAAGGTATTCTGCATACCTTGCTTGCTTGGTTTATTATCTGCCTTCCCACTCCAAAACCCTGCGAAACTCTCTGAAATTTCCTAGCAAACGCAGTTCCGATTTTCAGGCAACTTCAGTACCAGGTCACTTCAATCTCAGCCAGATTCTAGTTCAGTTCCAAATTCACCGACAAGCTCAGGATTATGGGTCACGCTGCTATTCATTGAAATTCTGAGTAAACGTTTTGCTATCGGACTGGTAGAGGTTCTTTTTCTTAGGTCCATTAGAAGGCAAGGATTTTATATTTCCAAACTCGAATGTGGAAAACTTCGAAAAGACTATCAGAGCTTTGAGTATAGGATCTTGAAGAGCACCATCTTGTTCTCAGTACGCCTTCTGACGCGTGGTTGTCGTACTTCTGAGTCCTTCACGTCTCTAGGGCTGAGCCTAACGCCATTGTTCTCATCCCCACTAAAATCTCTCTCGATGAAGTGTTGTGTCCTTGCTTAATTAATGTCTTCGCGTAGTTTAGTAACCTGTGCTCCTAAAGACCTCGTCAAAGATATCCGTCAGTCTGGTCGACAACCTACTTATTTTTATTCCTTTCTAATATCCATTGCTACTGACTCCTGTCTCGTATCACAACTGAGGCATTACGAGCAAAAAGGAACTAACCCATATTTTTTTGCGAAATTGAGTTATAGCAATAATGTATTCTAAAAGGCTGCACTAATCATATAAAATAGAAAAAATTAATTTTTTTTCAATGAGGACTGGTCTGTTTTTACTCTCAATGCCTTAGTTAATAATGTACCCTTATCTGCCAACCACTTTCCTGATCTTTACACCCTTCACAAGTATTTTAGCGATACCTCTACACTCGCTATAAAAGCGCATTTCAACCGATCTTGATCTCGCGCAAGTTGTTACTCATTTGCGTCCTAGGCGAACTTGCCAAAATGTGCGCTTTAGTTAGTATACATTTATTTGAGCTTTTTGATGACTTTTTATTCGTAGCTTAGAACATTTATAGTATAACTTGTAATATTTCGTTTAAACCGTTATTTTAAAAAATGCTAAGAATAGACCATTTTGCGCCCCTGGTCCACATTACACCCTAGGCAGCTGCCTACTTTTGACATAGGGACGAGCCGGGCCTGCGTACCTAGCGTTCACTAGCAGGCACATGACCAAACGCACAGCCCTTCACTTCCTCCTTTTCCATCCTCCCTTCACCTCTCCGCACCCACTCCTTCTCCTCATTGCCAACAAGAGCCGAGGGTTGTATTCAGCATCCTTTTAAACACTAGTACGTTAAAGCTCTGGAGTATGTAGAAAGTACTCCGTACCCTCGGAAATATCGCTCTATGCATCACTCGAGAACGCCCCAATCTTTTATTCCTCTGCTTTCGACTCTTCCAGAGCAGCCATAGGCGACTCAGCCTCTGCGACTAATCCAGAATATCATTTATCTAGCCGGTTGCCTCTGTACCCGATAATTACGCCTTCCTTCTTTCAGGACCCAGTCTTCTCCGCGTAAAGGGGTCGTAAGTCTCTCCAGAACGACCTTAGACCCAGCGTTGCACGAGTACTTTCTAGAATTCGAAATGTAGGAATTTGAAATCTGAGAATTCGAATTTTAGGAATTTTGTAACCTGAGAATTCGAATTTTAGGAATTTGAAATCTGAGAATTCGAATTATAGGAATTTGAAATCTGAGAATTCGAATTTTAGGAATTTGAAATCTGAGAATTCGAATTTTAGGAATTTGAAATCTGAGAATTCGAAATTAAAGAATTTGAAATTTGAGAATTCGAAATTTACGAATTTGAAATCTGAGAAATCAAGATTTAGGAATTTGAAATCCGAGAATTTGAAATTTACGAATTTGATACCTGAGAATTCGAAATTTCGGATTCTGATATTTGAGGATTTGAAAATTTAAATTTCGTAATTAAGGAATTTAAAATCTGCGAACTTAAAATTTATAAATTTCGAATTTACGCTTTGAAAATCTGAGAATTCAAAATTAAAAATTTAGGAAATTAAAATCCAAGATTTGAAATTTGAAATTTTAAGAATTTTAAATCTGCTAATCGAAAAATGAGAATTCGAAATTTAGGAGTGTAGTTTGGAGCAGGAGACGACGCCAGCGCCTCCTATCCGCGGTGTGTTTGCTCAGCGGTCTCCCGGCTGAAGCGGGAAGCCAATGGGGATTCTCGGCGCGGGGATCGTCGTTGCGCGAGCCCCGCTCTTCATCGTGGTCCACCGAGGAAAATCGCTAAAGTACACGAGAAAGTTAGCGGTCTCGAGGAACGACGCCCTCGGTGCATTAAAGCGAAATATTTGAGGTGACAGGAACTTGAGGCCGACGCAGGGGGGACTAGTGTCGACGACATCGTCTCACTATCGACGGACGTCAGACGCTAGGAAAAGGATTACGAAAGCTGGGAAAACCACGGCGGGTTAGCGGCGGGAGAGAAAGGTGTGTGGGAAAAAGCAGGCAAGGCGGTCCCGGTGGCGACGATAAATAGCGGAGGCGTGTTATAACTTTTGAAAATGTAATACTACCGGCTGACGTTTTCGCGATAAACGCGTGCGCCCGCGATATATTTTTCAAGCGTGCAACGCATGGATCACCGGTGATTTATGTCGCGGCCAGGCGCGCCGCGCTGAGAAAACCTCTGCCGGCAATTATCGGCTCGCGCCGCTGCTTCCTGCAACACTCACGATTAACATTTCGAAATCTCTTATGTGGACGTTTATGGAGCCGAAGTTTCACGGGCCTCGTGGTTATTGAATTTCTTATCGGGAGGTCCTATTACACACCAAAGACTGGCAGAGCCTCTCGGCATACCTGAGAAGTCTTCAAACTCGATTTGCTTAAAAGTAAAGCCTCATATAAGAATATTATTGCCTTTCGGTGTCACATCTTGAGCCATTTTTATGCAAACAAACCGAGTATATCCAGTAGCTCTAAATACACGCCTTATTCTGTTCCGTTTTACTCATGTCGATTGTCACGTCCCAGCCCCACCATGGGATCGCGACAGTTAGTGCGCGTCAGCGCCACCAGAGGTCTAATCTCTTAACATCTTTCTCGCAAGTGCCAGGTCCCAGTCTCGTTCGTATATACAAATACAAGTTCCAAGTCTATTCTCCTCGTTACCTGATCTTTACAAACCATTATGACACGAGTAGACTTTGATTTATTTCAGCCCGTGGAATCGCCCCGTTCTCAGTTTTTTTTTTCACGTGTGGAAGAACGATCCGAAAGGGTTTCGAAGGTGATGCCAGCGGCACGCACATCGGCGCCCTCTCGACTTCCATTTCCGCCCGATGGCCCGTTCAAGAGGATCGCAGACCCGTGGAAGGAAAAAAGAGTAGTTGGCGACTACAACAGAAGGATCCCACCGGGGGCGGGGGCGAGGTTGACCCAGTTGAGAGAAGAAGGCAGCGGCGCGCGCGCGCGCCCATTCATGCAGAGAGAGAAGGTCGAGCATCGTAAGAAGTTGAAAGATTCCGCTCCGGGAACTTGGCTGGGAACAATGATAAGAAGGAACGGCCTCGAGCAAAAGCATAAGGACACGTCGGTAGCCCGTGCCCGTGTATTTCCCACGAGCTTCTTTCTCCTCCGCCCGTTGCTCCTTCAGCCAAAGTATCGCGGAACTACCTCGAAAACGCTTTGTGAAAAGTTTCTCGGCCGCTCGGCCGCTCTGCTCGCCGGTACGAGAACGCGGCCGGCCCCCCGCTTAATGCTTTCACCCGCTTCTTTTCCCCTTTCCACGATCGTTTCCACCTTTTAACCTCGTCGCTTAATTCGCGCGATCGCTGGCCACCTTCCTTCTGGATCAAGCGCCCCCTAGTATCCCTTTTCGGAACGAAACTTTGCACGCCATTCTTTTCTTCTTTCCTGCATTCCCTGTATCTAGAATCGCTCCAGGACCGGTTTTCCCTTTTTTATTTGTCAGTCTCGCGACGCTAGAGACCAAAGGGTCCAGGGTTCACTGTTTACTAAGTTTACTTTGAGAACACGCTGCGAGGGGGTTCAAACTTTCGTGCCACTTGGAGCTGTGGTGGGGGAAGTGCTGGTAGCGGTCAGTGGAGGGAGGAATTAGAAGAATTCTTGGATTAAGCTTGTATTTTCGGGATTGGGGGTAAGAAAGTGATTTAATCCTGTGTTTTTCATGTTCGGTCTAGAGAACAGAGGAGCAGTGAAGATCGATGGCGGAGGGTGTAAACCCAAAAAGAAGAATAATGGAGATAAAGAAGTAGGAAGAAATAGAAGGATGGTGGTTGAAGAAGAAATTGAAAGAAAGTGAAGGTTGCAACATTAATAATAATAATAATAATAATAATAATAATACGTCTTTATTATACCATCAGTTTCTGTTACTTTACTTAGTTATTTTTCTTTTTTTGTGGCATAATGGACGAGATTCAGTATTTCTTAAAATCTTACCCTAAATTAAACTATAAACTATAGGTTGACATTCATTATGTAGGACGCAGCGAATTGCTCTGGCAATAAGTTGTAATCATGTGTGGTCGTGTATTTAAATGAACACCGAAATTTTGATAAGTGGTGGAGGTCTGGAGGTTACATTTAAAAAATTCTTCTTCTTCTTCTTCTTCTTCTTCTTCTTCTTATTATTATTATTATTATTATTAAGCGTCTTTATTGCACAAACAAAATGAGCAGGATGAAGGAAAAGAAGAACTAGATAAACGTAAAGACGAGATTCAGTCTAAAGACTGTTTTCTAACCTAACCTAACTGTTTTCCAACCTAACCTAACTGTTTTCCAACCTAACCTAATTCTCAAGTGCTCGATATGAAGTCGAAAATCATTACCAAGAGATATTCTAGCTACACGGCACTTTATTTCATCGGAAATGATTAGATTTTGCTTGAAAAATTTTTCAAACAACATCAACACGATCGATCCATAAAAATGGCAACTCGAAACCGTGCCGACAGCGTGTTTTCAAATATTAACAGGGTCGCGATGCGCTTTGCCATGGCGTTATTATTTAAAAACGCCTGTTCGCGATGAATATTTTAAAACACAATTTTAATCGGTACAGGGCCGGTGGAATATACCATTTTTATATTTGTTCCTATATTCCACGGGAGAATTATGTTTTCAGAATCGCAATATCGTTACGAATTCGAGCCATTATTTATAAATGTAGATTCCTAACTGTTCATCCTGAAATATATTTACAATGCACAGTGCGTACGACGTGGGA
Source organism: Andrena cerasifolii (assembly GCF_050908995.1). Lineage (NCBI taxonomy): Eukaryota > Metazoa > Arthropoda > Insecta > Hymenoptera > Andrenidae > Andrena > Andrena cerasifolii. The sequence continues at coordinate 30,508,796 of NC_135118.1, read as the reverse complement.
CGATGCTGGCCCGCGGGTGTTTGCGCAAGCATCCGAATACGTGGCACGCGAAATGTTGCTCGGAAAGGGGGGACGAAAGAATTTGAGCAAACGGGCGGAATCGGGAAGCGAGCGCGTAGCGGGGAATTTTGATCGTTGACGTTTATATCTTTCAAGAATCGCCGGTTTATCGGGAATGATTTATGAGCGACGAGTGGCTACTCATCAACGGTTATCGCGCAAGCATTTAATGACAAATTACGGTAATTTTACCAGATAAACGCGGCGAGTTTTCATAAAACGCACCATACGCCCGTGCATATGTCGCCGCAGTGGAATTTACAAAGCAAATACGCCACATAAATAATGCAATTTGAACACCGCCCGACGGCCAACTAGAATTTCATTTTATCCTTTTTTTATCTGTTTGCACAAGTGTTCGCAGATCATCCGTATCGGGTGCTTTGAAACGCGTTCGCTAAATCAATTTTACAGGGGGACGTTTTTTGAGGCAGAGTGTGAATGGAAAATGCATGAATTACGTATCAAAAGGAAATTTTTAAGAAGTTGGACCCCAGAATTTTCATATAGTAATGACATATATGAAACTTGTCCGCTAAATTTTGTAATAATCGAATTTTTAAACGGCTATATCTGTTGTCCTGATAGCCTCAGCAAAATTTGCGCAAATGAGCCAGAACGGAAAAACTATTTGACCGATAGACTTTTCCCGGGACTTTTTAGTTCAATAATGATCAACCATCGTGGATGAACTAAAAACAATTACGAAGAAAGTATATTAAACCATATTTTTTCCCCTTAAAATCGTAACTTTTTCTTTAGAGTCTCACAATTTTGCCAATAATTAGACTTTCTTCTTATTTTTGTAGTTCATCGACAAGCATATTAATTTGGGCAGCAATTAAAGGCTCCATTTTTCCCACCATTTCACAATTTCAGTGGCGAGGCGCATCAATGATTAATCATTTTCGCCAGCGATGAACTTTAAATTTGTCCATTAACTTTTCATTTGATTGTATAAATATATATTAAAATACCCCTAAAGTTTTGGGGAAGATCGACTTTATTTTTCTGTGTTAAGGAAATTCTCGTAAATCCTCTTTTTTCAGGGTCCTGAACCAGGTTGTTCCATTAATAAGTCACTTCAAACTAGCGTGCTTTCAAACTGTGATACATAAAATTGCTCTTAATGATTAACCGAGAGCTATTATATCGGTGAAACTTTGTAGGTATATAAATAATGCCTCATATAATAATTATAACTGTACAATTTGTATACCAAGGGCCACTCCCGTTTAAATAAACAATAGTAATAATAAACATAAGTTCGATTCATACCTGTCAACCCATACCAAACAATCCCACACCATCCATCCATGCCACATCGAATAGAAACAACCACCCCTTTGCAAGAAACAAACAAAATCGCTCCACTTTACAACACTTTCCCCACTTCGACGGCCAGGCTAGAAAACCGCTTAGAGTAACGTGGAGGGTAGCAGCAACGAGCACGCGGAAGGTTGCACGGAAGACACGCATGGAAACGCCACGAGCAGAAATCCTGTAAGTTACGGTTCACCGAGTGTAACACGCGAGAGACAGCGCCAGCTGGGGGTGGAGCGAGTAAGTGAGAAGCTCGCTCGAGGGCCTGGCTCGCGAAACCGCGGCTCTAATCCCCCAGAACACCGTTTCCGTCTCTATACCGTGGAGCAGGGCGCCGAGGCTTCTGTGACAGGGATCAGCCTGCGCTGTGAGCACGACCGAGACCGATAGCCGTCGACTTTTCAATCCGTCGACAAGGGCAACCGGCGATCGAGCGGCCCAAGATTTTCCACGAGCCATCGAGTTAAACCTGTCGGCGAGGGATCACCAGACATCGACAGGCGCCCAGGGGAACGGACTCTCCCACCACCAGGGTTCCCGTGCTGGATAAATGGCGGAGTACTGGCCCATATGACGTCGTACGGTGTAGGAGAAGGGGAACACCTACAGCAATAACGGTATATTTGTGTTCGTGCGCCGCACAGTGGTTCCAAAGTGCCTTTTTGTGGATAAAATTCCGTATCTCCGTCAATTCTCAACCGATTTTTGATTTTTTTTGCTCGTTTTGTCGGGGATTAAATTTGCTAAATTGTTAAACAGTAGTTTTTCTAAATTTTCTTTAGGGATTAAATAAAAAAAATTCTGAACTCTTGGTTCCGAAACGAGTTTATTAACCAGTTTTTTTCATTTAGTTAGTCTTCTTCCATATGTTCTACATCTTCTTTATAATTAGACAAAAGATATTTTGCGTCTTTTTCAAGTGCAACAGAGGGAGTTGGCCATTGGGACCTCAAAATCGAAATTAAATTTTTCTTACGTTTCTTTCGTTTAAACATTAACTGAATTCTTTTTTTAGTTTTCTTACGAAAACTTTGTTTTACTAATAAACAATAATAAAAACGTAAAAAAATAAATCACGATTTTGACAATCTGCAATATTTCTGAACGCTATTAGGTTCTATAATCATACATTAAATTGATATTTTAGACGGTTCTGGTTGTAGTAAACTCGGTAGACATTCCAAATTTTCAGCCATTGTAAAGTTGTATTTCAAACATTCTGACGTGTCAACAAATCGCCTGTTTTACGTTTCCGCTATTGCCAAGTACCAATTAAAAAAAGATTTTACGTAAAAAAAACTACTTAGATAAGCAAAATCTTATCAAATTAGCCCCAAAGATTGTTCTACTAAGTTTTCATCCAACTTTGTCAGAAAAAAGATAGAAAAAAAAACATGTTTTGGCCGCAATTCAGGTATTTGATATTGTAGCAAATTTAATCCCCGGCAAAACGAGCAAAAAAAAATCAAAAATCGGTTGAGAATTGACGGAGATACGGAATTTTGTCCACAAAAAGGCACTTTGGAACCACTGTGCGCCGTGACGTCATGCGGACACCAAGCCAATCGAAGCCAAGTGACGTCATGCCGACACCAAGCCAATCGAAGCCAAGTGACGTCATGCCTGGCATCCCTGCCCTCCACTTCAAGCAAGCCCCGCGGAACGCAGCGGTTGTTACAGCGCGCGTAATATCGGCATGAAGTCGGCAACGAGGTGGCGATAAAAAGTTGAAGTTCGCCTTTTCGAAGATAAATTCGGTTGATGCGTTCGGACGTTCGAAACAAGTTTCTCAGCAAGCACAGGCTAGTGCTCCCATTCCGAGGAGTGAGCGCCGGGCAGGGGAAACCCGCCTCGATTCTCGGCGATTTCCAAGTGAAACGTCCGCCCCGAAACTACCGACATCGGGAGCGCGCGGCTGTCCCTCGGAGTTCCCAGGACCGCGAAGCACCCTGGCAGATAAAAAGAACGCGAATGTCCCTTTCCCGGGGTGCTTCGAAACTCGGCACAGCGCTGGTGAAGCGAGCTGCTCGGGAAATAAACTTTGACATCCGCCTCTGTATTTACTCGCGCCTGTATTTATGAGCGGTATTCGAGGGAAGCCTTGCCTGCGGCGTGGGGGGCTTCTAGCCACCCAGCGCGACCGTCCTGCCTCCCTCGTTCCGCGAACTGCTTGGTGCCGGCTCGGAGGAATCCTCGCACGGATGTCGCCCCTGGGACGAGGAAGGAGGAAACGGGCCAGCGCGGAGGCACGGCGGCAGCGGAGCGAAAAAAAGAAGGATACACGAAGAAATCGCGCGACGACGGTTCCATGCTTGGTCCATTAGGCACGTACAGTCTGGAGCGAGTCGCATTGTGTCCGCTTGTACGCTGTTTCTTCCTTCCTTCGCTCTTCTCCCTCGGCCGTCACCGTCGCGCTCGTTCATTTCGCCCCCCTCGCAATACGGCCACGGCAATACGCATTTCCTCCGTCCTCTCCCCTTCCTGGCAAGTCCCTAGCTCACGTCCTCTTACCCTTTCTCGCTTCCCTGCTCGCGCGTCCCGCTCCGACCCCTTCAAGCCTGTTTCCAGTCAGCCCGTGGACTCGTAGCCTCGATTTTCTACGGACGTTTCGGTGCGCTTCGATTTCTGAGCTTCCAGCACGCTGATTAGGATGCATCTCTTGGGACGGAATTGGGGGGTTCTTGAGTGGGGGCTTTAGATCAATTTGGAGAGGCAAAACATTCTATCTACACGTGAGATCCAAGTCTGAAGATTGAAAATACGGAACAACGCAATTAAATGGGACCATTTAAACAACTTCGGCTTCTCTAGGTAGGTATATAAGAAAACTGTTTAGAGCATATTAAACTGTTTATAAAGTTTTAAAAACTTCCTTACAAAGGCACCCGGGGGTAAGAAATATTTTCCGGGGAAAAAAAATAACATTAAGAAAATTAGAATTTTTTTAAGTAAATTAAAGATCACCCTCCTATTATACTTACCAACATCAGGACCGGCCTTCTTCTGTAAAGGAGCTCGGAGCCAAGAAACATTTTGGGGCCCCAAAGAATTTCTCAGCGGTAAAAAGTCATATCTATTCGCAGAAAAACGGATAATAATTACACTTATAAAGAAAATGTAATAAAAAAAATTAAAGATGGAAACAAATAAACTTATTTAAGTTTATTAAACTTACTAACATATTTCAACATATGATTTCTTTATTACCATATCATTAATAACATTAAAATATTACTTTATTATATCAGAAATTCAATTCTAATTTCTTCTTTGACAGTCCTGGCATACCACGGTATGGTCGCTATAACTACAATTGTGGTGTGTCCGCAATGTTGCCAGCTCGGTGCTTAGAGCGTGAGATTCAAATCGGTTTATGAAATGAAATTAATTTTGTTCAAATAAAAAAAATTCGTTCTCATTTTTTATATTTTTTATCTTTTCACGTTGCACCTGCTGCATCTCTGTTGACAAAAAAAATGAAAATGATATAAAAGAAATTCCTCTCGCGGTAATTTTTAAGAGATTTCAAGGTCATCCGTATTTTTTAAAATGGAGTCCCATATTTTTTCTACATTCTCACCATATGGCGCAAACAGAATCTAAAAAAATCAAAGACGGCGCGCTGCAGCTTATTTGCTACGAAAGTGTACTGGTCGAATATTTTCACATGCTCTAGGTTATGTTCCTTGTGAGTAGATTTAGCGCACCGTTTGAACCTCCCGATAACACAGACGCGAAAGACTAACGGAGGGTTCGAATCCCATTGGAATTCCAGAGGCGAACTGTCGCTAGGCCGCGAAAATATTCCGCGGTGAACTCGTTACGCATTTAACGGGTATCGACTCGCCAGAAGGGGGAGGGGGTGGGGGGTGGGGGGTGAAACGTAAGTAACGTTGTTTGAAACGCCATTTACATTCAAAGCCCCTGTGCTGCGCGAAGCAGAAATTCCCATTCGCCGTTGGTCGCGTTCAGCGTTTTCCAGACGCCCTGAACCCTTGTTCCTACGAGTCCCAGCCCCTCTCAACATCCCGCCGTCCACTTACGCCCCAGGGAATTGCACCGACCCTCTTCGTCGCCCGCCACCGGTACATTTCGACCTTGGTTCGCGACCAACGGAGCTGCCTGCGCATGGAAAAAGGTTACTATTACTCTGTTGGTACTCTTACGAGTGTGAATTTGCATAGGGTAGTGGGAAACACGAGTCACGTCTGTGTCCGGTAACTGTGGCAGCATCCACTCGACGTGTTAACAAACTTCTGGTCTCAGTTGATGGTGTGTGAGAAGATGTTTATTATGCTTGCTGCAGGTGCGCCGCGCAGTGCTGAGGCGCACAGTGCGCATGACCGAGCGAAAGGTGGGGGAAGTGGGTGGAGCCATCGATGCCCGCCAATCACAGCCCGAGTCCTATTCTCTTAACTCCTTCTGCGGATCTCACCACTGTTTGGTGCATTTATATATTAATTGACAGCGTTTGGTTGTTAACTGATTGCAGTAGGAAGCTTAATAGGAATAGGGTTTAGTAGTAGTAGTATTACTGTAATAGTAAAAGGGTTAATGATAATAAATTGCTGCCTCTTCTACTTATTACAGCAATTGGAAACTTGTCTCCGAGAAATTTCTGAACTACCAAGGGAACATATCGAACCCTCACACGCCGATTTTTGTGGGACTGAAGTTTTGGAAAATATTAAAAAATATTTGACACTTATTTTTTGTTATCAGCGATCTTCCATGTTGAAGGGGTGAAAAGAACCCTTAAAGTTGACGGTCGAAAACATATTTTCTGAAACTTTCTAAAAACTAAACAAGGGGTGTTTTCATCTTAAAAAAGTATTTTTCACTATTCTGCAAATCTGCAGAGTCTCGTCAAGATCGGCGTGTGCGGATTCGACCTGTTCCCTTTGAAGAATAATTTGAAAGGCAAGAATATTTTGAGAAGAGTGGCCTTCGTTTGGGAGCACAAAGAGTATAACGTTCGTCGATTAAATCTCGAGCGGTTGTAACAAAGAGCCCAGCTTTTTCTTCATTTATACGTCCTCGTTTGTTTCGCGCATAGAATTGCAAATTTCGCAGGGAACGTAAGAACGAGACGCGGCAAGTGTCTCGAGCAAGGCATGTGTTAAGCCCTTATATGCAAGTAATATCGAGTACGCAGAAGAAAGAAATTCCACCTGTGCTCTAAGGGTGTCGTGTTCAAAGTGCAACAAGAAGGTACATAAATGTTTCATTCATGGCGCATCCAAAGAAAGGAGCTAAAGTCCTAAAGCTTCTAGGGCTAACGTCCCCGCTATAGTCTATCGAAGCTTGCCACCCTACGTCACACGTACTGTTCCAATAATATCCCAAATTTATCGCAACGTATCCAGGCCAAAATCCAAATTCGGAGTAATACTCTGAGTGGATTCCAAATAGAAGCGTAAAAATATTCAAACTCTTGAAAATGCGACGTTTTCATTGAATTGACGTCTCTATTAAACCGAGTCTACTTTGAGATTCACAATTAGATATATAAATAGAGAGGTTTTCCTCGAAATACTTGGGATATAAAAAGCTCCAATTTGAATATTCCTTGATCCAAGATTTACTTCCTTTACCTCAAAGGACCCTAGGAATAATGACAATGAAAATTTCTATTTCTGCTACATTTCCATGAAATCAAGAGCTCATCAAGCATTCTTCAACTGTGATCTAACATAAATAGCCCCAGAACCTTCGAATAGCGGTAGTTGAGTCGCTGGGACACAATGGGTGCTGTCCCAATATTAGTTTCAAGTTTCAACACGCTTGCTTTTACCAAGAAGAATTTGGCCAGGGAATCCAATCACTTTCCAATCCCCTGGTATAGTCTCGCAATTCAACGACACGAATTCGGCGACCGAAGAAGTAGGTTAATTGGAGCTGGTCCATTATGGTGGCCAGCTCCTCGCAAGTAAGAACCGGCGAACCCAAGCAAATTGTCACTCTGAGTACAAATGGTCAATCACGAAGGTGCTTATTAACTTGCAATTTCCGCCCCCCGTGGTCGGATTCATCGCGACAAACCACCGCCTCTGCGCCCCCTTGGGGTAATCGACCCGTCAGGCGCCACAACATCCATAATAGTGGTTTTTAATCACTTCCAGAGGTAACTGTTTATTCTAAGCTGCGTGGCAGCTGGGTTTTGGTAAAAGGAGACTTAATCTGACAAGAAAATGGGGGTTAAGTGTTGGTGGTGGAGGCTTGATAATCTCATTCTGCACAGGAACTTTGCACGTGAGGTTTTCATAATGAGTGGCGAGAAGCTTTACTGGTGTATCACTAAATGATGTTTATGAGATAAGTGTAGAGAGGTGGTAAATAGCAAATGTGCGAGGATTTTGGCTTGCTAAACCCCGAAACTAGTTCATCGACATCCCCCTTCAAATTCAGCTTCTGCTCACGCACGTGCAGTGGAGGCTTTACTACCGCTTGGTGTTGTCACGTCTCGGCCCCACCGTGGGATCGCGACTGTTAGTACTCGCCCGCGCCACCAGAGGTCTACTCTTTCAAACCCTTTCTCGCAAGTCCTAAGTCCCGGTCTCGTTCATATATATACAAGTTCTAAGTTTTATAAAAAAAAATATTGCTGCTTGCACAGAGTATTAGATTTCCATTTCTGGCTCACTACGGGCCAAAGGTTGCTCATCACTGGTCCTAGGGCAGGATCCATCGGCTGTGTAGTTTCCTACTGATGTGTGTCTGGCTGACCGGTCCCAACCGTGTATTTCTAATTTGAATAACAATAATCAATACTCCTTGATAGCCGGGTACACTCAATTAACGCTGAACAATGTAGAAAATTGTTTGGTAGAAGTGGAAGTATTCAGAATCGACATAGGACAGACATTTAATGATGGGGTTATCTTAAAATTATATCCCATTATCACCGATAAACAGTAAAAAATCTGCGTTGAACCGTAAACAAATCAGCATCGGTGCTTCAGACATACCTCGCCCCAGGGTTCCCGGGTCCCATAGTCCAAAGATTCCCATTCAAAACACCTATTTAACCAGGGTAACCGGTCGGAAGGCTACACTGAGCCCGGGACTCCGCGCCCAACCTGAAGAACGTCAGAAACACAAGGATTCGAGCGCGCGTTCTGAGATGGCTCTCCGAAAGGTTGCCTAGGAGAGCCGATTGGAGCGCGCGTTCTGGATGGCTCTCCGAAAGGTTGCCTAGAATAGCCCAGCTAGAAAATGGCATCTCGATAGATGTCTTCCGGGAGTGGGTCCGTGGCGAATCGAGCGTGCACGGGGTGCCGTAACAAAGATAGAGAAGAAGCGCGCCGGGTTGTAACTAATTTAAGAAAGTGCTCGGTAGCGGGTGGCCGGGCGCATTGAATCGCGTTTCCTTCCTGTGTCTCCCGACCGCCACGCTACCAGGCTGCCTGCAACGGTAGTCATTGGCCATCGTAAAGTCAATGAGTGCCCCGTTACATTTTTCAAGGGCCTCGTCCACACATAAATGACTGTTCGCCTGTGATCGCCCGCCCTTTCCTGTCGCTACGTCCTCGGATCGCCTGCCCGTCGCCGAATGCGTACTTCGCGGCGGAGCGTCCCTGGGAAAAATTACTCCGGGGTTGGATAGACAAGCAGGTCGCCGCCGAGGAACCGGTCAGCACTCCAGCTGAGCTCTCCGATGCACGATTCCGCTTTGATCGCGCGCACGAGTGTCAAAACGCTCCGAGCTCTGGGATCGCGATGCTGGCTCATTTGGCCGTTCCTGCCTGTGTGTAGCGAGCAGGAGTGGGTTAATTGTGGGTAGGAAGCAGGTCTGACGGTGCTCTGTCGAATACGGGGAGGGCTTGACCACCAGCGTGATGGCACGTCTGCCCTTCGAATTGACGGTGAGGGGTGGTTTGCGTTCGTAGGGGAGACCGGGGGTAGTTGGAGTGCATCGGGAGTTTTGGGAACACCGCTTCTCGTATTTTGAAATGGAAAGTTTAAGATTTTTTTTCCATAATAATCCACAATAAATTTTTAAACAGAATATTTGATCTTTTAAACAGATAACATTAAAATCTTCTTTACAGGCGATAGAATTTTACGCGCTTTTAAAATGAGTGTTGCGCCGATGCAATACTGGGAGTTAAAGGGTTCACATTTTTACAGAGGAAAGTAAAAATCAGTGTTAAAGTTTGTGTGACATGTATGTATATGTTAGTTGGTTCATTCCTCCTGCGGCACACTAGCTACATTTAAAAATCACCTGCGCGGTCTGATGCGTGGAAATGCTGACTTGCATGGCCTCTAAATAAGTATTTATTCTTTCAAGCGTGTTATACGTTACTCCTAAGTAGTTAATTTTAATTTTAATTTTAGTTTTAGTTGTAGTTTATGCGTAATCTTTCATTTTCTTTTATCATTGTAAACTAAATAATACTATACCCGTCCAATAATAACAATAACAATAATATACCATTCTTCTCTTTATTGTTGTCTTATATATATATATTTGTTTTTTATTATATAATTTTTATTTTTTATTATTATTATATAAGCAGCTGGCTTTTATGAAGAAAATGTTCCCAAATATCTATGCACAAAGCCAAGATGATCGCTATAATATTTTTTGAGTTACATTGCCCGCCAATTGTGAAACTATCGCTTAGAAAAAAACACGTTTAAAGTTTTCTGGTAAACCTGCGCCATCTGGTGCTCCGTATGAAAACCAGCTATAGCCGCTTCAATTTTCCGAATTTCTTTCTGCGGATTTAGGAGCATATCTCGGTGATATCCAACTATTGATTTATGCAAAAAAAAAACAAATTTTCGACCCACTACACCATGCTCCCCCTTAAGTCCGCAAACACCCTCTTCTCTCCAACAGTGGCAAGACAATTGTGAGCGATTAAGGGCGCAAAAGGGCCGAGAGGAGTCCCCGATGCATGACCTTTTCTCAGCCAGGATCGATGCTGCGAGCAACAGAAACAGCGCGACACCACGAGCGCAGCCCGAACAGCAAAAACCCGTAAAAGGAGCAAGGTGGAGCGTTAAAAAAGCAAGAGGACCATTAAGCCCGATAATGGCACGGAAATTAAAGAAGAACGTCGCGACTGCGGGAAATACTTCGGCGGGATTCAGCGCGCGAATGGAAGGGAGTCGCAGGGGGTGGTGGTGGATGTAGCTGGTCGAAATAGCGGCGCGGAACGAGCGATAAGAAAGGACCGAGAAAGCTGCGGCCAAAGAGAAAAGGGGAATCCCCTCGGGGGACCCGAGGTGCTCGAGGAGGGTGGGAAACACAGCGGCGATAAGGTGGGTCGGGCGGGGCTGAATCTGAAAAGTTTCTTTACGGCTGCGAGGCACGCCGACTCGTAAAATCCTGTACGAATCGAGCGTCGAGTGTATGAAAAGGGCAATGTCGGGAGTGGATCGCGGAGCGGCGAAGGCGAAGGAAAAATTCCGACGAGCGCCGCGAGTCGCGGGACATGGCGAGGGCAGCAAACCGAAGGGTGAAAGAAGCGGGAGGGAAGTCACTTTGTGGAAACCGTCGGACGATATCGTGATGGCCGGTACGGAGGAGCGAATAAAAAGATTCCCTGAATACGGTATTTTCGCGGAGAAGTTTGCCCCTCGAATCGCCCGTATAACGACCAAAAATTCTCGAATTATTTTCGCGGCGAATCGACGTGGATTGGGGGTGGGGAGTTGGGTGTAGCGCGAGTAGGAGAAACGGCCCGGGTAAAAAGTTATTGTCCCCTTTGGATCGAGTTCCAGTCGCGGGATAGTTCTTCGTAGTAAACTGCCCCGCGCTTCTTAAGCTCCTCGAAAGGGTCTTCTATGACAGCTGCTGGGGTTTGAAGGGAATACTTTGATGGAGATTTGTTGTTGATTCGGGGGTGGGGGATTGTTATAGGGAGAGGGATAGAAGGCAACTAGGAGATTGAAATTATTTATTAAGCTTTTAATTAGAATTACTTAGTGTGGGAAAAATAGTCTGCTAGTACTAGGATGGCTTCTGTGAACTTAAGTTTTGCCTGGTTTGAAGGAGCTGTGTTTGTATAGTATAGGTAATATTTACCGTATGAATACAAGTATAAGAGAGGAGGACGAGAAGAAAGTAACTTTACTACCCGGCTTCGCCCGGAATTTAGATTCTGATTTTATAAAAAATATTTTTTCACATTTTATTTTTATTTTTTTATTTTTTGTGAAAATAGTCACATTCATCTGGATTAGCCAGGCATAACGAGCTGAGGCACATTTCGTGATCGCAGAGTTTACCGTTCGAAAGTTTTTAGGCGGCAGACAAATACACAAAAATATCGATGGCTTAGTGCACAAATATTGCATGACCATTTTTAGTGTATTCGAGAAAAACAGATTTGAACGTGCAATGGTACATACATAAGATTCAGGGACATCAATGAAGAAAAATATTATTATTGACGAATCTATGAAGTACGTATAAATTTGGTTTTTATACAGCATAAAGAAACACTCAACAACTATTTGTTGCATGTGAAAACGAAAATGTCACAAAAAGTGGACAAACAATATTAATAAAATACGAATTACACTAATAAGATTAGAACCGACGTAGAAAACGAGAAACATTACTAAGTAGATTGCATTATTCACCGGTTCGTACATGGAAGACTAACTGATTGTGAAGAATATTTACTTCATAAATACTTGTAGGCACTATGCTACATTAAGTTAAAAATCTGAGAAATTTAATTTTCTAATATCCAGATAAACTAATTTCATTGTGGGTCAGTCCCTTCCCTCGTCTCACCATCAACCCTCCTGCCATTCAGTGTTTAAATAACCAAAACCTATCTGCACTGCCAGGGGATTCCAAACCCAACACTCGCGAGCACACATCGAACTTGGCATCCCATCGGACTTTTACGCAGAAAATTGCCATAATCCGGACCGCCGTAGTTGCGGGAATCGGGCAACGTTCGCCCATGAATCTCGTTTCGTCGGGAAACTTTGTTTCCAAACGGTGGGGCGGCAGGGGGAGGCCCGATTATGCCCGACCGTGGCCATTTTGCGCCTAATTTCCTCCAGCGTTTTATCCCCGACTCGGAAATCGAGCACGCGCAACGCTCGGTGTCCCGTAAACCGAAGAATCGATACGAAACACCGGCGTGTTTTTTCAGCTGTCCACCATTCGTCGACCAACGAGTCCCGCGTTGTCGAGCAACAGGGAATTACACACCGATATTCATCCACCTAACCGCTCTGACCAGGCAGAGGTTCGGTTAAAAATCTATCCGCGTTCGAATCCCCGACGCGCATTTAATCGTTCGATTCGACAGGGCTGCATGCCTGAGCTCGCAAGTCGCTTCCGCGGAGAACTCCGTCGAGGAGGAAAGGAAGCAAGAAAAGGGTTAGGTTCTCGGGCGATCGCGACAATGCCGTTTAATCTGCCGTGTCTGGGGGCTGTTCTGCCAGGATTCAATAGCGGGAAATTAAACGCTGATCCTTGGATCTTCCACGACACTCGGGTACACGGCTCCCTTAATCCTTTCGACCCTGTTCGGAGATAATGTCCAGTGAATTGTGGTGATCATCTGTGGAACGATACGTGCCACATATGTGCGTTTGCCTTTATTCTTTTTTAGTTTTTTAGATTATTATTATTATTATTATTATTATTATTATTATTCGTCTTTATTACTTGACACATCCAGAGAAGAAAATAATGCATAAAGACAAGCGAAGTAAATGGCGAGGCTGCAGTACAATACTGTTAGAAGCCTAACCATAACTAAGTAACTAACTAAATGACTAAAAACTAACTAACATTAAGAAACTAGAAAGTTATTGTGACGCATAATGTAACCTTATATATCGCCGAGCTTTACATTTAAAATCAGGAAACGAACTTGAACAACGTGAACAACTCTCTGACATTTTTTGTCATAGCCTTTCACCTTATAGCATGACACCTATAACTGTTTTGCTTAATTTTTTTTTAATTATTGTTTTTATTTATCTTAGTGAACATAGAGAAGTGTCTATGCGTGTTCGGGACACATATGTCCCACCCCAAACACAGTTGGGACACACCTATGTAGGGTAAACGAATATAATATGGAACACCGGATTTCAAAAGCTTGCCAAAAGTTGGGGAATTTTTTTTTTAATAAAAGTGACATGAGAGGACGTAGGAACTAATGTTATAATATAAACGTACATATATTGCACTCATTAGAAATATTCTATTTTACGTACAGTTTAACCTATGAAAAAAATTTAAGCAATTTTGAAAGTTGGTATACAGCATTCGAATTTGATCTGTGCCTATCTTAGCCAACTTAGTACAATCGATTGCTACAAGAAAATATAATAAAATCCGAATAGAAAAAAGTCGAGTCGCAAGGGTTAATCCCCACGTGCGCGCAGCAGAATGGAACCCCAGCTTCCTGATAATTTCTGGTTCGAAGTAATGCGAAGAATGCGAGCATTCGAACAGATTTCTCGGTGTGGAATAACTTCAGCCAAATACTTCAGGCAAAGTACAAATGTGTTCTCTGGTAGCCCCGTGTCACGAGAATGCAAAAGGGAGCGACTATTTTAATGTTTATGTGAAACCTTGTATTCAACTAATTGCTGTCACCGCGAACTTCAGAGCTGTTCGCTGCGCGACGAAAGTTAAGGCAGGACTTCCTAGACGCGATCCGCCGCGGCGGCGCATCTCGGCGTTGAATCGTGGCCAGCCGCTGAGGCGAGCAGACTTCAAGTACCGCGTTAAGGGGACCTTCCGGTCTAAAAGTCGATTTTTTTATTTCATATTTCGAATATTTAACTTTTTAGGAATACGTATTTAAAAGGATTTTTTGAAATTCGTAAAATTCCCGAAGTTATAGGCATTTGGGTATCGACAATGCATGGGAAACACCCGGCAAAACGGTGGGACCTGTATTTCCAAAAGTTATTATCCGATTCAACTGAAACTTTTTTTATTTTGAAGAATATACTTCTGGTTAGGGGATACCAGAAGAAAATACAAAAAATTGAACATTTATAATTTTCAAAGGCGTTGAAAGGATGAAAACTATAGGGAAAAAGTGATTTCAAACTTCAGGTGTCGTTATTTTCTAAAAAAGTGTCATTTTTTATTTTTTTCTGGTTGTCTCCCTAGCCAGAAGTATATTCTTCAAAATAAAAAAAGTTTCAGTCGAATCGGATAATAACTTTTGGAGATACAGGTCCCACCGATTTGGATCAATTTTTTGACGCCTTGACTTTAACGACTTCCCAGTGCCGTCTGCAATGATGGATTATAAAACAAAAATATATATTTCTGTAACTTAATATATCCTTAATACAATGCAATAAGTTCCATTAAATTATATTTAGTAGTTTTCCTTTAATAAATTCCTAAATATCAGCTATTTTTTGGGGCTCTAGACCGGAAGGTCTAATACCTGTTTCAGAAAAAGCAGATTGTTTATTCATTATCGTAACGATATGGAAGTAACACAGATGGCTTCCTTACGTTTTTCCAATGAAAATCATACCAAATATCATGTAAATCGGACTATTTTTAACAAAGTTAGTTTGAAATCATGTAAATCATTTTTTTATTTAATTTTCTTTATTATGGTCCGAATTGCGTCATTCTTGGTATTTTCTTTATCAGAGAAACACAAGGAATTGATTGTCGCCGTTTTTGCAAAGATCTGATGAGAAATGTGGAACTTGAGCATTTCTCACTTCTTCCTAGGAATTATAATGATGTCCAACCGCTTCGAGGGTCGAAAGCCATAAACACTCGGTGAGGTTCCGCGGGGTTCTACCTTCGCCACGGGGTACCAGGCGGCATCAGGTTTGTGCAGTTGGCACCCCTCAAATGCGAATTTTTGGAAAAAATCGATGGCATTCGTTTGTCCATCGTTTGTTCAACAAAATTTTTGGTTCGTCCACTCTTCAAAAAAAAGAAATAAAAAAAAATCACCAGCACCCCCCATGAAAACTTTTTAATGATTTATCAGTGGGAAATGATTGCCCACGATCTGTCCACGTTTGTCCATCCAAAGTTCCCGTTTATCCACCCTTCAAAAAAAAGTTCCGACCAAATTAAGAAAATTCGTCATCAGCACACCCACGAACTATGAACATTTTCCACCTCTTTTTAAATGGTTCATTATTGTCCACGATTAGTTCACATTTGTTCACCCAAAGTTTTCGTTTGTCCACCCTCCAGAATCGAATTATTAATAAAAATAGCGAAAAAGTAGGGTTTATTTCCATTGTATATTTATGAAATTCTTTTAGTTTTATTGGAATTATTGACGAATTGACTCTATTTCTTGGGACTCTGTCCCACAGTTTGGAGGAGTGAAGCTTTTGACCGCCGCGGAAAACAGACACTCGTCGCATTGTGTTCTGAGCGGTCGGAAAACGCGTCTAGGAAAACAGATGCATGCTTCTCCGTAAGAGCGGTGCTTAGGATTTGGCTGCCGCGGCGAATCGCGTCTAGGGAATCCTACCTTTAAAGTTACAGGTGATTGTATTACCCACGCGGCACCATCCCGTTGTGCGCCTCGCGCCACGATTGAAAGACGATCCCGCGGCGAAGTAAAATACTCGAGATTACGAAGCGAAGCAGGAAACGGGACCGCTTCGCGGAGTTTACCAGGCGGACGAAAAAGGGTGGTCGAGTTCCTCCGCGTTGATTCGATTCCTTTGCCGCGATCGGGGTGCTTCTACGCGGGGGAGATATTAAGTCGGCGGGCGGAATTATAAACAGGAAATTAACGGCGAGCTTCCCATTTATTTATTTCATCCCCGGGCACGCGAGCTTCCTCGGAAGCGGTTCTCATTAATTATCAGTCGACCGTCCGTTTAATACACTTTGCTTCCCATGGCAGGCACAGAATCCGCGCAAACGCGGTCGATAAATTTTTCTGCCGGGCACTTAGTTTCACGAAACATTTAGCTTTCCCCTTGACTAGCATTCTGAAGATTTAGACCGCCTGGGCAGCTGATAAATTACGCACGACCGGTTATACGGGATTTAATATTACCGGAGTCAATTCGAGCGCATGCAGGCC
The DNA here is from genome assembly GCF_050908995.1 of Andrena cerasifolii. Taxonomy (NCBI): domain Eukaryota; kingdom Metazoa; phylum Arthropoda; class Insecta; order Hymenoptera; family Andrenidae; genus Andrena; species Andrena cerasifolii. The sequence goes on along the minus strand of NC_135118.1, from coordinate 30,492,384 downwards.
AACCGTTGTGTTACATAGTACTCGCTAATTTCCTCGTTATAGTCGCGGCAAATGCGACTAGATCCAATTACAATTAGCGAATGTTATTCCGCGTATTTACATCGATCATCCGATCGCATGGTCGTGAACGCAAAACGAGTCGATAGACCGAAAATTTACATTCCCACGGCCGTGTGGCTCTGGCTGCATAATTAACTTAATATTGGACTTTAAGTGTTACGTTGACCTGTACGAAAAAATTCCTGGTCTAAACATTTTTTATAGAAATGAGAAAATATGGATATATTCCCTCTGTGAATCAGAGGATACATTAATGTACCAACGAATTGTTTTTTTTTTCTTTGATTTTAGATAATCGAATGGCAGTGCTCAGCTCAAACAACTTTTTAAAAACGTTTCTCGGATGTCAGTTGTAATATTATTATAAACACAATATTTTTCTACAAAAAATTACTGAATGTTCTTTAAATGTTGCTCTTTTAAGTGCAAAAAATTCTGTAAAAATATATGCTTCCGCTTCGTCAAACAAATATTTACAAACATTCGCCCTTTTTCGGCCTCCTGACTACTTCGGTATAACCCCTTCAGTCGACGTGTGAGGTATGCCTAACTTTTCCCGAATACGGTTTCGAAGTACTCGCGTGTGCAATAAGATCTAATATCTTGACTTTGTTGCAGTTCACGCGTTAAACTATCCTCCGACCATTTCCGCAAGCCCTACATTTATTTTATTTTATTTTATTTTATATTATATTATTTTATTTTATGTTATTATGTTATATATATATATATTTTATTTCTTTCTCTTATTTTTATCTTTCTATGTAGTAATGGTAATAATTTTGTATCTCTGTACACTAAAGGGTTTCCCGTTAATAATAATAATAATAATAATAATAATAATAATAATAATAATAATAATAATAATAATAATAATAATAATAATAATAATAATAATAATAATAATAATAATAATAATAATTATAATTATAATAATAATAATAATTATTATTATTATTATTATTATTGAAGAGTTTCACGAGCTTCAGCTCGGTGTTTTGAGAATGTAAAGCAGACTTATTAGGTCAAGCTGTGATCTTCAGTTATTATCCAACGTTAGGGGTGGTGTTACTGAGAAATCTTCTCACTGAGCTTATTATTACTATTATTATTAATAAGAAAGTCCTTTGATTTATTTACAGAAAGTCGTTTCAACGTCCCAAGCACCAGCAGCTTCGCCAGGATCCCTCTCGCGGGTCGTTCCCCCAAAGGAAGTCCCTGGAAGAATGGAAATTGAAGGGGGAGCACCGACGGCATGCCACTTTTCAAGATTATTGCTTTCATCCTTTCCGAAAGATTTCTACATTTGCCAAGAGCGAGCTACTTCCCCCGGATTGTTCGCCCCTCGTGGAATACGTGTACGTCATCTTGCTACGGGATATCGAGAACCCTCTTCCTCGGGCCGGGACTTTTATCGTCGCGATTTTATCAATCCTCCTCTCGAGTCGCATGTAAAACTCCCCGCCGAGCGTCGTCCCCGATAGAAGTCCCTCTGTATCGCGCGCGCTCGAAGGTCGGTGCGCGGGGCCAATTATTTTCACGGTGCATTTAAAGCAACGTACACGAGTCCCGTGCAGCTCGATGCACCCGCGACGCAGCCAGGCGTCTTCGGATCCGCGCTCGTACCTCGGAATTGTTTCCTTCAGCCTCGAAATAGCTCCACGGATGTCCAGCCAAAAGCGAGGGGACATTGTACGAGGGACGTCGGAGTCAGTGTTTGAATAAGCGCGCGCGCGCGACTACGTGAGTCGCGTGTCAAACGCTAGCGTGTCCCGTCAGTTTACCGCCGCGTATTTCAGCCCGCGTAAAGCTAACGAGCGGGAAGTAAAGCTGCTTTGCAATTTTCCGAAAAATTGCCCACCGCTGCGCCGGCGATAGTATTTCCCGTTGGACATTCATGCTGCGAGCAATCCAACCTTAAAAGCTGAACTTTCCCGGGATTTTATTCTGGCTCGGTGAGCTGTTGGGCTGTTGTTTTGTGAGACGTTATAATTCTGGGGGAAATTGAGGATGATGGGAGATGGTAAATGGAAGACGCTGGGAAGCGAATAAAGGGCGTATTTTGAGGAATCGAAGAAATTAATAGGGAGAATTCCACTTATGCCCAAATCACCCGCAACGCCCGTGATTTTCATTAAGGCAGGTTTTCATAGGAACTTCAAAGTCGATTTTCTCGAAAATGAAGCGCAATATCGAAAAATTTTGTTCCTTTTTCTCGACTTATTTACTTGTTGTAAGTCGAAAAGAAAGAGTAACTTTTTTCTGTATCGAGCTTCGTTTCAGAGAAAATCGGTTTTGAAATTGTTGGCGTTGCATCCAGTCGCGTGTATGAGAACACACCTTAATGGAAATCGCGGGCGATTTGGGCGTAAGTGGAATTCGCCCGTGATAATTAATTAACTGTCGCTGCGCAATTTTTTATAAATCTTCCTCTTCGTATAGTCGCGCTTCGCCAAAATGCGCGATGAAGGCGAGTTTCCATCGCGAACGTTCGCGCCGGGGGAACGCTAACGGGGCAATCGAATGGAAGGATCCAAGATGTCGGTCGAATGCAAAGCGTCCTTAAACACGGTTCACGGTCGGGCAGATGCTAATCGCTGGATTAACGTAACAACCGACTGCTATCTCGCGAATTACGGACGTGCTTTCGCTGCTAAACTAGAAGTAACGCGACGGAAGGGCATCGGCGATTCTTTGTTTCGAGGGTCGAGTTACTAGCGCGTTGCAGCGGAGGAAACGGAGAAATGCAGTTGCAGTTGCGGGTTGTTTTCGTCGGGGTTTCAGCGGAGTGAAAGAGTTACGGAATTAAAGAAACTGTAGGCGAAATTATTTGAACGGAACCAGAGCGAGTTTGGAGGACCAGCGTCCTTAAATGAATACTGCATACTTAAGTGGCGGGTTCGGTCTAAAAATATTGGGTGCCGAGAGACAAAGGGGGCGCATTCACAACTATAAGGTTATCATATATTTTTGATAAGAAATGAATTAAAAAAAATTATTGTTATTATTTTTATTATTGTTATTGTTGTTATTAATGTTATTACTGTCATTGCTATCATTGCTATCATTGCTATCATTCCTATCATTGCTGTCACTGCTATCATTACTATCATTGCTATCATTGCTATCATTGCTATCATTGCTATCATTGCTATTATTGCTATTATTGCTATTATTGCTATTATTGCTATTATTGCTATTATTGCTATTATTGCTATTATTACTATTATTATTACAGATAGGGTTAGGTCAAATTTTCAAAAAATATCTACATAAGTGGCAAAAAAGTAGAATTAAATTTTTTAACAAATAAATGTATATTTTTTAGTAACTACAGTGTAAATATATTGTACATATTACTGGCAGTATACAGTAGTTAGTAGATAGTAAATGTAAATACAGATTGTTATATTTGAATTTTTAAACTTTTTTTAATTTTTAATACTTAAATGGTACATGTTTTTAAATAACTTTAGATATTTTAAAATAGTTATGCAACGTAAATTTTAGTTCTTAGATGTCACAGTAATAATATTGGAACTTCTATTATATTTTCAAGCTACATTCAAATTTTTACCATATTGTCTGATGTCCCACTTCATCAGGGGCCCCTTGCCCTGACTTTACCCTGGCCGGTCCGCCACTAATACTTACTATCTACTTACCTCGGAAGTCAAACGCACGATATGAAAATCGAGAACTGTTAGGAACTTTGCAGCATTCCCTCGAAGATTCCCCAGCGAGTCGTGAGAGGTGCGACGAGTGATTGTGCTCCACTTGCGAGGGAAATTTCATATCTCAACGACCAGTCGTCCCCTTTAGGAGCAGGAGTGCAGGGAGTAAAACAAAGACCTCGGTTAATACAAAAGCTATTTTTATTCTTTAATCTCATATCAGTCGTGAAAAATCCTTCGCTACATCCAAAGTACGTACGACATGTGCAGAATCGAATACATTACGTTATACACGGTAATACCAATCGTATTGCTCAATCGTTCGGAACATCGTGTGTACATGAGCGCCTGTGTACGTATTACATGTACGTATATTCATATATTTATATATTTATATATTTATATAGAGGTGGTTCTCACGGGGCTGCCTGTGTTCGTGTGTGTGAGTCGAGGGATGTCGAAATGCGAACGTACGTCCGTGTGTGTGTGTGTGTGTGCGCGCGTATAAATGATATAGACGTGCGTGCGAGTGTTGGGTTGGATTCGTAACTCTCTCTCTGCAACGAGTTTTACACAATCATGTAGGGAGGGTCGAACGAGATCGATACGTCTGCCCTCGATTCCCCACCTCTCCTTCACCCTCCCACTTTCAGTTTTTTTCCCGCCCTCTCCCCGCTGTTTTCCCTCTTTTTTGGCCGATTATGAGCCGCGGGTGGCCTCGGGTGGAGAAACTAACGCGCCTGTCGCGGTTCCGTCGATATCCCCTTTTTCCCACCCTTCCCATTCCTCAACCCTCGCCTGCCGCAATCCGCTGGAATTCTGTTTCGACTTTCCACCGAAATCCATAATATTCGGAGAAGCTCGAAGACGTCGAGAGACCTCGGGTTCTCGAGTAATTTACTCGCGGACGCCGATGACGGTTCAGCTTTGGCTTGCAGTGGCTTCGTCTTGACCCAAATAAAAAACTGACCGAGAATAGTATTCGAAATGATTGAAAATTTGTCTTGTTTTTTCCAAGTGTTTTAAAATATAAGTTCGTAATGGTAGTTCCCCCAAAATCTCCTTTACGCCCGACTTCGATGATTTTGTAGATGAAAAAGAGAATCTCATGTGGTGGGACTCGAACCCAAGATCTACGGTTCCGCCGCGTACTGGCCTGCCGCGTTACCGATTCTCCCAATGCCGACTCCCGAGGTTACTCTATTCCGAACTCTACTTAAGGGATTATGCCTGGTCAGACGGTCGAAAAGAAGCGAATATTTGTGAATTTGTTTTGAAGAAGCGGAAGTGTATATTTTTACAGAACTTTTTGCGCTTAAAAGAGCAACATTTAAGGAACATTTGGTAATTTTTTATATTTAAGTTTATAATAAAATAATATTTAAGTTTATAATAAAATAATGCAAAAATTACGCGAAAAAATCAGGATTTCAACTTTAAATAGCTGCCATGTTGTTTTAACTTAATATTTCGGAAAATTCTCTCCGTCAACCTGAGGATACATTAATATACTAACGAAATCTTTTTTGTTTTTTGATTTTAGATAATCTGGTTACGAATGGCAGTGCTCACCGCGAGAGCAAATGTTTAAAAATGCTTCTTGGATGTCGCTTGTTATTTTATTATAAACTTAAATATTTTTCTACGAAAAAATTACCAAATGATCTTTAAATGTTGCTCTTTTAAGCGCAAAAAGTTCTGTAAAAATATACGCTTCCGCTTCTTCAAAAAAAATTCACAAATATTCGCCTCTTTTTGACCGCCTGACTAGGCATAACCCCTTAACAGGGCGCCACCTACGTGGCCATCGCACCGTAGGCCGGTCTCAACCGCCGAAGGCTACAGTTTCGATGTTGCTTTGGAGCACGTAAACGTAAATAATTAATTATCCGCTGGTGGAAATTCGGTTTCCAAGGATGAACGGAGTATCCCAGCTCCGCTGAAATAGTATGCGGCAACAATCGGCGAGAAAGATTTCGTCGCGGAAGATCGCGTTCCGTCGCCGCGGCAGTCGTCGCCCGCCGCGGAAATTTCGATATAAATTCCCTTTTGACGGTGTTGATCGGCGGGAACGATCGATGGGTGAAAAAAGCATTGGGTTGTATTTCATACATATATTCATACCGGCGCGTCAGCCTGGGGATTCTCGAGTTTCCTGTTACACGCTCCAGACGAGCTCCCCTTATCAATTTCTTCCTTCATTCTTTCGATGCGCCCGAGAAATCCACTCCGCCGAGGGGAATTCGTGTTTTTCGAAAGAATTATGCCGAATGTTTCGGTGGGTCGTATCGCGGATGGCTGCGATCGAACGGGATGATATTTCGCCGCGATGATCGAGCCTCGGGATTGCACTCGAGCCCGCTGTGACGGTGATCAAACGACCAGGACAATATCGCTGGGACATTCGCGGCTGGAAATGAATTTTTGCCGGGCCTCGAATTCGCCAATAAATACCGAAGTGACGAGCCGTAACGAAACTCAAGTGCCTGCCACGGGGACAGTGGCGCAGCAGAGTTGTTTGTGGTAATTGCGGGAGTCTACGCGGCGGGGCTGCGATCGCCAGCCCAGTGATCATTTCGTAAAATAGGTAAACTTGTAATGAGGATAGCTATATGGTAGAACAGTATTAACCGTAATGCCGCAGAAAACTGCAACAGTATTCCCTGTGGCAGAGATTCGTTGGGGGTAGCGAAGCTCACGTTAGTGACTCCAAAAACGAGAGCAGTAATACCGGGGTCTGTAACGTCCTAAACTGTTAACCAATTCTGATACCGAGCGCGACCAAAATTACTGAAAGCCAGGGTGGATACTGCTACCCCAACAAGCTTGAAACAAGATCTGCTACTGTGGATTCTACGTTCTCATTACTATCGCGATGGGCCCCCCGATGCGGTCTATTTAAATGGCCAGGGTCGATCAGAGGGATCTACCGGTAGCCTCTGCATGGCCCAGGCTTCTACAAAGATTCCATCCACACTATCCAACCCTGAAAACTCGATATTCCAAGGCGAATAGGTAAACGCTGGGTCATCAAGATCTACCGCCTCGAAAGACGTCAGCGACACGAACCGTCGATTAAATTCCAATTATTGTAATTATGTTCTTCAATGAAACTGTCCGGACCAGCCAGCCCCTGAGCGAATGAAAAGAGTTGGAAGAGTCGACCGCGGGAGCCTCTCTTTGAACACGTTACAAAGTTCCTGTTAATTCGATTTCTATATCCGTAGACGTAATTCAAAGTTGTCAGGCCGGCGCTTTAATTGAAACTACCTTTCAATTAGCTCGCGCCGTTCGATGCGAGTTAAGCTAAGGCTCCATCAACATGGCCGGCGATTCTTTGTCAAAATGGCGGCGCGGTGGCGGTCCCGCGGAAGAAACGTAAATCTGACGCTCTCGGGTGCTCAGGTGCGGTGGCCAGATGGTAATTAGCGGCTGGACGGTAGATAGGAGGTGGTGGCCAGTCGAGATGGAAGAAAGTAAAGGCGAGGAAATAGATTTGCCCGCGCAACGAGGCCAGCCAGCAGCGTCCGAACGTAATTCGCCGCGGTCACTTTGCCATTTTTATCGCGAATGCTCGCCCCTTTTAATTCCGACAGTCCTTTTTTCCCTTTGAAGTCGGGGGTTCGCAGTCTATCTCGGAATCATAACACTTTATAGAAGGGAAGGTAAAAGGGACGAAGGGAGGTATGAATATGTAAGATGAAAGGTTCTTTCAATTTGTGCAAACCTGGCTGATAAGAGGCTGAATCGGTGAAATTATACTTTCTCAAGGTACAACTATGCGGTGCTCTTGAAGAAAATTTGGATCCTCAAAGTAGATTTACTTTAAGGGTATTTGACTTGAAGATCAAAGATGAGAATTTGAAGAAATTGGTGTAAAAGATGATCTAGGAAAAAATTGAGAAGATTATGTTCCCTTTTAGTTTCCATCCGCACGTGGCCATTCAAAGTCCCTGTTTCCCATGTTATAATGAACCTAATGCGTCATCTCCACTTTTCAGATTTTACTGTGTATACACCTTAGCTTCCATAACCAACAGATGAAGGAAAAATCGACAGGACACACAAAGTGTATTGGAGGAAATCCATCAGCAATGGCATAGCACTCAAAATCAATTGCTTCCACCATAATCATCGATTCCTCCACAAAGCCCACATTGCAAGCCCGAGTTCGCTAAGTACCTGCTCTAACGACTCCACGAGCAACTCCGGAACACTATACACTTCTCTTCCCAACGCCTGCCTCGCCAGATCTTCATATCCTCTGTCACTCACCGCGTGCTCTTCCACTAATTCCATTTCCATCGGCAACAATTCCCTATCTCATCCGTGTCGCACGCCCCATGTACGAAATAGGAGCTGGAGAAGCGTACCAATTCTAATTGAACGGCAAACGGACGCAACTACTCCTGGAAAAGAAATTGACGATGAACGAATCGGAGTTGGTTCAACGAGGCAGACGCGACTGCGTGATGGGCCAGCGACTTCGATTAATGATTTTGGGCAAACAAAGGCGAACAATCGGAGGAGCGGTGTGCGCTGCTGAAACGGCCAAGCCACATTAGCTTCAAATAATTTAATCGTCGCGCGCCAATAACCATCGCTTATACCGGGCCAATAATTATCACGGTCCGTTGCCGCGTACATAACTTATCGTTAATCGTTGCCCCGAGTCCCTTTGTCGTCGGCTGGCCCGCGTTATAACTTTTAACTGGGCCGCTGAAGAGTGCATTGTTAAAAAAATCATGAATCATCCGTTCACGAATTCGAAGGCTGGCCGGGCGATAATGTATGAAAGTGCACTTCCTGTGCCACGTCGTTCGTTATCCGCTGCATTAAGCGGGGTGGTAATCAGCGGTACTCGTTAATAAACAAGTGGATTTTTCGAGGCTTCGGGAGCTAGGCCTCCACTATTCCCCGCGGCCTCCGAGTATTTGCCCTCCTAATTGGCTGATTATATGCGGAGAACCAGGGACGCGGAAATCGATGGCTGGGGAATGCATGGGGATCTTGATTGGGGGCTTGGAATGAAGAAGAGTGATTGATTTTAGTGTGAGGAGATGGTAAATTTATAGGTTTGGCTATGCGCAATGTTAATGGGAATTTGGGTTACAATATGCTTCCACTACACTGCGTTATATGATTATAAAAGCGGTCAGAAAATTTCCAATTATAACATGCGTGAGTGCATATCGAAGGATGATTAATGAGCAGAGCGGTATAGTTTATACAAACTTTATTTCATAGCAGGAAAAAGAAGTTATGTTACAATACAGCGTGAAAGCAACTGACAAGTATACCGAACTGAACTGAAGTGGCGCACAAGTGTCGCCTAGCGGCACATAGCGGAAACAGAGCTGTAATTGAGTAGGGCGCCGCCAGGGGCCCAGAGCGTAGCGAAAAAACATAAATTAGAGGAAGCATTGCACAGGCATATTGATTGTAATATGTAGAACACAGAAAATTCAGAGTGGTTTTATAATTAAGCAATATAGTGTGTCAAAACTGAAGGTGGAGTAAACAAATTTTAATTTACCATCTCGTGGGCCCTAGTTAACCCAGTTACCCAAGGCAAAACTAATCCAAATCAGCAGACTAATACTGAAGATAATCAAGGTGATGAAGCTTCACCCTCAGCATTACGCAACTACCTCCAAGCCTACAGGTTACAAGGCGACAGCACACAACACAGACTCCATTACACACTGCGTGGAAAATGGATGTAAAAACAACAGCGACACCCCAAAGCGCCCAGCCATGTCGAACACTGCCCAAAGTGTCCTGAACAAACGGCGGGGAAAAAGGGCTCGACTGACGATCACGACGGCCGTTTTTACAGCGACAATCGCTGTTTCACCAGCGCTGGGCGTTGTCGAGTCGCTGTCGAGGAGAGACGGCTCGATTGTGTCCTACGAATAGTGATCATCCCTGTTGTAGCCGCGACAACGAGCTCTTTCAGCGTGTCGACGCGTTCACCGAAGCGTTCGCCGCGGCTCGTTACCAGCCGATAGCCGGGAAGAAAGCTTCCAGCGGTTGATGCGATTTCGTGGCACACGCGCTCGAATCGGGACATGGACGGCTCGTGAACCAATTGCTGCGAGGATTCACGGGATTCGGGGAATTCGAGGGGATGCTTTCCCGTCATCGAACATCATTCCGTCCAATGACGGTGTTCTGTCACTTGGACTGCCTGCTCTAGCGACTCCGATCAAAGTAGTGACGAGAGCTTAAATTGCTGAACATGGGGAGAGCGCGTAGCAATGTGGAGGTATAGTTGAGTTAATATTGTGGAATAAAAATTAAGTGGGAATATTGTTCATTGCATTTTGTTGACAATTGAAATAAATGATGAGTATATATATGAAGATTCAGGTCTTTTTGGTACAATTATCGAGGTTTCAAATAACACTGTTCTTTATACTTCTCTACCTCACCTTCACCCTTCTCAGACTTACCTCGTAAGTGTATTCAACAGATTTTTCTAACACCATAGACCGTGTTTTTCCTAATTCACCAATAAGAGCTATCAGTTCTCAATATCCCAAGGCAATACTGTAGCCGAAAAATGCCTCGAGCGATGGGACTCGATCCCAAGATCTGCGGGTCCTCTGCGTACTGGCCTGCCGCGTTACCAATTCCTCCAACGCCGACTCTGCGATGTTACTCCTTTCCGAACTCTACAAATACTGCCCAAACGCCAAATGCCTACAACAATTGCCTCCATGCCACGGTTGGGAGAAGATGAAAGCTCCATGAAGCTATGATTGAATTTTATAAAATTCCCAGTCACATTTTTCCGACAGAACGAAACGAATCTGCGACACACAATAGTGCACGCATGACCGCTTCTTTAAATGTGTTTACGCAGGATCGCGCAGCGGAGTGCACGCGAGCGTGATCGCGAATCGTGGGAATGAGTAAGCGCGCTGTCGCGGGCGTTCCTGCGGCCGAACGTTTCGGATGAACGTGTCTGCATAGTCGGTTGGGTAATTCCGTTGCAGTAGACACTGATCCCGCCGGTATCAACAGGTGTGCGAGGGACCATTTGACGGGAAAGAAGTAACCTTGCGGCTGAGGAAAAAAAGAGGAAGAATGATCGAAAGTGTTGTCACCAAAGAACAGATGCGTTCGCATAATTGCACGGGAGCACGCCTCTGCTGCGCGCGCAACACTGCCCTAACCTTCTCTCGACGAAGTTCGACAGCCGGCGCTGTGAAACCGCGAGGAACGGATCCCTGGGTAAATACGTGTGCTCTTCGACTCGAACGACCGACTGTCTGTGAAATAGCGGAGCCAGTGAATTGAACGGGACTCGGAAAGCTGAAGGAATGCGTCAGGAAAATAGGATTATTCTCGAAGCAAGTTTCTTGTTCGGGGTAATTAAGGGACATGTTACTTTATGCTCGAGAAACTTTGTTTGAACGCTCAATCCAGAACGCGTTGCCAACTGAGGGCTTAATTAGGGGTAACTGTGCGCCGCCAAGCAAATTAACCCGCTCCGAGGGCCGCTACGTGACGAAAAAAATGGCACAGTTCGGGCTCGTAAATCGGTAAACCCGAGCCGCGGGCGAAATGGGGTGAACGCAGCTACTTTTCGAGGTTAGAATAGTAAATGAGAGAGATTTGGCGAATACAGTTTGTCAATATTCAAGCTTGCTACCTGAAAGAACGGAATCCGTTCCATAATAACTAATTAGGTACATAGTGAGGTTATACTGATTGCGAGTGTTTATGCTTCATGAAGAAATAAATACCTGTGATGCTCGACGCATCGTTCTCTGTATTTTTCTCGTTGGCGTTGTTATTCTCAAATTGTGTATAAGTGTACTGAGCAATAGTGAGATTTTCAGGAGTCATGGGAAGGGCGTAGGAAGCAAAGGGATTTCGTGGAAATTCATGAATATCTATCGAGTGGAGGAAGTGCCACTCTTACCCACTTTTCCATCTCCGATACCTGCGTAATTGCGTTAGTAAAGTGTCGGACTTACAATTTTACGGGACAAGTATAAACAAGTATAAACCTGAATATAATCCTGATGAGATATAAATTTCGAAAGAATGAAGGTACTTCCCAGCGAGCCTCCATTGCCGATCAATCTCCAACAAACGAAATCCCACGCCACTCAAAATTAAACCGTTCTATTTCCGCCCGATTCTACCTTCTCCCACGGTGCACGTCCCGCGCGATATATTTATTATCCATTATCGGGGGATAACAACGAGCGACAATATTCGGACGCGGATTCAGGTTAACGGGACAGCGGCCTCGACGGGCGAGATTGAAACGGGAAAAATTGTCGAAGCGTCAATCAGTCACGCGTCGTTGCTCGCAGCCGGAGTGCCAAATTAATCCAGGGAAAGTACAACAAATTCGTCGTGCGACGCTTTGGCGAGGGCCCACGCGTGTACTAAAAATCGCTCTCCGACGGAACATCTCCAGTTCGAATATCGACGCTGGCGTAGAGGGGCGCAGGCGGGGGGTGGGGGGAAGAACCGCGATGCGTGCAGAGCGAGAGGAAATCGAGGGAAGATCGCAAAACTAATTCCACGCGAGGCGTGCCAAATAATCTGGACCGCGTCGTAACTCAAAGCCCCGCGTTCCTCGCTTTGAGTTACGCTGCCGCCCCGGATGAGGGTGTGGCGCGTTTTTCCCCCCTGAAAATTGTATCGCAGTCGTGCGTGTATCGCCTATGGATGGGCAGCTGCTCGGCACTGGATTACACGTTTGCGAGTTATGATGCGTACCAGCGATTCGGTGTCGGGACTTTCGTAGATGGCGCCACTGTCGCTTCGCTCACTGGAGCAATCACGTCGAACGGAACCAAGATTTCTCGTCCTCTGAATCGGGCGCTGTGCGTTTGGGAAGGGAACGGGGAAGATGCGGATCCGCGCGAGGAGGAAGTCAATGAGAATGTCACGCGTGATTCTCAATGCTGCATTTTTCGTCGACTGACTCACGTTGGGCGTCGAGGTGGGTTTTAGGTTATGATCGATATTATTTAGCTTCGATGATAGGGGAATAGTCGGTCTGATAATCAAAGTAGGTTTTAAGGAATAGATAGTCGCTATGTCAAGTAAATATTGATACTGTTCGAAGCTTTAGAATTTTTAATGCTGTACTGGAAATATTTATTGCACTACTTGGACATTTAGTGTGTACTCACTTCCACCTCGTTTAGTCTTAGTATTCGGAAAGTACTTTTGCGCGACTGTTGACGAGGCATACAGTGCCCTATATCTTGGTTAAAATAAGTTGGATACCAACTACTTTATCAATCATGGGGTTATGAAGATTGTTTCATAGGACGTGGATTTGGGGGTGGTGCAATAAATGTTTCCAATTATATATAGATTATTAAATTATATATTAGATTATACAATGCCAGAAAATAGGCTAGAAAGATCACGTGTTCTTTCTATACAATTATTAAAAATGCGTTGTGATATTGAGTGATGACATGATTCCTTTATTATTAATAACAACACGCTATCTTTGCATCCTACTTTCTCGCGTTGCATAATCCATTAGCAGCTAATAATCTATATATAATTGTGCCATTATCTACGGTTTTAAACAATACAAATATTTATTTGATATGCCCACCCCTATTGGGGATGCTTCTCTGCGAGTTAGAGACTGGGGACATTTAAATATAACGATTTGAATGGAAGTGACCATGCTAGAGTTTCTGTTATTCTATCGGATTTGATAAAAAAAAAACCACCTCACCTCGCCGAGCATCGCGAATCAGCCAGATACCCTGTAAAACACCAGTCAAAACGACCGATTCGAGCCTACGTGTACCTCTATGATGTACCTATGTGTCGTGTACATGTGTACGTGTGGATTCATGGACGATTTATGGTGTCCCGCGAATCGGGCATGGGGGAAACATGAAGGACCACACGATTTGCCGTTCCGAACTCGGAAGGGTGCAGAACTAACCATACCCCTACACTCGCGCTCCTCGCTAGCTCCCCAAACAGTTGACGATAGAAATTACGTGATATTTACCGAAAATACTTGCAACAATTTGCCACTCACATCCCACGGAAATGAACTTAAAGTGGCCAAAGTTAATTCCCACTCTACCGCAGCGTGTAAAAACAGATAAACCCAGCAACTGCCCTAATTCCCTCCGCGACACTCAAATTACACACGTGTACACAGTCGCGCGGGAAGCCCGCCTCGGATCACCCGCACCCTCGCCACACTTGACACAACAGTACCAACGAAGCGGAATCGCCGCCCACGCGTCAGCCATTTTGCTCTTCACCGAGTGGCAAATTGCAGACCACACGTTCAGCGAATATCACTGAATTTCTTTCCCACGATAACTGCGCCGGGAGCACTCTCTCGCGAACGACGACGGCCGGGTTCCCTTAATGTCGGTCGGTTTAATAACCCGGGAACCGCCGGCGGAAGCCGGTCAATTTTCACAGCGGTGAATCGAAGCGTCGAAGCTCGCGCTTCGGGCGATCTCGGATAACCTCTAATGGACACGGTCGAGGCTTCCATCCCCAGCAGACCGTAAGGCAAACACTGCCCGCTCATCAATCGGCTGGTGATTGCGACGTCAGAAAGGGTGCCCCCAGCCGTCCGCGATCTCCTCTGAAACGCCCCCTAGCAGTGACGCCGCCTAGCTGCACCCTTCCGCCGCATCCGGTACTTCCATCCACTTACCGTAACTCGTTATCCTAACGCTAGATTAACGGCTCCTTTATTAACGTTAAGTTATTGCGCGCGCGCGGAACCTCCGTCGCGGGGTGGAGGAGGATGTCCTCCTGCGTCCACGGGACACGATCGATCTATGCATCCCCGGGATCGATGGAAGAATCAGCTTGGAACACCTCCAAAGATGAAGACTAACGTTTCTGCCCTTTATTCATTGCTTTGGTCGAAGCTTTGGATGCAGAGGGTCGTAGCTATTGTATTGATGCTATGGATAGTGTTCCTGTTTTTACGCGTACTGCTGGATTTCAATCCTCTCAGGGCGAGGTAGATCTCTGCTTTATGATGTATGGCTCGAGGATCGAGTGGGAGGAAGTACCTTTTTATGTTGGGGAGCGTTCAGCTGTTATATGAAGGTGATAAATGTGTTTATGCGGGGTTTAAGTGGGACAGCACTGGAGGAAGTGTTGTTCAGGGCCGGCCACAGGGAGGTGCAAGGCACCCGGGCCCCGGACTGAGCAGGGTGTTTAAAAAGTGATGGTTACTGCTTTCAGGGGTCATTCAGGGGACATCTGTATGTAAAAGTTGCTGCAAAATTGTTTATAATATTGAAAATTAATGTTATTTCTTTTATATCAATATTTTCTGCTCGCTGAAGGGGGAAAAAGTTTAAAAGGAACTATATGTTGCAAACGTAATGTTTTCTCAAAAACTGGAACTCTGTCATAGATCACTTCAAAAATGCCAAAACTTCATCAATTTTTTTTTTTAGGAAACGGTGGGTTTGCACGATATGGTTCCTTTTAGAATTGTTCTTCTTTCAGCGAGCAGAATATGTTGATGCAAACAAAATTAACATTAATTTTGAATGTTATAAACTATTTTGCAGCCAGATTTTTTTGCAAATCTGCACTGATGCAGAGGTGTGGATTCACCCCAGAAAGCAGTGATCATCATTTTTGTAACACCTAAAAGAAAAAATGAAGAAATAAAATAATAAAGAAGCAAAAATGCGACTGTTTGATTAAAAATAATTTAATTTTAAAAACCCACTTGAATTTCACGAGGTATGTGAAAACTGTAAAAAAAGAAATTAAAATATAATCTCCAATATAATAATATAATGATCTAATATCATTAATGATATGGCAATGAAAATATATATTGAAATATGTTAAAATTTATTTGTCTCGTTCTTTAATTGTTTATTTTCTTTTCTCTATTATTGTTATTAATATCTGTTTTTCCGTGATCAGATGTTACGATTTTTTATTGCTGAGAAATTCTTTGGAGTCCCAAAATATTTCTTGCCTCGGGGCCCCTTTACAGAAGAAGGCCGGCCCTGGTGTTGGTAAGTAGAATAGGAGGGTAATCTTTGGAGAGATGAAGATGTCCAGGGTACCCTTGAAATGAGGGTCTAAACTTCGGAAGCTTATGGAGGTGAGGGAACGTTTTCCCAGGTGTTCATTATGCGCAGAAGAATGTTTTTGACCGCGAAGTGCTTCCAAAACCTCTCTCAAAGTATATAGTTAGGTGTAACTAGCGGGCATTAATGCCAAGCTGATTCCTCCTTTGACCCTGAATATTAGTACTTACGTACTTGAATCGGCCTCCATGGTTGGCCACTCAGCGTGCATGTTACCTCGCGAGACTCTGACCAAAGAGGAGACTTTTGGGACTGAATTCGGAAAGCTTCAAACAGTCGCTGCCACGGAGACGCACATTTGTATTCACACACGTGAGTTAAAAACCTTTCTGCATTAAGATCCTCTTAAACCTGAGGGACACCGTTAATCTCGTCGGGATCATCCCGCGCATGTACAGTCTCCAATGATCCACCGAGTCCTGGATCCAGTCTCGCGAGGCAGCTGGCACCGTTGAACGCTTAAAACTCAATTACGCGACGATTTCGCACACTCGATAACGGATTACAGCGACCGGGCGGCTCGATATCCTATCGGAGCGCGACCCAGCCTCGAAGACACTCTTAAAAAATATCTACTTTCACCGTTTCCACGTGTTTCGATCGGTCCTCGTTTATCCATGCGCGTGCGTGCACGCTATACCATCCTCGTGCCTCTGTTTACCAATTCGTGTATCGCATATTATATATTATGTATATAATATATATGTATAGTATGTATATTCAACAGTTCTCTGTACATCAGGTTAAGTACCACCCTCGGCTGGCTCGTAATCTCGCACAGTTCACCAGTCTTAAACACCGAGTTAACGTTATTATCGCTACGGCAGAATTGCTACGACATCCCGTCGGAACTTTCCAGACGCGGGCACAGAGTCCGTTTCTCCTGCAACCGACGACCAGTAAACTTTAATAACAATGTAATTAGTTAGCCTAAAAAGTACGTGATCATGAGGACCGTGTGTGGAAGGGTGGGGTTTGAGAGGATGGGAGAGGTGGGGTTGGGCGTGAAGGGTGGGTCGAGGGATGCTTATGAGCTTGAGCAGATATTCGAGCGAGTCCTTTGGCGACTCGTAAACGGTAAACGGTGTGTATCCTTGTTCCTTTTTCTGTTTCGTCCACACTTCTGTTTATACTTCGACCCTTTGCGCTCGTACGGTTGCTCTTGCTCGCTGTGGGGACATCAGTTGGATGGGTGTACGTTTTTAAGTGGAAGTTTATTGGTTTTGATAATGCAGAAAAATTTCTTCTGATATCCATTGGGGTTGGCTAGGAAAGGAAATTGTACAAGAGGGATTAGGTCTCTCAAATATTAGGCCAGTGCAAAAATTCGCTAGTTCACTTTTAGGTTATGTAAGGTGTACGGAAATATCTGTGTTTAGTACACCCAAAAATATGAGATAAATTTTTAAGCAACCCAAAATTGCATAACCAGAGCTAGGGCATAAGATGATAGTGTACAGAAGTTCTCATTTGATTTTCATTTCGTGTTCTTTTTATTCGCAATTAATTCGAGAAAAAAAATTTTGAAGTGCTAAATTTATCACGAAGTCAAGAAAAACACCACGAGCAGGACCTGGCTACACATATTTGCACTTTTACTAGGAAAAATGGTAATAGGTAATATAGTCAAGGAAAATAGTTTGATAAGAAAAACATTTAATATAGTTTTGCTTTTAATGAAGACTTTGGTTTAATAAAGCGAACGAGGTTTTACACCGACCTAGTAATTAAGATAGTACTCAACATTTTTTGTTCAAACGTTCCACTGAAGATGATTTTGGAGGATTTGGACGTACCACGTGGTTGCAAGAATTCACAAGATTGACTCTGAATGGACCAGGTTGCCGAATTAAGATTCTACGAGCGCAAAGGACGAACATCTTTCCCAAGATCAGCGAATTGCTTTCGATCGGTGCCGCAGCGACTTCAGCTCCTGGGACACATTTCGAAATTCCTCCTCCATCCGCGGGCCGAGTTGTTTGCGTTTCGTAAGCTCTCTGAAACTTCGATTCTCGTGGCCGTTAACGTATTCCACGCTCGGGGAAATTCCATTCCGAGCCAGAACGCCCTTGGAGGAACATAGCGGAGCAACGGGCATTTGAAAATTCTCCTCCGGTTGCGATCGAACGGTGGGGTCCCTCGGTCGTCCCTACCCCAAGCTCGTTTCAACCTCGACAGCGTGGAAAAACAGGCCGCTGTGCTTGCAGTTTGCTGATTTCGCGCAGCTTTCTGAATTTGTTGCGCGACTGCCTGTGCTACTTCGTGTTTGTGAAACTCTGCGACTCGCGAGTCACTTCGAGTACCGCGAATTTTGAGGCAAATGGCCCCATCATTTGGTGCAAGCATGTACTTGTTGAAGAACAGCATTTTTTCTTTTGTTTGCGTAGAATATTGGAGTTGGCAGCCTTCTGATTGAATTGATCGTAAAAGTGTATTGGAATGATCGCAATGAAAATGTATCGAAATGCATGCATCCTACCTCCATCCGTCTTTCATGAAGTGAAATGGTAAAATGAAACTCCTGTTATTTGTATATCGTAATTAAGAAATAATCTACTCAAGTGTTAAATATTTTGCCCTCTTTTTAAAACAATTTCTATCAAGTTCCCATTTTCTTTATTACCTTCAAATCCATTAGTCAGCTAACGAACCGAAGAGCACCGCAAATCAGAACTCAATCAATTGATCAAACAGTCAAAGCATCCCAAACTTCGATCTGCCCCTTTATCCCGACAAACTCTTGCGTTCCCCGCTTTTAATTGAAATCAAAAGCGTGCATGGTCGATTGAGAGATCGCTGCCACGAGACCGCTGATGGGGACATTAACCTCGCTCCTCGAACGACCTACCCCCGATTGCTGCGCAATCCTCGGATCAAGAGGACGATCGAAACAGGAGGAGAGCAGAGCGTCTTCGCGTTCCTCCTTTCCCTTATCCAGGTCCGGGATTTGATTAGTGGCCCTGCCGACCGTCCTTCGAACACGCTGGCCTGGCTCTGACAGGAAATTATTATCCTTAGACACGCGGTTCGGGACTTCCGGTGGAGCCTTGCACCTGGATTAATCCATTACGTCCCTCCGTAACAGCGCGTCCACTCCTTTTGTCCCTGCCCAACCGTGCACTCTAGTCGTACGACGTCTGATATCCATTCTGCCGGATGCCATCCACGACGACAACTTCCATCTGCCCCGCCGTGGCTTCTTGTTCGGCGGATCGCGTCCCCCGGACTTGTTTCCCTTGGATTAATTTGTCCGACAGCCTCTCGTTTCGGTGCACGCGCGTTCGATCGTCTCCTTTCCGGCCCCGTAACTCGTAGCACATACCGGTCCGCCTCTTTCTCCCAGGTAGAGACTACGAATAACCGCGAAACCGAAACACTCCGGGTATCAAGAAACTCGACTGGGTCGCTCGTCGAACTGGTTCACGCGCCAGGTACCTAGTCGTCACGGTACCGTGCACCAGGGACTCGGAAACGCTCGCGTGGGGTCCTAGGCCGCGTTTTAGACGTCCATAGCGTCTCCCACGTACCCCTCGTCGGGGCTCTCGGGGTGATGAGGAGGCTGCAGGTCCTCAGCTCTGGCGGCGGCCGCTGCAGCAGCCTCGCGGGCCGTTTTGCTGAGCAACGACCTGGGCGACAGTGGTGTAGTCTCGCCTCTATAGGCGGCTGGCGGTGAGGGAATGAAGGGCACCTCTGGGAACACGGCGGCAGGTGAGACAGGGGAAAGGGGCAGCTGCTGCTGAAGGGGCTGCTCCACGGGCTGGATCTGCGGCTGCTGTTGCTGGACAGGATAAGGGTAGCCCTCAGCGGTGTACCTGGCGGCGGTCCTGGGCAGGATTGGGTCGTATCCTGGCGATCTGGCGAGGAACTCGGCCTCCCTCGAGTACCTGGCGGGCGGTGCTGCGGCGGTGCCCTCTGTCATCCTGTGCCGCAGGCGGGGCAGGGTACTGGCGGCGCTGAACGGTATCTTGGGCAGGCCGAAGTTAAGTGGGTAGCCATCTTGGTCCAGGTAGCTGAGCTGTGGGATATTAGACGGGCGCAGGTCTGGCTGCAGCGGATATCCCGAGTCGTACTCGAGGATTTGCCTCTCACCGACCTGATGGCGGTAGAGCTGACCGTAGCCGACGTCCGTGGTCTCCGGCACTTCGTTTATCAAGTCTGGCTCTGTCAAGTACTTGGAGACGGGACTGCAGTAGGGCTCGTTCATGTTCCTGTGCTCTCTGCGCTCCAGCGTTGCCGCTCTGTTCAGCTCCCTCTCGGTGTAGGAGATGACCTGTTGGTGTTCCAGGCCTATTAGACTCCCGTTGCCCTTTCTGCAGGGCAGGCTAGTCGTGGTGTCCTTGGTGATGGGCATCACCGACTTGTTCTGCGAGACCAGCGCCTTGGAGTTCCTTTTGCGGTCGCGGCGGCGCTTTCTCACGCAGAACACTATGCTGCCTATCAGAGAGCCTAGGGCGAATAGTGTGCCAACTAGAGCGCCAGCGGCTATCGCCATGATGTAGCCTGATCTGGAGTGGTCGTTGGGAGGCTCCACAGTCACTTTCTCTTGGAAGAGCACGCGCAGGGAGAGGTTGGCTTCCGCGGAACCCGCCCCGTTCTCAGCTATGCAGGTGTACGTCCCCTCGTTTAGGGACTCCAGGGTGTAGAGCAGCAGGGTGCTGCTCATGTTGGTACCCCCACGCTGTCTGTAGACGTATCTGGAACAGAGTGCGTGGCCACGTCCAAATTGTGATCGAGCTGAGGGGTATTTGTGGTAATTCGAGTACTCTGGGACACAGATATACCTATGTTGAAATTAATCAAAGTTATATCAGTATAAAGTTATTAAAGCCTACATGTTTGGTGCTCGTCGCAAAGTCGCGCTTTAAGGACCATTAATCAATCCCATAACAGACTATCATGTAAATAGCGACCCATGAATTAATAGCCTTCAAGCAAGCGCGAGCAGTGTACAGCGTGTGCACGTTTCATTTCTTTTTACCGTCGCACAGTGGTCCGAAGTCGCCAAAACGCGAACTAAACTCAAATTTTCAACCTCGTCAAAAATCAATGAAATTGTAGCCATATATTCTTATATCTATGGTCTATACTTTGGTATAAAAACTAATTGCTATAGGCCACCCAAAATTTTATAAGAAAGCTTTGGAGATGCATGTTTTAGGACGATCATACTTTGCGCTGAAATTGCTACACTTTGTCTCATCATATTTCTGTATGGATAAGAATAGAGATAAATCTATCTACATAGTGCTAAAAAATATTCTTCCAGCTATAAGAATATGTACATTAAACGGGTCATGCACATTTTAATCTTTTCAAAAATACTGTTCCGTGAAGGCCTGTTTTTGCTCGGTCTTTTTTGTTCAGTGACGCTTACAAAACGGAGGTCACGCGAGGTTACGACAAATGTTGTATGAATGTATTCGTTAGAACCTATGCCTGGGGAAGTGGTGCAATATTTCCCTGGGACTTCGTCAAGAATAGGACGTCCATCGAAAAGCTTCGAGGGCTGCTGCGAAACTGTGAAACGCAGAAAAACCGAAGAACTGAGAGGACTTCACTCTTCAACAGAGATCATGTACGCAGAGACACTTAAACTGCGAGAAAAAGGTGGCAAATCTACAGCAAAATTATTAATAAAAAGTACGTCTGCGTCTTCGCCCAATACATCTTCGAAAATTCTTCAGAAATGGAAAAAAATCTGAAGCTTCTCAATCGGAAATGTCACCCGAGGAGGCACTGTCTAATAATAAGCCTAAATTTATCCAAAAATGTATACAAAACTCTACGTTCATCGGCCAATATTCACAGTCATCGACTATATCCATCATATTATAAAATACTAAACGAGAAAGCGCGATTTTATCCAGAAGGAATTGCAATAACTGAGCAAAAGTGTGAAGTGCCCTTGCAAAATTTATTAAATAAAACTTGTGAAAGTATAGCGAATATGATCATTACCGAATAACGAAAATGAAATGGTTTTAACTCTAGTTTGCAAATGGGGTTTTGATGGCAGCTCCGGCTTTTCCAATTATAAGCAAAAAGTAGAAGCAAATGAATTTAATGATGCAAGTGTTTTTGTTGCCTCTCTTGCTCCACTTCGGATGGTAGATAACAACACGAATGAAATTACATGGAAGAATTGTGCACCCTCCTCCACACGTTTCTGTAGACCGATTCGAATCCAGTGGTTACACGAAACAGACGAAATATCAAGAAAAGAACAGGTACACATTACCGATCAAATTCAAAAGTTACAGCCTTATTCCTCGAAAGTGGGAAAAATACAGTTTTCCTTACATTTAACAATGATTGGTGGGAAAGTTTGTAATTCATTAGCTGGGGCATCTGGTATGCGGTGCTATATCTGCGAAGCCACGGTTTCACAAATGAATTTAGTTCAGACCGCTCAGGAGAAGCCCGTTCAGTTGGATATGTACCAATTCGGATTATCAGGCCTTCATGCATATATATCGTTTTTCGAATGTCTACTCCATATTTCTTATAGGTTAAACATAAAAACGCGGAAAGTACCAAAAAATAAAAAATCAATTTTGGAAGAAAGGAAGAAGGTTATTCAGGAAAGATTTCGACCACACATGGGTCTATTAGTCGATATTCCAAAGCTGGGGTACGGGACAACAAATGACGGTAACACTGGCAGGAAATTTTTCGCAAATTCAGAGCTGTCATAAAAAATAACAGATATAGACGAGGATCTCATTAAAAGATTCAGTGTCATTCTACGTGCGATCAATAGTAAATATGAGATAAACACAAAAGAATTTGGAAGATACTGCTTACCAGCTGCAGAAAAATATGTACACTTGTATAATTGGTATCACATGCCTGTTTCTATCCATAAAGTTCTTATTCATGGACAGAATGTTATCCAAGATTCTATTATACCCATTGGAGAACTTTCCGAAGAAGCCGAAGAAGCAAACAATAAAAAACATTAAATACTACAGAGAGCATCGTACACAAAAGATATCACCAGTGAAGGCTAACAAAGATTTATTGCAACGATTAATTTTAAGTTCGGATCCATGTCTAAGTTCATACACGCATAAAACGCACAAAAAGAAGGAAATGGATAAAGATTTAGTAAGCCTGATAATTTTACCAGCAGATATGAGTGAGGCAGACAGTGAAACCGACTCTGAAATTGGCGTATCATCAGATGCTGAAGTGTGGGGTGATGTAATGCAGTTTATAATTACTTTGTTAGTATTAAGAATGCACGAATAATATTTGAATGATCGATCATTTTTACGTGTCACTTTAAGAGCCCCAATGATAAGATCAGTATTGTACACATTTGTACACTTACAATAATAAACTTTATTTCATGATATTTGAGGAGCATGACCATTTCGAAAGAAATTATAATTAAAAATGAACTTTTTACATCGAAATCTTTATCAGAATCTGAATCTACAAGCCAACCCCCCCCCCCCAAAACCGTTATTTTTATAATGAAAAGCGTAGAAATAAAAGTGCTATTAATTTAGTTGGCGTTTTGGCGATTTCGGACCACTGTGCGTCGTCGCTATCGCCGCACAAAGAAGTAATCAGCGAGCACTGTCAACCAGAATTTCTGTTCGCCTTCAACGCCACAATTCACCGCGTTGACGCACCCTTGAGGTCCCGCAAAGCCCGGGCTTAGAAACTCCGGATCAAAGCGAATCCGTTTTAAATATCCGCTATCAAAACGCGGCGACGACACCGAGTCGAGGCTCCCACGCCATCGAAGCGTCGACACTTTAACGAGAATAACAGTCTAACAACGGCTCGACTGCATATTTGATCGAGAAGCCCGGGGAATCTGGATTATTAACGAGGCAGAAGTTCCGTTAACGGTCTTCGGAGAATCGCTGGCCGTTCGGTACAGCGGGACGGACGGGTGTAATGGCTGCTGAACAATTCACTCGGGGAAACCTTTAGAATTTCACGGAGACGGTGTTAAAAATCGCGAAACGGCCGCGCTGCCCAGGCGTCGTTAATTACTTTCGTGATTAACGACCGTGACGAGAGCCTTTCGAAAAAAAAAAAAGCGCGCGCTGTCAGAGCGACACATCGGCGCAGAGCGAGAGGGAGCGCGTCGGTTCTATGGATCGCGAGACCGTTCGACACGCAATTTCCGCGAATGGCGACGGAGCGATAACGGTGGAGCAGGAGGGCTTCGTTTTCCTTTCAAATTACGCGAAACACGCGCCAAGAAATATCGCGTTATCGCGAGCGGCTGGCAGCTCTGCGCGCGGCAAATATTTAAATGTTATAGGAACTTTATTTCGATTGGGAACGACCGTGTTCCGCGACGATCCTATCGGCCCACTTTGCCGATAGCCCGCGAACAGCGGTGGGAATTGTTTTCCTCGGAGTATTTTCGTATTTCTCGACGATTCGACGGCTGTCGCCTGTCCTGGGGTAATAAAACGATCAAATTTCTCCCCTCGCGATGAGAACGCGTCGATTTGTGCGCGCATTTGTTTGATCGAATTCACCCCTCCCTGAATTTTACCCCGAGTAGAAGAATAAGTTTAGAAAACACTTTCTGAACTCATCAGCAATGGAGGAGATGTTTACGATGCCCTGATGCAAGAGGAAGTCCATGTAACGCTCACACTCACCGAGGGAAGGTGGCAGAGATGGCCGACACTGAGTCGTTCTCGTTCTGCAGTTCGCAGGGTTCCCCGTTGAACCACCAGGTGAGCTTAGCGGCGGGCACAGCGTAGACGTCGCACTTGAGCGTGACGTTCTCGCCCTCGAAGGCCTCTATCCTCTCCTGCAGCTCGATCTGCGGCAGGCAGGCTAGCTCGTTCTGCTTCACAGCCTTGATCTGCTTGTCGCGGAGCCTGGGGGGAGCGTCGCAGACGGGTTCGGATTCCTGGGGAGCAGCGGGAGCGGACTCCTTGAGCCAGGCCTGGGTGGCGCGCAGGCGGCAGTCGCAGAGCCAGGGATTGTTGTGGAGGGTCAGGCCCCGGAGATTGCCACCGAGTGGCAGCGTGAGGTCTGGCACGCGGGTCAGCCGATTGCCGTCTAGCCGGAGCCACTCGAGCTGGTGGAGGCCTTCGAATGAACCCTGTTCCACGTTCTCCAGCCGACACTGGCTGAGCTCCAGATTCGTCAGGTGGGGCAGATGCTGGAACGCCCCGCGACGCACCTCCCGGATCGGGTTCCCGTTCAGCAACAGCTTCATCAGGTTCGAGTAGAAGGGAAACGTCTCTGTGGGCACCTCCTCGATCAGGTTCTCGGACAGATCCAGCTCCACCAGGCCCACCAGGCCCACGAACGCCCTCGAGGCTATGCGGCTGATGTGCGACCTGCCCAGGTACAGGCGCTGAAGGTTCATCAGGCCCAGCGCATGGAAGCACTCCGGCGGAAGGCTGACCAGGTGATTGTTGGACAGATCCAGCACCTGGGTCTCCTCGCGGGCGCCCTGAGGGAGACCCTTGAGGTCCCGATTTGCGCACTCCACCCACTCCTTGCCGCTCTTCCATTTGCACGTGCACATGCTAGGGCAGCCCTCCACCGTGGACGTCCACGATAACAGCATCATCGTGCCGAGAAGCGCACCCCTCCACCACCAGGCTCGCACGCTCGAGCACATGGTGTCTCGTTTCCCGTCGATCTGCTCCCTTCCTTCCTTCTATCTCATTTTACCCGGTCACCCCTGCTGCCGTTTCTTTTTGTCTCTACGCTCCCCCTGGTCCACCTTCCTCCGTGGACATGCCGAGGTTCGCACGGGAGATGGGTTCTCGTGAGGTCATCAAGCCGGGGCCACCGAGCTACAGCTCACACCCTGAAACAACAACCGTCGGAAGAATGCTGTTAATGGTGGCCTTTCCTGTTATTCGATTCTTGTTTTTGGAGAAGCGAAGAGGGGTAAGTAGGGAGCTGCTTTGGGATATCGAATCGAATGGCGCTAATGGGGCGAGTGAGAGGCTGCACGTTTCTGGGAATACCTAACCTCGCACGCACGCTATGAAGTGTTTAGCTTGTCTCTAATGGAAGTGTAGTTCCAGTTTGACCAGAAAAAACTACATATTAATAATATTTGAAATGGTAAATGTTGCAAATGCCACAAGTGAATACTTTCGGTATTTTATTTTCAACCATAGCGACGTTGGAAATAATATCTACCTACTTCTGATCTCAGTTCTATCTTGCGACGGTCCTAGGAATTAAAATAAATTATTCTAGCATTTACATATAGCGTTTACCACCATATTCAGTATGGAATTTATATCCTTCTCCATTGAAAAAATAATTCCTGATTTCTTTGGCACTTACATCGTTTACCATTTAATGTCCCCAATTTGAAATCGCATTCAAGTTGCTTTTCAATAAAAAATCACAGTTACACGTGGGTCATTATCGTGGTATATGTATATTCCCAATTAAGTATAATTATAATTGTTTCCAGTTTCCTCATTTGCTGCATCCCTTATTTTTTTAATTAAGCACATTGCCCGTAGAAACATGCGAAATGAACAAAATTCCTGAGAATTATGCTGCGTATACAGCATAATTCATTAGTGACGCCATTAAACACAATATCCGGCCAGCCTCTCCCGATGCCGAAAAAAGAGATATCCGTGCAATTTGGAGAGATCTGAAGACACTGGCTGGGAAACTGCAACCCTTTTTTTGCCATCGCATCGTCGGGGATCCTTTGAGCCGCGCGACTTTGTTCATGACAAAATTTTCATGTCCTCATAACGCCGGAGGCGTTCCCTTTTAGGCAGCTCGCTCTGTATGCACATGCTCCTCGCAAATGAACGTTCATATTCTTGAGGCGCGCATGTATATACGCGTCCTCTGCAGAACGATGGAGTTAGCACGTTCATCACCGTGCAAAATTCATGGGGCCTCGACGAAAGCCTCAAAAACAGGTCAAAGGATCGCATTATAAGTTTATCGAGCCAGTAAATTGCAGGGGGTTCGCCTGTCTTCCGAAACTCTCCTCGCTATTTGCTTCGCGTGTGCGGAACAGCCATCAGCCCTCGGATCGTTGTTTCGTATAGCGATTATAAGTGCACGAGTGTCCTGACACTCTGTATAATTAACGCTGCTCCATATATTGCTCCATAGTTCCGTTTAAGTGACAATTAAAATGTTAGGTTGTTGCACGAGAGTTGTTCGCTAAAGAACATCTTCTATAAATTTGACTTTTGAAAACTACTTATAAGTATTTATTTCGAAGTATGCGTTTTTTACTAGTATCTATGATCATTTTCCGTGTATGTGGAAGTTGCGTTATGCCTCTTTCAGAATAATCTTCGGATTTAGCATTAAAAAAGGAACTTATTGCACTTTTTTGGCATTGAAATTATTCAAGTTTTTCGCACCCTTGAATTTTTCTTTTTACGTCTTTATCACACAGAAAATGGATACACAAGAGCAAATAATTTCTGGAAAAAATTGCATCCCCTACAATTTTAACTCATTTCCACCAAAGCAATCGACTTGAAACTTGATAAAAATGAATTGTAATTTGTTAAGAATAAAAATGAATTGTTTGTTAAAAGTGAATTGTAATTTGTTAAAAATAAAAATCAATTATTTGTTGAAAATAAATTGTAATTTCTTAAAAATAAAAGTAAAAAATTGGTATCGTTTGTTAAAAATTAATTGTAATTTCTGAATGTTGAGATATACGTAGGTACCTATTTCTTCCAAAAGTTTTCAAACGGCCATTTTTCTGCTCGCTAAAGCCATCGGTATACAAACACTACATGTGTTCCTTCAACTGCGCTGTAACTTGCAATCTACTCTACAGAAACGAAATTAAACCACGCTCAGCCCAACCCACCACCCTACCACGATTTAAGAGAAACCCGAGAATCAATCCAATGCTTTCGCTTGATAATCGCTGAAATAGTGGCCCAGGGTCATGAATCAGGGCAAAGAGCGCGAAACATTGAATTCAGCTGGGGCAGCCACGGCTAGTTACGAATTCCCGGCTCGCGACGGTCGTAAAACAGGGGGCCGTTGACGTTTCCGTGCGCGCCGCGGCGTTGATACTGTTCCTGAATTGACGTACTGCGGATTAATAATTAATCGTCCCGATCGCGCGATACATTTTAAGCGATCCATCGAACCGCATATTAATCGCTGAGCCACGGTTAAACCGAGGGACACGTCGCCGCGAGTGGATCCAGCGCCCCGCATCGCGGTTCATATCGCGACACACACAACTGCTAAATTACTCCGCGGCTGCGTCATTAATTCTGAGACGACGAGGCAAGTAGGATCCTCCGAAGGAAGCCCCGTCGATCGTAAAGGAGCGTCGTATAAACTTTACAGGGGACGAACGTTGTAATCGGTGCATCGTGAGTGCTCATTGGGGTGGCTTTCACCCACGTCACCATAGTTTGCCACTTGCAGTAGCCTGCGCCCGTAGCCTTTCTTACTTTCAGTCGAGATAATCGTCAGTGATAATGGACATTGCACTGTGGGTTGGGATATTTTTTTTTTTAACACTGCAAAATTTATCAATTTTTATGAAATTTTTTCAAGTGATAGGTATGTCTAACGTTATGACTATTTTTGTAATTTACTTACAAGGGAAGATCCGGAACCCGTAAATTCAAAAAATTCTGAAACTTTGTGAATATGTAGGGGACTTCCTCCTGATTGCAACGCAATTTTTGTTTGCTGCCCAAATTCAATCTAAGCGGGTGGAATTAACCCCTGAATATTCCGCTATTTTCCGATTTTATTTTGTAACTCGCAAACTGTAAGAGATAGGGAAAAAGTTTCCAGACAAAAGTTACTTCTTTTAATTAGATCTATCATTTGGAGCAAAAATTATTTTACAGTTCACGAGTTATAACACAAAATCGGAAAGTAACCGGATTTTCAGCGGACAATTACACCCCCTTAGAGTGAACTTGGGCAACAAACAAAAATTGCGTTGTAATCAGGTGGAAATTCCCTACATATTCACAAAGTTTCAGAATTTTTCGAATTTCCGGGTTCGGGATGTTTCCTTGTTAGTTACTTTTTTGACATACATGGGGATTTTTTGGTCGCTTCTGACTCACAAATATTTTTGAAAAATGAAAAGGTTGAATTGATTTTTTAAAGATGTCACAAAGGAATGCCCCTTTTAAAGATACAGGTGAATTTTAATGTAATTTTTTTCTTTACCAGAGGAAAATTTCAGGGGGGTGATTAGTTCAAATACGTGAAAGTCTTGGAGTCAGAATTAACTTGGAATGACATTTATATACCTGGTGGATTTTCTTGGCATAGCTTCTGAGATGTGTAAGAAAATTGAGGAGTTGAAATGGTGAACGGTGTAAATGGCAAGAAACTAAAAAATGAGTTTGTTAGTGGAAATCCTTTTCATAAGATAGGACTAAGATCGCAAGTACCAGCGTTGCTGTGTTTGAAAAGAAAATACTAAAAACTTTCCCTTCTGGAACTTATATCATTTACCATTTCAACTGCTCAATTGTGCTTTAGGTCCTTAAACAGGAAGTTCCCTACTCTTACCCCATTTTCCTCGGCCTACGTTCCTCTACCACTTCCTGCGTTATTACTCCCAAAACGCATCTGCTTCCCTCCCTCCCATTAACGCCAAAGGGTGACCAAGTAAAAACACGAGTACCTGACGAGGACGACTGCACAACTCCCCCGCGACTCTGCTCCTCCTTTTTTGCCGCTAGAACGAAATCAAGAATCTACGAGCAGGACCGAATAGCAGCTTTACTCCCGGCGCATTTTATGGAAAAATCTGACCCGCATTGCCGGCGGAAAACTTTGGAAATCTTGGCGAGATGGTTCAGGGGTGGAGAGGCTCGGTCGGCGAAAGTAGGAAAGTGTGTAGCCAGGGGACTTTGGAAGTGGTAGTCGCGGCGGGGACGCAGAGAGGAAGCAGAAAGGGGTGGAGTGAATCTGTATCGTTGCGGGAAAAGTTGCTGGCGTAACCGTGAAGTTAATCCTTTCAGGAAATGCTCTCGATCTTTGACAGTTCCCCGCGAGTACTGTACATCCTTCTTCCTGAATCGCCAGTAATCTCTGCGTTGTTCCTTGGCTCGAGAAGGCGAGTAAAATCTGTATCACAATATGGCCCTCGCATCTATCAAAGATCTCCATGTTTCTAACAATTATCAGCTTTGTAAAATATTGATATGAAACTTTTAAAAAGTCTCCGAGGTAGAGCTGTAATTATTCGAATACGAATAATTTCTTCGAATAATTTCGAATACGAATAATTTCTTCGAATAATTTCGAATACGAATAATTTCTTCGAATAATTTCGAATACGAATAACTTCTTCGAATAATTTCGAATACGAATAATTTCTTCGAATAATTTCAAATACGAATAATTTCTTCGAATAATTTCGAATACGAATAATTTCTTCGAATAATTTCGAATACGAATAATTTCTTCGCATAATTTCAAATACGAATAATTTTTCGAATAATTTCGAGTACGAATAATTTCTTCGAATAATTTCGAATACGAATAATTTCTTCGAATAATTTCGAATACGAATAATTTCTTCGAATAATTTCGAATACGAATATTTTCTTCGAATAATTTCGAATACGAATAATTTCTTCAAATATTCGAATATTCAAATAATCAGGAGTATTCGAATCTCAAATTCGGATTCTCTGGTATTCGAATATTCGTTACACCCCTCCGCCAAGGCCTCATCCTCCCCCAGTCCCTATTCGTAACCCAGAAGCACGCGAGAGAAGCCTCGCGAAGAAGAGAATTCGCCAATATCCTGACGACTGGTCTCTCAAGTCGCGAGGCTACTGCGTTGGTGGCTAATCGCGGGCAGACAGCAGAAAGATTCGCGTGCAAGTTTGAAGAGGGGGTGGCTGGCTGGGAAGAGAGGCCCGGCAGAAACCTCGGCGATTCAGCGATCCGGTAAAAAAAGAGGCTCTGGAAGATATTGGATAACGGGAGGAAACGCGTGGAAACACCGGAATGGGGAGCCTGGACGAAAGTGTGGAGAAGCTGACGAGGAGCAGCGCTATCCCCGGGAAGAAGTTGAAGGCGGCTGAGGGGGTGTGGCAGAAAGAGATCGAAAGGGGATAATAAATTCCGTGGAGAGACAGGGGTGTGTGCATCCCGAAGGCGAAGACGTCGGCTCGAGAAGAAACACTCCTCGCGGCATAGCATCAGCCGATATCAGGATATCGGAATATCGAGCGCATGCGGTTCGGCATGCAAACCCCACGGTTTTTCATGGCTTTATTCCAGCATGCCCGTTCAACGAGGTTTCCCAGCGGCGGCAGCGCAAAGGGAGGCCTCGAGGATATTGCCTGCTCGACATTTCGAATCCAATATCTACTATCGGCCACTTTTTCCCTCCCGCCGGCGTCTCCGCCCGTGCTCCTTTTAACGCGCTAAAGCTGCGTCTGACTTAGAGTATGTTGGAGCTGCGGTAGAAACTATAAGAGCGTCGCTTGGACACTTGTGTCGTTGGTCAGCTCTTAGTAGACGTAGCTCTGCTTGCTGCTTCAACGTAAACACTTCCGTGATAAAACTATAGAATGTATTTCTACGCTTCGCTCTCATGGCCGCTCTGATCGTTTATCGCAGGTCCAACTTAAACCTGCCTTTAGGGAATCGAGAGCTACGCGATGGGTTACGTTACTGCGATTTCCCTAGATTGCGACGAATTGGGGGTACGAGTCTTTTTAAGGGTACCTTCTCATCATATCACTCCAGAAATTGGTCATTTTTAGGATTTTATTTAAAAAAGAGTAAACGTCGCGGGGTCAAAAAACTTTCTACGCTGTATTTCTACATTTTTAAAGATAATGAACAAAAATTCTAATATCTCTAAGAATTTTGACGTCAAATTTTAAATCAGCATTCTTTAGATGATGTAAGAATCACGCGAAAAAATTAGGATTTCAACTTTAAATAGCCGCCATTTTATTTTAAATTAATCTTTCTGAAATTCCCTCCGTTAATCAGAGGATACATTAATATACTAACGAAATCTTTTTTGTTTTTTGATTTTAGATAATCTGGTTCCAAATGGCAGTGCTCACCGCAAAACCAAATTTTTAAAAATGCTTCTTGGATGTCGCTTGTTATTTTATTATAAACGTAAATATTTTTCTACGAAAAAATTACCAAATGTTCTTTAAATGTTGCTCTTTTAAGCGCAAAAAGTTCTGTAAAAATATACGCTTCCGCTTCTTCAAAAAAAATTCACAAATATTCGCCTCTTTTCGGCCGCCTGACTAGGTATAACCCCTTAAGAATCTTCTCGATTGTCTCGGTTTAGTCCACACTGAAAGCTCCAATCATCTCCGCCAGCGGGACATGATGCTTAAACATACGTTTATTGCGGGCGAAATAAATACAACAAATAATTGATTTACAATTGAACAAAAAATATTTATCCACGACGAAAAAGTAACTAAATAAACTACAAAAAGAATTATTAAAATTGATAAATTTTGCAGCGTTCACAGAAGAACGACTTCTTAAGGGTCCTCGTTGTGTCACACATATTGCGATTTTAATCCACACATTTGTTACATGGAATAATAAACATTTAATAAAAACATTAAAATCCCTACACTAGTTTTTGAAAAAAAATCATGAAAATAGGCTTCTTTTTCGACCGGCAAATTAGAATGGCCCCTAATTAATATTGGCATGGTCTGGGGGTGTAGCCAAAGGAATAAACACACGCAGACCTATCCCAGAGTTGCCTGATAAGGAATTAGAGACCTGTCGAGCAATAAATTCCTGGCAGGACTAACTCTACCCCACGCATATCTGAGATTGAATAAACAAATGGGGTGCGCTAGAGAGACACCTCGGCATTGCAAGATTTGTGGGAACGAAGAGGCCTACTTCCGCTGTGATTCGAACCTAGTCTCCTCCTTCAGACACAAGTGTTCTGGGCACAGAGATCTCCGCCTGTATCCCCGATTTCCTCGAGTTCCATCTTACCCTCCACTATCTCCCCTTCCCCCCATTCAAACAAATCCGGCACCCTTTCTCCATTTCACGGAGTCGTGAGGCAGCGACCGCCATAAATAAATCCTAGCCTTCGAAGAACGTCAGGGAACGTCGCTCTGAATAGCCTCTGCCTAGACTTGCGTAGGCTTGAGTTTTCGCAACTCGGACACCCTCACCGCGGAAAAATTGAACGACGAGGCAGAAAAGACGCCCGCGAATTAAACGAGGCAAAGGGGAACGCCGGAATCGACCTCGTGACTGTCCATCGCGGCGTTGGGATCGCCCCATTCAGCGATTTACGAGCACGCGAGCTGAAATTCCGTGGACTTTTACTCGGCGTTTTCATTAAAAGCAGGAGATCCCCGGCGCTCCGCCTTGGAATTCCCGCTTTTCAAATGGCGGCCGCGGCGCATCCTGTAAATTACTTTCGCCGCTACGCCGCGATTTCCTCGGTTAAATGACTACTCTTAAAAAACGTGGAAGAAATTGCGGGGCCGCGCGCCACGGCAAATATAAAACGTGAAGCGACTACTCTTTCCCTTCTGCGCCACCCCCGCGACCCTCTCTGTCGCCGCACCCAGTTGCGACCGACGAGAATGTAGCGCGAAAATGAAAGGGGTGGGGAACTAAAAATGGGAATTCGATGTATTTTCGATAGCGTCGATGATAAACTCCCAACAGCCGTGTCTCGAGGAATCCGGGCACCGAGAGCACCCTGCCCCTCGCGGAGCATAATGGCCACGGCAGGCCCCGGGATTATCAAACGAGCGACAGAAAATATTAACAATTTGGAGGATAACGATTTTGGATGAATTTTGTACTGCTTTTGACTTTCCAGCTGCGAATCGCGTTTCTTGGGGGATTCTTTTTGGTACTGAAGAGAGGGTTGCAAGGGCGACAAGGGTTTATGCTGGATGTTGGGAATTTTCTTGTAGGTACAGTGTTCTGTGAATTTTAAAAAAATATACCTAGAATTTTTGTGATGCTAATATAATAGTTTCAGTGATTCACTATTTTAGGAAGAATTTTTATCCAGTGGTATGGAACTCTGAGGTCTGCCATGTTTGACATACAGTGTTTTATTTTCTTACTGTAAGTTTTAATACTTTAGCCGATCGGTACAGAAACAAGGTTCCATGAACTTAACTGTATTATTCATAGTACTAATTAGGCATCAGAAATGAACTCACCAAAAAGATAATTGTTTTAAAATAGTTTTATATCTTTCTAGTGGAACTGTTGAGATTTAATGAAAAACACTGCTTTTCAAATGTTTCAATAAAAGTCTTTAATAATACTTAAAGAATGTATACATATATATATATATATATATATATATATATATATATATATATATATATATACATTCTTAAATTGAAACATTTGAAAATCAGTGTTTTTCATTAAATCTCAACAGTTCCACTTGAAAGATATAAAACTAATGTAAAACAATTATCTTTTAGGTCAGTTCATTTCTGATGCCTAATTAGTACTATGAATAATACAGTTAAGTTCATGGAACCTTGTTTCTGTACCGGTCGGCTAAAGTGCGACAACTGATTTCACGTGGCGAACACACTCGCACGTGCGTCTCCAGAAAACTAACATGGTGGAGCAACCAAACGGAACGTAGAAGACCACGAAGTACGGTGTAACAGAAACGAAAACACAAACTCGCTCGACGCACAGCGCTACCAAAAGTAATGCTCCCAACCGCCGCGTGAGAGCGCGCAAGCTCCTCAACATAACAATCGCGGGAAAACTGAAAACAATACAAGAAACTTCAATACAAATCACACGAAAACTATACACATACTAAATATACTATAATACTTCAACAGGAACCCTGCAGAATACTGTAACAAAATAAATGCCCACAAATGTCCAGAAATGCATAGTGCGAGTAGGAAGACTGGGGACATTCCTTGTTTTGTTCCATTGTAGGACATTCCCCCCTTTTTTTAAACCAATACACCAAATCTTAAACATCGTCTTACATACTTGAAAGTACCATTACAGGAAGAAACCTGATTTGTCTGCGCAGTGACGGGCCCACACCCCTGGCCTCCGAACCCTCCCGCTATTATTCATGACCACCACTTTCCCAGACACTGTTTATGTCCATTACCAATGAATATCGTCGAAACCCCTACTCGAGCGCCAGCACAACGCAATCGGCACCCGATTTGCGCCTCAGAGTCTACAAGGAGGGAACAAAGCGCCGTCCAGGGGTCTCCGATAATAATTACAAGGAACGCCTCAATTATTTCCAGCGTCGCCGGTGGAATGCATTTGAAGGCAGTCGGGGGCGGGAAGTCAGCCGTTCGGACGAGAAACGAGCCAATAAACACGGTAGCGAACGAACGCAATTAACATCGCCTTGCCATTGGCCACGTTGTGCGTCGTGGAACAAAAGGGGATCGGCGACAAAGGTTCGAGAGAAACGGCCGGGATCTTCGTTAAAGTCGCTTGAATCCGAACGAAGCTGTTGTTCGTGGCCCTTCTACCGAGATAAAGGCCATCGAAGTCTTCGTCCTCGACTTACAATGCCCTAGAGGAACAAGAGGACAACCTACGAGGCCTCTCATCGATCCGACGGAGTGGACCAGATCCACCCCCTATTCCCACTCCATTCCAGCGACAGCGGTTCCCAAGCACCCCCCGAATGCCCGTTCCCCCGATTTTTCAGCCGTACCTTCGCCCCTCTGTCCGCGCCTTCTTCCACGTGAATCCCAGACGAGGCAGGGAATTAAATATTCCAAGGGTAATTAGTGGAATAAAAGTTAATTGGTATTAAATCGAAGCATCCCTTGTATAATTTCGAAGCAGGATTTTGGAATTTTTACTGCGGTCAAGGGTAGAGGAAATTGGGGCCTTCCGTGGCAGATAGTTTGAGAACCCTCCCCAGTCTTTGACCCCCGTCCTATCAGCCTTTCCGCCCTTCCGTCCAAATCTTCCACCTTTTCAATCTCTTCCTCCCTCTACGTTCCTCCACGGGTTTGTTCGGATTCGTTTTGTCCGTCGAGCCCAGAAGCGTAAACAGCGATGATGGCGGGCTGAAATCACTTCGACGCTGATGCCCAAAGCCTGGGCTACTAATCTCGACCAGGAAACTGACATCCCTTCCGTTCCCACTGACTGGTACCGTGCCATAAAGTCTCTCAGTGTATACACTGCTGTAAAATTGATCGATCAAAGGGCTTCCGTTTAAATAAATAAATAAGTAAATGAAATCGAGCCTAGTTGTGCAGAAAGCTGTCAACCCTAAAAATGGCAAAAAAATTAGTTAAACGTAGTATGGATTTCATAATTTGATATTTATTTTGCAAAAATTACCAAGTCACAGAACAGCTCTTACATTATCCAATTATTAAAGCTACCAAGCCATAGTTCCATTTTAGGTTTAACTGACCAAAGCTACAGAAAATTTGAAATAATATTAACCATAGTACTCATCATTAAATGTGCCGGTGATGATGAAAGTGGTGTACATATGTCAAAGATCTAAAAAAAATTCAATTCTTCACTTACTTTGTGTTCGACCACCTTACATTACAGAATTAGTGACAAATTCAATTTCTTTAAATTTTTTTCTTACATCACTTTCATTATCACCGGCAAAAATGACCCATTAAAAAAACACTGTAAAACAGTAAAAAGAAATAAAGTATACCCAAGAGCCAATATCCAAATATACCCTTGCATAACTAGGTCCAACTAGGAAGCTTCGTCTCGAGCGCCATTATTTAAGAATTTATAGAGAAATTGTGACAACGTTCCTCTTTCCAAGGCACCGGGAGCGCAGCGTCTACGGGTAGGAAAACAGTATACGGAGTTTTTAGGTTATAAATATAGAAGGGAAGCGGTCGATGGATAAGCAGGTTACGAATCCCCGGTAAAAAGTAAATTTCAACGGGTGCTCGTGGCGAGCCTCGTAAACCTCGGATTCCCGCTTTTCATACGAAAAAGGGGTCGAGGAGGGTGAGTTTACCTAACGTGATCAATTTTTTCCCATCGCGTCGGTCCGCGCGCGTCCGCCCCTCCACCCGCGCAGAATTTCTAGTCGAGCGGCGAGGGTCCGTGAAAAGTAGGAAAATGGGATAACAGGATAGAATGGGAATCGGCGGGGTGGGGTGCGGGGCAGGGCAGAAAGGGGCCAGCGGGATAGAGTTAAAGATCAAAGTCCTCGTTCGACTCATGACGGATCGATCCGGGGAATTCGGCAATTTTGCGCTCCGATGGAGCGGATTGTATTTAAAAAAAAAAAGAAGGGACCGGGGGACCGGGCTTTTTTTCTTATCGGACACTGATGCGGGATTGTCGATTCTGCGAAAGGAACAGCGATAATGACGATTCATTTTTTCGCAAAAGAAGAAAGGGAGAAAGGGGAAGGGAGGAGGGAGGGGATGAACGGAGAGGAAGTTGGAACAGTGAACGACAAACTGATCGCCGGTAAAAATTTAATCCCTTCGACGACCTCGCTCCTTTGACGATCGTTTGGCTCTCGATTTTTCGATGAAGTTTCGAGACCCCCGCCCCCTGTGACCCCGGCAAATCCGATTTCGCGAGAATAACTTCCGGAACCCGTTCGTTTCTTTCGGATGACTCAGCCCCCCGTCAAGTAACTTACGGAATTCGCCGTCCCGCTACGCCGATCCGCCCGGCTTGGCTACTTTGAGATTGTTACGTTTAATGCTTCTTTGTAAACTGTTAGTATCGCTTTAATTCCTTGGAACGTTTAATATCGCGACCCTTCGGTGCCTTGTTACCGACGTGACCCTTTGTCATTTAGTTGGGCGGGGTTATTGAATTCGTTGTATAGTTTAGTTCCTTTGTGACGTTATTTAGCGTCCTATCGGCGTCTTCGTGGAACACTGTACAGGGTTATCCGTTAAAACTGCAACCTACGCGCGCGCGCGCGAACAGACGAAGTGGCAACGCTGCCTCACGGACGCATTCCACTACAACCATTCACCGGTCAGACGTTCGGAGGGCTGCCAGCGACCATTGGACAGCGGTAATGCCCGAGCTTCGAAAATTTTTGGATGGTCTTTTTCAAATTAACGTCGCAAAGAGCTGTGCGGAATTTCCCGGCCCAGGTAAGCGAGCCGCGCGCTCCGCTTTTATGATCGGTTTACCACTCGCACCCCAGATCACAGTAATGAGGTTTGAAAACAATGTCTGTCGACTGGTTTCGTACCCGTCTTAATTTAAAATTTTTTTAACTACGACAGGGTTGACCGCGGCGCTATACCCCTGTACGGAGAGATTTTTCGCCACCTGCGTGTAAAACCCACAATAATGGCACGTCGCTTCAAAAAATGACATTAACCGAAGCCGGTATAGGCGTGGCGATGAGTAGCTTAGAGGTTAAAACAGTCAGACTCAAAAATTGTAAAAAATTCAAACACCGCTACAATCAAAGACATGTGCTATTAGTTACCCCTTACGTCTGATCGAGGTATGCACTGCATTAAGGATAAAATTATAAAAAAAGAAAAGCAGAACAGTAGATTCTGAGGTTTGCAGAATTGAATAATTGAATAAAAATTTAATTTCTCAATTTCTGAAAGTAATGATACAGAAGCAACTAGCCTATTGTTTATTAACACCATGGATTTTAAAAGAGCATTAAATACAGTATCAAATAAACGGGTTGCAAAAGCTTTTCACAATAATTATGGTTAAAAAATTGATAAAAGAAAAATTAAGTAAACGTAAAATATTTTAAATTATCCACCATTAAGAGGGAATAATTGTTTCTCATTTTTCGGCGCAAATTGCATTCCAGTATCTTTTATAGTTCAAAAGTTATACGAAAAAGGGCCCAAATTTTTCAGCCCAGGCCGGGAAATTTCAAATAGCTCTTTGCGACGTTAATTTGAAAGAGACCATCCTAAAATTTTCGAAGCTCGGGCATCACTGCTGTCCAGCGGTCGCTGGCAGCCCTCCGAACGCCGGGCCGTGAATGGTTGTAGTGGAAGGCGTCCGTGATGCAGCGTTGCCACTTCGTCTGTTCGCGCGCGCGTAGGTTGCAGTTTTAACGGATGACCCTGTATTCCTGGCTAAACTGCTTTATGAATTGCTAGCTCAGGCGCGCGCTCTCGGAGGTAACGTTTTCCTTTTTTAATTTTTACTTTAATAATTACTTTAATTTTAGTTGGTACATAAATGGAGGTTATGGTGTATCGTGGATTAGTAAGCAGCTTAGGGTTGTGGGTTGGGTAACAAGTATAGAGAGACAAAGCTGTAACTCGAGTACAGTTGTAGACAGGGCTGGATTAAGACCTTTAGAGGCCCTAAGCAGTTACAAGATTTTGAGCCCTCCTTATACACGGTGATCACTTCAGCACAATGTACGATTTCTTGGGCACATTCGATAATTTGAGTAAGCAGTGTTTCTAACAAAAATTAGATTTTAAAATTCAGAAAATTTCCATGGTGTCCCCCTTTCTCCGGAAGCTCTAAGCACGTGCTTATTTTGCTTATTGGTTAATCCAGCACTGGTTGTAGAAGTAAAACAGTTGACAGTTATACACACAGTCAAGGATCATTTTCGATCCTTTGATTTTGGCACAACGAGCACCCCCGTTAGAAAAGTGAGAAAGTTAAATAGCCTGAAACCTTCCCCGCGAATTCTGCTGTATTGAGGCTAATCTCCCATCGAATCACTTAAAAAATAGGCCATTTTTAGGATTTTATTTTAAAAAAGGTAAACGTCATAGTGTTAAAAAACTTTTTGGGCTGTATTTGGACATCATTGCAGATAATTATTTTTTTTTGCATATTTTGTCTGATACTGCTGTTTATGACGTTTACTGGTTTTAAATAAAATCCTAAAAATGGCCTATTTTTGGAGTGATTTGATGGAAGAGTACCCTTAATTCGAAAAGGCCTATCTGCAACTTTCGCTTAAATCAAGTTATTGCTGCTAAGTAGCACAAAAATAGTTTATGTATATGTATATTAAATAAGAAAGCCATATCTGCATTGGAAATTGATTTATTAGTTATATCTGTTACAAGGTAACAGATACAATGACAGACGCTCTATTCTATTTATGTAGAAAAGAGAAGGGAAGAGCAGACTAGAAGATCCAGCATGTACACCGCCTTTGGAGCAGTTATCACGACCCAAGTACCTCGTGAACAAAAACTAAGCCCCTTTTCTAAAACTGAACACTGCCAAGTTGAAATTTAGATGGAGAAGTAGTATGGGAACCATTATAGTTACCACAAAATTATCAAATTCGACATCTCCAAGTGGATAAGCGAAATACTCAAATACTAAGTTTAAAGCACACTTGACAGAATGATTCCACTTAAAAGCCTTTTCAAATAATTTCTCTCCAGCTTCCCTTCCGCCCTCAGAATTCGACAGAACCCTTCCCCTGACTTCTCACTGGGGCTACCAGTCGCATATAGCAAATAACGGCTCGCCGTTTAGCGTGAAGTCAATTTCACGGTTCGGAAGGGAGGCTTCAATTACATCAGGCCGTTTCCACGAGGAACGAACGCTAATCCCGACTGAGATAGCG
The DNA here is from genome assembly GCF_050908995.1 of Andrena cerasifolii. Lineage (NCBI taxonomy): Eukaryota > Metazoa > Arthropoda > Insecta > Hymenoptera > Andrenidae > Andrena > Andrena cerasifolii. Next base: position 30,452,056 of record NC_135118.1, on the reverse strand, counting down.
GGCCGCCGACTCAGCCTCGCCGCCGTTTAAATGAGAAAAACGCGATGATCGTCCCGCCAGATAAGACAAATAGGGAGGAAGTAACTCTGCCGGAGCTAAGGGCGGACGCCAGCAGTATGGAGGCTCGTGTCTCACGCGGGCTTCGTGGCCCTGCAATCTTTTAACATAACCCTCGCTCCGTCGAACCATAAAATTACCGAATACCGGCGCCGATCGATTGCCATCCTCGCAGGACCAAGTACTCGTCCTGCTCGACCGCGGAAAGGGCCTGGAAGCCTCGGTGAGGCATCGCCCTGTCACGAGCGCGACCCTTTTGCTTGCTGAATTACCAAGCAGCTCTGATGGCGTCGCTTCGAGTCGATGCTTCACGCTGGGACACTGTTTGCTCAGCTTCGGCTCAGTAATTGGGAAAAAACGTGGAGACTTTGCGTCCACGCGGTCACATTGACGGCCCTTCTTTAGATTCTTATAGGATTTTTGTAGATGAAAGTGGGAGGAAGCTTAAGGGGTTATGCCTAGTCAGGCGGTCGAAAAGAGGCGAATATTTGTGAATTTTTTTTGAAGAAGCGGAAGCGTATATTTTCACAGAACATTTTGCGCTTAAAAGAGCAACATTTATAGAACATTTGGTAATTTTTTCGTAGAAAAATATTTAAGTTTATAATAAAATAACAAGCGACATCCAAGAAGCATATTTAAAAATGCTTGTTTCATGCTTGTTTCATTTAATTAAAGTGTTATTATTTATATTTCAATAAACTGTGCTGGAGGATTAGTAATATATTATTTAGATGTATGTCTGGAAAATCTAGAGCTTTTAGATTTTTTCTATGTCTTTTTTGGATGAAAAACTGAAAATTCAGTTGGCAACACTGGTGTAAATTTTGTTGAAAACATGGCTTTTTTAGTCCTAAATGTATGTAGCCCCTTAACTATACTTACAAGAATATAAGAACGTGAAAACAGGGCAATACCATGCACAGGTTGCCATTCCCTCGGCGGGAAACACTGTTGGGGTAGGTATTGAGCAGAACTTAGAAAGTGGATATATCACCTCGTGCCCTAGTAAATTTTATAAGCATTACAATAAAATATTTGCGGAAGAAAATGCTCTGATTAAAGTTTTGCACTTTGCTCGAAGAATTTGTGGCAAGCATCCCCATTTTCTCTATCATCCGAGTAGACATTTGCCTAACAAGAGGCGCAGAGGGGAGCGTTATGTGAAAATAATGGCGTTTTTATAGGGGAAGATACTGTTAAGAGACCTGAAGGTCTCCTCAGTGTCCCTTCAATGGATCGCTATACTTTTTCTCGACCAGCCATGATGGCTGCTCCCGAGATAAACAGGGCGACCCGTGTAATAGCGGGTCATCCAAAGTTATTAGGAGCAGGAAGGAAAAAGATAAGCACGATTCCGAGTGTTGCCCGATAGTTGAAGGAAATCAAACAATCTTTTTTAACGACCAGCAGGAGATAGAAGGTGGCTCTTCTTTTATTCTCGAAAGGATCCCGAGATTTCGAATTCCGTGGAAGCACGCTGCGATGTTTGCGGAGCGTCAGCGAAATCTCCAAAGACGCGACGATTGTCGAAAAGATCGCGGGCAGCTCCTCGATCCCCTCGTTACAGTAATTTTATTACGATCGTGTAGCTGTCGAAACGTCGAACATCCTCCAGCTGCCGCCAACGTCCCCGACTGGGACGAGATTAATTTGCTTCCTGTCCAGTATACGTGTTACCCAAGGTGACCAGAAGCTTCCACTAGTTTCCGCGAGCATCCAGTCGAGTGCGAGCCGAATATCAGGTTGTCTGAAGGGATTGCATAACATCTGCAATTCATTAGAAGCGGAGAGGAAATCGGAGGGAATTTCATGGTGAAAACGAATGTCGTTTGCATATTTTAGCTGCAAAAAGATGCCTAAGGAAAGGCGCTGTGCGCTGATCGTATGAAGATTGATTCATTGTTAGAGATTCTGTGCATTGATGGGAGTTTCAGATATTTTATGGTAAGAATAGATTCCATTATTTTGCAATTCTGATAGAACAGAGCGATTTCAATGGATAAATAGAGCCTAGGTACTAATTAACAGCACATGCTTACTCTAAATACAATGGGCACTTTTTGGAAACTGTGCTGTTCATGGTGGTTACTGTTTCTAGATAGTACACTTCTAACCACAAATACGTTACATAATTGAGAAGGTTTTATGCCTAAAATCGAATCCAGAGGCCGGGAACCCGGGACAAAAGGTCGTAAGATACACATTCTTTACTTTTAGAAGAGCCGTAGATATTTAGTAACACAACAATACAAACTCTTTGGTGGGGATAAAGACTTGGCTGTCTTCAGGCGTAGGTTAACCAAACACGCACCAAGCCGTATGCCAAGACTCTTGTGACTACAAATTTAGAGTATATTAATTCAAATTTAGTTGGGGGTAACTTTGCAAAGTCTTCCATTTCTGTAAGTATCAAAACGGCTATATTTAGATACCCAAAGAACCACATGTTGCCGACCCCTGGTCTAAGCCCATATACTGCAAATGTGGTTCCTAGGAACCGATATAAAAACACCATCATCATCGACTACCTAGAACTGTCTAGTTATTCCCAATTGAAGACTGATAAGATACTTCCACAAACACTTGAATCTTCAAGCATAGACCCCCATAAATGGTCTCCTCCATAGATGGAAACTCCCACCACTCATCCCCATCAGTGCTATCCAAGTGTATACTCCCTCGCGGACTTCCCAACAAAGCCTTTGTCTCTCCTTTACGCCACATTTCACTCTTAACCCATACAATCTAATTGCATGCCCAGCGAGGAAGAAAATACGTAAAACTCATCAGCACCACAATAGTATGCGCACGTACCACTGTACCTTCCCAAAAGACAATCAACCCCGGCGTGTCAGAATGGCCAGACGCTGAGAACCGGGTCCAGCGGCGTCGCGACGCAAGAGAATCGACCCAGCAGGAATTCCTCAGGCGACGCCCTCCCGATTGTCCTGGAACGGACGCTTGACACTTGGCGCGTATCGTTACGACGTTCTGCCCCCTTGCTCCGAGGCCCCGACCCACGGCAGTTTCTGGCAGAAGCGTCGCGACGCGGAAACGGCTCCTTTGTATACCATTCCCCCCCCATTTTTTTCTCTCCGCGTCCGCCCTCCCGCGATACGGGGAGGCGGCGCGGAGCATCGTCTGGCGGACTGAGCGGCCATCGTCGTCGCTTTACGACCGCGTCCCATAATCCCCCGGGGGCGTCTCATCCCCGTTTCGGTGTTGCGGCCAACGACTAACGGCAACTTTGGTCCCTCGTTAACTGGCCCGCGATAAACCGTCCGCCGTTTTAACGACTCGCTTCCGTGCGTCGCGGAACGTCGCGACAATGCTGCGGCGCTAACGACGCGCCCCCACTCGGTGGCGTCATGTACTACGCGGCTCTCCGAGCTTTGACAGTGGAGTCAGTTTGGGAGGTTCAATTTTGGGTGGGAAGAAGGTGATTTTAGAACCGATTTACGATATACTTGACGATTTATGAATGATTATGAGATGGTAGCGAAGTGCAGAAAGGATTTGCGCGGCCGAAATCCCTAGTTCCGTATTCTGACCCTACTTCGATGCCCCCTTCTGGCATTCGCTGGCGATCAGAGGAGGGTTGATGCGAGACGAGTTGCGAAGGAGGTAGAGGATTTTCACTCCGCATGAGTGAAAAGCATGGATCGCGGCAGAAAAAGGGAACGGTTCGGCTCAGGGCCGGCTGAACGCACTAAGCAACCTATGCGAAGCATAGGGGCACTTAATGCAAAGGACACCAATGGCACCTGGAATGCAAAAGGCAATTTTTTTTAAATTTTGATTAAGTGGTTTTTATTGGAGAAATCGAGATATATTTTTTATAACCAACATGAGTCATATCAGTAGTGTTGGGTGCTTATGTGTATGGCACCCCAGTCACCGGGCACAAACGCAGAATTTTTTTCACGTTTTGACGGGTCTTTTGAAAAACCCTGACTCTAGGGGAAATTGTATGGAAAAAATATGGATTATGCTGTTTCATAATTATTAAAACATCCAGTTCAGATTTCACGTGAAACCACGAATTTTGGAAAACATTGTTAATATTTTTGTTTATAACTTTTTTCTAATTGTTTAAACAATTGATAAAACATTTACCATTTAATAGATCTACTTAAAAGAAGTAACTTTTGTCTTCAAATTTCTTTTCTGTCTCCTACAGATTGCGAGTTAGAAAATAAAATCGAAAAATAGGCGAATCTTGAGGGGTTAATTTCACCCCCTTAGTGTGATTTTGGGCAGCAAAAAATGCATTGTAATCAGGAGAAAATTCACTACATATCCACAAAGTTTCAGAATTTTTTGAATTTTCGGGTTCGGGATCTTCCCTTGTAAGTAAAATCCAAAAAGCCGTCGCTAATACTAACTCTCAAATCTAGAATATTTTAACCAAACCTTCCTTCCCTTCAACCACATCTGTTACTCCCTAAAGCGTCCATGTAATCCTCCAGCAGATAGCACTAAAAAATACCTGTATCCCAAGGAAATCTCATCGCAGGCCCGTTTATCAGAATGCCCTAACGATTAATATTCAAGCATCCAATTTCAGCGGGAACGGCAGGAGGCGTCGAGACGCGGCAAAAATGGATGAACTGCAAAACGCGTTGTCGCGGTAAGCCACCCCCATTATTTTCGGCCACCGGCCCTCCCCGCGCAGTAAACCTCTCGCTATTACGGTTATCTCCAGTGCATTAAGTCTCGCTATCGCGCTGGCTTCGCTATCGTTCGACGTGCCACAGTGATTCTCATCGCGGCCGCAATTACGCATACCTGCCCGGGGATATTACTTTTAATGTTCGCGCTCGTTTATGCTTACACCAGCACGAATCTCCGGCGAGTCCGCTGTGCTAGGCAAAAAGGGGCGCGCAACGAATTGCACGCTACCCCGTCGCAATCTAGCCGCCGTTCAAAAGAGGTGGTCTTTGTTATTGAATGTAAATTTCGCGTGGTTAAATCTTTCACCACTGGGGTCTGATTGCGAGAGGGTTGAAGGTATTAAAAGTGAGGGGTGCCTTTTTGTGGAGAGTTACAGCGAGCTTTCTCCGGATTTGGACGACACCGAAACTCGATATCGTTAGAATGCTGGAACTGCGCCGCAAAAACACGTGGCCCTCATCAAGAAGCTTCAGCGCCAGTAAAAACAAAATTACACTTGTACTGGATTAGCTTTTTCTGGGACGATCGTTGTTAGAGGCGAAGTATTCACTCGCTACCGTCGAGACGCTTTTTTTCTCGGGCACTTTTGTGCGGAGCATTTGTTGATGGAGCTCTTTGTCTACAGGGGTAGCCAAGGTATTATAAATAACAGCAAGGGTGATGGAGAGCTTTCTTTGGACCTGGATTCACTTACTTCATCAGAAATAATACAGATGTCCCTTGTACAAGCATGCTGTTGATTGAGTTCTTAATTGCTTAACCTTTTAGGTGTTGAGGAGAAGCAGGGATCGACCCCATTCTTTTATCTAGCAGCAAAGAAGAGATCCATTGCTCTGAGACTTCAAGGGATATTGCAGCCATAAAACTAGATTCGTAACACTTAGCCCACCCAGGCCTGTGAAACACATTTATGCGCAAACGTACGTCTTTCCTTTCTTCGGTAGCGTTACAATCTTCAGCATTTATTCTCGTGACCACTTATTCGCCGATAAACATTTTTCTTCCCTTATCGACGAGGTAAGCTCTCCTTTGCACGGGGACGTAAGTGCGCGGTGAAAGGAGATCTGCATTTTGGGGAGGATACCGCCTCCTTCTTCTTATCTTTCCCTCTGAGAAGCGTGTGCGCTAACGTTCGTCGAGTCGAGCCGAATAAACGACGCGAGGTCATCTATATTCGTGAGATATAGATTCCCCTACGATGGGATTGTAATTCCACGATTCATTCGCGGGGAAAGAAGTGTCGCGTTAGAGGTACACCGAGCAATGGTGGGCGTTGTGGGAGGAGCTAAGAGAAGTGGGCGTGGCGCACAAGTGTCAGTGGGCGGTCCTTAATTGTCAACCACGGAAGCGTAGTGCTAAGAAACCATGTCGACTGCCAATACTTGAATATAGTCATCACTGTTTCCACGCAATTTGCGCAGAGCCTTTTCTTATTCATGTGAATTTCTGGGATACGCTCCTCCCTGTAAGGTACTAATGCGTATCTCCACAGTCTGCAATCCGTATTTCGTTGAGCAAAGTTATAATTGAGTAAGTCATTCCTGGAATATTGTCGAGACACGCTTCCTTGCCGAGACAAAACCCTTCTGTAACACGTTTGGTAATAACATCACGAGATTGGAGGCACATTTCCGTGTACGCGCGGAGAGATTCAAACAGTGGTGTTGTATGTAGTCCTACAGATATTGTAAAATGACGATATTTACAGTGCAATGAGCTAACGCAGTGTTCCCGATGTTTTTTGACGATAAAGTTTGTCACTTATTTACTAAATCTTAATTTTGAAACAATACACCATCTTCTTCTAAGTAGTATGGATAATTTAAAACACTACCATTTATGTAGCAGATGATACACTTTACATAAATTCCGTTTAGCTTTTCGGGTGACCGATCGGTAAAAATTATTGTCAAGTAGTATATATACTTTCGAAAATTACTAGACCATCTACTATAAAAGCATAACAATTGAATGGGCGGTAACGACATATGCCCCGCCCCTTTTTTTGACTCCTTCCACAAACCCCACTATTGCTCGCTACACCTAAGAACGCATGAACTGCCTCCGATTCATCTTCCTCGCGGGCATATCGCGGAAATTCGAAGCGCTTTGCGTGGCATCGCGGTTCAGCGAAAATACTTCAGTTGCCCAAGGCAGGGGACATTAACGAAATTAGGGTCTTAATCCAGGCTGAAAGCATAACCGACCGCAGTCGTTATTGGCATTGGGAGCACGCGTTGCCGCTACTTTAATCGTCGCCATTAATACCCGGCAATTATCCCGGCTATTGACCTAATAATTATTGTTTAGGTCCGCGGAACGCGGCAAAGGAGAAGCGCGTAACATCGTTACCGCGCGGTAAACAGCAATTGGACGCTTTTGGGGGATGATATTGCGGTGTCCAGTGAAATTCCACGGTTCATGGGCTGGCACATGGCGGGATGCCATCCCCCGCGTTTCGGCGTGTACAGGTCGTACCATTTATGGTGGCCGGGAGGAAGGAACGAACTGGTCATTAATAAAAGTTGTTATCGAAATTGAATTTGAAAAGATTTAACAGACGTTGTGGACTATAAGACCGAGATGACATGATCCCAAATATGTTTTCTACTAAACTTTACATCTGGTGTAAAGTTACTTACTTTATGCTACATTTTCCTATGTTGCATCTCATTTCTATAATCTTCTTCCCGATGCTATCTGTTCACTTCCCACCCTACACTCTTTCAAAAACCCCACCAAATTATTTCTTCTCAATCACCCACACATAACCTAGGACTTATTTTTATACTCTACCCCCCTCTCATTCTTGTTCTTTTCTTTTTTATATTCTATTTCGGGTCAGGCATAATAGCAACTACGCTGAGCCTCGCAAATTCCATTAATTATATGCTATACTAATTGTTATTGCTTCTGCATCTTGTGTGGAATAAAGACGATTTATTATTTATTACTATTATTATTTTATTTTACTTCAGGACGGCAAAGCAAGGTCTATTTACATAAGTAAATTCAACTACTATTTACATACTGACATATTGGGGCATGCTCGCAAATATTCCTCTTCCCTTTCTCCACGATATTTACAGAATACGTCCGCGACATTTGATAATCCCTCGAGTCTAATAAATCGAGGAAACATGGGTCTGGCAAGAAACTCCCGGGATCCAGCGGGACCGGGCAAAAGATGTAGCCGGGAAAAGTTGCTGACATCGACAGGCATCGACGGCGCACCGGAAACCGTTCTTCCTTTTCACAAAAATGATAGGGGCTCCACTCCCGAAAGGCTTCCATCCCCTTTCACGAGGTTTACACAAGGATTTCCAAGCGCTGTAAAAAACCGAGATCCCTCCCAGCCAGTCTACGTGGAAACGCAGGAATTATTCGGTTCCTCGTGCCCGCGGCAGTAAAAAGGAAAGAAGCTCCAGCTCGAGATGATTCTTGATCCTTCATACGAACTCCACAGTCCATAAGACAACTACGCGCTCCGTCGAATCAATCGTGGCGCACGCGGACCGCTTGAATTTCTCGAATGTGAAGTGTAAGGGGATTGCCCCTCCCCTAACAGGCCCCTCCGTTCCGTTTCCACAGAAATGTTGCCCCGATGAGAAAAGCAGAGGGCGTGCTGCGCCGCACAGTGACAAATTTCTGGAACTGCTGAGAAAAATGTGATAGAAGGATGAATCTTTTTGGAGGTTAAAGCTAACATGTTGCAGAATAAGGGGGAAATATTGAAAAAGAATGACAAACAGGTTTTGATATTCAAAATCTATGTCAAAGTATCCTGAAATGTAAGGCAAATTTTGCGGCAAGATTTGAATTCACAATTTTTTTTCTCGAAAATGTAAAATTTGACATAGATTTTCCAGGTCAATACTTTTTCGTCATACTTTTTCAATATTTTTCCCTTATTCTGCAATATCTTAGCTTTAACTTCCAAAAGGATTCATACCGCTATCTTCCTTCGACCAAAAGTTCTGCGATTTTTACACAAAGGAGAGCAGTTTCTCCCACTGTGCACCTTGCGCTGTGGCATTCTTCCGAATCGTTCCCAACATTCACCTCTAATATTTCGTTTAAGAAAATTCTGAAATATCCGAGGGACCAAAGGATCGCGACAGGGCCGCGCGCAAGCGCGATGGGTGCGGTCGCCTTTCTGGGCGGAGATCCGAGATCCAAATTCCACAGGGTCTTCGCGAGGGAGGCGGGGAAAAACCTCGAGAACGTTCCGTCTGGCAAAAAGAAACGCTTCCGCGCTGGTTGTGATTCCATCGAACACGTTAACGTTCCATTTGGCCCGAGACCGGTTATTTTGACCCCAGCGTGCTCGATAAAAGAGAGCTTAGCCGTGTTGACTGGAGCCTTTCTGATAATAAGCTAGAACACTACGGACGTGGGAAGTATAACTTCGCGGCAATACAGGAGAAACCAGCTCTTCTATACTGCTGCTACGCCTTTGAGATACTGGTTCGTGGTCCACGCGTGGTCATCGAATGCTATTTAATGAAAATTCCTTTTCCAGGACCATTTTTGGGGAGCTATGTTCTGAAGATTTAATTAGAGTTCTGTGAAAGAATATTTAGATCTAAAATTGGCAATCATATTTGTAACTAACTGATATTTTATTTATTTATTTATTTAACGGGAACTAACCTTTAGTTGCAACGAAGCATATAGCTAATTGTAAGTAAGAAGTAAGTCTATAATAATTCACCTGTATAACGGAAGAGAAGAAAAAAATATACAGAGTCATATTTTTCTTTGTCTTTATTTTGATTTTGTGTCTGTACCTTTGTGTGTTTTTTGCTCTATTTTATTTACGTAGTATTATAATTCTTTCACTAATCTGCGCTTCATTGCTCAGTGCATACCTTATTTTTTCCCTGTATTTATCAAAGGGTTTCCGTTTAACTAAATAAAAGAATAAGTAAACAAATAAATATTCTTTTGATTATTTGATTAATCTCTGTTTCCAATCGTAAACAAATAGTCTCTTTGCCATAAATTATTAAAGTTCTGAGCAGTAACAGATTCTGTTTATAAGTATAGGCCTTTATGGGCGGTAATGGGAGACAGAGTGGGGGAAACGCTCCGCCCACAGGGACGCTACTGGGCGGTCCGTTTGGCCAAGGTTTTAAAGAGCCATGCCTACCTGTGAGGCCTGAAAACACATGTATTTTCGGGATTTTTTGTTGAAAAACTTGGACTTTTTTAAACAAGCGTCTGTGTATTCGAAAGTATATATTTTAATATTCTTGTAGTTTTTTTGCAATGCAATATATAAATAAATAAAGAAATTACGGGCGATCTCCCGGGGGCGTTTTTTTATTTAAACACTTTTCGGTGACCACTGTAGCTTCAACCTGGTTCATAAGCAATACAAAATTCAACCAAATTTAGTTAGTACCTATATTAGATTATCTACTGCCCGATCCTGGATTTTATTTTCGTTGCGTATTTTTTATTTTACAGATGAAAAATGATGAAAATGTGTGCGATTCTATGGCCAAAATCAATACTTTTGCTATGAACAGCCGCCATTTCGTAGCAAATTAATTTTTCGGGATAATGAAGGATCGGACACCAGATAATCTAATATACTAACTAAATTTGGCCAAATTTTTTATTTCAGGCGAACCATGTCGAAGTGATCGCGCAGGGGCTTAAAAAAACGTCACCGGGACATCGCCCACAATTCATTTATTTACATACATATTTCATTGCAAAAAATACTACAAGAAAATTAAAATATACATTTTCGAATACACAACCATTTATTTAAAAAAAGTCTTCAAGATTTTCCAAAAAAAAAATCTGGAAAAAACCTCGGATCTCATAGGTAGGCGTGACCCCTTGAGAGGTTAGGTTAGGCCACGTCGGATGAAGCAAAGTTCTTTAGTTTTAGGCATGTAGAAAATAAAACTGTAGGTTGTTTGTTCTAGGTCAAAGGGTATAGCTTTGAGGTTAAACACCGTGGGAAACCGCTCTACCGCCGCTATTTTTTATGAAAAAAAAATACAACTTTTTCCGTGAAAAGTTGTACAATAACAGGCTTAATATTGAATTTTCCATTTATTTCATTATCTCCCTAAAAAAATTGCCGAAAATGACTGTAACTTTGCTTCGTCCAACCTAACCCCTTAATGCATTTGAAACGCACGCAGGAGACTTGAGGGTGGACCCCTTTTAATCACCGCCTACTCGACACCATCGTCGAACACGATATTCTAAAACTGTAATCGCACTTCGGTAGTTCTCTGGGTTCGAATGGAAAGCGAACGCGGAACGTTGACTGCGCCCTGTTTCAGACTCCTGTCCCGTTTGTGAGCCACGCTCGCTGCAGCCAGCCACACAGAAAAGTTTCGAAACGAATCGCTTCGAACGCGTCAAAAGCTGGCGATAAAAACTGCTCCGGCTTGTCACTGGGCGTTACTGGATTTTTGCGTTTAATAACTGCGAGTACGCGCCGCCGCGCCGAAACGCGCCCGATTTCCAGCGCATTAAAACGTGTTCACGAGTGCTCGGAATAATATATCCGCTCTGAAAAATATGAAGCCCGAATTAAACCGGCTAACGCCGGCTCACGCGCTTCGGATAACCAGTTTATACCCCCGGCTGCCATGCCGTTCGATTCGGTTAGATACGAAACGTCGCGATATCAAATTCATTGGAAAAACACAGTCGCCCCCGGAGCATATTGCGGCCAAAAATTAGCATTTTAAACGATTAAACCAATTGCCCCGGCATGGGGGACGTTGCTGTATTATAGAGGATTTCGCGTTTATAATATGTGTCGCAGACTTTAAGCACCGAGGTGAAATGATTTCAAAGCTGTAGAGTATTATAAACAATCAAAATATCTGTAGGAGGTACTTCTGTAAGCGTAATGGAGAAGCTGGCACAAAGCACAGCGCAGAGGGCGCCACTAGCGCATGTACCTTTCCTGACTGTTAATTTGAGAATTAAAATGACATCAAAAGGAGAAAATTATATAATATTATAAAATGTTTAAAAATGTTTTATGCTAAAGCTGACTTCTATTTTTTTTTACCAGGTTTCACGTCGTTATATAACGACGGTTATAACCTAAACGATGCAAATTTATTTTTTATATATACATAATTAATAATGGCTAATAATAATAACAATAATAATCCACTATTTTAGAAGTGGACGTATGAAGTTGTACTTTGACATTCGAGAACTTTATACAGAGATGCTGCGCACTTCTGGATTAAAAAAAAATGTTTAGTGTATCCCTCCCAGGGCTTAGAACGTAAATTAAGTATGAATTTATTAAAATTTGGTAGCTCATAGCTCCAATCAGTAGCGCACCCAGAGGGGGGGCAAGGCACCCCCAAAAAACAAGAAAAGAGGAGATTAATATAACCACGAGTGAAGTAATCAATTACTGATTATTAAAATTTATTTAAAAAATAAAAGCCAATTTTCTTTTTTAAATAAATTTTAATAATCACCTAATGGATTTTATTAAATTTGCGTTAAAAATATTTTTCTCCGTTCAACTCGGCTCCCCCCAAGATTTAGGGATTCAATACTTTTCACTGCTTTTATTTTCTAGTTTTTATTCGAAATAGTAAATACAGTAAAATTTGTTAGAGTTCTTCAATAAATTTGCAACGTTTTCACAGTAATTGAAGGGCTCTTGTACAAAACATTGTGTGCTATAAATCAATTTCTGTTCTATAGCATCCCCATTTGCACGTCGAATATTTTCTGATAATTTTATTTTAAATTTTGGCACAGTGTTCTGTACAAGGACCCTTCAATTATTATTTCACACAATGTAGGTGTTCCAATACTTTTCAACGGAAGTGTACTTCGTTTATTTTGCGGATTTGTTAACCGATTTCCTTTATTTTTCTTTTTTTTTGTACGCACTGCTCCTTTGTATTATGATTATAATTATTGTGCCGGTGATTATGAAAGTGGTGTAAGTCGATCAACCCAAAAAATCGAGATTTCTCTTATTTTATGCTATATTGATTTATATTTCAATGTTATGAAGGAATTGTTGCAAAATAGCCATCAAGTAAGCAATGACATGATACTGTCACTTTCATAATGACCAGCGACAGTTTCACGTTCATTTCGATAGTGGTGTAACTTATTTGAATATAAATAATTTATTATATACCTATTAGCCCAGATGTGGGAACAGAAAAGAAAAGAAAAAGAAAACTGTGATAAATTACTCTGAAAAAATGAGAAAAATTAGGAGAAATAGTAGTAAAAAATACATTCCCAAAAACGGTGCAGTTATTACCCGCAAAGTATTTGAAAATAAAAATTCCTGTTGTTCGAAAAAACGTTTGACTTTATAAATTTCTCAAGACCAATAAACTACGTTTCAGCAGTTTTTGCATTTCGGAGACAATGCAAGGTCTAAAAAAACACATTTTCGTGCAAGTCACTCATAAAATTTTACAACGACAGATAAGTTTGACATTAGAAGAGCAACATTTGAAAATACATATTGAGAAACATTTCGTCGAAAAATTGCAAGATATATTTTAATACGCCCGAACGTAACAGTCTAAAAATCTCGAAGCAAAAAATATAAGACTTACGCCAATTTCATAATCACCGGCCCAATTGCAACTAAGCTAAACAAACATTTCATAAAATAAATATGCCCGGGAAGTCTTCCAAAGTCGACCCGAAGTCGTCACATACAATCCCAGAAAAGAAAGAGAAATGCTTCACAGCTCCGTTGCCCATTAACTCCAACGCCCCCGCTTCATATTAATCTGTCAACCAAGACACAAGGTTCGAGTCCCGCGACGTGCCCGGCGGGCAACCTAATCCTGCGCGCCGCGTTCAATTTTTAAGAAAGTCTGCAGCTCGACCGCCGCGGACGAGTATTCCGCGCACGTTCGACGGCACACGTATCCGCGGAATTTTATTTATTCGACATCCGTAGCGGAAAATCGCGAGCATTCCGCGCGAGATGCCTCCCCGCGAGCGAGCCAGCCTCCCCCGATAATCGAAACCGTGATGGCGTCGGGCCGGTCGCGTGCACGGACGGCGAACCGAACGGTTCGGTCCGGCCGTGCGGGATTAGAGCCTTCAAACATGCACGAGCGGCTATATCAGGCCTGTCGCGATAACCCCGATAACCCTGAAAGAGAAATTCTGGACGCGTTCGACGTCGGAGGCGTTCCGTGCGGGAACCTCGTCCCTCCGCCCACCCCTTCAGCGACGTCGCCAGAATTACGACGGTTAAATGGGACAATTATCTCGCGATCGTGGCGTCGATCGCCTGGCCTGGAATTAAGACGAAGTGGGCGATCCCGCCCCCGCTGCTTTACGACCTCGATATCGCGCCCCTATATCCTGCAACCACCGAGCGGTGAACTTTGATTAATAAGGACGAGCTGCAGGGTAATTCCTGTGTACCTTGTTTCGTGTTAACGAGTCTGAAGGAATGCTCGGTTTCCAGATTGTTGTTATAGATATCGAGAGAGCGATGTGATGTTTTTCAAAAGGCGGGTGGTAAATTAGTGAGGGTTTTTTTTTTGGAAGGTGTAGAAATGATTATCGAAGTTAAGGGAGGAATTAAAGAATAGGATTTTATGGAGAAATATTTGGAATGATCCTGTAAGCTTCAATATAATAATAACTTTTTAATGCACTAGTAGATGTTATAAAAATAAGAAGGAGATAAAGAAATAAGGAATTTATATAAGAAAATAAGGAAGAGAAAAATAGTAGAATTAGAAATTGTATAGTATATTTAAAAGTTGAAGTAGACTGCAAAAGTAGAGGTCCAGCTACCAGCTGTTGTTAACTTAATTAATTTTAAAACAACAAGCACGGTGCTCTTACCGAGAACACTGGAGGGATACACATCTGAGGGAAAATTTAACAAATTACTTGTAGCAATATGGTGGTATAAAGGGTGACCAATAGAAAGTTTAAGCACAACTATTCTTAGATGTCTGCGTAACTAACTTAATACTAGGTTTTACTATATTCTAGCATGCCCCAATAAGGTGGAACGAAATACAGGGTCAGCGTTTTATCCTGCAACCCGCGCTCGCGCGAACTTGTAAAATGGCAACAGCGCCTCACGGACGCATTCCACTACAACCACGCACCGGCCCAGCGGAGAGCTGCAAGCGACCACTGGACAACAATTTTTCTTATTATTCATGACGTCTAACAGTTGGCAAAAGTTGCCTTTTATAATATGTATTTAAGCTATCGAAATCTGAGCTTCATCAATAAATGTTTTAAGGTACTGAAAGTCATTTAAAAATTTTTTTTTGATCTTATGAATTTTATTTCATCATACGATGGCAATTCTTGTTAAAAGAAACTTAGGTACTCGTTACATTTCCTAACCGTGTATCCAACTGAATAAAGCTGCTACGATGAAGGAGTAACGATATATTATATATAGTATATACAAATGAAAACGCAAATGTTTAAACTAATGGAAACATTATTTTGCTTTGTTGGACGTATGAGAGAGGATTAGGTAAGCCAGAGGTCTGGGCAGTGAAGGTGTTAAGACTATAAAAAAAATTAGCATGTACAAAACTTTAAACACATGTTTGAAAAAATAAAAATTTTCCTAATGCTTCAATGTTCCTTGCGGCACCTCAATTTTTTTTCGACAGAATCTAGCTTCTGCGGGTTCAATCTGAATCATTAAATGCAAGTTGTTTTCACGATTAGAAAAGAGTCACAGAATTTTAATTTTGTCATAACCCCCAATCTATGGGATATAAATTCTCAGGTATAATTCTTTTAATAAAACTATCTTACTTTTATCATCGTTCACAGTTTAAATTTTAATCTGACCCCTACCGGAACAGTAAAGGTATTCCTCGTCTTCTCGGTAATTCATCGAAGAAATTGTTGACAGGTTCCCCCGAGCAATATTAAGCGCGTAAGTTCTGCAACCATCCGTGAACGCGTCGAAATTGACTCTGAACCTAAAGGGAAGAAAGGAATCGCTTTGAAATAGCGTTCGGGAACCTCCGTAGCTCCCAGATCGAAAATTGCTAGAACCAAGCTCGCGATCGACCCCCAGCACCATGGAATTACTGCACTCGGAATATCGAGGCCTTCCGCTCGTATACACACATAGGTACCTACATATGTATATCTGTAGAGTCGCTCGGTTCGAGGCGAATGAAATTATTGCTTCAGCTAGCCGCGATACGTATCGGGATTGCACGAGACTGCCGCGAAAACGGGGCCCGCCGAGCTCAAGACACGGCCTGCGTCTAATGGGTGAACTCTGCGAAAGCCGGGATTTACGACGTGACTCCGAAGGAAGCCAAGAACAATGGCTTTTATTTTGGCTCTTTACTCTCGCGGAGGGTTATGAATCATGCCGTGCCCGGAAACGGCGTCGTTCCTCGATATATACCTACTTTCTCGGGCACGTCCTCCTATACAGTCGCTCGAAAATTCAAAAGTGTTCCTCCGTTCAGAGGGGTTTCGACGGTTTTCGGTCCACGCGAAACGCGGAAAAGTGCCTCACTGGGGGTCGTCCTTAAATTGAGGGTATGTAGGAATAGAGGTGTAGCTTCATCTTTACTACCTTCGAGTGAATTAGAAAAAACTGTTTATAAAATTGTTGCATTGAAGAGATAACACTAATTGAAAAATATATATTTCCATACAATAGTAGTTAAGTGAGTAGGTATTGAGTAGATAAGTTTTTATTTCTATTTTTGGCAAAAAATTCTATAATAAAAATATCAAAATGTCAAAATATCAAAATATCAAGATATCAAGATATCAAAATATCAAGATATCAAGATATCAAAATATCAAAATAGCAAAATATCAAAATATCAAAATATCAAAATATCAAAATATCAAAATATCAAAATATCAAAATATCAAAATATCAAAATATCAAAATATCAAAATATCAAAATATCAAAATATCTAAATATCAAAATACCAAAATACCAAAATATCAAAATATCAAAATATCAAAATATCAAAATATCAAAATATCAAAATATCAAAATATCAAAATATCAAAATATCAAAATATCAAAATATCAAAATATCAAAATATCAAAATATCAAAATATCAAAATATCAAAATATCAAAATATCAAAATATCAAAATATCAAAATATCAAAATATCAAAATATCAAAATATCAAAATATCAAAATATCAAAATATCAAAATATCAAAATATCAAAATATCAAAATATCAAAATATCAAAATATTAATATTTTTGTTATAGAATATTTTTATTATTATTATAGAATATTGAAATATTTTTATTTATTTGCATTAATCAACGCGTTTTCGTTTCGTTCTATTTATTGCATGGAAGAGGAAGAAGGCATGTGTCAATCCCCACCTACGTCTCCAATAAATCCTGGACTAGCACTCTCAGTGATTAACTATATATACACAAATTACACTGTGCAATTCCTATTTCTTTTATAAAACTTCCCCGATAGTATGTTAAGTAATCCAGCGGCTGGAATATGGATGAAATTCTCAAAACGATGTACCATTCGCAATGTATGCAATTTGCACGTGTAAACTGTATAAATCTCATAAGGCATACCTATTAACAAAGAAAATAAGCAAAAAATAAACTAAAAATTCCCATCTGTTTAGACACCAACCAGTAGAGAGGCGGTAAATTCGCGCTCTGAACACTCTGAGCACTCTGAACACTCTGAGACGTTTTTAAACGCAAATATACCACCGAATTAACCGGATTGGATGGAGTGTCGACTTTTGGTTAAAGTTTTTCGTATGTGCGCTACGAGAATGGGTTTTTGAAAAATTTGATGTGGGACAGGCGCTAACAAGGTCTCTGCGAGAAGAAAAGCTGAAAAAACAGCGGAAGGGCATGTCCGCGCGTGTAGCGTCCATCAACGACACGGAAACTCCGGGGATCGTGTAACTTTCTGGCGTTCCGTTGGCCGCTAACAAATAGTTACGACGCTGGAGGAAAGAGTATGTTGAATTTGGAATTAGCGTGATTAAATTTCTACTTTCACGTAGGGAAATTTGACTTCTGGGTAGTATCCTGTTATCGATATGGGGGCTCGTTGTACGCTTTTGTTCAGATATTTTGCAAGAGTATGTGCCGTTAGCTTGATAATTAATTGGGAGTCGAAATATCACATTACCCGCAGATAATAATACAACATTAAACGAGAATCCTATTCGGTAATATTATTATCAATTTTATTAAGCGTATTTATTGCACAAAGATACAAAAGTACGGAATAAAGAACGGGGGAAAAAATGGCGCAGTTCAGTCGTAAAATTGTTTTGCAATATAATCGTACATTTTTGAAAGTAACAAGGGAAGCTCGGCAACTCTGAAATTCGAGAAAATCTAAAACTTTGCAGAAACGTAGCCGAGTGACGTAATTGTATCGATACTTTTTGAGTCGGTAATAAAGCGCTCCTAAGGATGGAAACACCCTTCGAAAAAGTGGGTAGTTTTCAGATTGTCGTGAATATCTGCGAAACTGTATAAGATATCAAAAAGAAGTTAAATTCAAAGTTTTATGGCTTTCAATATCCTACAATGTGGTGATAAATTGAATACTACCTCTAGCGCTCGAATGTACAGACATCATCTCATGATGATAAACTAAAAATTGAAGAGCTGTCAAGTAGAAGAAGAGAAACCAAAAACTGGAAACGGGAATAATTGGAAAGCGGACAAATAGAAGAAGAGAGACAAGGAACTGGAAATTGAATAACTCAAAAGCTGACAAAAAGAAGAAGAATAACAAATAACTGAAAAAGTGAAAAAGTAAAAAACTGGAAAACGGAAAGACTGAAAAGCTGAAAAATTGAAAAGCTGAAAACCTGAAAGACTGCATAGCTGAGAAACTGAAAACCAGGAAAACTAAAAAACGGAGAAGCTGAAAATCTGAAAACCAGGAAAACTAAAAAACGGAGAAGCTGAAAATCTGAAAACCTGATAACCTGAAAAATTGAAAAACTGAAAACCTGAGAAGCTATATCTACGTTCAAAAATAGCATTCCCTCAAAATGTCCACTTAACCACATTAAACACTCTACGGAAACCACACGTGCAGCAGTGAAACAACAAATCACCACCCAATTCCCACAAAACGTTCGAAACAACGACCAGGTCACATTGCTCCGGCGAACTCAGTCACATTGGTCCGTCGTTCCGGCACGGATCCTTGCCGGGCCCCTAGATTGCGTTAGCATCACAAGGGGGTATTCCTCCGACATTCCCGCGGGTGCAAACAGATTTCCTCTATTTCCCCTCAAGCCCCGCTAATCAATTTCCCATCCTAGGATGCCTTTCGTGCGGCGTTTGTCGAAGCAGCGCAATAGTTTCGAGGTCCGGAAGCTCGGGCATTCGTTACGCCGTGTAATCGCCACGCCCTCCCGGTCCTTTCAATATCGGAGCAACTAATCCCCCGCGTAAATACACGTTACAGCAAAGTGAATTTAAATGGAACGCTCGGTGGTCGGAAGGTTGCCGCGGAGCAGCCTGGGGTTGTTGGGGGGATAGAGGACGGCGGAGACAAAGGCAGTGGCCGGGGTATCGACGCGGTTTCGATTCCAGCTCACAAAGAAAACAAGGAAAAATGTCTGAGCAACGTCCCGATAAAGGCGGGGCCGGCGTCCGCTCGAATGCAGTCGGCCGCGTGTTATCGGTTCGCTGCAGACCCTGCGGCTCGACGTTCGACAGGCTCGGCGGCCGGAGGGGTGTTAAGGGCGCGTTCCGCGCGATCTGTGCCCCGAGATAATCGCGTTGACCGGCTATCGGCCGTGACACGGGGCTGAAGTCGGCGCGGCAAAGCGGCCCGACGGGGTGGCCACCCTTCGACGTCTTAATTCCGTGTAATGCGATCGACCGAGCGATTGCGGCTCGATTGCGGTGCTCCCTGCTGAGGGGGTTGATTGTAGCATGAAGGGTGCAGGAATCTTGGGTGGGGATACTTGGTGTCTGCTTGCGTTATTAATTGCGCGTGAGGTGGAGGGCTGTTTTGACGCGCGTGGAATTCCGGGACAAGTGTCCGCTGGGAAAGCTTTGTGGGATGTAGTTTGTGGAAGAATTTTGGGCGACAGGGTGGGTGCCGTGATGAACTTGGTTCTTGGTATTACTGGGGGCGAAAGCTACGCTGCACCGCGGGAAGCAGGGGGTAGTATGTGTAAGATGCAAAGAAAGATGGGGTGGCGGTGAATGTGTTAAGATTAAAGGCATGGAACGAAGAAAATAATGGTAGGTACTGTGTCGATGTCCTTTAAAATTTAGAAAAATTGTATACTGAATAAAGTACCTAATGAGTTTCTTGTGGCTGTTATAGAAGAAATATAGAAAAGAGGAGATAAGACTATTGTATCCCGTATGAAATTTTTGCATGATCCAGAATTTCTTCCAAAAGGGTCAAAAGACCTACCAATTATATTTAATATCTATTTTTTCATTTACACAATTTTTTCATTTAAACAAAAATTTACCAATTATATTTAATATCTATTTTTTTATTTACACAATTTTTTCATTTAAACAAAAATTTACCAATTATATTTAATATCTATTTTTTCATTTACACAAGTTTTGTATAAATTAGAGAGGAATAATCATTTAGTTAAAGTTTTCTTTTTTTTTTGATAAATATTATCAACATTATTCCAAAAATACAATTTTTGCAATATTTTTCTCAATTTCTCGAGAATTCTCAAAAAATATGATCTCATTTCTGATTTCTCGAGAAACAAAAAATATCGAGAAATCAGTTAACACTAGTAACAACCCCATGTACCTATGCATTTATGATCGCAAAGCTAACGCATCCATTGCAGGGTTGATGTCATTAAATAGGTTTAATTCCCTAGCAGGACCACGACGAATCGCACTACTTACCTCCTTTCCCTGACCACCCTCAAGCGTCCTCTGACCGTGGTGCCTTCTACTTCTTCTAGAAACCTAATCCAGACCTGAAACGTGCCACAAAACCTGCCCCCGTTTGATAAATCGAACGAAACACGCTAATCCCCAAAGTGACTTGCCCCGCATGGCAAGATTAATTAACAGAGGACGCACGAGTGCGGCGGAGCATCCCGAAGCGGAATATTTTGATTACTCCGTTTCATAATCTGCAGGAAGCTGGCCACGGTTTCGGTCGCGCGGCCGTAACCTCCGCTTTAATGAACTTCCGTCGACGGCACGTGGAACTCATAATGGAAATTGCCGGCGCATCGTTCTTTTATTCCCGAGGAGAGCGTCGCGCGGCACCGTTACTCACCAGACGCGACCTAATATGTTTACCAGAGGAAGGATTTTGGGCCGCTGCCAAATTAATTTCCAACGAGCCCCCGCTCCGAACTGTAATCGACTGTTTAATCTTCGGATTGAATTGTTCGGACGGTATCGACGGCCGTGCCGGTTCTACGACGGTTATTTTCGATCTTGATTTCGTAGCCGCGCGATTGCTTGTCCGCACGCCACCCCCCCCCCTTCAACGCCGTCCAACGAAATTACTGGGACGCACGAGGGCGCGCGAATATACTTCACCCCGGTGACATGTTCCCATCCACGGGCTTCGTCGAACTTTCGATCCTCTGGCGCTTGCATTTTTTTGCGGGGAAAATTGGGCGATTCTCTGTGCTCAATTGACGCGATGCGTAGCGGGGGAGGGGAAGCTTGGGGGTAGATGAAGAGCTTCGTTGTTAAGGGTATAGAGGAAAGGAATGTGAGAATGGTGATACAAATGGGGGTAGCTGGGGTGTAGGTGGTGTAACTGGTTCTTTGAAGCTGAATTGGCGCTGGCTGATTCAACCAAGGGGTTGTTTTCTTGGGTTTTACTAGTTCTTAAGGAAACCAGATTGGTCCAATGACGTTGAAAAAAATATCGAAGTGGGAGGTTCGTCGATGACTTTGTCACCACAAAGGGTTTTTGTTACGTTTAGGGTTTCGCGAGGTGGTAGATTAAGTGGTGCACCCAAAGGGGGAAGCAAGGGGTCCTAGCAACTCCTATAGAAAAAGGAAATAGGGGATTAATTAATCTACGACTGAAGTAATTCGAGAGCTTTGTAAAAAGAAAAGGAAACTGGAGTTTATTCTTTAAATAACTTTTTATAAATACCTAAGGAATTTTGTTGAATTCGTATTAAAAATATTTTTATCTGTTCAACTGAGCTACCCCCCCCCCATGGGTTCATTCTATTTTGCCTGTCTAACAAGAGGCTTATTTTCATGAAAAAAATTTTATCAACTGTTGTACGGATTTTAATGTTTTTTTCCATATTTGTTAAATATTTCGTTTTCCTCGCTGTATAGAAATGTATTTTTCATATTTCCAAAATATAATTAGAAATGTGTGGATTTAAGTTACAATGTTCGTGCCTCAAACTGTATTTATATTTTGGAAATGTGTAAAGTACAATTCTATACAGCAAGGAATAATAAATACTTAACATAAAAGAACATTAAAATTCGTACATTAGTTGTTGAAAAAAAATCATAAAAATAAATCCTGAGGGTGCTACTGGGTATATTAGTGCTAGTTTCTCATGCTGATATCACGGTGCTGGTAAATTTGAAGTGATACGACCATACGTCCCGATTTGACCGGGACAGTCTCGGTTTTCAACCCTTGTCGAGGTCGGTTTGCAACTCCGTCCCGGTTTTCTTATTTCTCGATTTTCCACGGAATTCTACGAAGAAAGTAAGAGTAATGAAACATTTCTGAAAAAAGTTTTATATACAGAAAAATATGATTTGGCTCCTAAATAGATTCTTGCCGTACTTGTAATTACTATCGTGTTTTTCATCTTTTAACCACTACAATGAAAGTACTCTTTCTCAAAAAAATTTCCTTCTATCCCATTTTTTCTTTTTACTCCTGTCCCGGTTTGCTGGTGAAGAAATATGATAACCCTACCTATACCCAACGTAAGTGATTCTATGAATCCGAATTGAGGTGTCTGTGTCACCACTGACCTGTACTACTGATCCCAGAACGCCAGCTTATAAACTGTTCTTATCCCTTTCGTTCACCTTTCCCACTTCTCAAGTAAGGAAATTCGGCCGCAGGGCTTCGAAATTTTCCTGGTTAAATGTATTTTTAGCGAAGATATTATCCACTACCAGAGTTTGTCAATCTATTTTAGCTCACCGCCTCCTTTTCAAAGTTTTCTTTCCTCAGCGCCCCCTTCGGAGAAGCCATCTCTGTTATTACAATTTATAAATATAGCTGTGCACGTAATTTTTGAATCTTAAAAAGCTCAATTGAAAATAAAAAAAAATAAAATAAGTAAAAACTGAAATTTCAAAGCTGTTTATTAAATTGTAAGTATTTATCTAAAAGCTATTTAGGCGCCCCTCAGATCTCCCCAGCGCCCACGTTGGCAAACACTGTGACCGACCCAATCGTTTCTCATTTCCAAACACTAAATCTCGCTTAAAATTCTATATTTCCACAAACCTATTATTCCCCAGATTTCATTCTTACAAAGAAACTTCCCGATCGAGGCACACATTTATCTATCATTCAACCGGAACCACCAGGAGCCTCTAAACTTCCACGGATGTTCGAGAAGACAGAAAGTCCTTTCGACTGGAGCCTCGGGGGCGTGCACGAAATCGAAGTGGCGCGTTGTACCCGGGCAGAAAAGGAAACGGCACAATTTACGACGTGACTTCGGGCAAAGTCGGGGCGCAGAAGTTTCCTTGTTATTTTTTCAAGTTTCAGGAGCGTGGAGGAGGGGGGGGGGTAGTCGGGAATCATCCGTCGCAGGTTCCCCCGTTGCTTATCTCCGTGCGAGTCATTTCGAGCAGGTTTCGCAGACTTATCTCCGCGGCGGGATTCCCCCGCGCTGGAGGAGGGTAATAACGAAAGGAACGACGTTTTCTCGGGCTCCACGCAAATTACACGGCCCAGAAACGTTAAATGCGTCTTAAATTGCGTCGCGTCGGTAGGCGCATTTGTCTTCGTAATGTATTCCTCCCATTATCCGAGCCAGGGGTTCTCCAGCGTTTCTGGGTCAGGAGACTTTTTAACAATCCGGCGAGGGCTAAGGGGGCCCTTCTGCGGGAATGTCGCAAGTTTGAGGGATACGCCGAGGGGGGCATTGCGTAACGCAACTGTCTCATTAAACAGGTGCTTCGTTGGAAAAAAGTTCCCGAACAGTGGTCGATTGAGTTGAGGAAGCGAGGAAGTCAACTTTTATCGAATTGGAGGTGAAGCATAAGGGGCTGGTTCGCGAGAGCTTCAGGGCTGCATGGAAGTAGAAGAAGAGGTAATGGTGGAGGACATTATTTGGTATATTTTAATGTAGAGGGTGGAGGGGCTAGGGAATATTTGAAATAGTTTGAGACGAAATTAAAAACTGATATATTTCCCTAAGCAAATACTATGTCATCAATTTAATGCTTAAATAAAATACTGTTTGGAAATACTATTTCATTAATTTAATGCCTAAATGGAACAGTATTTGAAAATACTATTTCATTTAATGTTTAAACCAAGT
This sequence comes from Andrena cerasifolii, assembly GCF_050908995.1. NCBI lineage: Eukaryota > Metazoa > Arthropoda > Insecta > Hymenoptera > Andrenidae > Andrena > Andrena cerasifolii. The sequence continues at coordinate 30,427,828 of NC_135118.1, read as the reverse complement.
ACTATTGGAAATACTATTCTCTTATATTTCAATGAAGTACTCATTTCACAATTGTAGGTATTTGTATGAATTAGTATTAAAGTATATATTTGAAATAATATTTCTTTGTGTAACTACTATTTCAGAGGAAAGTTTATTCGGCAAATCCTGTATCACTCGAAGAAATAAAAATATTTATTTCCATTTATCTATTCCAAAAATCTATTTTAAGCGCAGTGTTTGCCGGTATGCAGGCAGCTTGAATTATTTTACTTCCCACACTACTAAACTAACTACTTGCCGAACTACTAAAATAGTTCTTAATCAGCGTTCCCGTAAAAGCTACTTTAATTACAACTATTACGAATGGAAAATCATATTAAATTTAAAAAAAAAACTCAGGGTGATCTTGATTTTGCAATGAAGAGAAGTATTTCAGAAATGTTTCTTGTCCATTCAACACAGATAAATTTGTTGGAATTACTCGAATTTTGGCGCCAATTATGTTTCCACTATCGGAAACCAAATATATACCCACTGTTAACTCAATGCGTGCTTTAATATCAGAGATAACCACAAATATTAATAAAATTTTAGTTAATAACTTTTATTATCTTATTCTACAAGTTTTGTAAAATAAGGGTTAACACCTGCAGAAGGATTCTTTCACAAATCTATCCGCGTTCTCTTTTAATATAGCAGAATGATATGACGATTAGGGAAAACTGTTACAGATCCCTCAAGTCCGTCATAAATGTTTATCTGCTTGATACGGCGTAACTATCTTCGACGGAGGGCGTCGCCTGGACTTCACAGAACGGAACTTCCAGCCCAGTGAAACTGTCGCGGCGGGCAAACTTCTTATCAGATAGCGCGATTCCTTGTTCCGCGGGAAAGCGGGCTCGCCCTTTGTTAAAGCCCCGGATTAAGAAAGTTGCACGGCGAAGTTTTGCAAACGATGAAATTTTATTCACCTCGCCGCTGCGCGAGTTTAATCCCCGCGGAGGAAAAAGGGGGCTCTGTTTCCGTTGTCCGAGCGAATCTTGTCTCGTGAGATTACATTTGTTCCGATTAATTCGAGGGAGATAAAAACGTTTCCGGCGAATAACTTCACTGTGCAGCTGAAGAAATTATTGGCAAATAGATCGATTATTAGGGCCCGATTTAGCCTTTATATTTAATTATAAATAACTATTTTAAAAAATATAATTTTTGGCAGTGAATGAATTTTTTGTAGCTATTTGTTGAATAATAAAAGCGTTCTGTTTTATAGAAAATCTAATATTCGTAAATTACCAATCAACCCCCTTGATTATATCGCGTGAAAATTTCAAATTTCGGAAGATGAGAAGTGTAAGGTTTTTTAAAGAAATATTTATTGCAACACTGTGAGAGTTAATTACTATTTCGAATAGAGCTATCTGGTTGATAGATCGTTCTTGCTTGGCATTGTGTATTTTAGGAATTCAAAGTTTATCGCAGAAGAAAAGGAGGAAGATTAAACAGCTGAGTCTCTGTGTATTTTAATACATAATAGTTCTGCTGCACACAGTATGTTAAAATAGAACACACTGCACTACTATCCACCATTGCAGGTCTATTATTTGCAGTAAGCAGAGAATCGCCATTAAAGCAACTGCCTAGGCAAGGGTATTAACCGACTCTGTTCTGGTGCACAGAATTTATTAATTTATTTGTTAGCAGTACGGGATTCTGGGGGCCGCTAATTAGTTCGCGGTGTTTGCGTAATTAACGCATTGCTGACCAAACGGTCGGCACTCCTTGCAGCCAGCCGCTCTGGATGATAATTCGGCTTTAAATACGGCGTAAAATTTGCGTGCAAGTCGGACCTAATCTCCAGGATTTTCTATTTTTCCAATGCAAATAGCCTCGGCCGCCTTTCTGCCCAGCAAACACCAAAGCTTTCCCCGCGAGGTGACTTTCCTGGCTTTAGTATCATAGTATAGCAAGACGATTTCCACATCGAATTTGAGTTTCGGGGAAGGGGAAATGAAATTTGAGATTCGAAGATTCGGAGTGATCAAATTTCGTGTTGTAGGCACTGAATAGGACTCTGAACATGAAATACTTTTTCACGCATAATGGTGAAATTCTTTTCATATTGGTCTTTAGAATTATTTATTTTTCAAACGGTAAATTTGGAACCTTATTAATCTTTGGTAAATTTATACGTTTTGAAACGAAAATAACCATCAGTTAATATTACTATACTAATAATAATGAGTGGACTACCCCCACTGAGTCGGCCAGGGTCCTGCTCCTCTAGGACCATTCCTAATTATTTTAATATTCAAATACACCTAATTATTCGAAAATTCAAATACTCCTAATTATTAGAATATTCGAATATTCCTAATCATTCGAATCCGCCTAATTATTCGAATATTCGAAAAAATTATTCGTATTCGAAATTATTCCAATTATTCGAATACTTACAGCTCTAGTTCAGAGTGATTCGACAGACGTACCACTGTGAACGTGTATCGTACCACTGTGAACGTGTATCGAACCACTCTGAACGTCTATCGAACCACTCTGAACGTCTATCGAGCCACTCTGAACGTCTATCGAATCGTTCCGAACGTCTATCAATCCACTTCGAACCAAACTCAAATATGGATTTCCCCCTCCCCAAAACTCGATTATGATTTAAAAATCGTCTTGCTATACTACTCTCGCACCGTTGGAGCGCGCGTGACAAGCTCCTGCGCTCTCCATAAATTTCGAAAGACTGGAGAATAACGCTCGGTAAATTCAACGAGCACGCGTCCCATACACCGCGAACGGATTACTTTTTCATCGGCCAGTCGACCCATATTTCCCGTTAGCGCGACGTCCGCTGGAAATTCCAGCAAATCACTTATTCAAGCCCGGGCGAGCGCGGCTTTCACAGCGCCGCCACGTTTTGTTTAGACGCTGTAAGAACTCGGGGCCGTTGCCGCAAATAAATCCGCGGCGGTGTTGCGCGTCGTAGGAAATTGGCGTGGAAAAACGCGTGCACGCCGTTCGCCTCCTGGAGATCAATAATCCCTGGCAAAAGGTGGCGAGGGAGGGAATAACAATTACTGCCTGGTTTTTATCGCGGATAATATAAATTTAAGGAACAGCGGATTCCGTTTCTTTCCAGAGTGCACGGTACATTTGCCGCGGTAGTTCGATGCTTTTCCACCGCTCCGCGAAACCCCTTCGACGAGATTCCCCGGCGTTTTTTTCCAGCTGCCGTTCCAGCGACGCGACGCCTCCACTTGGCCTCCCTCGCTCTCTCCCCCGCCGGCGACTGCTTACAACGTCAGCGACGTATTGCTAGCGCGCGCGACAAACGCCGCAGCCCCGCCATTCTGCCGGCCCTTTCCTTCAAACGGGGGGATGTTCCGCGCGCCCTTTGTGCACAGCCATCCGGCCAGAGTGTCTGAGAGTTTTCGACATTGCGGCCGGGGGACAAAAGCGGCGTCGCGACGCCCCCGATCGGGCTGCTTCGAGGACTGTTTTGTTTTTTTGTGTCGATAGCACGGTGGTGGATTTCAGGCGCTGGCTGAAGCAGATATGTACGATGTAACTGATTTGGGGATGGCTGACTGAGAACTGACTTATACTACTGATCCCAGAACGCTAGCTTATGTAAAGGGCTGTTATAAAGTCTGCCACTTTCGCAGTGCTACTATACTAATTTTGTTTTTGATCATCTACGTAACGCAGTTGCGAAAGAAAATAATCGTTTTACTTGTGGGGAAGATCGTGAGGTATATTATTCTTCAGAGAAACGTCTCTTATTATCGGATACTCAGAAAAGTAATCACGATACGATTGAAATATTGAATTATTTTATTATTTCAGATACAAGATAATTATTACAAAATTATTTTTTTAAAATAAAATAACACAATTGTATTTCAGAAACGAAATAATTATGAAATAAAATAATCTATCATTTGAAATATCGTTTGAAATATCCTATTAAAATAAAAAATTGAAATAAAAGACATAACCTATTATTTGAAATATTATTTCAAATAATGTCATTTAAAAAGTGCCCAGGTGTGCCTTGACAAAGACGAAAAGGAAAAGCGACAACGAAGTGAGAGGAGATAGTGCAAGTATAGTAAGCATTCTGAAGATTTGAGAATCGGTTGTTATGTCTATCATAGAGGTTAAAGTACAGCGGGACGGTTGAATAGGAAGGATTTTCTGGCACGTTTGCAGGCAGGTGAATCCCACAGCGCTGTTGTATAAAGAGTTCTTATCCTTTTCGCTGAACCCTAGCTGTGTTCCCCAATTTTTTTTTACTCGCAATCCCCTTTTATAATATTCGAATAACCTGCTACCCCCCTGCCCCTATATAAGGTAAGTTAAATGTTTCCTTCCTTTCATTTTCCAATAATCTGTTTCACATTGATAGAATACAGCAATGTGACCATATTAAAATAAATAAGTGCCAAAAATCGTCAACTAAAAATAACCCTTGTGATCCCCCCGAAAGCACAGCGAGACCCACAGGTTGGGAATCACTGCTCTAGCATTTCTCAGTGAAGCAAAATCTTCTTTGTTAGCTGTGTGGGTTCATGTTCGGTTTTTTTTACGTTGATACCATAGTGGTGATTTGAGGTTAGATTTCGATCAAGTTTTTCAGGTCGTCGTGGATCTGGAAGACCGATAGTGACTATCTACAGCGAAATTGAGGTTGCCAAGTGCACGTGACTATATTTACCCTGCGGTTGAAAGGGGACAATATCGTTTTCAAGAAAGCCAGGAGAACATCCACAGTTTGTAGACATTTCTCGGTGACTAGGGTATTTCGGGTGGCTGTCACCAACCTCGCGAGGGAAACTTAAACTTTCAACCAATCTCAGCAGCAACCGATGCACCGCAAGACTACATGCAGCAAATAGAAAGCTTAGCTTTAAGAGTTGGTTTTCCAGTATAAGGACACTTTGTGGGGTCTTCTTCTGGTATTACACGTCAACCACTTTTGAGAGACATAGAAGAAATCCAATTCAAACTTAACCCTTAAGGGTCCATTCTACTTTGCCGGTGGAAGAAGGTGCCTATTTTCAAGATTTTTTTTTTCAACAACTAATGTACGGATTTGAATGTTTTTTTGGTTAAAAAGCACATTAAAATCGGTACAATAGTTCCTGAAAAAAATATCATGAAAATAGGCTTCTTCTTCGACCCACAAAGTAAAATGGACCCTTAAAGGGGTATCCCCGTTTGAACCCTCATAAAATGTGTACATTTTGTAGATTTTTTTACATATCAACGGCTGGATGAAGATTTCCCGTTTTTTTACTATCTTTACATAGTATTATGAACTACTTAAAAAAAAAGTTTCAGTTAAAAAACTATTGTTTTTTGGAAGTTATGCATACATATCCGAAAGTCTCTCGATTTTAGACGGCTAAACGGCGGGCCTGAAAACAGCTGCATGTCGTGTCTGAAATCAAAAACAATAAAATCTTCTTATAAAGTATGTCAATAGCTATCGTCCAACGGGGCTGATTTTGAAAAATTTGAAAAATAAAGAAATGGTGAGAGATTAAAGGTAAAGTTACATTTTTCTAAGAGAAAATACCACCTTTTTTCTTCACAAATAATAAATAGGGAATCTGAATAAAAAAAGCCCTCGCTGGACGATGTTGAAATTATTAAAGAGAAGTCTGTGAACCCCACGACACCGTTTATGTCCCAAATCGGAACATTACCGGTTACTTAGAATCTTACACTCTTCTGTACAGGAATTCTAATACGATCTCAGAACTGGGGGAAAAGAAACGTCCCTATAACAAACCCAATATCTTTGCCAACCCTTAACACTTGTCCCTTGGAAAACTGAATTGCAATATATCGGTAGCTCGAGTCATCTTCCACCTAGCCATGATTAAAAGAAATCAAATTGGTGTTCTCGACGGCATTGAAACAATCCTCGAGGACCTCTTGAGCTGAGCGAAGGACGGGTTAATCGCCGCCTGGATCCACGAACTCGGGGCTAATTTAAAATTACCATAATACCGTGTTCCGTTTAACGCGGAACGGAGCAGAATGGTAGTTGCCGTCAAAGCGAATACGAAGGGAATCCCTTGAACGACGGGTCTCGTTTCCTCGAGTGCTGGCTTTTGCCAGCGCCAGGACTTCCGTCGTTGCAAAATTGATTCGTGGATGCGCACAAAGAGCGTTTCGAGACACGATTTACTAGCTGGGGGCAACATAAAGACGAGGGAGTGGCGCTCGATGCACCGCGAGATGGGAACGACTGCCGTCTAGCTATTTAAAAGGGATCGCCCCTATCAGGGAACAAGTTTTTCTTCGTCGGGGTATCTTCGACCAGCGACGCGGGGCTCCACGCAACTTTTGTAACTATTTCAGCTTTGTTCCAGGTCGGCGCCCAAGTACGATCGTCCGCGGGATGAAGCGTTTCGAACGGAGAAGCAGACGGTTCTGTGCTTGATATTGGATGCTGTGAATTTCTGTGCAATTTCAAATGGGAGGGACCTGATTTCAGGATATTAAAGGGCAGTGTTGAATTTTGCGCGACAGTGGAACGTTGGGTATCACTGGAACATTGGTTCAGCTCAGTGAAGATGATAGGGAAGGGAGTTACTGTAAAAGTTTGGAAATCGGTGAGTCTGAGGATTTATCGGTGAATCCTAGCGTTTGCCGTTCTGGGACGGCGCAAGTTCGAAATATCTTATAAAATATTTGAACTTCGAGGTTTCGTCAACAGGGCTGATAGGTAAATCCTGACACATACCAGGATCTGTTGGTGGAAGCTGGAAATTTCAATGTTTTGAGGGATATTTCGGACCTTTACCACGCCGTAAAAATTTTAGGATTCACCGGTCTTCGAATTTTTACTGTAACATAATACGAATGAAAAGTTTTGCAACAACGAAACCTAACAAATTGTTCTCCGAAAAATGAAAACTTTCATATGAAATGCTAACATTTTTTTTAGGTTTTTCAATATTTTTTATTCATTCTAGTTCACACGAGAACCACGTTCGTATAGATTATAAAGAATTTTCCGTTTTTTGGTACAGATAACTATGGCAGCCAGAATCATGTTCGCCAGTAACAAACATTTTTTTTCAAACCCCTTTTACTACTATCACTGTAAATTTGAAGAAAATTAATATTATTGCATACAAAAATTTGAGTACATTCTTCAAATATCCACTAATAAACATACAAAGTTTGGAATTATAATATTCAATACTTTTCTTTTAAAAAATTCCTCTAAATTTGCCTTACTTTCAGAGCGTCAAAGTACTTAGGGGGACCCCTTAAACTACATAGAGACAGCAAGCTTTCTACAGGAACGGTTCTCATTTCACTTAAGTCTTCCCTGTTCGAAATCTACGACGGGAAATTTTAAAATAATTTCAAGCCTAAAGCTCCTTCCGGACACTGTGCGTTCATAGAAGTGCTCCGCCATTGGAGGGTTAATCCATGCACGGCAAACCTCAGCTCTAGCAAGGAAGAATAGCCGTTGGTGCTTGCGAACAAAGGTGAGAGCAACGGCAAGAGCAGCAGCCGTAGAAGAGTGGGAATAGTAGCCCAGTGTGAGTGACTTGGGCTAGAATGGATACCTGGTCTCTATATTCACAGATTCCTCCATCATCAGCCTCTTGTTCTTGGCAAGGCGGGTCGCCTTACTTGGTTGCTCCAAGAGTAGGATTGTCGGGAGAATTCCCTAGCGTAGGGACAAGCTGACGTCACACAGACCTATACATTGATACCACTTGTAGACACCATGCGAGGATTCCCCCTGTACTACACCTTACTACGTCACTGAGTTGCAACTCTGCCAGCTTCCGATAGTTGTTCCCCCTTTACTACTCTCTACTACGTCGTCACTGAGCTCCCTACGCAGTCATGTTCTCTCTTCTTCTGGCAATGCTGTCCCAGAGCAAGATCAGCTCGCGGCTACTCGTAGGAGCAACCGCTTCGACGCCCTTGGGTTTAACCGTTAAATCCCAGGTGACCACGCAACAAGCTACCTCTGGAAGCTGAGACTACCATCAGCACAACACGCTAGCCCACCTGATTCAACCCATGTACCAGAAACGCCTTACACGTCGTCCATTCACCAGGAACACCCATTACTTGCAGCAGCATTTGCATGATTAAGGCGGATTCACACATGTCAGTTCCGCGAGGGTTCAGTGGCATCACTGTAAAGTGGTAAAAAAATATGGTTTCCCTGTTCTGGAATGGAGCAGTTCACACTGGCGTTATCATCTTTACCATGACATCACAACGTCACCACCACAAATATACCGTCATTGCTCCGTAGACAGTGGCGGATTTAACTGGCGGTCGATGAGCAGTTGCCGTCTGGGCCCCAAGCCAGAAGGCCCCTAGGGGCCCATTTCCAAAAAAAATTATGATCGTATCCAAACACTATATTTTCCTGTATTACTACACTTATTGTTAGCCCATTTTTAGCAAACTACCCTTTCATTTCCCCGAAAAAATCGGCCCTTCACAACGTTTGCCACCTGGGCCTTTTTTCTTAATTCCACCAGTACCCATTAACGTCATAAGCGTCAGTACACCGCCATTTAATAAGTACGTATGGCATCGCTGACTCCACTGAACCCTCTCGAAACTGATGCGTGTGAACCCGCCTTTACCCGTGCTCTCGCGTAAGCGGCCTCTCGGTGTACGCACTGAAACGGCCCTTTGATTATAACGAACGACTCCGCAGAAAATCAAGCGCTCGTTACTGGCCTGTCCTCCGCGAATTAAGAAAAGCTACGGGAGGCGCGGGTATTAGCAGTAGCTGGAAGCAGCGTCGTTTGTCCCGCGGCCATTTATTTACCGCCACGGGAAGGCAATTGTGCCCGAGGAAGGACAACGGTCCGCGGATTGCCGGGACCCGCGGCCCGCAAGATATATCGCGGCTGATAAAAACGTGGCTCGGTGGAGAAAAAATTGGAGCGACGACACAGTTTCGGGCCAATAAGCGGCCGCGGTAACTCACAGAGCCCCCTGGCCTCTGACAGAGATGTCCACGGCCCGCTGCTCGTTTCGGCTCCGCGACGCCGCGCCGGGGCGATATCTTTGCCCACTCGACCGTGCCTCCTCGTTTTCGCGTGGACCCCGAGCACTCTGATGCGACGTTGCCGCGTCGCCGAAAATTCCAACGCGTAGTACGAAATTATTTAGGGAGTCAGCGCATTCGCAGCGACGCTCGTGGCCTGCGCGGCAGATCTTTGCAGTGGTTTCGGGCGTCGGCTCCGGGTAGAGGGCTTTCGAGCGTGCTAGTTTTATTTGGGATGGAAATGGGCACTGGAGGAAGGACTACTTATGAGTTTCTGTACAAATCAGAATGAGCAGGGGTTTAAGCATGTTGGGAAGATTAACGGAATAAACTGGATTACCGGAAACTACTAATTGTGTGCAAAGCTGAAGTTTACACAGTCGTGGAGGAATTTATTTTCGAGTAAACAGGTAACCCGTTTATGTTCAGACAGCAGGGGCTTCTGAATAACACCTATCCCGAATTATAGAAATTAAAGAAAATCATTCTGAAGAATATTAACCCTGTAGCATTACGTTTCTTGCGAATAGTCTCAAAATTCCACCTGCGTAATATTATGGGGTTCGATGCAATTATTTGGTGCATGTTATGAATTAATTTCCCTTTGTTCTTTCCGTCTTTATATAATTAAAATCCTTAGAAACTAGAATCGAATAACAAAGTAAATTTAAAAACTGTATATTTCCTGTTTTTCCTGATTTCCTCCTTTTCCCCTGTTTCATAACGGAGACATAATTTATGGAACAGCGGTACAGGTGCGGAAATACTGTTTCATAATAGGTACATACGAGTCCTATTAGTATTTTGTTAATAAAATTAATTTTATACATTAGATTAAGTTATAAAAAGTCATTTTTATATCTAAAATCACTGGCCTTTTATATAGTTAAAAGACTTTTTAACATTTTGTAAATTTATTAACTCGAATTTGATGAAAATTCTAATCTTTCCGAAATTTCGTTCCATAATAGGTACTTTTACCTTATTTAGCCACAATCTTGTAAAATTATTTTGAGGAACATTTAAATCTCAATGTGTTCTCCTAGCTAAGAATTCCCACCAATTCGGTGCACAAATTTCCTTCCTGCTCCCAGTTTCTCCACTCCCACAGCCACCTATCCATAAACAGAAACAACCCATTTGCATTTCCCCCAATCTTTATTCACAACATGGCACACCTCGGTACTGTATAAGTAAACATAGCTGCGCCACGATTGGACGCTGCCTGAAGCGTACTTCCCGAATCGCTGGGAGCAATTATTCATAGACGAAAATAGAACAATTAACCTTTTTGGCCCAGTAAACAATTTGCCGTCTAATTTATTTCAATATTGCGCGGGCACCCTAAGGGATAGCGCGCACTCAACGCTTTGTAATATCGCTGGTTTATTATTAACATCGGTAATTATTTGCAGCGTTACTCGTGCCCACGCTCGCGTGCATTAGCCCGTTTATTTCCCGAATCCTTTCAGCATCGCGGGGGCGGTGCGCGGCGCGCGTGAACGAATAAAGGAGCGGCACGCGCACGCGTCTACGTACCTACGCGTGCATTATGCAAATGAATAACTACTATGCAAATGAATACGTGCGCGGGGATGCCCCCGTCGCGTAAGCGTGCGTTAGCACCGCTCGGAGCGGGGCTCCGTTTCGTTCGCGCGGTTTGAAACGCGCGCCACGGCTGGAATATTAAGCCGGGTGTGCACTTGAAACAATATTGAGAGAAAAATTACTTTGGAGCGTATCGAACGAGTAGGAGAATTTCATCGAGATTTAACCATGTCGCGTTGCAAACTCTAAGTTCGTAAAGTTTAACGCGCTGACTGCCTAGAAGTTGTAATTTTTTGTATGGAATGTTTACAATAAATACTCCCTCAGATTTGCAAACTTCTGGACTGTAATTGCAATCACTAGGGGTAATGAAAAGTAACAAGTGCGCTATTAAACCGTGAAACATGGTTGTTATTTTAAGATAAAGAAGTAAAATCGTAAAGTAATGCTTTATACTCTTTATTGAGAAGTGAGTAGTGAGAATATTTTGGTGATTAGTGATTAGTGCCTCGATATTTCATTGAAAAGTAGGTATAAGTTTCTTCTTTTCTTTCAGAATTTACAGTTCATGTTATTTCCAAAAGAAGGAGCTTCAAGAAAAATCTTATATTGCCCAACGAGTCAGGTTAGGTTAGGTTTATCTTTTTCTTTGGTTTACATTTTTCACATATAAATTCCCAAAGATGGCGTTTTAAGAAACTTCTTATATTGCCTAATGAACTCTAGTCAATCGCCCAACGAATAAATTATCTCCTTTATTGAAAGGTGTTTTTACAAGTGTGGACGCGCCATAAGGGTGAATAGCCTTGCCAGAGGAGATAGTTCTGACTTCTGCAAGGCTGACGCACCTCGTCGAGATCGTATCCCAGCTTATGTTAAAATATTACAATGCACACTTGTTAGAGAGGGTGTACAGAGTTTCTTTGCCCGTGTTCTGATCGAAAGCGCGTTCGAGAATGAAAGGAACTGTTTCTTTTACGGTCTCTGAAGCGTGTGGTATTTTGTCTACAAAAGAGACTGGTCCTCGGCCTTTCCCAGCCCTTTCTGTAGTAGCTATTTTTCCAGTGTTTGAACACAATCCATTCGAAGCAAGGGGCTGCATATTCATCTTCCATATCGTAACATATAATGGTAGTATAATAGTACAACAATATGGCAATACGCTAATTTAAAAATGGTGGAGTGTTTACAGAAGATGCTCTTATTTTGCTCATGGTTCCATATATTCCAACCTCTTAAGTACAGGGTCAGCGTTTTAGACCGCAACCCGAGTTCGCGCGAACTAGTAAAATGGCAACAGCGCCTCACGGACGCATTCCAGTACCCCCACCATGCACCGGCCCAGCGGAGAGCTGCCAACGACCGCTGAACAGCAGTGGTGCCCGAGCTCCGAAAATTTTAGGATGGTCTCTTTCAAATTAACGTCGCAAAGAGCTATTGGGAATTTCCCGGCCCAGGTAATCAAGCCGCGCGCTCCGCTTTTATGATCGGTTTACCATTCGCATTCCAATATCTTTTAGATTACAAAAGTTATACGAAAAAGGCCCCAAATTTTTCAATCCGGGCCGGGAAAGTCTGAATAGCTATTTGCGATGTTAATTTGAAAGAGACCATCCCAAAATTCTCGAAGCTCGGGCATCATTGCTGTCCAGCGGTCGCTGGCAGCTCTCCGAACGCCGGGACGGTGCATGGTTGAAGTGGAATGCGTCCGTGAGGCGCTGTTGCCATTTTACCTGTTCGCGCGAGCGCGGGATGCAGGATAAAACGCTGACCCTGTATTGTATTTGTATACCCTGCGGTGTATCTTAACACGTGGGATCCTCTTCAACGGTGGACGAGGTACACAAAAACAATGGAAAAATTTCGTATAAACATGTGTCCTATTGGACCTTTTTCTTGAGTTCTAACTACTTTTGTACTCCAGAACTGTGCAACTCCTAGTTTTATAAGAAGTGTTCGAAATGGCCACCTTCGACCTGAGTGCAAGCTTGCAGTCGACGCATTGCAAATTTTCATAAACTACATGTTGAATTAATTGTTTAAAAAATTTACATAAAATTAACCTGTTAATTTCCCATTTTGAAAAACAAGGTAAATTGCAAAGAGTTATACAAACGTTTAGTAGAATCAGTTATACTATTTCTGTTTGCCATTAAGAATTATTGAAGTATAAAAATGGTTATAACTTTGGAATAGCAAGGTCAAATAGAACACGCGTTTATATAACCTTTTTTGTATCCAGCGTCCAGCGTTGACTGGGTGTCACATGTTACACTAATATCCCTAATACCTTGAACTGTGTTACGTTACAGCTCGACTATGGAATCGCAACTGTTAGTGCTGGTCAGCGCCACCAGAGGTCTAATCTGTCGAGCTCTTTCTCACAAGTCCTAAGTTGGAACTTAGTCTCGTTCCTATATATACAAGTTTCGAACGTTACAATTGTCAGAACACTTGAAGGGTGCCATAGACTTCCTGCTTCCTTCATATATCTATATCTCTGCAATTATAATTCTCCGCACCATAGGGAACACATCCGCATTAATTCTCAAAAGAGTAAAATGATATCACCGACTAAAAAAGGCCCCGCAAGACTTTCAATCAGAGTCCACGCACTTAGCTTGGAACCAAAAACATGTTTACTTGCACCTCTAATTCCATGACTCCGCTACACCTCTACCACGGCCCTTAAGCCCCCGCGCAAACACGAAAACCAAGACACTAGCGCCGCCACGCAACATCTTCCTTAATGAACAGAGGTTCTCTGCGTCGACACACTAGGTCTAGCAGCAGTTCCTCCCATTACACTCCGCCGCTCCTCGACCCCCTTGTAGCGCCCAGCTTCCCATTTCAAAGCCCCACTTGGTATATACCTACCTACCCAATGATCCCTCTCTCGCTGCCGACGGACGGCGTCTTTCCTCTGGGAGAGGCAGCTTCTTCGTATCGCAGGCTGTTTGTGAGGGCTGACGAGGAGCAGGCAGGCAACGGTGGAAAGCCGGCTCGCGGGGGGGCCCGCCATGGAAACGAGCCGCATTCAAACGCGCTCCGCCTCGCATTCGTTTTCGAGCTAACGAATCCCGCGGAGGTCGTGGGCGTCCGCGCCCCCGCAAACCCCCGCGCGCGCTCCTCGTAAACGAGACCGAACAGAGGCAAGTTCGAGCGATCGCTGGGATTCTAATTTCGCTGAGTAGCTGGCAGCGCTTGTTAAGACGCCAACGGCTCCCGCTTCTCGCCGCAGAACTCGCGGAAACTCTCGAGAATCCTCGCCTCTGCGGCGCGGTTGAAAGGATCACCCCGGCCTCTGCTTACCCGCCACGGGGCCCCCTCTAAACGCTAATTGCTTTCGGCTAATTCCTTTGACGAGCCGGATGCTACCCTCTTTAACGATTCGTTAGCTCGCGTTCGTTCGCGGCACCCACCTCCCCCCGCGCCGCCGAGCGCTGGCTTCTAACCTCGTCGCGGGGATGCGGCGACATCCACGAATGGATGCGACATCCGTCGAACGCGTCACGAGTGGTAAGGAGGATGTTCGAGGCGCGTTGGCAAGCCTCGCTGCGTTCGCCGGAGAGCTTAGCGGTGTTTACTGCACTGTTCCTTGTGACTTTGCGGCAGCGGAGTGTTGTAGGTGACGGTAGTTGGGTGTAGGCAGGTCTCAGTATAGGAAGATCGCGTACGGATACTCTTGAAACATTGCTGGCGGAAACTCGGGCGTACTCACGCGACGACTTTACCTTGTGTGGTTTGTTTTTAATGAAATGAAACACTATTGCTTCAACAATAACAAGGTGTAAAGCATGCGTCCAAAGTTTGGTGGAATGAATTTTGATGGAATGAAAGTTACCGAATGATATTTCATTCTATTTTTTTTATTTTTTATTTGTTCTAAATAAACTATTGTGTGTAAAAATACACTCGTTCTTCCTATGAAACAGAGATTTAGGAAAGTTTGTTCAACATAAAGAATCTGTGCCTCGACAATTACATGTCTGGAAGGTCCTTATTTAATTTCGTTTTGTCAATATCCCGCGTTCTACGTTGCTCAAAGCGGAGAAAGAAACGCGCTATACAGTTTAACAGACATATATCTAATGTTTTTGGCTTTCCAAACTAGTCAGGCCCTCCAGCAGTGAACTACAAGCCCCAACTTGTAACTCTCCCTCCGGGAAAGCTGCAAGTCACGTCGAAGCCTGCGCCATCTACTGAGCGTTACATGCATTAACGGGATGAGTCATGTGTTCCGGCGGAAGAGTGATCCTCAAACGCTGCACGGCGTTAGGAAGAGAGTTCCGAAGTAACTGTTCGAACCGAACAATGTAATGGTCGGTTTGCACGCGGCTAGTACGCGTGCTGGCGAAACATTTCAGTTACCAACTTCCATATACCAGCTGGAACAAGCTAGCTTGCGATACCTGCTTCGACTAACCAGCGCTGTAGCAATTAAAACTTCGCTAACTATTCCATTGTAAATCAGCCATCACGGTATCTTCTGCCAGAACAGGAATAAGATTGTCCTTCTTCATCGATTAGGGTTCCTTCTTCATCGATATAGATTTGATCTGCTGTCTAACATAGTCCTCGAAATTCCATGAAAATTATTCGAGGTACATCTTCTTCCATTTTATTCCATTTTCTTCGCAGTGAACACTGAGAGAGTAATCTTTTACAAGCTAGCTCATCCCTGGGAAGATAAAATTCTTCGCCACGGAAAATACGAGCGTGGCCCTAGGTCGGGGCGTGGAAAAGTTTGGGAATCGCTCCTCCACTGGTAGGAAGAGGGATACCTTCCTCGAGAGGAACGCCATAAAGCTGCAGGCACGCGATATCGTCCATTTGCACCTGGCCGATGGAACTCGGTTACCCACGGGACCAGATCTTCCCTTCTCTTCCCTGTCGGAGTGCCCAGGGCTGCCTTTATTGCGCAATAAACCGTGATGTAAACCGAAGAAAAAACAATTCCGCGAGGGGACCGGCTGATCGTAACCGGCTGAAGCACGGGATTACGTTCGACATCCGGTTCACTCCGTCTCGGCCACTCTTACGGAGTTACGGTGACGTTTGCGTTTGCGTATAGCCCCGGTCTAGCCGCAGCTCCCCACAGAACGCGATTCAGAGGCGACGAGGAACTTGAATTGAACTGGAAGCACTTGGCGATAAACTGCTTCGTGTCCCGCATCCCTCCGCATCGAAACTAAACGTTAATTTATCGCTGCAGGGAGTTGTCTTCCTTGCATTTAGAAATAAACAAAAACCACAAAGTGAGGGACGCAATTGGGGGTAGAATTTAACCTTTCGGTACTCGCGTCTATTTCGGTCTCGCGAACACTCGCGTCGTGCACTGAGTGCACGGTGACGTATTATTAAGAAAGATGATCAAATTCTTATGACAT
The DNA here is from genome assembly GCF_050908995.1 of Andrena cerasifolii. Taxonomy (NCBI): domain Eukaryota; kingdom Metazoa; phylum Arthropoda; class Insecta; order Hymenoptera; family Andrenidae; genus Andrena; species Andrena cerasifolii. The sequence continues at coordinate 30,411,850 of NC_135118.1, read as the reverse complement.
TTGAGGGGTGGTTTCACCCCCTAAACATGCAAACAGGCCAAAATAAAAGACACCTGTTTCTTATTTTTCTGTCCTCTAAAACATATCAAAACCAATGCAATCGGAGGCGGACACCTGGGAATCTTGTAAGTACACGGGCGCGCTTGATGACAGTATACGCGGCATACTTTCATTTTCATTCAATCAGAGACACTTCCAAACTGAGTTTGAACCTGACAAGTACGCAGCATTATGCAAAATTGTCCGCTGGAAGAATACATAAGGATGCTGGGTAGAATAGATCAAGGTAAAACGGTTTTTTAAGCCAAAAACTGGCGTCCGTGCACCCCGTGCACACGCGCGAGCACCGGAAGGTTAATAGTGGATGACCTTTCGCCTGAAAATATGTAGAAACTGTGAAGCACGAAATTCTCGTGAACAGTCTGATTTTTGAGGAATTTGGGTTTGGAAACTGAGTTGAAGGTAAAATATGCTTGTTTCTAATAATTGGATTTTCCGTGAGGAAACACGTGTAACGCGATGAATTAACCAGTTACAGTGGTTGCAGGTATTAATACGCTAATGTGCCCACCGCGTTTCATAATACCCGGGCGAAATGCTCGCCGAAACAAACAGCGGAGTAATAATGCGAGTCCGTTGGCAATGCAATCGATTGTTCATTGCTTAACGGTGTACATCGGGTATTGATAGAATGAACGGGGTCAGTGGCGCGATAGTTTATAATTTCAATATTATTTGAACCCCGTCGACAGCGGCCTCTCAATAGATTCTGAAATACTTTACCAGGGAGCGAATGCTCGATTCGTGGAATCACGAATTTGCGATGTGCCCCTAGGGCGATTTGTAACTCATTTAGCCGGGCCCATTGTCTCACGGAACAATCGCGATTCGACCGATTCACCCCGGGTTTATTACTCGAAAACGAGATTGAAAATTCGAAGGAAGCTCAGCTCCTTCTTCTGCTTCCCCAGGGGGGTAAGGAAACAAGTTCTCTAAGGAAAGGGTCGGCTTGACAATTGGAGGGGAGTGGGCTGTGCAAGTTGATGGTTTGAGGGTGCCGCATTTATTCTGAATGTAATCATCTGACACGTTCCCTGTTATTATTAAGAAAAGGTTTATCCTCTGAGGACTAGTAAATATACCATAAATTTAAAGAAGACGAGCAGAACAAAAATTTCCAGGCCAAGGAAGAAGAGAGGAATAAAGAACGAGCGCAGAAGAATTCCATTTGCTGAAGTGCAGGAACAGAAAATTGTAATAAAAAAGGAATATTTATTTTCGCTCTAAATAAATTGACTCCAGTAAAAATCTGTGTCGCGATATATTTAGCTTTGGTTCATTTTGTCCGCGATTGTTCTTTTATGTTTATAGGTTATGTGTGTATTTACTGTTATTTCTTCATTTTGAATTTGCCTCTGCTATCGGGTTCTGGCGCTAGTGTATAAGTTTCCGTTATAAGAACATGCGTTTCTACATACGTTGCTTCCTACTTCCAGGTATGCACGTTACTGTAGATAACTACGAGCATTGCCAGACCAATAAAGCGAAGTGGGTATTATTTCTGTATAATCTGTCGTTGCGCCAAATATAGATAATTCGAACCTAACAGATTCAAGTTTCACTTTAATCAAGTTGATGCTCAACAAAGTATAATAGTTCTCCGTAATCAATACACCACAAATATAACCTCCAAAACTATCTTAAGATACATTATAAACATAACACCCAAAACTATTTTACGATACATCACAAACATAACCTCAAAAACTAGCTTAGAATACATCACAAACATAACCTCCAAATCTACCTTACGATACATCACAAATATAACCTCCAAAACTATGTCACGATTCGGCCTCCATCTTGAATATTCAAAGGCAATCAGTTCTCGCCAGCGCCACAGTGTTGCATGAATTTCAGGGTTACTCGAGATTGCTCGATAATTTCGTTCCGTTTCGTTCTTCGACGAGTAAATGGTTGTCTGACCAGGATCCACGGGCGATTAATCGCGAGCGTCGATTCCTCGTCGGCCTTTTCCAGCAACTTTTTCAATTAAACGCCACCGCCGCGGCGAAGGGGTCTGGGAAAGGGACGAGCTGGGCGGAAAGCGTGGGAACTGCGAGGAGCGATACTTTCTCCCGAGGTTAATAAGCCGCTGGATAATCGAGTAATTTCGACAGGGGGGATTGCAGCGGGCAATCAGCAGGATTTTCGTCCATCCACCCCTGTAGGGATGAAATCTGCTTCGAAAAAGCTGCCGGGATCAAGGGACAGATGCAGACGGAACTGGTAAAAATGCAAACTTCGTCAGCGATGGGGACAATGCTCGTTTCCTTGCGAGTGGCTGGATCAATGATCCGCTTCCGAGTGCATTCGATTCGAAATTCCTGCCAGCAAAGCCATGGAAGCGTTGTGAGCGCTTTATGGTACGAGTTTGTTTACTACAGTCGTTATAATCGATACCGATATTAGCGTCTTCATATTGATATTGCTAGAGGGTCGACCAAACAGAGTTGCAAATATTAGTAGAGCTATTCCGCGCTGAAGTTTCACGTGTATCTGTTTTCATAAACTGCATCTGGTGGTTGTGGCCGTGCCTGGGATCTCCTGATCACACATATCGTCGAAAATGGAGCATAAATACAAAGATTATACAAATGGAAACTGACGCGCATACTGACATATACTGAACGTAAAGGGGCGCCACCTATGTGCCTATCGCAACATACACCGTTCCCAAACGCCAAATGCCTACAAGAATCTGCGGTTGACTAGAGTTCGTAGTTAGAAGTTATAAACGACTTTATAAAGGGTTGTAAGAAGCTCGCTCCAGGACAGTTCTCGGGTAAGTGCCGTGTAGTTCTTCACAGTTCTCTTACCAAAAGGCTTGGCCTTCCCCACGCCAGATCCTCAAGGAACAGAGTCCCTATTTTCTAGCAATACGACGTCGGGCCGCTTGCAGTTCCCATATTCTCTATCTCAGTCTAAACAATCAACACTCGATACCTGGGAGACCCAACGTGGTCACCAGCCATCGTCCGTCGCCAGGACTGTTAAGTCTCATGCACTCTCTATCAGGACCGCGCACAGGATAAGTCCCTGCCATGAAATCCTCGAAGGCGGGACAGCATGAGGCCACCCGGTCTCGACCTCACCCTTAAATTCGGTGACGCTAACAAAGAAGTTTTTTGAAATGCCATGTTTGGGAACTTATATGTGAGAAATGTAAACGAAAGAAAAAATAAACCTAACCTAACCTGCAAGAATATGCTTCGAAGAAAGCTTCGATTAAAATCTCGAGGCTATACTGACCTGGCCAAAGATCGGTATAGGGTTCGCCTACCACAGGTTGGAGACTTGCAAAACAAAATACTAAAATATTGCATTCCCCACATAGCTCCCTTGCAACTACCCAAATTATATCCTAGATCAATTCTTCTTAATTCCTAGAGGCAGCCACATCTACAGTATATACCAGTTAACGAGTCCCATACACCTGAAACCATCCAACCAAATGACAGCAGCAATAACAATTATTTGAACCCTCATGACACGGAGAGCCGCAAAGTACGGACAACGATTCGCTTCTCTATCATTGAAGGTACCAAGGGACCATTGGCAGCGCCACCGTCGCGGGCGGAAGCGGCATAGGTGGGATCGAGCGTGGCGCTCCGCGTCCTCCTATGCAGAGAGGTGGGGTTGGAAGCTGGCACAAAGCCGAGCCACGAAAACGTGTAGCTGCAGCACAAGTTTTATATGATTATTTGACCGAGCACGCGGTAACCAGCGGCCGCTTCGTTCCATTTAAATACATGATTGCGAGAGATTTTTCTGGCCGCCATTCCGCCGTTCCTCCCGTCGCCCCGTCGACCCTCGCGGCCCCCACAGTCGCACATTCGTACGCGGCTACGGCCCGCTTCAGGTTTTCCATCCGGCTGCGCCGGGATCTCGTTCCGTCGGCAGTTTTAAGGAGAGTCTCGCGCTCGAGACTAATTACGGAAATAATGGGCATCAAAAAATGAACGGCTCTAGTGCGGCTCGAGCGCCACTCGACGATGTGCTTCTTCCTTGCGTGGGGATCTTACGGTACTTGTGTGTGTGTGTGTGTGTATGTATGCGCGCGCGCATACGTACACTAGAGCAGGCGCATTTCTTTTTCCAGCATTTTCTCTTTTAGCTTCCGGTTGTTGCCGCGGCGAGTCGCGTTTCGGGCGACCGCTCGAGGGCGCGGCGTCGCCGGGCGGTCGGATTTCTTTGAGGACCCTGAATCGCGTTGATGGAAACGTTACCCTAGCGTCTGCGCGGCCTTCGTTTTTTCTCCGCTTCTCTGGGCTGGAATTATGAAGCGTAAGCGTTCACGTTTCGAATGATGTAATCTTCTATCCGAGTGGTGTTTGCTTTGCTTCTAGAGGACGGAAGAGTCGCTATGTCGGGTGGTGTCTACTGTTTCGGATATTGGTGTTTCAGTTCTGCAATTGGCTAACGCCGAGGTGGGAAATATTGGAGAACCATCAGCAAATATCTGATATATCTACGCATGTACATAAACCGTTAACCATGGACACCACGCGGCTAACATCGCGATCACCTTTTTGTCTTTATATGGATATTTGATTACTTATCAACAGTATTGCTACTCCAGTCTCGGTTTACTCTAGTTATCTAATTTTACTACTACTTATCTTATATGTATTATATCATTTATTTTCTATGAATAATAAAGATGCAATAATAATAATATTTCTTGGAAACTTTAAATATTCAAGTGATCAATAGGAACACTTTTACGAGGCTCAACGCGAACACTATTTTGGTCCTTAAATGAACAACGATTCCGAGATGAATATTTCTTTTGTCAATTGCCAATCGCATTCAAAGCTAGCATTTTATTTTGGCGCCAATGAAAATTACAAATTTAAACGACGAAATAAATATATTATGCATATCAATTATATTTTATTTCTATAGAAAGTTAATAGCAATCAAAATGGTAGTGTGACACTTGCTCCACCCAGTAGGTTCCTTGAATAGATGATACATATGTACAATTATAGTCAGTCACAGTTTACGATGATTACATCACTCGGACGAGATTCAATTTCAATCACTTCAGTTTCCATTTCAGAGGACTTACTGCCACGTAACGCTGAGCATTGCAAGTGGCAGTAACATATTGGTCAACGGAAGGAGTCTGAGAAGAGAAGGAGAAAGAATATTAGAAGTGGACACTTGAACAGGTTTCAAACTTGCTTAACTCATCCACGAAGGAGAGGATTTTCGAGAACATCGACTTAAGAGGATCAATATAACCGCACACTGTGGGTCCAATATCGACTGTTATTTCTCCACTGCCTGCGGTGGCGATCGCCTCTCGACGGAAAACAATAAAACAGCGTAACCAACAAGAAAGACGAAGGGTATTGAAAAAAGACTGCGACACACACAGGCATATTACGTTAATAAAGTGCTTGGAAACTGATTTCTGGAGTGTCGCAGTTAACTTTGAGGTTATGTGTCACTACTACTCACAATACACTTTTCAAATCTTCACTACTCCCTCTATAGCTGTTATATTTATTTATAGATTTAAAATAAGCGGTTACAAATCTTAACATACTGATGTAAAGTACAATTTCCATTAGCCAATATCGCCTACCGCTAAGTCCCACGTCTCGAGGCGCAGAGGATCAGCGTGGTCGCCATGGCGACCAGCCCCGAAACGCCAAATTTAACCTAATTCACAGTCGCTGCATTGTTAAACGAATTACGTTCATTGGCAGAGCGTAACGTCCGGGCATTCTGGCCGAAGGCTCTATTAATCTACGCGGTCAATTTTCACGGGACGTTGTATCCGCAATTAAGGCCGATCGATCAGCTATCTAAGAAATCCCCATGATCCCCTCGCCCAAAATTGGATTTCCCGGGATCCCCTCGGGGGCTCATAAGCATACGACCCGGGTCCCGAAGTCGCAAATCTAATAACCGACCAGTTCCCCGCTGAATTTCCTGGAGCAGCGCGGCGTCAGCAGCTTCCCGCTCTCCCCGGCGCGTTCGTTGTTTTAAGGAGGAGAGAGAAAAAAATGTCGGCCGCTTGGCTCTCGCCGATTTAGCGACTGCCGCCGCTGTTTCGGGGGCCTCGAGTCGCGTCCTACTTCTGTCGAATGCTTCTCGCCCCTCGGGGCAAGGATTAGAGTGACTCGAGCCGTGAGATTTGATTGTGGGAAGAGGATGAGTCCTCGGAATTGGGGAGTAGCCGTGTGAATACCTCTGGCTTGCACTTCCGTTGACCACGATTCGAGGTATTTACGTGTCAGTTAGGCATGAATTAGAGGTTAGGTTTCACTTTTTTTAGGTAAAGATAGAGCACTAAAGAGGTTAGTGTGCGCATCCGCCATATTGGGTCCTCTGGAGAGAGAAGATTATTGAGTACCCGCCTTTTTAGTATTGTCAAATTCGCTGTATAAACCAAATGTATACTTAAATGTAATAAAATATTCTAATAATGTGTCGTGGTACCATGCATCAATATCAACAACACATATTTTGTTCATAAAGTGAATCTGACAATACTCAAAAAGGCGGGTACTCAATAATCTTCTCTCTCCAGAGAACCCAATATGGCGGATGCGTATACTCACATCTTTAGTGCTCTAGTAAAGAGATTATTGTTCCTTGGGCTATATAAGTGCATGTACAACTTGAAGTGCCATCTAGTAGGGAATGTAACCTGAAAGAAAATAAACGCCTTAACTTTAGTGCTCTAGTAAAAATTCAAGATGTTAATTTATGGCTAGTAACGCTAGATGGTGCTATTACATGTAGGAGCTAAAGCACTAAAGAGGTGAGTATTGAGTATCCGCCTTTTTGAGTATTATCAAATTCACTTTATAAACAGAATATGTGTTGTTGATATTGATGCTTGGTAGTGCGACACATTATTAGAATATTTTATTACATTTAAGTTTATATTTGGTTTATGAAGCGAATTTGACAATACTAAAAAGGCGGGTACTCAATATTCTTCTCTCTCCAGAGGACCCAATATGGCGGATGGGCATACTCACCTCTCTAGTGCTCTATATAAATGAGAAGCGTTGTGTTGCTCTAGCGATAGAGTTTTAGTATTAAAAACTTTCGTATTAAAAAGACTACTTTTATAACAGCAAGCACGTCTCCTCATATATACAACAACTTTGGTATGAGTTAGGTTTAAATTAAATAGTTCTCAGTTAAGTCTCGATTATATTAATATTCAGCTGCGTCAATTCCAGGTTAACCATAAATACTAGGTCGGTGCAAAAGTTCTTTCGCTTTGACCAAAACCTTTATTAAACTATAATTTATTTGCAGGCGATCGGCGTTTAGTTGGGAAACGTCCTAACGTGCAGGGTTTGGACAGATAGGTGGCGCTCCGTTAGTTGTGTTTAAAGTATGTTCACTTGCAGAAGAATCATCGCCGCTGACTCTCAGTAGCGTAGTGGTTAAATCACTCGCCCGACATGCGGAAGATCGCGGGTTCGATTCCCGGCCCGGGCATTCGATCGGCCCACCCTTTTTCTTCTACATTATCTTTCCTAACCTCCAGAGATCTCCATAACCCCATAAAATTCGATAAACCCTATAGACAAAACCCCTAAAAAAAAAAATGTCTTCTCTGTGAAAAAACTCTCTGTGACTCACATCACAAACCTCACATCTGAATCTCTAACATATCCACATTCAACCAAGTCTTTAACAACTTGAACAAAGTAGAAAGATCGCAACGGGTTGGCGTTGCCAGGCTCATTCAGCAGCGATATCGAGCAGGTTTACAGAAGGGACCCGCGCATAATTCACGTGACATGGTAATATATCCAGAAGTACGGACACGGGATGAAATACCAGGCGGACGGGGTATGTCGCGCGATATCCCGCTTAATGAGTTTAATTCAACGCAATCGAGGTCGCTCCAGGGCTGCAGCGATCGTCGACGCATAAAAGTTATCGCCTGACCTTCTGTCGTTCGTCAGCCTGCACGCAGCAAAGCTGATCGCGGCGATTTAGATGGGGGGCACCAGATATTCGTCGAGTGGGTTTCTTCTGAAACGCGTCGGGAATGCCCGCGTGTATTCGACGCGCGCATCTTCGCGCTGATTAAATTCGCAAAGAATGCCCGCGCTGTAATTAAATATAGCAGGCGCCTGGGCCTTTGAAATTGCTATTCCTTCGCGTGCCTGCCTCGTGTGTTATAAGAACCTGCTGTCGCAGCCTCCCGTGGAATGCGGTTTCCTCTAGGTGGGCATAATCGATTCAAATCCCGCTAATACCAAGCAAAAAGTTTATAATAATTCGCGTCCCGATGGGAGAAAAAATTGCCCAATAGCTTCGAAACGATTACCTCCAGCAGATAAGTGATTCTTAATTATATACAATCCAAATACTTCCTTTCATCAGTGCACACCTGTTTAAAAGTGAAGGAATGCTTCGAGAGAACAAAAGTTCACGAAGAATGTGGATACATACGCTTGATTGAGTCTGCTGATAATGAGTTAAAGCTTTAAAGGAGATTCAGACAGCAGTGGTCAGACAAAGCGAGGTCCAGAGTATTTACGAGTACGGCGCATCTGAACACGAATTATCGCAATGAAAGAAGGCAAGAACATCCCTAAGGTTATAAATTAAAGCAGGTGTTTATACCAGATATTTCATTTGATGGAAAAACAGTAGAAAGGTCGAGCTCGCAAAGCTGAAAGTCCTCCCTTACAACTCGCTAACACTGCAAATGAATTTTCACTGTACATATTGCGCATTTTGGGCATCGCGTTGAAATTGAATATATTGCATATTTCATTTGGCGAAGTCTGTTTCATTTGTTATTAAATTGCCGCACAATGACGGCCAGCGTACCTCCACGGCCGCCCGAATTTTTCGCTGCAAAAAGGGCGGATTATATAATGGAATGCAGCGGCGACGGCGGAGGCGAATTAAAAGAATTTCCAATGCAAATTGCGTGGCAAATGAAGGTAATAGACTTATTAAAGGAATATTAAAATTTTTGCATATCCTCGGCGCACTTTCGCTCTATTCGAATACGTTAGGGCCTCGATAAAGGGCTGGATAGAAGCGGCCTTTCTTAATTAAATCCACACACGCGAGCCCGACGTCCCGGCATGGAAATCTGTATCGATTCCTTGTCCCCCCCTCGAGTCTCAATGGGTCCAGGGGTGGGAGGTGACTCTTTTTTCCATTAGAAGCCATACGGTCGTTTCATTATTCCCGATTGCGCCGATCGAAACCTTTAATCCCGCCACTACAGTTTCCAAACGGCGATACCCTTCACCTTTCGCCGATACAAAACCCTCGACTCGCCGAGATAACTTCCGAATCAATTAGCGGTGAAAAACAGGGTGCGGCCGTCGACGTTGCGGGGCGGGACGGCAGAGTAATCGAGACACTCGATCTTAGGGCAGGATCGATCGACGCTGAGGGAGAATTCGGCGGTGAGATACGTGCATTAGCTATAGCCAGTAACGTGTTTGCCTATATACAGAATTAAGGGAGGGGGTCACAAAATTGGCAGAAGTATTTTACAAATTTTAACTAACAAGGAAACTTCGATTTTTTTTTAAACGTTGAAAACAGCCCTTAAGGGAGGAGGATTTTTTCAAGGAAATGGTTCAATGGATCTTTTTGAAAATTTTAGGATATTTAATAGGTTGGCAAGGATGAATTTTGTAAATGTTAATGGCAATGTGAGCCGCTCAAAGTATTTAATAAAAGACAGCAACTGATTTGTCACGTAGCATAAACAGATCTCTAAGGTTTTTTCCACAGGAACGTAAAATATAACTAGAAATGCTTGTATCTCACAAAAATATAGTTCTCGTTGCCGTTGCCTACACTCACTTAATCATCATCCCTCACCAACAATACTAAAACAGGATCTTGCCATGCCAAGTTCTTTGCAACGTTATAAACCACCCTCCTGCCTAGCACATCGCGAATTTCAAAACACCCTATATTACCCAGAACCAGAGGAGGCTCGTGGAACACTCGATAAAGGAAGGTAATACGGGCGCTCGTAAACAGAGAGATACCTTCCTCTCGAAAGAGAGCCGGAGATCAGAAAGAAAGCATCCAGCGAAAAGGAGCAGGAGGGAGTAAGGAAGTGTGAAAATGAGGCGAAGCTAAAGGGGACGTGGGCCGGCGAAACGAGCCGAATAATCTCATCGAATCGTCCCCGAGTTCGAGGCATGGATCGGTTTGCATATTAAACAAGGCGGAATTGTCGGCTCTAAAGACAGAGTAAATGAAGCACGTTTTCTACATTAACTAAACACGCCGAGATCGTGAGGTGGCGTCGAATAAGACGACCGTCGACCGGGGGACTAAAGGGGGATCGAGGGGCGCTCCTTTAATTCAATTCCTTCCCCTTCGACGCCCAGGATCTCTCAGAAAGTTTGCGCCACGACACTTCCACGGCGTATTTGTTCCCGCTCGACAATGCAGCTCGTCGATCCGACCCCGGCTGGAATTAATTGTCAACCCATTTTCTTCGCTACCCCCCTCGCGATCGCTGACGTCGCGAGAGTCTAGGCCCGAATAGATCGCGGATCGTCAGCTCAGTGCGGCGTCTCTTCATAACCGGAAGCCTGAAAATCTTTGACACGCCGCTCGTTCGCTTTTGTCGCGTGTCCTGAAGACGAGCTTCAGACAAAGGACACTCGACTTGTCGGAGGTCCTTTGTCAGGCAGCGATTGATGCAGTTTCTGTTTGCCACGTCGCGGCAAGTTTGCTCGGGATGGCGGGGTATTGTGCTTGTGAATAGGTTCGGGTAGGAGGGAGTTTTCGGGAACTGGTCTGCTCTTTGATTTGATTCGAAGATTCGTGAGGAGTCTAGTAGCACTGGTTCTAGGGAGTTGGAGGTGGAAGCTGGTAGGTAAATTGTGGGACAGAAAGGAAGGAAATGAAGGAGTCTTGCCCTAGGCTTGACCCTACCTTAGATTGAAGGGACATATGTAGGTGGGATGAAATAGGTGTTTTTTAAAAATTGGAGACGGTATGAGAACTTGGGAGAGCAGAATCCAATTCCTCTTTCTCCCTTCATTCATCATTTGCGTACTAACGATGTTTCACTGGTAAAATGAACTTCTTTAAGTACATTCATGGCAATTGAAAGCACAGAATAATCCAGAGGCACCAAAGACAGAGGTGAGAAGAAAAATTGAAGGAAAATATGCTGAGGACTGAACAACGCAGACGTGACGACACATACTGGGTGTTCGTTAAACGCATCAGGCTCCTCGTGCCCCGGACTAATTAAATTAGAGCGTGCGTGCGTGGAGAATCAAGGAATCAGCGATTTAATTCAATTTCTTCGGGCGGGGCGTCGTCCTTTGATCCGGCCAGCAAGTTCAGCCAGTGCAATCTCGAAAGTTCCCAGCGAGTTCGCGTTACGCTGCCGACGTATTTGTTCCCTCCCAGACAATGAAAGCCGATCCAGAAAATTTCATCCGGAGGGGAAACGTCGACGACGCCCGCGACACTTCCGCCAGCCACCCCTCGCGAGATCCCCCTGCTGGAAAATTCGACGGATGCTACGGCGAAACACCTTTGGAATACTTATCGCCGCTCGTCACGAGGAGTGTTAATCGATCAGTCTTTCAATGAATTCGTCAGCTCACGGGGATGCACGGTTTGGTTTAATGGATTCGTTTGCGATGGGATTGTAGGGTCCCTCCAGACACGCCACTGGAGGGAATCGTAATTGATTCCGTTCTCGCAACTTCTCGCGACCCTGAAGATGTCTGTATGCAGGATGTTAGAAAAGAGGTTTAAGAGTTTAGGGACTTATAGTTCTCTCCGAGGGGAGTAATAAGAGGAGTGTAGGATAGGGTAGAGTAGAGTAGAATAGTGTACGATAGAGTAGCGTAGATTAGGGTAGAGTAGTATAGCATAGCGTAGGGTAGAGTAAAGAAAATTAGTGTAGAGTTGAGTAGAGTAAATGAGAGTAGAGTAGCAGAGGGTCGGGTAGAGAAAATTAGAGTAGAGATGAGTGGAGTAGAGTAGGGTAGAGTAGGATGGAGTAGTGTAGGATAGAGTAAAGTAGAGTAGGATAGAGTAGTGTAGCGTAGCGTAGCTTAGAGTAAGGACAATTAGAGTAGAGTTGAGTAGTGTAGCGTAGAGTAGGATAGAGTAGGATAGAGTAGGATAGAGTAGAATAGAGTAGGATAGAGTAGTGTAGCGTAGCGTAGCTTAGAGTAAGGACAATTAGAGTAGATTAGAGTAGTGTAGCGTAGAGTAGGGTAGAGTAGAATAGAGTAGAATAGAGTAGGATAGAGTAGGATAGAGTAGTGTAGCGTAGCGTACCTTAGAGTAAGGACAATTAGAGTAGAGTAGAGTAGTGTAGCGTAGGATACAGTAGAGTAGAGCTTCTGCAAAGAATTCAGTTTGCTGCCAACAAGCCACTAATACACACAGTACACACTTAAAATATTCAGCTAACAATAGGATTAACTAGGCGGGTCGTTTGGTTACTTGTTATCCCTGCAAGCGAGAAGGCTCTCCCGCCTGAATAAGCACAAATATTTGAACCCCGGTTAACTGCACGCAATAGTTTCTTACACGACTATACAGATACCAAGTTTGGCAGCGTTCCGTGCTATTATCCACTTCGAAGGAAGAAGTAATACACTGCAGTAGTTCTGATTACACGAACGTTACAATCAGAGCTTCTTACTTCGAGATTTACGAGCCAGTTTGCCTGGACTATCGAACAGGCATCGGTAGTAACCGATTTATCTAACTGTATCCCTCTATTACCCTGGTTAACCAACGTCCTCCGACGTCTTGCATTTAAACGACACAATTTAATTACAACACCAGGGCATCGCTAACTACTTTGCCCTCGGGAAGCGGAAATTTATATATTATTACATACTTCGGGAGCTTCGGCCCCCCTAAAAGCATAGGAAGTGGGACAATGAAACTCCTCGTTGTTCCCCAACGCAATATTCACGGAAGTTCGTGGAACGTAGTTTGTATACTTATCTAATTAAGGGGCTCTTTCTATCACTTTTCTAGAGGGACGTTGATTATGATCACAGGAGAATTAAGTGGCCACCCAAGACCACTTCCTCACTGCGACAATTTCGTCTACCCTCGGGGCACTTCACCTCTACTCGAGGGATAGAGGACACGTGCCCGCAGATCTGCGCGAAGAAACAGGAAATGTAGCGGTAGGGGTTGTCCCTCAATGGCCCCGGGCAGTCATTTGCTTTCGTTCCGACTATAGCGTTCTCCTAAATGGAGGCTACAAGATAGCGATCGCTTAAACTTCAGCTTCTCTGTTCTGAAGAACTTTTTTTATTCCGAAGGACTGTAATATTTGGAGGAAACTGGTCTGAACAGAATGCCTCGAAACGTGAGTATTCCTCGAGAATTTTAAGTGGACCAGTTAAGTACACCGCGATGCAGCGAATTTATTATTCAATTCGGTCGACACAGTCGAAATTTTAATCCCGTTTGGAATTAATGCGACTCGATTTTGTTAATTAGCTCCGCGGAGGAAATTAAAGTAATGCTATTCTGATGCTAATAACGCGGGCTTGCGTTCGAGCGGTTTAATATCGGGGCGGTGCGTACGCAATATTCCAAGGAGGGCGCGAAAAACGAAATTGTTAATTCCTCTGGAAACGTGGCCGTGGCGGGGGGGGGGGGGGTGGAGTTTTCGGTGTAAAATTCAAATCGAGTTCCCTGGAAGCGCGGTGGAGCAGCTTCAATTCACCCCGCGTGAAATTAACACGAATTTTTTTAATCACGTCGCTCGCGCTTTAATGAAATATCGCGGAGGTCCGCGTCCTCTTTATTTCGATCCGTTAAACACTTAGGTGCAAAATTTAATCGCTGAAAACGTTCAAGATCATAAAGAACGCCTTTTATAGCGATCAGTATTATTAGTTTAGCAGAACCGTGGCAAAATTCTAGTCAATACCGATCATCAGAAGGTATCGCTTTAAGGACCATTCTGTCAAAAATTTGAAAGCTCCGTAGCAAAATGTGACACCAAAATGTCACTCCGCTTCCTTCAACACCAGAGAAATTTATCCACTGGAGCTATCAGCAAGAATATCAAATATCCGCCGTACCGATCAATTACTCCCTAAATAATTCAAATTTCCCGCTAATATTATAAAAGCTAAAGAGAGCCTTAAGAAGGTCTCCACGCTTCCATGCCTCCAGTCATTAAAACAGGCCAGCATTATTAATATTAGTGGTAGTAGTATTCGCCTGCATTATTCATTACAGGAAAATTAATGTGAATTCAATAATTTACAGTACTGGAAATATTTATTGCATCACCTCCAAATCCACGTCCTATGAAACAATCTTCATAACTCCATGATTGCTAAATTAGCGCGTATTCAACTTATTTTAACCAACATTTCAAGCACTATATGCCTAGCCAACAATGGCGCAGAAATATATACCTACTTCCTGGATACTAATACTAAATGAGGTGGAGAAGAGTGCGCGCTAAATATTCGAGTGGTGCAATAAATAATTTCTAGCAGCGTGGTATAACAATTAGAGCAGTCTTTCCCAACCTTTTGAATCGCGATCGCCTATTAGAATATTCGAATAACCTAACCCGTCCCTCTCCCTACCATATAAGGTAGGGTAAATGTTACCTTATTTCTATTTATAAAAAATCAGCGTTACATAATTAATAGAATATGGCAATCTAACCATATGCAAATAAATAAGTACTAAAAATTGTCAACAAAAAATACCCGTGAGGACTGCCCAGAAATCACTTTGCGCCCCAGGTTGAGAGTCACTGAATTAGAGTAAAAGGCTAGGCCGCAATGTACAAGCTGTTAATAAGCTTAACCGTTATATCTATAACTAAATCCAATACTAAACACTATTAAAGTGAGACACGAACTCAATGAGAATTGACCCCGAGATGTTAAGGGGACTTCCCGGTTAAATCTCGCGAAAGCGTAGGTGAATTTTATGATTTTTCTACAAAAAAGTATACAATGCAAGGGTCTAAAAGTTTCCGCACTTTATTCTGCTACAAATGTAGCAGAATCTGTGTAAAGCATAAAATAAAATTACTTAATTTCTGCCCATTCCTGCCTCTGATACGCGTCGCATGTTGCATCCTTGTAAAAAGAAAAGGCCTGGACTATCGCCATTATAACTCCAGGCAGAATCGTCAAAAATCAAAAAGCCAAAGAAATTCCTTAATTACACATGTTTGATTATCGCGCTAAGCTCTGTCAGTGTTGAGAAACAATTAATCGATGATATACGCGATTGTATATCCGAATAATACCAAAGAGGAACGGAGTTACCCGATTCTCCTGCATCGCTCGCTTACCGCGAACCTTACCACCGTCCTCAGCTTACGCTGCGTCTATAGCAAGGCTGAGCAACCCGCGGCACATGGGCCGCATGCGGCCCGTTCCCCGATTTGCCTACTCTGCTGGGCCGCAGGAGAACGACCCCCACCATACTGTTTTAACTGCTACAGTGTACGCCGTACCCAAAGAGGATAAGATAGAGTGGAAGCATCCCATAAGAGCCCGTGTTAAAAAGTAATATACGAGATTCAGCGCCCTCTGGTGCTTCAGGCGAAAATTAAAAATTAAAAATTTTAAGGTTAGAAATGAATGAATTAAAATATTAATTAAAGGAGAAATAACGAAAAAAACTGTAAATTTGATATTATGTTAAAATTTATTAATGATGAATTATATTATGAATATTACAGACATAGTACATACATTACATTACATATACATATATAAATGAAACACAATAAAGTTAATTAATTTTTAAAATTATACATAAAGCATAATTATAAGGAAATAATTGAAGGTGAAAAAAGATTTCTTTATTGATACTAATTTCATAAACTTCATTATCTAATAACATTGAAAGTTAGGTTATTGCTTGAAATCATTACACGTACATCATTAAATTTACAGGTTCTGAGATAAAATGGTGATTTTTGTCTTTGGCTTGTGATCTATGGCCTCCTTTAACGAACCATTTTTTACACTTTCTTCACCTTTAAATCAACGAACATCCCAAGCCCACTACAAACAGCTACAAATGGCTACCAATGGCTACAAACAGGTGTCAAAGTTTGGCTTGGCTTGGCTTCTTTACCTCCCACTCTGCTACCCGCAAACTGAATAATATTGAGCCTGAACAGACAGGTGTCGCTAGCATCGCATATTTCTGCTTCTACTCTATCTTATCCTCTTTGGCCGTACCTATATATGACCGCACTCGTCGGAGTAAAAGGAAGGGACATGGAGTGGCGACTAATCTGCTGATGGTGGGGGAACCGGCTGACTGGTAGCGGGGACCGTGCGGCCCGCGGCGGCGAACAAGTTGCTCAGCCCTGGTCTATAGTATATGTCTCTGGTTCGGACGAGGTGGAAGCATAAATAAAGAAGCCGTTGGGCGATGAAGCATCCAAAAGCGTCTCGATACACTCTGTAGCGCGCACATGGAAAAGATTACGTTCCGCTGGACGTCGCGCCGGGTTCGAGGAAGGGGGTAGGAAGTGTCGGAAATATCAACATGGCGACAGCCTCGCCCTGGAACAAAGACGAATCGCCAGCAGGCACGTCGATAACCGCGTTAACGGCTCGTCGTCGGTTTCGTTGAACGCGCTGCTTATTTTCGACGGTGTGGGTGAAGGGAGAACCGTCTCTTGTCTCAGAATTTTCGCTCGCCCCCCTTTCTCCGGGCGACGTCCTGTTTTTTTGTCAACGCGACAGCGCTTCTGAAAGGGCCAGGCACAATGAGCGCGGACAACTCTGTCCGTCACTCGATGAAAGGAACGCTGGTGGAAAGTCCCGACCGACGGGGGCGCGGAGAGTGGAAGCTGCGGAAGGGAAAAAGGACGGGTGGCTGAAAGGCAGGGGGTGTCGGAAAAATGTATGGAAAGGGGAGTTCCTCTCTGCGAGTGTCCTCGGTAGAATAAGAGTGCCGCGATGGCGATATTATTTTAGCGAAGGTGAAGCATTCATTGTCGCAATAAATTCGCACGGCGAAACAGATGTAAATACACGCGAGTGCTGCAGGAAGAAGTAACCAGCACATTTCAGGGCTTCAGAAAAGGACAGAATTAAGGCGAATTTACACTTTCTCACAGTGAATGTGGAAGACGAAGGCTGGAGTATTTATACTCGTTCAGTGTTTGAATTCAATTCACTAGTTCTCAAACTCTCAGCGAGTGAAATAGTTAGTGTGGGGATCGAGTTAGTAAGTCTAGTCCTAGCAGAAGAATGTCGTAAAATATTGGAAACGAGAAAAGACCGATCCTGTCCGTGGTGGATAAAACCTTGGATTCGACGGAGAGAAAAAATGGAGCATCAATGCCACTATTAGTGGAACTTGCTGTAGAAGATCCCGATAGATACAGGAATCGTTTAAGGGGGTGTAGGACATTTATCACAGTTTTTTATGTACGCTTTTACAGGTAATGCAAAATAAAAAATTGTCAGAATGTTGAAAATTATTCAAGTTATTTGAAGCTAAAGAACCAATCATCTAAAAGCAGAATGCTTTGGGGGTGAGTAGTTTCTACACTAATAGTTATCGTGTGAAATTTTGCTGGGAGAATTTAAACAAAAATTGCAAAGTTACACGCGAGTCAATTTTCCCGCCACATTTTTAGGGGAAAAAGTTGTCTTTAATCAGTTATAAAATGTTTTACAAGCATTCAATGTGGATGCGGAAATTCCACACGATAGAGAAAGGAATTCTACAGCTTCAGTTAAAATTTGAAGTGAAAATATTCATTTTTTCAAAAGTTATTGAAAGTATAGTCCCTTACGCCAATACCGCTCTGCGAAGCCGTTACTCGACGGTGCACTGAATTACGTTCAGTGCTATAATTTCCGTAATTATTCGAATTTCTTCGCGAAACATTGTTGTAAATGTTCACAAAGCATGGCACTTTCAGAATTAATAATAATAAAAAAAAATGATTTTGCAAGATTTGAATAGTTCTGTACCCCCTTAAGAACGAGTGAAGCTCAGTTTGATTTTCTCTTACAGAAAGTTAGTCTTTGATACAAAAGACCGACACCTTCTTGAGATGTTGAGGCTCTCACTGCCGCTTAACTACGGACGAATCATCCATTCCATTCGTCGAAAGTAGAGGCTGACGCTACTTTGCTCCCTAGTCACTTTGGATGAACTGCAGAGGAGAACAATCTTTACACCTTTCACTGTGGATGAAGCATCCGGGCTGCACATCCAAAGTGAAAAGTTTAAGTTCGCCTTTACCCGAACATGACTTTACTTCCTCACTGTTCGCTTTTTCCTTTTAAACATGTCAGGCCTAGCGCAAGCCTTGTTTTGTAATCTTTGGTCCCTTTAGGAACGTGCTGATAGAATATGGGTGTTTCCATTCACATTCCATCAACTGCTCCACCATGTCTTCCCTTGAGTTCAAACTCCTCACTGTTCAAAGTTCCTGTCTCTCCAGCCTCACCCCATGTGCAAAGGCCAACACAGATTGCCTTCCAGGTCTTGTCCAATGAATGTTCCGAAAGGGAGCAGTGCTATAGATCCGCTACCCTATTTTGAATATTTTTACGGCTTACTGGTGAAAATAAGTGTTTGGGGAATTTCAACAGAGTTTTTCAAGAGTAGTTGCGGAGCTATAGGGAGCACAGCGAGTTTATAGCAAGTTCCTAGAGAGTTTTTAGAACGGAAGTGTTCCGGCTGAGAGCATTGTTAGAGTTTTAGCGAGTACTACGACTGAGAAGTTTATTTTAAAAGTGTATTTAAAGAGTGACCCCATAATTAGGGGGATTTTTTGCCCGTTGGTGCCACGATTTTGAAACAGAAATTTAAATTCTGATTTAAAAAAAACTTTTATTTTTTTTTTGTGAAAATAATCACATTCATCTGGATTAGCTAGGCATAATGAGCTGGGACACATTTCGGGACCCCAGAGTTTACCGTTCGAAAGTTTTTAGGCAACAGGCAAACACACAAACACTTTCTGCCATATATATATTAAGATATCCATCACCATATCCAAAAATCGAAATAAAAAGAAAAAAAATTCGATGTAGTATGTGCTTTTTAAATATATCGTCTGCTATATTGAATGAGCCATTATGAATTTGGAAACTTTTGGGAACTATTCTTAAATTATCGGACTGACATAGAAGTCCGTTCATCGAAGCGTTAATGAATTTTGACTTCTTTGACCTCCCCTATGTCTGAAACTAATTGTCGACTCTTTCTTGTAATTGATGTCTCGTCATACCATATCATATAGCACAAAAATCAGTTCCAGAATCGTGGAATCAAAAACGGACAATTTCTTGGGTCACTCTTGCCATCCACCAGACTCTTCTACCACCCCTACGAAATACCACAGTGACAACCACACTAACGTTAGCTATTATTCTTCCACCCATGTGCCATAAGCGGTACATTATCGCTAGTCCCTGTCGCTCCCTTCAAGCAGGCGACAAAAATAGGAATCCCTTCTTCCTCGATATTCCGAGGATCGTATCCCGGGCCCTTAGCAGTCAAGCAACCCCTCGTAGCGCACCCAAAGTCCCTCGGTGTTACTCATTTCTCCAGCATTCGTTTGAATAATTCATGACCAGTTCGTCGCCACTTGTCGCTGTATTTTTACAACATTATACTCCGAGGATACCGAGTTGCTCCGATTGCGAAACGCAGGGTGCCGCGCGTGTCCCCGGTTCCACGCCACCCTAAACTTTACCGTAACAAACTCGCCGGGAAAACGTTTCTTAATCCCTGCGTACGTGACGCGCCTGGCGATGTTCGACAACGCTTCGCGGATAGCGGTCGGTTATTGGGCACATGGAAGGAATTCCGGCGGTAAAGTCGCGCGTTTAACGAAGCGCGAGGGAAAACAGCTCCATAATTTCGGAAAGGTGGATTGGCGGACGTTGCTTGTCAATGGGCGCCAAAAAAATGGGGAAAAATACTAAGTACTGTATTACGAAAAAGGGTTAAAGTACCGAAGTATGGGTGCACTGATAAATAATTCTAGGTTATGGTATCGAGTCTTCGTCAGATTAATCTAGGCACTGGTGCATTGAGCTTGAAAGGAACTTCTGAGACAGTGATTCCCAACCTGTGGGTCGCAAAGTGTTTTCTGGGGGGTCGCCACAATTTTTTTTTTAAATATTATTAAGTTAGAATTATATTCTGCAATACTTACTTTTAATATGTTTTCTTTACCTTATTTACCTTACCTTATAGTGTGGTAGCAAATTCAATGGGCGCCAAAAAATGGGAAAAATACTATGTACTGTGTTACGAAAAAGGGTTAAAGTACCGAAGTATGGGTGCACTGATATATAATTCTAGGTTATGGTATCGAGTCTTCGTCAGATTAATCTACGCACTGGTGTATTGAGCTTGAAAGAAACTTCTGAGACAGTGATTCCCAACCTGTGGGTCGCAAAGTGTTTTCTGGGAGGTCGCCACAGTTTTTTTTATTTTTTTTAATATTATTAAGTTAGAATTATATTCTGCATTACTTACTTTTAATATGTTTTCTTTACCTTATATACCTTACCTTATAGTGTGGTAGCAAATTCAATGGGCGCCAAAAAATGGGAAAAATACTATGCACTGTGTTACGAAAAAGGGTTAAAGTACCGAAGTATGGGTGCACTGATAAATAATTCTAGGTTATGGTATCGAGTCTTCGTCAGATTAATCTAGGCACTGGTGTATTGAGCTTGAAAGGAACTTCTAAGACAGTGATTCCCAACCTGTGGGTCGCGAAGTGTTTTCTGGGAGGTCGCCACAGTTTTTTTTATTTTTTTTAATATTATTAAGTTAGAATTATATTCCGCAATACCTACGTTTAATATGTTTTCTTTACCATATATACCTTACCTTATAGGGGGGTAGCAAATTATTTGAATATTATAAAAGGGGATCGCGACTCAAAAAAGGTTAGAAAACAATGTTCTAGGATCTAATCTGTAGAGCTTTTATTGGGAACCACTACCACTGCAGAGTATACATATACTTTACGCGATGTAATTGTTCATAAAGGTACATATAAAGAAAAGGACGAAAAGCCAAACTAAGACTATGATATAAATCGAAAGCTGCACGTGGCGAACACGACTTCGCAAGCAATGACGATCGCAACACACAACGCGAAGGCTATGAAGTGAAGTGAGGCACAGTACTTGCGAGCATAAGAACGAACAGGACACTAGCAACAGCGCCACGCGCGGAATAATCAACTAAACGCAGGAGCGCGAGAAATAAAAAACAAAAAGAAACACATCACACACGGACTATATAGATACAATTATTCCAACACGTTTTGAGAGAAAAATGGCCAAAAGTCTAACCAACCGAGCTACTAGCTCTTTTGCCACTTTCTCTAAAACTGTTTCCCTAAAGCCATGGGTACAGAAGTTACTTAGGGCGCTCAGTGTCTTAACTCGGAACATCTCCATCGCCCGAATCACCGAAGCGATACGGGAAGAAGTGTTTCTCATTCGAAAGCTTCTGTTTGTCCTTCATTGCGAGGCGTACTCCAATTCCGCCGCGTGTATTACATAAAAATTCCAATATCCTTTCTCTGTGCGCCGCTGCAAGGGTTCGATAACGCCCGGGCCGGGTAAAATGGCCGGGCGATATCAGTTTTTAAGCGACCCGCCCGCAAAGTGGCGATTGCCGCTCGCGGAACCGCCGGCCTTCTGCGACTGGGTATCGACGTTCGAAGACATCCAGCTGGTTTTATCCGGGTTTTGGATATGAAAGAGCCGACGGAACTTGGCCCGACCGTCACGGCAAACTTCCCCTCCCCCCGCGTCGAATTAACATAAGCCAGAGCCCGCGACAAAGACTTCAGGAACGACAGTTTAATCCTCTGGGGAGCGTTCCGAGGAAGCTCGAGGTTCTGCGGCGTTTCTAGTCGCCTTGACAAACAAAAACGATAATTCACGGTTAACGTTTTAACCCGGCCGTTTGGAATTTCAATTTCAATGCGTTTCGGCAAGCCCGAGTGGTCTCTAAGATGCCCGAGTGGATATGAGTCGCTGAATGTGCTTTCGCTAGTCGTTACTAGGAGTGCTGGGCTTAGAACGACTACCCGGACCCAAAGATTATGTGGACTTGCTGTAGTTATTTATTAATAAAGCATATCAGGTTCAACATTACAAGGTGTTTCTGAGGATTCGTGCTTGGGGCGAGTTCAATAAGAGTGGGACAGTGGGAAGTAAGAGGAGTGGTAAGTTTTAGAAGGAGAACTAATTCAATTATGAATTTTTCCCACGTGAAATTCTTGTGTTTACCGGCCATTTATTCTATTTAGAAAAGGGGATGCTCGTGGCAGCTACGTCTCTGCCATCGTGTTCTTCTTCTATTCTTTTCTCTCCCTGCGTTCCTAACTTCCATATTTGTACATACAACACCGCGAACCCTTACTCCCCGATTGGAACCCAACTTTGCGGGTTTGTAGAGTGACTCGAGACAAAAACAACGGTATGTTTCATTCGTGCCCAATCGCCCTTTAAGGTTATGAAAACTAACCTCAAAGTCAAATAGGCACTCCCACATTTTCGTGTATAACTCCTGAGGTACAAGAGACAGGAAAAAATGGTTCAAACAAAAGTTTAATGATGCACTAAGTGCTGCAAACTTGCGTTAACAAAACTTTGAAAAGATTTTTAAAAAAAAATACTTGACGGAAAAAAACCTTTTTTCAAAATTTTGTTAACGCAAGTTTGTAGCGCTTATTATGCCATCAAACTTTTGTTTAAAAAAAAATGTTCAGTCTCATGTACTTTAGATGTTATACGCGAAAAAGTGGGGGTGCCTATTTGACTTTGAGGTTAGTTTTCACATCCTTAAAGGGCGATTGAGCACGAATGAAACATACCGCTGTTCTTGTCTTTGGACACCCTATAAACCCACAAAGTTGCGTACCAATCAGTGAGTACGGTTTCGCGATGTTTCCTTATAAGTCAAACGGGAATTCTCATTTTTATTTCCGTCCTCCTGCTCTTCAACCGCCGCGCCGTTCCACCCTCGGCTCTACTGGTCGCTATCTGTCTTTTCCACTCGAACGCGAATATCTTCCTCTACGAAAGTTCTGACCGTTGAGAGTAACGACACCTGTCCAACTGCGCGACGCCACGCTCGCGCGCAATATACGCTTTCCATGCCGCGGACGAATTATAACTTTCTATAAATCGCCCTTTGGTTCTGCTATCCTTCGCCCTCCTGTACATTTTTCTGAGTCCTCGTTTGCACAATTCCTGAATGCATAGTCAAAAGATTTTCCTCTGAAGATCCTGTCTACTTCAATTTGCACCGGGTGCGTGTGCTCTTGAAGAACAAGCTCCAGTGATTAATGTGATATTTGTTAAGAAAATAAAAGAAAAGGAATTCTGATTCTGGTCAGTTCTACCTGATAGGTTTTCTATATTGTTTAACCCGGCGGGAGGCGCACCCCATATTGTAACACAGGTTGTCGCTACCGGGTCAAAAATAGTCCAAATTGAAACCTAAAAAACCACGGTTTCAGAATATTTTTTTTTTAACTTTGTAATTTTTATATTAAAGTACAGTGTTTTAAGAATCAAATAAAATTTATGAAATATCTTAGAATCTTTATTAAAGTTCTTTAAAAAATTGTAACAAAAACTCAAACAGCCTTCATATTTTTTCAACTAGCGCCTCTGTGGTAAATTTTACCCAGTAGCGCCTCCCGCCGAGTTAAATTGCGCGCTCAATTGTATTTTTGAAGGTGGAAGCAAGCGCGCACGATTCCCCCGTTTCCTTCTTCTTCTGGAATAACAGAATAACAAATTGAGATTGAACTCGAATATTATTTTCTTTTCGTTGTTCAATCGTGTTCAGAAAAATTCATTGTTTACTTTCACGTTTTGCAAATTCTTTGTTGTAGTGTGTATTCATATTATTCAAAATATATTTTTATAAAAAGGTTAGAAAACCACGTGGCCCCTAACTGAATTGCGGAACACACCTGATCCTCGTTTGTTATTTTACCAATACTAAAGTAAAACTTGACCAGTCTTGAAGAAGAAAGTTTATCTAAATGTATATTAACTGGAAGCCTGCTCTTGCAGAATTCTTATGCACCATTTTAGATAATTTCCAGCTTATACCAGCTCCTTAGTGAGGTTAGGTGTCGCGCGTATAACCGATGCTGAGCAAGGAAGAACCCCTGGCCGCCTAGGTGAAGAAATTTTAAAGTATGCTAGGTCTGGAATGTAGCTGCTGCTATACCTGCGATATATTGGAATATTCACGGTCGGAGGGTGGCTCCAGGGAAAACTTCTGGGGCAGAAAATTGTGCTTCCGTTATAAAGCGTTCCAGCTGCAGCGCATGAGCGGCAGATTTCCGAAGTATATGGACCTACTGCGTTTGTGGCCATTATTACCATTTTTCCCTAGTGTTAAATTAATTTTCATAGCAGCCACCAGCGTAAACACACTATCCTCCCTACTTATTAATAGCAGAAATTCACGCTGTATTATAACAAACTGGTAGTTGCATTTTACTTCTACAGGGTCGCGAAAAATAAATGCATTAAAATTTAAATTGTCCTAAAAGAAAAATGTGACAACGTATTTCAGAGATGATTTCTTCATTATAAAGATCATTTATTTTAGGTCACCCTGTAATAATCAATGGAATGTTGCAGAAAATTTGGGAAATCCTAGATCTACAGAGATGTAGCTTTAAGTGAGTTTCAGGTGCCTTCGCAGCCAGGCAATTTTCCCTGTAAGGAGGGGTAGATTCGAACAAAAAATTCTAGGAACCCTCATCAACCCTCGCGACCAGTTTACGAGGATAAACACCGAACTCTTCTGCCGAGCTTTTTTCACGGTGAGTCCTTTTCTTTCGAAGGCGGAGTGCTCCGCTGACGTGAATAACGACACTTGTCCGGGGGTGTAAAATGCCCCTGTAAATAAATGGGGAAAGGGTGGCTCATTTCTTCGCACATCTTCCCAGATAGTTTTAACACATTGCGTCGGCATGCTGGTCCTCTTTCTCATTCGGATTGAAGGTGAATTACACGCTCTATCATTCCGAGAAGGCAGTGAGAATTCCTGATTTCAGGGAAGCGTTTTCCACTATAAACGCACGGGGTGTCAGATTCCAGTGTGTGCATGATCGTGTAGTTATGAAATATTCGGAGTTGGAGAAATTGAATGGGTGGTGTTGAAGGTGGCTTAAGCGCCAAGGGCGCCAAAAGGTCGCTGGTACTTATTTAAGTAGAGGTGAAACATTTATGGACGCGGAGGAAATGCTGGAAATATACAGGGTGACCCATTTAAAGGTATTACAAAAAAAAATTGTGTATCATCAAAAAGTATCGAGTGATCATTAGTAAACGAATATATCTGATGGGGGTATAGTCTTTCCAACGAAAAAAAGTAATAATATCACTTTCTACTAAACTGTCGATATTTTTAACGAACAATTTATACGTATTTCCCTTTGCATACAATTCCCGAAGAAATGTCGAAATTTTTAAAAAGAATGATAAATCGGTCTAACAAAGAAGTGAATCCACAGTGAAACTAGAAAACACGTTCAACGCTGCCGTTTCAATACTCAGAAAACATTATTCCACCGAATGGACCTGTACCCTGCCCCTTTTATATCAATTACTTTAACGCCGTTCCTAAAAGACTGAATACCGTATCACTTTAAACTTTTAAACTAACTCATCACGCTTCTTCAAACCTGACACCAATTTCACGCGCGGAAGCTTGAAGCGACCTGGATACCTGGGAAACGATTCCGCGCCACGCGGACCTACATTTATCAAGACCATTCAGTCCCCTTTACGAGTCTCGTCACCCAGCTACCACCGTGTCGATAATTCAGAAGCACCCCGTGCCCACCGAAAAAACAATTCCACCTGCGCGTGCCTTTTCGGTGGAAACCAGCCGGCTGGCGAGTAACGATGAGTACTCCCCAGCAAGTTACATTTTGCCATGGGCCTTTATTTCGTCGCTTTAAATAATAAAAGTCCCCATCGATCCGACATCTGCTAAAAATTTTAGAGGGTTGAACATAAAAAACGGCTTTTCGCGAGTATCTCGTTATCTATCAGTTCTTGGGCAAAAATAGTTATTATCAAATTTGTAGCTTAGGAACTCGTGTACAAAAAACGTTCTATGTGTTTTCTTCGTAGGAGTAACCATTTTCATGTATGCCGGCTTACAAAGCTGCAACCTTCAAATTTTCTGATTTTGTGTTATACCTCGCGAACTATAAGAACTGTGGAATCTGTAAGTTACCAAATGATAGCTCTAATTAAAAGACGTAACTTTTTCCTGAAAACTTTTTTTCTATCTGCTACAGTTCGCGAGTAATAACACAAAATCGAAATATTTTCTGGCTTCAATTTCACCCTCTTGGAGTGAATTTAGGCAGCAAACAAAATTGCGTTGTATTCAGGAGGACGTCCCCCACATATCCATAAAGTTTCATAATTTTTTGAAATTCCGGATTCGAGATCTACCCTTATCAAAAGAATGAGGGTTGAAGCATTGTAAGTCGTCATACATGAAAATGGTTAATCCTACGAAAAAAGTACATACAACTTTTTCGTGGAGAATTTCCTAAGCTACAAATATTGTAATAACTATTTTTGTCCTAAAGCTGATAGACAACGAGATATTCGCGAAAAGCCATTTCTTGACCTTCAACCCTCTAAAATATTTAGCAGATGTCAGATCGATAGGAACTTTTGACATATCGTTTAAATCGACGAAATAAAGACCCTTGCTAGGAATTATTACCAGACAAATCCTAATTTGACTGGACTATAGTGCGAAGTATCCAGAACGAGCGGATAGACTCTATTTCTCGCACCAAGTGTCCCAGGCAGCGCCATCAACGCCACCAGTCACGACTCGCCAGGAGCAAAGTGATTCCCCGCTTTTATAGTCCCCCGCTTAAGCAGTCCCGTCGCGAGGCCACCAGAACGTTAGACCCGGTTTCCCTCGATTTTTACAGCCCACCCGGTACGATTTGATTTTTATGTAACCGACCGTTCCACCGGTCCTTATACATTTTATTCCGCGCAGTTTCATTTTTCCACGCTCCCAGAGTCGCCACGGGCTTCTCCACCCTCCAACCTCGCGAATTCACCGTGTGTCGATCGAGTTTTTCTAGCGAGCCGTGGATTGTTTTCGTTTTACTCGAACGACTGGCGGACCATTCTCCCTCGCTCGGCTGCGGTCCCA
Source organism: Andrena cerasifolii (assembly GCF_050908995.1). Lineage (NCBI taxonomy): Eukaryota > Metazoa > Arthropoda > Insecta > Hymenoptera > Andrenidae > Andrena > Andrena cerasifolii. The sequence continues at coordinate 30,384,583 of NC_135118.1, read as the reverse complement.
CGGTTTTTATTTTCCGTACCGTTTGATGCCTGCAATCGCTCCCAGAGACGGTAGAGCTCTGATTTCCCCCTCCACTCTTTTGTTCCCGCCGTGTCTCGAGTTGCATCGACATTTACCCCGGCCCCGGCGCTTCGGTGACTTCTTTTTTCCCCTTCCAGTTGAGCCGCTCTCCGCATACCCCCGCCTTCGCGCCATCCCCGCCACGCGTCGCGGCACAGTCCTCCAAAATTTATTTTTAGGGCTGCCGCCTCGGCACCCGCCGGCCCGGTCGTAAAAGATCCCTGTCCCCGACAGAAGGTCCAAGTCATTCCGTTCTCGGTCAAGTGGATCGTTACGGTGTCCCAGTGACGGTGGCTTTATTCCTCCGATGGTATCGCGCCGATGAAACGACAGCACGCTGGCCCTCCCTGCCACGTATGCAGCTCGTGCGGTCCCGCGAGCATTTTCTTAGCAACGGAAAAGCGAGCTGGACGACTGGGCTTTGGGTTTTGTAGCGATAAAGAGAGCGCTGTAAATCAGGTGTGTGTAGAGCAGTAAAGAGGTGGGTATAACATGGACCTAAGAATTAAATGGACGGAGCACAAAGTCCCAACATGGACGAGGGGGTCAAGCCAGTCGATCGGGAGGAGAGAAGTGGTGGACGACTTGTGATTGGCGGAGTAGTGCGCATGCGTCGCGCTTTATTTGAAACGGAATGCTTATATGGGGTATATTAAAATAATTCTTATATGTATAAAACTATACATATATATGTATATTTATATATTACTTATATATGTATATTTATATATTACTTATATATGTATATTTATATATTACTTATATATATATGTATTTACATATGAGCCCCTCAATTGACGAGTGGCATAAGTTTTACCAAGTCTTAAGACATCAAAGTATAATGTTGCAATTACGTATAACATTTAAAACTTAACCGTAAAATAATATAAAAGATGCAATGCCTCTTATCAATGATATGTCACTTTCATTAACCAATCACCAATCGTCCACCACCGCATGCCCAGTATCATGCACCCCCCTTACTTATACGAGCTTAGGCCCCTCAGCTTTGTGCTCCGTTCATTTAATTCTTAGGTCCATGGAGTACACGCATCCGCCATATTTGGTCTGGGTTATGAGAGAGGAGTGTTGAGTATCCACCTTTTTGATTATGACGCATTAATGAATATTTTTCACACGGATTTTACTACTCTATCGTGGCTACAGCACTAACCTCTTAGGCTAGTAGACTAACCTCTAACTCTACAGCATGCGGCGACCGGCGTCATACTTAAAAAGGCGGATACTCAATACTCCTCTCTCCAGAAGACCAAATATGGCGCATGCGTGTACTCACCTCTTTAGAACTCCAGTTTGAGGAACGGAGAGTTATTCTCATTGTGAGTAATCTGTGGAAATATCGTAATAGTGATTCGTGGTGCGTTTGGGCAGTAACAGTATGAACGCAGAAGCGAGTAATCACAGTCAGGTTATGTTTAATATTAAAGAGTAAAGACACGTGTCTGCCAGTACAGTTTCCATCATTTATTTCCGTCCAAAAAGAACAAAACCCAACATAATCGAAGCATGTTTTTTCGTTTAATTCTAATTTGTTTCACTACAGTTGTTGGCATGTAGTTTCTACTTTGATTTGTTGTGGGAGAAGAATTGTCGTTTTGGTGTATACTTGAAGTACTTATAGGGTTATATACCCTTGATAGGTTGGAAAATAAGGTTATTTTTGTGATTTGTTTTCATATAAAGAAACCTCATATTTCAAAATCAAGCTATATACCTTGCTGTGTAAGAATTAAACTGTATTCTCTTCAAAAATAAATTTGGTATCTTCAGAAATGGTGCCATAGCAGGCCCTTCCCTCAAGGCCTGTTCATAGTTGCAGCATTTGCGGTGCCAAAAGTGATTAGTGGACCGATTTGAATAAAATTTTGCAGGAATATTCTTCAGATTATAATCTAGTACCTGTCGAAACGATTTTTCGATTAGTACCTCATTTTGTTTTTAAAGTTTGAGTACCTACTACTTTCCAAAAAAATACTTTTTTTCAAAATTCGCGCTGATTTTAACCCCTTAATGGCGTTGTAGTTTAAACTAGTGGCAAATGTCCCTTCAATAAATTAAAGTGTCGTAGAAGTCGCATTAAGCACCGTTGAATTTATTGCCGGTAATATCGTGAGGAATTAAAATTTGTATTCCTCTTGGAACGCTCTCTATTCGTCCTACGTGCAATTGTTGCGCCGTTAGGGGGCAAATTGATATTCCACTTGACGCGAACGGAAGCTAATAACCGATACAAATGGCGCGGGCGCATGCTCAAAAATTTAACTACCTCCAGCAACTGTCGCGCCACTGCGAGAACAATTTCGTGCCACTGTTAACCCCTATCGATTGACCGATATTTAGTCGGTAATTCGTATACGGGGTGAACCACGAAACCTGATTGCCTTGAAGAAGTTATTTCGTTACTAATTACTGTGGACCTCGAATAACCTACTTCTCTATTGACATTGAACGTACTATTTTCAGTTTTGTGTTTCTTTTCAATAAACCCTTTTCCTATCTGTGCATCACATCTGCCAAAGTGAATTCGGCGAAGAGTTCAAAGGATTCCAAAAGGAGAGGACTAAATTAGTTCCCCTCCACACGCTGTAATTAAATTTAACACAAAATCATTTGTTTAACCTCCAATTAAATGTTAATATAATTTATATAAAAATAATTACCTAATCTCTAATTTTCAAGTAAATTCAACGCGCAGCCTAATTAGCTAAAACTACAACAGTTCCTTATAACGAAACAGTTCATCCAGAAAAATGGTTCTCCTTCAATCCCTTATCCTCCAGTTACGCAAATATGTAAATAATAGAACGAACTTATGCTACCCCTTTTAACCCTCAGACAGGAGCATCTGGGTCTCTGTTGACCCAAGTGCGAGTAATAAATAGTTACTAAGAATAGTAATACAGAAAATTTCAATTATAGATAATATAAATTGCTTTTGCCAAAAAAGGACATCTAAAATGCGTATAGTGGGACTATATAATTATTGCAAAAATATATTTAGTCCACTGCGTAGCTGGATTTTTTTTATTAAGGTGCTCCAAGGTATTGTCCCTAATCGGTAACGTAACCGATCGCGAGCAGTCGTGGCTTGAGCGCTGTGGTGTAAACGTCGCAAATCTCTAACCGTTTATAGACTAGAATTGAAAAAGACGAAGGGAGTGATTTATTGGACAAAATCTTTCTAACAATAATACTACGGGACCCACGCACCGACTCCAATGTAATCCCGCAAAGAACCTCCACCAATCTGCTTACATAAATTCTTCTGCGAGAACCAAACCCAATATTTTACTACATCCCATGCTTCTAAAGCAACCCATTTCTAATCGCCATTCTCGCACTGTTAGAGTCTGATTTCCTCCAGTGATCTGGATTCGCAGGTCACGGCGGAGGGGGGTAGCGCTGGCGGGTAATCAGGTCGTTAATACAACCCCGTGCATCGTTGCAAGTTACTGGGAGCGACGGTTGATCCGGGGGTGAAACTTTTCGCCAGTAGGGCGCGCGCGTGCACGTACCCACAGCTTAGCGCACGGTTGCATTCACGGCGCAAGATGCATGCTAAAGTACTTTTCAAGTTTCCCCCCTCGCACACGAGTACGCCGTGGCCATCCGTCCGTGTAAGGCGACGCGAGCAGCCCAGCCGCTGTTGTAAATGCGGCTCCTTGCATTATTAATCCTCCAGAGATACCGTGGCCCCGTTGTTATTGCGGTTACATCATAATTCGCAACAACGTTGCCACTTGGATGCACAACTGTGGCGCCAGCTTCGGTGCGCCCACTTAAGGCAGATTCACACGTGTCAGTTGTGCTTGGCCGTTATAGTGCCAATTTTCAATATTTATTTAGTTACAATAAACTCAATTACCATGCTTCCAATTATTTAATTAATTATTTATTAAATAAATACAAACTGATAAATACACTTCCTTTTTAATAATATTTCCTTGCCAACCAATTATTATTTTATAAAAAGAGTAACGCTGCTTAACAAGATATAGTGTAGGGGAAAAACTCTAGGAAACTCTAGGAACTATTAGCACAAGACTAGGGATTGAGTGCAAAATCACTAACAGTGATTTATGACAGTGATCGCATAATCACCATCACGGTCGTGATTGTGATTTTTTTAACTTGAGTGAATTGTTTACTGTGATCGTAATTCTTGATCTTGATTGAATTATTTACTGGACCTTGAAGGTGTGGGGGTAGTTAGTGCGTTTGGTTCCTCCTTCCAGGAAAACCTAAGCGCACAAAGAAACAACTCAGCAGGTTAGTAAACAAAATGTATATTATAATAATCAACAACGGCACAAAGGTTCGCGTTTCTTAAATCAAACACGTAACGTCCGCTGTCCACCAAGCCTTCTATTCTAATCTCTCATCTCGCTGCCATTAATCTTCTAGGGGCCTTCTCATGTAGCGATCGCTGCAAAGGAACTGAGGCGTGTGAACTCGCCTTTACTCTTCTTCCGCCGCGGACTAACTCTCCGAGCACGTCCGCGACCATTCGATGACCCTTCCGTTGAAGTTGAAAGTGGAAACGCTCCTTGATTAATTCTCGATCTGCTGGAACGCACTGAACGAAATACGTGGCACGTACGCTCTTGGATTTCAAATACCCGTTGGAGGTTTCTTCTACCGAGGATATTAATCTATGAATTTACGTAATATTACCAGTTTCATCACTCCTTCAACACTAACCTAGAGTACTTAGGTCCACTCACGTTACAAACCACCCTTAAAGTTGTGAAAACTAACCTCAAAGTGTAGATACTCCCACTTTTTCGCGTATAACTGCTAAAGTACAAGAGACAGAGAAAATGTTTCAAATAAAAGTCGAATTGTGCAATAAGCGCTACAAACTTGCGTTAACAAAACTTTGAAAAGTGTTTAAAAAATAAATACCTGACGGAAAAAAACTTTTTTTGAAAATTTTGTTAACGCAAGTTTGCAGCATTTAGTGCACCATTAAACTTTTGTTTGAAATATTTTTTCCTATCTCCTGTACTTTAAAAGTTATACGCAAAAAAGTGGGAGTGCCTATTTGACTTTGAGGTTAGTTTCCACAACCTTGAAGGACAACTGGGCAGAAAAGAAACACCGTTGTTCTTGTCTTGACTCAATCTATAATCCCGAAATCTTTAGCGAAAGAGTAAAATAGGTACTACACGAGAAATTAAAAGGAAATTGTTAGATTCTTAGTATAGTACCTATAGAATAACGTTTATTAACAATAAGTGATATTGAATACAGCGGGAGGAAAACAACTCTGTAGGCTATAAACTTTTGCGTGGCATGTCTCTGCCCCATGGAGGTTCTGCGCACCCTAAAGGAAAACAATCACTTCCGCATCCTTCCCTGAGTTCCCTCTGTCCCTAAAACAAGACAAAGAGTCGTGGAAGAACACCACGGGTTAAAAGGCGCATCGCTCTCCGAACTGCTACCTGCGTAAATATCGTTGAATTCCAACAAAACTACATACACTGTCACACCTAACATAACCTACAATACCCGTCCACTTCCTTCACCACTGACGCACTCATCTCCACACCACAGAACTAAAAACCCAGCGACAATCTCGAGCCACTCGATTCGACCATCAACTCAACGGACCAACGGTCCATTTTTTCCCCGTGGTTTCCCCTCTCTCGCACACCCGGTCCGTGGAACACAGACCAACTTGGACCGCGTCCAAAAAATGGACACCTGTCAGATTCGAACAACATTGTCGAAGTTGCGGCTGGTCGGAAACGCGTCGCGTCACGTCTTGGTCGCATTAACGGACCTACTCTCGGCGCGCGCATGCGCGCTCGGGCTTCTGGGTAGGCGAGTCGCGCTTTCATTCAAACTTCAACGAGCATGACTAATGCGGTACGCGATCCGCTGTGTCGGTGCGGTCGCACTCTCGCATTACTAATTCATGGTGATGGTGTACAATCACGTTTCCATTGTCGCCCATCAAACGGGTGGCTCCTCTTCCACTCAACCTCGGACCGTTTTGTGCGCCACTGTCGTTGAGTTCGCGGCGCGAGCAACCGTTGTCTTTCGTACTCGCGAGCGGGCAACTCCGTTACGCATTGTGCTGAGGGAGAATAAGCTGAGTGGAGGGTGTATTGTTGTCTTACACTGCAACTGGTTTTTGAAATTTTTCAGGGACCGAGTGGGACAATGTGAAGATGTACAAAGTGTTTTGTTTTTCGTGAGAATCCGGGTAATGACAAAAAATTCAGATCTCGAGTTTGACTTTTGAATCGTCGCGACTGTGATTTATTTTGATCCCAGTAGGTGAAAATGGAAATTTGAAGTAGGATATAATAGTTGAAGAATGAATTTTTGAATACCTCAAGATTATCCTTCTTTTCTTTTTGTTTTAATAGGAATTGTGAGTGAGGTTCTTGTTACTTTTAAATATTTAAAATACCATCACTTATAGAGTAGTTACAATTTATTGTGGACCTCTGAACTGCCTAGCTCTTGGGAATTGAAGCGGTCGAGTTTAATTAAACCGATTTAGCAGAAATTATCGACGATTGGATGAAAGAGGCACTATACTAATTGCAATGCTGTAACTAAATTTCTAGCTAAACGTTCCGCCCAAACTGGGTCGTCGCGTACCCGCGTCTTTTGCTTTCATCTGTAATGAAAATTCCGAGGAAGAAGTGCGCTCGACTCGGACCAGACGGTCAAGAATTAATCCATTTACCGGGGATACTTCTTGGCCTACTAAAATATTCTTAGAAAGGGTTCGAGAGCTTGCCCCGTCAGCTATAAATAATATCGCGTCTACCGATATCAGCGTAGACAGATATAGACAGCAGCCTGTGGAAGTAACGAAGGGAAAATTCTACGGGTGATCACCCTTTACAAGATTTCTCTGGCGAAAGAAAATTGGGTCGCTCGTTAATTACGTCGATTAACAGCAAATAAAGTTAATCCCAGGGAAATTTTTCAAATTACAAGTTCTAACGTTGGAACGCGAGGTAACTCGATCGCTCGGAAAAATGAAGCTAATTTTCAGATGTACATAATTATGATATAAAGATATGAAAGATATGAATGAATAAAATATGAAGATAATTTTATCAGTTTTATCCACTGATGATCTTGGTAACGAACAGAGTGGCATTGAAGGTGGGACAGAGGCTTGATAAATTTTTCACGTGAACGAGAAAAGTTCGAACTATTTTTAAGGGTGCTTATTAATCACAAAATTGCTGACAGATTTTTTCCCCCTTCAAAGGTTTGATGTTTAAATAATATCCACTATGAATAAGTTTCGAAATAGTGCATGTATTAAAGATGTTGCAAGTGTGATTGACCTGTATCACTGCAGTGCTACAGCGAACAGAGAAGCGGTGTAAGGAGAAGAGGAGCGTCATTGGTCAGACGCGCTACATGGACCAATCTGACTGCAGCTATATTTCCCTGTATCGTTGTAGAGCAGAGTTATTTTAAGAATTGTTATAAGAAAAGTTTATCCAAATCGACGAGGACTTGTAATCAAACAAATGAATAATTGCTGCTAATACTCTAGAGACATATTCAAAACCTTTCATTCGATACATCTGTTTTAATGTTTAATTCTTATGATTTAATGATTTCTCTCTTATTGAGGTGTTCCACGTTCCATTTGGTTTTTACAGCATAGAATATAAGGAACATAGATTGTATCAAAAGAGCATGGATGATTCTTGAAACGTTTCTTCAATATATGAGTATAGATAGAACATAGAATATTTCATTAACATTATAGAACAAGTAGTCCTAAAAAAACTGTCCTAAGTAGTTCCATCTATTCCAGCATCTTACTTAAACGTTCTACCTTCCACACGTCCCCACACCTTAAAATATTCAAAGTTCCATGTATTCATATATACCCAAGAAATATTCTCATTTTTACTTATTCTATCTCAATTTCACATCAGATAGAAATTGCAATAACTCACTAAGACATTAGCACTTTGAATATTTCAGTAAGCTGATAAAACAAGTAAAACTTAAAAAATTTCATATCCTAATGAAACGTCTCAATTCTCCTATATCCTTTACAGTTCTCAAAATATACAGACAAATACAAAACACATAACCCTTTAATCCGCACTTTCAGCCCAAAAAAACGATACTTTCACTAAATTCCTACAGGTCCACAAGTTTCCCGAAAAATGGTAACTTTCGGGTGACCGAAGTTCCTTTGCGAGCTAAGCTGCAACAAAGGGCAAAATACTCCATTAAACTCAGCCTGGCTTTACGTTATCAAGAGTCCCGGCGTCGTTCCTCGACTTCTCCCAGCTTTAGCCCCTAACGAGACACCGTATTAAGTCAATAGCTCCGAACTTTCGCCAAGTAAAGCGCATAATACCGCGTCATCATCAGTCGCGACACCGTCGAGTAGCATCCGGTGCGCTCCTGGATCCGGACACCACCCTCGATCCCTCTATCGCGTTGATAAAGGAATCCCCAGCCAGTTTCCCGATTCTTCCTCTTTTAGCGCCGCTCCCCCCAAAGAAGCCGGCTACGGATATCCATGGAAACGCGTGCAGGCGAAACCCCGCCAGATTGCAGGATCGCTTGCGTGCCACGGGATAGGTCAGCCCCTCGTGCATTATTAATCCTTCGCGGAACGCTCGCGTAATCGCGCTGGCAACAATATCCCCGGGCACGTGGAACGACCCAGGCCGCTTTATCGCTTCAGATTCCATCCTCAAAAGGATCAGCCGCGTAATGATACGAAGGAAGAACGAGTCGTCGGAAATTAGAAGTGCGTTTCCGCTTTATGCGCGCCTCTTTTCTTGGTAATTCGCATTCAGCTATTTCAAGCATCATCGTGCAACCGGAGTTACCATGGGGTAATGTACGAGAAGCTGTCCTCTTTTCCTGCCTTAGTTTATTAAGCGGGAACAAAAAAAGGAATTCCTTCGCCCCGGTACTCCGTGTTTGTTTGTCCGGCCGCCATTATGCTTCCTTCCCGCGATGATCGTGGAAGGTAACAGTGCTCAAAGCAGTTTGGGGGTCTAAATATTTTGGTCAGGTGTACTTTGTTAGGTCACACAAGTGGGCTCCTCTTGGGCAGACATTCAGTGGTGGCTGGACTTCGAAGAAATTCAGCTCTGAACCTCGAAGAACATCGGTAAACAGTAGTTGGCTGTTAAGAATAAAAGCACACTGGCACAGATTAAGTCTACTCTGAGAAATCTTGCCCAGTGTAGGAACGAAATAGGAGCAGGAAAAAGTTGGACACAGCAACAGAATCTTCAAATTATACTGAATTCATCCTCGTTCCACGCAGGAATGATGGACTCTCTCTCTCTGAGGACGTGTTGCATCGTTGGACTCCCCAATTTAACAACGTACGGTTATAACCCAGAAGATTTTGGTAGGAAACCGGCATACAGGGGAGATTAGCGCTACGAGCAATCACATACATCAGGTCCGTACACAGGGTTGGCAGAAGTAGGGGGACGCGATTCATCTCATAATAACCCTGTTGGTCCCGGACTTCTGGCAGCTGTAGGTAACATATACTATATCACTTGTGCGCAAACTTTGTAAGGGGATTTATTCCTCTCTCCCTCTACTACTCTACTTTCTACTGTAAATATAACCCGTCGGCGCTGTTAGTCCCCCCTACTTCAAGGCATACATCCCTGGGTCCGTATTAATAGTAGTGGGTGCCGTGCAGATCGATCGAAAATCGGTAGGGGCGTAGGGATACTCTTAAGATGAACGGACGACGAGTGTGTATCGGCGAGAGATATATCACAGCACACCACCACCGATGGATGGTAACCGTCTGGAATCGCCGTTCCTGGACGAGAAAGGAGGATCTTTGGCCCGGTCCGTCGATCCGGATATCCCGTAGTCCCTAAAACGGCAGGTTACAGCCGACGGACCCTGCCCTACATTCATGGGGACCCAACGAATAAACTTGGAACTTGTATATATACGAACGAGACCGGCACCTGTCACCTGCGAGAAAGAGTTTGAAAGGTTAGACCTCTGGTGGCGCTTTCGAGCACTAACGGTCGCGACCCCATGGTGACGTGACACCTAAAGGCCGTCGCGCATTTTTGCGACGCGTGGCGATACGAAGAGAAAAGTTTAGAAACAATTGATGACCGATGCGCAGCGACAATTAATTAATTATTATTAATTTCTTCGATTCCATTTCTTCAATGCAGGAGGTAATTGCTAGAAAGGAATTCCGCGATGGAAGTTTCATCGATGCAGCCGCCAAAGGTGGCGAAAGCGCAGCGTAGTTATTGCAAATCTCGAGGACGGGAAATGGATGAATTTTATTAACGTAGCAGCAAGAAATTCCTGGCTTCGTGTCTGCCACGCCGCGAATTCGTTGAAGCCCGTTACTCTTGCCTCCACGATAATTGAAACGCTCAAGGTACCGGGGGTCCTGGCGGGGAAACTTTACCGGATACTTTTCCTTCCTTCGGGCGATCGATCGCGCGAAGAAGTTCCCTGGACGAAGGAGGGGGCAAGCGACGACGGGCGTCGCTTACTTTCCGCGATTAAAATGATCCCCAGGGAATATCTCGCAGTAGCTTTTTTTCCTCGGCGACCGAGATGAATAATTATTATTTCGTGGCGCCGGCAACCGTGGAATCTTCCGCGGGGTCGAACTCCTCGCAAAGCCGCCTCGCGGACACGGTCGAGCAGAAGGAAGAAGAAACGCGGCTTGATAATCAAAGGTATTCTTAAACGCCTCGTCCCGAGGGCTAATATCGGGATTTGCTTTCGGGATAGTGGATGTGCAAAATATATTCGATATTGTCGCTGAAGTGCTGGGCGAATCTCGTGGCAAGTGAACAGTAACTTTGAAGCATACAAATTTTTGCAAAGAAGGAAAGGAAAAAATTAATATGATCTCACGTGTCGAAGAAGATAATTAATTTGGCGAAGAGAATGGTTCTGAACGTGTGACAGATGTTTGATAAATGATTCACGTGAAAATGAAAAATTCAAAGTGGGCAGTTGATAACTTTGAAGTTTGAACATTTTTGCACAGAACAATAGAGCACAATTGTTGGTTGAAATGTATAAAATTAATATTTATTCAGTCGTAGCTTACACAGCTTACATGTCTCGTGAACGGGAGAAGAAAAGAACTCACTTGAAGTCAGCGTAGCGATATAGGAATAAAGCACACAAAAGACGGTACAGACGCCGTGGTCGTCCAGCGCATACTTGGGCGCGGTATATGAATTCGCCCGCGTGACAATCTCGTATCAACAATTAATGACAATTTATTGTAGGATTATTCTATTAATTTTATGCACTTATGATTTTACGTGTTGAAGAAGACTAAGTTAACCCTTTGATAGTTTAGAAAATGAAATGAAAAAGAAAATATGAAAAAAGTAAATAAATAAATGAGATACTATTGTTAGGAATATCCAGGAGGTTTGTGTAACCCGTGCTTCAAAACCTATCACACGCAGCGCAGTTATTAAAAAGGTAATTGTAAAACATGCTTTTTACCCTTTTTTTTTAGAAACGAAAATATTTTAGAACATAAAAGGATATACACTTTTTGAACCGGAACTTGAAATTTTATTAAACTGTCAAAGGGTTAATATGACGAACAGAATGGTTCTGCGCTTTTGATAGATGTTTCATAAATGTTTTACATGAAAAATAAAATTTCAAACTATTTTTAACGGTGCTTATTAATCACAAAATTATACACACTTTTGTCCACCCCTGCAATGTTTTATTAGTCTAAACAAAATCTACTGCGAAGAAATTTCGAAACAGTGCATTTATTAAAAGCCAGATGCAATAGACTGTTACAAGTATGATTGATCTCTTTCGTTGCAGTGCTACAGAGACCAGTGACAGAGCACAAGGAGAGGAGGAACGTCATAGGTCAGAAATACCCGACGAATCTTTAAATTCAATTTCCCCGAAAACTAAGTTTCTTATGAAAAACTTTTATTCTATATTTTCTGTTTAATTTTACACGTAGACACATCCTCTGCAGTTGCACCACCCTTCCTACCCCGCATAACAAGCAGAACTTCCGCGGAAAACTTTACTCCTGCTTTTTTTTCGTACGTGTCACTCATAGGATTATTTGCAAAAACAACCCCAAAAAAATGAATTCCTTTATTTCCATCCTTAATGATTGATCTACAATTTCCAAAAAATATATTTAGGTCAGCTAAGAGACTACCTATCACGTGCACTTTGAAGCATTCAAATATCTTAAGTAGTTTTTGAGGGAAAAAATGGTAAAGTTTAGGGTTGTTATCCCCATATCTCACTGATTTTTTAGGCAAAGAGCACTATTTGGTATACATAAATACTGAAATTGGTGCTGGGGTTATTTTCCCTAACCCGTAACTAGACCCTTTGACTATAAAATTTCCAACTCCCTGCGATGCAACCCCTAATAAATTACTCTCTAGAGATTTAATCAAAAGCTTCCATCTTCGAGGGCCGTAAAAATACCCGGCGCTCGTTTCGCGCCAGCTTGAGTCGCCAGACTTGAGAAAGTTCCACCTGAATATCTCTGACTTCCTTTACTCCTTCACCGCGCCAGGGAGCAGAAACTTAGAGCAAAGGGTGCAGCGATCGCAGGCAGGCCTGCCAACTGCCTCGCTGCCCCGGCTATCGAAAGCAGCGCAGAAGTCAAAGGAGAAGCACGCCTCGTGTTTTTAACGCGCGTGAATGGAAAAACACTGGCCGGGGGGGTGAAGGAGGCGGGAAGGGTGGCCAGAGATAAAATATACACGTGTCCATTCATCCGGATGAAAAGGTTCGTTATAGGGGCAATTACTGTGGCGGAGCGGTGCGCTGACCTCTGGCAACCGCCGCTTCTCACACCCCCTCCCCGGGTTCGTACACCTTGCCCGACAGCCCTCACGGTTCTCTGCATTTTAGATTAGTTTCGAGTCAGCCCCGCTGAGCGAAAGCAGCCGCCTGCTCGCCGATAAGAGGATTACCCGATAGGGTAATAAGGAGAATGCCACGCGAACCTGCACCCCCAACCTCTACATTCTTTTTTGCACCATCTTCTTTCCTTCTGTTCCTACGTTGCTCCTCTTTCGACAGAGAACATTATCCGTTTTTGCGGAATCGGTGTTGTTGAGTCGTCGTTGTTTATTTTGTGAGTGTACGTATGTGCATGCGGGTGGAGTTAGGGGTAGGCACGGGTGGATGTGTTTTCATATTTTACTCCGAGATATTGTGTTACCCAGAGTCGGTTGAATGGAAAGTTAATTAGCTAATTAATTATGTGGATTAACCTTTTGGTTCTGATGGGTGAAATATTGTTATAGTATTGTATTTTATACTGCAAAGTACTGTTGCAATTGTAATGGAGTTTGGAGGAATTGCATACAAGGTTCCGTAGTGAAATTAAATCGCACAATGGCTTATTTGTTTGGTTTGATCTTATGCGCGTGGGCCGGTTCGAAAAGCTCCGAATTTTCCTTTTGTAGGAAACAATACGTAATTGGTTATATCCTACTGCAAATAACGTAGACAAGAACAGTTTTGTATCCTCATTTTACACATTTGTTGTAGTTTAGCATAGTTCGTTGATACAAGAGGCAGTGGAGGATTTAAGAAAAAAACCGTAGTACGTAATTATGATTGCAGAAAGATGTCAGAATGACCACGTACCTAAAAATGAATATAGAATATTACAAGAAGGTGATGCTATCTATTAACATCCATCAAAATGTGTTCTATGAATATTCGAACACTGTGTATCTTCTACAGTCACTTCAGATCGTGTCGACATGCAACGTATGTGTTACTAGAAAGTACATCAAATACGTAATAAGAAGGAAAAGGTAGGATAATGGTAAATCTTAGAGGCACAACTATCCAAGACAGAATCGACAAACTAGAAAACTAGAAAATCCAATTTTAAAGCTAGTAGACTAGTTTAAAGATGTCGTACTGTGAATATCGTAACAGTAGTTAACCCTTAAATGACGAATGGCTAACAAGTTACCAACATGGTGGATACAGAATCCATTCTAACCTATAAAATAATTTTACTTACACATATTCTAGTTTAAGCTTTTATATTAAATTTTAATCATGTTATGATCTAACTTCCTTATCTTTTTCAAGACGCGATGTTAATAAATGGCATGATACGAGTATAGGTTAGGGCACCCGATAGGCGGGGATATAGGGTAACTAGACCACGGTGAATCGATCATATTAGTCGTAGAACTAATCACCTATCGGGGCACTGACAGCGGAACAAGCAATTCCGAATCAATCTCCGGAGATCTGACAGTGGCTGCCTCTCATTTTTCTCCGGGTGCAGGCAAATCGATAGCTTTATCCGGTAAAGTCACCAGCGGCGCCGCAACAAACGCGAAATTCCATTTCCGTGGAGAGCAACCGTGTAACCTACTTCCTCTCACGTAAGCAAAGCCCCAGGCTTACTCGGAACAAAACACGAACCCTCTTCTAATGGAGATTAATATAGCGGCGAACGGAGAAGGCTGAGGCTCCCATGCCGGCAAATCAATTTCGTTTGATCGACGCTTCAAACAGATTTCCGGCGGTCGAATCAGTAGTTCAATGAAGAAGGATTCAGTCTTTTTGGGGTATGTAGCCATTTTTTTTAATAGGGATTGGTTTTCGGGGCAGCGGAATCGGGGTGGTTCGAATTCAACAGCGCTTGATTCGGTGGTCTTATACTATAAAGCAGAAAGTTTATATGTTTGTGTGTTTGTCTGTCGCCTAAAAACTTTCAAACGGTAAACTTTGAGGTCATGAAATGTACCTCAGCTCATTATGCCTGTCTAATCCAGATGAATGTGATTATTTAAAAAAAATGTGTAAAGCAGAATCTAAATTCCGGGTAAAGCACAGTAGTAAAGGCTGTGTTCGATTCGGTAATGTTAGAATTTGAGGGTGTTCGATTTGGTGATATTCAAATTTGGAAGGATTCGAATTCGTAACACTCCAATTTCAATCAATTCGTATCGGTAACGCTCCAATTTCAAAATGTTCGACTCGGTAACGTTCGAATACCGAAGCGTTCGATTCGGTAACGTTCGAATACCGAAGCGTTCGATTCGGTAACGTTCGAATACCGAAGCGTTCGGTTCGGTAACGTTCGAATTCGGAAGCGTTCGATTCTGTAACACTGAAATTTGAAAGCGTTCGATTCGGTAACATTCAAATTCGACAGCTTTCGATTCGGTAACGCTACAATTCGAAAGCGTTCGATCCGGTAACGATCAGATTTGGAAGCGTTTGAATCGGTAACGTTCAAATTCGGAAGCATTTGATTCGTTAACGCTCGAATACAAGGGCATTCAATTCAGCAAGGTTCAAACCCGGAAACATGCAATTTGGTAACGCTGCAATTAAAAAGCGTTCAATTCGATAACGCTCAAGTTCGGATTCACGTAAATTAACAATCATTCGACTGAAAGAAATTCCAATTAGAAAGTATTCGATTCAAGAAAATTTGAACTAATAATAAACTTTTGTAAAAAAAGTTTAAAAAACGACTTCAAAGGTGCGCTAAAAAGGATAACATAAATTTTTTAAATCGGTGCCAAAATAGAAACAAAATTAAATCAATTTTTAAACCTTTATCAATTATAGTCCATTAGCACACTAACGCTCGGGAATTAGAGCGCGCAAAAATTTAATGGGACATCACGCGTCGAGCCGATTTAATTTCGTTTTTATTTTGGCACCGATTTAAAGAAAAAATTATTTTATCCTTTTTAGCGCGCCTGTGAAGTCGGTTTTTTACTTTTTTTTAAAAAAGTTTATTATTTTATAATTTGTAGTGACATTTCTTTGAAGTAGGTTAAAAAACATTTATCATTGTACCAATTGGAGAACATACTCCATGTAACAACGAAAGAATCATCCAAATCGGTCCACGCGTTACAAAGTTATGCGCGAACATACATTAAAACTGGAATTTTAGACAATTCTAGACTATCTAGATAATAATAAATAAAAAAACATTTATCATGGTTTCACCGGCTATTCAGATTCCTTCAAATAAAAAAAAATCATCGAAATCGGTGCACCTATGCGGAAGTTATGCGCGAACATACAAAAATAATGAAATATACCTGACGAATTGAGTAACCTCCTCTATTTGAAGTCGGTTAAAAAGCATTCAAATTAAAAACCATCGACTCGGAAGTGGTATCGAAATAACATTCTTCCCAAAATATGCAAGCTGTAACTAGCATTACCTTCATAGAGCTATAATTGAACTCGCCCAAGTTAAATGCAGAAGTTCCGCAAGAAAAACTCGCAACATAGACCCCAGGCTTAGTTTTAAAATTGTGTCCCACTCCCCCGCGGAAATAAAGTCAGAATTATGTCTAAGTAACGAGAAAACTTCTGCTCTAAAATGGGATTGACAATTTTAGTGCGAGCCCTCTTTGCCTGGCGGATGTGCAGTGGGATTAAAATGAATGGATTTATATAAATTTCACGGAGGCTGAGGCGGGGCTCTACTTAAGCCGGCGCAGGTCGGATTCAGAGGAACTAGAATTTTTCCCTCCACTCGCAGCGATAGAAATCAACTTTCTTCGTTCTCGTTAGAAGTTTTATCGCGCGTACAAGCGTCGGGCATCGAAGTTTTCGAAGCAAAGTGGTCGTGTCTCTTAGAATTACGCGCCGAGGATGAGAACGGAGTGGAGGATAAAAGTGTCGGCACAGGGCAGCGAGTTAATTGCATTAAAGATTCCGTACACAGATAAATTAGCTACCCCATCTAACGGAGAGTAATTATTAAAGCGATAACTGCTAATAACGGTTTTACAGCTCTTTCGCTATCCGACCCCTTCGAGTTATCCCGTAATGAAGATCCAGTAATTAAAACCCCTGCTATAAAGTACCTCTGCCTGACTTCTTTGGTATATTAACGCGGTCATTAAAGCTTTCTTGTTCGGTACGGATTAAGCCAGTACATTACGTTACATATTCCTGCGTTGCTGGATAAATTACAAAGAAAAAATAGTTTCAAAAATCGGGGCAATTATAACAGTTGGTTCGGTGTAAGTTCGAACAAACTGAACCCGGCTTGAAAGTTTAACTTGCATACTTCGGTACGTACGCGGGTTTACTCAGAGCATGCAATCTACTAAAAGTGATTAAAATAAATCGTGCATTTTCCATTAAAAAGGTTCTGTTAAAAGTGATGAAAAGGATTTGGAAATATCGAGATTCGTAAAGTGCTTTTGGCCCTCAGCCAGCTAATAGTAATACCTTGCCGCTAGATGGCACTGGTGCTCTCTTGTGTTCGGACATGCGCAGTTACAGGAATCACTACTTCTAGGTTTATCTAGACGACCTACACTTTTGCTTTCATACTCAAAGCCTAGCAGTAAGACTATTGACAAACGCCGTCCTCCAATTAATTTAAAACCGCTTAATGAAGGAAATTAAGGTTCATCCTTCTGGCGAACACCTCTTCCACGTTCTATAAAGGAAGTTCGTGCTCGTACCCTCTCCACCTCCCCGAAACACCCGCCACTGGTCAGAAGCTAGAAACGGATTACCCAGATGCTGCAAATAAACCGTGGATTCAAAGCGCGCGGCTCGTTTTTCGGCTGTTCGATAACCCCGCGTCGTTGTGCTCGCCGTAACGACCCCTGGGGCGGGCGTTCGACGTCATTAAAACAACCGGGACGAGTCAACACGGCAGGCTTCCTCTTCTCCTTTTTTCTTGTCGCGCGGCGACGCGCAAATGAGCGCGTTCGCTTCCGCGAACAAAGTTCCGTGCGCGGAGGTTAGATTCGACAGGGGTAGGGGAGGGAGAGCGACGGAGGGAGGTAAACATTTTAGCGCGATTGAAAAAGTTGAAACTTTAACGAGCAGCGAAAAGGGACGCGGGAGATCGTGTCTTTTGAAATCAACACTACGTCCAAACGGGTGTAATTAAATCCATCGCCCTATCGATGCTTGCGAGTTCTCGAAAGGTCTTTCGGAGTTTCGCTTCTTGTCCCCGTCGAATTACAGTAAATTCTCGTTATAGGCTCGGGGCTGACGATGAGCTTACGACGCGTAGCGTCTATTCCGACTATTCTGAGCCGCCAATAAGAGTGTTGCGCCAGTGAGAGAAGCAAAGCTCGGGTTCTCTCACTCTCGGCCGAAGAATTCCAAGAAATGGTGGGGATAGCGCCTGAGCATACAACGCATAGTCGAAATGAGCTTATAACGAGATTTTAATTATTGAGACGGAGATTCCTATGGTAGTGATGGAATAATAGGTATTATGGATACAGTGTAATTGTTAATGTAGCATTACCGTGGCCCTAATTCAGTATGCGATTATCTTTGGTCTCAACCCCTATTATGCTTCCATTTCCTAAAAAAATAGTCCCTGAAGTTCATATGCGCCACCTTTACGGCGTGGCATATTGCCTATGCGCGCGTAGTGCGGACTTCTTTATATTCAAACGCTATTATCGAAAAAAAATTGTTGGAAGCACGACAAAATTACATATACAGCAATTGTAGAAAATTAAATGCTCTTTTAATGTTATTTGAACAAAATTTCGATAGTGCTTACCATTTTTTTTAGAAATTCTGTAAATCCAAACCATTGATGAATTCTAAACTTTATGGCCTGGTCGACACCAATTCCTGTTTTCTGATTGCAATAAACTTTTTCAAGAACTATTTACTCAAGAAATGAAATTCCGCGCGTGGAATTCCCGCGAAAGTTTGCTAACATCACCCCACATTCCTACTTCAAAATTGATGCAGTAAGAACAAAAGCGAAAATGAATAGCACAGCTAATTGGCATACACTATTCCTACCAATTATTTAATTTCGAAAAAATGTGCGTTAGTCCGTTTTTGTTCCCAATGCCTCAAATATCCATAAGCCCATCACATTGCCCCTCCCCAATATAATTGCTATTTCCAATTAAGTCCACAATTCTCTTCGTTGATTCAATTGAATTTAACTCAAACTCAGCTCCAAACCAAGCCAAAGCCAAGTGGCTACGTTCCCGCTTCACCGCTCTCATATTCCCGCAGAATAAACAAGTGATTTCTGATTCGTCAACAGCCCACAAGATGAACGACCCAGCTGGGCCACTCGTAATCCGCGTTCGCATGAAGATAACCACGAAGAGTGACGAAGCTGGACTTATCATCGGTGTAAACCTGGTCCAGTTACGTTGGTTGCCGAGATAAGCTCGTGTTAAAACGTGCCGGTAGCAGTCACCTCCTTACCAGGGCGCGATTAATGCCAGCAGGCGTATCTATTCGACGTTTATGCGGGCGCATAAACGGTGCATGCATTCTGCATGTCGCTGTTCAAGCCTTTACGGTATCGATTAAGCTGGACACTCGGCCCAGCGAGGTATTAAACGGGCGGCCAGTTCCGTGACTGGGCAAAATTCAATTTGGAGCGCGGCAATCCGCCTCGTGCCCCGCGAAAGAAGTTCTTGCGTGGCTCGAACGCCACCAGTGGCTCCTATTAGAGCCTCTACTGCGGTAATTGACTCAATTATCAGATAGAGGGTAACGGGGTCGTTTCGTCGATGGAGAGGACGGAGGAACCCCCCTTTTCCAGGCAAGTGTGTTTGGGATTAGAGATATGTTTCAATTTGCGCTGAAGCTCCATGTTGGATACATAATATATTAATATATTACGAACTCGGATGATCTAGAAAATTCGTTGCCCACAGACCAGTGTATTTGGAATTAGAGAGAGATCTATGTTTCTTTTTGTTCTGGAGCTCTGCGTTGGATATTAGATGTCTCAACCTTTAAGTGTGACAATCGCTTACGAATTCAGCTCATCTAGAAAAGTAGGTGGCCACAGATTAGTGTATTTGGGATTAGTGAGATTGATTTCACTCTCTTCTGAAGCTCTGTGTTGGATATTAGATGTCTCAACCTTTGATTGTGACAATTGTGCCCACAGCCCGGAATATTAAAAATGACTTCCACTGGCACCCCCAAATCTCCAAGAACGTCAGCTGGAGAGTCGTTAATTGGAAAGCAGACAGAATCCCTTTCCCACGCCCCTGAAAACGATTAATCCTAGCGACCTCCAAATATCGTCCGACTAGGCTCAATTTTTGCACAGGTGTTAGTTAACACGTTTCGAACAAAAGCAACCCTGTGGAAAACCTACATTTTTTATATTTGAAAAAATGGACCACCCTAACCTGTATTCCTGTCGACGATCTCTAACATCGTAGTATCACGAAGAAAAAGTATCCTCGTCTCGCATATAAAATAAATTCCTCCGAAATATAACCTCCTTGCTATTAAATCTATTACAAAATCCCAGTCAGACACCCGATCTAGCACCGAAACACCCCGCACCAGTCATTTTAAGACACGTCCCAGCGCCGCGGACCAATGAACACCTATGCAAGGAAGCTGCTCCGCCACTTTGATCCTACAAAGAACCAGGAACAGCTTTGCAGCAAGAATTCCCTTAAAAAATGGCGCAGCTGCATAAATTCCGCGCTGTCCCGGGCCACCGTTATCAATGCCCGAAGCCTGATATATACCATTCCGGCTGGAGGCAATAAAGCGACCCAGTAGCGGAGTAGATAATCAAAGGACGATTGTCCCGGGAATTATTCGCGAAATCGAGGAGGTCGAACGAGTCGATGGTTTAAATGCTTGAAAAAGAACGGCGGATAGGGAGCAGAGGGGGGAGGGTGGGTCGGTGGGTCAGCCCCGGGGGCAAGACGGTTAATGGCTCGCGTTGAAATATTTCCGTGTTAGAGGCGTCCTGGGTTCGGTGCATGGCTAATGTTATTGGCCTGTCGAGATACGGGGCTTATCTAACTGCGGGTATACACCTAGCGACACGCACGTGCCGGAACAGCTACCTACGCCTTTACTTCCTGCACAATGGACACGCAACACGGGTCGGCGCAATTACGATCCTCGCCCGATTTAGCCTTCCCTGGGTGGAACGGGTCTTGGGAGGAAACGCTGTCGCTGATGCTTCACTCGTCCAGGGAACCTTTCGCTTCGCCGTGAAAAAGTGGATTAGGTACTTGGGTTTCACGTGGAGTTAATTATTCAATTATTATTTTACTCTACAGAAAAAGAAACACTTCAAGCTTTGATTTTGGCAATGCCGAATCGGATTTTTTGTGTTATTAGAAAAAATGGCAATTAAGTACACTAATTGTTAATATAGAAATAGAGAAGAAACTGTTGTTAATTTTGATTTTATTTATCTAATAAGGGTGTGATTTTATAGAAACGTCACAGTTTGTTTCTTGTTGAATTCTATTCTTACGGTGATTTTTAAATGAATGTTAGCTCTATTATTGCAATCGATCTATATGCTTTTTTTTAATTTTCAAAAATATAAGATTCTACCAACAAGCGTGGTGGCTTTATGGAAATTTCGGGCAGTGTAGGTATGTTTAATTTGGTGACTTTTAGTGCCTCTCTTTTGAAGGTGTGGTCTGAAGAGGAACGGAGTTGAAAATTTCTTGAATTGATTTGAACGAAAGTGGTAGGAGGTCGAGGTGCAATCTGTGTAATCAGCTCGTTTTGTGGTACATATGTAGGCACTGGGACATTGCCAATTCTCGTCAGACCGTGTCACACTTCAAGCTTCCTTTCAGTCATCATTGATCTTCGAATAGAGAAATAAGTGATCAAGGAAACAGAGAATGTATTAACATAGAATATCAAAGATTCTACTCCACCAAACCAGCAATGACAACACCCTAAATTCACAGAAGCTCGAAGCAAGTAGAGCAAAAAATCATCACCAGTTCCATCATCAGAAAAGTGACAATTTGCTATGGTACATTATATTAAACCCCCAAGAAGACATTTTATCCGTCAGTCCATCCAAAAACGTTACCCCTCAATCCCATTAATACAGGCATATCCCATTCAACGCGCATGCGCAACGCGGTTAACTTATTAAAGCTGTCCCTTATGTTCGACGGAAGCACGCGATACCTGCGCGTTCTACATTCCCGGGAGGAGTTGTATGAAAGCTCGAGAAGGGTAGCACGAGGATACACCCCCTCGGCGGTGGAGATTCTGAAAAAGTTTCGCCGCAGCGGGGTTTATGCGCGTGTAACATCCTTCTTACGGTGCATAGGTAACACGAGTGGGCAGGTCATAGCGCTGCCTTATCTACTAAGTAGTTATGCCGTGCGATATGCACGCGCGCTGGAGCAGCAAACTCCTCCAAGGCTCTCTATTATGCGCGCGACCCCCACACACATGCATTTCGCGGGACTAACGATTCCTATCTCCTTATAAATTTATGTCTCATTTATACCGTAACACGGGGCTGTTGCTCGGTCCAGCGACGCACGATTACACGTCTGATCGCTTTCACAAAGAGGACTGCCTGGGGATTAACAGCCAGCGTTCCTAATTATCATTGTTCCTCGCCTTCTGAAGCACGCGAGGAGACGGAATCGTTGCTACGGAAATTTTGCCAAGGGTGTAACTTTTCAGCTGGTTTATTCGAGAATCGTCGAGGATTTTGGAACGCTGAGGTAAGTGTGTGATCTACTTCACAGTAACCTGTCTGTGCATTCTAACAGGTCTGCGAGTACGAGATGCTGTGTAGATTTATGCGGGCCTCCACCTCGTGATTTATTTATTTTATTTTGTTTCATTTAATGGGAAGTACCATTTAGTTAGAACGAAACATGGAGCTAAGTAAGAGACAGTCTGTAATAATTAACCTATGTGACGGAGGAGAAAAATATACACCTAAAAGAGATATACACATGTGGCATGTGTTCGTATTAAAAGAATTCAGAAAAGAGGAAGGAGAAATAACAGCAAAAATAAAAACAAAAGTAACGCTATGGTGTATTATCCTCCAGCTTAATAATAACTTGTGTCTTGAGTCGTTGAGCCACCCATTAAAAAGGTCTGAACAGAGAAAAGAAGAGTGTGCCGTTTTGCAGCGTCTATGTGGGCTCACGAGCACCGTAATAAGGCTTGGGGCAGCTGATCCGAAAGTAGGACGTATGACGCGTGTTACGTGACAACGCACATAAATTGATAGATCTCAGTAAATCACTGCAATCCATGATGGTAAATTCACTGCGGCCTTTTCCTATGTATCCTTCTATTATTACAACTCTGTTCCTTCTAATACAAGTACGTCTCTGTCGGCGTTTACTTCCTTTAATCATAGTGCTCAGTCTTTTATCCTCTCACGGTTTCCTTAAGCTTTCTTAATCTTTCCAATACTTCTCCTTTTTCCTGCCTTTCTACCTTCTCTATTGTCTCAAATATCTCATTGGCTTAGGTAGTATAGAGTTACAATTCTCCATTGCAATTTATAATTGAAATGGTGTGGTAAAGACGTAAATTATTATTATTATTTATGTCGATTTCGTTTATTGTATTTTGCACTAATGTCGAAAAGGAAGTTTTCAACTGCGAACAGTAGGAGCATATCTAAGATTTGTATTCAATAAATTATTGAGGGTTTGTAAAATAGACTGGTGATACCGGGATAATACGCAAAGCCTAGTATTAACTTGTAAAATTTAAAAGATGGGTTTCAAATTTGTTTCACCACCACTGTATGTAAATTGGCTTGTGACGATTTTGGACGCGTGGGATTCAGACGGAGTATCTCGGTGTGGGGAAATATTCACGCGCAACGAGTGGAGGTAGCATCAGATGACGAGCATCATCGCTTTCAAACTTCGTTTAGAGGCTATTGAAAGTTTTAATGGATGAATCGCTTTAGGAGACGCACTTTTACTGGATAAATCGCGTTAAAAACTGTTAATTAGTAAATCGATTTTGGGACAGCAGAAAGTTCCGGCTAACGAATCGTCGGCCGATCGTTCGGTTAACTGACGGTGATGTAATTAACCGCCAATATACGCGCGTGCGGTTAATTAATAATTGCGACGTTTACACAGCTTTGAACCGCGTTGTCGCGTTAATTGAAACTCGGCGTTAGCGTGGTTAGCGCACAGCTGACCGATAGGTACCGATGACCGATCTGAAATCGATTCGATAAACGGGTCGAACAGCCTGAGGAGTGATGGTGGAAATCGATGTGCCGCTGAGTAATTAACAAACGTCAAATCTCCTGGAAATTACGCAATAATTGTGGCCTAATCTATTGTTACGCGAAATCTCGATTAAACGAGGTACAGAGCTTTGAATACGCGAGGATGAATATTCGTAAAACGTTCGTGTTGGGGACTTATCGGACGATTTGGTGACGCCTCCAATTTGAAAGCGTCCGATTCGGTAAGGATCGAATTTAGAAGCGTTGAATTCGGTGACGTTCGAATTCTGAAGCATTCAATTCGGTAACGTGCAAATTCGACAGCACTCGATTCGGTAACGTTACAATTTGGAAGCGTTCGATTCAAGAAATAATACTCAGGACGAGCAGCACCCACTCATTCGACAACGAATAATCAGTCTATCGCTGATCAAACATCGCTAAAACGCTCGGTACACAAACCCCAAGTTTGATATCTGCACGGGTGTGATGCAATCAGTTTATTAGGTTGCCTTCATCGAGCAAGCTGCACGCTGCGCGAGGATCGTTCTACAATTTTTAAGGCGGTACGATGGCTTGGAGGGTACTAAAGCCTCCCCAACCGCGAAGCAAGTAGATAAGTAAGACGGTAAAAGCCCTCAGCCCACTTCTGTTTTCCTTCCCCCTCCTTCCACTTTTCTCCCTACCATCATTGCCATTTCCCTCTTTCCCTCGATGTTCCCCGTCTTCCACCTCCCCCACTGTCCCCCTAGCAAGAGATGGTAAGATAAATTGGCTGGCGCGGGACCCGCCGCTCAAAAGTTTCGCGATATTTCTACCGTTAGTTAAAATTAGTGGAGTTCGCAGAAAGTCTGATAATGCTATCCCCGTTTCCAACAAACCCGCTCGCCAGATACTGATAACGCCACCTCTGTCCGAGGCGGACGCTATCCTGCGCTTGCTCTGCCTTCCGGCGTGAATTCGGTATTCGTTAAAGGGCTACGCATGCACGTCAGTTTCGTGAGAGTTTGGGGCCGTCAGTGTGAGTGGAAAAAAAATCGTTTCCGTGTTCTGAAATGGAGCATTCACAATTGAACGGTACTGAATTGAATGGCTTCGTATTCGAGCGTTACCGAGTCGAGTGCATTAGAATTTGAACGTTATCGAATCGAACTTTCGGAATTTGATCGTTACCGAATCAAACGCTTCTGAATTCGATCGCTAATGAATCGGATGCTTTCAACTCGGATGCTTCCGAATTTGAACGGTATTGTATTCAAAGCTCCCGTATTTGAGTGTTACCAAATCGAGTGCTTAAAAATTTGACAATTACCAAATCGAATGCTTTCGAATTCGATCGTTACCGAATCGAACGCTTCCGAATTCAATCGTTACCGAATCGAGTGCTCCAAAATTCGACAATTATTAAGCGGAATGCTTCCGAATTCGATCGTTACCGAATCGAACGCTTCCGAATTCAATTGTTACCGAATCAGGTGCTTCAAAATTCGACAATTACCAAATCGAATGCTTCCGAATTCAATAGTTACCGAATTGAACGCTTCCGAATTCAATAGTTACCGAATTGAACGCTTCCGAATTCAATCGTTACCGAATCGGGTGCTTCTGAATTTGACTGATACCGAACGCTTCGGAATTCGAACGTTTTCTTGCGGTCCCCACACACCCAGGTTAGTGAAAAGTTTCCTGGACTGAAATGGTCGTACCTGGTCATCGCTGTGACAAGTTTAGTGACTTTTACTCCCGCTCCCAATGTTGTGACCTATTATTTCACGCAGAGTCAGAGCAAACAGGTAAATGACGCGTGCAGAGGATGGCCGAGTATTTATGCGCAGACATAATGCACACGCTAATTCGTCAAACGCTCAGCATCGCGTGTTAATTCCTCTTATTGCAGAATAACGTTCTCGCCGAGCGTAATTACAGAGTAGCTCGGAAAAACGTGGCGGCGTCGGCGCAATGAGATTTAAAAGATTAACGAATATAAGCGGGTGTTTTGAATTTTGAATGCGGCGTCTGCATCCCTGAGCTACTTAGTCGACAGTTAAACAGACGAGAGGGAATTAAAGTAATTAGCGACGTTAACGTTCCCCGATTATGTTTAAGAGGAACCAACTGCTGCGGCGTTTCCAAAATTCCTGCCCCGTCGCGCCTCATTCATTGACACTGCCAACAGTTTCTGTGAAAAATAAATCTTCAACGGCACAAGACTTCTCGAAGTAAATAGTTGCCCTACGAAGGAAATTCTTTGCTTAAAAATGGTAAAAGATTTCTTATTCATGTTCCGTGTAACGATGGAAATTCATATACGTATATATATAAGTGATGAGAACAGTGGATTGAAATAATCAGTTACAGAAAAATAGTAGTTCTATGTATTCTTCATAACAACAACTTCTTTTTTTATCTATTTTGATTTGAACACTGAATTGAGAATTGCCATTTTTCTTTAAATGAAGATTTCAGTTGCAGAATCTCGCAGGCTACTGGTCACCCACGTAGGATGAAACGTGTTAGCTTGGACAATCCTTCCAATCCGTCTGTGTCATTAATGCTTTGAGAATTATTAGTTTTATCCTGTCCGTTAAAACTGTTTGAAATCTTTTTTTATAATCCCCAATTGACCTGACTTTTATTACCATGGACTGAAATCCATATTAAACTAATCCGGGTATGGGTGTGGTACCGTTTTTGGAAACAGTATTGTACTTGTGTACCATTTTTGGAGACAGTATTGTATTTTTGTACTGTTTTTGGAGACAGTATTGTACTTGTGTACCGTTTTGGAGACATTATTGTAAGCCTTAGAACAGTACAGAGCCGGTTTGCAAAGTTTAAAGCTGGGAGACTGAACTTTCAAGATGAACCTCGTTCTGGAAGGCCGCCGAAGATTGATAACAACATCTGCAGGCATTACTGCAAGACAATCCCTGTTGAAGATCACCTGACATTGCTAAAAAGTTCAATGTTTCACGTCCAACTGTATTAAACTACATCCATAAGCTTAACCTTGTTTCAAAGTATAGAAGATGGGTACCGCAGATCCTGAGCAAAAAGAACTTGGCTAACCGCGAGGCAGAACTTTCCTACAGACCTAATAAATAAATAATTGCGACTGCAGAAGCTATCACTCTCACAATTTTCATCTATGTACCTTATTTGGAATAATTTTGCGTTCGAGCACAAGTAGCAAGTAGATTCTAGATTCTACTAGAGGAGATCCCCCTTAGAACTCAATTTCTTAAAAGACTCGCTCATCGGTGCGCCAAATTCGCGTCGTTTTGAAACATGCATCCACCCCAGACTTTCCTCGACGATGCTCTCGCAAGAATCCAGAAAAACCCATCCCCGCGTCCTCCTCTTCGTTAGAGGAAGCTCGCTGTATTTATTCGATCAGACACTCAACGACTCGCGTCCCAGTTTTCATCGCTACGATTCGTATCGAGGCCACCACAACTATGTGGGAACTTCTTTAGCCGAGTCGTCATCGATTCAGGCTCCCTCTCGCGTGCTCGATCGCTAATCCGCGTCTCCATTTTCGTGGCCTACCGCGCTCGAGCCCGTCCAGTATCTCACCCGAGTCTCGCGCGCGCGGTCTTGCGTTTGCATCGATGAGCCTTTGGAAAGAAGTGTGGTCACTGGGAGGAGGTAGGGGAACTTGATGAAACGCGACATGTCTTCTGTTTTTTTGTACCTCCGTGTGGAATATTGCTTGCAAGTTCGACCTCCTCCTACTTTCTAGAGTCACCCTATACACTCGCGATTTTTGCTAAATCACTGTCCAACTTTGACATTTACTTCGGTGGCGCGGGTTGTTGAACGTTTGAAAGGTAGGACGGAAAGAGAGGATAGACCTGGTATATATATACACCGGTAGTTGAGGGAGCACTTGCGAGAGAGCGGCATCGGTCGGAATGCCATCTAGCGGCGGAGGTGAGGTACCGCTACACTTCAGTATCCCCTCGGAAGTCGCCTTTTGCACTCTACTTCTACTTTTCCATATATTATGTAATTTATAACTCTACTAATTTTCTCTTTCTTGTCTTCTTATTTGTATTTGTGTTATCTTTTATCTTCTTGTTATTATTATACATTATTATTACATATATTATATAATTTCTAGCTCTACTATTTTTCTCTTTCCTATTTTGTTATTTGCATTTATGTTTTGTTATCTTCTTATTCTTAATGCCAACTGGTGCAATGAAGAATTATTATTATAGTCTTGTAAATTTTTTATCTCAGTTTCCATATACGCTTTCAAATTTCACTCTTTTACAAAAATAACATCGTCATCTGAATCGTCTACCCCGTTTCCATCTGCCAACACGTTTTCAACGCTCCTTTTATTTACAGAGCTTCCATGCCTCAATATATACGAGGTTCAAACATGGCCGATAGCCCCGAACGATTAAAAATTAGCATGGCGACCGTAAAAGTGCACGGAACGTAATCCGGGAGCACACCTTGGACATCCACTGCAACGAGAAGATGAATCATCCTCCTAACGGATGAACGACAAACGAGTTCCCCTTCCGCGGGTGAAATTTCCTCGAAGCGCGCTCAACGAGATCTCCGTAATTGCGCGGTCGGATTCCCGCGGACAGAAACGGCCGCGCGAATATATTCGGCGAGCGTTGGAGCTGGAACGCCGTGTATTCTGCGGGAATCGCGATAGTTCCGCGGAACGGCCAATAAATATCGTGAACTTCGATGGGAATTGAAAACTAAAGTCGCCCGGGTTTGGACGTGGAATGGCCCCGGCGAGTGTTTCACTCGATTGTTCGACCGGGAACACACTCATCTACTGATTGCGATCGTTACGATCTCAGATTAAACTTCGTTAATTATCGCGCGGACGAGCCGCCCGGATAGGGTCAATCGTGTTCCCCCGTTAACGAACAAAAACGGGGCACGTTAAAAGGGCGTTAAGGATGCCGAGCCATTGATTTTCGATTACTGAAATTTCGGTATTGATGGGGGAAATATTACTGGGACTGGAACTTAATACACACTTAATAAAATCGCGGTCTGTGGGTTTTCGTGTAACGAGAAGATTGTGTAATAAGAAGTTTTCCGGTCACTCGACTTCGGTCACTATTCGGTTGCGTATAGCAATACTGATTTAGCAGGGTTGCTAGAGCAGGATAAGGTGACGCACATAGACCTATATACACTAATACGACTTGTGCACAGTAGAGATCCAAAAGAAAAATTATTTGGAAAAAAGTCACTAAGTAAAAATTGATTTTTATTTAAATGGAAGCCGGTTATCATTAAATCTCAAAGAAATTTCTGAAAAAATAAAATGATTAAAAAATATTAATTTTTAATTGTTCTGATTACGATTAACCATTATGAATGATTAAAAAAAAATTGGCTACCAGTAACCATTCTCAATGACGGAAATTTTATTTTGGTTACCGATAACCAATATCGTCGGCAAAATATTCTTCTGGTTATATTCGATGATTGTCAATTATTATTATTAACATTATTGGTAATTAGTATTCACTGACAATATGGACAAAAATGAATTATAATACTTATATATTTTATTAGCAAAAAACGATAAATTGTACTATAATATCTTTTATCCCATCCTTTATTACATATATTTCCATACCGTTTTTTTTTTGCTTAATAAAATATATAAGTGTTATAAATATTTTTTTCATGATGTCAGTGAACACTAAGTAAGAGTACTGTTAATAACAATAATTGACAATCATCGAATGTACACCCCTCAAAAATTGACGTCGATATTGGGTAATCCAATTTTTGTAAACATATATAGTGGTTATTCGTAAGCAAAATCATTTAATTAAAGATATTAACTCTTACACCATAATTTTTAAAATTTGTGTTATAGCAGTTATGACGTGTGGTGCACAGTCCATGCAGGGATTCCCCCTCTACTACTCTCTGCTACGTCACCTTATCGCTCTCTGGCAACCCTGCTGAGCAGCGTAGCTACACTAGAGACATCTATCACTGTAACTCCAGTGAGAGGGGGCCAGTCCTCGGAGTCTAAGGGAAATCTTCCACTATATCTATTTCCCAGCTCTTGTTCATACTTATCCAAGCAATCAGTACCTACTGCTTGAAAAATTCGCCGATACTCCTGTCGTGGCACTTATATCGAAGATAAACTCGCGGTGGTTTAGTGGGAAACTTGCTGCGCGGTGGAGGAACATGGAAGCTCTCAGGGTACTCAAACTTATGATCGTAAATCACTTCCAACCGTTTCAAGTACACTTGCGTTTATTAATTCAGCTCCAAGCTAAGCGAAGAATCGTGTTATATATCACCCTTAGCACAAGCTGGGGCACTGAAAAGTATATACCACCCGGGTTTATACCAATATCGTTACATTCCGAAAAGAAAAAGTGAATTGAAGTGGATAGTTGGATGAAACTTTCATTTTGGAAATCTGGACAGTGGCGCACCCAAGGGGCTCCGCACCCCCAAAGTAGGTGCTTTGTAAAAAAAAATAAATGTATTTTATTCTTTAAATAAATTTGTATAATCGCCTAATCAACTTTATTGAATTTGCAGCAAAAATATTATTATCCCTTCAACTTGGTTTCTCCCAAGATTAACTCCTGAATGTGCCATTGTGTCTGAGGATCACCTCTGCTATTTTAAACAAAAGCACACCGCTTGCCTGCAGTAGAATTCAAATAACCATCGCTCTGAATGCAATCATCGCAGATTTCTGTGGTTAGACACTTTAGTTCCGTTCCAGCGTATTTCATATGTGAATCCTCGCGTGCCATTTCGAATTAATCTGCCGACAGACACGCCGATCCACAGGCGCGAAGGGAACAATTTTACCGAAACGAACTGAAGGTATTTATTACATTGGGAACGCACTCTGCGGAGAGGTGGGGTCGGTAAAACGTTAATTCGAGCGAAACATCCCCCGTCGCACTCGACACATTCTTCCAATTTCCCGTCGCGCGTCTGAATGAGTGCGGTGCCCGCTGGAATCACGGCAAATTAAATGGAAATCTGCAGCCGCCGATTAATGAGCGGTGTCGAAGAATTTAATTCGAGCGCGCCCGTCCGCCGTAATTGTTTAGCGTCGATTACATTTCCACGGTGACCGCGCACCGTTCGAAATAAAATTCACCGACCCCGCGATCTCCACCGATCGCGATACTGGACCGAACGCTGCGCAACGATTACCCAGCAACGCCTGACGCGCTTCGTAAATATTCCAATTCAAATTCCGCGGGCGCCAAAATCCGAAATTCAACGCGTCCATAGAACATAGAATTTCTATGGTGGAAAACAGATAAATCAAAGTGAAGGGGAAAGGGAAGTTGCAGTGGCGTAGGAGCTTAAGGGGTCATGCTCAGTCAGGAGGCCGAAAAAAGGGTGGTCTTTGGAAATTTTTTAGTCAAAAGCTATAACACATTTCTCAGAAAATCATTTTTCCTTTTAAGGATTGCATCTAGTACCGTGCATCGTAATTTCTTTTAGAGAACCTTCGAGTGAGATGGACTATAACTTAGTTATTGCTAAATATTTTTAAATAAAAAAATTACGATGCACGGTACCAGATGCAATCCTTAAAAGGAAAAAAGATTTTTTCAGAAATGTGTTACAGCTTCTGAGTAAAAAATTTCCAAAGACCACCCTTTTTTCGGCCTCCTGACTGAGCATGACTTAAGGGGGAATACCAAAACAGTCTGATTTTGAGACTTTTTTATACGAGTATCGTGAATGGAATTCAAAATCTGTTTCAAGGCCTTTATTGTACATACTTTGAAGTATGATCACAATTTTTTTTAAATTTTTCTTTAGAACGAAACGGCGGTGCCGCGGGCGAACAAAGGAAGCTCAAGTCACAAAAATTCAGAACAATAGCTCAAGATACAGTAAAACAGCCTGCCAAACCTCAAATTAATTTCTCGTGCCATTTCTGTACAAAAAATTCACGAAGAGATACCTATTTTTCGGCCCACGAAGGGACAATCCCCCCTTAATTTGCAGAGATTTTTCTTTCGCGGGGATGTCTGGTGTGCCTCAAGAAATATCACCAGGATAAGCGAACTAGCGCAGAGTACTGTATGTGTCTAACGCGTTCGGGGCTGCTAGAGCGATGATTTATTTAATTTCGCGGCAGCCGCGCGAGCACCCTTCGCCGGATAATCCGGCAGACGGGAAACGTCACGTAAATGTGATGCAACGTTAAGTTTCAGAGTAATTATCCTATCTGTAGTAATTGCAGACGCGACAGACGGGAATGAAAGTAATTACGATCGCGCGAGTCGATGAAGAAACAACCGGAGGCGCAGTGCTCCTCGGCGAGGCGCTCCCTTACACGGGGGATATTCCAGACGGTGGTAATGAACATTCGACGGATAATTAAGGGGTGTAAAAAATCGAGGGGGGCCGCGAGGCGGAGGAATTACGCGAGAACTTGCGTTTTAGAGGGCAAACTGCGACGGGGATGAATTTCTTTCGTGGAATCGAGATTAAAATGTAGAAGAGGATGAGCCCCGAGGAGTGCGGGGATATTTTGTTTTAAAAAGGGCTTGGAATATTAAATTCCCTGGTCACCTGATGAGTTTCGTTGGATTTTATGTTTTTCAGACAGTGACATTTATTATTAGGACTCTTGAGAATTTTGAGTAATTTCGCGTGAAGCGGAAGGAAAGATACTGTTCTGTCAACTTCCGAATCAGATTCCTTTTCTATTAGAATATTGAATTGAAAATTGTAATATTTAAGCTAACGTTATATGCAGGGTGCAAACGACATCATCCCCCACAGAAGATTTGAACTCCTTTACCATTTAATCTAATGATCTATAATTTCATATTTTTCACATTTATTTAGTTATTTATTTTTCAACTTTTTTACCTAAAAAAAAAACAATTGAAAACTGTTCATTTGGTACTTTATTTAATGCCCTTTTCAGTGGTTTAAGCATGTTGAGGAAACTTTTCGTTTCGAAGTTATAAGGAAAAGTCGAATAGTAAAGGAAAGTAGCCAAACATCGTTTTTTTCAAATTAAAAACTAGTCTTTTACGCTAAAAATAATATTCTATTAGTAATTAATGCAAATAATGTATTAAAAAGTAATTCTAAATGCGGTAAGGAAATTTGCGAAATTCTTTAAGTGCGTCCCACCCCGCGCCTTATGAAATCACAAGCTCGGTAAACTCTCCACGTCCATCGCACAATTAATCCCACAAAATGCCCAAAAATGTCGAACCATAGACACCCGTGCGCGGCACAGCCAGTGCTCCCCCGCGCGGCGAGGATCCTAACCCACTTTGCAGGTGGATTCGATTACGTCGAACTCGGTCGCAAGGGGAAGATTTTCCGCGGGCGGAAACGAGGGGCGGGCCCGTTAAACTGGAATACAAATTCTGCAACGGTTCGTTAGAGGGAAGAAAAAGTGGAGGATCCGTCGTACCTTGAGAGCTGGCCACGCTTCGTTACTCATCCGTCGAGAGGTCCTGGAACAAAAACGGCAACGGATGCAATTAGACGCGATACGATCATGTCTGTCGTGGTTGCCGCGTGTTTGTGTACGTGCGCTGAGGCCGAAACGGAAGTCGCGACAGAAAGCACGGGCATAGAGGAGGAGGGTAAGGTTCCGCCACCTCAAGTCGGATTTCCTATTGAATTTAGCCGGGGATATCTCACGAGAGATCCGTAATATTATATCGCGGTCTACCCTCATTTGCGCACCCCCTCCCCTGAGGAATCTATTCCCGACCCTTCGTTCTCCCTTGCACCCCCGTTCCCTGCACAGGCACACAGTATGGGGCTCATCCCTCTAACCAGGCAGAGGGCAGAGACGAGACCTCGTTTGTCACGACTTGTTGTGCATCGTCGTTTTCCAATTCGCATGGTACCTATGTAGGTACATTCGTCGAGAACCGCGGGGTGAGAGAACGCTGGCGCAGAATGTTCTTTCGCGATGACGGGGCCCGGTCGATACTGTTCGAAGGGTGGTTGCTTTTAGGGATCGAATGGTGCCGCGTATTATGGTGGGCATTGTGTTTAGATGGTACAGGGTGGATGAAGGTGTAACATTTAAGGGTCATTCCACGCGAAGACGGACACTTTTCGGAGTAACATTTCGGATTTTGGTGCAACTTGGATATGTTGTAGTCTTTAGGGGTATATAAACATATCTCGGGGAATTTTTCGAAATGTCAAAAATTGTGGATGTTACAGCTCTTTGTCATTGCCAATATTTCTGCCAATTTTTAGACTTTAATATTAGAATTTAAAAATTTCGTGAATTTTAACAAAAGATCACTTTTTCTCACAACTATTTTGTCAACTACAAATTCAGAAAAAGACTATTAGTGCCTGATTGTATGAGAAAGATTCAATACAAAGATGGTAACTCGAAAGTGGTGGTGGGGTGCAGTGAACCCCATGTGACCAATTTGTGATTAGAAAAAAGTGTGACCACGAAGAGTTAACTGTAGTAAAAAAAAGTACTGCATTATTACCAAATATATTCAGAATATTTTTCCAGAATTTGGAAGATTAATAGGGGTAGACGTGACGTTTCCACCGCGTCGCATTTATCGGCACAACGGAGGTTCTACCTGCGATTTTGTTCTGGAAAATGGGGGGTGCAGTTCGGTTCGCGAATTCTGATTTTGAGAAACAGTGAGAAATTTATTTTCGGCCGAGGGTGCACGGTTCCATGAAGGTTTCATCAGAATTAGGATGTCGGAGGGCGCGGATTTGCAGTGCACGCCATAAATCAGCCGCCCTTTATTTCTCTGTTTTCGAGATCGATCCGACGCGCAGCAATTGACTCCCCCCGATTATACAGTCAGCTTACGCGACGCGATTTTTCAAATCCAGTGCAATCTATACGCGTCAACGGATGCGGCGGAGCGCGGCGAGACAAAAGTTCCCTCCCCGAGTGCAGCGATAGGGAGACTGATGCATTTCCGCGGGTGAGCGATGCTCCCTCAGGTAAAGTTCATAAATAAATGTATACGCCGGCGTTCCTTGCGAATACACCTGCTGCAGAATTCTCGAAAGTTTTCCAATTAGAACTGAAACTGAAGACCCAAAGATGGAATGCTTTGTATTTTCGGGTGCACCTTCTCCTCCACGCTGGCCAAATTATTTGTAATAATCATTGCTATCAGAGCATAATTCAAGCTCTTGTAAAGAGGGGGAATGATGCCTTAATTTCATGAGTACCCTCCAACCCCTGAATTCATTCAGTCCATTCGTGGAAACTGTCTTAGCTGATACGACTTCGTCGTTGCATGATATCAGGGGTATTCAAAAGTCACGAGCACGGGGGTTGAAAAGGGAGAGGAAGGGAAACGAAGGGGAAAGGAACCACTTCCCTCCTCGTAAATCAGCCCTCGTCAGCAATCAATATTCTGTAAACGCAGACAAAAATAGGGAGTAACGCGTGAAATGAAGGTAGCAAAAGTAAACACTATAGTTTAGGGTTTATGTAAAAAAAACGATTTTTGAAAAAAAAAAAACGGATTTCGAATTTCAATATTCCAAAAAACCGATTTGACCGGTTTTCCAATTTCTATATTCCAAAAAACCGATTTGACTGGTTTTCGAATTCCAGTATTCCCTCAGAAAAACCCGTTTAACCGGTTTTCGAATTCCAGTATTCCCCCAAAAACCGGTTTAACCGGTTTGCGAATTCCAGTATTCTGGAAAAATCGGTTTAGCCGGTTTTCGAATTTTTACAAAAAAATATATAATTAAAACAGTAAAAATATATTTATATTTATTTCAAAATCTTTCCTTGTTATTAATATTTATGGAATTACAAAAATATAACAAAGTAAAATATAGTCTATCTATACAAAACCAAATAATTAAAAATTAAAGTAACTAAAATCCGTACAAAATCGGTTATAAATCTTTATTTCATTTAGTATTTTTCTTAAGCAAATACGAACTCAGGAAAATTAGTTTTGCAGTAAAGTTTACGACAATGTGTTTGTGGCCCAGGCGATTTCAAGTTAAAACGTTAGTATTAATATTAAATAATTAATTAAATTTTACATGTTAATTCTAGTACCTATCTAACACCGGTTTTCGAATTTTACAAATTTATTCCACAAAACGGTTTTTAAAAATTGACCAACCCTACTATCGTTCTCAATAAACCAAAGGCAAGCATTAAGATCAAAGATACCGCAGTAATTAATATGTTTAATATCGTAAGGATAGATCTTTCGCTTAAAAGGAATGATGAAAAGCACTCGATTGAAGTCCGAACTATCAGGCCAGTGATTCAAAACTGTGTATATATGTATTTTAATTATTGAGTTAGAAATATATCCCAAAAAACCTATTTTTAATGTTTTCTTTACCTTATTAAATTTACCATACGATACACGGAGGGTCGTACGTTATTTGAGTATTATAAAAGGGGATCATGACACAAAAAAGGTTGGGAAACACTGTTTCCTGAAACGACGTAATCCTCCCCTGTAAGGGCACTAAAACGGTTGTTAAATAGTACCAATCATCACCCAAAGTCTCCCAAGCAATGTCCGGACTCGAGCAGGGCTATAAATCGATCGTTTCGATCGCAGGATATTCATGTCATCCCAAAAGCGGCGAATGAGCCCTACTGCCGCGTCGCGAGCTCGCGCTGCCCCATTCAATATCTCGGATATCGTGCCATAGAAAATCACGGTGGC
Organism: Andrena cerasifolii; assembly: GCF_050908995.1. Taxonomy (NCBI): domain Eukaryota; kingdom Metazoa; phylum Arthropoda; class Insecta; order Hymenoptera; family Andrenidae; genus Andrena; species Andrena cerasifolii. Next base: position 30,347,854 of record NC_135118.1, on the reverse strand, counting down.
AGGAGGTAAGTTCGGCGGGACGAGGACACTGGAAAGCAGATCGATGCTGGGGATAAGTTGTCGTCGACGCGGAATATTACTGGCGCCCAATTAGAGTCGGGCTAGTTATCTCCGTAGATTACGACCGGACCGGGGTAGTTAGGAGTAATCGAGGCGTTTCGACGATGAATCGAACCAAGGATTTGACGCGAAGCTGCCAGGCGACGAAGGGGTGGGGGTTGGGGCGAAAGGAAGGAAGGGTTGGCTCGGTCGGGTCGCGTTTCACCCGCGTTCCCACTCCGGGGGTAATCGCGAATGCATGTCGACTGCGAGCTACTCTCCACTTGGAAACGTTTTCCATCGGTCGTAGAATGGAACTCGCGGATAGTGCCGCCCGATCTCACCCCCGCCCCGCACCTTCGCGCTCGAAATGATTTACCGCGATCCGAGGTTTATCGCCGGCTCGCGGTGCGTGCGCTCGAGCGTGGCCTTTTTAAAAAGCTCACGACCCCTTAGCCGCCTGCGTTTTCGCCGACCGCTCTCCGCCCCTAATTAACAATGTCCCCGCGCGCGGCGCCGCTGAAAAACTACGGGAAAAAAGTTGCACGCGCCAGCGAGAAGCCTTTAATGAAGCCGGTACGGCTGCGTCCAATTGGAACCAACCGATGCGTCCATGCGAGACAGAATCGTTCTTCTCTCCCTTTCATCCCCCGTTTCGTCCCTCGCCTCCCGCCTGCCCGTCTTATTCCCGCATGGAAATTCGAGAATCGATACCTGCAAACGCCTATAGCATCGGCACTATCGGCCATCGACGCGGCGATCCGCGGCTGGCACTGCCCGCCGAGGGAAATCGCTCGCGATGCTTCGAAACGCGGGGCTTTAGAGGTTGAGCGCACGTTCCAGCGGGTCCTCGTGATTAAAAAGGGGCAACGGTGGGATTTAAGAGAGCAGCTGGAAAAATTGGGAATATCAGAGAGAATTTAATTGGGGTGGAAAGGTTTTACTTGCTTTAGGGGAAGTTGGGTGCGGGTGCGAGGGCTGAGTGCTTGTGGGGTTGCGAAATTATTGGCACTGGGGAAAAAGGTGATTAGGGTGCTTTGTTATTCTGTAGGGTACAGGGTGCTTCGAAGTTGTTAACGCTTTAGTTATCGCTGAAACTGTTGCAGTTTGAGGAAACTATGTCGCAAGTTGTGGCAGAGGGTTGGGGGTATACTGGCGGTGATCAGTTTGAGTGTGTAGTTAGTTGGATAGATAGCAAAGTCAATTTTATGTCCTTTTTAAACGGGATATTCTATTTTTGTATTTCTCTCCCAATGTTGGATTAAGTTTATTTATGATTAAGGTAAATATAAGTTTTTAATAAGAAATTTCGCTGACTTAAATTTTTTTTTTTATTGAAGCTGTACAGAGATTTATACATAATGAACAGCGGATTCATACACGTAATTTACATTTTTCCAAATAGTTACATAAGTATGTACAAGCTCGTATGTTCGGTTTAGCAATTATCATTTCTGTGTTAAGAGGTAATTGCAATCGGATTCGTCGTAGGTTAGCAATCAGTTCCACTCTCTCAGCTCATATAACGGGCATTGCCATATCACGTGATTTAAGTCCTGATCGTAATTGCCACAGGAACATTTTGGATCTTTGACGATCCCTACCCTTGCCAATGATGCCGACAGATTGTAGTGATTGCATCTGCAACGGTTGATTGTTACTATTTGACGCCGATTTAGATATTCATATGCAAACCACGCTTTGGCACTTTCACTGTAGCAAGTTTCGAAGTATACTTTTCCTTTTGTTAAAAATTTCATTTAACAATTTCATTTCATTTCTTTGTACCATTAATTCGTTCCTGCAATGGAGTGGAAAAATATCATAAAACGATGGCATATGCCTGTTTTTCACTGGGTTCCTCAATTATGCAATGAAATTCTTCAACAATCCTTTAAACCAAAAACCGTTATTCAGCACAAGTTTTAAACAATTCAATTGCATACTTTTATCCAACAAACCTGCAAGAATAAAAAGTAATCTAAATTTTCGGGTAACCAAAGTTCCATTGTAACTTGCGGGTAGGTTCAACCCTTCCCCCAGTTAACAATATTCGCCAGTGACTAACGGTTTCCCCCTTAACCTACCTATTCCCCTAGTTACAGTATCCGCGAAACTTCGCGTAGACTTTAACGGGGCGTATGAAAATTTCGCCAATTTTTGCCGCGGTCGTTCTCCATCCCCTTCGACGGCAGTCCTTCCTCTTTCGGAGACCTACTAACAGAATTAACGATTAGCTAACCGCTAATATTTCGGTCGCCTTCAGACTGCCAGAAGATTACGTTATAACGCGTTAAACCGCGTGCATATCGACCCCGGCGAACGTTCCACCCTCCAACCCCTAGCTCTCGCGCGGAACAAAAGCAACTATGCAAATAACGTCGGTCATATGGGGGAACAATTAAAAGTGAATCGGTCGTTTGAATAAAGTCCGCGCACACACGCGATAAGGAAGCTTCCGCCTCCCCACCGCCGCGGTGCAATTCTATAATTCCATCCCCCACGCCCGATTCAGTCGCTCATTGCCGACGTAGTATTCATTGTATCGCGCGCGCCCTTTTTCGTACTTTTCCTCCAACAACCCTCCCGGTAACCTCCGCCGCCCACGACCCATTCTTCCGCACCCTATTTGTTCCTTCATCCCACCCATTCCGGCCACCCTCTACCTCTATTTCAACTTCCTGATTCTTCCTTTTATTCCTCGCTTGTCACGCTCTGTTATTTAATCGGGCCTCCTCTGTTCTTTGGCCTCCGTCCGCTACCCTCTACTTTTTCCGCCCCACCCTCGGTCCTCTCCCCCGTCGCTGCCCCCGATTCACTTCTCGCCCGGTTAAACCCTCCGCCGACGTTCCCTCCGGTCGGTTCGACCAGCGTCAATCCAGCAGGCCCGCTGCTCGCCACCTGATAACAACCCCCGCGCGGCTCCGTCGCCGGAAATAAAGAGCACCGCGGCGATCCTTTTGTTCCTCTGCCGTCCACCCCCGTACCGCCGCGGATTTCAACGATTCCACCCTACCCTTTCGTTCGGTCGCGACCTCCATTTATACTACACCGGTTGAAAATAATTGCGAGCCGAAAGCGGGCCGGGATTTATGGCCCTGCTCCTCGACCCGGCGGACCGACCCTCCGCGCTCCCCCTCCTTTGTCTTTGATCGGGTTAGGGGATGGCGCGATCTCTGTGATCGTCGGGAACTGCGCACGGTTACGGTAGCGCTTAAAAATTTCTCCTCGGCTGGAATGGCGACGTGGTGAACGCAGTTTTTGAGGTGGCGACGATTCGAGGACGTTTCTAGCTGCAGGGTGGATACTAAGGTCGTTTTACGGAATTGGACTGTTTTATGTGTGTGTAATTTTTAAACCCCCAATTCGATCTTAACTAAATTAAATTACCTGTTTAGTCTTTAATCTTCAATTAGATTTTACATAAAATTATTTAACTTTTTAATCTACAATTAAATTTTAATATAATTTGTATCATAAGAATTACTTAGTCTTTATTTTTCAATTTTTAACGTTAAATTAATTAATTTTTAAACCTTCAATTAAATCTTAACACATAAGCAATGAAGATTATCTTCGCTGACTTTAAATGCCCATCAAATTTACTTCAACTGCATAAGGTAAAAACCCAATATGTGAACACGTCCTAGTAGCTAGACACTGGTGCAAATAATACTGATTAGTACATTTAATATTCGCTTTATCCAAAAAAGAACTATTTTATTTAATTATTCAAATATTTAGTAAAATATATTATATATATTGTTCACTTAAAAAATAATATTACAACGTATTACGTTTCTAAAAATGTATTAATTGTATCAAAATACTAAAGATTATTAATAATATTTGCTTAAGAAGAAGTCGAGACTGATTAGCAAATCAGATAAATCCAATACTAAAATGGTGTAAACCGGACAGTTCAAGAGAATAAATTGTTTTTTACGAAACTATTACAAATATACCAAATATATATATTTGGTATATTTATCTGATTTGCTAAGTAGTTTCGACTTCTTCTTAAGCAAATATTTTTTATTTACATGTCCATCTATTGGTACAGTGAAATCTCAGTACGGCCGAAAAGTTGACCACGTTCGCTCGCTCCGACAACGTGTCCACGTATCCATCACGTGAATCGACTCACACTCATTAATAATTATTATTTTATATTGTGCATGCGCATCTCTATGTATACTTCATTCTTTGATCTTGTTTTAATGTTAACTTTCAATTTATGTCTAAAATTCGTGTGTTATAAAACTACATGTGAGCATAACCTTAAAAATATTATTAAAGTGGAAATGTGCCAAAAGGAAGAAAACAGAAGATTCGCAAAAAGAAACAGTACAATGAAGAATCTATTATCAAAGCATTGAATGCAGTAGAAGATGGAATGCCATTACGCAGGGCAGCAAACAGGTTTGGTATTCCAAAGAGTACACTGCATGCAATAAGAAGTAATAAATGTTCAATAAAATCTGTAAAAGGTCCTTCGACTATCCAAAGTGAAAATGAAGAAAAATGTATTTGTAACTGGATATTCAAGTGCAGTGCAAGAGGGTTTCCTGTGTTGAAGGAACAATTATTTGATACCGTACAGAAATTTATTACAGATAGTAACAGAGACGTTACATTTAGAGATGGGAGGCCAGGAAGGCACTGGTTCGAAGGCTTTAAACGCAGACACACAGAACTATCAATAAGATTAGCACAAAATTTAACATTGAAGCGAGCATCCGTTACTGAGGCAGTTTTACGCCAATGGTTTCAAGAAGTTAAAAATCATTTGGAAAAACAAGATCTTCTCACAATTGATGCATCACATATTTTTAAGTGTCATGAGACCGCTTTCTTTTTTTGCCCTAAAGCAAATCAGATAATTGTGAAGCGAGGCCTCTGATCAGTTTATACAGTGGTGAATGGAAATGAAAGACAAAATGTAACTGTGTTATTCATGGTAAGAGGAGATGGCATTGTGATTCCTAAAATGGTTATGTATCAATATGAGAGAATGCCATATACTGTTAGTCAATCTGTACTTAAACATTGGTTTACCGGTATATTTGGAAAGGGATGGTTGACGTCAGAGGCATTCTACGAGTACATCACCAATTGCTTTTATCCATGGTTAAAGAATCACAATATTGAATTTCCAGTGATTTTGTATGTTGACGGCCATGTATCTCATATTACATATCCATTATGCCAATTTTGTAAAGCACACAAAATTGAGCTGATAGCTCTACATCCAAATTCAACCCATATTCTCCAACCATTGGACATAACCGTGTTTCACCCACTAAAGTGTGCTTACAAAAAAGCACTTGAAGAATGGAGACTGGCAAACCATTTACAGAGGGTGAAGAACGAAAATTTTTGTTCAATATTAGAGAAGGCAATGCAAAATGTCAATTTTCTTAGTATTGTACAAGGAGGATTCAGAGCTGCAAGATTAATGCCGTTTGATCGTGATGCAATTAATTACACCATTTTGAATCACATATATAGAAAAAAGGAAAAGCAACAAGATAACCCACTGAATATTACCAATACCAACGATAATATTAATGCAAATCTGTTACTCGATTTTGAAAGTTCGTTACCTGTTAATGTGTTGGATCATTTTAAAAATGCTGAAACAAGCGGTAACTCAAAAGATATTGAAGAACAATATGATGGTGTTTTTCAATTCAGGATGAAATTAAAGGCAACATGTGGGATTTAATTAATTAAATTAATACTATAAATATGTAATAATTTTGTAACGTTATAATGCTCCAGTTTCTGGAAATTGTACAGGAACAACACAAAATCAAAATTTGACAAGGGACTTAGAGATGCATGTCGTTGAAGATCCCTTATTAGGCATTGTAAATGTGCATGAAGTTCATACCACAGAGAAATTAAATGCTTTAGAATTAGGAAATGTACAAATAGAATGTTGTAACGTGCATGATACTTCTAATGAATTGCATGTAACAGAAATACAAACAAACAACATTCTACAAGGTTTGTATTCACTATACAAAACTGTTTTGTTCTTAAAAAAATTGATAAACTTCCAGTTGATGAAACTCAAGGATCTAACGTAAGTGTACATTAAAATAAAATGTTCAATGGTGTTTACATAAGACCTTTTTAATTGTAAATTATAGAGAGCAGTAATGAGAATCAGTTAGAAATATTTAAATCCCCATTCGAAAAGCATTTTGTGTTCCCTGATAAGGTACGCGACATAAAAAATAAAAAATCAAAAGAAAATATTCCATCTGTGGGAACCTCCTAAGAATGGGAAAGGTACCACTTACAGAAGGAATTATGTAAACGCTTAAAACGAGAACAAATCGAAGATCGGAAAAAGAAACGAAAAGAAGCTCAATTAAAAAAAGCTGAAGAGAAGGAATTAAAGAATTTTATAGCACAAGTAAGTAGACGTTTAAAATAAGAAGAAGTGCAAAACCGAAAAAAAAAAACAAAAACAAGCTCAATTAAAAAAAGCTAAAGAAAAAGAATTAAAAAAAGCTATAGCAGAAGAAAAAAAGGTGTTAACATCTAAAAAATGACTTTCGAAGAAATAATAATTCCAATTAAATTGAAGCAGTTATTTTATATTATTACTTATGTTTAATTATAAGTTTGATAAGTTTTGTGATACTTGAAAATTATAGCTTTTATACTCATGTTATATTTATTATATATAAATACAGTATTTTACGGATATAAATATACAGATATAATATACATATATTAAGTATATATAAATATAATACATATATGAATGTAATTTATTTATAATTTCTCAAATAACTATTGTATGTTGTTTTATTTAATTCACCTAAAACTATCCGAACTACTTACGTTTCATTAAGGCGCATCTACACCTAGAGAACAAGCACGAAAGAAAACGAAAACGCGGAGACGAGAAAGAGAGAGAAACACGTTTGTTTGCCGTCTGCCGGCACACTTTGTCCATGTAATGGGACAGTAAAATCGGGACGCCGGGACATACTAGTTAAGCTGTCCAAGTATTGGGCCATTGTAAGGTCTATGAATTTTCAATATTTCACAAAATTATTCACTCCTACAATATATGTTTTTTTTTTTAAATGATAAAGTACACACGATGCCCCATGTAATTGCAAAATCGTTTTTATATAAATCGATATGTATAACTGAAAAATTCTCAAATGTGTGTACGCCGTAACTTAAATGTCCAGGTACTGGGACATTTACCTTACCTCGTGATTCCTCGTGGCGAGTTAAAAACAATTCTTCATCACTTATATCCCACTCACAGATGCCATAGAAGATTGCATCAAACCTCACTAATTGTCACATCTAACTCAATTATTACTCCTCCAAGTGTCAATGTTTCAATTTGTCAATTTTTCAATGTGTCAATTTGTCAATTTGTCAATCTCCTCTTCCCTCCCGCCTATCTCCACCAACGCCTGGCAGTTACGTGCACCTAGGATCCCCAAATAAGAACCGTCGATACCAGCAGGCGAAAATTTCGCACAAAAGACGGCCACGTCCCACTTGCAAGCGAACCGTGCCCAAAGCACGATTGATATTCATTGGCGGCTGGCTGCAGCAGCGACATTAATCAGGATTTTTGTTCGACCGTTTCCTCCAGCTTGATCAGCGACTCCGTTCCGAGACAATGGCCCGCTCGTTTCGCCGCGATCGCCGGAGAATCGTGCCAGCCGCGATTATTTCTACGTGTTTCTTCCCCGCGCCGAAAGAACAAAAAAAAAAAAGAGAAGGTCCTGGACTTGCAAGGGCCTCGTGGCGACGTTTAAAGGAGAACCCACCATGGAACCACGAAGAAAAGGGCACGGAGGGAGAAGGGCGAGCGACGCGGTTCGATGAATGGCGGAGTCTCGTTCTCGCGCCGCGACTTCGGACCACAGCGCGACTTAACTACTGCGAGACAACAGACCGCCGGGGAAGGCGTTTTGAAAAAGAAGATGAGACGCCGCGGAAAACGGGCGCGGTGAAAAGGAGAGGCTTGAAAGGCGGGAGGGAAAGGAGAGGGGACTCCGGAGAGAAGATCGCAGTCGCGATAAGAAAAGCAGCGAGATAGAGATCGCGATAGGGCGAGGAAGGGGATGGAGACAGAGTACGAGATTCTCGTGGTACTTTGTTAGCGCTCGCTGGGGAATTGGACGCTGCATATTGTATAAAATGGGAATCATTGCTCGACGAACGCGGGTATTTAATGAACCACGTAGGATAAGAAGCATGTAGGGGTAGAAAAATTAGTTTTTATAAAGGGTGTTTTGATAAGGGCCCTCGATATTTAAACTTAAATAAAATGAGGTGTGGGTGAGGTAAGCCGGAAATATTTATTGCTGATTAATGTACATTCAATGCCATTATGTTTTAAAAATAACACCGATTGCAGGAGGCGATTCGAGGGACCCAATTTTGATGACTCTCACATAAATCGGGATGGATTTCAGAAATGCCTTGAATGGCGATTTAAAACCCAATACTTTTTTCTTTGTGGCTACGTTAAGTCTCTGGCTTATGACAATAATCCAGCAAAAATTCAGAACCTGGAGAACAACGTCATTCAAGCCATTGCTGATATCCAGTTCGATTTAGGCTCGATGAAAGAATCATCAAAATTGGGTCTCTCGGATCGCCTCCTGCAATCGAAACTATGGAGGCCGTTTGAACGTCGTTATTTTTAAAACATAATGGCATTGAGTGTACTTTAATCCGCAATAAAGATTTCCGGCATACCTCACATACACCACTTTTTATTTAATTTTAAAGATCAAGCGCCCCTATTGAAGGACCCTTTAGAATAATTGTAAATGGTATTGGCATCACGTGTTCCATTCTGTAATTCCATACTTCTGCGTCTTTAATCTCGAAATGGAATTGCAAGAGTCGAGGAAAATCAGAATGCTAATATTTTGTCGGTGGGTGGACAACTTGGAAATAAAGAATGCGACTGGTACAGTGTACTTCGGTATTCAAAACATAGTTGCGGGAGTGGAGTTTGCGTTGCGCGTAAAAATTTAATTAAAACCAAATGTTAATTAAGGATCTCGGGGCTCGCACGAATTTTCCCCTTGTCGAGCTCCTGCAAACATCGCGCGCGGTTGGGAAAAAGTGAAGGGGCAGAGCCAGCGCGAGAGCGAAAGCGACAGCTCTCCGTGTCACGAGCAGCCCTCCTTTCGTCGTGAAACTTCGGCCAAAGTGTCGGACTTTATCTGTCGAAACTTCGCGGCCAAGCAAATGTCCCCTGAACTCGGCCGCGTTCGTCATCCCCCAGACGATGTCGAAGGAAGGAGGGGGGGGCGTAACAAATTACTCGATCAAATATGAGAAAGCACAACGACTGTCTCGTACAGAATTTTATTACTATGGAGTCTGTGGTAGTTTTGGTAGAAGGGTTAAGAGTCAGCATACACCTAGGAGGCGAAAAAGTAGGATGGATTTAGATAAAGAAACATTATATTCATTAGAAAAGTCATACTTTTGTCTATAAAATATTATGACTGAAAATGCGAAAGGTCATAAAGTCGACTTCTATGTTCAAATGCCTGCCCTTTCGCGAAAGATGGAAAAGACACAACTCTGCTACCACGAGTACTAGTTTTCTTTGTCTACTTTAAGAATAATTTTCCCTTTTTTGATTCAGATGAACAATAGCGGGGATATGATGGTTACCGCAGACGTATTTTCTGAAAAAACTGTTGTATGGATGCAGCTACCACGTAGCTTGTTCGCCGATTATTTTAAAGAAAATTTCAGATTTTCAAGACCTTTTCTAATGTTTGTAATGTTTCTTTGATAAAAGCATTTCTCCAACGAAAAAAGATTCTTCAAATCCATCCTACTTTTTCGTCTCCTAGGTGTATGTTGCCTCTTAAAAGGAGAACACTGCACCACGTGAAGCAACCTCGTAACTTACTAGTTACGGACGATTAATTTGTCGCGTGATAGCTTAAAAGTAGAGTATTCCGACCATCAAATAAGAAAGAAGTCAAGGGTATGTCACATCGTAGTCCCACCATGGAATCGCGACTGTTAGTACTCAGCAGCGCCACCAGAGGTCTAATCGTTCAAACTCTTTCCCGCAAGTGCCAGGTCCCAGTGTCGTCCATATATATGCAAGTTCCAAGTTTATTCCTCTCGGTCTCCATGCGTGTAAGGCAGGGTCCACTGACTGTAGCCCTACTGATGAGTCTAGTCGGTAATTAAAATGCCAATTAGGGATTACGAAGACGAAGGGGTAAAGATATGATGATCCATCCTTTACTCATCCAGCAACGACAATTCTAGCTAGACGTTACAGGGGAAAGACTGCAGGAGCAAGAAATAGTAAGAGAAAGTAACGCGGGAGAATGCAGAAAGAGAAGGAGGAAGAGCACTGCATATTCCAAGAGTGAGGTACCCTACGACGAATAAGAAAGCCAGACTGAAACCGGTAACAACGAGAGTTACGGAAACAAACATACATGATGGAGAAGCAAAGTAGAGTAACCAAGAAGGCAAAGGGAACTCTTGCAATTAACATAGAAAAGGAAAAAACACAAAAAGGATACTAAATATGAAGAAGCGAAAGGAGAAGACGGGATAAAAAAGAGGAACACACAGAAAGCTACGCGAAGAAGAGCGTCAGAAAAAGAAGAAGACTGTGCATAATCGCCAGAGTAAAACAGAGGACGGAAATCCACCCTTAATTGCATCGATGAATTCGCCAGTGCGATCGTTAAGGGTCTGAAAGTCCCAGACTCCCGTCTCAGTCAGTGATTCATTCTCGCAATAAACAATTAATTAATGTCGCCCTGGGAACGACCGTTCTTCTTCCCTGCCTACCCCTCCCAGTCGACCCTCTTCCGTCCTTTTCCGTGATACTTTCGGGGCAAGATCACCAGCTCCCTTTAGTCTCGCGATAATTAAACGTGCCGTGGCAGCCAGACGGATTAACAGTGAATTACGAGAAGTGGCTTTTAATTGACACTGCTCCAATATTAAGTGAATTGTTGGGCCGAAAGAGGCATCGTGAAACTGGAGTTAATGCAGTATTTCAGGGAGATTGCTTTCTCTAGACTGATTTAGCGTTGTGTAGTTTGCCCTGTCCCTTCCTTTGGTTTTTGCTACTCCAGGCCCTTTATCAACTTTCAAATAGTTTTGTTTTTATTTTCGACTGATTCTTGGTAACGCTTTCTGTGCGCATGCTTCGACCAAGTTGTGTGTTTTTTTTAGTACAGAGAGTTCTTTAGGATTGTCTTCATTCTCTCATCTTTCGCTCCAACAAAAGTTGAGGGGACAGCGCTCACCCCAGGTAGAGACAGAAACCCCGAGCTTAGGTCAAGGCACTACTGTACAGATTGAAGCACGGAGTGTACATAGTCTCAGGTGATATATAAATTGAAGCTTCAGGTAAGTGGCGGTAGTTTGGATGTGCAGATTGGTCGAACAGAATTTCCCCTAAACTTAGGGAGGAAGAATTTGTATTATTATTCAACGCGGAAATTCAGACAGAAATCACTGCTACGTATGCTCAGAGCCAAAGGCAATGCAGAAATGATTGCACCCTTTTAAAGCAGAAAGTTAAAAATTCTCCTCTCTGATTCCACGTTGCAGATCCCAAACATTAATGAAGCATTTTATCAGTATTTTCGCCACGTTTCGCGCGTACATTCACGGTTGGCCGCGAGCAATTTTTACCGAATTCAGAGAAAAATTACGTTAGATTAAATAAATAGCACATAAACCAACATGTATAAAGTTAGCGCTTTTAAACCGCGCCTAACTTAAAGGCACTTATTGGGGCTGAACTCGTAGAATAATGCGGCTCGCAAATCCTCATCAAACATTAAAACAGATTGTTCCGAACACTCAACAGTAAACCACAACTATAAAGCGTAGAGAAACCTGATAACTGAAGGACTTGCAAAAAAAAAAAAACAATACAAGCAGAGACAAGAAAATACGAGAATACCAGTGATTATAAGAAGTCTGAAAAAAAGCCTGTTAAAAAGCATTACGAGGAAAATTCCAGCAGGCTACCGAAAACAGACTCGTCCATCGAAACACCAGCGAGCTATAACGAAAGCCTGACACAACGGCATAGAATCGACAAAGGAGACCAATTAGTTATCGGAGTGTTTGCGCTCCGTCGCCCGAAAATACGCCTGTGCATCGAGAAGCATAAAACACTTTCGTAGGGGATTCGCGATGATACACTTTATTTTCCAGATTCGTGAAAATCCTAACAACAAAAGCTTAATGAAACGTCTGCTTGCGTCGCCAGCAGAGTTACGAGCACACAATCCCGATCGCTATTATTTCTCCCGTAGCCAGTTGCCAGAGAAAATAAAAAGATTACGAACGATTACGAGTCCGATACCGAGTCCTGGACAGCTGTCCTGGAAAAAGTGAATGGTTTTCGACCGTGGCCGGTGTTGCCCTCGGAAAAACGAAACCTCCAAGCCCCAGATTCGTTGCTGGGGCGTCGTTATCGCCGTCGTTATCCTCGAAACGAACGCTGCCTTGTATCGTAACCTGGTTTCTTGCCGGGTGTTTGGGAACGTTTATTTGCTTGTCGAAGGTAACGCAATTGTATCTTGCCGCTTGCTTTGTGCTGTGAAGGTGAATCTGTGTTCTGGTACTTGTTGTCGCACTGGGGAATTAGTAGCAGTGTGATCTTAAACCTCTGAGGAATAGTTGGGGCGTCGCGTAAAGGGTGGAGATTCTACTACAAGTATTCGAATAGCTTTAGTCGGGATAACTCGGGTCTTGGGGGGAGCTCGAGAGATCTCATTTGGGCTCCCTGGGCGGTGTATTCTTTGTGAGAATCCTGATACCTTGATTTGGGTTTTATAAATATTGGGATGATTATTGAGGAATGCGATTTTCATCAATTAATAATCAATATATATGTAGAAATAGGTTTTGCAATTCAGTCACGGAAAAAAAGGATCTCGGAGCAACGGGACTCGAACCCGTGATCCGCGCGGGGCCCTCTGCGTAATAGGCAGCCGCCTAACGAACTCCACCAAAGCCGCACTGCGAGTTCTCTTGTTCCTGATCCCACATATCTGTATTCCACTTTCTCCAATTTTCTATATTTGAAGACTCCTTGTAGAAAACACTGTAAGTGCCGAAATGAAAAAAAAAAATTAATACAAAATGTTCTACGTGCCACTGATAACTATGTATAGAATTTGATTATTGGCATTTACAGTGTTTTCTACAAGGACTCTCCAATTCTTCCACATTCTTTTACTAATAATAAGGTTCACATTTTCTTTCTATAAAATTATTTTGATTTCACTTGAAAAAGCATTCTTGGAATATTTTACTTAATCCCGTCAAATTTTTACACAAAATTCACACCCAACAGGTAAATAACACCAACGTCGAGTTACATTCTCATCAACAGACCTCTCAGAATAACCGCGTCACTTATGGCGCTGACCCAGTACGCGGCAATTTGTATTTGTTCCTTTTTATTTCGCCCGTCCACTTGAGAGCTGATGCAACGTCGCCCAGACATATGAGCGCGCCTCAAACAGCCGCTGAAGTTTGCTCGGAAACAGTATCCCGGCTAGCGAGGCGGATCGGAAAAGTGCATCTGACGGCTTAACGACTTCTCCTCGGCGGGCTGGCAAAAAATAGGCCAACTTTTCCGGGAAGTTCGGCCGTGTTTTTCTGTCCACGGATAACTGTTTGCAACGGTGAACTTTGTCTTTGCTGGTGACGTCCGCCGGACGGTCATTACGCTCGATAAATAGGCCAGCAGCCGCCGGTTGGGAGCTCTCAAAGCGTAGCCAAGGCATTGTTCCCGTCCTGTTCGTTCGTGTCTTTAAATAAGATTTCCCAGCAAATTTGAATTTCATTCGGGGCAGCCCGACCTCGCTGTGCTTTTAAACGACATTTAACTGCGAAGAATTCGGACGTAAATTCGTTAAACACAGTGAAACAGGGATGTGACCAAAGTTCAAGCTGTTGGGTATGTACACTTTCATTCTGGTGCCATGGTCATAGTTTCGCAGATAAGACAAACTGAGCTTATATTAACAACAACATCAAGGTAGGAAAGAGACTAGTCCAGGAAACGAAGTTGCCAGCTCAATAGTAATTACTTCATGCTCCGCCCACTTTGTCCACTTTTTACTAGGTCGTGCAAAAATGGACATTTCACTATTCCTCAGAATCACGTAATGACTGAAGCTATGACATCAGCTATTGTTAGTAACGTTAATAAACCAATGAAAACTCGAGATTTATACAGAGTGTCCCATAATTGGTGGTCCAAGGCTTGGCTGCGGTGGTGATTCTATATGAAAAAATAAGTCAAGATGTAGAATAAAAGTTCTCGATATCGCGCTTCGTTTTTTGATAAAATTCACTTTGCTCCATGTGGAGTTCCATTTTCGTCCAAACAAAGAAAGCTGGCTAGCAAAGCGCGGAGAATATTAAGCAACTTTATGTATCGTGGGATTTAATAATCCTAGTGGGGAAAGGTGTCCATTACACTCGGGGACAGCGTCATTAATACAAAAGGATGCGCTCTTATGGCCGATAGGCAACGGCCCTTATCGCTGGCCCTCTGCCATCAGCGGGTCAACGCTGGTTCAGCGATGGTGGATGATATATCGACACGATGGGTAGGGTGGACGGAAAACGATAGTGGAAACGGCTGCTGTGCTCCAGCCATAAGAGGCCAGGCCACTTGGCTTCGGAATAGCAATTACTATTTACGCGATCCTCTGGCCGTAGGTGCTCGCTTGCACTCGCCACTCTTAAGCAAATTAGAATTCCAACGTTCTGCACGATCAGCGAAGAGTTCCGCGATGCAAACGGGGAGAAAGAGGATGCTGAGCACTGTGGGGAGAATGCAATGAAGTGTAAACTGAATTGTAGTAAATTGGATTCCATCGATTTACTTGTCGTTAACCCTTAGGGATTAGGCACCTTGCACCTTGAACGAAGCAAAGTTATAGTCATTTTCGGCAATTTTTTTAGAGAGATAAAGATATAAATGGGAAATTCAATGTGAAGCCTATTATTATACAACTCACAACGGATAGCAAAAACTAAGAAGTTTTATTTTCTACATGTCTAAAATTGAAGAAGTACATATGGATAACCATGAACATTCGTTTCTGTCGAAATAGTGAACATGCGGAGAAAAAGTGCATTTCTGTTTTTATAAAAGGATCGCGGAACGTCATTGAGTGTTGAAGATATTGAGAAAATAAAAGAGTTTTGTCGAGAGCGACTATAGTCGCCCGGTATACGTACATGGGTCTTGTAGCGAGCGACTACAGTCGCCCGGTATACGTACATGGGTCTTGTAGCGAGCGACTATAGCCGCCCGCCGTATGTACATGGCGTTTTGTGGAGGGCGACTATAGTCACCCGTAGTAGCGAAAGGGTTAAAAATAAAGCGTGAGGTACTTGAGACTGAACGCGCCACAGTTGAAAAGCTGGGTGGCTGTTTATCCGCGAGTATAATAGACTCCATCGCTAAACGATGAGTAACGAGCGCCACGGAAATCTATCAACAAACTGCTGAATCCCCACAGAGGCACGATAATAAGGAGATCTACAACAAAAAGTACTTTGAAATACAGCGAAAAGCGCGAGGCGAGCTCGAGCATCGCGTCTGAGCGCGGAGTGCAAGAAATTTGTTAGCCTCGCCCAAGAAATTGCATTATTTCGAACTCCGTTTCAATTTACCGCGACGTGGCCGCGTTCTTTTCCATAAATATCCACGACAGAGAAGAAATCAGAGACGGCTCGTCTAGCGAGAGACAATTTTCCGCGCATGCGTTTTATGAAAAGTGGAAAGCGTTTTAACCCTTCGCTGACAAACCTCTTTTTTCGATCAACTTTGACATGGTGGCTCATACCCAGAGCAATTTTGGAACGGTTCCCATTCTCGTCTAAAGAATCCAATCGCCATAAAAAAATCATGGGTCAGTTTCAAGATCTCTAGAATATATTCCAATAGTTTTTTTATTGGAATTTTATCACAGTTTTTGTAAAAAAAATTGTATATTACCATATCAAGGTAATATCGTCAAGAAAAAACGAAGAAAAGCTTTAAAAAATTGTAATTTCTACAAATTTCGATATTAGAAGGTAAAAATCTAGCGAGTCGTTGTTCAGAGATAATATTTTGAGAAAAAAAATAGTTTGTAAGTCGGCTTTGGAGAAAAGGTATTTATTTTGCATATAGAAGGTACAGAGCGTCAAAATCAGCTTATGGGTGGGGCTCACACCCAGACTGTTAAAGGGTTAAAGATTTATTTAGAAAAGACAGATCGCGAAAACAGCGGTTCCGGAGGAAGTTAGTTAACGTTAACGTGACTGCGTCGTTTTCGACGTCAAATTTTGATTTTCCTTGTGTGGAAACGAGGGCGAATTTTCGCTGAATTTTCCAGGCGGGCGGAGAATGGGGCACGCGCAAAAACCTTGTTTTCTCCGCGCGAGGTATTCGTAAACAAACGCGTATTTGCCCGTTTATTACATTCGTTTAACAACCGGCATTACTTTTTTCCTGGAACGTCGTTTTTTGCGTGTACGCTCGGACAGGCTTGATTAATTTTTCGCAAACGGTCGCCGAACAGGAAATTACGAACGCGAAAACAACCTCCTCGAAATACCACGTTTACCTTTGCAAACCTTGACGAACTGTTTCATCGAGATTTGCTACAATAAACAAGCTCCTATGGCTGCCAATTTTGATTTGGGTGTATGCAGTGGAGCTACAGTAGTTTTGAAATTGGTGACAGAGGTTTGTGAAAAGGTAACTTACTTTGATGCTGAAATTTAAAATAAAAATCGCCTATTTCTACGTATTCTACTCGACTGGACGATGAAAAGTTGAAAAAGAACCATGGCTCGGAAACGAATCGTTCTGTCATAAAAGGTCATTCAAGTTTCGACCAATTAGAGCGGGTGAAAGTGCTTCGGGAGGCGGAGCGTTCCCCCCCACTTGCCGCTAGTGCAGTCCCTCGATTCACTCGCTTGATCCTCACCCGCGAAATTCAAATTCATACTTGAATTCTTCGTTACTCTCTCTGTAAGAGAATAAATATAACAATTCGTGGCAAATTGATTACCCGAAGCATTTCCCTATTTGCATTCAATTAAGAAAAAATAAACCACGCTAAACTAATATGAGCCTATTTGCACGAAGAGAAGTAATGGGCGAGATTCAGCAATTTGTTGGTCTTAAATCTAACTCAGAGAATAATACCGAAATACTAATTTCAATAGAAAAAGAATATAAATACTAATAATTACAAAAATAAATACAATACATATACAAAAAAATGTAATACTAATAATTACAAATTAAAATATAATACAAATACAAAAAAAATATAATAATAATTCACCAGCCTCTATAAGCTGATGCATGGATAATCTTCATCTGTTCAAAGACATGACCCCCCCCCCCCCGAAATTCCCGGAAGTATATCTCATTCCCTATAGTATCGTCCAAAATCAGAGCAAAAGCGTTTTAAAAATTGGCAAACACTATTCGAGAAACAGGAGCATCGAGGCAGACTTTGTAACACAGCTCCCAAATACTCGGAGTTTGGGCTAAACGACCCTTTTCGAAACGGTCGCGTGCACCCCATCCCAGCCCTTTAATCTTCTTTCGCTGGCGGAGATGCATCGGCCGACATTAGAATCCGTAAATTTCCATCCGCATCGGGGCAAGCGCGATTCCCAGAGCCGTTTTAATTTCATTAATGTCCCGTGTTCTCGCAGCCCCGATCCCGATCGGCCCTTTCAGGGGATCCCCTTTGAGCCAGTGGCGTACGCTTCGCCGGCAGCCATTCAATCTTCATTAAGATCGTTCGGCGCCGTTATTTACCCCGGCCGATGTTAATCAGTTGAATTTCAGTTAACTCGGCCTGCTTATTTTCCCGGTCCCTTTCCCCGCTGATGAGTTCCCTTCATACCGATTACGCGGAATATTTTTCAACGTCCCCTTTGAAGCTGTCGATAGCTCGTGACACGGATGCTTTGGGACCGCGCGGATATCATTGGCCAGAAGCAACGCGGAGACGACAATAAAGAATGCTGGGAAATATTGGAAATTAAAACCAATCCAATTTGTCGTATCTCGTCTCGGACGATGTGGAAACGACAGAGCTGCTCTGCGGTTAAGTCGCACGGCAGAATATTTATTTTGCAAAATCCGAATACAGTGTCTGTAATTAGATGCTCAGGGCCGCGTTTATGCTTTTGGAGGCTCTAAGCACAACATCATTATGGGACCGCACAATTTTTTTAGCTGCCGCTGGTTATTATATTATGAATTTAATATTAAAAAGGCACTACCGTAAACTAGGGGAACATTGGCAGCTACATAACATATTAAAGAAGGAAAAGGATAAAAATTGAATGTAAAAATGTAAAAATGTCCATTTTTATATTATACATAAAAATATTCTCCCAGTTTGCGGTATTTTCTTTTACAACTGTAACTAGGCTGTTTTTTATATTGTTGTTCTTGAGGAGTAAGGTTTTAAAATGGGGCCCCAGCTTGTTCCTAATGCGCCTTGTGGTGAATGCGGCCCTGGGGCTGTTTGCTGCCAATGTAGGACTGTCGAGAATCGCGACTGTGCCGTTTAAGTGACGACAAATAATAGCGACTGTAAATACAAGGGTGTTTGCGTAACGCGGTGCGGAACATTCAGCAGCGTGTCGGCCGACGGATCTGTAATGTAAAACTGTAAAGCCGGCCGCGGAATTGGACGATCGCGGCTGAATTTCCCTGTTCGCTGCTCCCTTTTCCGCGCGGACGTGGACAGGACCGAGTCGCGCGTTAATGCACAGTGTTTTGTGCCTAATTCGTGGTTTCCGACTAATCGGTTTAAAATGGTCCATATTTAACTTCCCTACGCGCCGGCTGGCTTCTACTTCACCGCTCCGTCACTAATTCATCCTTTCATCTTCGCTCCGCCGAGCTCATCGCCGTCCCATCAGCCGCGTCGATTGAGCGAGCGGAATTTAAATTGCCCGCATAATCTCTGCCCGTGTACAGTGTCTCGTCCTGTGGAAACTGTGAACTGGGAATGATACACGGCTGTACAAAGGAGATCTGGGATCTCATTGCGAACTCGTTCGATCTGCTCCTAATTTCAACGCGGAGCCGGCTGTATCGAAGGATTGAGAGTTTAGTTGCGTGAAGAGCAGCTAGTAAGGCCACTGTTTCGATCGTGAATAATAGTGAATGTGACCCTCACTGTCGGGTATTTTGGCATTGGAGGATTTAAGAGGATTTATAGTTTGGTCAGTGCTGGATTAACCTATAAACACAATAAGCACGTGCTTAGGGCACCAGGAGAAAGAAAACCATAGAAATTTTCTGAATTTTGTAGGCGGAAAGAAAGAACCTCGGGTGATGGGATTCGAGACCCCGATCTACGGATCCGCTGCGCGCTGGTCAGCCGCCTTAACAGATTCCCCCAACGCCGACTCTTCAAGGGGACCAAACTTAGCGGGGCGCCACCTATGTGCCAATATCACACCATAGGCCGTTTCCCAAACGCCAAATGCTTACAATTTTAAAATCGTTTACATAATAATAATATTGCTGAGTGTTTATGTGCATGTGTGTGCCAAAGGAAAGAAAGAAAGCAGTGGAAAGATGAGAATATGTGGCGAGTGGATAAGAACGAGAGAGAGAGAGAGAGAGAGAGAGAGAGAGAGAGAGAGAGAGAGAGAGAGAGAGAGAGAGAGAGAGAGAGAGAGACCACCCTGTATAAGGGGGCCTCAACATCTTTTAAGTGCTTAGGGCCTTCAAAGGTCCTAATCCGGCACAGAGTGTGAGTTTGGTAATAACAATGATGGTTTATAGGAGCTCCCTGGGGAGGATAAGGAATAGAAGAGTCCAACTCGCTCGTACTTATACAGTAAAGAATTTTGCCGTTTCAGTTTAGTTTCGCCAAGTGCTATGTACACTCGGGCGCTAGTGTTAGTATTTTTAATCCTAGGTTAAGTCTTCTTACAATGTAAGGATAGGCTACGTTGCGGAACAGTCTATCGACTGAACCTTTGCGGATAGTCCTGTTCCTCTTTTCTTTTCTCTTCCCTATTTTGCTTGTGCAATAAAGACACTTAATAATAGTAAAGATAAATAAACAAGTCCTTGATAAAATACAAGCTACAACACAAATCTCGATATAGAGATCACAAGAATCCCTATAAAGATGCAAAAGAAGCTCCATCTCATCAACAGCCACTCGATAAGCTCGTCCGCGTGTCTATCTCGTGCTACAAGCGCCGAGCAGGCGGTCGAGCCAACAGCAAGGCTGAAAAGTCAGCCGACCCTCGGACACAAACGGCGCATGGTGAAGCGTTCGCGTCTAAAAGCGGCTCGAGGTTTTTGATCGCAAAGCTATTTTCTTCGGGGCACGGATAAAAGCCGAAGAGGACGAGGGGTTCACGAGGGTTTCACACTCACAGACTTTCAGACGAATTTACGTCAGGGCGATCTGAAGTCAGCGGTTTCGGGGTGGCAATGGCCGTTGACGAAGTAAAGGGAACGGGGTGGGCGGCCGCCAATTAAGTTACCAGTCGATTTTAGCCAGTTTCGGAGTTTCCATAACCCGCCATGTCGCAGCCAGTAAATCTGTTGGGTCCCTCGGCAGCCGTGGGCTCCGGGGCTTGTTGCAGGGTCGAAGAGCCGCCGTGGGCACGTCGACACGGGGCGCTCGTAATTTCACCGATACGTTCGTCCGGCGCGCAATTTAAATCCGCCGTCGCGAGGGGCGCCCGGCTCCGTTCACGGAACTTTACGAGGGGATAACGGTACGTGACGCGAAACGGGAATCGGCCACGAAAGCATCGCACTGTTTTCCAAGCCCCCGTGACCCCTCCGCGCGATAATTCGCCTTGTTTTATCGGCCACGGGAACGATAGTCCCGTGGAGGCGCCCGCTCTTAGATACAGGTACCTGTGCTGCTCGAGATTTCCTTTTGCACGCCTTTATGGTCGCGAAACAGGGAATGGATCGTAAAGTAGGATTGATTCGTTTGAAGATTCAGGTGGAGGCTCAGACGTGTTGGTTAGACTGCAAGTATTAGGTTGTCCCATGTGGCGGATTTAAGGAAAATGACCCAGGTGTCAAACTCTCTGGGGCACCCTGCATACATAAGAGAATTAGAAATAAATATAATATTTAGATAAAAAAACACCTAATGCTTGGATAAAATCCATTGTTTTAGAAGATGAGGCCCCGGGGAGGACCTTCTGACCCAGAAGTTGTGGGTAGGGGCCCAAGTGGCCACTGCTCATCGGGTGCCCTTTAAATCCGCCACTGTCGTTGGTACACTGCAAAGCTTTGCAACACGTTTTAGGTGGATAGTAGAATGAGTCGAATTCAATTTCGTCGCGATCGCTGTCAGCGTTACTGGGACAAACATCAACGGACTAGGGAAAAAGATTTTCGTTTTACGCGGGATTTCAGTTTATACACCTGTTCCGCGTATGAACATAAGCGAGCGCTGCAACCGTGGAACACGCAGCCCGTCCTGCCGCTGCGACCACCTTCCAATATCCTCCCGAGAGCTTTCATGGGAACCATGCATTTGCTTCCATCGCCAAGTGACAAAGACTTGAGCAGTGAAGGAAA
Source organism: Andrena cerasifolii (assembly GCF_050908995.1). Lineage (NCBI taxonomy): Eukaryota > Metazoa > Arthropoda > Insecta > Hymenoptera > Andrenidae > Andrena > Andrena cerasifolii. Next base: position 30,326,178 of record NC_135118.1, on the reverse strand, counting down.
GAATTTTTCATATTTCTTGTTTCCGAAATTTTTCGAAATCGGTATTTTCATCGGAGAAACGTAAGGAATCAATTGGCGTCGTTTTTGTAAAGATTTGATGAGAAATTAAAAGGAATTAATCAGGTTACCCAGAACTAACCCAGCCACAGAGGGACTTAATTCGAACAAGACAGATCGTAATCCCACGGCTGACCCCGAGGAAAGGGTGACACCGTTGCCAGAACCCCCTCTCTCGATTGCACCCGACATAGGGACGTTAGGTCGCAAAGCCGCGTGTAGCTGGCCCCGGGCGGGCGCGGACGTCGTTTGCCCGTGTAGGTACATCGGATTACGAGCGGAGTTGCGATGCGTTCAGTGTCAGGATTTGCCGGAGCCTCCGACGACGACGCGGGGGGTGCGCGCCAATGGACGGAGCCCCGTAATACGGGCCGCATATCGCGGGTTTCACGGGTCGACTGTCAAACCGTAGCCAAAGGGGGGTTTCCTTTATCCCGTTGCGTGCTCGCGAATTCCTGCTGGCGTGGCACGTTTCCGGTTCGCGACGCAGTTATTATGCCCGTAATTCCTCGACCGCGGGTCTCCTGCTGAAATTCCTCCGTGGGCTCTCTGCGGCGGACCGGCGGAGAACAAGTTGGCTGACGCTACCCCGACGGAAAGTTGTCTTTCGGTGTCACCGTGGGCGCAGGGCACTCTGTGGTCTTTTAATTACTGCTTCTGGCGCGGATGCTCTGACTTTTCTGAAGAGTTTTGCGTGTAGCTAAAGAGGCAAGGCCCTTACGGCGCGAACAGTTGTATGTACTTTGATATAGTTTGCCTCGAATTTTTGGACAGTGGTGTAGTGCCCTGCCGGGATGGCGGAACTGGGTTAGGTGCGTACAGTTGGTAGCGTATTCTAGTGTTTCGGTGAGCCCAGTGCACACAGATGCATTCGGAATAATGATTGGATATTAGGATCTTACGGTCCTGGGGTGTGTTGAAGTGTGGCCAACATAGGCAGGCATGTATTAAGTGGCGAGGAAGTCAATTGGTGGTTTCTTCGCTCAAGGATATCGGTTTGCACACCACGAGAGATACCACATGATAGCTTCCAATCAATCAGGTCATCTGAGTTACAATCTATAGCCCGTTCAACAAGTCCAGTCACCAGATATTAACAAAAACTGCCTCTCTCGCATACATATTTGTTTCTAACTGGTGACTCGAACGGACTTTAGTGTGTGGAAATCTTGAGATAGTATATCAGAAATGGTCATTTTGCAATCGGCCATCACATGGAAGGTAAAGGGCATTGTCAAACACCCTCAACACACACTTCCACGTACCATAATTAACAAGTAACCACCTCGTTTATGAGGTGGTTACTAATGGGGTGCCACCTATGTGCTGATCGCACTATAAGCCGTTCTCAAACGCTGAATGCCTACACCAGTATCAATTCTTACTAACAATAAGCGCTATGCATGAGATTACAATCACTCTCACCTAACCAACAAACACATCACACATTAACTCTCTAAGCAATCAAAGAATAATCAAATCACTTACTCGTCGTGGAAACTAATCTCCAATTCTTAATCAAACGCTCGGGAGGAGGCCAGAATCCCTTCTGTTCCTGTCTACCAGCTTCTATATCACCCAGTACAGACTACTATTCCCGTGCATATTCCTCACAGCATAGTAACCCTGCAGCAGCTCCAGTGCGCAGAAGAAGCAGCGTAAAAAGCAAAGGAGGAGCCATAATCCGTACGAAGGAACGGGCCAAGTGTTTCTCCAGCTAGTTCGTCGTAAAGTGAATGGAAAGGCGGAAAAGCAGCGAAAGAAAAGCAGCGAGGGGATAGAGCCGGGGCCCCTGAATAATGCAACGGGCGATGGTGAATAAACATCGCCTAATAAGTCCGCCCCGTATCGCTTGGCTTATTAACGCTGGAATCCAGGATGCGGCGACGTTTCGACGGCGCGCTCGTTGCGGCTAGGATCGATCCTGGAATTTTAAGCGCCCGCCCGGCAACTTTCGTCTGTCGTAAATACGGACGACCCGCTCCGGGCGACGAGGAGCATCCTCGGGGAATATTCTAACGAGCCCACAGCCGTTTTTTCCCTCAACAAACGGGACAACCGATCGATTGTGCACACTCCACGCAGCGCAAGCTTCCGTACCAAGTGCTGATAAGCGGGGATGGGACAAGGTAATTTTTACTGGCCCCAGCAACGTGAAAATAGTGCGCCACTGTAGCTGTTCTTTTAGAAATGATCCCTGCGCGGTAGTATGCAAGGCAATTACACCTGAACAGGAAGTAATTTTTTATATGCGTAGAAGATTACTCAGTGCTATCCATGCTTTTGGAAATTAGGTAGTACAGTTTTATCTCGTTCTAGGGATGACCCTCGGGGGACAGGTCGAACCTTTAACGAAACGGTAAGCTATGCGGCACATTTCTCTTTCCTACCATCTTCTTTTAATAAGACAATGTTACTGCTATCTCGAATGAAATGTATGGCTTGTCGCTGTCGCGTGCCCCACCGCTCATTATCAGTCTCTAGCACTCACCGCGGCGACTACGAAATAAGTAGTGGAGATAAACATGTACTTCTAACGAAACAGGGGGCTGAACTTATAACGGAACAACACTGTATTAAATATCTGGTCATGGCTATGAACTCATTTTGAAGCTTGTTGCAATATTCATTTATTAGGTTTTAAACAAATATGTAGGTAAATTACAGTAAATTGTCGTTTTAAGCTCATTTCGATTATGCGTTGTTTGCTGGGTCGTCATCCCTACCATTTCTTGGAAACGTTCAGTCAAGAGTGAACGAAAGGAGACTCTTTCGTCAACACTCTCATTGGCGGCTCGAAACAGTCGACGATATGCGTTGTAAGCTCGCCGCCAGCCCCGGGCATGGTGCCTATAACGAGAATTTACTGTATACCGAGATCTTAAAACTACTTAAATTGGACGTACAACCTAGAACACTGAGAAGAATACATGTCTTCCATTTAAATTCCTATAATACAGCATTTTGTTCTCATTCTTAATCTCTACTTGTTACAATAAAGAATTATTATTATTATCATTATTATTATTTTATTATTATTATTATTATTATTATTATTGTTGTTGTTGTTATTATTGTTGTTATTATTATCAATAATAATAATAGATTATGTAAGTCTGGTAACAAAGTGAACTTGTTGGCTTCTTTCAATGGTCCTCATTCACGTTCCAGCACTCAACAGAAAACTTTATAGGTGGCTTTATACTTATTCTATGAACCCTCAATTTTAATTCTACAGTACTAGAAATATTCATTACATCACTCTCAAATTTCCGTAGTACGCAGAACTTTTATCCCTATGTAACTTATTTTAGCCAAGATAGAAAGCTACACAGTACACATTTTTGCAATAATATTTTCCCAATACGAATAATACCTAATGGAGGCATAATTAATAAAGTGTTTATTCGAGTGACGCAATAAATATTTCGAATACTGTATTTCTTAATTGTACATACCTGCACTTTGTACCATTAATTATCCATATCTGTATCAAAGGGTATTATCCGTTAATACATATTATTACCTTCGCCCAGGCAATGTGATATCAAATTCTCCAACTCCTGTCCTTCATTCGAGTGTATTAAGGAAACAGTATCTATAAATCCCATCGACTATTATACAATATTACATTTGTATGAAATATTCGCCGACGAAACTCCTCCACCCCCTCGAACCAGTCAAATTAAAAATTCCAGTTCAGATTACGTTACACGCGCGGGAACGGCGCTTTGTAAGCGAAAGGAAATACAGTGGAGGATCAGAGAATTCGAAATCGACGTGCGAAATAAATTCCTGGACGCCCGGCGGGGAATACTGAACGCGTCAGAGGCGATCCGACGATGAAAACCGAGCGCTGGATTTTGGACCCTGTTCCCGAGCCGGGTACAGAATTTGGAAAAAACCATCAGTGAAAGTTCCCGTCGGTCTGCATGTTTAACGCCCTTATAAACGTTCGATGCGGCGAAAGTATTAACGCGGGAAGTGCAGGGTATAAAATGAAAAAAAAAAAATAGCAACGCGCCTCGACGAGCGCCGCTCTCGATCGCGATCGAAATCGACGAGAAATTTACACCGACGAGTGGCAACGCTCGCCACGTATTCCAGCTCCAAAAAGGTGCAACACGAATATTCCTCGTCAAATACCATTCTCCACCTCTCCCCAAAATCATCAATCTATCGGGAACGTTTGAACAACCCTTCGCAATAGAGAATTCCATAGTAAATTCCGCGCATGCGTTGCAGCGAGACAAGAGTACCTATGTTGTCAGGTTGTGGTAAATGAATTTCGTTAGCTCGTTAAATGAATTTCGTCAGCGTGCAGTGTATGTACATTGACAAGTGAGTCGAAGGTTTGGGGAATTATATTGGAAATTAATTCCGATAGATGTTTCGCATTTTTTAATTATTTTCATGGAAACTCGAGACCAAAGGGAAACATATATTTCACGCTTCAGGAATTTACTGGCAAGCGACACTTAAAAACAGCGCTCCGAAAAGTGTATGGAGCGTTGCGAAAAAAGGACAAATCGGTGTTAAAAACGGTAAAGGGTGGACGGCATCGCACTAGATGGCGTCGCGACGGAATTCAAGGGTTCTTTCGCGCCGCGACGTCGAGAGAGGGGTAGAAAAAAGGTGGGGGGGGGGGGGAACTAGCTCGGTAATTTTCTCATAATCGCGTTTGCGTTCCAATTAGCCGCGCTTCCGAGGCTGGTCGCGGCAGACTCATTCAAAATCGTCGACTCTTCGGGCCGCGCGACTTAATTATCGCGAGCACGCTATCAAAATGAACCGAAACGATACATTCACGGAGCGCGACGTTGGTTTCTGCGTTGAGAAACTCTTGAGAAGGTAATTTACGCGGCCGAAAGAAGCTATTAATTCGTGGTACATCGTCCGTGAAAGGGAACGTTAAAACCGCTCAAGCTCCAATTGTTCCCTCCGCTGCGCGGTGAAAAGTCGGGGGAAACGTTGAACTACCGAAGAACCGAGGCGTGTTTCCTCGTTCAATGAACCTTGCAAGGTTGCGGGCGTTAGAAAAATAGGAAAATCGAATTTGCGCGTTGGAACGCGATTTCGGGGGATTGAAAACTTATACGAACTCGATAGGTAACTAAGTAGTCGTTGCAGAAAACACTGTACGTGCCAAAATTACATTTCTTTTTATTGGAAAATGTTCTACGTGCCAATGCTAATACTAATCTACAACCATACAGTGTTTTCTATAAATACAATTCTTTTTTGCTTGAATTTGAACTATATTTTACTATATTTTATACTTTTTCACGCACCTTTGAAGTCGGTTTTTTACTTTTTTTTTAGAAAGTTTATTATTTTTTAATTTTTAGTTACCTTTCCGTTAAAAAACATTCATCGTGGTACAAATTGGGGAACATACTCCATATAACAACGAAAGAATCATCCAAATCGGTCCACGCGTTACAAAGTTATGCGCGAACATACGTACATAATGAAATATACGTAATTGAGAACCTCCTCCTTTTGAAGTCGGTTAAAAACCAAACCAAACCAAAGCAAATCATTCATTTTCTCCGAGTAATAAAGACGCAATAATAATAATAATAACATTAAAATCTCCAAAGCAGCAAATAGTTGCTACCATTCCACTCGCTCCATGGAAGACAACATTCCTTTATCCAAATACTTTACACTTCCCCATCTAATTTAAGCTACTCGAATATTCCTAGAAGCTCCAGCAACCCCTACACACTCAGAAGATCACTTAGACCGATAAAACTCTTTTCAATTTGAACTAAAGCGCGGAAAAACTTCTCTTCCCCTGCTGGACTAAATTAACTCGCTCCCGAAAGCGCATCCCTAGCAAGATACGCGTCAAGGAGAAGTCATTTCCGTCCTCGGTCTCCGGGAACCAATATGGCGTCCGAAGCTGCGTGTTTCCCTCTAGATGCAGTCGGAGTAAAAACGTAGTCCGCCATTATCGAGTGATTGATGCGAGGCCACTGACGAGGGTGCGTAAAAAAGAGCGGCCGCCGTCCAAGTAAATACCCACTCTCGATTCCCGCCGGGGGGTTATTTCGCGCGCCATTTTTCAAACTCCACACCCGCCTCTCGCTCCCTCGAACGCGGTGGGTTGTCGATGCGTCGCCCACTCGGGGACGTTGCTATTAAAACCTCGATGCCATATCGGCGGATCGGGAGAGAGAAAACAGGGCCTGCGGCCGCGGGAGGAATAAAGTGCCAGCTTCCTCCGGAATTGGATAATATTTTGCTGTTTCGGTGCAACTGGCCAAGCGACAGTGTGCACACACGCCATTTTGTGCGTCGCTCGTTATGCTAACGAGCGGGCGTTGAATCGAGCGTCAACGGTGAAATGAGCCTCGCACAGAATGTTGTGGATATGGAATTTGTCGATGTGGGGGCGCGGGCGAGGGTTTGTGGCTAACTTTATTTCCTGAATTCTGATTGGCTCGTCGCCCCAGCGTACCCCCAGGTAGGTCCTGAGGATGTGCGGGAAGAATGTAGGGAAGAAGGAATAACGACGTGGTACCTTCAGCCGGTATCTACCGGTGTTTGTGTTGTGTCAATAAATTGGGGGTGATGTTCAGCAGGAGGAATTGTGTTCCCCTTAAATCTTATAGAATTTTAGGCAGGGATCGTAAGATAATGAAACGTTCGTTGCGTTGAGCAGAGATAGTTCCCTCAACCTAACCTAACCTAACTCCAGAACCCCTAGAAGTGTCCTGTGTTTCGTCTCCTCACACCTGGCAAACACCTGTCCGCCGATCCTTGCCTAAAATCCTGGGACTCGATAACCCAAGGCAATGTAGCGCCTAAATAGTTACTAGAGCTTCCTAGAGTATTCCCCCTGATCCATAGGTTATTAAGAAGCATTACCCTTTTTATAAAATAATAGTTGGTTGGCAAGGGAGAATTGACTAAGAAGACAATGTATTTTATCAGCTTGTACATGGTTGCATATCAGTTGCTCATGTGAATAGTTAAATACAAGTGTTACTGTTATACGTGCGATGCCTCAGTTCGCTAGGTACATCACAGCAACCTCCGTATCCCATTATCTTCCAATTCAGTGAACTCTTATGATTTTAAAACACCACAGATAGAGAGTGACATTGTGTGACGAAGATTTATGACCTCCTAAAAATCGACGCTGTGCTCACAACAGCTTAGCTCTTCACTGCTAGCTAACAGAGACCATCCAAGCTGTGCCTAAAATCTGAAGCTCGAATTTGCAATTACCAGCTGCGTTGCCCGCTCTGAATTCGAGTAAGTCCCGGAATAAATCTAAACGAGAGCGTCTAACGACCTTAATTCACTCAGGCAACTCGAAAACAGAAACTCGGGCGAGAATTTTGCGAGGGGTGCGCCCGTGTTTTCGTCCTCCGCTGCGACTACTAATCCAGCCAGAGAATCGAAGACGGCGAAAACAGCGCGAGGTGTCCTCGGTCTCTCGCAGACGTCTGAAACTCGACGAATAGTTGAGAGCCGGATACGTTTTCTCGTAATCCAGGGACTCGCGCGTACACCGGAGCGCCCAGAATTAACTTGCTCGCCGGGGTCGCGCGTCAAATGCAAAACTCGTCGGCGTCGTTGCATGACAACGCTTGCTTATGCTTCCTTGGCCCTGTATACACGTACATGCTCCTCGTAAATGGGAGACGTCATCTTCTCGGTGTACATACCGCGTATATGCGCCCTGTTCCCAGCGAAAGGGTTGGAACACCGTTTATACGAGCCTTCCTCGCCTGTCAGTCAATTTTCCGCGTGAAAGTGGGCTTGCTCTTCGCTCTTCGAGTGGGGGAAGTGACACGGGTTCGCTTCGTTAGAAGCTCGGGTCTACGAAAGCCGATACATGCAGGCATTGATGCTTTCATGTTGATATATTGACGGTAGGTACTCGATATTTCTTGGAACTTTATTCTTCTAGATTTGGAATTGTTTGGGTTATTAAGCGATGATATCCAGAAATTATAATCTCATGGAGAATATTACAGCAGATATTCATGCTTTCACTTACAATTAGGGGTGGATTTGAAGATTTGGCGCCTTTAGGCTGGCAAGCGTCTGCCGCCCATTTCGCAGAAAATGTCATCAAATATTTTAATTTAAAAATCGTTTAAAAAGAGTCGAGACAATTTCAAAATTAATTCAGTATGACAACAGTATGGTTTTTATAGTTGTCTCAAGCTTCTGTGTGTAGGTAAACCTTTTCCAATTTCTTTCCCCCAAAATTTGCCGCTTCCCGAAATTTATCGCTCCCCAAAATTTGCCGCTACCCACAATTTATCGGTCCCAAAATTTGTTGATCCCCAAAATTTGCCGCTCGCCCAAAGAGTGACCCAAAAATAAGGCCTTTTTTAGCCTCTTTTTAGTCCCACGATTTAGGAACTGAATTTTGTGCCAAATGATACAGGCTAGGCTGATGCGTTAACGAATTTTCACTTCTTTGACCTCCCATATCTCAGAAACTAATTGTCACTTCAACTTGAAAATTTCGCGTGATTGATGTTTCACGAGGTATCGTTTCGCATAAAATTCAGTTCCAAAATCGTGGGGGCAAAAAGGGGTTATTTTTGGGTCACTCTTTGCCGCTTCCAAAAATTTGCTAACCTAGGCTGCAGCCTACTTAGCCTATACCCAAATCCACCCCTGCTTCCGCTACGATATATCGATACTCTGTGCTCAATATTTCTTGAAACTCTATTTTCCAGATTTCGAATTCTCCGAGCAATATACCTATTAGTGATGGCATGAAGAAATTAAATTCACTCGAATTCGATACGAGAAAAGATATTCTAATCGCTGATAAAACTGAGATATTTCACTTCGATATATTGACAGGGAATACCCTGTGCTCAATATTTCTTGAAACTTTATTCTTTTAGATTTTGATAATTGAAAGTACCCACTTCGAATTCTTTAACCAGTAGGTACAGGGATGGTATGCAGAAATTAAAATTCCTCGAAATGGATACCAGAGGAGATATTTTAATCGCAGATGAAACGAAGTTAATTAGTATCCAAACAACTAGAATTTTAATCGCTGACCTAACGTCGAATATAACACCAGAACTTGAGAATGTATCCGAAAGCTAACAAGCAGCCTGTGTATCCAACGAAATCAATAGACAGGATTTTTGGACGGTATTCAATTAAAAGCACGATTCACCCGGAACCAAGTGAAGTTGTTTCAATTCTCCGTCCCTTTCCACGCACAGTAGGGAGCACTTTTCACGAATTCTGTGTACGTGACCGGCGATCGGGAGTAAATATTCAGCAGGAGCATCGCTCGTGCCATTTTTCAATCGAGCCACCGTCGCTCTCTATATTTTTGTTCGTTTTATCGTGGATGCGTGCGCCAGCACCCTGTCTGCTGTCTGAGTTAACTTCACCCTGACTCTGAGGACGCGTTGATGCTTGTGTTGCCAGCGGAAGTCTCGCTTGCAATCGATACACGGACGTGCGTCTAATGATACCTGACTACCTTTCTCCCTGACCTCCAATATCCTTTTTATTTAACAAACTCCGCGCACTTTTCCCCGAATTTTCGTGCTCCCATCGCGTCCTCCGTGATTTCCAAAGGCTAGCATCGAATTCCATAGCGTCACAGCAAAGGGCACAGAGCTAGGTGGCAGCACAGTAGGTATACAAGTTCTTTTAGCAATTTATTCAATTTATTCTAGGGGTTGCAATTTTCCTCGAAGCTAATTGCGACGAGATTGCATCCGGCAATGGCAGCTATCGAGATATTCCAGTCCATCAGGCTGACATGTAATAGAGCCCCCAAGTCCTCGTCCGAGGCTGTTTGGAAATAACTGAAATATTCTCGACGCATCCTTGCTCACAAACGCCCGGGCATTCTCCCTAGAAGAATTTCTTGGAAAATTCGCCGGGAGGACGGAATTCGTTGCATACCCGCGAGCAAGGTAGATTCCGTTTCACTCGGTTGATTACTTGATTATTCTACCGTCTTCCTCCGTTCCTTCTGCCCTCTGACGAATCATCGATGTCCACGGGGAACGCTGCGTTGTTTAAACGAGAAACTGTTGGGTATATAGTAAAGGCACAGGGTTGCTAATAATACTATTTTTGCCTTGAGACTCCGGGTTTGGTGAAATTTCTCCAGGAATGTCGTAAATATTACCCTTTGATCTTTAAGGGCTGTTATTTATTCTGCAGCATGAAATCATGCGTAATAAAGCTTTTTTCTATAATGGAATCAACTTGGAGGAAGGATAGAAATAGAATGCCAGTGGAACTCCTTAAAGCAGAGTTAGCCATTCGAATTAATTTTTATATGGATTGCGAAAGTTTTTATTTTCATTTAGCTGGCGTGTTTATTTAGCTACCTGAATAGAAACAAATATTGGACACAGCAAAAACAGATAAAAATACAATTTTAGAAAATAAACATTTTATTTTCTGATAAATAATGTATGTATGGTATGTATTGTAAGGAATAGTATAGGTACGTACAACTTAATATGAATAAAATAATTTGTGTTTTCTTGGATTTTTTTTACTTATTTTTGCTGATCTTCCAGGTGAGTGGTTGGCACACGTTGGTAACCGTATAACGGGAACAATTTAATTTGGGGTGTATCTGTTACTGTTAATTGCTGTCCTGATTGATAAATTACATGAGTAGTCGAAAGAAGGGGACCCTTTCCATCTACTACTCTGTAGAAGGTATATTTCTTTTGGACCTTTTTGTTGCATCATCTATCTATTATATTAGAGTGAAACTTCTTTCTTAGCTATGAAACTATGACCTTCTTACCGTATCAATTTGTTCCTTTTTATAAAAAATAAAATCGAGCAGAATATGAGTAGATACAATTGACCTATATTTAGGGGTAGCTCAGTGATGGCAAAATTTCTAATATACAGGGTAATAATATGGAAGGGCGTGGAACACTAGAACATTTTTCAAATGCATTCATTTGTTCGTTAAGAAAATTGAGAAAAGGTATCATTGTGTTCCATCTGACGTGTAATTAAGTAAAACAATTAGTAGATTGTACCCTGACAGTAAGAAACAGACACTGTCCGATGTCTAAGCCTCTGTGAACAATAAAATTAACAAATTATCAAATATAAATGTAAATGTAATGTAATATAAATGTATAAATTAAAATATGGCCATGATATGTTGAATTTTCGTAATTTCTATAATCTTTGACTCACTTAGGCTACCCCTAAACATAAGAATGTCTGTCCAAAGTTTTTATATCTAAAGGAATAAATCAGGGTGGTACGACTTATAAAAAAATATTTAATTTTTAACTTCTCAGCTTCACCTTACTCCTAATGCTCCGCATTACTGCCTTTCCTAGAGAATTCACTCTTCCCCATGTAGCCCAAAACGAGAAGGTTTTATCTCATCAAACGTCTCTATTTTCCTCACAGCTCACCTCTTCAACTATTCTTTATACAGATAACACTATATATGTAATACAGCATCCGCGAAACGCCAATTTCATCTTCTCTCAATTACTCTATACTCTATACTGTTATTATTATGGAAAAGGTCGCCAACTAAGATCAAGCAGCCACACCGAAGTCACTGCTTCTTGGAGAATATCGCGATCATCGACCTTAGAACGCTAAAGGACTCACGGTTCGAGTATACCGTAAAGGAGTATTAAAATGGCTGACATATGATGTCGAAGGAGGAGCGATGCAGGTTCAAAGGCAACAAAATTTTACTAGTCCTTTTTCCCGCCTTTCGTTCCCCTTCATTCTGGCCGGTATGCCCCGATAAACATCTGAAACTTCATAGTCATCCCTGCAGCCTCCCGTTCTTTTATTTCGCCCCGCCAATATCGCGATAGCTCCTTTTTACTCGTGTGTCGAGCGTGTGTATTATGCCGAGCGTTTACGAGCGCCAGTATACAGGGCCCGTCGATAAGAAGATCCTTTAACAGACGCTGCGATGGCTGCCTGCTCTATCCAGTCACCCCTCAAGCATCTCTCCTCTTTCTTTTACGCCTGCCATCGCGGAGAAAGAAGCGTGCGCGCGAAAAGCGCTCGTGGCGTGGAATTAGCGCGAGAGGATCATCGGGCTTCACACGAAGCACTTGGGGCGTATAATCAACGCCATTAAAGGTGAAAATAATGAATTAAATTGGAAAACAGACCGGATGCTGAAATTTAAATGATAAGGGATGTGGGGAGCAGAGTTGGGCATTAACTAAATAAAAAAATATTTAAATAACGGATCCAGTGAAGTTTCTTTTAACTTTAGATTATTTGGCGTATAAAGTTTATTATTTTATTTGTCGAGCGTTTCAACTTCAGCTGCGAATAAATTTTCAACTTCAACTTCAACTTCAACTTCACCTCCAACTCCAACTCCAACTTCAACTTCAACTTCAACTTCAACCTCAAATTCAACTTCAACTATTCTCAAATACTTACAATTAGTAATTACATACATTTTGTACGTGTTCAGAAAAAATACTGGACGCTGTTCTATTGCTACAGGCTTTGGAGGGGGCCTTCGGGTTATTATTATTATTATTATTCGTTTTTATTATTTGGAACATAGGTACAAAGAATAGCGAAGTAAAAGGCGAGGCTGTAGTACAATACTGTTAGACGCCTAACCGTAATAAATGACTAAGAATAAAAATAAAACAACAAAAGAAAAGTAAGAACAGAAAAATTAAGAGAAAAATTAAGAGAGAAGAAAATTATTATTATGGCGCATTGGGATAGAAATGCATAGAAATTATCTGGTTGCTCGGGAAATGGTCTTGAAAGGAACCGATCAACTTTTCAGAAATCCTGACACTTTTCAGACACGATCTACAAAAGGCCCTCGAAGTGAGCCCGAGGAAGTAGGTAATTCAATTTTCGACTTCATTAGCGCTCTTCGTAAAGCCCAGTCGTACTTCGAGACCCGGCTCGGATTTCCAGGTCCTTCATCCTTCATTAATTAAAAGTGCAGCTTCGTGGTAATCTTTGAAGCTTGCAATCCAACTAGGGGACGGTAGAAAGTAGATTCGTTCAAGTTCGGTTTGAAGTCTCATTTTCAACATATTTCTCGAGGTCTCCTTTGTGACTTTTCCATTGGGTAGGATAAAGTAGCCGAATAGGACATTTATTTTTTTTTCAAATCCTTTTAAAAATTTTATTAACGCAAGTTTGTAGCGTTTATTGTGCCAAGCTTTTGTTCGAAAAATTGTTTCTTGGCTTTTAGAAGCTATGCGCGAAAAAGTGGGAGTGCCTATTTGACTTTGAGGTTATTTTTCGGATCGAGATAAACATTCTCAGTGTTGCAAGTGCCATTTACGGGGTCAGAGAACCCAAGAGTAGATGTCTACAGAGATGGATAAAAAGTAAAGAGGCTGCCGTACCCTAGGGGATTTAGTAGGGGCATACAAATAAATTAACTCTAAAAGCTGAGGACATCTAGTCACACCACTGATCAACTCGAAGACAAAAAAGAAGTGAAACACTATTCCTCAAGCATTCATCATCTCTGATCCCTCTTTTCCCGACACTATTACACTTTTTCCATAATGGAGGCTTCACATAGAACTTGTCGCTTGTAATGGGTGAGCACGTGACAGTGCAGCCTTGATTGGCAGCTCCCTAAAAGAAACCTGTCGGCCGGTGGTGATTACGTCGTCGAGTGACCCGTACGCGCAAACGTGTAACGCATAATAGCATCCCCTATCGCTGATGCAGACTGCTTACGTCGAGCTGCACGTGGCAGGTGGCCGGTGATAAGGGTCCCCGAGCAATATCAACCACGTTATCAACTGTACAAGCTTCGTCTCGTGTAATGATAACGTTCGTACCAAAACAGGCGCCCTGGAACGTCGAATCGACGCATCGCCGTGAAAATCATTCCCCAATATATCTGAGGCGAAATTGCCTCGCAATTTCCTCCCTGCCTCGACCCAGGTCGCGTCATCGAGTAGACCTTCCTATCACCTTTAATGATCACTCCACCGAATCCACCGAGGATTTTCACTGCGAATTAGTAAACACCTTGCCGCTGGCTCTGTTGTTTCAAACATCTGTGGTGTTCTAAACAGTAGAAGGAAATTGCGAAAGGCGAAACCGAGGAACGTTCATTTTTCGCAATTTTGTGGTTTATAGCATATTTGAGGTATTGAGAGCGAAAACGGACTAAACCACATTTTTTTTTTTTGCGAAATTGAGTCAGCAGCAATAATATATTAATCATATAAAATAGAAGAAATTATTTTTTTTGCAATTTGCGTTAGTCCGATTTGCTTGTCGTGACACGCAATATTGCATTGCGGGCGATAGGATCCCAAATTTTACGAGTTAATCGCGTGGAAAGATTAAAATGGGACACCCGGTGCATAGCAGGGGGCGGTTGGAAGAATGTGATAAAACTAAGGGAGCAGTGGCCTAGAAAGTTTGAGTAACACTACTTCTAACCCAACCCTCAACGGCAAAGCCGCAAGCTGTTCATGCAAACGTAAGCAAAAGTAGAAAGAAGTTAATTATACGCCTCGTCTTTTTATCCGCATCGACGATCATTATCCAAACGCGGGGGGGTTCGTCTTCGCCGACACAGAAGTGGATCTATATGGCTGGTGGTTGTTCTCTTTATCAGATATGATTCAAATTACCCTCCTCTTCGGGGCGCTCGAGCGATAAAGAATCGAGTGGGCTCGCGGATGCGCCACAAGTGCCCTCGCGGGAGCCACTAAACAATTTAACGAACGTGCCCTTTCATCTTCGATGAGCCAGCGGCCCGGCCGTTTATCCGCGCCAGCCCAAAGTATCAATCGAGACCTTTGACTTCGGCCTTTTCCCATGAATCCTACTACCGCTTCCGCTCCACCATCTTTCTTTCGTTCTCCACTTTGCTTTCCTCCCATCTGCCTTAACAGGCTCGCCTGCACTGCTGATTGCATCCCTCCGATACTCGATATACTCGTATGCTCGCTTCGCTTCGTTTATCCGTGGGTTTGCTCCGAGGTTCTCACGGCAACGACGTTTAATAGCAGTTGTTTTTTTAATTTCGGGATGCTGCTGTGCTTTATATTTATACAAGAGGGTTTGTACCGATGGGTGGCGTAGATGCGATGATGTGGGGTGAGATGTGAAATCTGTGGTCGATGATTTTGGTTTCTGTGATTTAGCAATGTCGAATGAGATTGGAAACTTGTGGTTATAATAGAAGGAGAAGGATCCTTCGAAGAACCAAATGCAATTTTAGGAGAATTGTTTAATGGTTTGTAGGACGAAACTGATATATACATATATCTGTAGATGAGGGAGCACTTGCGAGAAACCCGGATCAGCCCAAAGGCCCTCTTGCGGCGGATTCGGAGGTATCGCTACAATAGCAACCGAACATAAAGAAAGGAGGTTAGGTTAGGTTTACTTTTTTTTCTTCAGTTTACATTCTTACATATAAGTTCCCAAAGATGGCGTTTCAAAAAACTTCTTATATTGCTCAACGAACTCTAGTCAATCCATAAAGAAAGTAGCTTGTAGTAATTGAGGATAAAGCGTAAAATCTTCCCTGCAGTTTCTAAAAGTTAACAACCGGACGATGGTTTAATTTGTTTACAACGCGTATGGAAGAAGTAATTTTAGAAGTGAAGCCGCGGTACTCACGCCTGCGGAAGCCCTTGAAAACATAAATTTCTAAAGCGCATTTCCACCTCTTTGCCAAAGAAGTGGGGAGTTCATCGCGACCAGTAACGCTTAAGTTAAAATCCAACACTCCCCTTCTAACAGATTAACGCTCTTCAGAAAAATGAAGTCCTAACTTCAAACTCCTACCCTATATACTCTTTGAAAATAAATTCCTTCCACCTTGATAAGTTTCACGTTAATTAAAATAGTAACCCTTGAATGTTACAAAGCTAATAAGGTTACAGCGCCTTATAAACTCGCTTACTAAAAAATCTTCATGTTAAACCCGCCCTTCTGTACCTAATCCGAATAAGCACATCTATCCCTTGTAGATCTTTTAAAGGCATTAACGTGTAACATCCCCGGCTGCGCGCCCGTGGAAACAAAGGGTGGCAGGGAAGAAGAGCAATATTTGCCCAACACGCGGCAGAGAAAATACATCGAGCCGCAAAACTGTCGGACCCTCCGCGATAAAAGTCAACAGGATCCTCTCCCGGGAGGACGCCCGTGGAATCGGGATTCGAGTCGCGTAAGAAGTTCCCAGGGAGCGTGTGTTGCCCGCGCAACTCCCATGCCGAGAGTGTTAACGAGCCCTGGACCACGTACCCGCCCCGATCGCTCCCATAAATAAGCAGCTCCTGGCCCACCGAAATCTCCAGACGGTCAAGGACTTTGTGCCCGTTCCCGAAGAAAAACTGTTATTGTCCGTACGGGGAATTAGGGGCTTCCTAAAGAGGCCGAGACTTCGGAACCCTGGCTGAGAGACGTGCACACCCGTTCTACTTAATGCTGCGATATGCTTCAGTGTCAGTAAGAATTTTCATGTGCATCACGGGGTGCAGATGATAATTTTGTGGCTAAATTGAAATGACGGAACGTGAACTCAATAATTGTGGAAAATATGGACATTTGTATATGCACGTCAAGATGTTGGCGTCCTCCATTCTGTAGTGGACGTCCTGGGGGCAGATCGATGCTAGATTCGAGATTTGACGTTTGATGGACGATCTAGTATCGAAGCATTACTGTGGGGAGGCTGGGAACAAAGGACCGCCCGAGGACTTTTTCTTTCTTTAAAGTTTACGAATCTCACCGTTGTTCGGCTTATGTACCTGTACAACTTGGGTACTCTAATTTGACAGCCCGTTTTCAACGCTATTTTCGGGAATTTATTTAACGAAAACTATAAGTTTATATTGTATAACGTTTTGCCTTCATATTAAGGTATGTTTGAAGTGAAATTCAAAATTCTTTTGAGCGTTTGTATTGAAAATTTGCACTGTTATAGTCGATAACTTTAGCTTGATTTCAGCTTTTACTCTGGATTGACTGTGCGTCCAGTGACTGTGACTCCTCTGATTCATGACTTCTAGTATTGCAATGTACATATGAGGCATTGGGAGCAACAACGGACTAACTCAAGTTGTTTCGATATTGAGTTAGTAGCAATAATGTACTTCAATCGGCTCTACTAATCATATAAAATAGGAAACAACCTTTTTTTGCAATGTGGGTTAGTCCGTTGTTGCTCTCAATGCCTCGTATATGCAGAAGTGTTTGGTGAATAAATGTACACGAATTTGAACACTGGAATGGAAAAGTTACGATTTTGAACGACACCTTTGGAAAACTAATAAAAACAGTGTTAGCGAAACATTCTTAGACACATGCTCAAAGTATTTTACCCACTTCACCCTTTGAATCTGAGCGACGTATATATACGTTTTGTATATTTTTAATGAATCCGGATGACGTATATATACGTTCTGTATATTTTGCATGAATCCGGGCGACGTATATATACGTTCTGTATATTTTAAATATTAAATTTTAGTTTCGAAATTCACTGAATTCAAGCATTTGTCACTATTACTAAGCAAAAATATATTTTCTCTGTAGCAGGGTGAATTTTTAAAATTTTCAGCTGCCTGCTTTTTGCGGCAAAGCCATCTGCAGGATCCAACATTAACTAACAGAATGCTGACAGGACGCCATTCTTCTTACACCTTTACGTCGACATGCCCCTCGATTTTTCAAACGCATTGCATCGTTCCAAGGGCCCGAGTGAAAGTAACTGAAGTGGACAAACGTCGTTTGGTGGAAAAAAGAAAGAGATACGTTGTGACCTCGTCCCTTTCGTTCTCCTCTCGTGCATCCACCGGAACACCCCCAGCCCCTTGGCGTTTCTTTCGCTCGCTTTATTCCGAGACGCGGCTCGCGACGGGCTGCTTGAAAATTGCAGCCCTCTTGTTCGCGCCAGACGAGTCCGCGACGACGGAATGAAAATTATGGAAATTCTGTCGATGGAGATTTTTCCGCCGAGCGTTGTCGCTGTTTGCGAAGTGCTCCGCGCAAAGGATGCTTCAAGATTACGCGATAGACGCGAGCTTGGTTAAAGCAGCTCTTGGAGCAACATTACAGATTGAAAGTGTTGGGGCCTACGGATCTGTCTACGGCAGTTTCAAATATTGTCACGAAGTAATCCTCGCTTTTAAATGTACAAACTAACTATTGCCAAAATCCAGTCAATTTTCACTGCCAGGGTCACTTAAAATTCAGTATTCACAAAATATCAATTAAAAATGTTGAAACCCTTTGCTAGAAAATTGAACAAGCTTTCTAGCAAACCCAAGTGACACCTAGAAATATCAAGGAGCTGATTTGGACCATTAGTTGCAAAAGTAATCAAATACCTGCAGGTAGTCCGAACAGAAGATTCGATACAACCCCTAATGAAAATCAAATGGACATAATTTTACCGAAAATATCCTTCATTATTCTCAAGTGCACCCATCCACTCTTCAAGTATAAGTCCCACATACCCTAAGATATCCCTTATTTATCATTAAATTCGTCTACCTTCTTCGAAAACCCCACACTTTCCAGGCCTATTGAAACATTACTTCGACTTCGAACCCCCCTCCATTCACTTCCCTTCCGCTCTGCTCGATACATCTCCGCCCCACCCTGCCGGCTGCTCCCCACCACGTTCTTCCGTTTGCTCGCCGGTTCCTCGGTCGCGTCTCCCCGGCCCTATCCCAGAGACGTGAATTTTTAAAGTGTCAGCTCCCACAGAGACGAGTCTCCGCCGCGAGATTGGCAAACGCACCGGGAGCGGTGCTCCTCGCTTCCGGCGGCATCGCGGAGATTGAAACCGCCCGTTAGCGCCGGTCGAGATTCAAGGGAACGTATCTCTGCCGGTACCGTCCGTAAATAAATTTTTCCTAGCGCGTACAGCGGCTGGAGGAAGCATAATATCCGGCCCGATTTTCGCCCTGCTCTCTTACGTTCGGTTATTTACGAGCAGAGCGAACGGGCATTCGCGTGCACCTGTTCTCCAGGAGAGGAGCGTTTCTTCACCGGCGTTTATGGACCATTGGGGCTGGTCAGTCTTACGGCGATCGTTTCTCGGGGCTTAACACACTTGAGTGGTGCAAGCATTGAAAAATGCCCCTTTAAAGGTCCACGCGCGCACATCAGTTCCGTGACGGTTGAGCGCCGTCTGTGTGAACGGTCCGTTTGTATCGGTGTGAGTAACTGGCACAGAGAACCGTGAGCTGCTCCACTCAGATATAGGGAAAGGATATTTTTTGTCATTTACACTGACGGCACTGAAACATCGCGGAACTGATATGTGTGCGTGGACCTTTAAGGGCCCAGGCTTTTCAATCTATAGTACAGCGATGTCCAAGCTGTGGGCCGCGAAGTGTTTTCTGGGGGGCAGTCACTGTTATTTTTACTTGACGATTTTTGGCACTTATTTATTTTAATATGGTTACATTGCCATTGTTTGTTAATAATGTAACACTGATTTTTCAGAAATTAATGGAAGGAAATATTTACTTAACCTTATATGCGGGAGGGGGGATCGCAGGTTATTTGAATATTAGAAAAAACGGATGGTACAGGGGGACGCTACTCAAGTCACGAGATGCAAGTGAGGTAAGTGATTGGTGTAGATTGGTAGTGGGGGTAATGTTACGTCATAGTATTTCCCCCGGAGGGAATTTCTCCAGGCGACGCTAATCGCGACGCAAAAAAGGTTGGGAAACTCTACTATAGTAGGAACTAAGTTAAATGGCTGCTCAAAGCCACTCACAAGGGAAGATTGTCGAGGAGCATATTTCCCCAATACAACGAAAGTTGAAATTGTATGGGAAAAAATATGAATTATGCTGTTTCATAATTATTTAAACATCCAGTTCAGATTTCACGTGAAACAACGAATTTTAGAAAACATTATTAATATTTTTGTTTAAAACTTTTTTCTAATTTTTTAAACAATTTTAAAACTTTTACCATTTGATAGATCTAATTAAAAGAAGTAACTTTTGTCTTGAAATTTCTTTTCTATATCTTACAGATTGCGAGTTAGAAAATGAAATCGAAAAATAGCCGAATCTTCAGTGGTTAATTTCACCCCCTTAGTGTGATTTTGGGCAGCAAAAAAAAGTGCTTTGTAATCAGAAGGAAATTCCCTACATATCCACAAAGTTTCAGAATTTTTTTAATTTTCGGGTTCGGGATCTTCCCTTGTCAGTAACTGTCCTCACCACTACCATCTGGCTATTATTCTATTCTAGTTAGAATTCCTTGGCCAGAAATTACCATCACTTGTTCTTTAACTCGCAAAATGAGAACCAAGCTAACGTTCAGGAAAAGTAGAGATTCTTAAGAAACTCACTCTTGATAGCAAATTGATTCTATTCGGTCTAGGATATACTAAGGGTCTAGATATACGAAAAGAAACTCATTTGGCTCTCTATATTGAGGAAGGTATCTACGTACCACTTGAATGTGACTTCAGAATTCAGGACTACTTCCATTCAACTGAATTACAAGAAAGTCGACGGCTGGAGAAGGAAATCGCGGCAACTCTTTTAATACCATAATTGTAATTTCAATAAAAGTCAAATCCTCCTTAAAAAAGGGACCTTCGTTTCCAATTATCCAAGTTCCCATAGTAAAAACTATTACCGAAAGGATTCCAAATATAAGCTCCCTTCTATCGAGAAATGGTTCTGACCCAAATACAAAAAGAATCACGATTTGCATCTTCCCTTCTATATATATAAATGATCCCGTTTCGTATCTTTTTATACTTTTCTATAGTGCAGGTACTTAATAATACTTATACCATGGCTACCACCCCCACTACTACAGTGCTGAACTATTACAACTACCGCGATGTACCTGCTCCACGCTCTGACAACGGAGACAACGGAATTAATTGACATTTTTTTCTTCAATGAGCTTCCTGAAGTGATAGAGTACTAAAACAAAGCCTGTGTTCCTCGCTAGATTATAGGGAACACATCTATAAAAATCCTGAACAAAATCGGTGAAGTAGATTTCGAGATTACCGCGACAATAAAAACAAACAATCTTAGGTACTGTCTTTACAATAATATATTAGTAAAGATAGAGTGACCATTTGTCCATCAGTTATCTTATAATACAGAAACTAATAGGTTAAGTAACTTTTAGGTTATGCGGTTAGGCAGAAGCTTTTAGGTTATGTATCTTTCTCGCTTTACCAGCGTGGGTGCTTCTAGGTCCAGAAATAAGTTAGGTATATAGCATAGTTGTGAATTGTTTTATTTCTACAATGATTTACCAATTTATCTGTATATACGAACTAAAATTAGATTCCCACCATAAAAGTGTCCGCGTAAGAGCGGTTGCGCCAGTTAATTCAAAATATAACAGCGATACTTTACGCCGCGTCGACCAAAGTGCGGGATTACTCCGAAATAAGTAGTGGAGAGGAAAATACAGGATCCCAGCGTGAACAAAATGGAGGATCCTGTTCAGGCTGAGCCGAGACGACGCGCTATTAGCTCGCTCGTCGTTCGCAGCCGGTTAATTCTCGCGCGAGAACGAGTTCGAAGAATTACGAAAGGCAGACGACGCGGAAGTGGGACGAGCTTCAAGGATCGGCGCTCGCTCGAAAGGAAAGATACGTTTCCTGACGATCGAGCAGCAGCAGGGCTTCGAGAGCACGGTCCACGGACTGCGGAAAATTGCGAGGCCGAGCAGCAACGGAGGAAGGCTGCCTCGTAGCACCGACACTGTGATTATTCACGAGTGCGAGGCACAAACCGTGCGTCAAAGTGCGTGAATTCCTGAGCGAGGCAGGGTGAGCAGGCCTTTCTCCATCCCCTTCTGCTCCCGTGTAAATTAGATCCGTGCTCGAGAGGAAGAGTGAGCTAATTTTTCCCTCTCGACCCTTCGACGCGGCTCCTTCGATCCCTTCCGGATTCTAATATACGTGCATGATCCAAGAAGATTGGAAACAAGATGCTCATCGCGTGCGTGCTATCCTTACAGTCCCTCTACTGCTTTGAATACATCGCTACGACTTCACACTCCTACCATACATGCGCCATCTGCACGGTGCACAGTTAATGCTCGAAGCACTTGTAGGTACCTCGAGTATATCAGAGTATCGACGCTTTAAAGCGCACCACAGAGCGAGTGATCCACCCTTCAACATACTCGACTGCAGTGCTCAATGGAATTTAATTTAATACTAATTTATAAGAAACAATATCGTACGTGGCACGGTGCGCCACTATCCGAAGAAAATCATGTTGGCTGGTGGATCCTGCGCCTCCACCGTGTTCCTGTAGACAAGATGACAGCTCGTGCTTAATCTGCTCCTTGGACGAGCATGTTGGCCGGCGGGATGGCGAGGGCGGAGGCCTACGGTACCGTATGCCAGAACGAGGGACGCAAGAGGGTATGGTTAGGGAGAGCCGTTGGAGCGGGCCCGTGTGTGCACATGAGCGCGCGTGTCTGCGAGGGTAGTTAGCTGGTGCTTGGTGGTTGCAGAGGATGGTGGGCTGAGATCGATCCAGGGACCACGGCATCATCCCCCAACCGTCAACGACCGACTCGACCTAACCCTCCTCGTTCCTCGGCTTGGAAAGCTTCTCCTTCCCCATCTTCCACCCTCGGCCCGTGCTCGTCTTCGCCTTATGGAACTCCTCTATCAGGGGCAAATAAAGCCTGCATACCGTCCGTAAGGGCACTCCCGTCGGCCTAGAGCCCGTCACCCCACTCCGAGTTCACGTGAGCGTCCGATGTTCTCGATGGAACGGGATTACGGGTGTCGCTTGTGAAGTGGAGATGCGCGTTCGAGATCGCCTAGATTTGGGGTCAGAGCAGGTGACGTTAGGGGGCGAATTAATCGGTGTCTTGGAAGGAGCTGAAGAGGGTACTGGAGGTGTTTTTATATGCTTTTTGGTTTTGTAGTGGGATTGCTTCTTGTTTGTAGATTCATCCGATTTTAGGTACAGAGAGTGCGGAAGAGTGGTTGAAGAATTTTGGGCCCATAATACTCACGAATGAAGGCAGAAGATGATTAGTTAATTCGTTTTGTTTTGGGACTACCAATCGTGTAGAACAGGAATGACCAAATTTAATTTTCTAGGGTTTTTGGTATATTTTCCCCACTATGTACTCGCTGTCATGCATATGGATATAGTAGTAAGTAGTATATTCAGGGGAGCCTCATCTGTGGATATTAATTGTAGTAAACGCGAAAAAAAGACCTCGGAGTAATGGAGGGAGGAGGGACTCGATCTCGGGATCTTCAGAATCCCCCGGTGCACCTGGCCGCGCTTTAACCACCTTGACCACCGTCACACTTCTGTTACCTCTATTTTCCGGACTCCTCTTATGGCCATGGAGATTCTTGATCCCACATTACTGATTTAGAAACTAGAAAATGGCGTGGGTAGACTAAACTTCTACCTTGCACGTTTAATATTGCCAATCTATATGGCGTAATCTTGTTAGTAAACTAACAACATATAACGAAAGCAGTACACTGTTCACTGTTCCAACGCGAAAATGGCAAACAAACATCTGATCTATTGGAGAGAACACCTCCACAAAATATCCCCACTCTCTGCAATCTGTTTTAAACACAGCGACGGAAACCACAGCGTGTCACTGCACTTGTACATTCCTAGTAAACCCTTTATGCCTCGTTTCTTCATTGTAGTATTATAACGCCGCATAAAATCGCATTACTAACCACTAACCTCAAACGAAGACTTTCCTTTCATACTAAAAACCCCATCCACGCGCAAGCCAACAATTGCCATTTCCCCCCACTTGGAAACTCAAACACATTGAGCTCTAAACATACTTGGAGAGTGAACAGAGCAATGGCGGCCGGTCCAAGAAAGAGGGATAATAACGAGTGAACCTGTCTTACAACAGGCTATGGATGTATAGTGCATGTGAGTGAAGTTACCCGCGCACAACATAAATACGTAACACAGATAGTACAGAGTGAGAGGGATAATAGGAAGAAGGATGGGTTCACCGCTTATCTTCTATTTCCCTCGGACCGCTGTCGCCTCTACTTCTTCTCACTGCTGTTCACTCTCCAGGTGTCTTTTGAGCTCAATGCTCAAACATCACATCCTAGCAACTCTGAAACACAAAGTTCGCGATAACAAAGGCATCAAACGATTGATTCATTAAGAATCAATGTGGCACAGAAGAACCCTTCCCGGCCCCGATAATACTGCAATAAAGCGAGGCGTGCCGCGCTCGGATCCAGCAAGAAGCCAACAGCATGCAACGAAGTTCGATCTACCTCGTCGTCTCGCGAGATGGCAGGGCGATCGATCAAACTAGCAGGGCGATCGTAAAGTCATTTGGCAGTTGCTGAAGGATCGATTCGTCTTCCGGGACGTCGCCGCGCGGCCATGCTCCCCGCTGACGGAGCGAATGAAAGAGTAGATCGGTAAAGCGCGTGGGTGGGCGTGCGTCCACGATGGAAAGCTCTTCGCTGGAAGCGGCCGATCAAAGTGGATTCGAGTGGATGGGCCGCGAGAGCGCGATCGAGGATCCCCGATGTTCTTCCCTGACGGATTGTCAATATAGATGCAACGGCCGGGCGTCAAGCAGCGAGGAAGCTCTGCCAGTCGCGCCACGTCCATTTAAAATCTGCTCGAAAGCGATCGCGTGCCATCACACGCGGCGTCCTTTAGCGGTCCCAGCCTTTGCTTGCGGAAGTAACGAGTCAACTGTTTGAGAGATAAGTGACTACTGCTTTGGTTTAGTGATTGAAGAAGAATTTTATAAGTAGACAGTGAGAATCTGTTACTGTTATCCAATCAGAGGTGCTTATCACGGGAGCGTTTTAATTCGAAGCAAATTAATATCTGGCAGATCAATTTGGAGGTTAGTACTATTTATAGAGCTAGTTTCTGAAATGACGAAGTTCCTTTTTCTGTCCTATATAGTACATAGGAGAGCAGAAGTACACAGAATGGTAATTTTTCGAGAAGACACCTAACCTGTAATATACCGAGCAATAGTGAGGTTAGGTAGGCGGAGTTCAAAGAAAGCCTGTGCGTGATTGGGTTGCCTACCTTGTTTACGCATGCGCATTGGTCACCTCGCAGTTGCTCGACATACAAGTAGAATATGTACCAAAGTAACTGCTGGTTGTACACCAAGAAATCACGCACAATAATGACGGAACACTCCAGCGAGCAAAATGACCCCAGGGCAAGAATAAGAAGCCGTGCCACTAATCCGTCGATTTACGGGTCCAGCGAATGATTCGAGGCATGGAATTATAGCGAGGGAATGCGAAAGAGGTTAACCTCGGGGCTGGCTTTCGAAGGGGATGGATAAATCCGAATTAACGCGGCCCGGGAGAGTATCCAGAAACCGCGGCTAGCGATAATGTAGCCCAGGGGTAACGACTTCTACCTCGAGCATACGCTGTTCTCGTAAAATCCCCCTTTATAGTGGCGCTGCGTCGCGCTCCAACACGATTCCAGGGTAAATCGAAGCGGATGTTTAACGCGACGCTGGCCGTAGACGAAGAATGGGTGGTTTTCAATGGACAACCTCCTACTAGCTCTGAATCACTAGATAGGTGTCCACCTGACTTCATTAACGTATCTATCATTAGTTATTTAAACGAAACTCGTGATTACTTGGTGACACAGTAACTGGGAAGGATGAAATATTAAACTTCATCTTCCCGCGGAATTTTAAACAGTCAAGCTTATGATATTGATATAAACTTATACATGGTGAGCACTAACAAGGGAAGATGCGCAGCCCGGAAATTCAAAAAATTATGAAACTTTGGGGATATGTAGAGGATATATAGGTACCTGTCACGCAATCTTTTTTGCTCCCAAAATTTACTTTCAGGGGATGAAATTGACCTCCGAAAATCCGGCTATTTTCCGATTTTCTGTTATAACTCCCAAACTGTTCGAGATAAAAAAAAGTTTTTGGGTAAAAGTTACTTCTTCTAATCAGGACCATCATTTGGTAAATGTGATACGTGAGTATCACTCGTGTACTTCCCTTATTAATTTAATGATTGATAAAGATTTCAATGGTCAGAGGATTCCTTGAAGCAGCGGACTTGACACCATCAAGGACGCACCAGGGTGCCTCAAACTTTCTTCTAGCGGATACGCAGTTTGTCAATCCGCGCCGCTCTTGACCTGGGACTGTTGGAGGCCCATAAATTGAGTCCCATAAATTTAGTTGTAAAACCGTAAACGCAGTCGATTAGCCCAAGTGAAGACTCCGGGTCTGAAAATCGTCAGGCAAATAAACAGATAGCTTCGCGACCGCCAGCTCACCCACACACCAACACCCTGACCAGGATTTTCCCTTTCTCATAGAGTTCCTTCACCCACTCCCTAACTGTTTGTAACCAATAAGAGACCCGATTACCACTACCTTAATGTAACTCCACCCCTATAGGAAATATTCCGGAATAGACGCGACCAGGAAAAGACCAGTCAGTCAAAAACCAAGCCTCATACGGGTAACAGAAAGACTCATTCTACACCTCGTACACGCATTATCAATCAGCAAAATACATTTCACGTTATTGTTGTTATAAGTTGTGTGACTATTAGTTCATTACAACCTAAGTATCCATTCTATAAATTCATCTGAATTCTTGTGGTGGTAAAACACCACAGAGAACGTGACGCTGCGCCGTCAGAAATTTACGCCCTCCAAAAACAGGCGGCGCATCAGCTCACAACAGGACTCGATTCGGTGACCGAACACATCGACTTCCTTCCCTTTGTTCTACATTTAATTCTCTCTTCGCGATTAATAACCAGCAGGCTCCTGGCTGATACTCGTCTGGAAATCACGCGCAGGCGAACCAGAGGACGACGATTGCTGCGAAGTTTCGCGATAAATACGATTCAGTGATCAAAGGGACTTGACCCACATCCAGAGAGCCTTCCCTTACTCGAGCTACGTGCTGGCACTTGCAGCGCTGGATGGCCAGCCTTGTGCCAGCCTTGAGTCGCTATGGGATCTAGTGGCTACTCTGGAAACACGTTATTCGTCATCGAGCCCACTTCGCATTTCAGTGTCCAATGAACAATGTCAAGCCTCCGGATCTCTGGATGCATTATTCGAACAAAAATCCTGCTACGACTGCTAAGCGTTGTTGGAAGGAGGAATGATGCCCTGAAAGGGTATAGCCGTGTAAGCATAGGGAAAAAGGCCCCAGCATAAATTTTAGTTTTTACGTACATTGTATATACACTGAACGAAATTTCAGATCTCTATCCCCTCTCTTTAGAGGGATGACAACCCTAAACTTTACCATTTTGTTTTCTCAAAAACTCCTTAAAATATTTGAATGTATCGAAATGCACGTAGTAGGTACTTTTTAGCTCTGCTACATATATTTTTTCAGAAATTGCAGATCAATCATTAAGGGTGGAAATAAAGGAATTACAAACATATAAACACTAAAGTTGGTGCTTAGGCCGTTCCCCCTATGTTTACCCGGCTATACCCTTTGGGCCATCTCCAAATCATTCGCTAAACAAAGAATTGCACAGATATACATCCCAGAATCAGAAGTAATTCGTATTCCCCGCCGTGGCTCTTGGCGAGGGTGAAGAGGGTGAGAACGGAAGTAATATACAAGGGGTGACCGCTGGAAAGAGTGGCGGGAAGTCGTCGTTTCTTTGATCATCGTCTTGGAGACTCCGCAGGGTTAACGATAAGTAAAACCCTGACGATGGCCAGCCAGCAGGGATAATCTCCGTTTTCTGGGATTCCTCAGTCCTCGGTGAATGGAGGAGCGCGTGGATCTCCTTATTTTCCCGCGAGCTGATGGCCCTCGAGGATCAACAGCTCGATCCTCCACTCGTCGAGCTTGTATTTAATGGGGAGACGATCGTACGACGTCCTACAGGAGGACACCCTGTCCAATCCCGTTAACTCGAATCGTTAGCAAACAGTCTCCATTTCCGCCTAGCGGAGTATCGACAAGATTCTTCAATCTTCTTCTTCCTCCTCCGCTTCCACGGGGGAATAAATAGCGAGCAGGAACCGCGAGGGCTTCTGTGACGCGACTGTTGCTTGAATTTCTAGTGAACTATTATTATAATTGGTATAGGGTCTGGCTACTTGGGGATGGGAGACGGGAAAGTCCTATCCGTCTTTACTTTTATTGCCATCTCTGTTTAATTAAGGAAATTGGCAGGAGACACCCAACAACGAAAGTTGTTTTTTATTTTTTTTTTTAAATTTTAATCAATTCTAAAGTAATCAAAGTTCGAGGTAACGTTAACGTTCAGTGCTCCAACTATTAGTTCCGTTGGTGCTCAAACCATTCAGCAACTGTATTTTTTTTTAAAGTAGGGTAAATTGCAATAATCCTTGGCATTCCTGATAAAAAAAGCCAAATATTAATAAATACGAGCTTAGGAAGCTTACTTTTTTACAATTTCTTATTCTTCTTTCACTACAACATTGCAAATTCCAGTAGTTGAACTACACATTTTACATCTGGCAACACCGCAAAAAAGGTCTTAACGGCAGAGCCTTTGAATGCCGTAATCAAGTAGAAGCGTGAGCAAAGATGTGACCAGAAGATGTTATCAATGTCGCTTCTCCACATAAATAATGAGATGATTGGTATCAAAATGTTACAATCATCCTTCCTCTAATGGAAGTTACCCCATGGACATATTGCTAAGAAACAGGAGAAAGGGTGGTCTGGGTTTGGTTCGTGTCTAAAGGACGAACGGCATCGAGTTTAAGGCGTTTATTACCGTTGGCGCACTTTTCCGCCCCGCCGTTGCTCTTAGCAACCCTTATTTGCGTGGAAAGGGTACAGGCGGCCTCCGTCACCGTGTAATAGTTACGAGAATGGTCTCCGAGCTTTTGTCGGCCATAATCGCTGTCGAATTAAAATTACACCCTCTGCGAGTTACTGCCACCAGCCACCCCTTCGCCACCCAGCCAGTCGCGATTGAATTATTCACCCCTACTTGAAATGTAAACCCTGCTGCCTCGATCCACCTCACTTTTTAACGAATGGGCCAGTCACTGATATATTGCACATGAAAATCATTCTTAACTTTAACAGCGGCATAAAGCTTTCACCGTTCACTCTCCACTTTCGTAGCGTAATGGGGTTACTCTGTACTTATTTACTTCCCTGTGTTATTCGTACGGTAAAGATATAAACAGTCAAGTTGACAACAAGCGACGATTGTAGCGCCAATTTAATTAAAACTTTTAAAATTGAAATTTTAAAATATTCACTTTTTTGGTATTAACTTAATAAAAATTGGTTTTTAAAAATAACCGATTTCTTCACAAGCCGGGGGAGAGGGCAAGTGGGGACAGCTGGTGCCTAAGAGAGAATACTTCTCTCTTAACTATAAATGTAATAATTGATTTGTTCTAAACTAGTGTATTAGTTCGGGATTATAGTTTCGCTACGGTATTATTATTATTATTATTATTATATTTGCAGAAACATAATTCGAATTTGTGATGTTCAAAAAGTCAGCCCTTATGGTATTCTATCTTCTTTATCATGAACCCACATTAAACACACTGTCATCCTTTCACCATTAAGGGGGTATACCCGTTTGAACATTGGAAAATGTGTACATTTTGTGGATTTTTTTACAAGACAACGGCTTGATGAAGATTTCACGTTTTTAAAACTATCTTTACATAGTATTATGAACTACTTAAAAAAAAAGTTTCAGTTAAAAAACTATTGTTTTTCGGAAGATATGCATACATATCCGAAAGTCTCGCGATTTTAGGCGGCTAAACGGTGGGCCTAAAAAGTCGCGCTACGTTCAACCAATTCACTTCCAATTTTGCATGCAGGATCGTAATAAGATTCCACATCGTCCAACTAGTATTTTTTTTATTCCAATTCCCCGTTTATTATTTAGAAAGAAAAAAGGTGGTCTTTTCTCTTAGAAAAATGCAACTTTACCTTTGATCTTTCACCATTTCTTTAATTTTCAAAATTTTCAAAATCGGCCCCGTTGGACGACAGCTATTGACATACTTTATAAGTATTGACATACTTTATAAGAGTTCAGATATAGTATCAGGGCTATACATATACATTTTTGGAACAATATTCTTTAAGAACGTGTAAAAAAAAAAGAAATCGATTTTTAAAGTAGAATACCCGCTTAAAGCATCTCCAACTCCGTGCCATTCGATAAACATTCAAAGCAACTGGCCAAGAAGCCCCCACACTGCATTCAAACAATACCCTCCACAAACCCCATCCTCAAAGCATTAATTCAATATGCAAAGAGTTAAGCGCATCCCGGCCAACGATCGGCGATCGGAAATATCTGGCATTCAGGGAATGAACGTGAAAGCAGCATCCGCAGGAAAGCGCATCCAAATAACCGATCACGATGAAATACGAAACGGTCAGAGAGAAGCTGGTTGAAAAGTGGCAGACCGTAGGAAACGTTCTCCTCGTTTCATAAAAATTAATCCCCCCCACGGTGGAGGGGGAGTGATTGATGTAAAGCGATTGGGTGATTGGTTCGAGGGGGAGTTCACGTGAATTCTTTATGGAGAATGCTTTATAATAATATTGATGCTCTCGGAGCAGTTCGACGGGAATTAATAAACTATTCAGAGGGTATCTGGAGCGCTCGGTTGGAGATGATTAAAAAGTTCGGCGTGGCGCGGCGAGCAACTTTGCGCTTCGCCCGGCTAAATAATGTATAAATAAGCGAAGCAGAGCCTTATCGATCCCTCGTACGTCGCGGCCGTGCAACTTCGCGCCGCCCCCGCGCCGTATTCATTAAAAATTTCATTCCGGCAACGCGAATACCGTACGGCGTATTTCGCAGGCGCAAACACCGGCCCTTGGCCCGTGTTTTAAGTATCATCCGGGCGCTAAGCAATCGCCGCTACAATTTGCACAGCGTTACCGAAAACGTTTTTCCTCGAGATCACATCCGAGATCCGGTCGAACGGGCTTGGCCCGCTGGTAGAGTAAACCCGCCTCGAGGAGTAATCCGCTCCGCGAGGGACGAAAGGAATACGATGTATTTAATATGGTAATGCGAGGATTATGAGACACAGAGGGGATATTTCCATCTTTGCCCGCGCAAGGGGAAGTACATTGTTATGCAACTGGTAATTTCGGGTTGGTTTAAAGTTTCAGCTGGAGGTGGGATGAAAGAAATGGATTACGGTGCTCGCTTTGGGGTGGGAGGGCTGGTTATTTGGTGCTGAGTTTGTCTACGTGTAGTAGCCTGATTTCAACGAGGCGACTTAATTGGTTCGTAACTAGAATTCATTCGACTCGTTTGGATTCTTCTAAGCGCAAGTAGCGTTTCGCGCTTGAAAATTTTGTAGATCGTGTGAAATCTAACACTTTAAACCTAAGCAAATATTTTATTTACTTTCAATTACTTGAGTGACTAATAGAATAAAAATGTTCCCCCTAAGAAATCTAATTAAATAATTTTATATTAGAGTGGAACGAAAAAAATAAATTTTTCGAGGATTGGATTTTAATAGTGTGGAAAAGTTGCGTACTGAGGCTAATAAAACGAGGGAAAAATTTCAGCATAAGCGGATATTGTCTTCTGTGAGCAGCGGAGGCTTTTTTTCTATGATTATTTACCTAAAATTCTAATATTCCAAGCATCGTGAATAATATCGCGAAGACGTGAGTTAAAAATACATGTGGAAGCAGTCTTCCCGTGGAATTGCTCCGAGTCCAATCCAATTCACCTCAAATCGATTCCAAATTGCAGGATGGAATAATGGCGCACTACTGGGCACTGTAAAGTTCATTTCGCAGTTCCCTTCGACCGGCACGCTCGAGTTGCCAGGAACAATAACTACTCTCCAGATATGCTGTCACCAAAGTCGATCGCGATACGCCAAGTTTCCTGGCCGCCTGACACCGCGAATGACCCATCCACCGCACTGTAACTGCGACGTGCGTTTCCACTTCATCAAGATTTTTCATTATCCCCTTTCTGAACAGCGCTAACGAGCAGGAGAACGACAAGAAACGAGCCCGCATGCATTGCGATGCTATGAAACGCGTTTAACTACTTTGCTCCCGTTCATTTGCAGTGGATCCCAAGTCAGGTGGTTGGAATCCAGGCTCAGGATTCATAGAAATATTACTATGCAAAATCTACTTCTTCTGCTAGTGCGCTAGAATGTATTTAGGTCACTTACAATTATTAATATTACAATTATAAATATTGTGGAACAAAGCATCGAGCAATTCTTCATCTGAATCGACCAAAGACTATTCATTCCGCCAAGGAGTCCCAAAATTGCGGGTCTTCCCGGCACAGGCAATATCCTGGTGCAAAAAGACATCGAAAAGTCCTTTATCGTTTTGCGATCCGAGGCTTCGTTCTCGAGATATCATCAGTTGAATATTAGCGGTCCACGTTCCGGGACGCGCGGTTTAAAGCCGAGTCAGCTGATTCAGCGCTTCTCCGTATGTCATCCCGATGGACATCTTCTCAGGAACGCACAGTAGATATCTCCTACCCACCTTAGAAATTCATAAACCGTTTGCGGATCATCCACTTAGATACTCCGCTTCTCTCATACCATACTCTTCCCTTCCCCGATCAAAGTTCCACTCCTCATTGCCCTCAATTCACTCCTCCCTTTCCACGTGCCACGCAAATCGGCCACTCTTAGTCATTAACAACTCAATTAACACGTCGAAACGCGACAAGGGGGCGAAGAAAGGGGAGTGTGGAAACGACAACGGCAATTTATCGTCGATCTTTCTCGCGTGACGCGAAAGAACGTCCCCTCCCCCGGTCCGCTCCTACTTATCGAGGCGACTTGCCCGCCGTGTTGCCGCGGCTAACGACGCATTTATGCATCGCGACCCGATAAAAAGGTTAACGTCCCGACGGCCCGGCAATAACAATAGAGGCGGCGTAATAGCCCCGCCCGCGAAGGTCGACAGGTGTACTCGATTGGGCGATAAAAACGAATGGTCCAATCCTCGGGCGAGGGGCTGCCGGCGAGACGTCTTCTTCATCCACTTTCACGCTGGAGAGAGCATCTCTCGCGGAGCCTCTTCGCCAGGGAGATAATAAGCGCCGCATGCCAACCAGCACCGAGGGGTATGGCAGGGGGTCGTTAAACGAGCTGCTCGACTTGTTCCACGAATTTCAGACCACCCCCTCTTCCGTCGATCAACGACGACAACCGATCGATCCCCCGCAGAGGAGGACCTTGAAAACCGCTTCAACCACCGCGTTATTACTTTTATCGGGCTCCATCGGTGTCTGCGTCGATTCCTGATTTCCCTGGCACTGGATAATCGGGAAGGGTAGACGGGGTCGTCCGATAAGGGTGACATTGTGGGTGTGGGGAGCAGGAAGTAAGGAAACGTCTGTGGAGGAGGAGGATGCATTTTGGAGCTTGCTCGTTTGACAAACTCCGAGTTTGATTTGTTGGTGGTGTAAGGACATTTTTCTGGAAAGGAGGTGGTTGGTTGTAGGCAAATACTACTTTAGTGCCTCGTGAGCTGATCGTTGCTATCCCCTACTTCAGTTCTACTACGACAGTTCAGTGAGACGCGCCACGTTACGCCAACGGAATCGCCGACATCGTGCAAGTAAAATGTCGTTGCTAAAAAAGCGAGAAAAAAAACTCGCGCGATCGCTTGCATTGTATTGCATGTTTATTTTGAAGCGAAAGGGCAACAACATAAAACAAGAATATGGGTCAAGAGGTGGCGTGGAGACAGAGATCGCCACGGATTTAGTTTCCACAGGCAGGGGAAACTTCTGTAAATTGCGACAAATTGTTCCAAACTGTCTTTGGATCACACTTTAACCGAAAGCGCGATCTGGCGTGTGGCACGTCAATCACATCGGAACTTGTAAAGGACAAGTTCAGATCTGCACTCCAGAAGCGCGCGATCGTCCTTTATCACGTTGGAGACTTTACACGTACAGTTTCGAAGCGCACGCCTGGAGTGTACGCTCCAAAACTGTGAGAAAAACTGTCCGTCTAAAGCCGGCTAATGTTTCTCAATCGCTCACTCGAATTCTTGGAATGACCTTGAAATTTCGAAGGTCCGCCCACCTAGATAAGATTTCTGACCACCCCATGATGCCTGAAGACGAAGTGAGTTTTGCTTTGAACATTTTTTCAATAAGGAATAGGTTAGTAAATAATTGCGTGGTTCACTTCAAATGAGACACCCTGTATACTCAACCTCACATTACTCATTTCGTCACTAGCATACGCCCAACGGTATGTTCCAAAGCGAATCTCGCCCTTCCAAAATATCAAAAGGCACCCTGCGCGCAGAAGGAGTTACAAACCCAGTATGCGCAATGTACACTTCACATCGACGGCGAGGTGCCCGCAAAAAGTGGAGAAAGCGCGGCACAGGCAAAGGGGAGGCAAGCAAGAATGAAGAAGTCGGTTGGTGGAATGTAGGACGCAGTGTCGCGCAGGTAGCATTGTTTTTGCCAGCGACATTTGCCCCTATTGCTTAATTGGCGCAACAACCGAGCTCACGCGCCGCCGTGTAATTGGAGAACGAACAAGGAAGAAGAAGCATCGCGACAGCGCGGAACCGTGAACGTTGAACTCGGAGGGAACTCGTTTATAAAGCTGTTCCTGGTGTCTGAGGTGTCTGGGGTTCTCCGTCACGCCCACGTCTTTGACGAATTAATCACGGCCTAGGAGCTTCCAGGAGAGACCCGGGAAGAAGACTTCGGAGGTTTGCGCGAGCGATTCCGCGATGGATGACGCCCGCGGGTCATGGATACTTATCACCGATTCGCGTAATCGCGTTACTCGCGCTTAGAAACGGGGGGGGGGGGGGCCAGCTCTCCGACGAGCTCCACCGCCTCGCGGAATTTATATTCCCGCACCTTCCCCCGCGCGGTCCCTCGAATATTTAATTGTCGGAGTTCCGTGGCGCGCCAAGGGCTGCTGGGGAAATTCAATAAAGCCTATGGGCGAGAAACTGTGCGGGACGAAGTGCATGGGATGGGGACTCGATTGAATTTGTACACGCGCATGCTTCTGCCGAGCCTCTTTTCTGGCTCCTGGGTAAATACGAGCGTTTCGAGGGTGCTCTGACTAATTCGGATGTTTCGTGCTCGGTGGAGATACAAAGGTTTTACTCGATTCAGTTGTATTAACGATAGCGTGGCCTGTTTAGTGAACGAACACTTAAGTTGCATTACCAATGAATGAACACCTATCAAAATCAGCAAGTGTTTCGTAGGAAGAACGATTGTATTTTTAAACACAATAGTTTATTTAGTACCAAGAAAAAGGTAACAAACAAAAATATCATTTGATTGACTGAGCTTAACTGCACAAATGATTATAACGCGTTTACACCACATATAGGTTAGACTTGTTCTTACAAAATACTATGACTGTTGTTACACTAATTACCAACTACTGGTCACCGGCAAGCAACAGCGCCACGCACGTGTTACGCCACGAAACTAAAAACTTAAGACTCGACGGCGACACCGTCTAGTAAGACTATAGGCATATGACATGAACATAAACGTGGCTTCCACAACAAGACTAACCTTAGATTTGCGGGACGTCATAAGGACAACTGTTGAATAAAGAACTACTGTGTAAATTTCAACGTGAAGAGAGCGTGATAGGAATTAATTTTTGACTGATATGGGCAAATTTCATCCACTGGACAGGTCACCCTGTGTTGATTCATTGAACAGGTCACCCGTGGGTTATTCTGTGGATGCTAAGGTTAAGGTTTTTATTTTCTCTTGGTATACAGTAAACATAAACCCAACAGATGGCACTTCAAGATTATTTCTTATACAGCCCAATGAATACCAGTCTTCTGTGGATGTAAGTGACTTGTTT
This sequence comes from Andrena cerasifolii, assembly GCF_050908995.1. Taxonomy (NCBI): domain Eukaryota; kingdom Metazoa; phylum Arthropoda; class Insecta; order Hymenoptera; family Andrenidae; genus Andrena; species Andrena cerasifolii. The sequence goes on along the minus strand of NC_135118.1, from coordinate 30,290,301 downwards.
GAAAGCAGGTGCTGGCCCAGATAGCACACAGACATCTTAAAGACGTCCATTTGTGAATAAACGGGACGTCGATAGAACACGACGTCTTTGTTACCAATCAGGACATTCAGTTGTTTAGACCGAAACCAGACGTAAAATGGACGTCTTTAAGACGTCGTGTGCTATCTGGGGATGAAATTCTTGAGTAGATATTTCCAATTGCGCAGAAACTGTGTAACAACACGTGTCTAAAGAACTGCCACAATCAGATTCGTCGCTACGCCCCTGCAAGCCACTTCCCCTTTAATTCTCCAATTTCACCAACGTCCTTTCATAAATCCCCCTTCCCCAAGCCCCTAATTACCCTAACCCTTGCCTTCCGAAATCTCTTCCTCCACAAATCTCCTTTCCCCATCTTTTCTAGACGCAAGAGTGCGTACACCGCCATGCAACCATCCCCATCTAAGTACATCCCCCTATGCCCCTCTTTCCCACACTGCCCATACATTCCCTCGTCTCATTACGTGCCCCTGCGGTCGTCATTCCTTCCGTCTTGCTCTGCAAACATTAACTCGGCGCGAAACGGTCCGTGTCCCAGACAAGTCATGCCTCGTTCCTTGGCCATTAGAGGGAAAACGGGCTATGTGTGCCCAGGCGGCTCCCAATTACTTCTCGCGAATCCCACGAATCTTCGTGGACCCCATCCCCCAATCGTCCCCGCCGAAAGGACAATTTGGGTTTTCGGGAAGCGTTCGGGGAGAAAAAGGAAGCAAAAAGAAAGAAATGCCATCTTAATTCGTTGGACCATCCCCCTGCCGCGAGCCAACTGCATCACGTACCGCTCTAATGACTTCCTGCCCCCCGGGTACGCGTTTATTTCCGCGAGATCCCCTCCGATCCTCGCACAGCTTCTCCCCCTCTTCCCGTGACGGACAAATGGGACGCGCGTGCCGCGAATTACCGGCCGGCAATAAGATTTCGCCATTTTTCGTGCTGCTTTCCTTGCCGCCTCCGCGCTTGATTGTACCACTCTCCACCCCGCTTGGGGCGCGCGCCCCCGCGGCACGTGTTGCTGGGGGCTTTGGAAATCGGGGATGATAAATGGAATAATAGGTGGTAATGGGGCAGTGAGATATTAGAGGCGCGGGAGATGGTTCTGGAGATAGACTAGATAAGCCGATTACCTCTGCCATCCACATGTATGTTTAACCCTCTCCCTGCGTATTTAAATTTTTGGACGATACTTCAAACGTGTTAATTTTAGAAGAATAGAAAAAGTTTTTAATTTTCGACTTATGGTTACCGATAGAACTATCTTAGAGGGGCTCGACAGAGTTGGGCATTAACTACATAAAGAATTATTTAAATAAACAGATTGAATGGAGGTTACTTTAACTTTAGATTATTCGACGAATAAAGTTAATTTTTTATACGATGAGAATTTGTTTAGAGGATTGTTTAAAATTTGTAATTTAAACACAAAAATGTTAGATTACTATCCACCTGTAACCCTTCCAATAGGGAGATCGAAACACGTAACCATCTACCACATGCGGAAAACCTTCACCCGCATTTACTCGCACTACACATTGAACGCCTATCGGCGTCACCCGCACCGGCTGCCTCCTCTAACTAAACGCACAGGGTTCATCGTCTCCAGAGGATTAGAAACCGAATCTAGTTCGAGTTACGATTACAATCCCCAGTTTTCAAGTACACAAAGGCACTTTGTAATCGACTCTTCGCAACCCTATCCGTTCTACGCAATAAATACACTGCTGTAAACAGCCATGTAACGTTCTATCTAGAAAATCAGGCGAGCATCGAAGTCCAGGAACAGAAAGAGACATGGGCAGATAAGCAAGCACAACGGTATCCAAAACATCCCCCCAATGCGAAACAATATCCACCGCGCGGCGTGTAACCGATATTCCATGGCAGAGGCGATTAAGCGCGGCTATAAAAGTCGATATTCCGATGCGTCGAGTATTCTCGCGTGTCTAAAAACCGTGCGCCGATCAAGGGCTTAGGTCTCAAAGGGGTCTGAACACAGTTCCGAGATAGCTATTCGAGGCCGATACGATTTAGGGGGTTGCCGGCTCGTTGAGGATGTTTTTATTTTTTTTTTTTTTTTGCGCGCGCGCGTGGATCGCGACAGTTTGTCGCGGCCCTATGAGTTATACGTATAAAATATTTAAATCCGGCCGGCTGCATTAATCTTTTCGATCTGCAATGTCGCGAATAAAAGCTCCAGAGGTTTCCAACAGATTGGCGCGTTAAAAAAAAAAATGCGTATGTGTATAAAACGCGTATCTACCAATTGGTGTAGCTGCATCAAGCGGCGAGCACCATTTATCTCCGGCTTCGTCGAGAACCAAACATTTCCCTCCTCCCCTTTACCCTTTCGAAAATAATATCGGTGAATGATAAATTTTTCGATCAGAAGCAACCGCGCGGACGGTAGTCCGACCTCGTCGACGCTTTTCGGATATCGGTGAATCGTTCGCAACCCCCTCGCTAATGATACTTCCATCTGCGTGTTGGTTTTTGAAATGGTGCATTGTGGGGGGATGCTGGGCGTGGAAGAATATGCATATGTATGTAGCTGTGTGGGAACTGTTTTTTTTTTAAAGGGATTTGGTCCTTTTGGTCTCCGAACTTAATTAATTTTATTATTGTTAACAGAGATTCCATTAGTGTATAAAATGTTGACACAGTAACAGGAGTTTGAAAATATTAATTCTCAATAAAATTATGCGCAATGGAATTGGGTGCAAAAGTGCATGCATCCGACAAGTGGAGTTATTACAGATTGTTTGATATCTTTGATTTTATTAATCTCAGTAGACGACCACATAACCTATTACACTTCTGACGCAGTTATATATCAGAAATCTAAAAGGCTGCAAATCAATCGTGGCAATGAATAATCTCACAACTTTGCACAGCTAATGTGTTGCGTACCTTCATTTTTAGGTAAATTAACGTGGTTGCTAATCACCCAAATGGGTTAATGAAACCTTAAAAAAAGTGTATTACCAGTACACCAAATCGCGAGTAAATTAGTAGATAAACGAAATTCGTGTAAAGTATATAGTGTGTCATCTGATACATAGGTGGCACTCTTGTAAATCATCAGTTATTAGTTACAAGAAGATGGCGTATTGTTTGAAATTAAAGAATCAGTCAACAAGTGACTAATCGGAGCGATAAACTTTATTGTGAATAAAATATATCACTGTAAATTAGCCGTCGTTAAAAGTTGTATGAAAAATGTTGTGTATTCAAATTGTTTCCTTTGTCTTATTTATTTCCTGCATGATTTTTAAGTAGATTGCATATGCCTTTTCTTAGGCACTTATTTTTCAATATTAATTACAAAATATATTAAGTACCAAAATTAAAAAAAAAAAAAATTTCTAGTTTCGTAACTAATTTAAAGTCACGGACGTTTTTTCTCTTTCCTAAAAAACTTAATCTTTGGCACTTAGGTACAGTGTTTTCTTCAAGGCCTCTTTAATTATATATCCGGCAAAAAAATAGCGTAGACCAGTACACATACTCCAATTTATAATGAAAATATACAAATGCACTCGTTGCTGAAGAGGATGTCGACCGTAGCCGTGATCCCAGCGTTCGTCGCTGTCATGGAAACAGAAAAAGAGATACGACGCACCTGTCCCTAACCTCTTCGCTTCCCTAAATTCTCTCGAAATTTTTGCCGTTGGACTTTCCACGACTGCCCTTCCGCTCTCCCGTCCTCTTTCTCTATCCAGCGGCAGTAAACCTCCCAAGGATTCGTTCTGGCCAGGTCGATTTCGCGTCGTATCTTACAGCGAAACTGGTTCGCGCGGACCAAAATTCGATGTCCGATCCCGGCACAGTCCCAGTCCGACTTTTCCCGTTTAACCTAAATTCTTTCGTTTGTGAGCCGTTTCTCCGACATTCTGCGTCTCCAGTGCCGAGGGAAACCTGGGCACCGCTGTAAACATCATCCGATTCCTGACTGGCGTTCAATACACCGCTACGCGCAGACCTGAATTTATTTCAAGAAAAGCCAGGCGCCAGTAACTCGTGCGATTTTAGATGGAAACACACGTCGCCAGCGATTCTTGTTTACACATGTCGGAGTTTGCTGAAATTGTTGTCGAGGCACACACTGCTTTTATAGCGTTCGTGGGTCAGGAATTAGATTTGGGCGAAGTGCTCGACGCTTTCCAGTCAGCCATCGTTGTTTTGGGTGACGGGACTTTTTGCGGTAGTCGTTTTTGGGGTTGCAATTAAGATAATCTAATTGCCATTTTTGTGGTGGTGTAAGTTTGAAGGTTGGGAGGTAATAAATAAATGAAATTCTTTGAATGTTAGTTGACTAAAAGAGGTTCACTCATTTTGCATAACTTTGAATGAGCTTGGGTAATCTTGGATGCGTTTAAAGTGGCTTTGAACGAGTTTAGCTGACCTGAAGATCTTTTCTTCTGATAAGGGATGCCTGTATCTTGAAAACTGTAGTAGATGTAAAAAAATTATTGCAATGAAAGCTTAACGGATTTCTGAACTCTATAAAACTGGGTAATCAAATTATTTAAAATTTGTAACTTAAACAGAAAAATGTTCCCCCACCATAAATTTTAAACAATTCCGTTACGTAGTCTTATACAGCATAAAAAAGCATTAAAATTTCTTTACAACAATTTTTTTATATCTACTATAGTTTTCAAGATATATTTGAAAATAGGAAAACACTCAATATCCTGTGCGGGGGGGTTCACTCCGAAGAACCGAAAATGGCCACAAACGAAATATTTCCTGATACTTCTATTGAGGTCCTCTACAAACCTGCAGAGTTTCAAAAAAATCTGAGGGTTCGGGTAACCGAACATCCTTTGTCAGAAGAAAAATGTCAAAAAATTCTGAGTATTACTTCAAACGTACTTTAATATGCAGGCAAAACGCCAGATAGTATAAGCTTATAATTTTTGTTAAATAAGTTTCCGAAAATGCCGTTGAAAAACGAGCAGTTACATTAGAGTACCCCCTTCAAGAAAAAAGTTCGGGGGTTCCTCCAAATTTTAGTGACCTTCGAAGCGTTTCGTAGCAAAATTTAATTAGAAAACGCTGCCCTAAATGACCACCAACCAATACTCCAAGTCCTGGACAAACTTTAGGACAAACTACAAAAGCAGAACTTGTCACTTGAAATTTGAACGCAATACTCCACTATTTTCCAAGCACCCATATACTCCCCGACTGAGTACAAGGATAACATAATTCAGCTAAAACAAAATAATGAATTTCGCACCACAAAATTCACACATAACGTTCCAACGAAGCATTCCCTCGCGAAGTAAAACGTCACGCGCAGCGGGAGATACAGGTGTGCCATAAAAATGTCGCCACGAGGGGAATTAAAAGGCTCAGCGACGGTGGCGCCGCGCGGCGCGCAGGGGGCGTTAACATCGCGGCGCGGAGGCAGGTGTGTCGGTGACAAAGCGTATTGGCCAGGAGTGATAGAGTGGTAACACGAAATCGAAGTAGAATCGGTTGACCTGACGCGTCAATCACGTGCGGGACGCGATAAGCATCGTGTCAAAGGGCGACCCCCACGGCTAGGTCATCCTTGCCACGGGAGTGGATCGATCCCCGTATTATTCGCGACGATGACGATGACGATAATTCCGGGCGTTCACGTCACATCAACGATCCTCCCCCGGTATCATTGATTTCATGCTCGCGCGGCTTTCTCGCCGGACCGAACTAATTTTATGATGACGAATCGCGTTCCAATTATATTGCTTTATTGCGAAATGATATAGCCGACCGCGGGACGGGTCCATTATTTTGTTAAGCGTCTGGGGTGCGTCGATCGTTCAACGACGGTTTAACAGTGTTTCACGTTCCGGAGACCTGATGCTCGGGTACCGTTGCGTTTGCTAATTTATAGTTCCGGCAATTTCATTCTTTTGGGGGGCTTGATTTGTAGGGTTAGGGTAGGCTGCGGCTTTGGAGGGGTAGAAGGTGAATGGGGCAGGTTTGGGTTATGTGCATTGAAGTTTGTTATTTGTAATTGGTATAAAAAATATCTATGTACTGCTACTTGATGTAGCAGGGATTTTACGAAGAAGGATGCTGATCCGCTCTGCTCGAAGTTCGATCAAGATACATATCTGTTTTAAACTCCCTTGTGTTATAATTTGAAGGAAAGTTGAATGAGTAAATGGAAACTTAATTCCTGTTATATAATTGGGTTTACTGTTCTTTTACTAATTAGAATTTTACAGATAACACGACTGATTACTTTGGATGCTAATGAACGAGGGACGATGTACAACGACGCCGTTATTCACGATTTAATGCAGCATGTTTTTGTTATTAAAATTATCCGATTATATAAACAGCTTCTCCACTTATAATGTAATAAATCATTTAATTGGTTCCTCATTAAGAACGAGCGTTTTACATGGTAGCGCTGTTTTAATAGCGAAGCAAACAGAATCAATATTTATTTAATGAGCGTCTCTAATTGTAAGTAGTAGTCATTGGAAATATGTTGCTCGTTCTTTCGATACTTCACTTGACAATTCGAATCTGGCGCGTCTGAACCTTTGTTATGGGAAATCATCTAACCTAAAGCTATGTTCACGTGTTCCCGCGTAACACCGTGACAGTGTAAATAAGTCAAACAATTGTGGCCGCTGACGGTCGATAGTGGATGGCTTCACATGGTTGGAAATATATCTACAGTTCACGAAATACTGTAGAAATTGTTAAACTGAATTACCAAATTTATATTCTTTTTCCTTTAACAACATTCGGTGAATAATTGACGGAGGTTAGATCTATCGCGCCCATGTTCTTTTGTTCTCTCTCTAAAAGGTTCTAAGGAACGTCGAGGAGTTTAAATTTTAAGTCTGTTCGACTTTTAAAATCTTACATGATTTGAGTTCAAATCGGCGTGAGCCAGATTGGTTTCTATCTATATTTATTTAATAAATCTTTGTACGAAAGGACTTAATTTATGAATTATTTTTTTAAGATATATTAAGATTTAAATAAATTAACTTCCTTGGCAGAATAGTGCACCACAGAAATAATGATGCACTGATTCTACAGCCAATTAAATCTATTGATTAAATGTAACTTAGTCCCTACACTAACTTAGAACTATGCTTAATATTGTACCTTACTTGTAAGAAGCGGTAGGCTCGTTAGCTGGTTCGCGAATAGTGTTCGCGAATGGTCGACTGTCTTTCTGGACGTATCGATATTTTGTTTGCTAGATACTCCAGAAGGATCGAGTCGAGAGCGTTCGATGTTGTTTACTTGGCGGGCAAAAACACCTGGAGTATTCGACTGACCGCTTCTAGGTTAAGAAGGCTAATGGTGGAATCTCCACGTACGACTTTCGAGATACAGAATAGGTTTATTTCCTTTTAAAATTCAGTTTGATAAACAAGACCTTGTGTTAAGCTGTGTAACTTTATTATTATACATACATCATACATTATACTAAACTTTGTTGTCTTTCCGTTATATTCATAAGCCGCAATCTCTTTCGATCCATAACCTCAATCGAAACATTTGTGAAGGAAAAGGCCACTCATGTAAAGTCGACTACTAATCGAAGCCATGCGACCACAATCGAATGAGCCGAAAGAATCGCGAGATTATCTCGAATTGCATTTCCATGTGAAATCATCAGCGTCGACTTCAGCGCAATCAATTTTTCTTTGGTCTCTCAAATAAATCACAGGCCACCTATATTCGAATTTATATTTAACACCTTGATAAACCAGTCACAAGCATATACAAATAAGAAGCTCCTACTTCCACGAGTTAAACCCACCACTAAAAAATTTTAAAAACAATTTAATCCCAATCAGAAGAAGAAACGCTTTTCCTAGGAGCACATAAAGCACCAAAACTCTCATCATCGCGAATAAAAAAGTCGCAGACGCGCGTCAGAGTATTTCATTTTTTTTTTTTTTTGAATTTCTGCGAACCGGTGCAATTTAAAATCACGTGCCACTTGAAAGTTGCATAAAGCAAGTGTACATCGCCAGGTGCTCGAACCTAACGAGCTGCGTTCTCGCAGCGATTCAAATTATTTCCGCGCGTACGTGCCGCCGGTCCACTCCCGAATTAAATTAAATAAGTTCGTCGCGGACTTCGGCTACAATAAATATTAATTAAAAGATTTACATAAAATTACTGCACGCAGGAGTCGAAAGCGCGCGTATTTCTCCGTGTGCAACAAGGCTGCTTCTATCGAAAGGACCTCCGAATATAGCGAAACGATCCACGTAGCAGGGAATAAAATGAAAATGATGTGCATTAAGCGAAGCACTTTTATTCAGGCTGTGAATTTTTTGAAACGCCCCACACAACTCGAACACGGGGATTTATTTCTAATTATAAGATAATCTACCACGCGGGGGGGAGGACGCGCGTTTCAGAGTTATGCTCACCCCGGGGAATATTACCTTCATCTATTTCAGTCGGATTAAGCGAGCAAAAATTGAGCAGAGGGGACGCGTTTGCGCGCTCGTCTGGCGCTCGGTGAAAAACGGTCCGTTCTGCATCGTGTTCTACTAGAGCAGTTTCAGAATTAAGCATCCTCTGGGGTTTCGCTGAAGTGGTGGAAAATGACGAGTCTTTGATGGAATTTTCGGATTCGTCAGATATTTATCGAATCCCTCAAAAGTGAAGTTCTTAAGTACTTTCCTGCAATTTTGATCCAGATTACTGTTAGGGGGTGATGGGGTGCAAGCTTCTATTGCAAGTTGCAGAATAATCGACGTAGACATTGACGGATTTTAAATATACCTATCAACGGTCAGTTACAGAATTTTTAGGTTAGAAGCGTGAGGTAGCCAAGGTGGCTGAAGCTTGAGAACAATTGTAATTGAATTAAAAGCAACTGCAGTTTAAAAACTTCCAGTATCTAGTTGCATTTTCAAAAGGCATTCTAAGTGTTGGTACATACAAATCGACACCACCGGCCGATATTCGGTCAAATGTGTACGGGACTACGTCCCATGCGCCCCTGCCGGCGACGACGATTGTTATGCATATCGTTAAGGTGGGTATCCATACTTTGCGGGTAAAATCTCCTAAAAAAAACAGCGGCTGTAGCCGTGACGGAAAACACCGGTTCTCGTTAGATCACCGAAGTTAAGCATCATGGGGCGGTGTACTGGGGAAAGATGGGAGACCACCTTTCTCTCGGTGCGCTGCTGCTGCTGGGACCCGAAGGAGAGAGGAGGGATAAAAAAATGGGACTATAGTTCGTTGGGCAATATAAGCAAAAATAAGCTTGAAACGCCATCCTGCTTAAAACACAGGAAAACAATAAAAACAAACAACAAAATCCCCTAAAAACCCACATCTCCGTGCCCCTTCCACGCTTCGAGGTGCAAATTTTACGCAACACCAACCGCCCGTCAATTCCACGCGAGACACGTCTGCGAAATAAAGTCTTAACGAGCCAACGCCCCAGTGGTAACGTGATTTTGCGCGATCCACCAGCACAGGTCGTACCCGCGTTTCTGCCCGCTACAACCGCGGTCCCAGCGACGCAGAGTGGCGAGGTGTATTTCCAAATAAGTGACAGTACCCGGGCATAAATTCGCGCCGCGAAAACCACTGCTCGGAATGAGTTACGCGATATTAGCGAAAATTTCGCGCGGTTAACGCGTCTCCGTAGTAGCAAGATCACGTTCTGCTCGCGCGAGACGGCTTAAACCGTTGCCACTGACAGGCTCTGTATATTTTACCCTGTCCGTGCCCGGGTGTCCGTGGATCCGCAACGTTAACAGAATCCGCGTCCCGTGTTTGCGGTTTCCCCAGCGAAGTTCCCTGGCTGGGTTCGTTGCGTCCGCGTGTACCTTCCAAGCAATTGTGGAGCGAGCACGCCGCGTTTCAACCTGCAATCGAACGCGCGGAACAAGCCAGGATCCGCGCTCAATCGCGGATCTGGACGAGCTGGCTGGTTGAGAGGCAGCGATTCGTGGTGGCCGATAGAATTCCAACCGCGCCGACCAGCTTCTGCCGACTAATTGGTAACTGGATTCTGTTCCTCTTTTAATTCGGGAGTAATTATGCGCGCTGAAGGTGATGTTGGTGGTGGTCGTGGGCAGGTGTTGCTCGTGACGAGGGTTTTCATGGGACTAGTTTGATATTTTTCAACCTTCTATGTAGTGTTGGGAATAATTTATTCATTGCAGTGTTCCGCCCTCGTCTCACCGTCGGATCTCCCGCTAATCGGCGGTTAGCTATACTCTTTTTCTTCTGTTTCTCAGTGGCTACTCGGTGACTGTATGTGTTACAACTATCTCAGTGGGAGTAAAAGGAAGTTTGCGTTTTCAAAGTAATTGGCTCGTGAAACTCTTTGGAGGTTAATGTACGGCACAGTTCGATTAGTTCTATATAGGTGTTGGTTCTAGCAACGGGTGTGCGTAGAACAACAACGCCTTCGACACCGATAGAGCTTGGAAATCGCTCGGATGTTGTTTCGAGGGGTGTCCGAACGTCGTTAACGCGCTATGAATTTACGCGCGGGGCGTTATCGTTGTTGTCAAATGCGTGCTGTGATCGAGGGTCTTGTTATCTCGTCGAACATCACGCTCGTGTACCTTGCCATTTAGTGCCTAATTTCCAACCCTCGCCGCTACAACAATTATACCGGGCGATATTGATTATCAAACATCCGCTGTATACGTCCTTACTAGTGTGCTATTCCTTCATTTCGATTACCAGACACGCCGCGTGTACATACTTGGTGGGAAGTTATTGTACAGGATGTTTCAAAAGTATAGGTCGCGCGTAAACTCAACTGGTTAATAAAGCTCATAGAAACTATTCTAGTCGCTCTTTGAGGTATACAGTTTTTAAGTCCTAAGAAAAATCTTCTTTATATTATACATATTATAGGATTGTAGGTTTACCAAGCAATAGTGCAGTTTGTAAGAGTTAAAAGAAGGATGTAGAAAGGGTAGAAGGTTTCTGCTCTCTACCAACTGAACACCCATCCCGATCACCACAAGATTCTTACTGCGGAGTACAGGGAGTCGATAACTCCGCCCACTTCTCTTTAAAGACCTGTTAGCTCCCCCTAAAAAACGGTTGTTATATCATGTTATTTAGATCCACAAGACTCCAGAAGGGTGGTAACTTTGTTCCCAAGAGAAAGGCGACGATAGCTCCGCCCACTTTACGTAGCTCCACCCACAAAGCTCCCTATCGCTCGGTACACCTATACACATCGGTCGCCATATCATACTATTTAGAACAATAAGACTTCTGAAGGGTGGTAGCTTTATTCCCAAAAGAAAGTCGAAGATAGCTCCTGCTAAACCCACTGCGAAAAACCACCCAGTACTCGAGCTCAGAGACCTCCATCTCAAACGTTCTCTTTCCACGAAATCTACCTGTCCAGTGAATCGTTGCCACCTTACCACCGACCGAATAGCGCAAGTGACAGACGCAATATCTAAAAAGAACAGCGTCACAAAAGCGTTAGTTCCAGTGGACGGGTGGTTCGTTGCAAAGTTGATCATGTCGCTCCACAAAGCGGAACGTTGTTTCTTACGTTCGTCGGGAAGTGCGCGGTACATGGAGGGGGGGCGTGGACTCAGAGGGCCACTGGTTAAACGCCCGTCACTTACAGCCTTATATTTTCCGCTGTCCGTTTTCTGCTCGTCCAACGGTCCCTCCACCGTAATCATTGGCGGCGCGTGCCGAGTGTTCGTGCGGTTTTCGCGGCTGAATCGTGCAGTCGACGTCGTTACGCCCCGTTAAACCCTCACGGCGATACGACGTGGCCGCATTGTAATTTGGGGGAGAGGGCCACGCCGTTTAGTCCCTCCTTTGGAGTGTGCAACGGCTAATGCGGCAAAAAAACCGCCTACGCCTGCTATCAGCGTGCGCGACGTTGTTCGTCGCTGCTGGCTTTCGCCAGTGTCAGGGAAATTGTCCCACCAGCTCGCGGAAATCTCTGGTGGATTAGGTCTATGGCGCGTGAACACTGAACAGTGACGTAGGAGAGTGTTTAAGTTGGAAAGCGGGGAACGGGCACGTTTCCCTTTTGTTTCAGTTGACTAGTAGAGGGCGAGGGCTAGGAGAAAAAGTTTTTAGGGGAGGAATCTTCTTGTTCCGTCAATGGAGTGGTGGTTGAGTGATGGAGGTGTCCTACGGAAGACAGATGAAAGTGGAGTAAGTTATGGATGTATATAGCTATTGAATTGTTGATGGGGCGGAGCGGTCGGTGGCTCCGCCCACTTCTCCGGCTCCTGGCTGACCATGCGCAGTAGGCGGATCCTTCTTGCTCACTCATTGTGATTGCAATTCTCGAATTTAGTATAGCGTATAAAGAAGTTTTAGGAGTTTAAGCGATCTTGATGATTTTCGATATGTTATTTCGTCTCCTTGACTGTTTATAGAAAATATTACAACTTTTTATTCTAGGAAGGAAAAATCGCTGAAATTCCATCACCCAAAATATTTAACACTCGCAATTTTATCGTGCGATTTACGAAGCGTCACGCAAACAAAGCCCAGGGTCGAAAGCCACCTGGATGGATAAACAACGAAACCTAAATCCGTGGAACAGGAAACGAATCTCTGGCTATCTAATTGTTCCAGAGACTGCCGTAATGAAACTCCTTTGTACACCTCTGGAGGATTAACGAAATTCATTTTTCTCTCTGTGAAAAAGAGCCCCGAGTGGGTTAAGCGGAGTCCCATTGCACCCCCGTAAAATCGAGCAGAGAAATGGAACCCGATACGGGGGATGGGACGAGCTTCTGCGATTTCTCGTCCTCGTAAGGATTCGTGCTACCATAACAGCTTCATATTCCATTACTGGGATTTTCTGCCGCTGAAGCTCCACGTTGAATTACCCGGCTCGAAACAAAACAGCGGTAACTGGAGTAAAGAAAGCATAGAGGAAGTTACTTTGTATCCCCTTGTGGTTACGGTTAAGAAAATAAATCGAACATCTCCGGTCTCTGTCGTCACACTGTTTGTAGACCTCATTGAGAAGTTCTTTCTATCGCTTTCTTTTCCTCCACCTCTCCATTTTTCTCACTGGGAATGTATCCACTGTATATAATCTGTGTTGGGAGAAACTGGATTACCTTTTTACACGTTTCGTATATAAAAAAAAACTTATATTTGTAACAAGTAGCGTAGTTTAATTAGGAGGCTCTGCAATCGTTGCAACCTATTCAGCACCAGATTCTGCAGCAGAGATGGGCAAAATTTTTATTTAAATGAAATTTCAAATAACGAATAAAAATTCAATAAATTATTCGCCATGCTTTGAATAAAGTTAACTCGGGTTAACGAACGAATGACGAATAATTTTTTTAATTTTTATTCGTTATTCGAAATTTTGAGAATTCCAGATTGCTGTAATGTAAACTAGTGCGTGTGCATGACTGCATGTATTCTTGTCATTAACTGGGGAATTTCGGTAATTGAAAAATTCTGATTTTCTTGGAACTTTGCAGATCTGTAAGAAACCTCAATACAAATATTGAGGTTATTATCATTTTCTGCTACTTTTCTGTTCTTCAGGGTGTAAACACCACTTTTATGTTACCACGTGCTGTCCCATTTTCCTGTAGATGTTAAAAACTTGTTTCAATACAAATTTAATAGTTTTTTATGTTCCATAGTTAAGTAAAACAGCTCCATAGTACTTAAGTAAAAAAACTTTCCTTAACACAAACAATTATACTAAATACACTGTATCAATACCATCTCCATATCAAGCCTGACAATTCACCAAACACCCTCAGCACCAAACTACACCGCATCAACAGTATCTTCTATCACCAACCAGAGGAGCTAATTTACCAACAAACCAAGAAATTCTAAGTACCTTTACTCCCTTTTTCAACCATGCAGATGTACCTATCACAAGCGGTACGCTTTTCGGGTAGCCTGGCGCGCATCTCGCCGCCATGATTGATCGAAGATTTAAATATTTGCAGATAGTGCGGCATAGCAAACGCCAGGCCGGCTGGCAGAATGAACGATGCCCAGACGGGTTAACTGTGCGGAGGCCTACCATACCGGTGCCATATGCTGCCAGCCTGTATTTCGTATAATAGGCACACGTATTTAGCGAAATCTCGTGCAACGCTCGGGCGCGACTATGCTCCATTTGTAACGCCAACGACCAGAATTTAGCGCCTCTCCCCCACCGCCGGAGATGTGAACGACACCTAGGCAAGTGCAATTTAACGGGAGGGGGTTTCGTAAATTCCGGGAGCCCCCGACCTCGCAGCAGCACATCCATCGCGTCCGTCGTTCTGTCGCGCTAACGAATTCACGGTACCACCAGGAAGCCCCCGGTGAATGGGACGACTACGTCGATATCGGCACGGTTTGTGTGTAATCGATACATTTGAAAGCTTCCTGGAACGTCTGGTAAGAATTTATCGGCGGTGGTGTAACTTTCTGGGAACTGGAGACCGTCGTGGAATACGAAAATCGCCTTCGCCTCTGGAGCTCGTGCTTCGAGGTAAAGGGGATCGGGTATCGAGTTTTCGACGCTGGAGGCGTCAAAAATAACGAGGGAATGCGCGAGGATAATGTGTAACTTGTGTTTAAGTTATTTTGTTTCTTTAAAGTAATGTGTGGTTATGTTGCCGGATGGTGAGGGGATTATGGCGAGGTTAGGTTAGATTGTCCCTCGCGGGAGGCGTCGAAAATACCAAGGGAATGCGTGAATGTATAACTTGCGTTAGATTTATTTTGTTTTTAAGGTTATGTGAGATTATGTTGCTGGATTATTTAATCGGAGATAGTGAGGTTAGGGTAGACTGTCTCCTGCGGAAGGAGTCGAAAATACCAAGGAAATGCGTGAAGGTAATATGTAACTTGTGCTTAATTCATTTCGATTCTTTAAGGTTATGTGAGGTTATGTTTGTTGGATTATTTAATTCGAGATGCTGAATTAGGTTAGGTTAGACCGTCCCGATCAGAACGCAATTGCAAACCGCTGGACAGCCCTGCAATTGCAATTGCTGATGCGAACACGCACGCCGAAGGAGAGGGAGAGCCGAGGGTGCGAAGATCTGAAATTATGCACGACCGTAATTAATTCAGTGTAAGCGGGTTGTCGGTGCGCGTTACCACCTACCCCATATGCTTCTCCTGTCAATACGGCTGTTTTCCGCCTTAAATTAATTATGCCGACTCAATGATGGCGTGTCGCGCGTCAAAGGCCAACTCGGATGGATCTCCTGAGCCACTACTGAAGCCCTAATCGTCAATGGGAGTTGCGATACAGAGAAGATGTTAGAAGATGATAGCTAGTCTCTCTGAGAAAGGATTGGAGATGCTTTAGGCGATCGGAAGCACACTGCAGCTGTAATACAAAGGTGCAAGCTACAAGGTGGTATTCAGTAGGTTTACCAAACAGAGTTGCCAGGAGTAAGGATCACATGACGTCGTAGGAAGTAGTGGAGGGGGAATCCTCGCATCTCATGGTCATTTGAAACTCAACATATTATAGGCACATGGTTGAATTTGTCATTCTATTGCCTATAACGGTACACTAATGAAAATACGCCCTTCCATTTAAGAAAAACGTCGATGTACTTGAAATTTTAGAAGTATGACCTTGAGAAAAAAATCTTCCCCATCGTAAAAATTGCCCCTCTGAAGCATCTCGTATCGTTAAAAACAATGGAAATATTTTAGGTTTAAGTGCTAGGTGACCTCACCCTGTATACTAATACGACTCAGTGACGTAGTAGGGAGTAGTAGAGGGGGAATCCTCGCACAGTGTGCACAAGTTGTATTGGTATATACAGCTCTGTACATTCGAGGATTCCTCCACCACTATTACCTACTACGGCATGAGGTCCCTACTACTGGCAACACTGGACCCCAAGTAACAGCGAGGGCTCCACTGCGCATGCCCCAGCGCGAGACACAAAAGTGAGGGAGACGCTGTCCCCTCCACTCCACAGCGTAAATTCCTAATTCGAGGAATTACCGATTCATTACCATTGACCTAACGAAAAAAGCCACTCCCTTCTTTCCACCTCTCCTCTTGACTCCTCCCACAAGGCTCACTAGCGCTCGGCACAGCTATAACCAGGTCAGATCCTGCGCATCCCGGGACACTAATCATCGCGACGCGGAGGAATAAAAACGCGAGAGGGACTAACGAGCGTCGAAACGATAAATTAGGGTGTTCAGTTTTATGGGACGCGGCATCGACGTTCAGAACGGGCAGAAGAACGACGCCCGATCGGGGTAATTAGCGCCGGAATTTATTGCTCCGAATGGCGGTATGACGGGCGGCAGGGGGGAGCGGGCGAAGGGACGGAGCAAACAGAACGAAATAATTTATTCGATCGATCCCCGACATCGGAGGGTTTTGGTGCCGCGATAATCATGCGATACGGCGGCATCGGAGTCACACCGCCGCCAGGATCGATCCTCCGCTCCTCTATTCAAACATTTACGATTTCATGATTGAATTCGCGCGGTCGTTTCGTTCATTTGCGCGATTACGGCCGACCGGCGCCATCGCGAATACTTTAACCGTCCACGCGGATCAAATTCCGAACGAACCCCTGGCCCGAGACGCATGGCCGCTGTTCCGTGCAGAAAGCATCGGGATGAAAGGGAGCTGCGGCAGAAAATAAATAGTGCTGTTGCTAGTGTCGCTATGGGGATCTACAGCGTATATCAGAAGTTCCCGGACTCGGAGTTTAATAATAATTTGTTGTGGTGGAATGGAAGACAGTGGAAAGTGTCCACCGTTTTCTTTAAGACATAAGTTCACCCGCCGATCCATAATAAATTATTAAACTCGACGAGTCTAGCAACTTTCGGTACCTGCCTATAGTTTTACGGATGAACCAAGCTGTCTTTAACAAGTGAACACTTTCTTTCTGCAGATTAATCCTCGTTGAGATTGTAAGTAAGAAGGTAAATGCATCTAAGTAAGAAGTGTTATTTAAATTCATTGAATGGCGTCATAATAAGGGTGGCGTAAAGTGTCTTATCGCGTGGAAGGTATAACTCGATATACGGGAGGGTGTAATCCCCCTCTCACCTGAGAAATCTACTCCAATTACTCTTCCTCACTTCCTCGCGATCATGATGGCGTTAGTACCAGTGACGAACGTTTTTCTCCTTTCCTCGCCGTGCCCCTTGATTGCTGATAATCTCCGCGACACGTGTGCGCGCGCAGTAATTCGCCGCGCAGCTGATCTTAAATTTAAACCGCGAATTTATATGCAAATCACTAGAATCCTCATGAATAACTACATTTCGTTTTTATAATTCCTGCGCGATGGGGATCTACGCGTATCACTTCTTCCTCGGTCATAATCGGCGTGACTTTTTCAGAACATAGTTCTTTCGTGTTAATTACTTGGGCGAACGTGACGCTGCTTTTTCTTTCCATTCGCCAAAAGTAAACGCCCGATGATGATTCGATTTTAAATTATTACGGAAAGGAGAAACGAGGTAAGAAAGTACTAATTAATCGCTTAAAAAATTTAAGATTTTTTTTAAAGAAAACTGTAACACTGTAATAGGGTAAATAGTCTTTTTGGTATGGATTTGTACATATTTTAAGATGATAAATAAATTTATTGTTTTTTTAGATGTAATCTATACAAATAAAAATGTAAATGTTCAAATGTTTGTTCAAAATCTTAAATCTCCGCAAGTTCTTCACCGATTGCTTTGAAATTTTTACACAACGTTGCATTCGAACACGCGCGTGTTTTTATATACCTACTATTATATGGATGTCACACCTGTGACAGGTAAAAACATGATTTTTTGAAAAACAGAGCCACCGCAACGCGTGGCCGGGTACAGCTAGTCTTGAATAAAAAGCTACAGCTCTGTGATAAAAACACGAGTACCTTTAACCCTTCGTGGTCACACGAGGTGTATCACACGACAGGCAATTTTTTCCTGTTCAATATTTCTGTAAATTTTTAGACCTTAATATTAAAATTTAATAACTCGGTGAATTTTAATAAAAAAATCGCGGAAATCGTGGAAACGAAATGATGCTGACATCAGTCTTGGAGAATTCCTCAAATCTCTTAATAAGCCAATGGTGCGCTAATTGGCAAATAAAAAAATCTCTTTCCCTTCTCAACTTCCTCTTCGTTAAATTTAACGACATAATAATTAGTGTTTGAAGGATAAGCTGCTATATGAATCGATTATAGTGCGTTATTATAAGGGATTAAGAAAAAGTTTTGAAAGCTGAGTTATTTTTTCGTTAAAAAGCAACGTGTCTGAGGGAAAGCGGCCTCCCCGAGCAATTTCATCGACGCACAATAAATAATTCGCCGTGGGGACGCAATTAATTTCAATACGAGCGCGTTCCTCTTTGCCCTCCGCGGTGGAAGACACCTGTCAAGCTGGTAATTCGCAGTGGCGATTAAAAAGCGAGGAAACGTGTAAACCGATGCAACACGCGTGCACTGGCTTGGGTGGCTTTGATTTCTTCGCGATTTACGGTCAAAGGTCGAAACGCAGATACCCAGCCGGCGATTAATTTATCGCCAAGGCAGTCTCGCTCGCGCTTTATTGCCACGGTGAACGAGGTACGTTTCTGCTGCTTCGCAATCAACATAAAACCGACTTTATTGACCTTGCTTTCAGAGCTGTTAACTACGCCACGTAAAAGTGCGCGGGTGTGAAGTTTGTGGGAGATCCTTGGCTGCCAAACTGTTGAGTTTCAGTGGGATTTTTAATTTTTACATTTACAGGACAAAGGACATTTTCTCGTAATATTGCTTCAAGCATGAAATGATATTTTCACTTGGCTCACTTGAGACAATTAATTGTGAGTTACTAGATATCAATAACTGAAGAAGCCCAGACGATTTGAGAGAAAACTGTTCAAGGTAAGCTCTATGGAAGGTGACGAACCTTGCGATAAAGAAGGACATTGTGTACTGACTCGTAAGGTACTTAAGAGTTAGTGGACTAATGCAGGGTTGACTCGTGGGCCACCGGAGGCACCTCCGCCTTGTTGCCACGCTGAACGGCCCCCTCCATACCTACCAGACTCTGACGATCGCAGTCGAAAGAGAAGGAAAGAAGGAGGAATCTACTGCGATGGTCAGAGTCTGGTAGGTATGGAGGGGAGCCGTTCAGCGTAGCAGCAAAGCTGAGAGCCCCCGGTGGCTCCGGGAGCCACCAGTTAGTCACCTCTGGACTAATGTATTGCAAACACGATGGCTATCTATAGGCCAGGGTTCGGCAACTCGGGACATAAAAATGGCCAAATGAAAGGGAGTTGAGAAAATTGCTAAGAGGGTAATATCCCGCCCCAAAGAGGACTAATTTTTAAGAAATATTATATAACATTGCAACGATCAGAGGAATGTTTACTCACCGATGGGTTGCGCCAAGTGGTCCCTAAGCTGAAATCTTGGCATAACTCCACGTGACTCAGGATCCCTATGCTCCTCCTGCTCGCCGAATCATCTGCAACAAATGAAAATGCGTTCGTTGAAGCATGGAGAACGAAGAAAGGAGGTCTCTGCGGAGGACAAAACCGCGATGAATTCGCTGGATGTAATATCTGGCGAACGTAGTTTAATATTTCCGTTTGCCCAGCTTCAATTAAGTGCCATTGGATTCGAGGGAAACGCTCCAATATGCCCCGATTTACAAACAATCCGTGATATTTACCGAGCGTGCCGCACGCGCGCGTGCCTCTAAATGGAAACTTTCGCGGCCACCGCGCGACCGCGGGCATTCAAAACAGATGCGACCTACTAATGACAGCTTTCGACCATTTCGATTTGTTCGAATTGCAACGATAATTGAATGACATCGTTGCTTCTGGAAAGGGAAATTATTCATTAAGAGAACCAAGCAGTCGGATCGCTCAAAAATCAAGTATTTTTTTCGAATTAATTACAAGGAGACGAGTGCAAGCAGAGACTTCTCCTTTTATAAAATGTTTATTACTATCATGTAGAGTTAATAAATATTTTTTTGTCAAACATAGCTATTTTACAAATGGCGCCACACGAGGCGGATTATGCAGTATTTTAGAAAAAAGTGTCTGATTTTGACCTGATATTGAGCTTAAAAATAAAGATACAACGGTTTCCTTCGGATGTGTTTCTCTTAGAATATATAATTTCGGTCTGAACTTGGAAAAATGAAGTTGAACTGAAATTATTAAAATAACGACTAGAACAGGGTTATTACAATAAATGTCGATTTTCGGGGTACACATATGGCTGTTTCATTTTTTATCTCAGAAACTAGAATTTTTACACTTTAATGACGAGATTCAATACAGAAAGGAATATATTCTGAACATGCTGTAAAAATTTCAAGTCGATCCGAAACTCCGTTTTTTTTTTGCAATCGCTGCATAACCACAAAAAAAACGCCCACACATCAGACGACTATAGCGCCGTTACATATATGTATATATTATAAAAATAAAAAAAAGATACAGTTTATATTATTTAAACATTACCCAAAAGTACTAGTCACAATTTGTATTCATTCGCTTGTAATTAATTCTCCCCAAAGTTACAATTTCTATTCATTTCCTTGTAATTAATTCTCCGAAAAAGTGATATTTTTACACGATTTAATATTCAGCTCGCCTTTGTTCTTCGCTGTCTTCTTTCACTAATTTATCATCCGTCGCTCATTCTCAGTCCCTCTGACTCGCCGCAACGACTACAAAAGGGGCAGTGGGGATAGAAATGTACATCTAACGAAGCAGATGCCTGGACCAGTAACGGTGCGTACGCCTTATGAACGCAACCCAGCTCGCAGAGCCTGCACGCGGTCTTTACTTCGTCCGCACAGTCTGTTCGTGCGCGACGCAATCGATCCCACCGCGTCGACGGGGGTTAACGCGCGTTGCTGACTCCCGTGTTCCTTCTTCCGGGGAACTAACAGCCGAAGAAGCCACGACCACCGGGGGATTAGTTGCTCGCAAGCGTTCTCATGCATCCACGCATGAGATCCCCGTTTCTCCGGCAAGGGGACGTTTCATTCCCCCGGCACACTTGTTCCTTGACTCGTGAGCCTCCTCCGCCTGCTTTTTCTTTGCCATTAGCGGCCGCTAATAAGTGCTTCTTACGGCGGACGACTCTTGCTGGAGATGATCCCCCTTTGAATGATGGCCGTTGTTGTTCTGCGGATGTTCGCTCAGAAAAATATCGCTCCAGCTGTGGAATTTTCTTGTATGGTGTTTGTCTGGTTGAAAGGGGCGCGGCGGGTGGGGGAGAAAATGAAACTTTCGAACTGCAAAGTTGCCGCGAGCTTCGTTGCAGCTTTGAAGCTATTCTGTAAGGGTGGAGGCATCCTTTTAAGCCTGGCTAAGGCTATGGGCACTATTTTGCTCTGTTAAGTAGTTTGTAGTTCTGTTGCAGTTTTGGATGATGCTCTTAGGTGCAGCATAATGGCGTGGTTGAGTTTTTTATTATTGTGGAAATTTTGTGGGACCGTAATCACAGATAGGGAAACTTCTATCATTATTATTACTTTTAGTTTAGTAACTGGCAATACCCTTTAGCGAAGAAACAAATTTATACAAATGGCAAGGGGATGATTAACGCGATAGTCCGAAATAGTTCACATTACCTATCGCGAGATTACAAAGTTTCCATAACTAATTTTTTAAATATATCTAGTGTGTAATAAATAATGTCGACAAAGTTACACATCTTATTGGCAATTGATACGCATATGCTCTTTTGGTAAATACGAAAGAGCTTGAAAGTTAACACTGATTTAAGGGGTTATGCCTAGTCAGGCGGTCGAAAAGAGGCGAATATTTGTGAATTTTTTTTGAAGAAGCGGAAGCGTATATTTTTACAGAACTTTTTGCGTTTAAAAGAGCAACATTTAAAGAACATTTGGTAATTTTTTCGTAGAAAAATATTTAAGTTTATAATAAAATAACAAGCGACATCCAAGAAGCATTTTTAAAAATTTGCTTTCGCGGTGAGCACTGCCATTCGTAACCAGATTATCTAAAATCAAAAAACAAAAAAGATTTCGTTAGTATATCAATGTATCCTCAGGTTGACGGAGAGAATTTTCCGAAATATTAAGTTAAAACAACATGGCAGCTATTTAAAGTTGAAATCCTGATTTTTTCGCGTAATTTTTGCAGGAAAAAATCAGGATTTCAACTTTAAATAGCCGCCATTTTGTTTTAAATTAATATTTCGGAAAATCCGCTCCGTCAACCTGAGGATACATTAATATACCAACGAAATCTTTTTTGTTCTTTGATTTTAGATAATCTGGTTACGAATGGCAGTGCTCACCGCGAAAGCAAATTTTTAAAAATGCTTCTTGGATGTCGCCTGTTATTTTATTATAAACGTAAATATTTTTCTACGAGAAAATTACCAAATGTTCTTTAAATGTTGCTCTGTTAAACGCAAAAAGTTCTGTAAAAATATACGCCTCCGCTTCTTCAAAAAAAATTCACAAATATTCGCCTCTTTTCGGCCGCCTGACTAGGTATAACCCCTTAAGGAGCCTCCCCAGTTTGACGCTCTGAAAATAAGGCAAATTTGGGGGAATTTTTTTAAATGAAAAGTGTTCAGTACTATAATTTCAAACTTTGTACGTTTATTAATTAACATTCGACGAACGTGCTCAAACTTTTTATGCATTAATAATAATAATAATAATAATTCTGCTCAAAGTTACAGTGATAGTAGTAATAGAGGTTTGAGAAAACGTTCCTTGCTGACGGACATGATTCTGGCTGTCGTAGTTATCCGAAACAAAATCCGCAAAATTCTTCATAATCTATACGAACGTGATTCTCCTATGAACTAGAATGGAGCCATTATTTGCAAAATTCGAATTCGACTTTTCTTTTAAAAAATCCCCCAAAATTCCATCAACACTCCCCAAAACCCACTCATTACTTCGTAAATAAACTTTACACCAACAAAATACAAATTTTAATTCCCTTGGACAGATGCCTGGCAACATAAACCGTCAACGATTATTCCGCCCGGGGGCACAGCAGCTTCAGAGCACAGAAAGCTTGGGATTAAACATATCCTTTTTTGTAGCAAGCATGCGTGCGACCCTTCTTGGGAAATAGCGCTTTACTGCACGCTAGGATGCTATAACTCCGGAGGAAACGATGTGAAATATTTGCCGACGAGTATCCAGCTGTTTGATATTCCGTTCGCGAGAGGGGAAAAGCTGGCGAAGCAGCTTTTGTTTTCAAACTCCGGCTGATTTACTAGCGCTACCTCCCGCGTCTATCCCTTTGAAAAATATCTATATGCGTGGCGGAGTGGCAGCGTCCACGGTTGCACTTGCTTTTTCAACAATTCATGATGTTTGCCGATGAATTTTTTAGGGGGCACGGCGCTCCTCGTAGGCGCAAACAACTAAACGGCCGGGAATAAAACTCGGACTCCCGGATAAACTGGGCTTTTCACTCTTCCCCCAAACTGCTGATCCTCAAAATAAGGCCGGGACCGCGTGCTGGAAACACCATTTGGAATGAACCATTATTAGCTCCAGTTGATTTAGAAGTACAATTTCATCGAAGAATTTGAGGATATTCGAAACACTTTTTGTCGTTTCATACTTGCATGGCAGATTACTGTGGACTTTGATTGCTTTAGGTTAATCTACATATAGAGAGATTTAACGAAGGCAGGGAATTGTGGAGGGCATGTTCTTAATAAAATTAATCTGTTTGCAAATACGTCACGAAGTAAAAATTTCGAACGAGATGGGCATTAGAGTTCTGTAAAGAAACATTTAAAAACCTTGCACAACTACAATTAGACGAGGATGGTTGATTCTTTGTGGTACCAGCTCAGGTTTGTACTACTGGCTGACGAAAAGTGGCTAGTACCACTGATGGGGGCGGAGAATAGCGAGCTCGTACTACTTGGCTCCACTGCGTCGCGTGGTCTGACTAAACTTAGCCGCTACTACTTGCAGCCAGTAGTCAGGCGTCAACTCACTCTGATTACTTAATCCCCTGGAGTCTGAACAACGAGTGGATGCTTCCACGGTGGCAATGAATGGAGACGAAGAAACCCAGTCGCAGTTTACGAAATTTGCGAATATCCAACCGCACGATATACGAAGGGAAGTCAGCAAGTAAGCTTCCTTGCTATTTATTCTTCCAATATAATCAAGTTTATTTGAAGGGGCCTTTCTATTGTAATGCCCTAAAAAAAAATTACCGTTGTTTGGACCTTTTTTGATCACAAAAAAAATGTGTTTACTAAATTGAAGTTTTTTTTATTTATTAAAAAAAAAATACATATTTTTCTAATGCCTGCTTTCACAGAAATAGCTGGGTGTAATATGCGCTGCAAAAAAAGGACACCACGCGTTCGATTTTGGAGGAACCATGTATCCGAAACAGAGAAACCAAAAAGATTTGTAACCAGTATGGCTGTCGCTATATTCCGAACTAGATTTAATTGGATTGATGAAGAATTAACAAAATGGCCCACGTCAAAAGTTGAAATATCGAAATTAGCTAAATTTTTTAATCATTTTGCAACTAGTGTTCCTGATTTCTCGATATTTTTTGTTTCTCGTGAAATCAGAAATGAGATCATATTTCTTGAGAAATCTCGAGAATTCTTGCGAAATTGAAAAAAAAATTTGCAAAAATTATATTTTTGGAATATTGTTAATAATATTGATCAAAAACACAAGAAAACTTTAACTAAATGATTATTCTTGTCTAATTTATACAAAACTTGTGTAAATGAAAAAATAGATATTAAATATAATTGGTAAATTTATTTATTTAATACAACATTTGTACAAAGCGAAACATTACTTTTTGGTTTTAAAATTTATTTTTAAATAGCACAATGCGTCTAATGTAGTGTCAGCGAATCTATTATTTTTGTGGCAAAATCTGTTACTGTTATACTTCGCAGAAGAGTTTGTATTATTCTGTATCTTTGTCTCGACCACTGAACTTCCAAGACTTGGAGACTGGAGCGTCTCCAAGAGTCTGAAGTGACTTCTGTCGGAGTCCTAAGGTTTGGCTGGATTCGAAGTATGATGGAGTCGACTACGAACTAGACTCGTTCGGGGTAAGGACTGTGCTTGATTAGACTAGGGAAAGTAGTTCATTAAGACGGGAAGCAGACTTGTCCCTTGGCATCAGAAACGGCTCGAACACAAGTTTGGAATATGTGAAGACATGGCCTCTTGCATGCGATGGGTGGATGGGCTTCAAAATGAAAATGAAATTGTGGATGCTATTTGGAAAGGATAGGAAACGATAGTTCTCACTGAGACACAAACATTGTGATTTAAATCCACCCATTTGTAATTATATTTTGGAAATATCAAAAATACTATTCTACACAGCTAGGAATAATAAATATTTATCAAAAAAAAATATATTAAAATCCGTACAATAGTTTCTGAAAAAAATTCATGAAAATAGGCCTCTTTTCGGACCGGCAAAGTAGAAATGACAAGATTAATATTCGAAGCTGTTAGAATCTAGGGTACCAGGGGATCTAGTGACATAACGTTATAAAAAATAACTTATCCAGAAATACTTGGAACATATCAGAATTCGAAGCACCGCCTAGCCACCTCCGACCTCCTTTCAATTTTCCCGAGTATTTTTCCACGCCAGACGCTTCCTCCTCGCGCTTACATAGTCGAAGAACATTTCATCGCCACCAGGTTGAACTGTTTTCACTTTATACCACTCCGGTTCGCACGCTTTCTATCTTCCATCGTTCGAAACTAAAACACGACATTGCGCAAATTTTGCCTGAAATCCGATCCCCGCATGACAAACTCACGATTTCAAAGCACACCCAGCCTTAAACATCGCTTCATTGCTTCACAGACAGGGATATCTTTAGTCAAATATACCGCCCCGCGCTTGGGCATGCGCACCAGAGACACCAGTACCACTCGGTACACTACTTCGCGCAAAAACTTCAGTAATCTTTCATTCTTGCTTATCTTCGTTATCCTAGTGTCCCTTATCTCTGCAAAAATCTTTATTCGATTCAGAATATCACTGCTAGGTACCAATACCAAATATTTCTTAGGGTTATGTGTCCCAGTTCCACCATGGGATCGCGACTCTTACAAGGAGAATATTGTAGGTGTCCGCCTCCGATCATTTTGATTTTTGGATATGTTATAGAGGACCGAAAAGTAAGAAATACGTGTTTTTTATTTTTCCCCGTTTTCATATTTGGGGGGTGAAAACTGCGTTCAAAGTTAGGGTTGAAAAATCATTTTTGTGAAATATCTCGAGAACTATTAGAGATAGGGGAATAGTGTCAATGGACGAATTTTGTGTCTTTGAATGCGAAATATGACTGACTCACCAGATTTTCAAAAATCCACAAAAATGATTTTTCAACCCTAACTTTGAACGCAGTTTTCACCCCCAAATATGAAAACGGGGAAAAATAAAAAAACACGTATTTCTTATTTTTCGGTCCTCTATAACATATCCAAAAATCAAAATGATCGGAGGCGGACACCTAAAATACTCTCCTTGTTAGTGTCCGCTAGCGCCACCAGAGGTCTAATCTTCCAAAATCCTTCTCGCAAGTCATCAGTTCCAGTCTCGTTCGTATATATATACAAGTGCCAAGTTTATTCCTCTCGGTCCCCGTGCGCTTAGTCTTGGAAGCGTCAACCAGACTCATCAGTAGGGCTACAGCCGACGAATCCTGTCCTTGACGCATGGACACCGAGAGGGAGATGAGTAAACTTTGGAACTTTTTGTATATACACGAACGAGACTGGACATAGGACTTTGCGAGAAGGAGTTTGGAAGATTAAATCCCTCTAGTCGCGCCGCCGAGCACTAACAAACAGTCTCCCGATGCCATGGTGGGGCTGGAACATGACACCAAGCTTTTCCAAACGAAACAACGACATCAAACAACCGCGACTAACAACAACTTACTTTCACGCCGTCCACCGAACATATACAGCCCCGTCGTCGACTTTGAGGATAATAATTGCGCGTCGTTGGAACGTCTACGATGTCTACAATGTCTGCGGCAGCTCGTCTGTGAAATAGTGCGCCAAAGGCTCGGGACAAACGACGGACGTACGTTAACCTTCCAGAGGGCTCTGAGCACAATGCGCGCGAGTGACGCACGGGCCTGCGGAGCTGGATATGTTCTTTAAAGACCGAAGGGAGCTCCTCGCGACAGCACGAAGTGGGAAAAAATGACGAAGACAATGCGTGGGGTGTGGAAGATGAAGCACGGCGGAAGACAATCGACTATAGCTGAACTGCGCATTTGAATTATAACGTTTAATCTTGTCAGCCTGGAACGCTCAATATCCTCGCCGGCCGCTACCTCGGCAAATAGACAGGGATCTGTTGGCGCAACGACGAGCGTTCGAATTCACTTCGTTTGTGTCATACAGGGCTACAAGTTCGACGATAGTTTCCACAGAGGCGACTCGCTGCGGGATGCATAAAATATCTCACGATTGTTTTAGCAACGATCATTACTCAGGGCGACTGGGAACAACGCTGGATGAAGTAACGGAATTTTTTATAAATTTTAATGAATAAACATTTTAATTAACAAGATGGCAGACAAAAATAGCAAAAACAAACAAACCGGGCAACATTTTCATCCGCCATCTTGTTAATTTTGAAGATAAATCATTAATTGTAGTCCGGACGATCAAGACGTCATATAGATCAAGAATCCGTTTCGATTTTTGATTCTGATAAGTCTAACACCTGGGATCACCTACGCCAGCGACGCATCACTTTTCAAATATGTCTTGAAGATCGCTTTTGAAAGCATTTTAAAAACATTAATTTTATTACTTTCAGATTTTCTACTCATTGTTGAAATGTAGTTTAATAAATAGCAAAAAGTTTTATAACATTACTATATTTCATTTCTTCCCATTAAATTCCCGAAAATCGCTTAATTTCTCGGCGCGCAAACCGGAATACCCCTTAATTTCCGACTCTATTGCTTGTCCTTTTGAAATTCAACGATGGTAGGAATGAACACCCGTTTTCCAGATACGTTCAATTGATGGCTAACAGGTGGAAAATAATTGGCACGATTGTAAAGTATAATATTGCACCGGGTGTCAGATGGGTTTTGGCACGCAGTTCTTTGTGCCTGAAACTCGGTGATCAAGTTTCTGGCTGCGCCGATAACTTCGGATTCACTGTACATTTGTGCAGCGGCAGCTTTTCAAGTTTCCCTTACTGCATCCCCATTCGCAGCGCGCAAAAGAGTCAGGTTAAAGGAATATCATGTACCCATCGCATGCGTTTACCAACACAGAGCATCTGTATGATCAAGGAATAAGTGTTTCCGAGAGTAGCGTAGGGATAAAGAAGCTTTTGAAGGTGCGTAACGTGGAAAAGGTCGAGAGATTGTTTAAGATTAAAGATCGGTTAAGAGTTATTCATAAGAATTATTAAGGATTAAGAATTATGATAAAAGTTCTTTTATCATATTTATAGGCAGATGTCTTCAGTGACAGTTATGATCAAGTAAATTTCAACCATTTGACTTATAATGGTGATTCAATGGGGAAGTTGATTCAACTTTTTCCCACCCATGGCGCCACCAGTGCATGTACCACCTGTCATCGGTGTTTTAGATGTAGTTAAATTATCTTATTTTACTTCGTAATTTCTATTTCTATCATAAGCGCATGTATCTGTAATTATTATTGTTATTAGCTATTATTAATTATGTAGATATTAAAAATAAATTTGCATCTTTTAGGTTATAAAGCCGTCAAATCTGGTAAAAGAAAAAAAATGATATTCGAAGTCAACTTTAGCGGTAAAAATTTTCAAATATTTTATATTTTATAATTTTCTCTATTTGTTGGACATTTTAATTTTTAAATCAGCAGTCAACATAGATACATGCGCTAGTGGCGCCCTCTGCGTTGAGCTTTGCATCAGCTTCCTCGGGAGGAAAGAGTCAGGGAACTCTCTTAACCAACTCTTGAATAGATTATTTTCTCAGTTAATCAATTTTTGTGTTTTCTTAAAGATATCCAACCCCAGACACAGCGAAACTCTACAATCTAGGAAGCCACCCCCAATTGAATCGATAATTTTGAAAAGGGGACAAGTCGAAATAAAAACAAGAATTTCACGACCTTAACAATTTTTAAAATCAATGAAATTCCACTGAACACAAGCTACTCAATCGATGAATAATACAGCTGAGTTTGATTGTTCTAACATTTATTGTTTGGAGGTTAAACATGTATTTCACTTCCTGTAAAATTAGTTTTTGACAAACCCTTTCGAAATTATCCATTCAATTGCGACAGTAAGTGACAGGTAGATCAGTTTCGGGAGCAGGAATTGAGATACAGTGGCGCGTGGTATAAGCGGGGCATAAAAATGAAGAGGATAGATGCCGCTTGATTAGCCATTCAAGCCACGGGGCCGTAAAAGTGTTTTCGTGAGTTGCAGAGGCGAGGAGATATACATCCGGCAGGAGATCGCATTTTACACGGTAGCATCTGTTCCAGTCAGAACGATAGGAGTTAATTAACGATCCCGCGGGTAAAAAGCAGCCCGACCCGAGTATTTCGACGAGCGACCGCAAAGCGAAACGCTGAAATATCCCGCGATACGTGGACCGCCGCGCCCGGCCGAGAATTAACGACGGCTGCCTCGGCCTCACCGTTAACACGTACGAGAGGCCGAATGAAATAGTGGCCTCCGAGTCGAATCGACGGAATTTCCTGGCTTCGTACGCGCGCCGGAATCGCGGCAACGGATCCACGCCCACTAGAAATGCCTACGCTACCGATTCCTCGCTAAATTCTCCTGAGCGTCAAGTATTTGGGTAATGTTGTTGAACGTAATTGAGTAGATATGGAAAAGTTGTTGGGAATGTTAAGTGTGGAAGCAAAAGAGAAAGAAAGGAGAAATAGGTGTCAGGATTTATTCGCTAAGAGCTCGGTTTGGCCTACACGTTAAGAGCTCGGCGCTATCTCCACCATTTCTAGTTCATTCATGAGCTGGGAAGGCGAGAGCGAGATGGAACGAGACCGAGTCAGAGGGACTAGAAGCGAGCGAGGAACGATCGCTCGAAATCGTGCCCCCTCTACGTTAAATGCTCACTGCTGGTCCGAAGCCGGAAGCTCTTAGCGAATAAATACTTTACTGAGTAACAGTGAAATTTGTAAGAGGAATTAAGAGGAAGGAGTGGGAAAGAAAGCACCCAATAGTAATGCTTCGATACTAGATCACTTGTCAAACACCGAATCTAGTTACAGCTATCCTCGTAGGATGTTGGCTGTGCAATAGTGCAATGGATGGGCCGATATGCCCACCCACTTTTCCATCTTCTGCTTGAGCATGCGGTTAGGAAATCTAACTACTACTGAGTACACCTGGTTCGTTGGAGATTGAAGGAACTAGGAAGGAAGAAGATTGAAAGGTATAATAAAGTTTGTATTACGATGCCCAAGTTTCTCTCAAGTGCAAGTATTCAGAAAAAGGGAGGGAGAGGCGGGCTCCACTATCGGAATAACCGTGAATAACCCCCTTTTCTGGCGCAACTTGAGTTAGTATGGTTTCTCGAATAAACACACTTTGACCTTCATAAGTCATAAAATGGGTTCTTTATTCTTTTAATTTTAATTTTCTTTTTTTATTCTTTTCTTTATCCGTTTAATGCGCGAAATACAGTGCTTAAGACATCCACCGGCGCGGCGTTATCTTTCGTTTCTTCGGTAGCGCCAACAGAGGCGCTGGGAACGCGCAATATGGGCACCTTAATATAAGAAAAATAACCTGTACAGCAAGTATGTACCGAAAATAGTACATCTTGCGAACTCAGAAGGCACATGACAGAAATGTCGTTGAAGTCTCCTACATACTCTATTACTACTATCTTTAGTATTCACTGAAACGTTAATACAAGTCCTTTTAAAGTACTGCACTAGGTCCTACTAGTAGTGTACAAACAATAAATAATCGAGGCACACACATAGATTCATAATAATTGAGGCACACACCTAGATTCATTTGCAATATCTTCATTTTTTTGCATGGCTCGAATATTGAAAACTTTAATATTATTACTATCATTGCCACTACTCGCATGCATACATCTGAAACACCCTATATATGAAATACAGCTTCATTCGAGGGGTCAAAATGGCAGAAATGTCCCCATAAAGCCTGTTCAGTATTCAATGTTTTTCGTCGGCGAAGTTTTCACGCGTAACGAGCACAACGCTTGCCAAAGCGACGCATAAAACACGCGTTCGACAAATCGCGAGGGCGAGCGGCGTCCAATAATATTTTCGCATCGTATTTAATTTGGATCGTCAGAGGTGCGCGCGTAAACGTTCAAATCCAACCGTGTTTGTAACGATGAGGACACGGCGGCAAACAGCCAGACCGAATAAAAACTTTGTGGGCTTCCCGTCCGTGCGCGCGTGCTCGAAACTTCCGCGGCTGTACAGGGGAGAATCAAACGAGAGATAAAAAAATATGTGTATTCAGAGAAACAGAGGAATAAATCCAACCTTAATGTCATGGCCTACCAAATCAATTTCGCGTGCATTGCAACTTAAATAATATTTCAAAATTCATCGCATGCTTCTTGACGCGATGGCGTAAAAAATATTCATAGCATTTTCTAAGTGAAATTCAAAGCCAATGTTTAGATATTTGTATAGGGTAAGTCCGGGATAGTTCGACCACTTTTTGGAGAAGAAATCGTAGGATTGTTGTTTTTCAGCTGTTAGTTGTTTTGGGCAAATTAAAGCAATGCCCAAGTAATTTAGAGTATATATAAATTATACTTTGCGACAAAATAAAATATTTATTTTCATTTTCAAAGAAAAACATTGACATTGCAACAGGCTGGTCTCTCCCAGTGGTCCAACTATCCCGGATTTACCCTATAGATTTATTCACCCACATATGCGCGTTTTTGTTCCACCTTTCTGAATATGTACATATGACATTAATTTCATTTTCAATAGGTGGCGCTATATGTCCCAGCGCCATCTATTGAAAAACGCTACAAACTTTACTTCCAACCCAATCTTATACATCCTGTGCGTTGCTCTTGCTATCTTGCCATGGAAATCTCTCTTGATTCCACGCGAGTTACAGCTCCCACCGCATTAGCGACTATTCGATACCAGTATTTGGCTTCAAGATCCATGGGCATACCTTAATAAATTACACAGTCATTACGAGCGGCGTAAATCCCCTTATTCGACGCAGTCTACGCTTTCAATTTCCTAGCAGCCGTGTCCAATGGGTGGACACTGTAAAATGATGAATTTCATCCTCTTATCGGTTAGCTTGAGCTGATTACCGGCCAACCGGTACACATCGTAAAGTGCAGGGTAAAAGCTCTGAGCCGGTCCTCATCTGTTCGCCATGATTTATTAAACATTCCACCGCGATCCACGCATCGTGCATGATAGAGTGTGTCATTCCGAAATGGAAAACTCGTTTACTGATTTTATGCGAGAAACAGTGATCAACTCCTTGCTACTTTGTATCATCATTTGGAGCTCAGTGTTATGTGTTATGGTAGTTAGAGGTTAGGTTTCAAGGTTGGCGCGCTTTCCTCACTGCGCGTTAATCAAACATCGGAACATCACGAGCGGTCACATGTGTGCCTTCTTGATTCCGCGTTGTTCCTGGTCGTCTCGTGCGCGTCCACATTGCGAATATCGTATTCTCTTCTGTTATTTTATATTATAAAATATCCACATCAAGGTATTTACATTAATAACCACGTTATGTTCCAAAATAGAGGTGTACTAGTAATAATAAGCTGCAGTTTGTCACTGAAATGTAAAGTCACTATTCATCTCATGCACTTTCGAACACAGTGTGGCAGTAGTTTTCGTAGTCGCCACTAGAGGGCGTTTTAATCCGATCACAAAGATTCTAACCTATCAACTCATTCCCACATACTTCCAATATCCCTGTGTTTAAAGTCTACAGCAGCCACTGATACGACACATACCTCATTTTCCACTTCCCTTTCTCTACGTCCCTCCACAGCTTCAATCTAACGACTCCTAACCTAAAAGAACACTTTCCTCCGGTAGAGGGGCATCAACAGTCTACTTTACAAAATCCCTCCCACACCTATCTTCCCATAACACTCACACCCACCATATTTGTTAATGACACAACATCCGCAACAGAGCTTCGAGATCGAAATCAAAATTCCACACGGGTGACCTGAAGGAGGTCCGCTAAATCCCGTTAGAGGAAAAAGTGCTGTGGAGGAGCAGTTCGCCCCCCGACTCAATTACAAGATTACTCGCCCGTTCTAATTGGCGGAATCTTCTTAGGGCCCGCGGCGATGGCCTCCGCAGCTATTTCAATTTTCCCAGGAGCTGGCCGAAGGAGGGCGAGTGCACCCGATAACCGGATGAAACTCTAACGGTGTCGGTCAGCCGGGCCTGTATACACCGCGTAAATTGCAAATTAGCTTAAGCCGGTTTTCATAGGGTTTACGCTGGCTGGCTGACTGGCTGGCCGCACAGTGCGCGGTTTGAAGTATCGCGCGCGTGCTCCGACGACGGATCGGTTGGGGAACTTGCACGTGCACCTGTGCCCGTGCGTATCAACGCGGGGGCGGCGCAGAGTGGCGAAGCAAAACAATGGAAACCGCCGTAACCGGAACAAGGATCCGCGGTAGCGCGCTATTAAACGCTCGAGCGATCTCTCCGTTTCACGGAGCTGCGCGTACGCGACATCAGATCGAGCTGATTGTCGCGGAACGAGTCGAGGGTGTGGTGGCTCCTCTGTTGCCTTTTGTACATACCACTCCTGGCTCGAGTACCACTTCTGTAACTCCTGATTGGTATTTTAGATAATATATGTTCTCTCGCAATAGATGGCGCTAGGTTCGGTCGGTTGTTGTTCAGATGAAAGGTCTCTTCTGTGGTGATGTGAATTGGGTTTCGGAAAGTATTCGGTTGGCAGATATAGCGGTAGTGAAAGTATAGTAATAGATTGGTATTATATGCAGAAAGGTAAGAAATTTGTTAATGTTTCAGTATATTAAACGCGAGTTATAAAAGTCGAGTGTGGCTCAACACTGTGGGGAAGTAAATCAGCCGCGTTTGGTAACTGTACTTACGGAACACCTATACGGGCACCTAACCTCTGTTTGCATAATACCCAAAGAGTCACAAGGTGAAGAAAAAAGGTTCAAAACCCCTGATTATATCTCGAGCTACAAAAGTATCCCATATAAAGAGGTCCTTATGTATTAATTATACCGCTTCCATTTATATACAGAAATAAACTTTAACCTCTAATCAATTCACACCCATATTCTCCTATCAGAGCATCCCTCTTCATCAAGAAAAACATTCAGAAGTACAATTCAGCTGGAATGAAACCAGTATCAAAAACTTCATTCCTACGCAAGCAATTAAACCTCGTTAAATTCACGCGCATTCTCAACGAAATATCAGTTACGGGTCCTAAATCATAAGGTAACTGCTTCCCATCCAAAAATTGAGCTGGCCTGGAATATCGAGTTCCCCGCACGAGAATGAGAGAAAAAATCTTCGTCGAGGGAAAAAGAAATATGAAACGGTAACAGGCGAAAAAAGGGTGATATACACCCCATTGGGGGAGAGGGATGGTAAACCAAACGCGATCGTTCCAATAGACATTCCTCGCAGCATTTTTCGGGAGAACGGCGGCGGCAATTTCGCTCGGGGGCTGCGCGCACGCCGGAGAGGAATCGGCTTGCTGGAGGATCGACTCGGGGCACTGTACCGCGTGCTGCAACACGTTAACCTACTTGCCACTGCGCGATCGAAACTCACTGCCTAGTGCAAACTAATTGAGAATTTTTCCAGTCGCGGCTCAGGCAAATTCGGAAGTTAGAAGCGGGCTAATTGCTGCTCAAGACTATTGCTTTGTTGTGCGGAGAATTTACGACTTTTCGGGGTAGGGTGAGGGTACATTTCAGTTGTATTGAAACTCACGAGATTGTCAAAAGCAGTAGTTCTCTTGTTGCACGATATTACAGAACTGCGACAGAGAACTCTAATGGAAAGCTCAAAATTGTAGTTTCGTTGTTTCGTAAATAGACGATGTTGAGTTGTATTCTATATAGGTCTCTCGTATTACAGGATTCTGGTTGGAAACTGAATGTAGAGGAGAAGCTGTAAATATGGACTACGCTTTTTTTTTGTCAAGGAAAATACATATTAAAAGTGAAAAACTTTTTCCCGAACAATAACAGACATTTTCAATTTTTAGCTAAAACAAAGGTGCCACCTACACCAGTTTCGCCTGGTGGTGCCAGAGGACAGTAATTGTTGCGTTTATTTCAGGTCTTGACATATCGCAGCACTTACCAGAGAAATAAGTACCTAGTCCGTATTACAACTCCGATCCACATTTACAACTTCTCCCCTAAGTAAATTATTGAAAAAAAATGCTGCAAAGCCTCGTTGGGGTAAAGGAGAACCCTTTATAATCGCCCTGAATTTCATCTTAAATAATTCCATACTTAAACGAATAGAAATGTAACTCATTAATCTTTAACTTGCTCATCTTTTATATAAACATCAAAACATGATTGAGAGTTACCTTTCCCAAAGCTATTTCCCCTGGTCTCCTTGGACTTCCCAAAAACATCCTTCCATGAACAACACATTACCTCGACTTTCCAAATTTTCCACTACCCTTCTTCCAAGAACCCCAGTTCACACTTTCCTGAATAAAAATCCCGAAACCCAGACCCTCCAACGCGTTGCCATCCGCAGCCACAATCCCAGAATGCAGCAAAAGCTGAGACCCATTACAGGGCCGGCCTTCCCTGCAATGGGGCCCGGGTGAAGGAAATATATTGGGCCCCCAAATAATTTCCCAACGGTAAAAAAGCATAACATCTTTCTACAAAAGGAAATCACTAAAAAACGGATAATAATAAATTAATAAAGAAAATAAATAAACAAATAAACATTAACATATTTAAATATATGACTTTTTTATTGTCATATCATTAATAATATTAGATTAGAAATTATGTTCTAATTTCTTATTTTCTTAATTTTAACCAAATAACAAAATTTCGTTCTCATTTTTTATTTTCTCTTTTCTT
The DNA here is from genome assembly GCF_050908995.1 of Andrena cerasifolii. Classification (NCBI taxonomy): domain Eukaryota; kingdom Metazoa; phylum Arthropoda; class Insecta; order Hymenoptera; family Andrenidae; genus Andrena; species Andrena cerasifolii. The sequence continues at coordinate 30,254,200 of NC_135118.1, read as the reverse complement.
CATTTTCCTTTTTCTGGGGCTCCTGTATACCCCGGAGCCCGAAAACCTTGCACCCACTGCACCTACCTCCCTGTGGTCGGCCCTGGACGCACTCAATGTCCCTTGCTAAACACTCCAGTTCCGCGCCCAACGCACTCCGGGTTCGTTGAACCCGTGCCATACTTTCCCCCTCGGTTGGCGCTGCGATCCGAACGATTGCATAACGCGTCGTTAAAGGTGGAATGCAACCGTGGTGGCAAATAGTGGCATAAACTTTTAATTGAACGCGGAGCCAGGCGGTGGAAGACGGCAAAGGAAAGCTAACGAAAGGAAACAGGCGGGGAAATAAAAACTAAATACGAGGGAGGAGGAAGCGTGTATTTGAGACGCGTCGCCAGGGAGTGCAGCTTTCGGAATTAGCTCGCGCGTTGCGTCGACCAGCTTTCCACGTTGAAGAATGGAAAGAAAGGGGCGAAACGCATGGAAATGCGCATCGAGTAACGCCGCGGTAGGGAACAATGAAACCGCGAGGTGGCATTACTTCGAGTTGAAACGAGGATGCATACTATTAACCCGTTCCCTTATAATATCGAGCGTGACTGGTGGTACAGATTACGGAGCAAACATAAGAAAGACGTGTCTGACTCGTGGTGTGTTAATTATGGTCTACGAAGGATAGCCTTTTCAGCATAGGTATAGTGTCATTTTTAAATTTCTGTATTTGAATTAATAATAAAGCAACGAGAACTGTAATGTAAGATTGTTTTTAGATCCTAGATCATCGGTAAAGAAAGATTAAGCGTATCGCCAAATTCTCGTTTGTCCAGTTGGTCAAGCAAACCTGTGCCTAACTAAATTCGTGCCCATATTAAATAGTAATGCAAGGCCTAAAGTAGCGTGCTATTAGACGCTAAGCTTCCCTTTCGTTAGGCGCGTTGTAGAAACCCTTCTTATCAAAACCGCGAACTCATAACGATACCCTGTGTTGTGGAAGGTGCCTGGATCGAGATTCTCCCTGAGAATCTCGCGGTGTTCCTAGGTCGTCCATCGAAATCGATATACTCAGAAATTTCGGTTCCTTATAACAGTTATCCAGAATATCGGTTATTCATAACTGTCTCAAGAACCGAAACCGATATCATAACTGTTTTACACCCCTGGTCACAACACCTGACATCCAGGTGTCAGCTCGGTTCCCTCCCAATCTTCAACCCAGGCTACTGAAGTCTGTACGAATATCGGTGCCATGTGAAGGTCTTCGTTGCTGAAGGTTCAGAGGAGACCTGTCCAAGCATTTGCTCCCATGAGCAGCCGCGACTTGCTCTTCGTTCTTGAAGTCACCGAGCCAGGCTACAAACGGCCCGAAGAGCAAAAATGGTGGGGAAATATCGTGAATGTAGTCGTGCTTTGTGTAGAGACTGGAACAATCCCTTCCAACCGTAGTCACTCACACTACGCCATTATCCCCACTTTTTTACGGCTATCGCTCTTGTCCATGGTTGCCATAGCGGGATAAGGTGACGCCACAAGACCTATATACACTAATGCGACTTGTGCAAGGTCTATATGAGGATTCTCGCTCTACTACTGCCTACTACGTCACTGAGTTATAAGCCTTTGAGCTACAAGGTGTCCACTGAACTCCAGGATCTTCCCATTTCCCTTCACTCATGACACCTGTACCCCACCCTGTTCGCTTTATTTTATACGATTCCCTAGGTTCACCAATCAATCATAACTTCAATAGAATGTGTTATAGGTGACATTCCTGGTGCTTCCTGCAGGTTCCCCAATCGAAAACAACCTGCTCCCCCTCCCACGGCGGATTCACCGAGCTGTGAACGTGTAAAGTTATTCAGCGTAAACAATGGATCAAAACTGATCTTGTCGCGGCACGGGGAGCGTGCCGCTCATCCAGTCAGGGGGTTGCAACGCGATCGCGTATCCGTGCTGGATTCCGAGTGCCGAAGCTCAAAAAGCACGTGGTCGCGACAGGGGACCCGGAACGCGAGTCGCAATCGCGTTAAAGGACGGGGGCATGGGCATTCGGAGATTTCACTGTAAAAGCCGACAACAGTTGGTCGAATGGTCGCGATATATCGATTAAATGACGGCTGGTTAACAAAGCTGGAATTTCGCTGGCGACTGCCGCGCGACGCTTTTTTGCCGCGCGGTTGATGAGATTGCAGATGATCGGGCCGCGCGTCATCGTGGGTCATCGAGGGGGAAGAAGCGGAAATTTACATGTCGCGCAATATTCCATCGAGAATTCGGGATATTTCGTTTCATGTCGACGAGTATAAGCTATTCTCGTGGCAATAAATGTGATTCAATGTAGGATGAAAGTGGTTTTAGCGCTGGGAAAATCGCTTCTGAGGGTTGATAGCGGCGTTGATTCTGCGATCTTGTAATAACGAAGCGAATACTCATTGTCAGCTGAGTGTATCCTAGCCTAGTGACGACTCCAGCTATGCCTACGTAGATGAATGATATGGGTGACTCTGTAGTGAGTTGCGAATTTTACACCTTAAAAGAGCCCTTCAAAACTTGGCTATATCTATTCCAGCAACTATACAACCCAACCTAAAAAGCAAGGTCACAAGCTCAATGTGTCAGAGGCGGCAAAAAGAGGCAGTGGAGGGGATAGCGCTCAGCTTATTTCGAAACAGAAACTCCTTCCTCCTTTCAAGACACTGCAGTACTAGTAACTTAAGGCTATCAAGTCGAAAAAGACAGCAAAAATGACTATTCACCAGGAATAGCCGATCGATGCTCCAGACACCTTGGCGAGTGATGCTCACGGCTACCATCGAGGACAGGGGATGCTGTTACGGATATTCCTCGGGCCACGCCCCTCTGTCCTCTTTCCCTCCTCAGGTGGGTGTCCGAACTCGGGGGATTTACGAGGCGCACCGTTGACCCCGGAAACGAACCGATTCGTTCAAATAGTTGCCCCCAGGCCAGAGGAAGATTTGTGTGTTGGCATACTAGGCTGTGCTGGCCCGGGAGAACCGACCAAAACGCCTGCTGGATTCCCGCGTGGTAGGTGACCAACTTTACGAGAGCGATTTCAGGGGAGAGAGAGAGGCCTCGACCCAGCGTCCTCTCTCCCTCTGGTCCTTTCGAAACATCGTTAACGACGAGCACAAGGTATTTGGACGCTCGTGGCCGTGCTCATGTTAGGCTTTCGATCCAGGGTATCCGCATACGATCTACCGTACCTCGATTCGTGGGGTAGTTATCTGGCGAGCAGGAGGTGGCTGGTCGCTGTCCTCGATCCAATAATCCGCCACGGTCCACTCGTTTCCTTTCTACGTGTGCAGGGGGCAGGGAATTGTATCCGGGATGTGGAACATGGTCTCTGTGGGGCAGTGGATGACCGTGGATGGGTTCTGAGTCGGAGAAAATTCTTATTTGAATCGTAAAGGCGTTTGGGGTTAATATAACGTCGAGGTGTTACGTGCAAATTGATTTTTATAATTCTTCTTGGTTTTGGAGGAATATCTGCGCTGTTTATTTGTAAACTTTCAGTAACTTTTAAGGGACTGGTTCTTCAACGAGCAGTGTAAGAAATGAAAAGAAGACTGCATCATTCTAATCCCGCATAGTCCACACACTGTATACAATTTCCTAGTCTCCTATATCGCAAGATTAGGTTACGTCCTGACTCCCCGAATTATCTAAGCACTGCATCACCTTAGCCCCGCGTTTAACGATGACTAGATTCGAAGTTTGGCAGGCGATCTACTATCAAGGCGGTATTACTGAATAGCAAGCAACCAATGACCAATCAGGGACTCCCGTCCTCCCCGCCCTAACCTATTAACTCCTCCCACAAATCACAGCGCTGCTTGGCGAACCTAACCTCCAAACTGCAACGCAATAATTCACCGAGCATTTGATAAAAATTCCTACTGTTGGGCAATTACACGTTGAACGATCGCAAGGCATTAATCTCGTTCGACGGTAATCGAGAAGCCCGTGTAATTATTACCACCCTCCCGAGTACGTTCCCCCCTATCCGCAACTTTTCCCTGACATGGCCTCGTAAAAGAAAGTTCCTAGGTGGCGTCTCGCGTATTTCATACCGTGTATCCAGCGACGACTAGCGCCGCGGAACGACCGACAAGAAAAACGGGGCTGCGAGCCAGCCGAGTCGCCATATTAAAAGCCCGTTATTTACGGTAAACCGGGTTAGAAATAATCTCCTCGTCGAGTGTGGCAGGTATATCGATACCGTCGGAACGCCCCGTTGCGAGACCTCGGCACGAATGAAACGCGAGCAACGTTGAGGTAAAGAGCCTCGAATCCACGACAGCTGATAAAATTAACGAACCTCTCGTTTCCTCGTGTCCCCCGGTCGTAAACTCTTCGAAAGGGGCGGCTGGGGCGATTTCTATATCACCCCGGATCTGGGGGCAAGTGTACTGAGGATACCTGGGTGAGATACGTTACATGAACGAGGGGAAGAAATGAAGCTTTTGTTGGTTTAACATCACCTGTAATTTTCTGTTGAGGAGAATGGGGGTTTCGGGATTGTAAAAGGGTGGTGGGTTGGATAAGGGTGGTAAGGTTGAATCGTTTAGGAGGGAGATAATGTATGGATGAAGGATTGTGAAGTTTTAGAGAATTTGGCGAACGTGTGTGGTAATAGAGCAGTGTGTAGAATTGTTACTGTCTTATTTTGCAGGCAGCTTATGCTTCTACAGCCCTTATGCAAGACCCTTTGGTTGTAATACTACTAAACATATCTTCTGTGTTATATTAACCTCAAAGGGTCTTTGACGTTGCAGAAAAGGGAGGTTCGATATCTCAGGTTTACCAGAGTGTAGTAAACACGTGGAAGCTTTAGCAGTATCTAAACTTCATGCATCGGAACGCACGAAATACTGCTTTATATTAAATTTGTAGGCGAAAAAAGATCTTTTCTTGGGCGATGGGATTCGAACCCAAGATCTTCGGGGATCCTCCGCATTACTGGCCAGCCGCGTTACCGATTCCCCCAACGCCAACTCCCGAGCTAACTCTTTCCCGAACTCTGCTTACCGGGACGCCACCTATTTGCCAATCGCACCATAAGCTATTCCCAAACTGCCTACACAATTAAACAAATGCTGACTTGCATTCTGCCCTGGTATATTCATCTTCCCATCTGCCACTTGCGTTATATCTTTTTCAGCAAAGGGTTCCTGCGTTCTAGTAAACAGAATATTGTTGGAAATATTATATACGAAAGTAGATAGACCACTATAATGAGCAAACAGTGCAAAATTTCCGTTAATAATTCCCCAATTATGAGCATACAAATGTTTATGAATTCCGACTGTGTCTGAAACTTCTACTTGCCAGAAATTCCCTCCGGTCGATAGTTGCTATCACGAGTTATCACGCTAACCCACGACCAATTTGACTATCGTGCAACTTTTCCTCTTAGCTTCGAGTAATTAACGGTGCGAGCTTTTCCGCGTGATTTTGCGTTGACCTGGCCCCATTCACAGTTTGTTTGCATTAAAGGCTAACGTCAGATATAACCAAAGTTTCTTGGTCCCCCAAATCGCTGCTTAGGTTAGGAACCAATGAATTGTTCCTTGGTTTGCCAGTATTAAAGGGGTTTGGACGCAATATCCAGGGTGCCATTTTGACTTGTAATTTCCGTGATGCGAATAGGAGAATGGTTGAATTGATCCTCAGTTCTGTCTCTTAACTATTTTCGGTGTATCAAATTCACTTATAATTATTTCGAACAGTCAGGAACTCTCTAATCTACGATATTTTTGATAACTGAACCTGGTGACGAAAGAGGAGGGCAATTCTGCCAGGGTAAAGGGACGTTTCGTGATAATAACAAGTGTTTTGACTTACTATGAAAGCTCAATGTCTAAGTTAATCTTACATGAATATTAAATGGCGAGAAGAAAGAAATGCAGCTGCAATTAAATTACTAAGAAATGAGCTATAAATTTAAATTAATATGAGCATAGAATCCCAGGCCCTATATAGTTACCTTGTAAATATAATTCCTCGCTACTAAAAGCACAAACTAACAACAAATATACTTGGAAAACTAAGTAAAATAAAAAAATAAATCTGAACTTTTTATTTTTCTAAATTTCTCTGAAAATCTTATATTTTTCTCAAGGTTTCACAAAAATACTATATATCCCCCCAAAAAGGTGGCATACCCAATTACATTCCTTCAATCAGCAATCAATTCTCGTCCCTTCCACCCAGCATCATCAAATGGCACCCCTACTCGATCCCATTTACCCACCTCTACCAGAAATAGGGAAGACCGAGGACGAAGGGAAAGGAACTCGAAAAGCAGATGCACGTTTTACACGCCCGTGGAATCCGAAATGAGCTTTCGCGGACATTTTTCTCCCCCGTTCGGCGATAAGCTGTCGCAAGCTTGTGACGAGAATCGCAGGCCCCAGAGGCTAATTCGAATCTCTTATCGAGCTTAATTCAGAGCTGCCACCGTTGCCCCTCGCCGTTAAAAAACCACGCGATGCAACATTGCCAAAGGTTTACGGCCACGCTTACACCCCTGGCGCCCTTAATCGGCCCTTTTTCTTCCGGGAGCCGCAGCTTGCGAAGCGATAAGCGGCAACGCAATTCGAAGCAGCGCGGCATCGGAAAGCACGTTTGCGGCCGCTGTATCTTCGAAAGAAAGCACAGCGGAATTTTTTCCGCATCCCCGGGATACCCGCTGCGCGTCGTTAGCGCCATTTTTATTACAAACTTTCCTCTTTAGCTGCTCCTCCACCTTCCTTCTTCTTTTTTTTTTTTTTTTGCAACGACGGAAATGGGTACGCGCAGTCTTATCGAGCACCGTTGCGCTCTTATGGGACGCCACAGTAGAAACAGAGGGCGCTCGTTGAGGGCCATAATGGCGCGATGGGTGAAGTGTGTTTTTGATATGCAAAATAGTGCAGTATAGCTAGGTAACTTCTGCTATTTTCAGGCTCTGTTGAGGTTTATTGCCTTGGATGGTTGAAACATGCTGCGATCTTCCTTTTAGGCAGTCTTTAAGGTCTTAGGTAAGAATTGGGTGAAGTGAAGGGGTTGATTGACAGCCGATAGACGTGACATTAATTGGGGAGTTAAATGATAAACGATGTGAGTGCCAAAAGTGAAATTTTCTAGTATTTTTATTTTCGACCATAGTAACGTTGGTATTGGCGACCTCAGCTCTATCTTGCGGCGGCTCTTGAAACTGAAATGAATTATTCTGGCACTCCCAGTGTTTACCATTTCAACTCGTGAGTTTTTAGGGAGATTTCTTTCGAGTTCGTGAGAAGGTTTCGTGGAGGGGGAATAAAAGTGATACGAGTAATTTAATAAAGCTAATGTGCCTCCGTAATTAAATGCTGGGAATTAACTTTTGAGTTGGTTTTTAAACTTCTGCCGGAACTGAGATATTCCGTGGCGCTATTTAACGCGTTAATAATTCAGTTTTCATGTTCCCATTAGACTGTCACCATTTCTGCTATCTGTTTCGTTCATTCTCTTCCACTCCTTCATATCGCGGAACACTTTCATTTATCAGGCAATCCGCCACGATAATTCAGGTCAGACGATCGAGACATCGTTGCATTTATCTTCGCGTTGGATCAATCAGTTTACTTCATCGGCCATCGTTAGTCTCACTTTAGCTTACCTCGTGAATTTAGAAATAATGAAGCAGACCTCCGGGGGGGATACTTCATCGATTACGTCTGGCGAGAATGAATGAAATCGCGAATGAGTATCGACGTGAATAGGTTTCCGGTTGCGCCTATCGCGCTTCAAAACTCGTCTATTTACTTATTTGAGGAATACACCCAGCGATGCACGAGAAATTGTACAGTATTTAAGAATGTGGATAACGAACGAAGCTGCTCACTATGTTCTTACATAGCTGTGACAAGATGGCGCTTGGAAACCGACATGCAAAGCTGAAAGATTTATAATATTTCCAAGATCTACTCTGCTACTTGTGTCATGGCTGTGGAAGCTTCGAGAAAATGAGCGTCATTGAGGAGTTTGGATGGTTGAGAGGCAATTGTCAGTGTGTGGGGGTAATTAGAAATGCCTAATATGTGGTAATATTATATTTTCAGTTAATTGTTAAAGAGTGTTGAACGAAGAATGGTACACCTAGTTTCCAGAGTCTGTATAAGTAATATTCTAAAGTTACTATTGGGTAGTTAAGAGGTTATGCCTAAAGTTGAAATCCTGATTTTTGCACGAAAAAAACACGCGAAAAAATCAGGATTTCAAATTTAAATAGCTGCCATGTTGTTTTAACTTAATATTTCGGGAAATTCTCTCCGTCAACCTGAGGATACATTAATATACTAACGAAATCTTTTTTGTTCTTTGATTTTAGATAATCTGGTTCCGAATGGCAATGCTCACCGCAAAACCAATTTTTTAAAAATGCTTCTCGGATGTCGCTTGTTATTTTATTATAAACTTAAATATTTTTCTACGAAAAAATTACCAAATATTCTTTAAATGTTGCTCTTTTAAGCGCAAAAAGTTCTGTAAAAATATACGCTTCCGCTTCTTCAAAAAAAATTCACAAGTATTCGCCTCTTTTCGACCGCCTGACTAGGCATAACCCCTTAATATATGTATCTTTTTCATGAAAACCACCAATCAACATTTAATCCTTCTCATGAAAACCATTCATTCAACATTTAATCCTTTTCATGAAAACCGCCCCTTGAATACTTAATCCGTCTCGTGAAAAACACCATTCAATGTTTAATCCTTTTCATGAAAACCACCATTCAACATTTAATCCTTTTCGTAAAACCACCTTTCAACATTTAATCCTTTCGTGAAAACCACCTATTGATATTAAACCACCCTTTAACGTTCAAACCTTTTCATGAAAAACCGCGCGTTAACATTTAACCCTTTTCATCAAAACCATCCCTTAACTATTACCCAAAGATCAAGTTTGCCAGTAAATTCACTCGGTAATTGGTGCGCAGACGAAAGCCAGGCAGGAAATTAACGCAAGTCTTCGAAGACCGCGCGATAACGTCCGCAACTAGACTAATCGCGCTAAATAATTACGTGACCGCCAGACAATTATATCCAAGACCGCGGAGCTACGCCAGTCACGCGACCCTGCGGACGGAAGTTCGCGTTTTCGGCTTTAATACAGCACTGGAAATATTTACTGCATCACTCTCAAATACACGTAGTACCCACAACTTCCATAGCAATATGCTTGATAAAATGATTCGTATTAACTTCTTTAGCCAAGATACCGAGCTACAAACTTTTGCATATTTCCCTGTTACTAATGATAAGAGAGCTACAAGTGATATCGTGTTTATTCGAGTAACGCAATAAACCTTTCCAAGTACCGCACCTCTGCTGCAAGGGATCCCCCCATGGCTCGATACTTTTGCGGGCCCCGAACCGCCGCAGGAAGCTCGTCTTCGACCGGACGCGATCCCCTCGACCGTAATAACTCGAGCCTCGCGATTCCCGCGGCTATCTGTAACTTCTCTTAATAGCCGCGACGGAGGTTGCCTTCGCGGAAAGAAACTCGATTCAGTTCCGAGCGCTCTTTGATCGCTGCGAACCTTTTGGACCGTGCATCGATGCGGTATGCGCGATACGTACATACACCGTGCCACTAAGAATCTCCTGCCATGGAATACTACGTTAAACCGAACGACTACCGCAGCCGCCACCGAAGAATTCCTGACAACCGCAGTATTCTGATGCTGACCCTCGACCCCATCGAGCAAAGTGCTTCTGCAGGCCCGAAGGGCAGTAAGTTTGAGGCATAGGTCTGTCTGTTAGCGTTAAGGCGCGATTGCATGGCTCGACGAGGTTCGTAGGCAGGGTTGCCATAAGTAGAGGTTTAATGGCGGCGTAGAGCTACATGACTTAATAAGCAGTAGGACAGGCCTGCTCTTTAGGGTGCAAATACCTCCTCAAGTTATGGGACCCGGGCAACAGCCGAGCGTGGGACCGTTACGTTGCTAACCACAGCATCGGCTGCGGGAGAACTGCAAGACTGTGTGTGCGTTAGGGTGGTCCTTAGCTATTAGGGTAAAAAAAATTTTGAGAGTTTTTTTATCTTACCCGCCTAAAATATGAGGTTTGGTGGGGAAATGATAAGTGTAAAGTTTCAAAGTGATTGGACAACGGGAACCAGGACTTGAGAAGGTATTTGCACCCTAAAGGGCAGGCCTACAGTAGGAGAAGGGGACACCTACAGCAACAACGGTATATTTGTGGTGGTGACGTCATGCCAACCGACACCAACGCCATGGACGTTTTGGCGACGCCTAAAGGTGGGTATCCACTTGTATGAAATAATTATTAATATAATACATACACGTGAATAAAAATTCTTCAAGTCTTTATAATTAATTCCACCTGGAATACTGAAATGAACCACTGTGCGCCGCGTGGCTCGGGGAGTACGGCCTGAAACTTGCAGAGCCACGCGCCGTGGGATCGCACCTTTAGAAAACTTTTAAGGCGGTTTCAGGGCGCTCTGGGTTTGCGAAGCGGTGAGTTTAATGTCGACCAATCCAGTTGAAAGTGCAGTTCAGGGTAATAATTTTGAAGCTTGTTTTGTTAGAAGTGAGTAGTAGTTGAAGTAAGAGGTGTAATTTGTGCTGATCTAAAGACTCGACCTAAACCTTGAAACGAGGATGTGGTATATACCTGACCAAAAAATGGGGAAGAGGACAATGTCTTTTGGTGAGAAGATTGCGAGGGACAAGTTTCTTTGCTAGGGCTATATTTCTAGCGCCCCATATAGACACAGCGACTAGTTCAGTAGTAGCCTGAGGACAGTAACCAAAGCTTCCTCGCTTCCAACGTCGTTCCACCTCATTTCGAGTATTCAGGTAATCTCGGGGAGATGAATTTGGCCCAGTAATCCTTTCATTTGTCCTCATTATCTTTTTTAACCCCATTTCACCACCCTTCGTGCCGTGCGCTGGGGTGCCGTGTCGTTGCTCTGTATTGATAGCGGGGTGTCTCGAAATTTGTGGAACAGTCATCCTCACAATCCAGAAACATTCTGTCACCACATATTTCTGAAATAGTCACCCCCAAAATCCAGCAACATCCCACCACTATTTCTCAGATAGTCACCCCCAAAATCCAAAAACATCGTACCCCTATTTTTAAAACAGTCGCTTCGCAAAATCTATGAACTTCCTACCACCATTTCTAGGGGTGAAACCGTCACCCTCAAACTCTAAGAACTCCCTACCATTATTTTCAAAGTAGCCACCCCCCAAAACCCAAGAACATCCCGCCGCTATTTCTCCAATAATCACCCCGAAAATCCACGAATACGCTACCAATCAGTCCCAGCGCTCCCCCTGACGCAGACTGTTCGTGTTCGAGTGGAGGGGCCAAAGAATGAGAGGCGAAGAGACGCGCGAGTCGCGCCGAAGAAAAGAGGCGATGAAAGAGGCGGGAGCGAAGTCGGGGGACAAAGTAGTCGGATGATAGCGGTTCGACGGGGCGATCAGGAAAAAAACGCCAGCGGGGTACGCGACGAAAGAGCAAGCTAGGCACCCGGGGGAATACATCACCGAGCAATCTCAGCAGAGCCAGGGACAGCCGGAAATGAGGACGGACGATTCTTTAATGCCTCGAGCACGGCTGCTCGTGGTCTAATAAGTTCGGGAAAAGATTTATCGTAAGACTGTGGCCACCTCAATCTGAGCAGCTACGTACTCAGTGGCCATTTGCAACTCACAACACCAATCGTCAAACGCAGAGGATTTTGAAAAAAATTCAGTTCAGGGAAGATTATAATTAAAGAAAAATCCTCCCTTGGTAAAGCTACTTACTTTATCTACTTTCAAACATACTTTTTCACACAGAACGCCATTTACCGCTACGCTCTAACGACTTCAATCTGAGCAGCTATACACCCAGTGACTATTTGCAACTAACGTGACGATTCGCCAAACACGGATCATTTTGAGAAATTTTAAAAACAGGTAGGGAGATAATTGAACAGAAATCCTCCCTTGAAAGCACTATTTACTTTCAAGCTCACTTTCCTCGGAACCCTTTCCCCAGAATTCCATTTCCTATTAAATCCCAGGATAACATTCCAAACTATGGAAGACCCTCTGCAGATAGCAGTTAGGTGATCGAAACTCCAAGTACCAGCGTTATCCCGGCACTAGTATCCCGGAATATTGACCCTAACGCAGAGACAAGGCAACGAACGCATAACAAACGAATAATATCCGAACAATTGAATTAGACTGCGTAATCTCGGGCCCGCCTCGGGAGACTGGCATCAACTTGGCTGGCCGGAAGCCAGGCCATCGAAAGCAGTCCAAGAGCCTCCGCCCCGATGCGTGGCAAGTTCCAGCGAGACCAACCGACTTGCCAAAAATCGTGATACGCGCCGCAACTCGCGATGGAAAAATTATTTTCCCACTGCCCGGGCTCGTTTATCTCGGGGACCATGTTTCTCACGACGCGACAAGAGGCGTCCGACTCTAGATCATCGCTCTTCAGCGGTGACTGGCTTTATCTGCCGCGATAGAAGCGCCATCTCTCCCCTAAGAATGTGCTGGGATCTTTAGAGAATGAATAGCTGGATTATATAGGAACTGTGGGGCATTTGAAGGGGCGATGACGAAGACGAGAGTGTTCGGATTTGGGGGTTGAAATGAAGGAAGTTCGAGGGGGTTAATGATGGAGCTTTGGGCCCTCAATCGCTTCCTTAAGATTACTCCCCCACTCTCCATTAACCCTAGGATGGGGGAAGGTTAGGTGATGAGTTCGGATTTACTATACTACTATAAGGGATTTAAACGACGTTGTTTTTCTTAGAGCAGTAGTATTTTTTTTTAATTTCTCAGGTTTTTTCTGCTTTTATTGTACTTGGTAACTTGGGTCCAGAAAGATCCAGCACTGATGGTTAAAGGTTAAGGGGGTTTTTTAATAATGCTTTTCTAGAAAAGATATATTGTTTGCCATTCAAACGTGTACGATATTAAAGTACATTTATTGAACTTTTTTGGTTTGTAATAAACCGCCTAAACTACGAATATTGAGTTTGAAGAATAAATTTCAAAATGGCGGTGGTTTAAAGCAAAGTAATGCGAATTTTGCCAAATTTTTACCCTCTCAACTCCTCAAGAAAAATAGAAAATGTCATTGAAGGTGAGTAGTCGTAGTTCAGACGAAAACTATGTCTTTTACCTATATGTCCCCAGTTTCTAGGCAATCGCGTAGTTACTTCTTTCTAAACTGTGGCAGCAGTTTACGAAAACAACGTTTTAAGAAAAACGGGTTCAAAGTTTGCTTGAGCCGATTAGATAACCCTGTACCTACCACTGATCTGTAACTCAGGTAATTTCAGGTTTCCACCAAAAAGACTTCGGTGAGACATTTCTAGGATCATAAGGATAAAGTAAAGCAAAAAAGGATTTTTTGTGCCGTCTAAAGTAGAAAACCCCCTTAAAGAAAATAGAAACGTGGCAGCTTTCCTGCAAAAACGACCATGGAAACTGTTGTTCGTTCGTTTGCGCGACCAACCACCGCGTGTCACCCCCTACGGTTACACGCGTTCCGCGTTTCCCAGCTTCCACTGTCCTGGAAGTTGGGTCGACAAGATTATTGTTTCAACGATCGGGTTGAACTAAATCGCAGAGTATGATGAATCGACGTCCCGCGGGGCCATTTCAGCCCGCGGTCGGCCTCTTTCGCCGCGACTCCGTTCCATTGGGAAAATGGCTTTCGTTTCGAGGGGTCACTCGAAACGGGAGCAACAGTTAAATTCATCCTTCGCCCGTCATTACGCTTCGCCGACGGCCCTAGTTGTCGAAAATTTGTACAGGGCGAGGTGGAATTTGTGCCGCGAGGACATGTGGAACAACTGCTGAAAATTTTGCGAGGGTTTCCTCTGTTGGAATAATTCGAGAAATAATGTGATATTTTATCCAGTGTGCACTTAAGTGCGAGGAACATCAACCACCTATTGCACGTCAATTTTTATGAAACTACAGTAGCTATATAAAATATTAGGCACATATTTTTTTTAGTAACGGAAATTCGTGTGTAGGGGGTGAAATTATCCTTCCAAGTTGGAGTTTTTTCTTAATCTTCAAGAGATGTAACATAAATGCCATTAATCAGTTTTTCTATTGAGGTAATTCGTTAAAAGAAAATAATTACTAAATAAACCTATAATTTTCATGCGTCCAAGGTGACACCGCCCCTTAAGGGGTTAGGCCAACTTGGACGGAGCAAAAGTGTAGTCATTTTCGGAATTTTTTTTTAGGAAGATAATGAAATAAACAGAAAATTTAAGATGAAGCCTGTTATTGTACAACTCTCGCCTGGAAATATAATTTTTTTCCCCAAACTAAATCTAGAGAAGTACGTAGCGGTTTTGCGATATCTTGAATATATTCTTTGCTATTGACACTTTTATAAAAAAAAATATGCACTTTTTCTCCCCATGGTCACCATTTCGAGACGGATTAATGTTTCTGGATTTCCCTACGTACTTCTCTAGTTTTAGGCATTCAGAAAATAAAACTTTTTGATTTTTTGTTCTAGGTCAAACGGTATAGCCGTGAGATTGAACATTGTAAAAAACGTCGCTCTTCAAGATCTTGCGTATCACGGCTCTACCGCCGCCATTTTGTAGGGAAAAAATACGATTTTTTCCGGCGAGAGTTGTACAATAACAGGCTTCATATTAAATTTTCTGCTTATTTCATTATCTTCCTAAAAAAAAATGCCGAAAATGACTGCAATTTTGCTCCGTCCATGGTAGCCTAACCCCTTAACGCTGACTGGTTAGAATCTGACACATCACCGTGCGCAGCGCCGCCACACACGAGGCTCGCGTACTATTGTCGGTAGATCTAACAGAACGCATAACCTATAAAACTCGAAGATCATTTTTCTGGAGAAAATAAAGCGAAGGCGGTAAAGAAAAAATATACTCCAAAATTTCCATATATCTTTCCAACAGAAATCACCCCTACTTCCCCCCTGACCACTCCCTTGCACCACCCCATTTTCCTCGAAGAAGTTTCATCCATTGGACGGTCCGATCTCGATGCAGCACGGCCCGCGTTACGAGCACGCTAATAGAATATCGATGCTGTATCAAAGCGGGAGGAAACGTATGGATTTGATAAGGTAACCTTTAATTGGATATCTGTCTTGCAGCGAGCGCGACCGTGTACCCAAGCGTATCCCGTTCCCAATGGACTCGACCGTCCTGTGGGATACCGATATCCTAGGAACTCGAATATTCCCCTCACTGAGATTATTTTATGCTACAACGCTGCAATGTGCAGGGTCGCCTAGGAATGCGATCGAGGAGTTTCGGGACAAGCAGCCGTAAATAGAGATGGCCCCGTTGGTCAATTGGCGGCTCGAAAGGGAGAACAGAGGAGTGATGGATGAAAAGTCAGTCTCGCTGGGAATGCTGGCAATCTACATTATTCGATGAAGATAGCGGGTTGTACAGTTTGATCTGGGATATTTACTTATCCCGTCGATATTCTTGTATGCTCGGTTATCGATTCTGACCGAGTGATTCCGGCGTACCGGCGCTCCGCGCTGCGAACATCTAGAGTTTGCAGTGGAATAAAAGGTAAACGTATAGAATATTCTTCTGGGAAGCAGAAGCTGAAACCTCGCCTGCGAAATACGTGCATTTTTCGTTTGCTCTGTTTCTAGAGGGCTTCGCTCCTATTTCGAATTATATTTCAATTCGATTATTCGGGCAGATGGCTTTGTATTTGCAGTCAAAGTAAAAGTCTCTTTTTTCTACTAAAACCTCCCTAGTCTTCCGCTGCTGTTGCACCACTTCCTCCTAACCTCAAATTCAGTCATTCTCTGAGAGGCTTCCAAAAGTAAATATATGTATAGTACTAAGGTGACCATTTTTTTCTTGGAGTTTCTGGGGACATGAAATATTTTTTTTAGGGACCACCTCTACTCCTCGTGGACTTGGATAGACTGTTAATAATAATAATAATAATAATAATAAATTAATAATAATAACTGTTGCCAAATCAGTAGAATTTTAATAGGAAACTCGCGGCTTCGCTTTCATATCGATTAGGCTTTGTAACTTTATAGAAAAAGTTCAGAATCGGGGATGAATGGTCCCCTTAGTTAAAACACTAGCTACCCTTTAGCTTCCCATCGCATTAATCACCCCCATTGTTTAATACCCATCTCCACGTCGAAATCACCCGCCCCAGAAGCCCTGGGCAGAGCAGCCTAGGCAGAATGCATCATCCACTGGCGAATAAATCAACTTTCGATTATTTTCGCGTAGCATTCCCACGCCTGCCAATTACAGAAATGATCCGAGCCCTGGCGACAGGCGAATGGGATGGACCGGGCCCGTGTAACCGAGACTCGTCGCTCCGACTAATGAAAAGCGGCCCTTTGTCGAGTCGCCGGCGGAGCAACGGGCTATTAGAAGATCACCGTGAACCCGATAGATCACGGTAATGAGGACTACGCGCATCGACCGTTGCAATCCCACTGATCATAAGCGAGTCGGCTCGCAGAAGGCGCGCGCGCGTGCCTAACTAACCTCTGGCTGCGTCATTTGCATGATGGAGCAAAGTAATCTGGCCACTTCTTTCGCCAGCCGGCTCCACGTTGCTGGGGATATTGTCCTGTTGTATTCTTTGCACTGATGTCGATCGAACGATCCACAAACACCGCGAAATACGACGCCGAATTGCCTGCGAGGGAATCCGGCCGACCTTGTTCGCGGATTCGAGGAGAGCAGTGAGGAGGGTTGCAATGGGAATCATGGAAACATGTGGCTTCGAACTTCGAGTTCAACTTGAACGTTACGGGCATTGTTCTTCGGGGAAGATCCTCGGTGGGGCTTGGTATACAAGGTGTTCACTTTAACGGGCTACATAATTTGTTAGGCGTTTAACATAATGGTAACAAGTGTTGTTAAGTGAAATTTATCTGTGTTGCATGGGCAATGTAAAATGACAGCGCCTACCCTTTTTCATGGCAAAATTAAGGTCGTTTTGAGTTTTTTAAGTGGAACCATGAGATTTTTCAAACAGGCGATCTAAAAAATGCGGTTTTAACAGCATTTTGTTTTGCAGGCGTTGTTGCCAGTGCAGTCATAACTTTTAGCTCCTGATACTATTCGAAATGCCTCCTAACGAAGACATGATTAATTTTCCATTTAATTTTAAGGGGTAATGGCACAGTAGAGCTCGGAAAGACAGCCTGGTTTTGAGAATTTATTTATGCGAATATAGTGAATGGAATACACATTCTGTTTGAAGGGCTTTACTGTACATACCTTGAAGTAGATACCTTGAATAAGAAGGATCGACATAAAAAAAATATTTTCTGCAAGTTTAAAGATGCCTTCTTATATCCGAAACGAGTTTAATCCAATATGACGAACAGTTTTTCAAACAAAATTCTTAAATATAAGTTACTTTTCAGGCTGTTAGACGAAAATCTCTCCTTAAAGATAAAATCATAAAAAAAAAAACAGAACATTAGATTCTGAGTCCTGCAGAACTAATATGTAATTGAATAAAAATTTAATTTCTCAATTTATGAAAGAAATGATACAGAAATAACCAGCCTATTGTTTATCAACACCTTGCATTTTATAAACAGCATTAAATAAAGTATCAAATAAACAGTTTGCAAATGCTTTTCACAGCAATATGGTTAAAATATTAATAAAAGAAAAATTAAGTAAACGAAAAATATGTTAAATTATCCATCATTAAGAGGGGCTAATTTTTCCCCATTTTTCGGTGCAAATTGCATTCCGATATTTTTTATAGATCAAATGTTATACGAAAAAGACCCCAAATTCTTCAATCCGGGCCATTAACGCGTCAGCGTGGTCTAATACCGCAGCTGGACCGTCGCGAAGGTAGATATTTCCACGCGGAACGGTAGCGGTGCGATCGCACTCTTAAAATGGCAACCGCTTTCTTTCCCGTCTGCTACGTCAAATCCTCTGGCGAAAGCCAAAAGCACCCTGCGCTCTCTACTGGCATCTAAGAGACAGTACACTGTCATCATCAGCTCATAGATGGCGAAAGTTTCCATTTCGCTGTTGCCATTTTACCTGTTCGCGCGAGCGTGGGTTGTAAGATTAAATGATGACCCTGTAAGCTAGAGACCCCGCTTCTCGACTTACAAGGGAACACCGCGAACCCGGACTCACCGATTGGAACGCAACTTTGTGGGTTTTTAGAGTGATTCAAAACAAGAACAACAGTGTCTTTCATTTGGGCCCTATCGCCCTTTAAGGGGGTAAAAACTAACCTCAAAGTCAAATTGGCACTTCCACTTTTTCGCGAATAACTCTCAAAGCACAACAGACAGAAAAAAATGTTTCAAACAAAAGTTTAATGGTGCAATAAGCGCTACAAACTTGCGTTAACAAAATTTTGAAAACAGTTTTTTTCGTCAGTTATACATTTTTTTTTAACTCTTTTCAACATTTTGTTAACGGAAATTTGTAGCGCTTATTGCACCATAAAACTTTTGTTTGAAACATTTTTTTCTGTCTGTTGTACTTTGAGAGTTATACGCGAAAAAGTGGAAGTGCCAATTTGACTTTGAGGTTAGACTCGCATGTGCCAGCAATTACATCACACGTTTCATAACCTCACTTTATGTATCGCATTCCGCCCTGTTGTTCCTCCACTTCAAGTTCCACCGTTTTATCAACTGTACGTACCAATAACTCGCACCAGTTTCTCAATCCGGCTCGATAACGTTCCCAGCGCGGCCGTTTCGTCGATTTCGCTTTTATTACAGGGAATTCGGGGCAGGCGACGCTACGGAAAAACTTCTCGCGCGGCAACGTTAAAATTTCAAAGCCCCGGCGCGCATGCACCTCGTAAAGCGTAAAGTTTTAACAATAAATTCAACGGCTGCCCCCTCGCGACTAACACCTTTCAGGACTAACACGCCGTGACGGAATTTCATTTGCTGGAGGCTCGTTCGCCGTTCCACCACGCCGTGATCGCGGAGCGAACAACGCGACGACGATGCCTATTTGTTTAACAGCTTTAATTGTCCTCGCTCATTATCCACGCAATTAGATCGAGGGAGATTTTAATCCACCTCCACTATTCCCTCTCTTTCTTCTCCCGTGGAAGAAAGTTATTATTATGGCCGGGTATGCCTGCACCTCGCCTTTTAACAAAACAATATAAATGTTCTGTATAATGTGGAAATAATGCAGCGCAATAAAGACGAGGGAAATAAGATTTTCCATTTTCTCTTCCCTTTGGCTCTCACTTCCTTTCCCCCTCTCCTACTACTTCCCTACCCACCTTGATCCACCAATAAGAAGGCGTGAAGGTGATGTTCCGGTCTAGAGCTCATAAAAATAATTAATCTTTAGGAATTAATTAAAGGAAAACTACTACATATAATTTAATGGGACTTACTGCGTTGTGTTAAGGATGTCTTAAATTATAGAAATATCGCAAAATGTAATAAAAATATCTAGTTTTAGACCGGAACATCCCTTTAAATAATGTTCCCACATGGGAGTGGGGGGAGGTCGCGCGGGTAATTCAAAATTAATAGCTCTTCTTCGAGGATTTCGCATGGAGAATTTTCACGAAGGATTCCGACGTTCTTGCTTTTCCCTCGTTACGATTTCCAAGACGAATTTCATCGTTAACGAATCGCAACAGCGTGATGGAATTGGCTGTACACGTTTGTCCTGTTTTCAGACGCAATTCCTTCACTGTGAATAGAAAGCAGACGTCTTCCTTGATTCATCACAGTTGAGAAACATTTGTGCAGTGGGGGGATAAATTGAGAAGTTCAAGCTTCCAGTTATTGTCAGTCTTCGGTAGCTATAGTTATAGCGAGTAAATCGCAGACGATGGGAAAGTGGTAGGAGCCTTCGACCCCCTCTACTCTGCAGTGTCAAGCCGTTGAGATGGTGGGACTAGAATCGAGGCTTCGCTAGTGATCTAGTATCGAGGCACTACTGTTGAGTAACTCTTCGTCTCTTAAGAGGGCAAAACAGTATAAGTAATCGGAAAAATCAAATTTTTATATTTTCTGGAAGACATGCGTTTCAATGCTCTCGCCAAATTTTATGAAGAAATTCGTAAAATTGACGGAGACACACTTTCTGTGAAGCGAGCAACATAGCTCTTTGAACACGTTTTTCTCAGATTGACATTTTTCAACCGCGTTGACAGTATATAAACTATACATCCAATTGACATGAGTAAGGCCATTTTTATTGTAGGCCAAGAAAAAGTAGCCTCGGGCGATCGGACTCGAACCCACGATCCTCAGATTCGTTGCACGCTGGCCACCTCACCCAACTCCGACTACCAAGATTGCTTTCTTCCTAACCCTACTTAACGGAGCGCCACCTATGGATCAAATCGCACCATAGACCGTTTCCCAAACCAACGCCTAAACCACAGACGAGGTATAGAATAGACCCATCACCTTATGGGACTTCGTGTCGCCACCCAATCTGTGTTACCGACCCATAATTTCAGGACTGAATTTAGCGACCTAAAATCTAATTTTAAAAGTCTCGCAGAAAGTTGCATGATGCATGAGTGTCTTGTGGTGCATGGATGCAACTGCAAATCGAGTTACTTTTGAAACCCGCATTGTGAAATAAAAGTTTGTCTAGCCCTGAGAAATTCATCGGTTCAGTGAAGTGTGTGCATGGCATAGTGCATATTATCTCGTGATTTCTCAATTCGCGCATCAATTTCATCGATTACTGGACCATGTGGGAGGCCTTTTAATTTAACAGGATTCCATTTAGATATACCCGTTACTTAGAAGACTTTTTCAGAAACTGAAAGATGTTTAAAAACAGAAAATGATTTTGTAATCGTGTGCAACGCGATTGTAGAGTCAGTGCCTGTGCCTGCCAAAAAGTGTTTCATAGAGTACCGTGCCTCTACGTGTTCGTGATGTGAACGCGAATTCCCATAAGGTGATAGGTCTATCGTTTTAGACTATACTTCGCCGATGTTAACAAGTATCTCACTCATATTTCTCCAAATATTCCTGCAAATAATACTACGTGATATGTATAAGCATTAACATTAATGTATCGAACGATTAAACATTGAGAATAAAAGAGAATTCAGTCGGCGCAGAAAATCATTTGCAAATCCAAGGCCAAATGTTACAAATTGCTTGATATCTCGAGTTCTATCGATTATAGTTAATAATAATTTATACTGGGCGGTTAGTGTAAATGTTGTTAACATTATTTGTCACAGCAATAGCCACTGGAATGGATATTTTAGCCGAAAATCCATTTTTGCCGAAGAATTCGCTGGATTTCGCAATTGTAACTAACCGTCGACCTTGTTTTGATCGGGGGACATCATTCCTCGAAGACTACATAAGGAGCTCACAGATCTTCATGTACTCAGTCGTCGTCGGTCCTCCGGACTTGAAGGACCTCCGGGAACCCTGGAGCTGCCGAGCCACGTGGATCCACTGGACTTCCTGGGGACCTGGTTCTTCCTCCTCCTCCCCCCTGGAGCTGCCGAGCTACCTGGATCCACTGGACTTCCTGGGGACCTGGTTCTTCCTCCCCCTCCCCCCTGGAGCTGCCGAGCTACCTGGATCCACTGGACTTCCTGGGGACCTGGTTCTTCCTCCCCCTCCCCCCGGAGCTGCTGAACTTGCTGAGGACCTGGTCAGGATTTCAACCCTGGTTCTTCCGCCAGCCTCTCGCCCCTCTGGCCTGGGTTCGTTTATTCGCTTGGTGCCGATGAAATTTTGGGGTTCGGTAAGTCATTTAAAATTTTATTGTTTTGCGAATGTCAAATCTGATTTCTTCGGTCGTTTTCCATCATCTGTTCTATTTCCATGCATACTTTCGAGAATTTTGCGCGAGTCGTTCTATTTTGTGTATTTCTTCGATGGGTTTGCATGATTTATTTTATTTGATGCATTTATTCGATGGGTTTAAATGATTTATTTCATTTTCGTGAATTTCTTCGATGGTTTTCTCTGATTCATTTCATCTCTTCGATGTCTTCGATGGTTTTCCCTGATTCATTTCATGCCTTCGATGGTTTTCCCTGATTCATATCATCTCGTCGATGTCTTCGATGGTTTTTTGTGACTTCTGTCACTCTGTCATGCATCTCATCGATGGGTCTACATTCTCTGCTCTTTCCTTCAAGTACTTATCTCTGCGGTGGTTTTGCATGCTCGTGCGTGCTCTGCTGTTGGTCGAAATTATCTCGATCGTCTCCAACTCAATAAGCTTTTCCTTAATTTCTTTCCAGGCCGACCACACCGTTACTAACATATAGTAGTTGATTGTTTCAGCTTTTCAGGTTCACCGTTACTCGGGGAATGGAGTTAATAACACAAAAGTGATAGTGAAAAGTGATAGTGAAAAGTGATAGTGAAAAGTGATAGTGAAAAGTGATCGTGCAAAGTGACAGTGAAAGAAGACATCTAAGGAAGCCTAGGCTAATTTATTATAGTATGAAGTATTTAAGGTCCCATGTAAAATTGCCAAGCAGTCACTAAATCATTAACTTTGTTGTTCGTTTATTGGCTCCTCATCTGTGATGAGGAGGTTACCGCTGCTTCCGTTTGCGGAAGCAAGTGACTGAGCATGGAATCGGTATGGGTGGATCAGTTTCATCCCTTGGTGTTCTTGTCCAAAGGGAAAAGTTTCGGGCGTAGGGGGTGCACCTTTTGGTACACTGCCTGCGTAAGTCACCCGGTTCGATTACCCAATCTCCGTGTTAGACGGCTTGAGTCAGGTCAAGTGTTTGCTCCTGACGAGTCGCATCGGAGCAACAGGAATCGTCTGGGAGGCGCCGAGCGCTTTTCCCTTTCGACTTGGACAGCAGGGTGGTAGAAACTGCGCCGTCCAATACTTGTTTCATGCTTACCCTTCGCCTTTCCTTCTTTCCTGAATTTCTTTTAATCGAGTGATTGCTTGGCAGTTCCCTAGATTCTATATCTAAACCGAAGGGATCGATGGAACTTTGTTTCCATCCATCTCTTTGGTTTAGTAAGCTTCATGTACAGGGAGATCGATGGAACTTTGATTCCATCTATCTCTCTACGGGTCTCCAAGCGCAGCAACCTCCTCGCGGTGAGACCTGGTAATCGGTGAGAACCGAGCCGATGGCTGCGATTGTCAAATATTCTAGTCGTATATAAGAATTTCTTTAACTTGCAATACTATGTAACTTAAAATGTTGCTCGATTGTTCCTACCGAACCCCAGGACACGAATATAGTGTTAAGATGGAAGAATAAGCGCAAGTTGGAATATTTCAGCGAGATACTGGAACTGTTGAGTTTTTCACAATTTTTAAAGCCCTCTCTGCTTCAGCATTTTATTGAAATATACAAAGTTACAATTCCTTTGCGAGGTATTCCACGTTACATCGTGAAAGCATGTCTTCCACAAATAATGTTGTTGTTTATATAAATTTGTATGTTAAATAAATTTGTTTTGCGTTAAATAAACCGGAATAAGACAGCAAGGTTAAAAGACGAATGTGATATCGTTTTATTTTCTTCCTCCGTTCTTTTCCGTTGAACGAAATATGTTCACAAGACGATTTTTAAATTGTTACTCTAACAGAAACATTTGTAAATCGCGGGCATTGACTCTCAAAACATAAACTAGTTTTACTCGTGCTTAATTCTAGTTCCTACCACGCGTAGCGTTACAATCTGTTTTGAGACTTCACCGGTAACGTTGCATGCGACACTAAAATGGCAAGGGGGTCCTAGGAACCCCTAAACCGGCGACACAAAAATACATTGCTTGATAGGTCTATTCTATACCTCGTCTGTGCCTAAACATTTATTTTTTAATTTTTTTTTTTTACCCTTCAATATGTACTATTAACTATACTAAGCAATACATTGATATACTTGCGTTGTTTGGTCGAAAAAAATTCCCGAAAATACCCTTTTCAAATCGTCACTGTGTTTTCCCCCTTAACTCTAATAAACACCACTATTGCTCAGTAGGCTTATACCTAATTCTCTATTGTTTCTAAAATTTTTAATTGCTTCTACTTGGCGCCAAAGCTTCGAGGGTATATTCGACGAAGAAAAAGACGTCGAGCTGCGAAATCTGCAGCCTATGGTCCCACGTAATAATCGATATCGCGGCCGCCACTACGGAAGCTGCCGCGACAGCAAATCGTACCTCGAAATTCTGCAAGGGACTGGAGTCAGCAGTCACGGGTCGAGAAGTCGCGACCGCGTCTTTGATAGTTTCATCCCTTCTCGGCTCTCGCCCAGCCTGAACTTAAATCGACTCTGTTGTTTATCCAGGAACCAGCTGTTTCGTCCACATAGCGAAGTTTTCACGGAAATAATTAATACCTAGGTACCGTTAGTATCCTCGCTGACTCACTGATCTTAAATAGCCATTCCGTTTGTTGCTGTTTTTTGGAAGCCAGCTTGTTCAATCCAACAATTTATGTTTAAAATAAGGCAAACGACCCCAACATTATGTATATCAAAATTTATATCAAGATTTATGCCACATAATATTGTAATATTCTTTAAACTAACAACAGGAACTTTTGTACCTGTTCTTATGAACTTTCAACCCCTAAATATGCAAACGGGCCAAAATAAAAAAAAAACACGTACTTGTTATTTTTCGGTCCTCTAAAACATATTAGAAAACCAAAGCAATCTGAGGCGGACTCCTGAAAACGTCTCCTTGTTAGTACCTTTCACCAGCATACGAACCATATGGGATCTAATAAAACTGTAACTTGTCCGTACCGAATCGAACACTTTTCCAAATACGAACTTATATGAATCTAGGACTGGAAGATCCAATGTTCCAAGCCACTCGCACTGTACGTATCAGTGCAGAACACCTCCTCTCCCCTCCTTTCAAAATTGAAAGCAACAGCTCCCGCATCCACAGCACCCATGCTCAATCACTTCCCCAAAATTGCACCGAACCCATCACCGAGAGTCGGACCGTTTCTTACGTAACCCCTCTTCCACATTCCATGAGAGTTCGTTAACCCCGAACTCGGTCGCTCGGTGCTCGTCCGAAAGTAAACGTCCCTCCTTTTATCCCGGGGCCGAGCCAGCCTGTACGGGCTCCCAATTTATGTGTTTCCTTCTCTCCCATTGAATTTAGAAGAAAAATGGCCCGTGGTGCGCGGTTCGCGTGATTAATACGTCCTATCCAGCGATCCGGCCTCGGTATCCCTGCGCAAAGCAGTTTTCCGATACGTTCGAGTTAGCTCCAGCTCCGTCCCTCCCCTCCCGTTAAATAAGACAAACAACGCGCGCCATAATTATCGCCGCACAAAGGATGGCCCCTCTGTGCGTGCAACTGCAGCGACAGGCATATAGGTACCTCGAGTTATTTGCAATAATTCGGCCTGGCGATAAATAATTATAAATAACGGGACGAAGAGGGGGGGCACGCGTATGTATGCGCATCGATCGCCGAGGTCCTTTCGTTAACAACAGCCGTGCGACGGGGCACGGAGGGGGGGGGGGCTGGCATAAAATTTAACGAGCGGCAGCTCAATCGCAATAAATCAACCGGTAATCGGATTACATCGGCGAAAGAACCGTAAGAGCAGCGACCAGCAAATCGACTCCGATTATTCCCTCGCTTTCTTCTTCACATCTCCCCCCACCCCGGCCACCTTATCTATTCTCCGAACCTTTTTTTCCTCGTGCGACCTAATACGTTCTACTTATCTCATAATTTCTCATGCGTCCAATTGCGTAATGGATTTCGCGCTGGAGTCAACGGAGGCTGGCGCCGGGGGGCAACGTCCACCCCCCCCCTTTCCGCCCTTATTCGCAGAAACTTCCACCTCATTCACTTGATACGGACAATTTCGCCCCCTCCAGCGTGGCCGACCGCTATAAATTTATCAGCCCGGATGATTTGTCGACCGGTATTCTTTTTCCTACATTTACTTGCACCGTTTCCAACCCCCCGGCCAAGCGAACGAGCGGGAGTATGACCCATTTTTTCCCCCACTGCGACTTCCTGCCGCGTAAATACGGGGAATTTTCGAGGGTGATCGATCGGGTTTGCTTTGGCTTTGGGTTTTTCGTTTTTGGCTTGCTTTGTCTTTTAGGGGTAGTGGAGAAGTTGTTGATTTTTTTATTTCGGGGAAGATGCGGTGGAATTTGGGTTTGAGTATTGAATTAGGTCAGGAAGTAACCCAGGTGTTTTTAATATTTATATTTGTGGGTGAAAAACGGATCCTCGGGGTGGTGGGACTCAAACTCCAGATCCTCTGCTTACTGGCCAGCCGCGTTACCGCTCCCCCAACGCCGAGTTTCCAACGTGACTATTCTCCGAACTCTACAAATACCCAAAGTAACGGAGCGCTACCTATAGGCCGCTTCCAAACACCAAAATCACCCACAATTCCCTTTGTGGTAAAATATCTTCGAGGCATCAGTTTAAATGTTACTACTGTTCAAACATGATGATACGTTAAATGTTAATTTTCAACGATGAGCATATATTCTACAATGGAAGGCATACAAAGAGTAAGAAAGGATTGACTAGAGTTGGGCACTGTAAGAAGTTTCATGCAACGCCATCTATGGGAACATATATGTGAGAAATGTATACCAAAGAAAAGTAAACCTAACCTAACCTATTCTACAATGTTGGAACTTTATCTCAGAATTTTTGTGACTCACTTAAACAGTCAGTTTTCGTTTAAAACCTTTTTGTTTAAAAAACGTTGTTTAGCTGCTGAATGAAAATTGGCTTGAATCGAATCGACGTAGTGTGACATCTAAGTACTTTCGAAGGAATAGATGTAACAACCGAGGGTTAAGGGTACAGAGATTCTATGCTTTACACACCTGCTTTGCTTTTTATGTGAAACTTACTAGAGTGGAAGGAATTTATTTTCAAAGAGTGTACAGGTTAGGAGGAAGCTGGTATTGTGTTCCTTTAGACTGCTACCTGAGATGCCCTACATGCGGATTTTATATATTTTTTTGAAGGGTGTTACCTTCCAGAGGTGGAGTGCTGGATTTCTACCTAAAACGTTATTGGTCGCGATGAACTCCGTACTTCTTTGGTAGAGAAGTGGAAACGCGCCTTGGAAATGTATATTTTCAAGGGCTTCCGTAAACGCGAGTTCCGCGGCTTCGCCGACTACGTGGGGCCCTCGCAACTTGTTCGCCAGCCGGAGTTTATTGCGGGGACACTTCCAAAATTACTTTATCCCATACGCGTTGTAAACTAATTAAACAATTATCCGGTTGTTAATTCGTAGAAGCTGGAGGAATGTTTCCGCGCTTAATCCTCAATTACTACAAGCTAATTCCTTTATGTTCGGTATGCTATAAACCGTGTCCCACTGCGACACCTTTGTACGTTCGAGTAGAATTACTAAATATTCGCCACGAGGTAAGTTCTCTTGTTTGGTTTACAGGTTAAATTCTATTTCTCAATTGCGCGGTGGTTTAAGCTTGTTCCTTCATTGGAAATAAACTACCATCTCCTGGTGACAAAAGTTTATTTTTGCAGATATTGACTTGTTTGTGGATCAAACGAAAATAAGATATCCCACAAACATGATCTCCCAATCTCAAGTGAATTGGTCCGTGCGTTTTTTAGAAATCATGGTCGCCAGTTTTAAATATACAGGTTTGAGAAAAACGCGTTTAAAGTTTTAAGTACTGTTTTTAACCGACTTCAAGAAGGAGGTTACTCAATTCGTCACGTATACAGGGTCCTCTGTTAAAACTGCAACCTACGCGAGCAGATAATTTAAAATATTTTAAATTATCTAAAATAAAAACTTAAATTATTAATAAATTATAAATTATTATTAAAAAATAAAAACTTAAATTATATAAAATATTTTAAATTATCCATCATTAAGAGGGGATAATTTTTCCTCATTTTTCGGCGCAAATTGCATTCCGATATCTTTTATAGTTCAAAAGTTATACGAAAAAGGCCCCAAATTCTTCAACGCGGGCCGGGAAATTCCGAATAGCCGTTTGCGACGTTAATTTGAAAGAGACCATCCTAAAATTTTCGAAGTTCGGGCGTCACTGCTGTCCAGCGGTCGCTGGCAGCCCTCCCAACGCCGGGCCAGCGAATGGTTGCAGTGGAATGCATCCTTGAGGCGGTGTTGCCATTTCGTCTGTTCGCGCGCGTAGGTTGCAGTTTTAAGGGATGACCCTGTATGTTCACTCATAACTTCCGTATAGGTGCACCGATTTTGATGATTCTTCTTTTATTTGAAAGAGTATGAAGAGCCGGTGATACCATGCTTTTTTATTATTATCTGGAGACGCTAGAATTATCAAGAATTCCAGTTTTAATGTATGTTTTTTAACCGACTTCAAACAAAGGTCACAAAAAAATAATAAAATAATATACTTTTTATAAAAAAAGAAGTAAAAAACCGTCTTCAACGGTGCGCTAAAAAGCATAAAATATATTTTTTTAAATCGGTGCCAAAATAGAAACAGAATTAAATAAATTTCTAAAGCTTTATCAATTATAGTCTATTAGCACTAGCGCCCGGGAATTAGAGCGCGTAAAAATTTAAAACAAAAAATCCTTTTTAGCGCACCTTTGAAGTCGGTTTTTTATTTTTTAAAAAAAAGTTTATTTTAAATGTTGTCTAAATACGTACAAATATAAGCACAAAGTTTTTGATTAATATAATTTATTATTTTCTCTTAAAAATAATCCCCAATATCGCCTTCTATTCTGGCGATCACACTAAGAGAAATACTATTTGCAGGTGATTCAGTAGGAAAAATAGAAGAACAGGGGAGTGATCCAACACAAAAGATTCAGCTCCATGAAATCAAGCCGCAAACTGCAAAGTGCATTCCGAACAAGTGATACCGTTCAATAGGAAAATATCAGCTGGGTATCTCCCACACATTAAATCCTCGCAAATCCCATCGCCTTACACGATGCAGTGGCATTTTCCAGATAAATTCGTCACGCGCCCGGGGACTCGAAGGAGAAGCACTCGGAAAGACAGCTCGAGTTGCCAGCGGGAGCGGAAATAGGAGCCAGGAACACTTTGCTCCTCGAACGACTACTCATCGAGACATCCACCCACCCCGAGGATACCTCTCACGGCGGAGGATGCGTTCGATCTCTGACCCTGAGGAAATTACACTGCTCGTGGCTGGGATGGAACCGCCAACAAGCTTCTGCGCCTCCGTTCATCCCTTTTCAGCCGGGAATAGTGGAACGGTGAATATCGCTGGAGAACCAGGCGGGCAACTCTCCGTTCCGTCGAACAATGAAAAATCGACGCCGATAAATGCAGTTGGTCCCTTTTATTACCACGATCCCCGAACTTCGCAATGGTAATGGCCGTTATTCGCGTTTCGAGTTTCCCGTTTCCCCCAACGACACGCCGGTATTACCGTCCACGGGCGGTATTTAAAGTGTTAAAAAACTTTCGAAATTTACTATCCACCGACTGGAAGTTGAAGGAGGGGAGGGAGAGGGCCCAGCGGGCTCTCGTTTTATTAGGTATTACCAAAGCTGAAGGAGCTGTGCTCCCGACCCTCAACGTTTTGATTCCGCGCTTTAAACGGAGAATTCCCCTTGACCCAGAAGTAAAACATCGCCCGGGCCGGGGAAAGATTGTTGACTCGGCCCTATAACCGACTCGTTCCGCGGAAAGGGAGCAACTGGAACAGCGAGGGGAGGGGGGCGATCGTTTACGTGCACGCTTGCTCTCGCAGAATCCTGACTCCGGGCTACACACAAAGTGCCACAGTCGTTAAATTGAACCGCGAGAGGGAGTGATTCAGTTGGGGAATGAAAGTAACGGATCAGGGACCGTGGAAAGGAACTTGTTTCGTTTTTATAATTGGGCAAACGCTTTGCAATTTTCTGGGGCACGAGGGAGGTTTGGTCGGATTCTAAATTGGAGGAGTCTTCGGGTGGAGAAAGTATTCTCTAGTATTTCTAGCACAGATTTCATTAAATTGTAGCGACACCCGGGCACTCAGGGCCGGCTTTATAGTGTTGGAGGCCCTTGGCGTAACATCATTGTGAGGCCTAAAACGTACAAGTCTCTTCCAGTTAATCAAATTCATACATATTTTTAAAATATGGCTTCACAGACAGTCAGGCCCCAACTTGCGCTTTGTGCTAAATGCGGTCCTGTATGCACTCACCACAAGGTGGCCTTTCAACCGATCCTGCTCTGTCCCAAGTTCTCACTCACCCACCGATTCCAAAATGCAGGGTGCCTAAGCTAGTTGATATGATAACCACGCTCGAATAGATTAAGAAAAATTTTGCGTTTTTGTTTCGGATAACTGCGACAGCCAGAATCATGTCCGCCAGCTAGAAACTTGTTTTTCAAACCCCTATTACTACTACCACTGTAACTTTAACGTAAATTAGTATTATTGCATAAAAAAAATTGAGGACATTCTTCGAATATTAATTAATAAACGTACAAAGTTTGGAATTATAATAATCGATACTCTTCTTTTAAAAAATTCCCGAAAATTTGCTGTCAACGCGTCACACTAGAACCCTTAGCATTCCCACGTCTAATGCAGGGTCTAGCTAAAGTTTTTCGTCGAGACTAATCGCACACTTTCTTCATTTTCTCCTTCACTATCCTGCCTCCTGAAAACCACGAACCAGAATCCCAGAAACTCAAGAAGGACGAGGTCCTTTTCGATCGAATTATGTACCAAACAAAAGGTCGCCTAGCCAATGATGAAGGACGCTATTCCTGGAACTGGGGTCTGACTGTATAACAACTATCGTCAGTAGAAATTGTCCATTCTTGCTGTATCCGGAACAGCGTTCGAGCACTTGTCCAGAAACACGAACACTTGCCTCTCTGTGGCCGTCGCTGGATAACGTTCTCCTAATTGATTAGCGCGCCGACGATAACCGGATATGTCGTCGCGCCACGTGCGCGGAACACGCGTCGTTTCGACGAATTAGACCAACATTTCACCTAACAACTTGCCATCCATTTCAGTGCGCTATGGAAATTCCACGATCACCGCCATTGGCGACTCGTATAAACGTTTCTGGACGATGCACGGGGTGATGCGTTTCCATGTCTGTGAAAGTCAGCTTTTGATATCACGTAGGTGTTTGACGACGGTGAATGTAGTGGGCTGATAATGGTAATTGGTCTACTAATAACTTTAATGGCGGATCTCTGCAGACCCAGGAATCAATTTTCCTACATTCATGTTCTTCCTGAATTTTCTACAGCACCGAGGTTCCTATATAGCAGTGTTTCTCAACCTTTTATGCTTCATGTACCCCCTGGAAATGCAGATAGTTATATAGGGTAAATCAACCAGTAATTGACCGCATACCAGTGAATGACTATTAGGCAAAGAAATGCCAATTATAAATTTAAACATTACTATATGTTTATAAATGGAGTGTAGTTGCACTTTTAATATTCTATATTTTTAGTTACGCATATTAAGCAAACATTAATAAGTACAATTCTTATTAATAGTATGCGGTCATTTACTGGGCTTCTATAGGTTTTGCATTTTATAATTTTTTTTTTATAAATTACGATAAGAATAAGTAATTATTTTTATAGAAATTTTAAGAAAAATAAATTTAAATGTAATTTCAACAGTTGTTTTGTTGTTATACATAAATATATTCAAGTATTAATCTCAAAGGTCCATAGATTCAAAAATTCGGTCATTCACTGGTTAGTTTACCCTATGTGTATATATATATTCTCATTATTTTACTACAACTATAGTTTTATCCATCTACATATACATTTTCAGGGGGTACCGTATGCATAAAAGGTTGAGAAACACTGCTATGTATATAGGAACCTCGGTGTTGTAGAAAATTCTAGTTACTAGATCTAGCGACTTCTGAGCTCTCACAGCGTACCCCCAAAAATGTCTTCCGTTTGTCTAACAACCTCACTATCTCTCTCTCACTATTGTTCATTTTCACCATATTATCTCATTGCCCATTATGGTTCTCTTCTCCCTTCTCCATTTTTGTTTCAACGCATCCCCTAGCTAGTTTCCTAATCCTTGTGGCCTAAGTTCTTCATCTTCATGTCCTCTTTCTTAGAACCTGCCCTTCGTTATAGCCCCTCCACTTATTTTCCCTTTATTCTATTCCTCATGCTTTCTTTACCCCTTTCCCTCAACCTCGCCCCCACATTTGTCTACCCTCCTAGGTATGTACTCTCGCTTTAACCCATTCCCACCTCTCATTTGTGGGCTCAGTTGGACCTTTAATAAAAAGCTGATATTTTAAACTTTAAAGTATCCTTCATCGTGCTCACCCTCTGGTAGATCCCGAAACTTTCGAGTCGACAGGCAAATTTATCCGAATAACGTTTATTAATTTCATTAATTTCGTTCATGTTCCCAAAATGGGGAACGAGAGGCAGGACATCCGCCGCCCGGAAGCAATTAAACGAAACACGCTAAAGACGCAGCGAAACGCGTATTTAAAAACGGTCCCGAGCGATACGGCCGGGAAATTGCGTTCATAAATCACGCGCAATTATGCGCCCATCCATATTTCTTCGTATCGACGGTACGCGACCGGAAAACTAAGCGATGCATTAGAGCGAGCGTGCTGCTAAGTGGTTAGCGATGGGTTCGAGCGTGCAACGATACCTGATCGGATAACTTGCTGAACAAAGTTCAATGAAATTAAAATTTACGATTAAAATTTAATTTAATTACAGAAATATAAATTCATAAAAATATTATATTTAAATAAAATACAAATTAAATTTGATAAGGAAATGTTCAATTTTGTGACGTCGAATATATATATAGATTCGCTTTTAAAAACAAAATATGTAATAAATCGACGTTTACTGTACTTAGACATATATATATATATAAGTACGTATGTAGTCCATAAGAAATGTTATAATTATTTTTATTAAAAATCCATTTCATAATTTTAAAAATTGCACTGTTTATTTTAAAATTATAAGATGGAAAATATAAAATGAAAATAAAATTATAAAATAAACATTAAAAATTGCACTGTTTGTTTTAATGTTTATTTTTGCATTACTCTCTTCCCAAGCAACTATTATAGATAGAGGTCACAAAAGAATATTAAACTCAAAAGGGATCCGGTAAAGAAAGCTTGAAAATCCGTGAATTAAACAACAGTGTTTGGTATCATTGTCGTAAGTTCTCTCTTCCCTGTTGATTTTTATACCACTTCCGCCCTTCCTCAAACGTCCCCAACATCTAAATCAGGCTCTCCCTGGTACGCCATATTGCCGACTCCACCAGCAGGCCCAGATCGAAACGCACTTCCCATTTTCCCCTCTATCTCCCCACCATTAACCCTCTCCACCCCCAAGCAACCATAAAACATTCCCGTTAACAAACCCGAAAATTGAATTCCTCCCACCCCCTACCCAAAATCGATGCACCCCCTGATCCCTCGTACAAATCGTCCAACCAAGCTGCCAAGCTACCCCTTCGAACCCATTCCTCCTTCGAAACTTCCGCGATGCCCTGGAACTCCGAGCGGCCGTTAAGTCCTGCCACGATTTTTCCTCGAGCACTCCCGATCCGAATAATATTCCCGCCCGTCCCAGGGTTCGTGCCTTAAATCGCCGGAGAGCTGAGAGTCGCGTGCGAGCGAGATCCGGCGAGTGTGCAAGCAGAGAATAAGAAGAAAGGAGTTGGGGGTGAATGCCCGCCGTTACAAATAGCAGGGAATCCCGGTAAGAAGGCCGATAGGGGTGGGTCGCTGGGGAGGGCCGTCCTCCTGATGGAAGCTCACGCGGGGCCAAGTTCAAGCGACCTCGAGGAAGAAACTGGTCCATTTTCAGCCACCTTCATCGCGGCTGCTGGCTCCAGGAAACCGTATCCCTTCTGCCGCGATCCCCGCGGGACGCGATCGGCTAAGGCCGCGCTTCCTGCGCGCCCGACATCCCCTGGGGGCCGGCGTTGCTCGGCTTATCTCAACAATGACGCCGGGACATCCGACGGGACACGCTGAAGTAACTCTTTCCGAGCCACCTCGTCGGGAATACTTCGCGGGGGAATTTACGTCCGCCTGTGAACGATCGCAGATAGCTTACACTCGTGGCTCCTTCTCGCTTCCCGACCACCTTCGATTTCCACCGCGCGTTTAACCGCGGGTGGTCCTGGGACACCGTGCCTCAGGGGAAGTGTCCAGTCGCGAGAGAAAGGTTCTGATTTTGGATTAGTTGGCGGGTTGATTGTGGCTTTTGGTTGTAAGGGATGACGTGTTAGGGGTGCCGCGTGCTGGTCGTGTTAGTGTGCTTTACGGGGATGATTTTGAGGTAGGTTCTGCAGCTTTGGTGGACTGTTGAGTGGGGAGCGGTACCTCTGTAGGGTAAAGGACCATATTACTGACATTATTTTATAGTTTTGTACTTATAGACTAAAAGGATATGTTGTTCTTGTTATTTATTATTGTTTAATATATTTAGTTGAAGAAAAAACTGTTTGCGACTCTCAAACACTCTATTTTTATTTATAAATTCATCAATTTCAAAAATATATTTCGAGATCTATTACTGACACCCTTAAAATGTATTTGACTGAATTACAGACACCCCAATTACTGCCAGCTAACCTAATACTGTTTATCTCATTTTAAGGTTATGTCGTCTCGTGTACATGAGCAACTACTGCTATGACAGTTATACCAAAATGCTTGAAACGCTTGTATCAATCACTGTCACCCAATTAATAAATAAGAAGACTTAATGAATCTTGAATTCCGATCGTTATTACTTTCTACGATGCTTATATTATCTAAAACATTATATTTTGTTATATTAATAACTTAATTATTACAATTACAGCATGTTCTTTAACGCCTTGTTTTCTCTTTCGCTAGTAAGGAAGGCACCGTTTCCACTCTCCTAATATCCGCTTCAAATTTTGGATCGTTTTATTCAAATTACGAAGAAAAAATTAAGTGCTGTTTTTTGTATCGTATCAATAACAGTTTCAATTCTATGCTACATTTTTTTTTAAGTATCATTTCACAAGATTTATTCGTTATTTTAAGTAAAACGTGGCAGTAATTGGGTCCTTTACCCTAATCGCCGCAAGAGGGCTTTTCAAACGTAGCGCTCTCTCGCAAGTGCTCCCTCACCTACCGATTTCTGTATCTAAGTTACGGTGAAAGATCGAAGACCATTAAATCCTCGTATTTACCTCTACGAAGCGGGGAAAGTCCGAAACACGTTGCACTGATTAATAATAATATTTATAATAATAATAGATTTGAGTTAGGTCTTGGGACATTTTTTGGGGTATTTCGGAATTTTACCGCCGCCTAGCGGTAGAAGCTAAGGTTTAAGTACCGGTAAATTCCAAGATTCACCGGTCTTCAAACTTTTATACATCCCCCTGTCTAAGGCAGAGTCTGCTATGTAAAGCCTACTGAGTCCAGTAGCACCCCCAAAACGAGACGCACACTTCTTTCCTTTTCTGCTTTTCCCCTTTTCAGTCTCTCCTTCAATTCCACATCTCCTACACCGCTTCCACCTCAAATGCAATCTTCATGAATTGGGAATAGCCCCTATCGAGAAGTGATATGGGTTTGCAGTAAATAGCTGTTTCCATCTACATGGAATACGAGTGGAATGTTTCGAGTCATATCCAAACCCTTGTAGCTTCGGTTACAGAGGTATTGCCGAGATTATGCGTACCGAATAACGTTCCCGGAAACAACGTTACGAACATGTGTTGGGTAACGTGGATTAGAAAGCGACAAGTTGAATAACATTTAGACCCATCAACGCCAGGGGAATGCGATTATGGCAGTGGATTGGCGCAGTTATTCTCGCGAATTCGATTTAAAAAATTGTTGCGAAACATTTCGAGTTTGTTCGCGGGAGCTGTAAAGCCCCCGGATGATTAACCGGGTTATTTGATGAAAATCGGGAGAGAAGCGGAAGCGGGGGCACGCAACTTTTCCCGATAATTACAACAATGGCGGACCCATCTACAACGCCAAAGCAGAACTGCAAGTTTGCCGATAACGCTCCCCTAATATTTACGTAGGGATGAAAAACGCCCACTTTGATCGATAATTCCCTGTTTCGTCACTTTACTCGCGATATTCCGCACGGGGGCTAAGCGTCAAGTCGTTCGCAAATATTTGGCCTCCTACGATGGTTAGCGCTTCACAAACACA
This sequence comes from Andrena cerasifolii, assembly GCF_050908995.1. Classification (NCBI taxonomy): domain Eukaryota; kingdom Metazoa; phylum Arthropoda; class Insecta; order Hymenoptera; family Andrenidae; genus Andrena; species Andrena cerasifolii. The sequence goes on along the minus strand of NC_135118.1, from coordinate 30,218,038 downwards.
AAGAGATTTCCAATTTAAGAAGCTGCTAATGGTCCCGGGAAGCAGAGGCGCGCGAGGCAACGTGCAGTTTAGGATTTCCCAGCGAGTGGGTCCACTGACTCCGATCGGGGAAAGGAAAGTCCGACGAGTAAGGAAGGGAGGTTTCCAAGTCGGAAATTAAGGGTGAAAGGTTGCTTGGAAACTAAATATTATGCAAGGATTCATTACTTTAGATTCACATTAATAGAGATTTACGACATGCAAAAGAAAATTGGCGACCTTGGGTATTCAAAAATTGTGGCTATAAGAAAAATGATCCATGCATTAGTGTATTCTGAGGCTAGAAGAATTTGAGTGAGTAAATTGTTTAGTAAGAGGCTTCAGATGAGGATGACTCTATTGGTCTTCCATTTATTTAGTTAATCTTTAATTAGAGTTTAACTATTCCACAGCGAATTTTTAAACATTTCTCTTATAGTAACATTAGACGTTTTAACTTTTACTATCATCACTTTGTATTCAATACAGGTGGTGTTAAAGAAATTTGTTACAGAGCTCACAAGGTAGACAGCAATCTCTAAACCTAAACTATATGAACGTAAGTCAACCTCTCTGAAAATTGATAGAAAAATTAAAATTGTCAGAATTGGAAGCTATTTCTATTTCTAGAAACGTCAGTGACTTACTTTTTTTTACCAATGACAGAAATATTTCAATATTCTGCATCAAAGAAATATAATCAACAATCGTATTTAATAATATTACACCGAATAATCCTCATGTACGAAATAATAGTTTTTCACTGCAGCAAGGAGAATATGCCTATCGAACACAGACCCGGAGCATCTGAAAGACTTCAGAGCCTGTGGTACGAAGGTGTGAACCGCGTATGGAAATTCAAGGGGCATACTTAGAATACTTTTTCCACACATCAAAGTAAGAATATCGGAAGGTATTCATTCGTTTACACGCTACATACGATAAAGAAGAGAAAGCAAACTTCTGCGTCACCAAAACCTTCTGCAGCTGCAAACTTCGACACTGTTCGTCCCTCGACCTGTATTCACTGAATATTTTCCACTCAGTTTTACTCAGTTTTTCCCGAATTCTGTCAAACATTTAAAAGCATGATTGTAAGAGTAATATTGAAAATACAACTATTTTATTTTTTTTGTGTTGTAAAAATGATTTTCGGAACGAAACAAAAATTCAGCGAGGAGGGGCAGTCCTTTCCAATTAAAACAAATGAAAAATGCAATCCGTATGATCAATAGTTTCGGAGATAAAAATTCATTTGCGAAGGCAGTTTCCGTAGAAATCGGCAGAAACTGTAAACTTTGAGGGCTTGTATCTTTTAAACAATTTCGAAAATAGAAAAGTGATTACTTAAACCCCCCCTAATTTCATATGAACTGCAATATATTTCAATATCATGAAAATCGTGGAAAGGCCCGTACATTAAATGAATTCTCTACAGATTCTTTTAAGTAGAGCCATAACAAATATTACCATTCGCAATATTTCCCCCTTTAAACCTTCGATACTACATCCTTCGTCTAAAATTCAAAAAACACCATCGCGCTTCTGTAGGGGTTATTGTCACACCCACTTGGTTAAACATTTACAATTTTGTGCAGCAGCCAGCGATTGTCAATATTAGGCCAACGTCCTCCAATATTTATACACTGTGTTCCACCCAGAACAGCTCTTCTCCCCGGAGGAGTAGCTACAGTACTGTTAACAACCACGTAACTCATCCCCCGATAAAATTACTCAATTCCCTAGCATTAATAGCGAGGAGTGCGTTAACGGTCCCTTTAACGCGACGAGTGACTTATGTGGAAATCTTCTGCCCCTGGACGAATAAAAAATTCGAGGAGTTCTGGGAATTCTAGGAAAGAGCAGTGAACTGAGCTGCGTTCCATCAGTCATGGCTGCGACTCCATTATTTCGAGGCCGCAGCTCGAGCAAGGAAAGAACCGTCGAGCACCCAGCTGA